>NC_142874.1:76823439-78078439 GCF_051225735.1 Oryctolagus cuniculus | reverse complement strand
CAGAAAAACAAAATCCTGTTGAGCTTCCCAGAGCACTGAGATTTTTAATAGTATTTTTATTTTAGAAGAACCTGGAGGAAAAGATTGAAATGCTAAAAATCTAGACTTGTTTGCAAATTGAATATGACATTAGATAAAAAATAGTGCTACAAATCATACTTGTATATGTGTGTTTTTAATTTTTTTTATTTATTTGATAGGCAGAGTTACAGACAGAGAGAGGAGAGACAGAGATAGAGGTCTTCCATCCACTGGTTCACTCTCCAAATGACCACAACTGCCAGAACTGGCCTAATCTGAAGCCAGGAGGCAGGAGCTTCTTCAGTCTCCCACTCAGGTTCAGGAGCCCAAGCACTTGGTCCATCTTCCACTGGTTTCCCAGGCCATAGCTGAGAGCTAGGTCAGAGGAGCTAGCTGGCGCCATGGCTCACTTGGTGAATCCTCCTCCTGAGGCACTGGCATCCCATATGGGTGCCGGGTTCTAGACCCAGTTGTTCCTCTTCCAGTCCAACAACAACAAAAGAAGAAGAGGAGCAGTGGGGACATGAATTAGTGCCCATATGGGATGCCTGCACTGCAGGTGGAAGCTTAGCTCATAGGCCACAGCACTGGCCCATTGTGTGTGTTTTTTGACAAATAGTTTTATAGTTCTGTTCTCTCCTTTAAAAATGCCATTGGATTTACTAAAGTCAGGTTCAGATTTCTTTTAATTTCATGGGTCTCTGCTAACATCAAGAACAATTGTGTTCTCAAGCAATGACATAATTATCATGATTATTTTTTCAGTTCAGTAACTGAATTTTTTATCTTCCTAAGAAAGTAGATCATTGTTTTTATCCTTGTTCTCAGTCTATATTTTAGTAGAGCCTCACTCAGTTAAAAGTTCTATATATAACTTGCATTTCCCCCTAGTAATATTTGAACTCATCATTTATTATATCAGCTGAGTAGCTAGAAAACTACACCTGTTAAATCATCTCTGATCAGGAGAGTTCATATTATATAGCCCCTGATTGGCGAGCATCATGTAGCATGTGATACCATGATCTTCTGTTTGGGATCAAATTGTTCCTCAAAACATGATAATGTTAAAATTACACCAAATGATGACTTAAATACTTGATTATCTGCCACATCAACAGGAGACCCAGATGGAGCTCTGGACAGCTAGATTTGTCATGGTCTATCCCTGGCTTTTGCAGGCATTTGCAAATGGAATGAGTGGATGGAAAATCTCTGTCTCTCTGCCTTTCAAATAAAATGCAAATAAATACATGATTAATTAAATAATTTTTAAAATCCCCTCAATATCAAGAAGAAATTTATTGTGGACACAAATACCTGATTTTATTCACTGGAAAGCTCAGGAGAAAAAATTCAACCAAGAAACAAGGTTAATCTACACTATAGACAAAATGGACATACTAGACATTTAGAGAGTTTCATCCCAAAGATGCAGAATACAGAACCTTCCTGAGCAGATAGGACATTCACCATGCTAAACTGTATTGAAACACACACACACACACACACACACAAATTCCACAGAATAAAAAAACAAAACAAAGAAATATCATACCATGTGTGTTTTCAACCACGATAGAATAAAACTGGAAAACTACAGCAAAATAAAGAGAAATATGCAAAAATAAAGATATTTAACAGCATGCTCCCGAACAAAAAAGGAATTTTAAAAATTACTTGAAGTTAATGAAAGTGGAATATTTCATATCAAAACAAAAGTAGTATCAAGAGGAAAACTTGCAGCAGAAGGCACCTGCATCAAAAAATGGAAAGATCAAATAAATAAGCTAACAATATATATTAAGGACCTGGAAAAACCATAACAAATCAAATCCAAAATCAGTAGAAGTAAAAGAAAATAATAAGATTAAAGAAGAAATAAAGAAAATTTTAACTAAAAATATAAAAATTAATGAAATAGAATTACTTCCTTTGAAAAGATAAACAAAATCTTTAAACCATTAATCAGACTAAGTAAAAGTGTTTGAGCCCCTGCTGCTCATGTGAGCAACCCACCAGGCTCCTGGTTTTGCTTCTCTTAGCCTTGTTGTTACAGCCATTTGATGAATGAACCAGTTAAAGCAAGATGTCTCTGTCTCTCCCTTCCTCTCACTCTTTCCCTCTCTCTCTCTCTTTCCTTTCTCTCTCTCTCTCTCTCTCTCTGCAACTCTGCCTTCCAAATAAAATAATGAAATCTTAAAAAAAAAGAAAAAAAGGATAAACAACACCTGATACCACAGAAATACAAATCATAATTGTTTATTATTATTAACAGCTGTATGCCAACAAATTGGAAAACCCAAAAGGAAAGAATAAAGCTCCCTTGTGGGTCATTGTAAGCTACGCATATGTGTTAAAAGGTTGCCAAATACCCCTTAAAATGTATATGTATTACATGTCAATTCAATTTAAAAAAAATAAAAAAAATTCCACTTGGAGTTCAAAATGAGCACTTCCCTACCCACAGCTTGATGTTGAATATCCACAATTGTGTGAGAATGAATTTTGTTGTTTGAAGGTAATCAGCTTGTGTTTCTTTATATGGCCCTCAGAAAATATTACATTTGTCTAAAGAAGTGTCTCCTTCTATCAGTATACAGTGTTAATTGGCAGCATAGTCATTGTCAGTCATGGCTTTTGAGGGTAGTATTCCAAGTGCTGCTAGCATGTTTCTTATTTAGTGAATGAAAATATTGAACGTGGTTATTATTTGTTTTACCAGTTTGACAATTCACTGAGATGTGAGAAAGCGTTCACTGGGAAGATGATCTGACAGTTAGAAAATTTAGCACTGGTACAGCTAAAGTTTCATCTTTAATCCTTAGTTTAAAATATCAAGAATATGTTCAAGATGAAACCCATACACTTCTTTAGCAGAAATGTAAACCATTTGTGTATTTCATTAACAGAAAAACTGTAGGATCCTTTTCAAGCAGAATATGTTACTGTTAATATTCTTGTAGCCTTAGGACCTTCAAGATCAAGTTTTTTATTCTTTTTTCTCACATGAGTGAAGCCGGAGGTTTCCTGTGGATTAATATTAAGGCCTTGAGAAATAACCCAGCTCTAAATAGACTCTTTAGTTCAATAATTTTCTCAGCCAACCAAAAAGCAATAATATTAAGTAACTCTGGTGTGAGCCAAGAAAATGAATATATCAAAGACTGTAGTTTCTCTATTTTTGTAGGCTATGGCAGAACCTACTTTAGGACCTGCAAAGTAATAAAGTTTCCAGAAGGAGTATCAGTGATGACTGTGACCAAAGTGGCATTCATGGATTGAGGCACTCTGTAGAAAGCGATTTGGGAGAAAGATATGTTAGGAACATTAAGGCATTTTTTTCTTGTAAAAAGTAAATGCATCATTGCTTTATTGCCTTTTCCAACATTTTGCTAACCTTAAATTTCAATATATTTTATTGCCCCAAATATACATATTTAAAAATGTATTTTTTAATTGCCAATCAAGGTATGCCCTCCACAGTGTAGGGTAGGCATCAAAAATTGATTTTTAGAGACAGCATCATCATAAACATAGCCCTAAACCTCACTTCACTCTCCAAACACTGATATTAGTTCCACAATACAGAAAAAATTTTCCATTTTCAGGATTAATTACAAAACTGGACCTAAATTAAAACTTGATAATGTCACTTAGTTCTAGTTTGAGGTTCTCATGATAAAATAAACCTCAACATCACAAAGAAAAATTCAGCATCACAAAATGGTTTGTACAATTTGTAAACAAAAACCTTAGCAATACTACAACTAATGTTTTCTAAGAATACAAATTGATAAACATCAACGTATTCCCATTCTCACAATAGTATTTTAGAAAAGAAGAAATGCTCATGTTAAATTTCAGTGACAACATAAAAAACTCAGTGCATTTTTTTCATTTCATAGAGTAATAACTTTATGCTTAAAAGTAATGAGATAAGAACTATTTATGATAATATTTCCATTGACAGTATTCCATTCTGTAAGCTTAGATGATATTGTCTAAATTATTCACTGAAATCCATTCAAAATGGAAACAAGATTTTTACTCTCACCCTGAAATCATTCTTTTCCGTATTTTAGCTTCCCCGGCAGATGTCATTGGATGTCTGGAAGCATTTTGAAGTGAACAGAAATTGCACTTGTGCTTGGCTAATTGACAACTTCACTGAAAAATGACATGAGGTATACTTCTGAAATGATCTAATAATTGTTTCAGATTTGAGTTGGGCAGATGATGGGCAAGATGCAGTGAAGTGTACTGTTGTACAATGGATGAGGATGTAGAATAATGCAAAATACATCAGCTGTGAGTGCAGTTATAATGTATTGAGAGAGAATTTTAATTATGATTTCATAAATTATACCAAGCATAATGCTGATAAGATCCAGACTTTTCATTCACAAATGTGGCTATCCTTAGTGAGATGTTAAGGTAATCTAAGAATATTTTCATTATCCAGAAGTGTGGGTTTTATTCTTCATTCCCAATTGTGTGTGTGTGTGTGTGTGTGTGTGTGTGTATTTGTGTCAAAGAGAGCGACTGGTCACAAAAGAAAAGAGGGAACACACTAACAACTTTTTTATCCACTTGATTAAGAAATTGATGTGATTTGGCCCTGTGTTAATAATTGTCAGGGTTTTTCTTTTTATCTGAGTGTTAAAATTACAAAACAAAAAAAACACAGACTTGTACTACTTACCTCTATGGATTTTCAGTATGCAATTAGAAAATTTGGGACTGTTCTAATGCCTCACCTGTGATGAATCACTCTATAAAACAATTTCTATGCTATGTCACTTAATCTTTCATCCATATTTAATCAACACCAAATATCACTAATGCAAAAATAAAATACAATACATGGTAATCTTGTTTAACTTCATTAGTTTACAGACTGTACTTTATCATGTTAATAAAAATGATGAACTTCTGAAATATTTTTGTCAATCTGTTGCATGATCTTTTGAAATTTATTACTTGAACTTTAAAAAAAAATAATCAAGGTATTGGTTCAGCACTAATGCCTAAAAGAAAGCAGCCTTATTGCATCCAGAATGTGATGCTAATGAGGCACACTGAATGTGTTCTTTATCTGAGAGTACATGCAGAGTTCACTAAGTACTCACCTCATTAAGCTTGATATTCCATCAATATAGATAACAGAATGGTAGTTATAAAATAAATGTGAATGAAAATTGCCAAATAAATTCAATTTCACATTTAACTCAGTTATATTTCTTATTGTATTTGTCTTTTGTGATAAAATGCTCTGTACAATCTTAAATTCTAACAAGTTAATTGAACACATTGTTTACACTATTTTTGTACATATAACACCAATTGATTAAAATAAAATCATTTAGGGATCATCCAAAAACAGATGCAAATAAACATTTCCAAAAGTGTGAAAATTAGACTTACTGTTTACAATTTCTAAAAGAAAACCAAATTTGATATAATTTCTTAATGCAAGTTGTTTAATATGCACATCTCATTGGTAATCAAGAACTGTAGTTTAGGCTGCTGAAATATACAAATAATCACAGAGAAAAACCAACGAGGGTTTGCTATGAAATAGCTATGTTTGTAGTATTCTGTTCTTTCAAATGATCCAGTAATCATTCCATAGTGAAAAAAATCAATCAAGTGTCATAAGGTTAAATAATTCTCAAAAAATCATAATCACCTGTTTAGGGACCTACTACATACAGTATGCAATTTGTCACCTTTATTTTTCTGATTCATTACTCTGAATGTAGAAAACTAGCTCAAACAGATCAAAATATTTGATCAAAATAGTAAATGTAGAATGATTTATCACTTTCACTATATAGCTCCATTAGCATACTAATAAAAACAAGAAAGATTTAAATGTTTTCATAAAAATTATGAAAATTAGCTTCTTTATATAACTTGATGAGATTTCTATATATTATAAAATGACTATGTTTATCATGTTACATACTCAAAAAATACTACCTATCTCCTTTATAAGTGAGAAATTCATGTCCCAGCCTTGGCTCTGCTTTGATTCCAGTTTCCAACAAATCCACACTTTGGGAGCCAGCAAGTGATGTCTCAAGTACTTACATCCCTAACACTGTACAACACAAAACTAAGGATGGGCTCCTTGGTTTCGCTTGTCCCAGATTCAATCAACTAGCAAATGGAAGATCTCTCTAATTTTCTTTTCTTTTTCTTTCTTTTTTTTTTTTTTTTTTTTTTTTTTTTTTGACAGGCAGAGTGGATAGTGAG
The DNA here is from genome assembly GCF_051225735.1 of Oryctolagus cuniculus. Taxonomy (NCBI): domain Eukaryota; kingdom Metazoa; phylum Chordata; class Mammalia; order Lagomorpha; family Leporidae; genus Oryctolagus; species Oryctolagus cuniculus. Next base: position 78,072,157 of record NC_142874.1, on the reverse strand, counting down.
AGAGAGAGAGACAAAAAGGTCTTCCTTTACCATTGGTTCACCCTCCAATGGCCACCGCGGCCAGCGTGCTGCGGCTGGCACACTGCTCCTATCCGAAGGCAGGAGCCAGCTACTTCTCCTGGTCTCTCATGGGTGCAGGGCCCAAGCACCTGGGCCATCCTCCACTGCCTTCCCAGGCCACAGCAGAGAGCTGGCCTGGAAGAGGGGCAACCGGGACAGAATCCAACGCCCCGACCGGGACTAGAACCCAATGTGCCGGCGCCACTAGGTGGAGGATTAGCCTAGTGAGCCGCGGTGCCGGCCTCTCTCTCTCATTTTCTATCAGTCTCTCAGTCTTTTAAATAAATAAATACAAAAAAAACAGAAAAAGATAAAAATGAGAAATCTATTAGAGTTGTGAGAACTTTTGCATGTTCTCAATTTATTAGGATAAAACTCAGGCTCTAATCTCTTTTACTTTAAATATCCCCTTCCTTTTGATTCAAAATTAGTCTAAATAAATTAAAAAGTTAAAAACAAAGTAGATTCAATCTAAAATAAGACTCCTTGAGCAATTTTTTCTATCCGACACATTTAAAATAAACCACAAGTAAGCATAGATGTCCAGGTTTGAACTCAGAAAGCATTTAATAAAACTAGTGGAAAAAATACAGGTTTTATGTTGCACTTGATGAAAATAAATAGATGCTCCAAGACTTGGAAAATTTCAAAATACTGGAATATTAGTGGCAAGTGTCATGGGTCTCCAGGTATAGGAATATTATTTTCTAGATTTCAGTATAAGCTTGTCTGAGTTCCTACAGGCTCAATATAAAGAACAATGGACACAACAGCAGTGTAACTGAAAAGAGAGCTCACTCTGGAACTGCTCACAAGAGTCCAATCACATGCATGTTTGTGAGACAGCTGAGAGGCAACTGTGACACCGGGCTCACACTCCCACATCATCATCCAAGAAACTGGACAAATGGCATAGCATGCTACCATCTTCCTATATAAGAACAGACTCTCGCAATGACATGACCCACTCAAAGTTATGGAAAATGGCTAATCTGATGTTTGTTAAATATTCAAAAATTTAATTAGCTCTATTTACTAAAATAAGGTACAAATAGAAGTTATCTCGGCCGGCACCGCGGCTCAATAGGCTAATCCCCTGCCTTGCGGCACACCAGGTTCTAGTCCCAGTCGGGGCGCCAGATTCTGTCCCGGTTGCCCCTCTTCCAGGCTAGCACTCTGCTATGGCCCGGGAATACAGTGGAGGATGGCCCAAGTGCTTGGGCCCTGCACCCCATGGGAGACCAGAAGAAGCACCTGGCTCCTGGCTTCGGATCAGCGAGTGCGCCGGCTGCAGCGTGCCGGCAGCGGTGGCCATTGGAGGGTGAACCAACGGCAAAGGAAGACCTTTCTCTCCGTCTCTCTCTCTCACTGTCCACTCTGCCTGTCAAAAAAAAAAAGTTATCTCATTTTAAAAAGTGAGAGAATAAAAGAAATTAATTTAAGATAAAAATAAGCATAAATGAACAAAATAAAGACGTATAACAAGAAAATTAATAAAAACACTGAATGAATTCAAAATGAATTCAAAAGCTGTTTTTTTCCTTACAAAACAACAGGTAAGGTCAACATTTATTAAAATAGTTAAGAAAAAACACAGGCAATTAGAAAAGGAAATGATAACAAGGTGATCCATAAAACAGTAAAATCAAGAGACAAGAGAATTTTTTCACTTTCCAAATAAACATTAAATACATGATGAATGAGAATTAAAACATGAATTATAGGAAGTAATCCAAAATATAGCTGAATAAACATAACATCAATTATTGTTTGTCCATAGCTGCCTATTAGAACTGCTTAGGAATTTTTTATAGAAATTTCAAGGGCAATTTATAATTATCACAAATCACAATTTCTGGAGTATGGCACCCATTTTCCAGTTGCTGAAGTCTCCAGTTGAGTGATTTATAAATCTGTGGTTGACAGGATAAAGGAGACAACACATAATGATTTGTCAAAACCTAAAATAAGTTAATTGTTAACAAAAAATTGTTAACAGGTATCGAAGGGAGGAATTAAGGAGGACAGAGACATAGAGAAATACTGTTATTCAAATCTATTTTATAGGCCGGCGCCGCTGCTCAATAGGCTAATCCTCCGCCTGCGGCGCCAGCACACCGGGTTCTAGTCCCAGTCGGGGTGCCGGATTCTGTCCCGGTTGCCCCTCTTCCAGGCCAGCTCTCTGCTGTGGCCCGGGAGTACAGTGGAGAATGGCCCAAGTAATTGGGCCCTGCACCCCATGGGAGACCAGGAGAAGCACCTGGCTCCTGCCTTCGGATCAGTGCAGTGCGCTGGTTGCAGCGCACTGGCCACGGCGGCCATTGGAGGGTGAACCAATGGCAAAGGAAGACCTTCCTCTCTGTCTCTCTCTCTCACTGTCTACTCTGCCTGCCAAAAAATAAAAAAGAAATAAAAAATAAAAAAAATCTATTTTATAAATTAAATACCCTATTAATAAGAAAGCCAGTTGTCCTGAGGCTTCTCCATATTGTGTTCTTTAAGTTTTATAGAAAGAATACCCTATGAAGCATTAAAGTGTATAAAATGTGAACCAACAGTCTTCTGAGCTGGGATGGACATTGAGACACTGCCTTGCAAGTCCACATGCCATACTGAAATGCCTGCTTTGAATTCCTGTTCTGCTTCCAATTCCAGCTTTCAACTAATGCACACTCTGGAATGTAGCAGGTGACGGCTCAAGTAATTGGGTCCCTGCCACCCATGTGGGAGAACCAGAGTGAATTCCCACCTGGTCCAGCCCAGGTGTTTCAGGCATTTGGGAAGTGAACCAATGGATGGGGCGTGGTGGAATGAGGTGAAAAGGTCATATCAAGATGGCCGCTGAGGTGAAAAGTTCATGCCAAGATGACTGCTGAGGTGAAAAGATCATGCCAAGATGGCCACTGACAACAGAAACTGCCTGGCAACAGGCCATGATTGGATGGCTTCGGAAACCACATGACAACAGAGGAAACCACGTGACAAAAGAGCCTGACTGGCAACAGTCTGTGATTGGAGGGCTTTGGAAACTGCCTGGCAACAGGCTGTGATTGATTAGGGCATAGACCGCTCCTTGACCGGATTGGCTGTTCTTGGCTATATACGCTGTTGTACTAACTCAAATAAACGAGTTTGCAGGCTGCTCACCTCAGGCCTGCTTTCACCCAGGGTCTGTGTGGTGACTCTGCGCCTCTTGCCCCCACCACATTCCTCCTCTCAGAAAGGAATCCACTGCAACATTGTTGAGAAATCAACTGCAACAATGGGGGATTATTCTAATTCTCCTTCTCTGTGCCTTTCTCTCTCTCTTTGCCTTCAAAATAAATAAATCAGAACTACAAAAAAAGTTGTAGAAGTAAGCTGTCCTAGACATATATGTAAACAGCATCAAAATATTCAAAGTACATTTGGAAATCATCATTGTGCAATAATGGTTTAAACCATTACCTGCAATGCCAGCAACCTATATGTGTGTCAGTTGGTGTCCTGGCTGCCCCACTTCCATTCCAGCTCTGAGCTAATGGCCTGAGAAAATCAGTGTAAGATGGCATAAGTGTTTGGACTCCAGTCATTCATGTGGGAGACACAGATGAATCCCTTGGCTCATGCCTTCAGCCTTACCCAGTGCTTCCATCTGGGTAGTGAACCACAGGATGGGAGAGTCTCTCTTTCTCTCTCTCTCTCTCTAACTTGACTTTAAAAATAAGCAAATAAATCATTTTAAAAAATCAGAGGAGCACAATTCCCAGGATATTTCTTGGAGAATGTTTAGAATACTGTAACATTTTGCATATTGTTTGCTTCATGTCATTTTATTTAAAAAATGAGACTATTTATTATCTTAAGGCACCAATGCAGGGCAGATTTCAGGTTTATTTTTCATATTATTTCATGATTTATCTGTCAGTTTTTTTTTTCCTTGATAAAAAGCTGCACTCTCTCCAGGCACTACTTCAATTTAAGACAATGCTGAGATTCAGTTAAGAACCATCATGTGGGGCTGGCATTTTTGCAAAGGGGATAAATAGCTTCCATTTATGACACCAGCAACCACATGGGCTCCAGTTTGAGTCCTGGCTGCTCCACTTCTAATCCAGCTCCCTGCTAATGCACCTAAGAAAGCAGCAGAAAATGGCCCTAGTTCTTGGCCCTTGTACCACATGGATGAAGCTCCTGGCTCCAAGCTTGGGTTTGGCCCAGCCCCAGCCATTGCAGTATTTTGAGGAGTGAACCAATGGATGGAAAATTCTCTCTCTTCTCCTGTCTACCATGTAATTCTGATTTTCAAATAAAGAAATCTTTCAAGAAAAAAAAAACTTTGCTTCCATCATTACCTATGATGGAAAATATGTTCTGCAGAGCACATGATGTCTCAATGCTCTTTGCTCAGAATTATGTACTATTTGCATCCAAAAAATAACAGTAGCCAGAAATGATGTATCAGCCATTTAAATAAGAAAAGGAATAAACATTTGAAAGACATAGAAACATAGATTATAATAAAAATCAAACTACTTCTCTAGAGCTACACTCATAAAAAATAGAAATAAAGCAAAAAGAGACTTTATCAATTATTGTATATGAGAGCTTTTGCAGAACCTGAAAAATATGCGTCTATTGAGATAATCATATGGCTGATGGTCTCCAATTAGTTGATGTGATGTATTACATTGATTGATTTTTGAATGCTAAAACATCCCTGCATACCAGGGATAAATCACACTTGGTCCAGGTGAATGATCTTCCTGAGGTATTGTTGGATTCAATTGGCTAGTATTTTGTTGAGGATTTTTGCATCTATGTTCATCAGGGAAATTTGTCTGCAGTTCTCTTTCTCTATTGTACTATTTTCAGGTTCAGGAATTAAGGTGATGCTGGCTTCATAAAAAGGATTTGGGAGGATCACCTCCCTTTCAATTGTTTTGAATAGCTTTAGAAGAATTGGAGTTAGTTCTTTAAATGTCTGGTAGAATTCAGCGTGAAGCCATCTGGTCCTTGGCTGTTTTGTTGTTGTTGTTGGGAGGGTCTTTATTACTGATTCAATTTCTGTCTTGGTTATGGGTCTGTTTAGGTTTCATATATCTTCATGGCTCAGTTTATGTAAGTTGTATGTGTCAGGAATCTATCCATTTATTCTAGTTTTCCAAGTTTGTTGGCATTTAACTCTAATGATTCTTCTCAGATCTGTGGAGTCTTTTTTTTACATTTCCTTTTCCATCTCTAATTTTACTAAATTGAGTCTTCTCCCTCCTTTTTTGTTAGTTTGGTCAATGGTGTGTCAATTTTGTTTATTTTTTCAAAGAGCCAGCTCTTCATTTTGCTGATATTTTTATATTTTTGTTACAATTTTGTTTATTTCTTCCCTAATTTTAATTATTTTTACCCTTCTAGCTTTGGGTTTAGTTTTCTGTTGTTTTTCTAGGTTATTGAGATGCATTGATAGTTCATTTATTTGGTGCCTTTCCAATTTCTTGATGTAAGCATCGATTGCTATACACTTTCTCTAAACATTGCTTTTTCTGTATCCTATAAGATTTGATATGTTGCTTTGTCATCTTCATTTGTTTAAATTTTTTTTGATTTCTCTTTTGATTTCTTCGATGACCCACTCTTCATTCAGGTGCATATCATTCAGTCTCTGTGTGTTTGCATATGTTCTAGAGATTCCTGAGTTGTTGATTTCCAACTTCATTCCACTGTGGTTAGAGAAGATGCATGGTATGATTTTGATTTTTTTTTTGAATTTTCTGAGACTTGCTTTATGGCCTAACATGTGATCAGTCCTAAAAAAAGTTCCATGCAGTAGTGAGATGAATGGGTATTCTGAGGCTGTGGGATGGGGAGTTCTGTTGATTAACTCTGTTGTTTCCTTACTGATTTTCTGTCTGGTTGAACTGTCCATTGCTGAAAACGGAGTATTGAAGTCTACCATTAGTAGTGTATTTGAGTTTATGTTTCCCTTTAGAACAATTAACATTTCTTTTAAATAGTCAAGTGCCCTGTAATTAGGTGCATATACATTTTATAATAGTCACTTCTTCCCGTTAAATTAATCCCTTAATCATTACATAGTGCCCTTCTTTGTCTCTTTTAACTTTTTTATATTAAAATTTATTTTGTCAGATATTAGACTGACTACATCAGCTCTTTTTTGGTTTCTGTTTGCATGTTTTTCATCCTTTTGCTTTCAGTCAGCAAGTATCTTTCTTGATGAAATGTTTTTTTGTGTAGGTAACAAATCATGGGTTTTGTTTTTTAATCCATTCAGCCAGTCTGTGTCTTTTAACTGGAGTGTTGAGGCCATTTACATTCAAAGTGGCTATTGATAAGTCATGTCTATGCTCTGCCATTTTTTCATAAATATTCTTACATTTTACTTTGAATTTCCTTTGTTACTGTGTTCCTATATGTAGCATATCCTAAAGAAACTTTTCCAAGGCTGGACGTGTGGTGACAAATTCTTTCAATTTCTGTTTGTTATGGAGAGTTTTTATTTCAACTTCATTAATAAATGAGAATTTTGCAGGGTACAGTATTCTGGGTTGATAGTTTTTTTTTTTTTTTCTCTCAAGACTTGGAATATATCTCACAATTCTCTCCTAGCCTGTAGGGTTTCTGAAGAGAAGTTCTCTGCAAGTCTAATTGGAGATTCTCTGAAAGTTATCTGGCATTTCTTTTGTGAACACTTTAGAATCTTTTCTTTATGATTTATTGCAGAGGGTTTGATTACAATGTATCATGGTGAAGATCTTTTCTTGTCATGTCTATTGGGATTTCTATGTGCTTCCTATACTTGAATGCCCCTTTCTTTTTCTAAATTAGGGAAGTTTTCTGTAATTATTTCACTAAAAAGTCCTCTAAACCTTTCTTTCCACACCTTCAGGAACTCCGAAGACTCGGATGTTGGGTCATTTGATAGTACTCTGTAGATCTCCAACAATGTTTTTTAGTTTTCTAATTTCTTGTTTTTGATCTGACTGTAAAATTTCCAAAGATTTGTCTTCTAGCTCAGATATTCTTTCTTCCGCCTCATCAACTCTGTTGTTATGAATTTCCATTGAATTTTTATTTTATCTGTTGAATTCTTCATTTCTAGTATTTCACTTTTATTTCTCTTTAGTATTTCAATTTCATGAGAAAAATTTTCATTCATATCATATATAATTTTCTATAGTTTTCATTCATATCATAAATAGTTCATAAATTTGTTTTTGATTGTTCCTGAGTAATCCGATGATTAGTTTTTTGAATTCCATTTCTGGCATTTCCATAATCTCTTTTTTTCACATTCTAATGCTGAAATGTTGTAGTGTTCCTTTGGGGGCTCATAGTGTCTTCCTTGTTCTGTTGTTTTTTTTTGTTTTTGTTTTTTTGATTTTTGCCTTTATTTTTCAGCATTTGTTGAATTTTGTTTTGCTTGATGGCTTTTATCTTTGATTTCTGTCTCTGTGGCTTAGTGGGATGCTTACACTTTCAGTGAACACAAGAGGTGTGTGCTGGGTGTGGCCAGGGTACTCTGCTCAGTATTCCAGGGTGGGGCTTTCCTCTGGTTAACTTGATTGAGAGAAATGTGACAAGCTCTTCTCTTCCCAGCCAAGGAATGCCCAGGTGTTATTCCCCATTGTGCTCAGCACTCATCCACCCTGATTTACAAACTGTACTTTTTATCTGTGTAGTCTTTCCTGTGAATACAATTCCCTCTGCTATGAGCTGCTGTAGGCAACCAAGGAGCTGGGAGAGTGTGGAGAAGCACTCTGTGGTTGCCCAGAACCTAAGCATGCTCTACCTCCTCTTATGGAGTCAGAGTTTTCTCAAACTCTGCTCCCAAGGTTCTCTAGGTCATGGAGGGCCAGTGGGGCCTCTCTGATAGTCTTGGCTATAGTTAAGCTAATGTGTTCCTGGAACCAATATCTGTGTATGGTCCTTCCAACCACGGTTTTTCTCTCTGGTTAGATCTGTGGTTCACAGGTGCACAAAGTACCCACTTGCTGCAGCACTGCTAGCTTCTGGGTGGGTAGGAGAGTCCTGCAGGCAGCACTCCCCCTCCATGGAGGCGGCTCCCCCTCCCTTCCCATTGCCCAGCAGCTGGCACAACGGAGGTCCTATCCTTGGCTTCCTCTGAATTCCTGGATGGAGCACAGGCCCAGCTATTTCTGGATGGGTGCACAGGTGCTTGGAAGGCTGCCACCTGCCTGTGTCCAAAAATGGTGTCAGCTCTCCCCCAGTGGCCACAGGTCTCCCCTGTAGCAGGAAGAGGGGGAGGGAAATTTGCCTTTTTTTTTTTTTTTTTTTTTTGCCTCTGGGAGGTTGGTAGCCTGCTGTCATGGGTTATCCATGTGGAACTCCAAAAGTAGTTCATTAAGTTCTCCCTCCCATTGTATCAGCAGCACTGTGGACCCATGTGGTCCCCTCTCCCCTGGCTTGCCAGGGCAGGCATCCTCCTCCCCACATCCAAGTCAGTGGGTCTTTTGTTGTGATTTGCTCTCTCAGCATGGGTCAGGATTGCTTCCACTGCTCTGGCAGGGAAACCATGGCTCCCCCTACTACTTTATCCTTAGATTGTACTCTTTCCTTTTTAAATATTGTTTGCCTTATGTAAATAGAACTGTCCTTCCATGAAACCCCACCCCCCGACAAAGTATATTTAACATAGGATGACACACTTGTTTTTTCAATTTTTAAAACAAAATAATTTCATTTATCTGAAAGGCAAAGAGACTAGATACTAAGAGAGATCAATAAAAATCATTTTAAAAAGAGATAACTTTTCATCTTTCACTCCCAAATACCTACAATCACCAGCACTGGGCCAGGTCTGAACAGGAGTCAGGAATGCAGTCTGGGAATCGGCATCTGCTGCATCCCAAGGTTCACATAAGCAGGAAGCTGGACCAGAAGTGAAGTAGCTAAGAGTCCAGTAACTCCATTATGCAATGCAATCTACCCAATATTTATTTAAATACTGTGTCAACAATTCCCCACTCCCACGAATACACATCTCAAAACAGTCTGCATAACCATTTCTTCATATCCATTACTGTCCTCCATATATACATAACTGAAAATTTTAAGAAAACCATTAACAGAGTTATTTTTGCCCTACTAGGAATAAAGTGAATTTAAAATTCATTTTCACATCAGAAAAATCTTTGCTATGTATGTAAGTAGACACAGTCTAAGTACAAGGATTTGACCTAAAACTAATCTGGTTAAGCTGCTTCTGTAAAGCTGCTGTCATGTTTTCTAGAAATATCATTATGCTGTGAAAATTTTATTTATGAAATACAAAATATAAGTTATTGCAGAAAGTAGAAGGAAAAAAGAAAGGAAAGAAGGAAGAGGGAATAAGAAAGGGGAAAGGGGAAGCAAATCCAATTATCTCCTTGGAATTTACCTATGAGTACATGAAATCTGTTATCTTTATAACAATATAAATTAAGAAAAAAAAAAGAAAGCCAGTGTTGGAGAAACAGGAGGAGAGACAGCGAGAAAGAGACCTTTCATCATGCTGGTTCATTCCCTAGGTGGCCACAGCAGCCAGGTCTGGGCTATAATGAAGCCAAAAGTCAGGAACTCCATCTTGTTCTCTCACATGTGTGCAGGAGCCCAAGCACCTGGGCCATCTTCTGCTGATTTTCCTAGGCCATTAGCATGGCATTGAATAGGAAGTGGAGCAGCTAGGAAACAAACTGGCACCCACACAGAATGCTGGTATTGCAGGGGACAGCTTCACCTGCTATGACACAACGCCAACACCTTGATGATCTTTTTGAAGTACCTGCATATTAACTGATATTCTGTACATAGTTTGTGTTTATCCTGCCAATCCTAGCATTGTGACTGATAAGAAAAGGTCAGTACTTTGACACAAGTTTGATCTGCCCAAAAAATGAGCTGGAATGAATAAATCTGCAGTTGCATAGTACTTTGCCTTGGCTAATCAGACAACAATCAAAATCTGTCCCATTTGGTCAAAGTCTGAACTTTTGTTTTTTACCATTTAACCTCTTCCACAAATTTAAGCTTTTGACAGATACTGCTTCTTATCTTTGTAGCCAAAGAATTTGATTGTTATTTGCAGTTAGAGAAATAAACAATATCATATGAAAATGATAGATTTAGAAAATGACTATGTTCATTGGATTGTTTTTTAGAGCAAATAATACTGAAGGCAACTGCCTTAAAGAGTCTCGGTTTTCTAAGTGTGACCATCATGCTAACTTGAGGCACCTACAGTGGTTTTAGTGATTTAAAGAGTTCCAAGCTATTTCTATGGAGATTCTGGATGTTAATTTGCTTTTCTTTACTGTGCTAAAATTTGCACTAGTGTTCTAAATTCAAGATCATAAAACTTCTGGTTCCTTAGGACAATTCAAGAAAGTGACACCAAATCCTGTGTAAACTATTATGGTTTTAACTATGATCATCTTGTAGAATAAGAAAAACAAATAAAATTCGGTTTTTAGCTTAAATGAATATATGTAAATAAATGTTACTAAATATTATCAATAGTGTACATGTATTTTTAATTGCATGTGTGAAAATTATAAAGTATGCATAAAAGACTTATCATCCATAGCTAAATGCAATAGATTCCCTTAGGGGATTCACCTATGGGATTGATTTGACAACTGAACTCATCATCTTTGCAAATGAACCAAAGTGTTTACCTGAAAGAATGAGATGTGACCTGATTCAGAAGGTTCATTTACGTGGCAGACATTTTCTGGAAAGGGAACAAAGTGGACCTGATATTTTAAGTAAAATAAGTTAAAATTTAAGCTTATGAGCGAATAATGAAATTTTGGAAAAGTTGTGTCTAACACTTTGAGCTTGACAATTTCCAAAGCTTAATTTTCTACTGAGAACTTTTAAAAACGAAATTGTTACATTATTTAATACAATGTATCAACATCTAGACACTTTTTTTATAATTCAAAGAACTAGTATTTTTGAAACGACTAACAGAATGGAATCATTCATGAATGAAATGTCTGTTTAAAATGTAAATCAGCCAACTAGGCTTTAATGAAAACACTGCAAAAGCTCCCTGATTTGGTTTCAGGTTCAAAACTGAAATGAACTTTTGAGAAACTGGCAATAATTGTTTTGTGTATTATCCAAAGAAGAATATTCACAATTATTGTTAAGACATGCAATAAAGATATTGAAAATTTGAAACTACTCACTTTCTGTACGATTTCTTTATATTAGAAAACATTTTTGTAAAAATATGTTATAAATATTAAAATATACCTGCTCCCTTATAAATGTGCCTGGGAAAGCAGCAGAGAATGGCCCAAGTACTTGAGCCCCTGCCACCTATCTGGGAGAATTGGAGGCAGAACCAGAGGATGGTAGAAATTCGCTCTCTGTGTCTCTCTGTCTCTCTCTCTCTCTCTCTCTCCCTCTTCATTCTCCCCTTCAAATAATTAAATAAACCTCAAAATACGAATATATCATAGATTGGTTTGGTTTATTACTTCACATAAATAATATATTGTTCTAGTAAATTTTAAAAAGTAAGATTTCTGAAGAGCAGGTGTTTGGTATAGCAGATAAGACGCTGCTTGAGATGCTGTCATTCCTATATCTGAGTGCCTGGGTTTGAGTTCTAGTTCCATTGCTGATTTTAGCTTTCTACTAATGAACACATAGGAGACAATGGTGATGGCTCAATTGGGTCTCACTCAGATAGGATGCCTGAACTGAGTTCTTAGCTCCTGGATCCAGCTCTCAGCTTTAATTTCATTATGAAATATTTGATTATTTTGAATATTCAGCATTCTATTGTTCTTCAAATTGTCACTGCATTTTTTAAAGGGAGTTTATTTATTTTATTTTATTTTTTTGACAGGCAGAGTGGACAGTGAGAGAGAGAGAGAGAGACAGAGAGAAAGGTCTTCCTTTTTGCCATTGGTTCACCCTCCAATGGCTGCTGCACATTGCGCTGATCCCAAGCCAGGAGCCAGGTGCTTCTCCTGGTCCCCCATGTTGGTGCAGGGCCCAAGCACTTGGGCCATCCTCCACTGCACTCCCGGGCCACAGCAGAGAGCTGGCCTGGAAGAGGGGCAACCGGGACAGAATCCGGAGCCCTGACCAGGACTAGAATCCGGTGTGCCGGCACCGCAAGGTGGAGGATTAGCCTAGTGAGCTGTGGCGCTGGCCTGCATTTCTTAAAATAAGCCTATATTGAATTGTCTGCTATATGCAACTGGTCAGGAACAATCAGAATAAAAGTTTCACCTTCTTAATTCTAAGCAATTGTCTTTTTTTTTTTTTTTTTTTTTGACAGGCAGAGTGGACAGTGAGAGAGAGAGACAGAGAGAAAGGTCTTCCTTGGCCGTTGGTTCACCCTCCAATGGCCGTCGCGGCCGGCGCCCGGCTCACTGCGGCCGGCGCACCGCGCTGATCCGATGGCAGGAGCCAGGTACTTATCCTGGTCTCCCATGGGGTGCAGGGCCCAAGCACTTGGGCCATCCTCCACTGCACTCCCTGGCCACAGCAGAGAGCTGGTCTGGAAGAGGGGCAACCGGGACAGAATCCGGTGCCCCGACCGGGACTAGAACCCGGTGTGCCAGCGCCGCAAGGTGGAGGAGTAGCCTAGTGAGCCGTGGCGCTGGCAGCAATTGTCTTCTATTACAGTTATCTTGAGATTTTTCTTAGCAAGTATGTTAAATATATATTTTTGGTGATTTACACTAAAAATATTATAAATAACACTATTAATCTTTTATTTCTCTTTTGATTTAATTTTAACTGGTTTTATTTTTTTTCTTGAGATTAATCTTAATGCTGATTATTCTATATGGAAAGTAGAATAATGATACACAATTTGATATCAAATTAATAAAGTCAATTAACTATAACATAATAACAATTCCTATCAAATTATTGCATCTTATATTGCACTATGTATGATATTCCTACTGTGAGTTTATACTTTCTCTTAACAAAGAGCTAATGAATTCAATAAATTTGCCAGACACACTAAAGAACCGTATTTTGAATTATACTGTCATAATAGGCTAACACTACAAATTTAATTAATATTACTATTTATACTTGACAAATGCCATTAACTAAGCTGTGGGATAATGAGCTTTTTATCCCCAAACGCTCAGTGGGGAGTTTGAATTGAGGAGCACAATAATCCATTGTAGCATACTCTTCCAAGCCTCTAGAAATTGTTCAACAATACAAAGTTTTGTCCTTTCAGAATAACAAAGCTTAATGAAGTGAAGAGTAATGAAGTAAAAAGTACTTGGTGTTTTCCTTGTCTTATATCCAGATGTATTTTATCTTCCTATTTTGATTTTTGTATTGGAGAAAGAAATCAAAATAGTATGATTTAACTGTTAGTAAAAATCGTTGCATCTTTCTAAGCCCAGCTCACTAAAGGTCAGGTGACCAAATGACCCAATCAAAAGCGTCAACTCCATCCTCACCCAAATGGGATCTGATGCTCCCACTTCCTTACCTCTGCAAAGCTATGTAACACTGTTCCCCTCCAGGGACAGGCTGCTGTTCTCCTGTGCACCTGCAGGCAGCCTATCAGGTATGCCCCACTAGATAATACACCTTCTCCCTTATTCCAGTGTTTGGTGTGTTTCGTGGTGACCTTTCATTAACTGTTCAAAAAGAACAAAGTACTGAAGTATCACAAACATCCTAAGAAGTCTATTTTAATTTTTTTTTTTTTTGGTTATTTCTTTAAAAGATGTTGTTATCTGAGGGACACAATCATGTGGAAAATTAAATTGGTTTTCTTACAGAGGAATGGCCTTTGCTGTCATTGCTGTTCACCTGGTTCTAGGACTGTGCTTGCTTAACTGAATTTGTGCATTCTTTATCAGCCTTAACTTTACCAAAATCCAATGGTTTAATGCACCAGTTTCATGGATAATGAGAGGAGGTAAGGGATTTTATTGCTCAAAGATTGGAAGCCACTATAAGCCCATGTTTACATCAGTTCTGTTAAGACTTCAATTCTCAGAAGAGTGGTAAATAGCTAGTATAACTTTAATGCAATACGGAGAGTAGTTTATGATACAGCTGAAGAAACTAAAGTGTAGGTAACCTCAATCTTTTAAAATGGACTGCTAGTAACCTAGTCCAATAGGGATATCTTATCTTCATTTTTTTTCTCTACAGCAAACAAACCAGTGTTCTGCTCCAGAACAGAGTATTCTCTGATTGCACAGCTATTTGAACAAAATCAAATCCAAGACAAACAGAAACCTGAGAGACCCATGAAAAATTGTATCCCCCCACTCTCAGTAGTTAGAGACCTAACTGGCAAGAAAAAAATGTAGTCAATGATAATCAGGGGAAAATATCATGGGCAGTGTATGCAATCACAGCAAAAATCCATAATAAAGAAAGACTTCAAAGGTCAAAGATGAAATCTAATAATGAGTCCAGAGAGGTAGGCAGCAATCAGACTATATACAGCACGGTTTCTAAAACTTTGGTGTGCATACAAATGACAAGTAAATGGATCTTGTTAAAATGCAGGTTCTAATTAGGTAGATCTGTTGCAGGGTCCTAAATTTTTAAATTTTAACATGCTTCCAGCAGTTTGTTGGAAAGCTGTGTATCTGAGTAATGAGCATCTAAAAGGTTTTGCAATGTCAAAGTAAGAAATCATTTCAGTTTGAAACAATATGGTATCGATAGAGATTGAGAAAATAGAACTTTTACAAATTATTGTGTATTTTGAAAGTAGTGATGCTGATGGAATGGATTTAGAAAGAAAATGAAAGATATACAAAAAATAAATTAACCATTCTATTTTAAGAATGTTTGAATCTACAAGACAGTCACATGTATATGTCAAGTAATTAATTAGGCAGTATATAAACCTGGAATGATAGACAAGTCATTAACATATAGATGTTATACAAATCTCCAAATTACAGAAAATTATCTAAGGCATTGAGGATTAAAGGAGGTTTAACCCAAATTTTTAGAGACCTAGAGTTTCAACAAAGGAAAAATCAGCAAAGTGGCCTTAGATCAAACAGAAAACAGTGAACTTCAAAGACATTAATAAGGCTACTTGGTAAATTTTGGGAGCAGACTTTTAAAAAAGTTGATTAAATAGAAAATTACAAGGGACAAAATATAGAAAAAATACGGAGGAAATTTTCTTTAAGTTTTGTTCTTAAGGGTAGTTCTAAGAAAAACGTTGTAGTTGAAAGACATGGGACAAAGTGAGATTTCTCTTACTTTATGGTAGAAAACATTGTCTTAGTCTGTATTCTGCTGCTACTTGTATAGCACAATACCACAGATTGGTCAGTTTCCAAAGGAAATGTATTTGTTGCACAGGCTGGGTGGTCCAAGAGTGACATGAAAGTCCAAGTTCCAACATCTGGTCACCCACTGACTGCATCATAATTCCAGGGGAGAGTATCACATGGGAGAGCGATGAAACAGAAAGGGGAAGAGAGAGAGAGAGAGAGAGAGAGAGTGCTTTTATATCAAATCCACATCCAAGGTGACTAACCACTCCCTCCTTTCAGAGTGCAGCCCCTATGACCTAATCACTTCTTATGGGCTCCATTTGTCAATATCATCACAGTGTTGATTTACTTTAATTAAATTTTAGCACAGATTTTGGAGG
Organism: Oryctolagus cuniculus; assembly: GCF_051225735.1. NCBI lineage: Eukaryota > Metazoa > Chordata > Mammalia > Lagomorpha > Leporidae > Oryctolagus > Oryctolagus cuniculus. The sequence continues at coordinate 78,056,469 of NC_142874.1, read as the reverse complement.
GGACATTCAAAGCATAGAAGACATCAAAGAACGTTAAAATGTGAGGGGAGTGATGAAGTATCATGAGACAATCTGATACTCTACAGAGAACTCTTCGGAATAGCAGTAGAGAAGGAAGTACAGATAACGCAAATAATGGGAGTGGCTCGAGCTTTCTATAAGATGAGACACTGACTTCTGACTTTTGTTCCTTTGTTGAAATATAAGTCAACACCATCAGCTGAGTGGTAGGACAGGGCATGTTTGATGATTGAGGAAATATGAAATCATTGCTGTGAAGGATGAGAAAGCAAATGTGAGAGAAACGTGCGGCACTACTGAGCAGCACTGTTCATTTGAAGTGGTTCTGGGTAATATTCTGTCTGTGCATGTGTTTTTTTGTCTTCCTCCAAATTACGTCCACCTACATTCATACCTGAAGAAGGAAGTTGGATTTTCCCTGGGAATAAAATGAACGGATGAGAGAAAATCAAATTAATTACCATGTCACAAATGTTCACCTTTTATGTTAGACTGTAAACCAAGGACCTGAATTGGGTAAGGACAGGAGTTAGGACTTCAGGGGATCATGTTTACTGAGTTTGTTGGAGAAGAATAAATCAATGTAATTTGCCTAGTCAGGTAACCAATATTTATGTGTCTTCTGACTGACTCATCTATAATGGATTAAATACTGAGAAAATATCTAGCTGCTTTTCACAAGACATTTGCAAAGATTTACTTTAAGGTAAAAGCCTATTTTTTCTTATGTAACTTATAACTCTAAATGTTATGAAGTCACCAAGAGGAATGAGCATAACATCCATAACATCTGAAAACTTTGTGAAATGTAGGGATTACATAAATTAACATTGCTTTCCTCTCCAGCAAGAGAGGTCTAGCACTTTTGAGGGCACAAATCACAAACACAAACTGAAAATTACACCTGTTAAGACATGGGAGCCTCGCTCACAGATTCTACCCAAAACTTTTCAGAGTATCCTCGATAAAATCTATACATTTACTACAGTGATAACACTTCTCAAGCTATGAAGAAATAATGTACTAAATTGGACAAGAGTTCTGTGATTTCAACGCAAAAATGGAACTGCATCCGACTGCCATGAAGTGTGTACAGTGTATTCCTGCCAATGTTAGACACACATATTGATTCAGAGTGTATGTAGGCTTTGAGTGATGGATGTGCTTAGATAAGAGGAAAGACAAATTAATTAACTTGTCAAATCCTTCTTCTCAGACAGCAAGAATGCAATAGATTCCTGCATAATTAGGTATTGATTCCCAGTAGTTCTAAGCATCTGTTTTCTTGCTTATCTTGATGTTCTCCCATTTGTGATTTCAGAGGAATACATGAATTAGAAATGGTTTTCACAACAGTGTCAAGTGAAAGCTGATGTACATTGGAAATATTAAACAATTAATCTTACTCTTAGAATTATATATGTGTTGTAACAATAGCATGCCTGAAATGCATTACCATTCTTTATAATGTCAAGTAGATGATTTTGAGGCGTAGAATTGGAAGTAGTTCCACTTCGATAACATCTTGAATTCCACTTAGTTGAATGTATAAAATCAGCATTATCACATGGAAAAATTTTGGTATTTTAATTAATACATTATATATTTTAATATGAACATATTTAATACTTTAAAAGGAAAATACCAATTAAAAGTGGAAATATATAATCTTCAGTATATACATTTTACATTTACTTTAACTTATAATTTTATTAAAATACATTAAAGTTTGAAATAGTGAAATAATGAGTATACTTTATTTTTAAGACTCCATGTTATTGAGCCTAACTGATGAAAAATAATGCTTATGATAGAATTAGAAACAAACTGCAAATTAGGAGAACAATAAAACTTAAATTCAAAAATCAATGTATTTTTAAGAGCATGACCAACATAAAATCTGTGAATGAAATTAATAATTAGTGCCAGAATTTTAGCTCAGTGGGTTAAGTTGCCATCTGCAATACCAGCATCCCCCAGGGGTACTGGTTGGGGTCCCAGCTATTTCACTTCTTACCCAGCATCCTGCTAATTTGCTAACTTGTTCATATTATTCATTCAAGAAATGCACGTGAGCCAGAGTGGCTACTGGGATCTTGGTTTTATTTTGGAATTGTTTTGCAGCTAGTAATAACAAATATAGAACACAGGATTAATTGCTAAAGTAGAAATAAGATAGCAACTTCAGAGTTAGTTGAGTTTTTGAAGAGATGAATGGATGTAACTTTCAAGTAGATGCTCAGAATTTTTAGGGAGCATAGAAAATTCACGAGTGAGAACAGAAGTAAATGAAGACCGCATGGTTATAGAGCTCTTCTGATTGCTTGTCTACTCTCAGGGTTATAATAATTAAGGCTTAGAATTTTTGAGTGGTTTGTTAATAATAATTAGTCTGCCGTTATTCTCACAGTACTCAACCAGTACAATGATCAAATAGATTATTTCAATTTATAATGCAAGATAAGGATTTCTAAATATCTTTCTGATGATTGCATATTACAATCTTCATTAAAGCAAAAATAGATTTCAGAATTAATCTTTGATTAAGCAAATCAATGTTTGTGGTTTTCTTTCTGGGAAAAGGAGCCCAATGTTCTACAGTTCTTTATAGTTGCAATATAAATGTTTTCAGAGTTGAACTTAACATTTGGTAGGTACTGTATCAAATTTCTTACATTGAGAAATACTGTTAAATCTTAAAATAATATTATGGAATAATTGGTAATAAGATCATTATTTTACTTAAAATAAAATTGAAACTTAAGGAAGTTAAATAATTTGCACACACACAGGTAATATATTTAAAACCAGGATTTAAATGTAGAAGCCTGAGTATAGAGACCTCTTACATTTCTTCACTCTATTACACACATTCTAAGTTTTAGTATAGCAATGTCTAGAAAACACTATGACATTGACATTGAATTCTTAGAGAGTACTGAAATTTTTTGGAATCATAAAAATATATATGGCTATGACATCCAAAGAAATAAGAAAAATCGTGAAAAGTATTTCTGGTCTGCAAATACAACTGAATGTTTCTCTTGCAAATTTTATATTTAAGCTCATTGGCATCATAAATTCCAATGAACTCTATGAAAATTATGTCTAAATTATAGAACAAAGAGATATTTGACAAAATTTACTTCACGTAGTAACTTTAGTTAGAAATGAGGAAATACTTTTGTCTTTATACTAAAATAGTACAAGTAAAACTCTTTTTAATCAAACAAAATGTATTATTTGACTTTAAAAATCAGTATCAGTGGGAGGGAGAGACAAAGAGAAGGGTCTTCCATCTGCTGGTTCACTCCTCAAATGGCCACAATGGCCAGGGCTTAGCTGATCTGAAGCCAGGAGCCAGGAGCTTTTTCTGGATCTCCAATGCGGGTGCAGGCGCCCAAGCACTTGGGCCATTTTCTGCTGCTTTCCCAGGCCACAGCAGAGAGCTGGATTGTGAAGAGGAGCAGCTGGGAGTAGAACCAGAGCCCATATAGGATGCCAGCGCCTCAGGAAGAGGACAGGGCCAGCCCCAAGACAGAACTATTGCACACGGGTTACATGATGTGAGTTCATTTCTTACAGACAAGCACCAAGGAGTGGCAGAGGCCTAGAATTTACTGAAAGTTCATCTGTCAAAGCTCAGGAAGTCTGCCCTGGAGTAAATAAAGTCTAATTTGTACTTGCCTCACTTGCAATACAGGTTAGGGACCCTGGAAAGCAGAGCTTCCTGGGTTTTATTCCCTGGGGATCTGTGATATGTCCATCCTTCCCCACCTCAGGATACTGCATCCCATCACATGCTATGACTATTGAGATTTCCAAGTGAGGAGGGATTACTGGGTTTGGCCAAGACTACCTGAAACACTTTCTTGCTGTGAGTCAATAAAATATACAATAGGTCATAGCACATTTTGATGCCATAAATAAATGTTATATTGTGCAAAAGCTCTGTTCTAAAAGCCAGTAACACCTGCAAACCTTACCAGATAATGTTAACCCAGGGGACTACGGTTTCAAGAGTTGCTACAACTACAGTGGAACATGTTGTTCACATCCATTAAAATATGTTTCATTCAGTGAAAATGATCAATTATGTAAAGCCTAGTGTAGGAAAAAAGAGCATAGGTGCTTACATGTGGTCCAGAAAATTTGAAATGAATGTGGTTGAACACGGAAAACTACTCAGCTCAAGAAATGCTTAAAAACCAATGAAGAAAATGTGAGACTTGTTGCTTAAGACGTTGGGTGGAATTCATCAATCTACCTTAGAAACAAGAAATTAACTATTCAATAATTTGTTGTACTTTTAGACAAAAAATGAGTCTATAAAGTCTTTGATATTGAACTTTGTTCCTATTAGCATAAGTAATCTAACAAGTCAGGGTTCTATTGATTATAACCTAAAAGTATAGCACAGACCTTATACCAACCAAGACAATTTATCTTTTAGTTTTTCCTTTATTTTGAGTATATTTTTAACCTATGCTGAAACAATAGGGTTTGACAAGTTACAAACTCTATCTAAAAAGAACCTAGTAGAAGATACCATGTCTAACACATACTATTTATTAATTAAAATTTGTCCTTAGCACCCATGAGAAGCAACTCCCAAGTAACAACAAAGCATCTTCATATTGCTTCCCCACTCTTTTGTAACTAATTATATTGGCAGCTGGTAGTTCCTACTTTGAGACAATTTATCTTTGCCTTGCATATTTATTGAGTCATACCTTGTTGTAGTATTGACCTTATACTCTGAGGAAGAAACGAATGATAACACAATCCCCTGTGTCCTGACAGATGGTTTTACTATTTGGCTTTGCTGTCACCATTGGACCTAACATATGCAAAACAAAGAAACATCAGCCTCTGAAATGGAAATGAAATGCTATTTGAATTAAGAGTCAGTGTGGTTTGCAGACAGGAAATGTTTTAAATCCTGGGTTTAAACAGGATTATATTTTTAGTTGAAAAAATTTTTAAGACTAAGCATAAGAGAAAGAACAAACCAAGGAAGTGTGTTGCTAATTATAGCTACCCAAATAAAGTATCAATAACTCAAAAACAGATGTAATTCTAAGCTCACCTTTAACATATAATGTCTTAAAAAGAAGCCATACGATTTTACTTTAATCTATGGTAAACCGACGAGGCCAAGGCAACTTCAGCTGGCTGACAAGGTCACAGCAAAAGGTCTGTCTTAGCAAGGCATAGAATGACAGCTGCAGTCCTCTTGGTGGTTTTAGGTTTTATGGGAACTACACTATGCATAAGCAAGCCGGAGATTCCTGGTGGTCCTGCTAATGATTGCTCTATTCCTGATTTTAGGGAAGAGCACTTAGTCTCATAACCTCCAAAATGTCCATTGCTTCGTAGAATTTTAATCACGCAGAATGTTAGTGTAGGAGAAAGGGTTAATGCTTTATGCAAGGTTGAGCTATTTGTGGAAAAGAATTAAAAGGCAACTGGCTCTCTGGTATATACTTCCCACTAGAATAAAGATAGATGTTAATAAAGCTTTAATTCACTATATGCTACGAATACTACAATGGTTAGGATGTCAAAACTGTAGAATAGAGCTAAGTGAACCTTTAAATAAGTGCAATAAAGAAATTAAAAAATTACAGAAAGAACTGCAAAGAGGGGATACATTTTAAAAAGGGTCTGCTTTGTTGTTTTTTGTTTTTTTTTTTTTTTTTTTTTTTTTTTTTTTTTTGACAGGCAGAGTGGACAGTGAGAGAGAGAGACAGAGAGAAAGGTCTTCCTTTGCCGTTGGTTCACCCTCCAATGGCTGCCGCGGCCAGCGCGCTGCGACCGGCGCACCGCACTGATCCGATGGCAGGAGCCAGGAGCCAAGTGCTTTTCCTGGTCTCCCATGGGGTGCAGGGCCCAAGCACCTGGGCCATCCTCCACTGCACTCCCTGGCCACAGCAGAGGGCTGGCCTGGAAGAGGGGCAACCGGGACAGAATCCGGCACCCCGACCGGGACTAGAACCCGGTGTGCCGGCGCCGCTAGGCGGAGGATTAGCCTAGTGAGCCGCGGCGCCGGCCTAAAAAGGGTCTGCTTTGAACTTGGGGCTTCTAGTAAAGATTAAATTAGGAAGGTACTATTCTAGCTTGTATAGCCAATTTCTGCATAGTCCAGCGGCACTCAAGGCCTTGGCTTGTGTGGGCAGCCTGTTATCTTGTACCTGTCTGTGATTGTTACCCATGCTCTAAATATGCCCTTGAAAATAAAAAAAAAATATATAATTAGAAAAAATGGACACAGGCTTTTCATTGTAAGAAGAAAAAATCATTATGTGGCTTATGATATAAAAATAAATTCTGGTGCTCAAAAGCCAGAGCCATGCCATCAGCCTTGCTGTGAGTGTCTCTCATTTCTTCGAGCACTGACACCTCTCACACCTGGGGCCCCTGGACTGGCTGGAGCTGGTCTCTGGCAGTAAACAATGTGTTAATGTGTATATATTTGAAGTGTGCTTCATTGACACATTCAACAGTCAAAAACTACGTATTTTTTAGCATGGTCAATTGATTATATATTATGAGTATGTAAAATTTGATTCTAAAATAAAACTTCCTAAGGAGGGACATATTTTTAAGAAACAGATACACTTACACATATTTTTAATGATGTTGTCATTTCAATCTCAAAGTGGATTAAAATTTGAAAGAACCAATATTGGACAATTTTGGTTTAATTCTCCATTCTCATTTCAACTGTTTCTCTATCATCTTTTACAATGTGAATTATCATAATAGCGTTTTAATTTCCTCCCAGGTCTCTCTCTTCAATTCATCATTTATATTTTTATCAGAACCCTCCTTCCCAAACACAGTTCTGATTTTGTCACTTGCCCTCTTAAAAATAACAGTCTCAAGTGCTTGGAAAGAAGATGTCAAATTCCTTAGCAAATAATTTAAGACTTTCCATAATTTGAATCAAGTTCATTGTTTTCTGGGCCATGGACGATCTCTGCCTCAGGCATCCTGCTTGAACTGCTCCCGCCCTGCTCTCAGCCTGAGGACGTGTTATTGATGGTTCTGTCCCGATTCCAGTGGCATGTCCCACACAGAGACTTCTGTGACTCTGGCATCTCCCTCTGCTGTAGTTTGATGGAAACATCTTAATGTGGGTGTTGCACTCACTGTGTGCATCTTCCCTCCTGTGATTTTACGGTTCCCCTCATCCATGGGCACACAGGTTCACACTTGCACATAGAAAACCAATACAAGCAAAATTGTTATATTATGTCCTTCTTGAGCAAAGAAGCTTACTTTTTATTTCTTGTTTTCTCCCTGAGATCAAGCATCATTCATGTTTTTTAACATACACATTTGTTAATAATTTCAATAGAGAAGAGAAGATGGAGGAGGCCAGAACACAGAGACAGAGATACAGAAATCATACTATAGCCCAATTATTATTATTATTTAATATTATCTTAAAATAATATGAAATTCTACAAATATGACTACTCATCACTGAACTATTTAAGTTCATCTATGTCAATGATTCTAAACTATGACTAAATAAAAATGCTTAACATGGTGGCAAATAAAGAACTCTGTCTCCTACATAATTTGACTTGTAGGCTAGACAGCATCACCTGGGGTTGACTGCAGCAGCCTTAAATATTAACCCACTTGGGGACACAAGACGCTGGTGGTGGGGACAGTATTCTCCAGATGTGATCTGGTGTGGTACTGTGGATGGCCATGCAATCACCCCCAATCCCAGGCAGTATGATACATGGAACGTAGTTGTCTACTTGAGGTAGGTACCAAGTCATTGAAGAGAAATCTGGTTGCTACAGCAGGGACTTAAGCACCTCTGCTGGACTTTGGGTTAATATTACTGCACTCTTGACTACATAAGTACCAAAGCAACTCCTCCAGGACTCCAGACCATTGCGCTCAGAACCCAGCCTCTGTGGACTAAGGACCAGTAACCCTCATGACACTAGACCCTGCCCACATGCTTCTTCTGCGATCCATACACTCCAGTTAGATTTGAGAAGAGAAGCTCATGCTCCCACTGCTGCTGCCATCAGTTATCGTATAAGAAGATAACGGCCAGACTACACAGTAGCTTTTAATTAGAAATAAAGCCAAAAACAGCCTACCAAACAAACACTCAAAAACACATCTTGAGGAAAATATTTTACCATGAAAGTCAGTCATTAAAAGCAAAAGACAGGGCTGATGCTATGACATAGTAGGTAAAGCTGCTGCCTGCATTGCCAGCATCCCATATGGGTGATGGTTCAAGTCCTGGCTACTCCACTTCCAATCCAGCTCTCTGCTATGGCCTGGGAAAGCAACAGAAGATGGCCTGAGTCCTTGGGCCCCTGCATCCACGGGGGAAACCAAGGAAGAAGCTTCTGGCTCCTGGCTTCAGATCAGTGCAATTCTGGCCCTTGTTGCCATCTGGGGCTTGGACCAGTGGATGGAAGACCTCTCTCTCTCTCTCTCTGCCTCTCCTTCTCTCTCTGTGTAACTCTGACTTTCAAATACATAAATAAATAAATCTTTTTTAAAAAGCAAAAGAAACAATATGCCAGATGCACAAATAAGAATGTTGAAACACAAAAAGAATGAGAATGTAAGGTGATGTGGCACCCTGAAAGGAACAGAATAATGCTTCAGTAATAGAGTCCAAACAGAAAGGGATTTATGAAATTCCTGAAAATAATTGAGAAATAAGGGTTATGTGGAGTCTCAAAGAGATAATAAAAGAGGACATGTGATTGAATGAAATCAGGAAAACAATGCATGATAAAAATGAGACATCAAAAAGAGATAGATACCATGGAAAAGAATCACAGAAATAATGAAATGAAGAACTCAATGAGTCAAATAAAAACAGATGAGAACTTTAATAATAGACTGGATCAAGCAGAAGAAATAATACCTGAAACTGAACACAGGTTTTTTATTTGTTTTATTGTTTTAATCATCTTTTATTTTACCTTTTATGCTTTATTTATTTTATTTATTTATTTTATTTAAAAAATTAATCAGTTGTCAAGAGATTCAGTACGGTTTATAGATACAATTCTAGGAACATAAAAATATTCTCTTTATCCTTCCCACCATCCTTTCTTCTCCTTTTTTAATTTTAGTTTTTGAGATAACATTTTATTTATTTATTTATTTATTTATTTATTATTTTTTATTTCAGTTAGACAGTGAGAGAGAGAGAGAGAGAGAGAGAGAGAGAGAAAGTTCTTCCTTCCATTGGTTCACCCCCCCAAATGGCTGCTAGGGCCGGAACTACGCTGATCGTGCTTCCTCCTGGTCACCCATGCAGGTACAGGGGCCCAAGCACCTGGACCATCCTCCACTGCCTTCCCGGGCCACAGCAGAGAGCTGGACTGGAAGAGGAGCAACAAGGACTAGAAACCTGCGCCCAAATGGGATGCTGACGCCACAGGTGGAGGATTAACCAAGTGAGCCACAGCGCTGGCCCCCAGATAGCATTTTAAATTTACATCATTGTTTTAGTTTTTTGAGGAAACTCCCTACTTTTTTCCATTATGTATTTGCTAATTACATTAACAACAGTAATGTGCCAGCTTTCCATTATGTACACATACTCACCAAAATTTTTTGAATATTGTCTTTGTGATTTGTACTTCTCTGATGATCAGTGAGGGTGAGCATTTTTTCCTACACCTGTTGGTAATTTGCATGTCTTCTTTTGAGAAATTTATGTTTATTTGTTTCATTTGATATTGAGTTTGTTGAGTCATTTATATATTCCGGATAATAACCTCTTGCTGGATGTATAGCTTGCAAATACTTATTCCCATTCTGTTAGTTGTCTTTTCAATCTACATTGAATAATAATAATCAATCAATAATAAACAATCAATCTAAATTGATTATTTCCCTTGCTTGTGAAAACTTTTTAATTTTCTCAAACCTCATTTGTCTAATTTTGCCTTTATCCTCTGTGCTTTTACTGTCTTATCCAGAATATCCTTTCACATTCTAATATACTAATGTGTTTCTTCTCTCCTTTTTTCCTTCTAATAGTCTCAAAGTTTCAAGTTTCGCACTGAAGCCTTTAATCTATTTTAAACTTATTTTTGTAAATGTCAGATATAGGTATGTACATCCAATTTTCCCCTTACCATTTTTTTTAAAGATTTATTTATTTATGTGGAAATCAGAATTACAGAGAGAGAGGGAGAGATCGTCCATCTGTTAGCTCATCACCTTGAATGGCTTTAAAGTGCCATGGCTGGGCCAGGCCAAAGTCAGGAGCCAGGATCATAGTTCAGGTCTCCCACATTAGCAGGGTGCTGGATCCAAAGTAGAGCAGCCAGGGCTCCAATAGACCAGATGGCAGCTTTACCTGTTACACCACAGCACCTCCCCACCAGCCAATATTTCTTAAAAATTCTATCCTTTTCCCAATCATATACTTAGCTCCTTTATCAGAGATCAGTTGGATATGGATTCACAGGCTTACTTCTAGTATTCCCATTGTGTTCCATTGGTTTATGGATCTTTTCATTAATTATGTATAACTCTACCCTTTTACTGGTGAAACCAGTCAGCCCACTTTCCCTTAATATACTTGTTACTTATTCAAGAGCAGGAAGGATGAGATGCCAGGATCACCAGGTGGAAGTGGAGTTCCTCATGGAAGCATCATTGATGTGGGAGATAGGGGTTTAATTGCTTATTCCAAGTCGCATTGTCTTGTAACATGAGAAGCATTCTAAGTACAGACACATATAATGTGCACAAAGTGATGGAGTATATTTAAAAGGTGAGAAAGTGAACACACACACACATGTAAGCATGTATTGCCCCACACAGAGAAATAGCCATCATGAGTGGGAAGAAGGCCCAGAGGATGTAGGGGGAGGGGGAAAGGGAGCAGAGAACGATTGGGCTTCATCAGCTGCTCTGGTCATGAATTCCAGCAGAAGAGCAATGGATCATTTTTATGCCACTACCATGCTCTTTTAATTACAGTAGTTTCGTGTGTGTGTGTGTGTGTGTGTGTGTGTATAAATGTAGTGTAATGCTTCCTGCTTTATTCTTTTTGGTCGAAATTTCTTTGGCTATTCAGAGTCCATTGTGATTCCACATGAATTTTAGGAGTGCTTCTGTTTTCTGTTTCTGTGAAAAATGGCATTGAGGTTCTGATAAGGATTGCAGTGAATCTGTAAATCACTTTGGGTAGTATGCACCAGTCTCTAATACAAGTGTTCACATTATTACCACAGTCTCATTGTATTCACCACATGTATTTCTTTTTTTTTTATTTTCTAATAAGACTAAATTTATTCAGTACCCTAGTAAAAGTTTTGATTATAAGCATCCAACAGTATAAAAAGTACAAAACAGATCTTAGATGTCTAATATATTAACACAAAGTGCATGACTACACACACTATGGCCTGTAGGCAGAAAGGGGCAGGGGAGAAGACGGTGGCTGAGGTCTAGCAATAAATAAATAAATACAGAAGTAGAGATGACCCACGTTCCAGTATATTCTGCAACCAATACTGCAGCCAACATGCACAAAAAGAAAAACAACAAAGCCATTTCTAAGTAACTCAGGATGGAGGATGATAACAGCTGAACTCTTGCGTCCCCTTTTGAGACAGGGGGAGTCGGAGGTGTGTGGGGTCCGGGGCAGGCAGGCTTCTTCCCACAAGGAAGAAATTCAACCTGTTACATTCAGACAAGAGCTAGAGAACTATGGGACTGACTCCTCGGTTATGCTACCCAAAACCTAAAACTCCAGGTTTGAAAATAAGCGCCAAGTCCCTGTACCTAAGCGTCATGCTCCTCCTGCAGGGGTGGCTGTCCGAACAGGGCTTTTTTTCGTTTGTTTTTCCTGGATTTCTAGAAAAGAGGCAATAAAAATACTTTGGCGTGGATTCAAGTGAGAAGCTTTAAAAATGAGGATCTCAGAAATGAAGGGCTCTGGAGATTCAGAAAGCCAGACTAAAAAGTCAAAGCAAAGCCAGTCTTAGTATTCACGCACGCCTCTGTCCTTTCACTCAATTTTATGTTAATTATAACGAGAAAAACAAAACAAAACAGGAACCAGAAGCCCTAGTCGGCTACAAGAAGTCAGACGCCGGTTCGACTCAGGTAAAACTTTCACAAAGGTCGCAGGGCCCGAATGGAACAGCCCAGGCTGGCGAAGTTCCCCCCAGTCCCCAAGGCGAGCCAGCGCCGCACACACCAGGCGAGTCCCCAGAGCAGCGTGCCTTCACGCTGTTTCTCACTAGCTGAGCCTGTTTAACCCTGAATCCGGGGCGGAGCTCTGCCTCTGCTGTGGGAACTGTAGAGAACTGCAGGAGACAATCTTTCTAGACAAGGCAGTGGAGGAGGAGGAGGACAGAGTGCATGGAGGGGACGGGCCTACGTGCACCGCGCACCTCGGGAGCCTGATCGTGCGTGGAACCGCTGCCTTGGGAAGACCTGGCCAGGAGAGATGTTTGGTTTCCACAAGCCAAAGATGTACTGAAGCATAGAGGGCTACTGCATCTGCTGGGCCAAGTCCTCTAGCTCCCGCTTCATCGACGGTAAGCGCTACAAGAAGGACTTCCAGAGCTGTTTTGGGTTGTATGAGACACGTTGCAGAGACATCTGCAACACCTGCGTCCTGCTGGTGAAAAGATGGAAGAAGCTACTGGCAGGATCAAAAAACAAACAAACAAACAAAACAAAACAAAACAAAACACCACAGGAATCACGTGGTAGATGCAAGGGCAGGACCCAGTCCAAAGACCACACTGAAACCAAAGCAAGTGAAGACTGGAAACAGGATGAAAGCAACCAGATCAGCAAATTGCAGAAGGAATTTAAACGTCCCAATTCTGATGCTCACAGACCCCCTCAGTGCCTCTCCAGCTCAGTCTCCTTGTTACAGTAACCAGTCTAGAGATGGCTTCCGGCTCCCATAGAACTCCGGTTTTTTCCCTTTTAGATCTCACCTACTGGAAGAGGCAGAAGATCTGCTGTGGAATCATCTACAAAGGGCGTTTTGGGGAAGTGCTCATAGACACGCACCTCTTCAAGCCTTGCTGCAACAGCAAGAAGGGGGCCGCCTAGCCGCTGGTGCCCCAGGGTCCCAAGCCGCTGCCCATGGCCCCTCAGAAGTGGTGGCCGCCGCCCACGGGGCCGGGCAGCAAAGCAGCAGAGATTCTGCAAAGACCACGAAGCGACAAACTGACCCTCTTAACGTTTTCACTTGGATACCTGCTATTCTGCCAAAAGACAATTTCTGGACTAGTTCTGAATGGGTTAGCTCCTCCCCCCCCACCCCAGTTCCACACATTCTGAAGCAAGTGTCTCCCTTACTGAAAGAAAGAATACGTATACATGATGTTTAAGATGCTGAATGCTGCTGTAAAGTGCTCTTTAAGTCTTTTTTTTTTTTTTTTAATTAAATCCCCTTCTAGTGAATTAGGAGAATTTCAGGGGACAGAGATGGGATCTGTTGTATGATAAGCCTATGTAGTTGTAGTCTTTCTGTACTGAGAAGCAGTGGTTGGAGCAGTTTCTAATTGGCTGGCAGCCCTAGTTTTCCCTCCTAACAGTAAATTGGTGGTAACCCGGTTACAGGACCCGCCCCTGGTGCTGGAATCCTGAGGCCTGGCCCAGGATCTGCGGGCTCAAACCCGTACTACTGATGATGAAGCTGGAGCGCATCCCGGGCAGGAGACGGTACCTTCTCAGCAGACAGAGAGGTCACTTAGCTGTATATGTTGCATCCAAGTCATCTCCTTCATGTTCATGTTTGATCCAGGTTTTAATTTCTGCGAGGCACCACATGTATTTCAACATATAGCTGACTCCGTTTTTCCTCCATTCTGCTAAAACTACTATTTTCAATGTATTTTGAAAAAGCTATTGTTTTCAATGACTGCTACTTTTCCAAATCCACCGACTTCTCTGCTTTTTCTACAAAAAAAAAAAAAAAATCCACTATAACACTCTGAAAATTTCATTAAAGTCAGTATCTCTCTTCTTCCTAAAATGCTCTTGATTTTCTTTGGTCTTTCCTAAGTCTACTTTTTTTGTTATTTTTCTCCATCTCCATTGCTGCACAGTATGAAAATATTTTGCCTACTGCATCATGTTACCATTATCTCTCAATGTCTGTTCCCTCAGTTTTAGGGTCTCCTCTGGTTATTTTTAGCCCCTCTTAGAAGAACTTATCTGGGTCTTGGTCTATCTAAACTGATGGCTACTAAAAATATTCCCAGTTCTAAATTTTCATCAGACTTCTAGGTTTTTATGTTTCATTATCCAACTGATCACTATCTCAACTGTGACACATCAGAACTACACGTGTTACATGACTTCTAAATTTTGTTTTTTGCAGTATTCTTTTTCTGTCTCAGCAAATTTCACTATCAGCCCATGGTTGCTTAATTTAACAGACTGTTACAGTCACTTTTTCCAGTGTCTCATTCAATCTACCAGTCATCTTTATTATTTATATTTCCAAATGGTGTCTAAATTCTACCCATCTTTCTTCATCACCCGGAATTAGTTTTGACTTCAACCATTTTTTTTACAGGCAGAGTGGACACTGAGAGAGAGAGACAGAGAGAGACAGCGGCTGGTGCGCTGCAACCAGCGCACTGCGCTGATCCGAAGGCAGGAGCCAGGTGCTTCTCCTGGTCTCCCATGCAGGTGCAGGGCCCAAGGACTTGGGCCATCCTCCACTGCACTCCCGGGCCATAGCAGAGAGCTGGACTGGAAGAGGGGCAACCGGGACAGAATTCGGCACCCTGACTGGGACTAGAACTCGATGTGCCGGGGCTGCTAGGCGGAGGATTAGCCTATTGAGCTGCGGTGCTGACCTTGGCTTCAACTGTTAAATGTTCCCCTTTTCAGCCATGTACACTACATATTTTCTAACATTAGGACCAAGTCTCACAAGTTGATTGCTTGTGAGCTGAATCTGAACCGTAGATGTTTTGTTCTTAGAATTTTTTTAATGATCCCAAACTTTACTTGTTCATATACTTGCATATTTCTTTTGTACAGCATTAAGCTTATTTCACTCATAAACGATCTAATACATGCTTTAAATCACAAGCATCTTTGTTTTAAAACTCAGAGATAGAGTAATACTTTTTTTAAGATTTATTTATTTATTTGAAAGAGTTACACAGAGAGGAGAGGCAGCTAGAGAGAGAGAGGTTTCCATCCAATAGTTCACTCCCCAATTGGCTGCAATGGCTAGAGCTGTGCTGATCTGAAGCCAGGAGCTTCTTCCAGGTCTCCCACACAGATGCAGGGGCTCAAGGACTTGGGCCATCTTCTAATGCTTTCCCAGGTCAGAGCAGAGAGCTCGATCAGAAGTGTAGCTGCCGGGTCACAAACCAGCACCCATATGGGATGTGGCACTTCAGGCCAGGGCGTTAACCCGTCAGGCCACAGCTTCAGCCCAACGGTAGGTAATGCTTTTAAAACTAAAATCAGAGCAAGTGCATTTAGCTGAGTGGTTGACACTTGCATTCCCCATCAGAATACCTGGGTTCAGTTCCCAGTTCTGGTGCCTGATTACAGTGTTTTGCTAATGCAGACTACAGGAGGTTGTGATGATAGCTGAAGTCATTCATGTGCAAGACTCTGATTGCATTCCTGGCTGTTTACTTTAGCCCTGGCCTAATAACCAGACAAATGTAGTTATTTCAGAAGTGAGCCAGTGCATGGTAGCTCTTTCTTTGTCTCTGTCCTCCTGTTTCTTGGTCTCTTTCAAGTAAATAAAAATTTAAAAAAAAGAAAATGAATTAATGTCAATTTAGTCTTTAGCCTAGAACCCTCCAACGATTTTTCATTGTGATAAGGGTGTTTTCCAAACTCTTGACCATGGTTTAGAATCCCATGCATGACATGTACCTTTCTTCATTGGTGTCTCCTAAATATCAGTTCAGGTAAATTAACTTTCCCCTGATTTTGTCAATCGTGCTCAGCTTATTTTAACTTAAGGACATCCATTTGCTCTTCCTTCATCTTGGAATGTCTTTTCCCATTCCTTTTCAAAGGCGTTCTGAGTCATTTGCTCAGAAATAAGTTCTATCGCATGATACAATTGTAATCCCTTACTAAGTAATATTCTACTTCAATCTATTTCTTTCATTTTTCATGCACTCATGCATATTTTATTTTATTACATTTTATTGTTAGTTTCCTCTTAAGAAAGTATAAACTTCATGAATGCAGGGAACTGGACTGTGTTGTTTATTGTAATACACACCATTTCAAGCACATAGGAACTATTGGGTTGACATTGTTGCAAAGTAGTTTAAGCCACCAGATGGCAGCATCCCAGCTTGGAGCAACTGGTTTGAATCTGGAGTTCTCTGCTGCTATCTTCTGATACGGTTTCCCAGATCTGTGTCCCGTAGGCAACAGGTAATAGCTTAAGTGCTTGGGACCTTTCCACCCATGACGGAGACCCAGATGCAGTTTCTGGCTCCTGGTTCCTGGTTCAGGTCTGTCGTATCTCTTCCTTCTCCCTCCTTACTTCTCTGTCATTTTGCCTTTTAATAAATAAATATTTTGGCCAGCGCCGCGGCTGACTAGGCTAATCCTCTGCCTTGCGGTCTGGCACACCGGGTTCTAGTCCTGGTCGGGGCGCCAGATTCTGTCCCGGTTGCCCCTCTTCCAGGCCAGCTCTCTGCTGTGGTGAGGGAGTGCAGTGGAGGATGGCCCAAATGCTTGGGCCCTGCACCCCATGGGAGACCAGGATAAGTACCTGACTCCTGCTATCGGATCAGCGCGGTGCGCCGGCCGCAGCACGCCTGCTGTGGCGGCCATTGGAGGGTGAACCAACGGCAAAGGAAGACCTTTCTCTCTGTCTCTCTCGCTGTCCACTCTGCCTGTGAAAAAATTTTAAAAAATTTAATATAAAAATATGAACTCAATAAATGTTAATATTCACCTAAATATTTAAAAGATTAATGCCATTCCATTTCATCTTATGTGAATTCCAGTGTGGTAGGCATTATATCAGATCATACCGCAATAGACAAATAGTTGTGAAACCAATGTGGAAATAAAGTGAAAAAGTCTGTATATAGTTTAAATGTAATTCTGATTTTTTTTGCTTTTTTACTTTATTTTTGCAAAATTAAATGATAAAAATATAGACATTGATTTAAGTCACATTTGCAATTTTTGTCAATTCATAAAATTGTGCATGCATTTCTGTCTTCTGTTTTTTGTCATTATGATTTACAAGAAGATTTTCAGCTACTCCAGATTCCCTGAACTCCTATCTCTTCCTTCATTAGGTGACAAAGTCTCTCTACTCTCTGCATGAATCATATTTTGGAAAGTCAAGGTGACCCTAGGAGGAACTCATTTATTTCTGGTCAGGCAGGGATCACAATCCTTTTCTGCCTACCATTCATTTGCTTAAAAGGGTTGTTCTATATTTGAGTACTTCAAACATTCATGGTCAAAGGAATTAAAATATAACTTTATTTTGATGTAAAAAATTGAAATTCATGTATCCATATGGTATCCAAGAAGTTCATTAAAAATGTGTCTTATGAAAATTCTATGCTTGGTTTCAAAAATTTTTGCACCAAATAGTTATAAAATATTTTGCACCAAATATTAATATTTTATAACTATTTGTCACAAAATGTTTGAAATGTCCCCATACATCATATACATTTTTATCTGTTTACTGTGGGAATACCATCTAGTCCTAGTCACTCATTCATAACTAAAAGGAGAAGTTACCTACTGAATTATAGTAACTATATGTCTATTCCACAGGCATAGAACTGATTATGTGGGAAAAATATATGGGGGCACTTCAAATGGTTTATGAAATAATGGAATTAAATATAATCTCATTTTGGTCAAGGAATTTCTGAAATTTATATATATATATATATATATAGTTTTCTTTTCTTCATGGGCTTTCAAATATTTATTTACTTACTTATTCAAAACTTAGAGTTATAGACATAGAGAGGAGGCACACACACATACACACAAAGAGGCCGTCCATCCACTGGTTCACTCCCCAAATGGCTGCAATAGCCAGGGCTGGGCCAGGCTGAAGCTAGGAGCTAGAAGCTTCATCCTGGTCTCCCGTGTGGATGCAGGGACCCGAGGATTTAGGTCATCCTCTGCTGCTTTTCAAGGCCATTAGCAGGGAGCTGGATCAGAAGTGGAGCAGCTGGGACTCGAACAGGCACCCACATGGGATGCTGGCACTGCAGACTGCAGCTTAACCCACTGCACCACAGTGCAAGCAACATTTTGAACTTTTTGAAGAACCTTGTATTAAGTAACCAGTTAAATCTTTATTAAATAAAGATGTGTTAAATAAAATAGCATTTCTTGATCCCAAATCCTAAAAATGCTATTTTATATATATGTTTTTCTTTGTCAAGTACAGTCTAATAAACTGGTGAAGGTTATGAAACGTGATTACAGTGCTCTTGTAGATGCCAGTAACTGCAGAGATTTTGTATTTTCATTGTCTTTATGGGATTGATTACCATAAAATTACATGCAAAATTCAAAGTTTACATAGCATTTAATTTAAAATGCAATAATTTAAACTTCAGAATAACAATCATTGTACAAGAACAGAAAAAGAAAATGTAACATGCTAAAAGGAAGGTTTTCTACTTAAACAAAAGAGTAAGAATATTTTTGGTTTTGCAAAGTCTTAATTTCAATTTAAATTTCCCCAAAACATTGCTACACAGTTCTACAAAGAAGTATATTCTTTAATTTTGATATGTGATCCTCATAAGAAAAAAGAATTATCACGTTTTGGTATGTGGAGTCATGAAGACTATAGTAAAAATTTTGCAAGGGGCCAATAATAATAATAAACATTCAGGAATCACAGCTATATTTTTAATACTATGCAGTCCCAAAGTATGAGCGTGACTGAGACTTATGTTGTGTGTGATGCTACAATGAGTGATGCATTGTCCGATGCACACAGACGTGCACTTATCTAAATAAACTCTAGACCATGGTGGCAGGTGCTGCTCCTCTCTTTCTGAAACATCATATTCAGCTTCTTCTGGCATATTGTCAGTAAGTTTTACTTTTCCTCATTTCTTGCTGCTCTCATTTTATACCTCTATTTAAAATTCATCAGTGATTTAATTAACCTCAAATACCACTCATAATCCAGCTGTCAGTGTTGGGGACTGAATAGCATCTGGGAATACAAAAACAAAACCAAAATGACAGTGCAACAGAGCATTAAAAGAGGTGGAGTGACAAATGGGAAAACACCTCTAGGAATTGGGAATTATCATAAGAGAACAATAGTTTGATGTTTTACCTAACTCAGAAGCATTTTGCATGATCAAATTCCACATGTACTTGTTTGCACGCTCTGGGAAATGCAGGCAGCACAGGCTGGTGAACACAGCACGTTGTTCCACGTCCTCAAGGTAATTAGGCAAGTTGGACAGCATTGTTTTTCACAATATATCATGGAGAAACACAATGATAATAAGGCAATTTTATGTAAGCTTCATCCTTTAAAGTAGGTAACTTATTTTCCTGAAAGGAATAACCCAAACTTCAAACAGTATCTCTACTACTAATTATGTTTCATGAGACATGAAAGAATGGGAAACATTGCCCTAGGTTCAGAGAAAAATTTGAGGTAGACATTGAATTTTAATTAAAAAGACTATTAGCATTTACAAAAAAAAATCTGGGCTTGTAATATTTCAAGTTTAGAAAATGATAATGTAAAACCATGTTAATGAAACATGAAGGATGAGATTCTTATCTGCCATAATGAAAACTTCAATTTTTCAACACACAGAAAAACTGTTTACCCACCAACCTATCCTGAAAGTTAAGTATGTTGACTGTCCAACAAATGTGCTGGTGAATAACAAGTTATTTACTAACTACGAATTAGTTTCTAATTTTAAGAATTATTTCCTGAAAATACTGTGTGGTTGTTTTCTTAAAAAATTCCCAGCTGATACTGACTTCCAGAGTGACCACAGAGTTCATAGTTAAGAGCAGGAACTGTGTCATCTACTAGCTGCATGACGTTCATTAAATTACTTACCTGTGTGCCTCATCTCTTCTCTGGTATAAAAAAAAAAAAATAGACTAATTGACAGGGCCAGCACTGTGATGTAGCTTGTAAAGCCACTGCCTGCAGTGCCAGCATCACATATGAGTGCCGGTTCAAGACCTGGCTGCTCCACTTGCAATCCAGTTCTCTGCTATGGCCTAGGAAAGCAGTGGAAGATGACCCAAGTTCTTGGGCCCCTGCACCTATGTGGGAGACCCCGTGGAAGCTCCTGGCTCCTGGCTTCAAATCAGTGCAGCTCCAGACGTTGTGGCCAATTGGGGAGTGAATCAGCGGATGGAAGACCTTTCTCTTTCTCTCTCTCACTCTCCCTCTCTATATCTCCGTGTCTCTTTGTGAAACTCTTTCAAATAAATAAATCTTAGAAAAAACAATTTAGACTAATTGATATATATACAAAGCTTAGGAAAACACTGAAGAGTGACATTGAGTTTCTACTGTAATTATTATTGTTGCTATGATTGGTATTTTAATTATGAATTAAGATTGATATTGATTAATTTTAATTTTAATTATTAATTTATCTCTTTTTTTAAAAAAAGAGCAGAGATTTATTTATCTATCATTTGGCAGAGTTACTGAGAGAGACAGAGAGAAAGAAATCCTCCATCTACTAGCCAGAGCTGGGCCAGGCGGAAGCCAGGAGCCTTGAACTTAATCTGGTTCCCCTAAGTGAGTGCAGAGTCCCAAGCACTTGGCCCATTTTCTGCTGTTTTCCCAGGCTCACTAACAGAGAGCTGTATCAGCAGTGTAGCATATGAAACTTGAACCAGAGCTCATATGGGTTCCCAGGATTATAGGCAACAGCTTAACTAACTGGGGCACAATGTAAGCACCATAATGGAAATAACTTTCAAAAGCTGTCTATTTTTCTAGATACAAGTTTATTTGCATTTTCCAGATTTCCTATAGGTAGGTATAGAATTGGATATAAATTAAGATGCACTGAGCATTACATACTTTAAAAAATTGACTTTCTTGAATTCTTCCAAATACCCCTGATATATATATTTATTTTTAACACCAGATAAAATTTCTAGTTAATTGTATTAAAGAACCTAGTAGACAGGATTTAGAATCATTACTTCAGATATGATTGCTGCCTTCACTTGCAGAATAGTAAATCATCAGGAACCTATGAAGTCCTACTTTAGCAGGAAATGACACTGAATTGAGCCATTATTATAACAAGAAAGGAGATGATGAAAAATAAAACAGTGAAAAAGAGCAATTTTAGAAATATAAGATATAATTCAGGAATTTTTTCATTTTCAAAGGCCTTTGTATTTCAAAATGGTGAAGGAATTATTTACTTGATTTCATGTAGCACATATATTGAGTTTATTTTCTAACTGAGAGAATATTTTCCTCATTCAGTATTTTTTCTAAAAATCGAATATTTAAATATTTTTCCTATTACATAGCACACACTTTATGGCCTTTATAAAATTAATCTACTTAATATGAAAATTAACTTCTGCAGCCTCAATATTCCCAGCTCTCACTAGACAGATAAAGAGGAAAGCTAGAATACAGCATAAGAAAGAAAACTGGGGCCCAGCATTGTGGCACAGCAAGTAAAGCTGCTGCCTGTGGTGCTGGCATCCCACAGGTGCACCAGTTCATGTCTCGGCTGCTCCACTTCCAGTCCAGCTCCTTACTAATGGCCTGGGATAAAGCAGCAGAGGATGGCCCAAGTATGTGGGCCCCTGCCATCTACAGGGGAACTGGATGAAGTGCCTTTCTCCTGACTTCAACCATCTTGGGGATGAACCAGCAAGTGGAAGATTCTTTTTGTCAGTCTCTCCCTCCCTGGGCAACTTTGCCTTTCTAAATAAATAAATCTTAAAAAGAAAAGAAAAGAAAATTGACCAAATTAAGCATCTTGGTTTTTATCTATAAATAACTTAACTATCATCTCCCTATCCTCTTGTTAACTTATAGTTTCTTATTTGAATGTTGAAATCTCATGTAGAATGTCTAAAAGCTTCAGGAATTCTACATGTGGCCATATGCACTCCTGGGGAATTGGCAAACATTATGAGAAAACATGAGTAAAAAGTACTTACTTTTAAAAGTTAGGGATTCACGGCCCAAATCAGATTCTCAAAGTGACCTACAAATCAAATTATAAATAATAAATATCATCTAATTAAATACACCAGTAAATATATTTTTTGCATATTAGGAGTCTCCAAAGCATTCGTGAAGCAAGTCTCATGAGAAAACATGCATGGAGTTCAAAAAAAATTTTGAGTCATTGCACGTAAAGCCGCTGCCTGCATATGGGTGAAGGTTCAAGTCCCGGCTGCTCCACTTCCAATCCAGATTTCTGCTATGACCTGGGAAAACAGTAGAAGATGGCTCAAGTCCTTGGGCCCCTACATCCATGTGGGAAGACCTGGAAGAAGCTTCTGGCTGCTGGTTTCGGATTGGTGCAGCTCCGGTCATTGGGGATAGTTAAGGAGTGAACCAGCGGATGGAAGACATCTCTTTCTGCCTCTCCTTCTCCCTCTGTGTAATTTAAATTTCAAATAAATAATTAAATCTTTGAAAAAATTTGTGAAACAAAATAAACATTTTAATTCCATTTTCCAAAAACCTTTTAAAGTAAGCTTATACATAACTACATATTAATAGATAGAGAGAAAGGGAGAAAGAGAGTGTTAAAGTTCCATGTCAAAGAGAAAAATTATTATCATCTTTTTAAGTTTACTTGTACTAATTCATAATAAGATACTTTTAAACACTTCTCAGTCTTTAATACTGCTGCTTCTCAGAGTTTGATTTCTTAAATGTAGTTTTGTGTTGACAGAAAAGAAGTATCTTTGTTAATTCTTAATTCATTCCAAAAAT
The DNA here is from genome assembly GCF_051225735.1 of Oryctolagus cuniculus. Taxonomy (NCBI): domain Eukaryota; kingdom Metazoa; phylum Chordata; class Mammalia; order Lagomorpha; family Leporidae; genus Oryctolagus; species Oryctolagus cuniculus. The sequence continues at coordinate 78,033,485 of NC_142874.1, read as the reverse complement.
TAAACATAGAAAAGATATCTTCCATCTGCTGGTTCTTTCCTCAAATGCCTGTAACAGCCAATAATGGGCCAGGTTGAAGCCAGGAGACTGGAAGTCAATCCAAGTCTCCCACATGGATGGCAGGGATCCAGATATTGAGCCATTGTTTGCTGCTCCCCAGGGTTTGCACTAGAAGGAGACCCCCCCCCCCACCATCACTCTGATAAGGGATTGTCCATTCCTAGACTCCCCCCCATCACTCTGATATGGGATTGTCCCTTGCTGGACTCTCCCCCCTCATCACTCTGATAAGGGATTGTCCATTCCTAGACTCCCCCCCCCCCCATCACTCTGATATGGGATTGTTCCTTGCTGGACTCTCCCCCCTCATCACTCTGATGAGGGATTGTCCATTCCTAGACTCCCACCCCCCATCACTCTGAGATGGGATTGTCCCTTGCTGGACTCCCCCCCCCCCATATGGGTGCAGGGGCCCAAGCACTTGGGCCATCTTCTACTGCTTTCCCAGGCCATAGCAGAGAGCTGGACTGGCAGAGAACCAGGTAAGATTTGAGCTGGCCTCCATATGTGATGCCTTTGCTGCAGGTGGAGACTTAGCCTACCATACCACAGTAATGGCCCTGACTAAAGATTATCTTAAAATAATAGCTTTAAGGTAAAGCTTCAAAACCATAATGTAGGAAACTTGTCTCTTTAATTGACTCAAGCATCTAGGTGTATAAAAATAATTTTTAGATCTATTGGTGAAGACACCATTTAGGATGACTGTATCCCATATCAGAGTGTTATTTAAATTAAGCACCACAGAATATCTGGGTTTGAGACCTAACTACTGGCTCCAGTTTCTTGTTTATGAAGAGCCCCTAAGGCAGCAGGCATGGCTCAGGTTCTTGAGTTACTGCAACCCATGTGGAAGACCTGGATTGAGTTTTCAACTGCTAGCTTCCACTTGGCCAAGTCCTGACTGTGAATGTTGTGTTTATTTGTCAAGTGACCAGTGAATAGCAGCTGTCTCTCTTGGTCTATCTATTTGTCTATGTCTGTCTTCCTCTCAGATAGATAAAATAAAATTATTTTCAAGTATTTAAAAATTCATGAGATGTCTTGATATGAAAATAATCATTTAAATTTCACAGTGACAAATTTATTAGCAATTTTGCTTATAAATTGAAGACAATATTTCTGCATAATTATTAGAAGAGCTTTAAATACTAAATATTGGTATAGCTCCCATATTTGATATTTAATATCTTGCCAATTTTTACTGTATGCCCTAAAAGGACTATAAAATAAAAAATATATTTGAAACCCAGATACAAGGGTTTAGTTTCTGAAGAATTATTATTAACATAAATATTCTTGAAAAACTTACACCCCAATATTAAAAATTACTCCACTATCTTCACTATAACTTTGATGTATATATGATTTATCTTGCAACAAATATATAATGATTAGAATATATTATGAAGAAGGATATTGAAAAATGTCTATTACATTTAACTAATGTAATAATAATATTGAGACTTTTTATTTCCTCATATTCAGTTGCTCCAAATCATTGAAATACTACAAACTTCATTAATGTATTAAAGATTCTAGGATATTCATACTAGTCCTAATCTCTGTGCTTACTTTCTACATATGACTATCATAAAAATCACTAATTGTGGCCACCATTGTGGCATGGCAGGTAAAACTTCCAAGTATTATGCCACCATCACATATGAGTGCTGGTTTGTGTACCAGATGCTCCACTTCCAATCCAGCTTCCTGCTAATGTCCTAGGGAAAAGAGCAGAAGATGGCCCAAATGTTTGTCACCCACATGGACGACCTGGAAGAAGCTCCTGGATCCTAGCTTTGTCTTGTCCTAGCCTTGGTCATTGTGACCATCTAGGGAGTAAACCTAGTGATTAAAGTGTTGATTAAGACACTCACATCTCATATCAGAATCCCTGTGTTTGACACATGGTTCTGCTCCATCTTCCAGCTTCCTGAATACAGACCCTGGGAGGCAGTAATGATTACTCTGTAATTGGGATCCTGCCATCCACTTGGGAGATCTGGGTTGAATTGCTGGCTACAGACTCCTACTTCTTACCAAGGTCATCTCAGTTATGTGCAATTGAATTAATGGATGGTGGTTAGTTCTCTACTATTTATTTGCCTATCAAATCAAAAAGCAAGAAAGAAAGCATTATGATAATCAATGTGACCTATGAAACTAAATCAGGCTGTTTAGGTAAATGGGCATGCTTCAGAAAACTGTTACCACTGCTATGAACTAAAGAGTACTGAAAAAAATGTATAGCACAAGTGAAAGATGACAGTTTCTAGATAGAGTAATAGCACATAGAATACTTTTTCATGATATGCTGATTTGATCAAGATATTAATCACCTTCACATCACCACAGTAAGTTATCTGTTACACACCACTTTTTAAGTAAAGGGAGAATTAGCTAAGACACAGTTTTAGAGGTTCAAGTCAAGATTGAAGAATTCAATGGTTTAGCCTCTGATGAGAGTGGTGGATTTTGGCCCATCATTGTGGAATGCCTGTGAAATCAGAAGGTCACATATAAAACATGAGAGCGGAGATAGATAGAAGAGATAAAGATAGATAGATAAAGGGAGACAAAGAAATAAATGTGGGTTCCCTAATCCATGGCACACTCCTCAAGACTCAAGAACCTTCCACTGGGGCTGGTGCTGTGGTGTAGTAGGTTAAGCTTCTGCCTGGAGCGCCAGCATCCCATATGGGCACTGATTTGAATCCTGACTGCTCTTCTTCTGATCAGGGTCTCTGCTATCACCTGGGAAAGCAGTAGAAGTGGCCTTTTCTAAAGATTGCACTACCTCCCAATATTCAGAGCCATTCGGAGCTCCAGTACTCAAACTTATGGAACTTGGGGGAACATCAAAACTAATTTGCACACTATCACAATCAAATTTGTATTTAAGAAAGTAACATTAAGATGGCGGAATAGTGAGGGTGCGCACCGATAGTCCGGGAAAATTTAGTTTAATAAAAGGGGAGTTACGGTAGCCGCAGAAAATAGAACCAAAAAAAAATTGCAGGGGAAACCCTTCTGGATGGAGCAGGCGTGAATCGGAGTACCTACTGGGAGAACAAGGTCGCCCACCGCGCGGAAGCCAAGTCGCGGGACCCAGCCGCAGAAGGCCCAGGGTCTGCGCAACAGTGCTCCAAGGGGAGTGCATGCCACACAGACAACAGCAGGGAGACTTGGGACGCTCAGGGCTCCGAGTCCACACATCGGCGCTGGAAGGGGAGGTGAGCTCAATAACCCGAGACATTGGTGGGGAAACGGGGGTCAGAATCTAGAGGGGGGCCGGAAAGTGCAGCAAACTCACTACTGGAAAGAAGGAAAAAAAAAAGCTTCGGGGTTTCTCTTCCCCCTAACCTTGCAAAGGTTACAAGGCTGCAAGGCTTGAAGAATTCCCAAGAGACAAAGAGCAGGCCTCCTCTTTGGATTTACATATCAATGGGGGAGAGTTAAGGAACTGAGTCACTACAATTCAGTAGCCTAGGCAACCCAGTGGGAGCCCAGAGGAGCCAAAGACTGGAACACCTGCCCTGCGGTGTTACTTACCCCCTGAATAAATAAAATAAATAAATAAATAAAAAGAGAGAGATTTACCACGCATAACCTGAGGGTGTCACCTTTGCACACCCTTAACCAGGAAGAACCAGGCAGAGCTCTCAGGCCGCACCCATCTCAAGCCTCCAAGGCTCCTCCAACAGCAGGCAGTCCACTTAACACGGACATATTATTAAAAAAAAAAAAAGAAAAAAAAAAACGCACAGTGACGCAAGAAGAATTAACTATGCCGCGTAATGAACACAGAAATAGAGGGAGCAAGATCAACGATGACACTATGATGCCTCCAAATAAGCAAAACACCCCAAGCCAAGAGTATGAAGATGATGAGATAGAAGAAATGCAAGATACGGATTTCAAAAAATTTATGATAAGAACATTTAGAAGTTTTCAAAAGCAAATCCTTGAACTACAGAAATCCTTAATGGACAAGATTGAAAATCTCTCTTGTGAAAATGAAATTTTAAGGAAGAGTCAAAATGAAACTCAGAAACTAGTAGAACAGGAAAGTGTAATAGTCAAGAGAAATCAAAATGAAATGAAGAGCTCAATAGATCAAATGACAAACACATTAGAAAGCCTTAAAAACAGAATGGGTGAAGCAGAAGAGAGAATATCGGACTTAGAAGATAGAGCACAGGAAAACATACAGTCAAACCAAAGAAAAGAAGAGGAAATTAGAAATCTAAAAATATTGTTGGGAATCTACAGGATACTATTAAAAAAACCAACATTCGAGTTCTAGGAGCTCCTGAAGGCATGGAGAGAAAGAAAGGATTGGAAGGCCTTTTTAGTGAGATACTAGCAGAGAACTTTCCAGGTTTGGAGAAGGACAGAGATATCCTAGTACAGGAAGCTCATAGAACCCCCAATAAACATGACCAAAAGAGATCCTCACCACGACACGTGGTAATTAAACTTACCACAGTGAAACATAAAGAAAAGATCCTAAAATGTGCAAGAGAGAAACGTCAGATTACTCTCAGAGGATCTCCAATCAGACTCACAGCTGACTTCTCATCAGAAACCCTACAAGCTAGGAGGGAATGGCGAGACATAGCACAGGTGCTAAGAGAGAAAAATTGCCAGCCCAGAATATTATATCCTGCCAAGCTCTCATTTGTGAATGAAGGTGAAATAAAGACCTTTCATAGCAAACAGAAATTGAAAGACTTTGTGGCCACTCCTCCGGCCCTGCAAAAGATACTTAAAGATGTGCTACACTCAGAAACACAGAAACACGGCCATCAATATGAAAGAAGGGAAAGGAAGAACACCTACCAGTAAAAGAGCATGGGAAGCTCAAAGCATATACTAGAAAATATTTCCGGGAAAATGGCAGGGCAAAGTCACTACGTATCAATTGTCACATTGAACATTAATGGTCTGAATTCTTCAGTTAAAAGACACCGTTTGGCTGACTGGCTCACAGAACACAACCCAACTATTTGTTGCCTACAAGAAACACATCTCTCTAACAAAGAGGCATGCAGACTGAAAGTGAAAGGTTGGAAAAAGATATTCCATGCCAACAGAAACCAAAAAAAAGCAGGTGTAGCCATATTAATATCAGACAAAATAAACTTTAATACAAAAACTGTTAAGAGAGACAAGGGTTCAATTCAACAGGAATATGTAACTATTATAAATGTATATGCACCTAATTACAGGGCACCGGTCTATTTAAAAGATATGTTAAGGGACTTAAAGGGAGATTTAGATTCCAATACAATAGTACTGGGGGACTTCAATACTCCACTCTCAGAAATAGACAGATCATCCGGACAGAAGATCAACAAGGAAAGAGCAGATTTAATTGACACTATTGCCCAAATGGATCTAACAGATATCTACAGAACTTTCAACCCTACATCTACAGACTTCACATTCTTCTCAGCAGCGCATGGAACCTTCTCTAGGATTGATCACATACTAGGCCATAAAGCAAGTCTCAGCAAATTTAAAAGAATTAGAATCATACCATGCAGCTTCTCAGACCACAGCGGGATGAAGCTGGAAATTAGCAACTCAGGAAACCCCAGAAAGTATGCAAACACATGGAGACTGAACAACATGCTCCTGAATGAACACTGGGTCATTCAAGAAATCAAAAGAGAAATCAGAAACTTTCTGGAAGTAAATGAAGACAACAACACAACATATCAAAACTTATGGGATACAGCAAAAGCAGTATTGAGAGGCAAATTTATAGCAATAGGTGCCTATATCAAGAAATTGGAAAGGTACCAAATAAATGAGCTTTCAGCGCACCTCAAGGACCTAGAAAAACTGCAGCAAACCAAACCCAAATCTAGTAGGAGAAGAGAAATAATTAAAACCAGAGAAGAAATTAACAGGATTGAATCCAAAATAACATTACAAAAAATCAGCCAAGCGAGAAGCTGGTTTTTTGAAAAAATAAACAAAATTGACACCCCATTGGCCCAACTAACTAAAAAAAGAAGAGAAAAGACCCAAATCAATAAAATCAGAGATGAAAAAGGAAACGTAACAACAGACACCACAGAAATAAAAAGAATCATCAGAAATTACTACAAGGACCTGTATGCCAGCAAACAGGAAAACCTATCAGAAATGGATAGATTCCTGGACACATGCAATCTACCAAAATTGAACCATGAAGACATCGAAAACCTAAATAGACCCATAACTGAGACAGAAATGGAAACAGTAATAAAGGCCTTCCCAACAAAGAAAAGCCCAGGACCAGATGGATTCACTGCTGAATTCTACTAGACATTTAAAGAAGAACTAATCCCATTTCTTCTCAAACTATTCAGAACAATCGAAGAAGAGGGAATCCTCCCAAATTCTTTCTATGAAGCCAGCATCACCTTAATCCCTAAGCCAGAGAAAGATGCAGCACTGAAAGAAAATTACAGACCAATATCCCTGATGAACATAGATGCAAAAATCCTCAATAAAATTCTGGCCAATAGAATACAACAACACATCAGGAAAATCATCCACCCAGACCAAGTGGGATTCATCCCTGGTATGCAGGGATGGTTCAACATTCGCAAATCAATCAATGTGATTCACCACATTAACAGACTGCAGAAGAAAAACCATATGGTTATCTCAATTGATGCAGAGAAAGCATTTGATAAGATTCAACACCCTTTCATGATGAAAACTCTAAGCAAATTGGGTATAGAAGGAACATTCCTCAATATAATCAAAGCAATTTATAAAAAACCCACAGCCAGCATCCTATTGAATGGGGAAAAGTTGGAAGCATTTCCACTGAAATCTGGCACCAGGCAGGGATGCCCACTCTCACCACTGCTATTTAACATAGTTTTGGAAGTTTTAGCCAGAGCCATCAGACAAGAAAAAGAAATCAAAGGAATACAAATCAAGAAGGAAGAAGTCAAACTATCCCTCTTTGCAGACGATATGATTCTGTACTTAGAGGATCCAAAGAACTCTACTAAGAGACTATTGGAACTCATAGAGGAGTTTGGCAAAGTGGCAGGATATAAAATCAATGCACAAAAATCAACAGCCTTTGTATACACAAGTAATGCCATGACTGAGAAAGAACTGCTAAGATCAATCCCATTCACAATAGCTACAAAAACAATCAAATACCTTGGAATAAACTTAACCAAGGACGTTAAAGATCTCTACGATGAAAATTACAAAACCTTAAAGAAAGAAATAGAAGAGGATACCAAAAAAAATGGAAAAATCTTCCATGCTCATGGATTGGAAGAATCAACATCATCAAAATGTCCATTCTCCCAAAAGCAATTTATAGATTCAATGCAATCCCAATCAAGATACCAAAGACATTCTTCGCAGATCTAGAAAAAATGATGCTGAAATTCATATGGAGGCACAAGAGACCTCAAATAGCTAAAGCAATCTTGTACAACAAAAACAAAGCCGGAGGCATCACAATACCAGACTTCAGGACATACTACAGGGCAGTTGTAATCAAAACAGCATGGTACTGGTACAGAAACAGATGGATAGACCAATGGAACAGAATTGAAACACCAGAAATCAATCCAAACATCTACAGCCAACTTATATTTGATCAAGGATCTAAAACTAATTCCTGGAGCAAGGACAGTCTATTCAATAAATGGTGCTGGGAAAACTGGATTTCCACGTGCAGAAGCATGAAGCAAGACCCCTACCTTACACCTTACACAAAAATCCACTCAACGTGGATTAAAGACCTAAATCTACGTCCTGACACCATTAAGTTATTAGAGAACATTGGAGAAACCCTTCAAGATATTGGCACAGGCAAAGAATTTCTGGAAAAGACCCGGGAGGCACAGACAGTCAAAGCCAAAATCAACTCTTGGGATTGCATCAAATTGAGAAGTTTCTGTACTTCAAAAAACACAGTCAGGAGAGTGAAGAGACAACCGTCAGAATGGGAAAAAATATTTGCAAATTATGCAACAGATAAAGGGTTAATAACCAGAATCTACAAAGAGATCAAGAAACTCCACAAAAACAAACCCAACAACCCACTTAAGAGATGGGCCAAGGACTTCAATAGACATTTTTCAAAAGAGGAAATCCAAATGGCCAACAGGCACATGAAAAAATGTTCAAGGTCATTAGCAATCAGGGAAATGCAAATCAAAACCACAATGAGGTTTACCTCACCCCGGTTAGAATGGCTCACATACAGAAATCTACCAACAACAGATGCTCGCGAGGATGTGGGGAAAAAGGGACACTAACCCACTGTTGGTGGGAATGCAAACTGGTCAAGCCACTATGGAAATCAGTCTGGAGATTCCTCAGAAACCTGAAGATAACCCTACCGTTCGACCCAGCCATCCCACTCCTTGGAATTTACCCAAAGGAGTTTAAATTGATAAAGAAAAAAGCGGTCTGCACCCTAATGTTTATTGCAGCACAATTCACAATAGCCAAGACCTGGAACCAACCTAAATGCCCATCATTGGTAGACTGGATAAAGAAATTATGGGATATGTATTCTTTAGAATACTATACCGCAGTAAGAAACAACGAAATCCAGTCATTTGCAACAAAATGGAGGAATCTGGAACACATCATGCTGAGTGAAGTAAGCCAGTCCCAAAGGGACAAATACCATATGTTCTCCCTGATCGGTGACAACTGACTGAACACCAAAAAGGAAACCTCCTGAAGTGAAATGGACAGTATGAGAAATGGTGACTTGATCAGCATAGCCCTGACTGCTAATGGACAACTTAATACATTATCCCTCTTAGTATTTTTTTTGTCTGTTCTACTTAATATGACTGGTTTAATTCTGTAATTATCACACAGTAATTCTTAAGTGTTGAAAATTAACTGAAATGTGATCCCTGTTAAACATAAGAGTGGGAATAAGAGAGAGAAGAGATGTATAATTTGGGGCATGCTCGGGCTGACTTGCCCCAATTGGTAGAGTTGGAATCATACCAGGGGATTCCAGTTCAATCCCATCAAGGTGGCAGGTGCCAATGCCATCTCACTATTCCAAGTGATCAATTTCAGTTCACAATTGATCATAATGAAAGGACTAAGAGTCAAAGGGAGCACATAAACAAGTCTAGTATCTGCTAACACTAACCGATAGAATAAATGAAGGGGAGAGTGATCCAACATGGGAAGTGAGATACTCAGCAGACTCATAGAGTGGCGGATGTCCTAAATAGCACTCTGGCCTCAGAATCAGCCCTAAAGGCACTCGGATCTGGCTGAAAAGCCCATGAGAGTATTTCAGGCATGGAAAGCCAAGACACTCTGGCAAAAAGATCTCTGTGAGTGAGATCCCAGTGGAAAGAACAGGTCTTCAAAGAGGGAGGTGCCTTTCTCTGAAGGGAGGAGAGAACCTCCACTTTGACTATGACCGTGTCTAAACAAGATAAGAGTCGGAGAACTCAAGGGGCTTCCATAGCCTTGGAAACTCATGACTGGTGCATAGGGAGATTACTGATGCCATAAACAGGAGTGTCAATTTGTAAAGTCAACAACAGGAGTCACTGTGCACTTACTCCTCATGTACGATCTCTGTCCTTAATGTGCTGTACACTGAGGCTTAATGCTATAACGAGTACTCAAACAGTATATTTCACTTTGTGTTTCTATGGGGGTGCAAACGATTGAAATCTTTACTTAATGTACACTAAACTGATCTTCTGTAAAAAAAAAAAAAAAGAAATTATCAATTCCCAACTTGACTCTCACTGGGATTAAACATGACAATAGGTCTGATCTGATTTCATCATCATTTAAAAAAAATCATCTATTATTTTTCACTTTATGTTTCTGTGTGGGAACAAACTGTTGAAATCCTTACTTAAGGTATACTAAACTGATCTTCTGTATATTAAGATAATCGAAAATGAATCTTGATGTGAATGGAAGGGGAGAGGGAGTGGGAAAGGGGAGGGTTGTGGGTGGGAGGGACGGTATGGGGGGGAAAGCCATTGTAACCCATGAGTCGTACTTTGGAAATTTATATTCATTAAATAAAAGATAAAAAAAAAGAAAGTAACATTGACTGTATTGCAGATTATAGTGTGATGAAGGACAATCAAAAGCTGGTTAAATATGAGTTTTACAAAACTCCACAGAAGAGTATGGTTTTCTATTGTAAAGCAGTATCATTGAGAATGGAGAGAAAAGATAATTTCAGGAACTAGTGAAAACATACTTTGAATAGGAATTAATCTTTCTAAATATATATATGAGTAGAAAGTGTGTTAAGGGTTTATTGTTATTTAACTTTCTGCTTCATATATGTTGGTATTATTGGTTCTGTTATTTTAGGTATAAACTACAGGAAGAGAAATTTGTGAAGTGTCATAAATTGATTAATGAGTATATTAAATGTGAGTTGTCATTGAGGTATTAAAACCATTTTGACTGATAGAAATTATAGTTCTTGAGGTGTGGATAAAGATTTCAGATTTTTTTAGGGAAGTCATGACTATACAGATAGGCAACAACCAAACACAAAGTGGTAAAGAATCTCCAATTGTAAATATGTATGAAAAATCATGTAGGGGATGCCATTTTTACATAGTAGGTTAAGCTACCACATTACAATGCTGACATTTTATATTAGAATGCCTGCTCAAGTCCTGGCTACTCTGCTTCTGATCCAGCTTCCTGTTTTTGTGCCTGGGAAGGCAGTGGAAGATGGGCTGAGTACTTGAGCCCCTACCACCCATGTGAGAGACCAGGGTGGAATTCCTGACTATTTGGAGAATGAATCAGCAAGACATGGAAGATGTCTTTCTCTCTCTCTCTCTCTCCTTTAAATACATAAACAAGTATTTAACTTATACAAAAAATAATACAGCATGTAGCAAAGTTCACCCTTCACCCTGAAACACTACTCACCATTACTAGAGATGGCCAGAATGTGGCTTTGTCTAGGTAGAAGCTTTGCAAAAGCAACAAATCCTTCTGAAGCATTTCTTCCCTGAAATCACAACAGATCCAATTCTGGGATAAGAAAGAGGAACATTAAATATAATCTAGCTACAAAAGGGTTTTATTCACTAATAGTTTTAGAAAACTTTATATTGGCAAATCATGTGTTCAAACATCTAAACCAAAATTCTAAGATCATTCATCTCTACACAAACAAAATAACTTTGTCCAAGATGAACTTAAAATAATTTAGAGCATAGACTCCACTGAATATGCTAAAGCCTGTGAAATACAAATCCATGCCTAGCATCGAAAAATCACAGCCAACAGAGCATAGGCTGACATCTAGCCTTACAAAGCCACGGTACAGAGATGGAATCAGGTACAGAAATTACCCAATTAAATATATCTTTAAAATTTTTAGATAGCTGTGTTTATTAATTTTAATGATATATATTATGGAATATATAAATATATTAAGGGATATTTATAATGGAATAATTACAATGGGACATACAGACACACACATATACATAGATAATATATATATATATATATATAACTATGGTTGAAATATATTCTTAATAGGCAGGAAATAATTTTTTGGAAATTTTTTAAAAGCAAAGTTTTTGGATTTATTTAAGCAGTCAGGTTTTTGAGTACTCAATATCAGTTTACATGATCAAAAAAGAATATATACCGTACATGCATCACTGAAAAGACACACATACATTACATTTAATTTTATTTTTTCATGATTTTTTGAATCCCCTCGGATAGGCAGTAAGAAATTGTGTCTTAAACACACCTGTATTGAAATTGGTTACCCTCATTATTCACTCTTTAGTCTCTGTAAGCTGGAGTTTGCTATTCTTGGCACTCTCATCTTTCTCTCTTAAGTCTATGAGAGCTGCAGTTTGCTCTTCTCTGAGTGAGAGAAGAGATGCACATTCTCTATAAGTGTTTGATCAATTTCTCCAGTATCTGTGAATATATCATGTACCTTCTCACATCTTGACTGTTACTCCATGATGCCTTCCTGCTTGAGATTGTCTCCAAATACTCAAATATGAACATTTCATTCCCTTACCTCTTCATGTAGGTTTTCAAATTTCAATCTTCTATCATAACCTTAATTTAATACTTCACCTGTACTTTCAGATTATTGTACTCTCTACTTATGTACCTTCCTTATTTTTTCTTTATAATGATACCTATCATATAAAATATGTTATAATTTTATTTGTTCATTGACCAGCATTAGTATGTGATCCTCTTTAAATCATGAGTTGTATTTATTTTTTCCTCATTGCTATATTCTCAGAGTTCAAAAACAATACTTTATTGAATTGCAAATACCCAATAAATGTAGATTTATTAAAATCATATAGTTCTAATTTCTGTAATTAAAAATGAAAGATTAAAAATGATTGTCACAAAGAGTTAAGGGAGAATTGATAGTTACAAGCTTAAAAACAATGTTTTGAGATTAATGCAAGAGAAGTCTTGAAAACAGCAAACTATTAAAAAAAAAAACTACGTGTGGATCTCAAAATATTTTACACCAAAATAAACTTATTGCTTAATTCCAATTTCTACAAAATGCTTGAAGTTCCCACATATTAATTAGCATACTCATATTTCATAAATGCTCTTGTATTTAATTTATGAATATATTATTGGGACATGTGGACTAGGCAAAAATTTTAGGAAATTTTTGCTTCAATAAATCAATGTTTGTTTCTTGAAAGATACTTCAGGAACTATTAGTGCTCTCTGAAATTATTGATATACTATCTGAAAAAATCATATCTCCTTAAAATGTTTTCCATTTATAATCTTCTTTGAGGTGAATATTGCAATCAAGACTATCGTGCAAGGAGCAGTCATGTTCTAGTGGCATAAAAGATACAACAGGAACATCTGGCCACCAACACTGCTGCTATAAACAGCTGCTGACACTGCTGGATGCCTTCAACATTTCATCAAGTTCTGTCTTGGCAAATGAATTATACAATCTACTAATCATCTGAAAATGAAGCCGAAGAATCCTCATGACCAAGTTGTTTCTGGCTGGGCATGGAGGATTTATACATATGCACACAAATTAATGCATAGAGTTCTACCTAAATAGATATTCAGTGAGAACATTCTAAATCACAAAAGAACACAAAAATTAAAATTTGCTTTTGCAAATAACATTACAAAAATTTCCCTTCCAACTACAATATACAAGGTTAGAATACCTACAATGCTTGAGGAGGTTTTCGACTTTTCTTCTGCCTAACTCTGAATGGGAGCTTTGGCTTATTGATTCAACTATAGCCAACATGGCTAAAATTTCCTAAAATAATGAAAAACATGCAAATATAGCTCCATCAAATTAATAAATTTTCTCATATGTACCTCCACTTCTATTGAACCCCTTTGGCATGGAACTTTGTGCTTCTTTGACCTAAATTAATCACAACACAGCAGATGGCAATTTTACATGGATAAAAGGCAAACTGATAGCATCTCCTTAACTAGTATAGGCTGTGGAATTGGTGCTCAGCTTAATTTCACATTTAATTAAAAAAGTTAAAGTCTGTGTTCAGCAAACATCACTTTTTGCTTTCCAAATTTTTTTTAAGATTTATTTTTATGTATTTGAAAAGCAGAGTTATAGAGAGAGAGGGAGACACTGAGATCTTCCATCCACTGATCTACTCAAATGGCCACAATGATCAGGATTGGGCCAGGACAAAGCCAGGAGCCAGGAGCTTCTTCCAAATATGGAAGCCAAATTCAGGAGCTGTTGTTAGGGATTGAACCGGGTACTCATATATGGGATGTAGATGTTTTAACCAATTTCTCAGAGTAGTCTAAATGACTACTCCTGATTTGGCCCTTTTAAATAAAGTAAATGTATTCTTTGATTATGTACATCACACAGTGGTTTATTTAATTTGTCACTAAATAATTCAGAATTACTTATATGTCTGCTATTCTATAAAACCAAAATAAAGTGCTATTTCTATTTGTTTTAATTTTTGCAGGGGCTCAAGCACTTGGACATCCTCTGCTGTTTTCCCAGGCACATTATCAGGGAACTGGATCAGAAGTGGAGCAGCAGGGACTCCAACTGTCACTCATGTAGCATGCAAACACTGCAGAGCTATGCCACAACACTGGCCACTAATTAAAAAAAATAACCACAGGTTTACAAACACAGACACACACACACGCATACACCCCACCCCCCACCCCACACACACACAGAGGTGGGCGCAGAGAGAGAGAGAGAGAGCAGGAGAGAAAGAGAGAGGATCTTCCATATGCTGGTTCAGTCTCCAAATGGCTTCAACAGCCAGCGCTGGGCCAAGCGGAAGCCAGGAACCAGAAGCCAAGAGCTTTGTCCTGTTCTCTCACTTGGGTATAGTGGCTCAAGCACTGGACTATCCTCCGCTGCTTTCCCAGGTGCATTGACAGGGAGCTGGATCTGAAGTGGAGCAGCAGAGACACAGACAAGTGCCAGTATGGGATACTGGCACTGAAAGACAGAGGCTTAATTCATTGTGCCACAGCACTATTTCTATTCTTAATAAGAAAAATCTGGGGGGTGGGGAGTTGAGATTGTGTTGCCATGCATTAAGCTACCACTTGGGGTGCCCTAGTCCCATGTTAATGCTCGCGAGTTCAAGTTCTGCCTCTGCTTCTAAATCCAGTTTCCTGCTAATGTGCTCTCTTGGAGGCAGCACCTGATGGCTCAGATATTATTTCCCTTCCACCCATGTGTGAGACCTGGATGAAGTTCCTTGCTGTTGTGAATATTTGAGGATGAATCAGTAGATGGAAATGCTTTCTCTCTCTCTCTCTCTCTCTTCCTCTCTCCCTCTCTTCTCTCTCAATCTCTCTCCCAGTATTTCAATTAAATAAAAATACATATTTGTTTTACAAAGAAGAAAATTTGTTCTCTGCTCATAGAAATTAAAACAAATAGAAATAGCACTTTATTTTGGTTTTATAGAACAGAAAACATATGTAATTCTGAATTATTTAGTGACAAATTAAATAAATCACAATGTCAATGTGTGATGTACATAATCAAAGAATACATTTACTTTATTTAAAAGTGCTAAATCAGTAGTAGTCATTTAGACTACCTTAAGACGGTGGTTAAAGCATCTACATCCCACATCTGAGTACCAGCTTCAACTCCTATCAACAGCTTCTGAATTTGGCTTCCAGCAGTGATGGCTCAATTAAATGTGAGACCTGGAATGTTTTCTTGGCTCCCTAGTTCAACCTCAGCCTGCTTTAGTCCGTTGCAAAAATTGGGGCAGTGAACAGTATGCATGTGGAGTCCTTAGTGGGAGGTCTTTAGATGATAGTTCTTGTAAAAGGGTTGGTTTTTTAAACCAAGAAGAGTCTGGGTTTCCTCACTTCTTTTTGGCTCACAATGTGATCCTCTTTCTTTACTTGTACCTGCATCCACAACCCCCAACAGACACCAGGCTAACAGGGCCACCCTATCATGTCTGTGAACCTCCAAAGCTATGAACCTAAATAAACGTTCTTCCTTCTTAAGTGGGCTTTCTTCAATTGTTCTAGCTAAAGTAAGATAAAGCTGAGGCAATGTGAGAAAAATTCAAAAAACTCCAGTATGGTGAGCTGCATTCTTAAGAATTATATAGGATAGACTAGGGAATGTCAGTTAAAATTTGTTTTGAAAATTATTTACTGCCAAAATCTTGGCAGGCTTGGGAAAACTGAGACTGTGCCAATCACAACCTAGATGGAGCATAATCAAGATCAGTTATGTAATGAAACCTATAATGAATGTGAGTATTTTGAAGAAGTGAATGAATACCTATTGGTTGATCAATTTGGTTTCAGTAAGGTGGATAGAAGTTAAGATCTTTGTGTTGTCACTGGAAAACATTCTATCAACATTTTACCAAAGACAATTCATTTATTTTCTTTTTCCATAATGTTAATTGCTTTGTTTTTGAGAAACAGATATCTGCTTACAGTACACTGTCTCCTCTGTGCTGAATTATCATCAGTCACAACCAGCCATAGCATTTCCTGGTATTACCTTCCCCTTCCAGATCTGAGTTAGAATTTCCCCCATTAAAGTATCTTTCACAAGATTTGGAGAATAGAAGAAAAGGATGGTTATTGTGTTTTCATAAGATTGGGCAATCAGAAATGTTGACGAGGACTCATGACCGTCTTCTCCTTTGACGTCATACACCAATCTAGTTGATGGTATTTTTTCCAAGTCATTGCCTGCAACACTATCTGGATTGCTGCACAGACTTTCCAGCTATGCTCATCTCTATAGCCCTCAGTCCCTACCTCTTCTCAGTTTTGTATTAGTTCCAACTCCTATATTTAAGCCTCTTGTTCCCATAATATTTAACACACAATCATATGTATCAGAAGGCTTCTCAATACTTATTTCCTATGTAATGGACCTCTTAGAATAGATTTGGCATAATATGTACATAAAATTTTTAAAAATTGCAAATTCAAAAAGCCATCTGCAAAATATAACATTTAACTTTCTTTTTTACCTAGGACTATTTGTAACTGTACTATCCAAAGCTGTCATTAATCACTTTAGTGTAAACAAAGCACCAATCATTGTCTTCTCAGTTAAAATTACATCACTGTGAAGGGTTTTAAGTTTTTTTATTTGTATTTAGCCTTAAATGTTCTCCCAAACAAAGAAGGGTTATGACCTTTTGACATAGGATATATGATCTAAAATTAGAATTTAAAATCAAAATTTGAAAAAGAGTCAAGAAAAATGCCAGTGCGCCACTGTTTAAAATGGAGGTTGCTTGCCATCATATATGGTTGTTTCCTTACCTTCTACTGTAAGTCAGTTTCAGAGGTAAGATCATACATTATTCATCACAATAATCCTCTTTAGACTGTTCAATAATTGTTTACAGCAGAGCACTTTGCATATAAATAATCAAAATAATTGTTCTATAAGTATTTAAAATAAATGGTTAAATTTTAAAGTCAAGAAGGATAACAGGATAAAATACCTAAATGGGGATATGACTCCCACAGACATGCTAGGACAGTCAGAGATACCTGTAATAATGAGATAACAAGGACTCATAATATAATATTTCAGTGAAAAGGAAGTACAGAATATGTTTTCTGATTATGATAACACATAAACTCAGACCCATAAATGTGTAAAATCTCTATGTTAAAATATCTATTTTCTGCTTCTTCCTTGGGATAGTGACCTTATATGTAATCTTAATTTTGATTTTTGCAATATTATCTAGGAGAGTCACTCCCTTATAACTGTATCTCAATAATATCATTCCTCTAAGAAACCTTTGCTTTACATTCCAAATCAAATTATTCTCTCACTCTATTGTGATGGCAATATATTGCATACAGTCTTATCATACAGAATTTAACAGATTATTTAGCTTGATTGATTATCAGTGTTCTTGCTTTTCCACTTGTGCTTCTTTGTTAGAGACAATTAGCTTCAGAAATGTTTATTTCAAAATAATTGGTTCATTACATTTTGAATAAATGATAAAATGTAGAACAAAGGAATAAAGAAATCACTGTCATGTGATGTCAAAGATAATAATATCAGCTTATATTAAGCAGAATAAGTATGGATATCATGAAATTTCCTACACTCAGAATAAATTAAGAATCAAGTAATAGATTAATATTGTACAAAAGCACATATAATAAGAAATTTGTGTTTTACTAACAATGCACGTTATGTATCATGCATATTATGTGTTAAATTATTTGTATAACCTATATATATATACACACAAATATATATATATATATACACACATATATTGCTTTTACTAAAATCCAAGAAATTTCTGAGATTTTCATTAAGGAAAGGGCTGAGAAAAAGAGAAAGAAGAAGAGAAATATGGGGAGATGGTTGTGTGTCTGTGTGTCTGTTCTCTGTGTGACAATTAGGATACCACTTGAGAAGCCTACATTAATAGGGGTGCCATGCTCTCAGGATTCAGTAAGGGAGACAGAGTCTAGACACCATAGTTGGGTAACTGCACATGATAACAGGTTTGCATCCTGACTCACCAAGGAAAAGATGCCTTCACAGCTATGAGACACTGTTGCCTTGATGACGGTTCATGGTGGCAAGAGGCTGTGGAAAAGCATCCACAAACTTCAGGGAAAGTAGATATATGCATATGGAACTGTAAGTTAAGACTAATACCCAGGTAACATGGGTTGGGTACTTCAGTTCATAAATTCCCAAAGGGGCATGTGTGAAGAGGGCCTCGGAGACACCGGAAATAAATGCACAATACTGTGAAAGTGAGAGCTTGTTCACACCATTTTGTAGGTCAGGGCTATCAACCAAGAGTCATTTGAGTGGACAACTAATGGAACTGCCAAGCAATTCTGAGGGCCCGGCTGAAATTGGAAACCATAAATCTGTCCCAGCTGGCAGAGTTATGTAGTTTTCTGCAGAAATGCTCAGGAGAGTCAAAAGGTTTTTGATTAGAAGGATCCGGTCTGGGAGTGTGTCTAAATGAAAGCAGCAGAGAGAAAGAGAAGCAGGGCATTGAAGATAAGTGTGAGTTGAAATGGCCAGCAATGATGATGAATTCTGTTAGTGCAGTTAAGTCAAGAAGGAAATGATAATTGAAAAATGTACAGAGGGGTTTAAAGGCAGAAGTGAATGAAAAAAATGTAGTTAGTGGAGATAAGTGTTTATTATCAGGTGAAAGATTTTCAAATTAATGTCCTAGAATGCAGTTCAGCTCAGGCAATAATAAATCCTGTCTAGGCTTAAAGAATGGTTTACTGAAGAAAAATAAAGTGAAAATTATTGCCGTAAGAAAGATTATGAAATTGTGAGGAAACTAAAGTTGCTTCAGATAAGGAAGAGTGGGAATTGAAGAAAAAAGTTAGTCAGGAGCTGAATCTCAGAATTCAGAAATAGATGTACAACTGGAAGTTGGGTTGATAAAGAAATTAAACGTAAGTGTTCTGAAACAATTTTATATCAAGACAACTTTATTTTTATTTATATATCTTTAACTGAAAAACTGTAATTATATTATGTTTATGGAAGACAATGTGATGCTTTTATATGTGAGGGGTCTTTGAAGCATTTGTGGAAAAATGGAATTAAAAGATAAATTTGACTGGGCTGCAAGCATCGCATATTGGAACACCCAGTTTCAATGTCAGGTATTCCTCACTTACCATCCAGTTTCCTGCTAAATGTGGCTAGGTGTCAGCGGGTGCTAGCCTACACACTTGGGTTCTCAACACCAGCATTGGAAATCCGGATGCAATTCCTAGCTCCTGACTCAGGCCTGGTTTCACCCTAGTTGTCACAGCCCTTTGGGGAGTGAATCAGTGAGTGGTAGCTGTCTTGCTTGCTCTGTTTTAATCTCTGTGTCTCTCCCGCATCCAAGTCACTTTGCCTTTCAAACAAAAAAAATATTTTTGAAGAGAAAAAATTATATATGTCAGATTATTCTGGTGTACAATTTTTTGAAATTCATGCTATTCCCCAATATGTATTTCCTTGAAGCTTTTGGAGACATTTCATACGTAAGGATTTCAATATTTTTGTTCCTAATTCAATTTCCATGTATTTTTGAAATGCCCTGTTATGTATACAATGTGAAGTGATTAAATCTAGCTGATTAACATATCCTTCACCTTAAGTACTTGACATTTTTTATGGTAATAGATTTGCTATTAACTCTCTAAGCTATTTTGAAATATGGAATACATTATTATTGATTATACGTACCCTGCTGTGACTCGAAAGGGATCTCAAAACTTACTCCTCTGTCTAGTTGAAATCTTGTTCTGTTTGACCATTAACTTTCCAATGTCTCACTCTACAACCTCCCTGGCCTCTGACAGCCATCGTTCCATTCTCTATTCCTGTGATTTCATAAAATGTTTTTAATCATTCATAGCAAGGTAATATTGAGTTGTAGCAGGCTACCTTCAAGGCAGCAAATGTATCTAGGGTCCATTCATGCCAATGAGCTGTTGACTGTATTAGCTATTTCTATCTGAGTTGAGGGAACCTAGAGAATAAAGAGGACCAAATGAAATGTTTTAGAGGCCAAGGTGGAAGTGGAGCATTTTAGGTCTGCCATCCACTTATCAATGCTAGAACTCAGTCTGTCCCATATAGCAGCAAAAAAGCCGGGAGGCAATCCAGTTATATACATAGAGAGAAAAAGTAAAATGTGAACATGAGTAAAATTTAGCATTTTCTGTCACAAAAGGGCACAATGGAAACATGGCTGCATGCTATGAACCCACAAACTAACATTCTGTTATGTGAGAAAAATGCTTAAAATCTGAAGGACTGCATAGATGTTGGAAATTTCTATCACTGCTTCCCAGATTTAGAACACTGTAAGAGAATATTCATTTTCTTGAAAATATTGTTGTGAGACCAAACTTTATTTAAACTGTGGGTTTGAGTATAATTTGTGAAAACATAAGGCATAGATTAACTGTTGATTGACATGATAGCAAAAGTGAGAGCTAAGGTTGGAAGAGTGAGAATATCCCCAAGTGCATCAGGCTGGAAATGGGTCTGAGTTGGAAGAGATGAAGAATGGCTTTGCCCTATAGAAATCATACAAGAGAAAGACAGGCTACTGCAGAAGAATTAGGGAGCCAATGATTCCATAAAATTTGAGTAAACATTTATGTATGCTCCTGCCAAAAAGCATCTCGATGTCTGCCTATAAAAACAAGGAGGAAAATGACATCTAACAGGTGTCAGCAGCATTAGTGTGAAGAGATTAACTGCTTGGAAGTAAATGAAACAATATCATATGTACTTTTAATTTAGCAGATATTTCCATGTAAGGAAATGTAATAAAACTATGTTTAAACCATAAGCTTCATTTGCTATTTTGTTATGCACTTGACTATTCTGGAAAAATAAAAACCAAAGATGATAAGTCTCTTCTGTCTATGTATTCCAAGTGCTGTTGAAGAGGGACATCATGAGCATCTCCTGGGAGTGATATCGGATAGCTAGTCCAGGACCATGCAGATGGAGGTGCCTGCCGGCAGCAAGCCCCCTGTCCCAACCTGCCTACTTGCTAATCAGAACTTCCCCCTTCCCTGCATATCTCCTTTACCTGGGATCTGGAGGGAGAGAGACCATGTGAACAGCTACTCCCCTTCTGACTTCATAAAAAAGGCTGGCAATTGAGAGAAGTCTCTTGTATCTGCAGACCAGGACTAGAAAAGCTGCTGAAGATGCCCTCTCCTTACTTCTCACCCCCACTCCTTTTCTTCATCTATGCTCATGTGTGTTTGGGGAGGCATAGGGGGTGGGGGTGTGTTCACTTTCTCACCTGCTTAGTAAAATTTACTTTATATATGCCAGCATTAAGAATGCCTCTTCTTATATATGTCAAGGACCTAGAATCAAAATTAAGCACAATCTGCTCCACTTGAAGAGGTGCTGCATTCAAGATATCAGGGGTCACATAAATGAGACAGGAACCATAAAAATGTGACAGGATCAGAAAAAAAAAAAACTTTTTGCAAAGGGAACACAGGCTGACAGCAAAACTAAGAACAACCATAATTGGGTAGCTTATTTGGTTGGACAAGAATGTGTGGGTGCATTTGTGGTGAGGGAATGAGGAAGAGTATTGCTATTAGAGACAACAGCATCACAGGATCATAACTGTACCTCTCTCCTAATAACAGTCCTTGCTAGAGAGGGGAAAATAATTTCGTGCACATTAGGAGGCCAAAGACAAGACTGCAGGAGCTGGAAAGTGCTGCGTAAGGAAGCACTTTTTGCTCCTACAAAGGGGTTTACATATATCTGAGATCACTGAGGAACTCTAAGCAGAAAACAGCTATATAAGATTCATCTTGTAGAAAACTTGTTCTAATACTGGATGAACTGTGGATTTTTGAAAACAAAACTAGAGATAAAATTCAAGTAGTTATTCCAATGACTCAGAAATGATCTGAGAAGCCTGAAACAAGGTAATGAGAAATGGAAATGAGGGATACAGATAGATAGAATTCAGACTGAAAATGTTGAATTGGTGAATCTGTGTGTATGTCTGTTTGAAAGTAGAGGATACATAAAAGTAAGTGAATAAGGAATGGATGTGGGTTGGGGAATGGATTTCCTCTGAGATCTGTAAAACAGAAAGTTTGCAACTTGACCTTTACATGTGGAGCTCAGTGGAGTTGTCTTGGTTGGAAATTCCTTTTGTTTTCTCTCAGATTATTAATTAACCTTTTCTGATGACACACAAATAACTTAAGAAAAAGAATCTTAAAAACTTCACCCTAGTATTTCTTCAAGATCACACAGTCATTGTTAATGTCATCAACAATGTAATTTACAGATACTTAGAGTAGCATGAGATGTAATTTTTATCACAAGCAAGATGGAATTGTAGAAAACTGGGATTATAAAGAGCTTCTAGTTGGCTCTTATCACTTATTTAATATTAATGTGTCCTTATTTTCTTAAGAATAATTACATCTGATATCATTATCTAGCTGAAAAATTTTTGCCATGACAGATAAAAAGGTTGCAAAACAGAGCAATGTGCTCTGCTTATTCAGTATTATCCACTGATGTCATATTATCCAGATAAGACATATTATTTTTACTTTTGGTTCACCTATTCTGACTGCATTTAATGAAATAACTATTGTAATTATCACTAATTATTCAAGCCTCATGAAATCAAATCATTTAATTTGAAACTTTAAAATTATTCTTTTAAAAAGATTTATTTATTCATTTATTTGAGAGGTGGAGTAACAGAGGGAGAGAGGGATAGGAACAGAAGGCAAAAGAGAGAGAGATCATCAGCCTAAGATTCACTGAACAAATGACAACAGCCAGGGATAGGCCAGGTTGGATCCAGAAGCCAATACTTCATCCTGCTCTCTCACTGGGAGCAGTGGCCCAAGCACATGGGCCATCCTTTGCTGCTTCCTAGGTGCATCAGCAGGAAGCTGGATCAGGAGCAGAAAAGGTGGAACTTCAAATATCACTTCTGCATGGAATGCTGGCTTGGAAAGGAGCTGGCTAAGCCACTGCACTGGATTTCTGGCCCTCAGATTTTATTTTTAATATTTTTAAGTTAAGGGGCTGGTATTGTGGCACAGCAGATAAATCTGCCACCTGAGATGACAGAATCGTTTATGGGATCAGTTAGTGTCCCAGCTACTCCAGTTCCAATCCAACTCTGTGCTAATGGCCTGGGAAAAACAGCAGAGGAAGGCTTAAGTGATTGGGCCACTGGAGATCAGGAAGAAGCTGCCTTCGTCCTGGACCAGTATTGGCCATTGCAGCCATCTGAGGAGTAAACCAGCAGCTGGAAAAAACTTTCTCTATCTCTCCCGCTCTTTCTCCTTTTCTCTGTCTCTGTAACTCTGCCTCTCACATAAATAAATAAATAAATCTTAAAAAATTGTAAATTAAGTAATTTTTTTAGCATTGTAGATCAGTGTATCATAGGGAATACCCCCAAGACACCACAAATGCAAATTGAGGGGAACAAGACAATAGAGGAATAAGTGCTACAAAAGTCTTTGTAACTAGTTTATAAACTAATGTATACCTTATAGATCTGCTAAGATTTGACATATTATAAAACCATTTCAACTTGTTGAGTGTAAGCTCAAGCTATAGCTTGGTGGAGTCATTTACTTACATCTATTACATCAGACCATCTGGTCATTGCTATTTATGGTTAAGCATTAAGTTTCTACAAAAGCCAAAGAGCAAACAGGAAGTTATTGCTTAAAAATCAAACGATTATCTGAGGGCAGGGTTTTTCTCTCAAACCTTACACGTCTGCACAATGATACATACATCAGAATATTGCTAAGCCCCTCAAAATATTCCTGTTTTCAACATAGAATTAAGAGGTTAGCTGTCCATAAGATCCAGGTGTAGGATCTGCTTTATGGTAATCAGGAATAATTTCAGAACCTTTTCTTTCTGTGGCCTCCACTCACAAATGAAAGTGGCGTGACTTGCTTTGTAAATGAGTCAGAGTATTTCATTGAAATTTAATAATTTTCATATTAAATATTTGAAATTGCTCTAGACCAATAAATCCCCAGAAACTTCACTGAGGTAGCTGGTCCCTGAATTTTCTGGCATTTATCTTTTACTTTCTGACATATATTAGTTTGTGGGAGGTATCTAAAATACTTAGTACAGGCAATCAAAGCCAAAATTGGCAAATGGGGTTGCATCAAACTAAGAAGCATATGTACTGCAAAATAAACATTCTGCAAAGTGAAGAGATAACTGACAGAAAGATAAAGGGTTAATAATATCCAGAATCTATAAAGCACTCAAGAAATTCAACATAAACAAAGCAATCTGGTTAAGAAATTGGCAAAGGACTTGAACAGGCATTTTTCAAGAGAGGAAATTCAAATGGCCAAGAGATATTTGCAAAAGTGCTCAGGATCGCTAGTATCAGGGAAATGCAATTCAAAACCACAATGAGGTTTCACCTCAGTTCAGTTAGAATGGCTCTCATATAGAAATCAACAAATGCATAATGCTGGTGAGAATGGGGGGAAAAAGGTATCCTAATCCACTGTTGGTAAGAATGTAAACTGGTGCAGCCACTGTGGAAGACAGTATGGAGATAGCTCAGAAATCTGAATATAGACCTACCCTATGATCCAGCCATTTCTCTCCTAGGAACTTAACCAAAAGAAATGAAATTAGCATATGAAAGAGTTATCTGTACCACTATTGAGCTACTTGCATTTGTAGCTCAATTCACAGTAGCCAATGTGTGGAATCAACCCAGATGTTCATCAACTGTGGACTGGATAAAGGAATTAAG
Organism: Oryctolagus cuniculus; assembly: GCF_051225735.1. Lineage (NCBI taxonomy): Eukaryota > Metazoa > Chordata > Mammalia > Lagomorpha > Leporidae > Oryctolagus > Oryctolagus cuniculus. The sequence continues at coordinate 78,008,583 of NC_142874.1, read as the reverse complement.
TATTACTCAGAAAAAAAAAAAAAAAAAAAAAAAAACACACACACCGAAATCCTGTATTTTGAAACAAAATGGATGCAACTGAAAACCATTATAGTTAGTGAAATAAGCCAGTCCCCAAAAGAAAGATACCATATGTTTTCCCTGATCTGACCTGAGGTAAGTAATAGAGTACCTAAAATATAATATATTGGAGTGAAGTGGACATTTTGAGATTTGATGATTATTTACAAACCTTGGCTCTTCTGTTGAGGAATAGTGTTGTTTTTCTTCATGTTATTTGTTGAATTCATTTACTTAGTGTAGGGTTAACTTTGTGATCGTTAAGTAAACTGAAAGTAGATCTTTATAAAAATTAAGAGTGGAATGGGAGTGGGAGGAAGGGCTGGAGCATAGGTAGGAGGGAGAGTTTGGGGGGGAAGTATCACTATGTTCCTAAATCTGTATATATGAAATACATGGAATTTATATAACTTAAATAAAATTTAAAATACTTCCTATTTTTTGCTCCTCAGATCCAATTATTTTAATGCTGTCAATATTATAGGCAAGAGTAAAAACCCAGTATGGTACTCTGCAGAATTTCTAAGTGGTTAAAATCTTTATAGACTTTATTATTATATAGACCATACGAATTTAACAAATCTAAAAATAAGGATGCACTATAGGTATCATCCAAATAAATGAAAAAGGATACTGAGAATTATTGCTATAAAAAATCACTTAATAGTATATAAGTTTCACTTCCAACTGAGATTAAACGAGAATCTTTTTTGTTTTTCTTTAGGCTCTGCTTACAGTAACTGCATGATTGTTGCCAGAACTACCTGAAGCATTCTCCTTACTCCCCTTCCTAGTGTAGTACTATTAGAATCTGTTTCCACACAGTTTCCACTGCACCCATCATGATAAAGAAAATAAGCTTGCAATCATTTTACATGTGATCCTTTTCCTCTTTACTTTGTGTTTGTAACTGAGTTAATGTGACAAGTAAGATTATGATTCTAATTATTGGCCAAAATGCAAGGAATGTCAGATGGAACAGAGCATAAGGAAAATGTTGTTTCCTTATAAAACAGCTGCCTAACTCTGTGTCAGAAGCCTTTAAGAAATATGACCTTATCTCATCTCATATTATGACTTTGAAATAAACAAGATTATACCAGACATTTAGTATTGAGGTTATAATTGCTGTGTGAGCCTATAAAATAAATTATGTCATATAAAGTGTAAATTCTTTTCAGTACTTTTTAATTTGCTATACAAGATCAGAAGAATCATAATTTAATTGGTATTTATATTCTAAATGTACCAAAAATAGTAGTTTTTCTAAATAAATGCTTTATTTAAAAATTATTAGGGTTACAATGTATATTCTCATTTTCTTCAAGATGTATACAGTTGTATTACTAGCTTTTTAAATTTCTTCATTAGTGTGAAGGGTGTTGAGGGGTAGGAGAATGTTGGGGAAAGTGGCAAGCCTCTTCTAAGATCACGCAAAACGTTCAGTCCTTCATGGATTCTTTGACATTCATTCAGTATTTGTGTATTCAATAAGATAAAGAACTAGGCACTCACATACTTTATTTAAGTAATGATTATGTTTCTCCCAGAAGTGAGTCACTGACTGGATCTTAATGGTATTCATATGTTCTTTGTGATGTTAAGCAAGTGTAATAGATTTCTATTTGAAATATTAATTTATGAATTTTAAAGCTTTGAACAATTTCTGCCTTTTTATAGCACTTCTTCTGAGCCCCAGTGAGGGGAGAATACAATAAAGAAAAATTAGAGACTATTTACCTTTGTCTTTAGGAGTAACTTTCTCAAAACAGGCTTTTGTGAAATCTCCAAGCAGAGACAATAGTTACAAATTGTTTGCCAGAACAATCCACTTAATACAGAAGGAATTTTCTGGTCTTAAAATGCTGAAACTCTCAAATACATAGCATTCAAAATAAATACAATTGCCAGAATCTGGCAGAAGAGGAATATGAGGAAATGTTGTTCAATGTATATTATGATTCGTCTTATTCTAGTGACATGCTATATGAAATTAAGGATATTGTTAATAATGTAACAATTTAAAATGTGTTGAAGCCAGATCTGATGTTATTTTTTAACCAGAATGGGAACAATAATAAATATTATGTGAAAGATTTGAAGAAGAAAGGGAATGATCTAGTTTTATGAGGTTAGTGATTCTTCTCTTTTTATATTATACAAGTATTGTATAAGGGAGCACACATTGAGCAAGCACATTCCCACTCCTCTCAAGATTTCCTAGACTGGCTGTAGATTATTGCAGAATGAAATCTCTTAATAATTATGGTTTACAGAGTAAATCAAAGCCCCCCAGGCCTCCAAAATACACACACACACACACACACAGCAATTCTGGCATTTTCTGGTCACAAACCCTCAATGGACAAATTGGGATGAATTAATGGCTGATAAATAAAAATATAGGCCAGTTTTATAAGAATGTAACTTTCTGATCTGATACATTCCAAGCAGTATATTTTTATTGAGAAGAGGTAAAACTCTTTGATTAGATCATAATAATTTAATCTCATTGTAGCAGAAATATTTATAAATAAAGGAAGGTAATTTTTTAATGTTTCTTGTGAAATGAAGATATCACTTGATTTTTTTAAAACAGAATGATTTCTAACTTTTGATAAAGGAATTGTTTTGAAAACCTTTTAACATATCTTTTATTTGTTTTGAGTATGTTCTGTAACAGCACATCAGTAATTTAAAACTAAAAATAACAAAATGTGCAAAGATATATATTGGCATTTTTAATATTTTACTCGATACAAAAGTACTTTAAGAACTGTCAGGAGAAATGAGTCATTGTTCTATAGAGCAATGGAGTGACTATTGGTAACAATAATGTACTATATGTTTCAGGACAAGTTAATACAAATGATTTTTAATGTTTTCAGCACAACACAATGATAAATGAGGGGATAGATTTGCTAATTCTGATTTGAGCATAACACAATGTACAAATTTATCTAAATATCACTTGATACTGTACGAAATGCCCAAATTTTGCATGTGCATTAAAATTTTTAAAGCTTAAGAATCAATGTTACATAAACTTAATCAACATTTTTCAAAGGCAATATGAATTTTCAAGAAATTAATTTTAACTTACTAATTCTATCCAATTAAGGTATATTTAAATGTATAATATGAACCATAAATCACAAATAAATGATTTTGATTGCATGCTTTATAGTCACATATGAAGAGATGAAAAATTATCTTATGGAAATTTAAATGTCTCTTCTGTGGTCAGAAGTTAATTTGTCACTTGGGATGCTTGCATTCCTTTTCAGAGTGTCTGGTTTGACTTCCACATACTCTGCTTCCAATCCAGCTTCCTACTAATATGCACCCTGGGAGGCAATGGATACTTGTTCAAGTAGCCAGGTCCCTGTTAGCTGCCTAGGAGACTCAGGTTCAGTTCTGGGCTCTAATCTTTGGCCTGGCTCAGACCTGACTGTTGTGAGCCATGGAGGAATAAATCAACAGATGGAAGTTCTCTCTCTAATTGTCTCCTACTGTGTCTCTTGGCCTTTCTAATTAATTAATTAATCATTTAACAAAATTAAATATCTCCTCTTTCTTTCCAAGAATACTGTTGTGATTCTGACATTTCCAGATAATTAGTGAAGATGGTTATATTCATTTGTGTTCAGTTAACAGAGTCAAAAGCAAAATGATTAAAATTACAAATACATTGGAAGTCATAGACCATGTTTACCTATTATTAATCTATTCACTTTGAGGAATTTTTGCAATGTTTAAACCTCTTCTATTCTTTATTGACTTGTTCTGTTCAAGTTTCAGTGAATTATGCTGGTTCTAATTATTTTCAAATTTTTTAGATTTTTCTTATGTCTCTTAGAAAACTGTTGGAAGAAATTGATAGCCAACAACTGCTTAGAGATTGTTCATCAAATATTTTCTATACCAATATGGACATTTGGGATTTTAGAAACTTCATGGGGAATAATCTTAATTGTTAGTAGTTTTAAAATAAAATGTAAATTTCATTAATTATGCTTGTATTTCCTATTTAGACACATTTTAGGAACTTTGTATGCATTTTTATTCCAAATGTAATGAGTTTTCAAGTGGCATTTTAAGCATAATTTCAAGATTCCATTTCATTGCCATGCTTTAATTTAAAATATTTTTTCTTTCAACATTGAAGCTATACAAAGAAGCATGTGCAATCTCAGTTCACAATCAGTGATGTGCTTAGATGTAAAAGCAGGAAAATGAACCAAATTCTAAGAAATATGTAGAAAATTTGAAGATCTACCTAGAATTTGAAGAAAGAAGTTACAAACACTAAATTCTTTTACTTTTAATATTTTTTTTATTTGAAAAGCAGAGGTATACAGAGAGAAGGGGAGGGGGAGAGAGAGAGATATCTTTCATCTGCAGGTTCACTCCCTAAATGGCCACAATGGCGGCAGCTAGGCTGATCTGAAGCCAGGAGCTTCTTTCAGGTCTTCCACATGGGTGCAGTGGCCCAAGCAATTTTGCTGCTTTCTCAAGCACATTAGCAGGGAGCTGGATCACAAGTAGAGCTGCCAGGACTTGAACCACCACTGATATGGGATGCCGGCCCTGCAGTGTAAGGCTTAATCTTCTATGCCACCATGCCAGTCCCTGAATTTTTACAAAAGGATGAAAAGTACTTATAGTTGAATAAAATTTGTTTGGAAAATTATTTATAATAATTTATATTTATATTATTTATAAACATATTTATAATAATTGCTATGACTTAGATGTGGTTTTTATCTTAAATGTTCATGTGTTGGAAGCTTGCTCCAAAAGTACTGATGTGGAAGATAATGGAAACTTTAAGAGGTGGGGGTTAGTGAGAGATCTATTAAGAGTATTGCCCTCAGAGGTAATGCGGTTTTCATGAGCTATATTTCCTTAAAAAGAGTCATTTGGGTCCCTCACCCTGGCTTTCTGCCTCACCATATAATCTTTCCCCCTTTTGTTCTTTATTTCATTAACTTATTTATTTGCAATACAGAAGTTGAGAGATAGAAAGAGACTGCTATGTCATCCACTGGTTTACTCCCCAAATGCCCAAAATATCAAAGTCTGAGCCAGGCAGAAGCCATGAAATAGTAAATCAATCCAGTTCTTCCACATAAGTGGAAGGGACTCAAATACTCCTGCCTCCCATGGTGTGCATTAGCAAGGGAACTGAAATTGGCAGCACAGCGGGACTGGAATACAGACACTATGAAATGGGACACCAGCATATTTAGCAACACCTTAATAAGCAGTACCAGAAACCTTCCCCTATCTAACTTCCTCTTGCTTGCTTTCCCATTATTGGGATACTGCCTGCAAATGTACCCAATAAACCCAAAGAATGCCAGTGTCAAGCTCTTGAATTTCCAAAGCTTTGAGCTAAACTAACCTCTTTTCTGCGTGTTACTGAGTCTCACATGTTTTATTACAGTTACAGTAATGTAGTGGACCTGTATTGTGACTTAGCAGGGAATGCCACCACCTGCAATGCCAGAATCTCATATGGGCGATGGTTCATGTCCCCACTACTCCACTTCCAGCACTCTGCTAATAAAATGGGAAAAGCAGTGGAAGATGACCCAAATGCTTAGGTCCCTGTCATCCATGTGGGAGACCTAGAAGAAGCTCTTGGCTCCTGGCTTCAGCTTGGCCTAGTCCCTGCCATTGCAGCTATCTAGGGGGTGAACCAGCAGATCAGGAGACCTCTCTCTCTGTCTTTCCTTCTCTCTCTGTAACTCTGACTTTCAGATACATAGATAATCTTTTTTTAATAATGTACCTATATATATATTTGTTTAAAAATATTCACTTTGATCAAATTGTTTTTTCAACACTCTTCCCTTCTAATCAATTTATTGAATCAGTTTTTAATAAATATTTCACTTAGCACTACTTAAAATAATTCTGTTTGTTGGAGTCTTTCCTGAATCTCAAAGGCACTAGGAGAGAAAATGCTGTTTAAGGTGTTTGCTCATAAAATTACATTTTTCCCCTCAGACATATATGAACATAGTTTACAGGATACCCATTTTAATACTTTATAAAATGTTAATGCTCAGTGAATAGAGAAGACAGGAAAACTAATATTCATGTCCCATATTTGCATAATAAATAATTAAATGCACATGTAAACAATGTTTCCTTGTTTTAAAACACCATCTCCTTTCATGTTAATATTGAATTCTTAAAGATAGCCTCAAGGCCATGCTGCGGCTCACTAGGCTAATCCTCCGCCTTGTGGCTCCAGCACACGGGGTTCTAATCCCAGTCGGGGCGCCGAATTCTGTCCCGGTTGCCCCTCCTCCAGGCCAGCTCTCTGCTGTGGCCAGGGAAGTGCAGTGGAGGATGGCCCAAGTGCTTGGGCCCTGCACCCCATGGGAGACCAGGAGAAGCACCTGGCTCCTGCCATTGGATCAGCGCAGTGCGCTGGCCGCAGCGGCCATTGGAGGGTGAACCAAAGGCAAAAGGAAGACCTTTCTCTCTGTCTCTCTCTCTCACTGTCCACTCTGCCTGTCAAAAAAAAAAAAAAGCCTCAAAAGACTTCAATTACTTTCTCATAATTTTCACCTCATCATATAATGCATATATTATTGTGACACTTGTAAAATGATATACCAAGTAGTAAATTTAAAAATACAGTATCTTCAAAAAAATACAGGATTTTCAATGGAAAAACCTGCTATATCTTCTTGCTAATGTGCGTCACTTTGCAAAAAGAGCTTCGGGTTAAGGAGACATTACAACTAAATAATCCTTTTATGGCAGAGACTCATCCCCTTAGGTAGAATTAAAAAAAAAAAAAAAAGCTAAAGGCAGAAACAGTAGAGGATTTCTTGCAGGAGCTTTCTAGGAACAGGGTTAATGGAGCTTTCTGAGAATACCACAATTTCAACTAGGTCAGCTTAAGCAAATATAATGCGCTCAGGTGTATCTTTTTGTAAAGGTGTGTAAGCAGTGCAATAACTTTTACCTATCCAATCAAATATGTGTAACCAAATATGTAAAAGGGAACTTACCATTGGTTGTGCAAGGTATATAACAACATTCTGTTTTGTTCAGGGCCCACACTCTGGATGCAAATCCTCTGGAACTGCCAGCAAGAATAAAAACTGTTTCCCTGATAAGAGCATTGATGTCCCAAGTCTGCCTGAGATTCCTGCCACACTTACATCATCGACATTCTTTTCTTTCTCCTCCTCCTCTTCCTCCTTCTTCTACACAATGTGAGCTGAATAATAAAAAAATGTACTTAGTAATACTGTTTGCCTAGTAAAGCAAAATCCTAGTACAAAATACTAGTAGTAACATTTTTATAACAACTTCTCAAAAGTTTATGTTGTCATTAATGACAACTTCTTTCCTTGGCCTTTTCAAGTCTACTGATGATCTCATAAGACTGCAGTTTTATCTGTTACTGTGTTTTCCATTTCTATAATTAAAACATAATTCCTTTTCAGTTTCTGTATTTATATTGGAATAACTACTCTGCTTTTAACCTAACCAAATCTTAAGTATAGTAATTATAGTCAGTTCAAATTTCCTCTCTTTGTGATATTCCCAATGTATATGTCATATCCTTCTCTGTTTCTTTCCTTGTTTTTTATCTTTTGACAGGAATTTGCTACTTTCCTTGTAATTTTGTATGGCTAAGATTTGTTTTTAACCCATCAATCAAATAGTGTTTATGTCCTGAAATGGGGAAATCTTTCTTTGTGGTAGATCTTTAGGAGTTTGGATCATTCTAGTAGAATGAGCTTGTCTGGGGGTTTATTGTTGCTTACACAACATGTGTTACAGAGTTTCAATTCTTCAAATGTCACTGTGGTGTGCCTCCATATTTGTTAACTTCATGGCTACTGTTGCAGCGTCTAGTTCCCTGATTCAGCTTCAGTCTTATACATTTACTGGTTCCTGTAGGGCATTATCAGAGTTCTTGTTTCTTCCCAGATCCACATGTTCTGCCCTGTCCTAATAGTAGAGAGAGGATTTTTTCCTTTCCCTTTCCACAACAGCAGTGAGTTTTCACTGATACCTGCAGATGACAATGTTTTCTGTTGCTGCCCCCAAATTTTGGAATTTTATTCAGTCTCTCAGATGGGAGGAATGGATTTGGGCAGGATGTTGCGCCTTTACTACAGTCATCAGAGTTCCATATCCAGGGATTACAGGATTATGAATGCAACCTATGATGTGATCAATATTGTGGAGGTTATTTTTGTTAGACAAAAAGGTGGTGGTGAAATAAGTAGAAATGGAAAGAGGCAACTCAACAGTTGAGGAATGTTTATCAGAAAATAAATCTGAGAGGGGTGCTCAGTCACAGAAAACAGAAATCCCTCTTTTACAGACTGAGAATGATATGTAGGTTTGGGCCAGGAGTCTGCTGGTTTTGCTGGGGGTGCTGACCAGGAGGGGCTAGGTATCTGTCAGGCAGGAAGTGGAACAAAAATAGCAGGTGGGACAGGTAAGCCTGGGCAAATTTATTTGCAAATTTCCTTCTCCCCCTGCTAGGCCCCTGGGGAGAGGCTATGATGTATTTGTGGCCTATTACATTCTGTACTTTTGCCCCTTCCCATTAAATTCCTTTGGACCTAAGTTTCTACATAGTGGGAAATTAGAGAATTATTCTCTTACAGTATCAATTACAACCACAGGACCATGGGATTCACTTTTTCCTATTACTACTAAAGTAAAGCAATGTGCCTTATAGTAATGTGGTTTTTCTCTTCAGCACAGTACTGTTTTTTTCTTACTAATTCATTTTGACAGGATAGCTTAGTCTAGAATCCATGAATTATTAAAAACATTGTAAAAAGAAATAAAATGATATGGAAAGAAATTTTGCTATTCAAATAGGTTTTGTCCACCAAATGTTGTTTTCAGGTTGTTGCTTCTATTCTTGCTATTACAATAGGTTTTGGGTTGTATGTTGAAAACCAGACTATGTAGGGAAAGGACCTTATGAATTAGTGTCTCCTGCAAAGAGATAAGTTGCTAGCATCACTTAGGTAAGGTAAAACAAACCCACTAAGCTATCACATCAGATCAAAAAATGAGTAGTTCATTTTCTTTGTTATACCAAGTATTTTCTTTTACTCATAAGAATGAAATATTTCTACTTTGTAGGAAGATTTTAATAAAAGAGGAACCATTTATGCTTCAAGTTGTAAAGTCTGGTAAATGCAATTATTTCAATTCAGCATTTTTATAGTCAAAATTATTTTAGAACTGAAATAGAGAATTAGCAATTTTATTTTCATTCAGAAGGGAATTTTTTTTTTTTTTTGACAAGCAGAGTGGACAGTGAGAGAGAGAGAAAGAGAGAAAGGTCTTCCTTTGCCGTTGGTTCACCCTCCAATGGCCGCCGCGGCCAGTGCACTGAGGCCGCGCTAATCCGAAGGCAGGAGCCAGGTGCTTCTCCTGGTCTCCCATGGGGTGCAGGGCCCAAGCACTTGGGCCATCCTCCACTGCACTCCCGGGCCATAGCAGGGAGCTGGCCTGGAAGAGGGGCAACCGGGACAGAATCCAGAGCCCTGACCGGGAGTAGAACCAGGGTGCCGGCGCCACAAGGCGGAGGATTAGCCTAGTGAGCCGCAGCGCCGGCCCAGAAGGGAATTTTTTTCTATTAACAAGTATAGATACACTCCCGACAATCTCACACTCCATTCTGTATACAGTATGCAATAAATTTCTTTTCAAAGTAAAAGTTATTGCATACTTTTCTAACTGCATTGAAACAATCTGCCATAAATATTTATTGATACTTTAAGAGGTATCACATTTTCACAATGCTGGGTTTTTAAACCAGTCAGTGCTTGCCTGTTATAGAGCTCAGCTGGGGGTCTCAAAATATACAACAGAAGACTGTTTATAATAACAAGAACTGAAACCATAAACCTAAAACAATATTTAAGCAACAAAAGCTCTTTGCAGGAAAATGAATTCTTCCCCGTGATTTTATAAAGTTAAATTTCTGAAAGACTTCGACTATTCTTTAATCACTTCAGCAATTTGGTGACTCTTTGTCTACTTGAAAATAAAGCTTTGGTCTTCCCCCAAGCAAGTAATATATTCATCTCTGCATCATGTCCACTACAAATAGATGAGAGCTATAGTACATTATGCCAGAATTAATGCCATTTGGCTCTGTGTCATTTTACAGGCATTAAGTCTATTTCTTTTTTAACTAATGTTGTTAATGTAGAATATTTCATTTCAACATGAAGTAGAATATGACCCTATTAAATACTCATTATATCAATCCCAAAATAGGGTGATTAAATACATTCAAACAAATAAACAAATAACAAAAACTGGTTTGTCACAAACAATGTATTCTTATTACATCTTTGCTGATTCAGAAATACTAAAAACAAAAATCTCCCATCAGTTTCATGAAGAATTCTATCAACAGAGTGCAACAGTACAAATTCATAAATTTTCTGAGCAAAGACATTTGGAATGGTTCCAGAAAAAATCTTATTTATTATGCAATCCATATGGCACTTGCCTGTAAGCCACACTTCAGACAGAATCAGAATACAATTTCATTGCTCTCTCACAGGGCACCCAATGCGTCTTCTGCACACCCAACTGCTGCATCTGTGCCACAGGGACAATTTGATTTAATTTGAATTAGGGTGAATGTCCTCCTTTACATTTTCTTTTTTTAAAGTAAATTCTAGTTATGTTTTTTTAAACCTAAAGCTCTGTCTTTCATCTGCTAAATATATATATATATATATATATATAAAATATACCCACACTTTCTTGAAAATGAAGAAACAAAACAAGCCAAAAAAAAGAAACATAGGAAAGAAGAAAAGAAGCAAATGATTAGGCAAAAACAGGTTCCCTTTCCCTCACCTTACAGATAGATTCTGTTCACACAACTTCAGGGCCTCCAGAGGTCTGAAATCTGCTTTGCCCTCGCTTCCTGCTGGCACTCAGGCCAGGCATCAGCCAAAGAGGAAATGTGCAGGCTCCTCTCTTGTCTTTTCTGAACAAGTCTCCAGCTTGGACAGCCAGTGTGGCTTTCTCAATTCTCCTATATACTGAGGTATTTTTGAAGGTCCTCATGTTACAGAAACTATTTTTTTAGCTTTGACCAGGATTTCAGTGCTCTATTGTTTGCTTATTCTGAAAACTTTTGCCCCAAGTGGGTAGGGAGCAAAGAGGTAGCAACCTGGAACACAGATTGGATATTCCACCCAAATAGTAGGCACTGAATCACTTGAGCCATCACTAGCACCTCCCATGATCTGAGTTAGCAGAAACAGGAGTTGGAACAGGACCCTTGTATCAAACAGGCACTCTGATACGGCACACATGTGTCCTACCTAACCAGCATCCTAGCTGCTAGTTTAAATGCCTGTCCCTTTCGTACCCCTTTTATATTTCTTTCTTCTTATGTGTGTGGGGAACAGGGATTCAACAATCTCCTTCTTCCTGTAAATAAATATTTTCCAGAGTTCTTCCACAGTTGATTTGCAAATGTTCTGCTCAATCATCTGATGATGCTGTGGAAGGGATGGTCTTGGAGCTTTTTCTACCATTTTCCTGAATGTCTTGAGAAAAGGCCCAGAGAAACATTTTATCTCTCCTCATAGCCATTCACATTGTTTCTGTTTTTTAAAAATTTGATTTTGGAAATTCTTCCATCAAGCAAAGGAAATAGGATGCAACTTCAGAGACAATTCATTTCAATTTAGACCTCATTACAATGCTTCAGCTTTCACTGCTGTCTTTATATAATGTATTTAATAATGCTTGTCTTTGGCATTTTATTAAGAAGCACATTTGTAAGAAAAGACTCATGAAGTAGGTGAGTCACTACAATGCTCTGAGTATTTTAGTTATGGTTTTAGATGACAGTGTCAAGCAAGGGACATTAGCTCAACAATCCATATGGGCGCTGGTTCCAATCCTGGCTGCTCTACTTCTGACCCAGCTCTCTGCAATAGCCTGGGAAAGCAGTAGAAGATGGTCAATTTTCTGTGCATGAAGGTATTTTTCTCAACTATTCAGTCAGTAATATTTTAAATTGCATTTAAATAAGCAATTTTTAAATTACCTTTATGTAAATAATTTTGTTTAATTATACTGAAACAAATTAAGTGGGCATTCCACTATTAGACTAGAAATTAATTAACATCATTTGAATCATAAGTTTTCCACCTTTGGTAGTCCAAAAAATGGGTTAGTTCAAATATAAGAATGTTCAAATATAAGAGACAAGGAATGAAGTGGGATGGGAGGGATAAGGAAAGGTTGATACTAGGTTACAGATAGATAGGAATGAGTAATTCCATGGTTTTATTGTGCAAAGTATCATGACTATAGATAGTGTAACAGTACTATATATTTCTCTATAAAAACTATAATACAGAATTTCAGATGTTTTCACTATAAATATTAAATACTTCAAATGATACATATATATGTATATAAATGAAAATGTGTGTGTATGTGTATATTCTGATTGGCTATTATAAAATAATTCTTATAAGACAACATCACATAGTGCCCCATAAATATCTGTAATTTTCATATGTCCATCAACAGCTTTGAAAAACCTCAGTCTTTATTTTTAAATTTATTTATTTATTTGAAAAGTAGATTTACAGCCACAAAAGGAAAGGCAGACAGAGAAAGGATGCTTCCTTCCAGGGGTTCACTCCACAAATTTCAGTAACAACTAGGGCTGGGCCAGGACCCTGGAACCCCCATTTGAGTCTTCTAGGTTTTCCATGTGGGTAGTAGGGGCCCAAGCAGCTGGGACATCCTCAGCTGCTTTCCCAGTCACATCAGCAGGGAACTGGATCATAAGTGGAGCAGCAGGGACTTGAATTTGGGCTCATACTGGATGCTGGCATCACAGGCAATGATTCAACCTGCTGGGCCACAATACTTGAAAAACCTCAGTCTTAACACGGAATGTTCATACTAGAGAATGTGAGGGATAAAAGCTTTTTGAATAAGAGATAGAGATAATAATATGAGATGCTAATGTACAAATCGATTAAGGGCATATGGAAATTCTTTGTGTTACTACCTCCCAATTTTTGTTTTTTAAATTTAAAACTTCTGAAATTAAATGTTATAAAATTATGCCAAAATAAATACTCTATTTAATTTTTTTTTTAAAAATTCTAACAAAATAATTTCTACCATTGAAGCTTGCAAATAGTGTCTTTTATCGTTGGGACTGTCCATTCATTATCCTGAAGTGGTTTCAAAATCTTTGGTGTCACCCAAGGCATGTTATTTCAATCAAGGTAGTCACAGAAATCCCGACAAGTTTCTCTGCTGTCCTTCATGAGGTCCTGGACAATTTTAAGCATGGCTCTGTCACTCTTCAATGTCCATAGACTTCATAATATAGAAAGTACCTTAGGTTCTAACACCTCAATTTCAGAGATAAACACATTTTCAATAGAGAAAAGACATGGTACTCAAATTGTATAGGCTTAAAAGTGGCAAAGAGGAAAATAATCCACTCTTCCCCTGCAACATTCTTTACGAAATCAATTAGATTAAAGTAGCTTAAAGGAGTATCCATTAGAGACAAATTCTGTCACCACCAGAGTAAATAGAACTTCCTTGAGAGAAAAGCTGATCACTTTTCAGAGTGCTTTATGACCACAACACAAAATGTGCCAGGGGATTTCAACAAATTCAATGAAAAATTGAATTAAATGATAAAATTAAAATATATAAACCTTGTTTCTCAGCATAAGCCCCATCATAGTCAAGTCTTTTTTGTATGTAATCATTCCAGCCATTTAGTTTATTCCTAAAGTCTAAGGATCCTGGTAATTCCAACATTCAATACCATCTGTTTTCCATTATTAACCACAGCAAAGGGGTGGCTTTGAAATACAGTTTAGGATTAGGAAACAAAGAAGTGAGAAGGAGCTAAACCAGGATTGTGAAGAAGGTGCCTAATGATTTCCCAACAGAATCTTAAAAAACAAACAAACAAACAAACAAACAAAATCCTTGTCTGAAGACAGGAATGAGTAGGAGAATTTTCATTGTAGATAAGGACTCCCTAGTGAAGCCTTCCTATGCATATTTCTAATAAAGTTTGGTCTACCTTTCTCAAAACAAAAGCATAGTAATCAGATAGCACCATCTTTCTGACTCTCTAGAAAATCAATAAGCAAAATTCTGTGCGCATCCTTACAAAACTATTGCCATAATGTTGCTCTTCACCAGTCCACCTCTGCTTTGACTGTGAAGAACCTTAAAAATCAAACCAAGATGGAGTGACTTAAGCTAACACTATTAAAAACAAGAAGTTACCTTTGCCCCAAATAAAATTAAAGTTTAAAAATTATAGCCCTAAACTTTTTCCCCCAGAGCTGAAATTAGGTGCGGCTATAAAAATAAGGGACCCTATGCTTAGCTAGCTGAGACACTTGCGCCTGGCTGTGCTAAGACCTAACCCAGTTTGTATACCTCTTAATACTCAAATAACGGTGTGGGAAGCGAGATGCTTCTCTCCCTCCAGGGGAACGAAGGGAGCGAGACATCGTCCCTCTCAGGGTGAACAAGATGACGCTGACAGGGAAAGGAACGGCTGAAGAAGTAAACAACAAAATGGCGACGAGGTGCATGCCTCCCATGTGATCCCGTAGCTGATTGGATAGAGGACGCATGCCTTTCACATGATCAGCTCACGGATTGGACTGCTGTGTGCATGGACACTATAGTGCTTTTGATTGGTCGCTGTGGGTATATAAACCGTGTGGCTCTGTGCTGGGCGCACTCTCTGGACTCCCGAGTTCAGGAGGCCCGTCTGCGCAGATGCCGAATAAATCCTCTTGCTTTTGCATCAGCTAGTCTGGACTCTGAGTCTTTGGGGTGTGCCTCTCGATGTGTTAATTTCCTCACACAGAGGGTCTAACAACTGAACCACTTCCACCACTTTGGTATCCATTGCTTTGATTGTGCTTTGTCCTCAGAATCAAACTTGTAAATCTGGCTTTAGCTAATGCTACATTTCTTTGGGGTAAAAAACAACAACAACAACAACAACAACAAAAATCTACCTGGTCTTGATCCCATTTAAGACTTACACTGAAAACTGCTCTTGGGGCCAAAGCTGTGGGTGGTCTCCTTGAATGCCAGCCTCCCATATGGGGCCTGGTTGCAGTCCTAGCTGCTCTACTTCCAATCCAGCTCCCTGCTAATGTCCTGGGAGAGCAGTAGAGGATTGCCAAGTGCTTGGGCCTCTGCCACCCATACGGGAGACCTGGAAGAAGCTCCTTGGGAGCAGATGTAAGATTCTCTCTCTCCTTCACTCTCTCTGTGTCTTTCAATAAATAATTAAAACCTTAAAATAAAAATAAGAAGATATATTGGTTGTCAGCATTGCAAGCAGCAGCATAACCCACTATATCACAGTGTTGGTCCAAAAAACAAACCAAAAAATTGCTCCATCTTAATTTTTCAGTCAGGGTAAGCTAAACCAATTGATATGTTTAAACTTAAAGTGCTGGCTATTGTTTCTACTTTTTTTTTTTTTTTTACTCTTTCTTAGTGTATTTTTTCTGTGATAAAATTTCAGTGGCAGGATAATTTTAATTATTTTTTAGAAACCAATCCTTTTTATTTATTATAGATGCATTTTTTAACTTCTACTTAATAAATATAAATTTCCAAAGTACAACTTTTGGATTACAGTGGCTTTTTCCCCCTATAACTTCCCTCCTACCTGCAACCATCCCATCTCTCACTCCCTCTCCCATCCCATTCACATCAAGATTTATTTTCAATTATCTTTATATACCGAAGATCAATTTAGTATATACTAAGTAAAGATTTCAACAGTTTGCACCCACACAGAAACACAAAGTATAAAGTACTGTTTGAGTAGTAGTTTTACCGTTAATTCACATAGTACAACACATTAAGGACAGAGATCCTACATAGGGAATACATCTTGTCTAAATAAGATCGGAGTTGGCAAACTCAAGAGGCTTGCATAGCCTTGGCAGCTCATGACAAGAGCCTTGGGTGATTACTGACATCATAAATAAGAGTGTCAATTGTTAAATCAACAACAGGAGTCACTGTTTCTACTATTAATTAGTAATCATATTCAATTTGGGCACAAATAAGCTTTTTTCCTTGAAAGTTGATATGAATGTCTTGTTTTTTTTGTTTTTTTTTTTTTTTTTTTTCTTTTTAAAGAGTTATTCCATCTACTGCTTCACTCCCTGGATGGTCACAAAGGCCAGGGCTGGACCAGGTTGATGCCGGGAGCCAAGAGCTCTGGAATACTATTCAGCCAAAAAAAATGAAAATTTGTATTTTGCAATAAAATGGATGCAACTGGAAGCCATTATACTTAGTGAAATGGGCCATTCCCAAAAGGAGAGATAACGTATCATTTCCCTGATCTGTGGTAACTAATAGAGTACCTAAATGTAATGTATAGGATTGAAAATAACATTTTGAGATAAGAAGATTGTTTACAGCCCTTTTCTCTACTGTTGTGGAACAGTGTTTTATTTTCTTCATACTGGTTGTGGAACTCTTACTGTAGGATTAATCTTATGAGTATAAAGTAGACTGAAAGTGCATAATTGTAAAATTAAGAGAGGAAGGAGGAAAGAGGGTTGGACTGTGGGCAGGAGGCAGTGTAGGGTGGAAAGTATCACTGTGTTCCTAAATCTGTGTATATGAAATACATGTAATTTGCATATCATAAATAAAATTGGGGAAAAAAAGATTCATTTGGTTCCCATGCATAGGTGGCAGGGGCCCTAGCACTTGGGGCATCTGCTGCTGGTTTCTCAGGCTGTTAGCAGGGAGGTAGATAGGAAGTGGGGCAACCAGAACACAAAACATTGGCCCTATGATGCTGGTGTCAGAGAAGGAGGTTCTACTTGCTATGTCACAACACAGGTCCCACATATTTTATTTTCAACATCACCCTGTCTCTTAAAAATGAGCTATCCTTTCATAAAATACATGTCTTGTCCCCATTAATTTTTTAAAGATGTATTTTTTTATTTGAAAGGAAAAAAAAGAAAAAGAGAGAGACAGAGATAGATATCTTCCCTCTGCTAGTTCAGTCCCCAAATGGCCACAACACCCAGGGCTGGGCCAGGCCAAAGCCAGGAGCCAGGTGCTTCTTCAGGGCTTCCATGTGGATGCAGGGGTCCAAGCACTTGGGCCATGCTCTGCTGCTTTCCCAGGTACATTAGCAGGAAGCTGCATCAGAAATGGAGCAGCCTAGACTCAAACTGGCAGCCACTGGAATGCTGGTACTACAGGCAGTGGCATAGCCCCTAAGCCACAGTGCCAGTCCCAGTGTCCCAACCAGTCCTCAATAAAGCATCAATGATTCCTCTACCTTCCACCCAACTTTCATCATAAACTAGATGTTTATTATTCAACTTTATCAGAATAAATGTGATGGTGATAAGGACTTCTTAAACTGATGTCTTATTCTTTTGAGCATCTCAAACTGAATCTTCTCCAGACATGTTATAACAAATTAGTAGCTGTTTATTTAATTAAAAATGTTTTGGAATCCATGCCTAGGTTTTTCATGATATGTATTTTCTTTTTTTTTTTTAAAGATTTATGTATTTATTTGAAAGGCAGAGTTACAGAGAGACAGAGAGAGAGAGGTGTTTCATCCACTGATTCATTCAGTACCCATAAAAGATGCCTACATTGCAGGCGGCAGCTTTACCCACTATGCCACAGTGCAGGCCCCTTTGATATGTATTTTCCATAAACTTTTTAAAACACCACAGACAGAATGCCCTTCCTTGTCCACTCCTAATCCTGTAGGATTTCAAGGAGGCTTCAAGGTAAATATTGATATTTCAAGAGGTATCAGGTAAAAACAAATAGTACACTACTGACTAATCAGAATTATTAACATTGATTTTACTGCTTTACAAGTATAATTACACATTTTATAGAATTGGATAAGACCAAAGTCAATGAAATCCCCCTCACCGCAATCAATCCTAAGGCAAAAAATGAATATTTGAATTCATTCTGACTAACAAAGGAGTGAAATAACGTAGAGACAATGATCATAAAGAGAGAGATCCAGGGGCTAGTTTTGTGGAGTAGAGGGTAAAACTACAGACTGCAATGCCAGCATCCCATATGGGTACTGGTTCCTATTCCTGCTGCCTCACTTCCTTTCCAGCTCCTTGATGATGTGCCTGGGAAAGCCCAGAGACTGGCCCAAATGTGTGGGCCCTTGCTCCTATGTGAGAGACCTGGAAGAAGCTCCTGGCTTCAATCCGCCTCAGGCTTGGTCACCTTGGCCATTTGGGGAATGAACAGAAGATGGAAGGTCTCTCTCTCTCTTCTCTCTCTTTCTCTCTCTCTCTTTCTCTCTCAGTTACTTTGTCATTCAAATCAATAAATCTTAAAAGAGGAAGAGGGAGGCCAGCACTGCAGCTCACTAGGCTAATCCTCCGCCTTGGGGCGCCAGCACACCGGGTTCTAGTCCCGGTCGGGGCACCGGATTCTGTCCCGGTTGCCCTTCTTCCAGGCTAGCTCTCTGCTGTGGCCAGGGAGTGCAGTGGAGGATGGCCCAAGTGCTTGGGCCCTGCACCCCATGGGAGACCAGGAGAAGCACCTGGCTCCTGCCATCGGATCAGCAAGGTGCGCTGGTCTCAGCGCGCCAGCCGGGGCGGCCATTGGAGGGTGAACCAATGGCAAAGGAAGACCTTTCTCTCTGTCTCTCTCACTGTCCACTCTGCCTGTAAAAAAAAAAAAAAAAAAAAAGAGGAAGAGGGATAGAATGTGAGAGAGAACCAAAGAAGGAAAGCCAAAACAGTAGATATTTACTGTGGTACTTCCGTCTACAAGAAGTGAGCATTTGGAATCAAAGGATCATTTCAGATTAAGGCAACAGACATTTCTACAAAATATAGGTTTAAAAATTGAAACTACAGTTTCATTTCATAAATTTGTCATCTTCCTTAACTGTTTTTTCCAGGAAAATTTTGCTAGTTAATGCGAATCAAGAGCATCTATTTCCTCAGATTAAAAACTAACATATTTCAATGTTTTATTGCTCATAATTTAGTGATTATGAATTATATTTTATATACTAACCTGCGAGGAATTAGCCTTTGAGTTGGAAACTGAATCTATGTCACAAAATGGAACACTTTTCCTAAGTATACATTCTTTCCCCCAACAGAAATAGTTTTATACATATGATATATATCAAACACACGCACATACACGTAAAAAGCTTGCATTTATATATGTCATAAAGTGTGCTGTTGCTATTTTAGGAATGAAAACGCGATAGTACCTATGGAAATGAAAGAAGAAATTTCTAAACTTTCTAAAAGTTACCTTTTTCTTCATAATATTGTATTAAGTACAGTTAAATTGTTGTGAAGATAGATTTTGGCCACAAATGTAACAAAGTTTACTAACAACTTTTTATTCGTTTTCTATTGGTTGTAGCTATATTTTGTTCTTATCTACCTCTATTTTACTTTTTTCTGAATAGTTATGTATCTTTTTCCAATTCCATTTTATTACTTTTAAAGGCTTACTAGTATTAGTTGTACATCTTTCATTGGTGGAGTAGTATCTGTTACAACATGTGTGTCTGACTTAACATATACTACCTTCAATTTATATTATGCAATTTAAGAAAAAGGAAACTTAGTATACAAATTGCTTTCATATGTGCTTTTTGGGAACTTGTGTGAATGTTAACGGGTTCAGATCTGTACGAATTTTGAAGAGCTATGTTGTTCATATCTTTTTCGGGGGTATGATCTGCTATTAATACATGCATATCTCCTTTTAGAAAATATATAAAGAGGTCTGCTCTGTGGCATAGTAGGCTAAGTCTCCACATGCAGTGCCAGCATCCCATATGGGCTCTGGTTTGAGACCCGGCTGCTCCACTACCGATCCAGCTCCCTGCTAATGGCCTGGGAAAACAGTGGAAGATGGCCCAAGTGCTTGGGTCCCTGCATCCACATGGGAGACGTGAAAGAAACTCCTGGCTCCTGGCTTCAGATTAGCCCAACCATTAGGGAAGTGAACCAGCAGATGGAAGACTTTTCTCTCTGTAGTTCTTTTCTCTCTGTAGTTCTGCCTTTCAAATAAATAAAAGAAATATTTCTCTCTATATCTATCTATCTATCTATAGATAGATAGATAGATATATTTATATATAGCAGAGTAAGAATATATAGATAGATATATTTATATATAATAAATAATAAATAATATTATTAATAAATATATAAATATAATAAATAATAAATATATCTATCTATTTATCTATTTATCTATCTATATATATATATATTCTTACTCTGCTAGACACAGAGCTAGGCACTAGGAACACAAAATAAATGCTGTTACTGCAAGAAGGTTAAATTCTGGCAGTAGAAATGATCTCTTCATACCATTCTTGGTCATTGAGCAACTAGTGTGTTTTCCAGGTTATGGTACATATTTTAAAAAAATGAAGGAATAAATAAATGATTTAGACTTAAAGAATTTCAAACTTATTGACAATTTCTTATGAATTTGCCCTCTGTGATTTCCTAAAATTTGTCATATTTTAAAACTTAAGTTTTTAATGTTAATCTCCACAGCTCTTTATTCAGATTTAAGAATATGTATAAAAATAAATTTTCCTTTTCTTTTGATAATTTCTTGACAAATAAATCAGAAAGTTCATTAAAACTTTTGTATAAACCAAGAAATCAACATTTTGCATCTCCTATATATTCTACATTGTTGCTTTAAATAGGATTCAAACATCAACCATTTTCCTCACGTTAATCACTATTTGTATTTCTGAATGATGGAATATATTGTGTGTTTAACAGTTTATGATGCCTTAACGCATCCACAAAAGGTGGCTTATCAATGACAAATTTTTATCTGATAGTTATGGTGTCTGGAAGTCTCAGATCAGAGTGCCAATGTGATCAGGTTCTGATGAGAATGAGACTGCTGACTTTTCATTGCATCTTCACATGGCAGAGAGAAGTGAGCTCTTGACAGGGATGCTAATCTCATTAGTGAGGATCTGCTGTCTTCTAATCCCAATTAGCCCCCAAAGGCCCCACATTCCAATATCACCACACTGGGGAGTATGGTTTCAACAGAAGTGTTCTGAAGGGTCAATAATCCTTTAATTCAAAACACTATGAACTCTTAAATTAACTCTGGAAAAGATAAAGAGACATATTGATCTAAAGTTCTAAGGGGAGATATGTGGTGTTCTATACACAAGGGTGATCCCATACCATGTGGTTAACTATAGAAAGATTAGAACTAGTAGTTGAAGTATGGATTTAGCAGTAATAGGAACAGTGGGACTTTTTCAAGTATGCAGATTATATGGTTTGATTCAATTCCCCCTGGAGTAAGAACACCATTTTTAATAGCAGGTTTCTATCTGAAAAAAAGAAGGAATGAAGCAAAAACAATTCTTTATATCAAAATTCTGAATTGAGAATAGCATTGCACATTAATATTATCAGCAGTGATATTTAGAGGTTATTCATTCGGGTGGAGACAGTCACCTATATAGTTATTTTCTGCATTTCTCTTAAGCGAGGAACAATAAAACAGTTGGTGCATGTTCGAAGTCTGAAAAGAATGACAGCTTAGTATTTTCTACATTACTACAATTTTGTTTTGCCATTAAAGCAAGAATTAAGCAGTGAAAATGTTATGAAATGATGTGTCATAAGTGGACATGGCTCCATATCTTCTTACTAGTTTGTCAGCCAAGCCACATCAATGTTCCGTGGTTTCATTGTCTTCAGTGAAGTGAAAAATCAAGCAATTTAGAGCAGATCATGGCACTTCACTTCATTTCAGAAAATTACAGGCTTACGAGGAACAAGTGAGTCAGAGTGAAACAACAGGAAGAAGCATCTAAGGTTCCACTGTACTACAAAAGCAATTTTTTCTTGACCTTTATTAGGCTATGTCCTCACTTTTATTTGTGTATATATGCAGATCCTACCACACTTTCCAAATGGAATATTTGGAATAAAAGAGCCCACAAAATTCCATCTACTGAATACATACATTTAGGAACAGCAGGTTAAATCTCCACCTGTGATGCTGGCATCCTACATGGGTGCCTGTTCAAGGTCTGGCTGCTCCACTTATGATCCAGCCTTCTATAAGGAGCCTGGGAAAACAGCGGAGGATGGCCCAAGTGCTTGGGACCCTTCACCCATGTAGAAGACCTGGAGAAAGCTCCCAGTTCCTAGCTTTGGCCTGGCCCAGCCCTGGCCGTTGAAACCATTTGGGGAGTGAATTTGAGGATAGAAGATTATTTCTCTCTGTCTCTACTCCTCCCTCTGTAACTCTGCCTTTCAAATAAATAAAAAATAAATCTTAAAAAAATGAACCCCTATTTTTTGTGTTGAGAAATGTCAAGTCCCACACGTGGGATATTTATGATGGATGGACCCTTCTTGGAATATAGGATGTGATTCTTTTTCATCATTTTTATTTAACACTTTTAACAGACATATAAAACGGTAAATCTGTATGGGTACCATGTGATGTTTTGATACATGTATATGTTGTTCAGTGTCAAGCCAGGGTTTATAGAGCTGTCTCCTCAAAGTTAAACATTTCTTTACAGTGAAAACATTAAAAACTCTGACTTCTAGTTTTAGTTTTTTGTTCTCTTTTTAGTTTCATCTAAAATCTATTTGAAAATCAGAGAGATAGAGATAGAGAGAGAGAGAGAGAGAGAGAGAGAAATTCTACCTTCTGTTAATTCATTCCCTAGATGCCCACAACAGCCAGGAAGTGGCCAGAACAAAGCCTGTAGTCAGGAAATCCATTTGGATCTCCAACATTGGTGGCAGGAGCCCAAGTGCTTGACCCATCACCTGTTGTTTCCCAAGGTACACGTTATTAGGAAGCTTGAAGAAAAGCAGAGCTGGGCCCCAGTATACTGGGCCCAGACCCCCAGGGACTCTGATTTAGGATGTAGAAATTCGAGTACCTGAACCATCATCTGCTACCTCCTAGTGCTGTTACCTGGAAGTTGGATCTGAAGCGGAATAGAAAGGACTCAAAATGGTGCTGTTAGGTGATGTGGGTGTGCCAAGCAATGACTGAACTCACCGCACTACCATGCCATCCCTAACATGTTTTAGGCATTTTTTCAATTTAAGAAAATTAAGAGATAAATAAAATTGTACATTTCCATGGAGTACTATGTGATATTTTATTATATGCATACACTGTATAATGTCCAATCAGGGAAATATTTACTCTTTCAAGTATTTAGCATTTTTACAATGAAAACATCCATAATGCCTGTATTAGAGTTTTTATATGGTGAGTTAACTATTCACCTTCACCCTACTGTGAAGCAGACTACCAGATCTTCTTTCTCCCATCTAGTTATAACCTAGAACCTGTCAATCAGCCTTTCCCAATTCCTCTCTTCCCACCTTCCCACTTCCTTCCCCAGTCTCTTCAATGGAATTGAGACTGAACTCCTATAATGCAAAGGCAGAACCCAGCCTCTTGTCTGTCTTTCTTAGCCCCACATGACTTTGCCTGGCCTTTATCAAAAGGAATTCACTGAATTGAGAAAGCTGTATAGCTCGCCCCACAAGATTATAATCACCAGATTCAAGAAGTCATTTGTTTCTCCAACGATAAAACCTTGTTGGACAGTCTTGTCTGGAAGGTTTTGTTGAGAGGAACTCCATGTGCAGGCAGGGGAATTCCAGGTCTGGGATAGAAGGTAGCTACCAGTTATAGGTAACCTTCCCGACCAACTGAAGCCCACCTGGCCATCCTAATTTCCTTCAAGAGCATGACATTGCTGACCAACCAAAGGAAGGTCACGAGCATCAGTGACCAAACAGGAATTTGGGCACAGAAAACATGTAACTCGCTGCCCCAGTTTCTGTGTATAGAATCTTCTTCCTTGGGCAGCCTGGGAATTAAGAAAAAACTGTCCAACTCCTTGCTTTGTCCTTTGCAAAAAAATACCTACTTCTTCCACAATCCTAGTGTCAATGACTGGCCTTATGTTTATCAATGTGTAGAACAGGAAGTGGAAGCAGGCTTTGGAGTTCTACGTTCTACAGCAACACCTCCAACAGTCGGGGGTATTGTTCAGCAACAGAACCTCAAATTTTCGCACTATCAAGCAACAACTTAATACTTGATTATCAACTTTTCCCAATCCCTTCCTCTCCTCCTCCCTCCCCAGTCTCCGATAATCACATTATATGTTAAAATTCTGTGAGATTATCCATTTTAAGCTTCTCTGAGATCATAGCATGTGATTTTAAATAAATGTCAAGCATGCTCTAGAAGGATTGACTTCATCATACTGATTTGCATGTGTTAGTGGTACTCTAATATTCAGCCTTTAGAGAGTTAATAAGTTATACACTATCAGGGAGACATTTAAACTGCGTGTTATGATATCTGATTATACCAACTTCTCACTAAATACAGAAAACAAATATATCTTCATTATTGTTAGTGGGTTCCTTAAGACACAAGACAGTTTTGTGATTAAAATTGATCTGTCATTGTCTATACAGTGTACTTGTCTTTTGGATTATATGACATTTAACAAGAAGTTCAAGTAAGAGATTCTACATATGGTTTAATAGAAGAAATTGTGCAACTTAACTTATTAAGCTGGTACATTCTCAGACGGTTCAAGTGTCTGTTCAATTAACTCTGTAGAGAATTGTAATTTGAAAATATTGCTGTAACATATTTTGAAATGTAATCCAATTAGAAGGCTGTTTTATACATTATCCACTACTACAACTTAGGCATACAGATATTAAATAAATAGAGGGGGCCCGCATTGTGGCTCACTTGGATAATCCTCCGCCCTGGATTCTAGTCCCAGTTGGGGTGCCGCAGCACACCAGCGGCCATTTGGGAGGTGAACCAACGAAAAGGAAGACCTTTCTCTCTGTCTCTCTCTTTCTTACTGTCTAACTGCCTGTCACAAATAAAATAAAATAAAATAAAATACATAATAAATAAATAGAGGGGCTGGTGCTGTGGTGCAATAGGTTAATAGTCCGCCTGCAGAGCAGGTATCCCATATGGGCATTGGTTCTAGTTCCAGCTGCTCCTCCTCCAATGCAGCTCTCTGCTATGGCCTGGGAAAGAAGTAGAGGATGGCCCAAGCACTTGGGCCCCTGCACCCAAATGGGAGACCTTGGGGAAGATGCTGGTTCCTGGCTTTGGATTAGCTGGGTTCTTGCTGTTGTGGCCATTTGGGGAGTGCCCAGCGGATGCAAGACCTTTCTCTGTCTCTCCCTCTCTCTGTAATTCTAATTCTCAAATCTTTAAAAACATTAAAAAGTAAATAAAACACTGTATAATATGTTTCATATATTTCTAAGATTTTTATATGATATTGTGACCGAAAGCTTGGTCCCTGTTTCTGGTACCAATCAAAATGATGAGGACAAGGTTTTGGGGTGAAGGGAAGACATATTTAGTCTTTCAACAAATAAGAGTGTAGCAAACTTCCAAGACTCAAGGACTGGATGAGCGTGTTTTGGGACTTATAAATGGATGATAAGGAAATGGGGTGTTGCTATGGTGAAATCACAAAAGAACTGCAGGAATCTGGTGTCAGATGCCATGGCTTATAAATGATGATGTATTCCTTCAGTTTCTTCATGGGGGTCCTTGAGGCCCACAGGTTATGAGAATAGATCTAGCCTGACCAGGTTCCCCTGCTTTGGAAAACAACACAAGATAAGGAACAAGGCTATTTATGCTATGGGGCAAGGGTAAGAAGGAAGCCAGCTGTCAGCCCTGAAGTATTACAGTCCCAGGCTTTACAATGAAGAAATCAACATTGTCTGCATATAGTATTTTATACCCTCCTACAGTAGCATGAATGTTGGGTAATTGCTTATCATTTTGTGTCTTCAGTATGTAGTGACATAAAAGTTTCTCTTGATATCTAATGATAGATGATTAATAATTAATAGTTGAATAAAAACTTGACTCTGAAAGACCTTCAATAATCATTTCAAGTGGCTGCAACTCCAGAGTCTTTCTGTAGGGGTTACTTTTTCAGATCCTTCTGGGAGGAGCGCACCAAGCTGGCTTCCTAGATTCCCACTGCAGTGGTCTCTTTTCCAGCCTTGACCTCTATGCTCAGATTGACCAAGATTTTTCCATTAAAATAAGTCACAACACTCTGTGCCTCAGCTTTTTCATCTGTAAACAAAAGACAGTAATAAAAACAGTAACTATAGGATTGCTGTGAATATTAAATGTTATAATCCATATAAAGGTTTCAGAAAGACAAACATTCAATTAATCGTTTACATTTTTCATGTGGATAGCAATGATATAGTACACAGCAGAGTTATAGTAATCCAATAAAAATGTTTTCATTTCCACTTAAGAATTATGAAAAAATATTGGTCAACTACCAGTGTATACGAATGTGATTGTCATGTTAATTTAGTATGCGATCTGATCCCCATACCTATACACATATATTATAGAATAAATGTAGTAATAATTGAAAACTGCATGTACTGGATGTATGCATGTTCACTAAAATTCATGTTAAAATCCTTATTCTTATTCTGATGGCATTTGGAAGTGGAACCTTTAGAAGCTACTTAAGGTTAGTGTATGGAGCCCCCACAATGGGATTAATGGCCTTTAAGGAGGAAGAAATATGAGACCTTTTTTTTTATCTTTCTGCCTGTAAACATCAAAGAAATGCCACATTTTTACACAGTCAAAAAGAAGGCTCTTGTCAAGAATCTGGTCATCCTAATACTCTGTATTGTACATCTAGAGCCGATAGCACTGATAAGTATATATCTACTGTTTAAAACACTCAGTTAATGATCATTTGTTGTAGAAGTTCGAATTGACTAAAACAATCCCTGAGTTGTTAGGGTCGACCGCCTGAAAAACGTCACCAAGAGACATCTCTTATGCAAACAGCAAGGGGAAGCTTTATTGATTATCCAGCATGCTGGGGCTGTCTGATCAAACATGAGCAGAGCAGCCCCGAATAACCAAAGGTTAGGGTTTATAAAGGCAAAAACCGCAAAACCGGGAAGGGGGGAATACACGGTTGCTATGCACAGTTGCTAATATCTTACAATCAACAATTATGATCTTAAGACATAGACAAACCACATTTTCATTATTAGCTCAGGTAACCCAGGTGTAACCTTTTTATTTTTAAGCTTGAGCAATCATGCTAGGGGGTTTTTGTGCGTTGCCAAGGGTGATGTAGTGCACTGCTATTGTCCGACTATTTGAGATCATAGTTTCAGACCAGAGTCTCATGGTGGGGGGGTGGGGATTGCTTTCCCAGAATGCAGTCTCAAGGGACTCCAAAATGGAGTCCCTACTGTCAAGGTGCTACTTTACTCTGTCTTATTTTCACAGCTGCACCAGGAAGGTTTAAACCTGTAAGCTTAAGCTTAACTTTTTACACCTGCACATATACAATTTTAACTCTTCAGAGTCAATCTTAGTAATTTTAACTAGAGTCAAATAAATATTTCATTAACTGATGAGTCATTAATTTCTACACAGACCATATTAGTTTTGATATTATTTTCACAATAAAGCATGTGCATAATCACAGTATCTATAAAGGATATATGTAATTGTTGCTAGGTTCACTAAAAACAGAAATTCACCAAAAGGTAGTAATTACATAAAAAATGATGTATGTAAAAGTTGAAACCTGTATAAGTCTCTAAAAATCATAAAATATTGAGAAAACAGCAAAAGAGCTTGCACACAATAAAAGTATATAAGCATACAGGTTTTCATACTGCAATATAAATAGTGGCATTTATTTTACAGTTGTTAAAATATTAAGATTTACATGAATTAATAAATTATGTTTGCAAATATGTGGATGATTGATTTCTGAAATATTAAAGGAATTAATTTATAAAATTAAACTCACAGTTTAGCCAATTATTTTAAAGATCTAAATATAATAATGTATTCTATTATTTCATGCTCATTTATTTCATAATATATAAAGGACTAATACCTTTAATTAATGTAAATAAGAAGGTTTTCTCTGGTTTCAGTGATTGATTCAGCCTCTTCACAACTCATTATTAAAGGTATTGTGGCGATCACCTTCATATCTGTATATTTTCTGATAGTTTTTAATACTGCATATTAATCTATCTCCCTTAAGTTTTGACATATGTTTTAATCTGACTATATAGTGTTAAAAGGTGACCTTTGGGCTTGATTGGTTAGCTGGCTTTAAAGCTAAAGAGATGAGGATGAAATTCCTAGTGAATCTTCTATATAAAAAAATGATAGACGGCTTATTTGGAATTCTACAGGTGCAACACTTCCAAGCCTGCTGAGGAGCCTTTGGGTCCTAACTAATTTTTGAGAGGTTTTATTGATTATAGAAAGACAGGGTACACTTGTTGCCTGAGGTAACAAAAATCCATTAAACAAGGATTATAAACTTTGTTTTAAACCAGATCCTAAATTGTTTCTTGATGTGTAGTCAACAGGAGCTCTGTAAAATCAATCAGGGTTACTAAGGTATATTAAAATCAACTTGTTTAATTTTAATTGCTCATATGCCTGACCCTCTGAGGTTCAGGTGTTCATAAAACCA
Organism: Oryctolagus cuniculus; assembly: GCF_051225735.1. Lineage (NCBI taxonomy): Eukaryota > Metazoa > Chordata > Mammalia > Lagomorpha > Leporidae > Oryctolagus > Oryctolagus cuniculus. Next base: position 77,979,854 of record NC_142874.1, on the reverse strand, counting down.
AATTACTTTTCTTCCAGTTTCATTTTAGTTTTGAACCTCCTCTTGCCCCCAGATGGCATCTTAACTGCTTCAACATCAATTTATTTTTAATCCTGACTTTTTCTGCAGAAAGGATACTGCACTAACATTAAAAATGTGTATGCAGTATTTTATTTTACAAGGGATATCATTTTTACAAAAAAATAAAGTATTTTTGAAGGTCAAACACAGTAAACTAATGTTCCATGTAGTTGTAGTCTAGCAGAACTTTCATTGGCTTAACTGGGTTATAACACACGTGGGAAATACATGTTTAATGTATTTCAATAGAACATGTATTTTTATAAATAAGTAATTGATGTATTCGACTCAATAAAAACTGATTTATTTCTAACATAATTATATAATTATACATATTTTAAATAACTTGCTTTACCTTAATATTTGGTAGATTTACACAAGAGAGAGACAATACACAAGATTAATACTAATCTTAAATTACATGTTTTTTGGTATGAGAATGAGAATCAATATTTATATCCTCACTAACTGAACATGTGAAAATTAACTACATTTCTGTAGACCTCAATTTTGTACCTCAGTATATAAATACAGTAACCTATGCTTTATGAATATGTAGATCTATATAAATGTTTCCAGTCATTTTTAATGTGCATGTTAGTGGATTATTTTCAGAGAAGTTTTTGATAACACAGATGTGATTTGAGGGCTGGCAATGGTTTCGACTATATCCTGTGATGGTCTGGCCTAAGACATTCCAAAGACCCTGTTCTCCTAGGATTGTGAGAATAAAGATGGTGCTGAAGGTCCGGGAATCCATCATCAAAGTGTAAAGGGACATCAGTGAAAAGGAAGAACTCTCAGAAAGGAGCAGAGATGGGGAAAGATGGGACCCAGCGGCCAGCGTTGTAGCACAGCTGGTAAAGCCACCACCTGCAATGCTGGCATCCAATTTGGACAGCAGTTTGAGTCCTAGCTGCTCCACTTCTGATCCAGCTCCCAGCTAATGTGTCTAGGAAAGCAGTGAAATGCCCCAGGTCCTTGGATGGATGCAACCCACATAGGAGACCTGGAGGAATCTCCTGACATCTTCTTAAATCTCCATCTATGTGTTATTTGAAATTGACAAAATTCATGTCTCTAGGTCCCTGTTTATTTTTATTTTCTTGCTTTATTTTTTCTCAATTTGCCTACAGTAATTTTTGCACAAGGTAATCATTAAGTTATGCGATCTTCAAATGAGTTTTCATTCTTTTATTTAATTACTTTTTGCATTTACATAAACATTTAACCTATTTTGTGATATGTGCTTATCTTTACTTTCACAATTACTTGGACCATTTCCATTGCTTTCCCAAACGCATTAACAGGGTGCTGGATCAGAAGTGGAACATCCGGGCTGGCGCCGTGGCTCACTAGGCTAATCCTCTGCCTTGTGGCACCGGCACACTGGGTTCTAGTCCCGGTTGGGGCACTGGATTCTGTCCTGGTTGCCCCTCTTCCAGGCCAGCTCTCTGCTGTGGCCAGGGAGTGCAGTGGAGGATGGCCCAAGTGCTTGGGCCCTGCACCCCATGAGAGACCAGGAGAAGCACCTGGCTCCTGCCATCGGATCAGCCCGGTGCGCCGGCAGCAACACGCTGGCCGCGGTGACCATTGGAGGGTGAACCAATGGCAAAGGAAGACCTTTCTCTCTGTCTCTCTCTCTCACTGTCCACTCTGCCTGTCAAAAAAAAAAAAAAAAAAAAAAAGTGGAACATCCGGGACTGCAACCGGCACCCATTTAGGATACTGACAATGCAGGCTTTACCTGCTATGCCACAGGGCCACCTCTTGTGTTTTCTATATACAACTATATACTAACAAAGATGTGTAAGCAGTCTATCAAGGAAATTTAATAGTACCTCTGTTTAAAAGATGAGTCACTTCTTTCCTTTGGAAAATGATTTAATATTTCTGTAAGTTAGATTCAAATGTGGTGTAAATGAAAACACACTTAACTAGAAGTAAAAATCACATGAATTTTGTTAACCTTCTACAAAGAGAATTATCAACTGTCTTGCCCAATTTGAAGGACTGCTTGTTAAGGAGGAAATATTAGACTTTTGTAAACTGTGGGAAGTATTTTTTTCTTACATTTTAAAATGAAACTTGCACATAGTTGTAAAAATAGAGAGGTGATCAAAAATTCGTTTCCTATGTAACACTTATGAGTTGGATCAAAATTTGCTATATAAAATTAGGAGTTTCAGTTATTCAAGATACCTTAATTACATATTATTAATAATATCCATCATATTGTCAGAATTTCATTACTTATGAATAAATTCCTGGTTATGATATTGTTCCTGGGAGAAAGCAATTCATATTTAATTATAACTTGATTTCTAATGAGTTTTTTGGAAATTTACATTTTTTAGAGAAAAAACATATATTTTCTCTAATGTACGGACAATATCAGCAGTATTAGGAAGAGTTGAGATAATTTTAATACAATTTTGTTGTACTATAATTCCTTATAGGTATTTCTAACACTCACTACATTATAATTCTCAATTCATGTCCACAGTGCTCATTTGAGTCATTGACTTTGTGCAGAGAATACATTTTGCTTTACCTTAATAGCTATGGTTTACCAAACAATTCCTGGCAATTCATAGTCATTACATACATAAATTATATGCATGGATAAATGTGCATATTTAAGAAAAAATTGGGCATGTTGAAATAATCAAAATGAAAAAATAAAATATAGATGGTGTTTTGATTTAGACAACTAAGGCAAATATACAAATGTATATTGAAAATGTGCAACAAATATGCAGTTAAAATAACAAGAGGATAATACATAGGTAAAAGGAAATAAACAAAGTAGTTAAATGTGGGACAACACTTATGCTTATTTCTAAACATAGGAAAAACAAAATCTTTTCCCTGTCCAACCCAAAATATCCCTCTTTTAAAAAAGGGAAGCAAAAAATTCACTTATGCCATTAAACTTTCTCAGTATACTAACACTAAATGTATTAGAATCTTAATTTTGCTGCAGGGTATAGTTTGAATGCTAGTAGGAAACACTAGAATTTTAGTCATTATCTACCATAGGCCCCAACCATCCCACTTCTAGGAATTTACCCAAAATAAATGAAATCACCACATGAGAGTGTTAACTGTACCCCTATGTTTATTGCAGCTCATTGAAATAAACATAGATGCTAATGAACCAAAGACTGGATAAAGCAAATGTTGTATATATACACTATGGAATACTATTAAGCCAAAAAAAAATTAAATCCTACCTTTCACAACAAAATGATTCAACTGGAAACCATTATGCTTAGAGAAATAAGCCAGACCCTAAAAGAAAAAAAAAATATTTTATGTTTTCTGTGGTATGTGGTAGTTAATATAATATAGAATACAAAAATAGATAAGAATAAACTATATTTTATGATTTGATTATTGTTTATAGTTCTTGTCTATATTCTTGTGGAACAGTGGTCTTTTCATTTTTTACTTCTTGAATATTATGGTTTGTGTGCATTAAACCTGTGATTATAAAGTAAATTGAAAGTAGACTATTGCAAAAATTGTAGAAAAAAGGAAAGGAATAAAGAAGGGAAGGGGAAAGACAGTGAAGACTGGTTATATTCTTAGAATTGTATGTATGATGTACATGAAATCTGTTCTCTTTATATTAACAGCAACATTTTAAATAGAACTTTAGTCACTAGCTGTTATTTTAATGTTTCTGAATGTCAATAAATTAGTAAGCTTCAGATAAATATTTTCCTGTATTTCTTCACATAAGTTGAGATAAGAGATTGAATTAATATCAAATACTAGTGGCCTTTGATTCTTGCATACACTTCTTTCAGCTATTATTTAGCTGAGGATCTATATAGCTTAACCAAATAAATTTAAAATTGAAAACAAATATTATAGGGGCTGAAGCCGTGGCTCACTTGGTTAATCCTCCGCCAGCGATGCCAGCATCCTATATGGGCGCTGGGTTCTGGTCCTGGTTGCTCCTCTTCTGGTTCAGCTCTCTGCTATGGCCCTGGCGGGCAGTGGAGGATGGCCCAAGTGCTTGGGCCCCTGCACCCGCATGGGAAACTAGGAAGCAGCACTTGGCTCCTGGCTTCAGGTCAGCTCAGCACCGGCTGTGATAAGAGAGAAGACCTTTCTTTCTGTCTCTCTCTCTCACTGTCTATAACTCTGTCAAATAAAAAAAACTCATAAATGTCGATTAACTTTTTGATGACAATATGACACAAATCTTTCGAATTCTTATTATTTTAATATTCCTATAAACAATATGCAGTTAATAGTTGTTCATATAAAATCGAAATGACAAAATTATTAAATATCAATTTGATCTTGCTTCAGACTGTGAATTATTTTAAGAAATCAAATTCTTTAGGTTTTTTCCTAGAGGCATGTAAAAAGATTTAATTTCCATTGACTTGTTAAAAAAGTAAGATCATTATTAAGAATATTAAAGGGGGCTTGCGCTGTGGCGCACTATGTTAATCCTCTGCCTGCAGCGCCAGCATCCCATGTGGACTCTGGTTCTAGTCCCGGTTGCTCCTCTTCCAGTCCAGCTCTCTGCTGCAGCGTGGGAGATCAGTGGAGGGTGGCCCAAGTGCTTGAGCCCCTGCACAGCATGCGACACTGGGAGGAAGCATCTGACTCTTGGCTTCAGATCGGCGCTGCTTCAGCTGTCGCGGCCACTTGGGGAGTGAACCAATGGAAGGAAGACCTTTCAGTCTGTCTCTCTCTCTCTCACTGTAACTCTGCCTGTCAAATAAATCATGACAAGAGCCTAGGGTGATTACTGATGCCATAAACAAGAGTGTCAATGTGTTAAGTCAACAACAGGAGTCACTGTGCACTTACTCCTCATGTAGGATCTCTGTCCTTAATGTGCTGTACATTGAGATTTAATGCTATAACTAGTACTCAAACAGTATTTTTCACTCCGTGTTTCTATGTGGGTGAAAACTATTGAAACCTTTACTTAATATATGCTAAACTGATCTTCTGTATACAAAGAGAATTGAAAATGAATCTTGATGTGAATGGAAGGGGAGAGGGAGCAGGAAAGGGGAGGGTGCGGATGGGAGGGAAGTTATGAGGGGGGAAGCCATTGTAATCCATAAGCTGTACTTTGGAAATTTATATTCATTAAATAAAAGTTTAAAAAAATCAAGAAAATAAATAATATCTTAAAAAAAGAATATTAAGATGTCAATATTCCTAGAATTATATGTATGAAGTACATTGAATCTTTTGTCTTTGTATTAATGTTACATTAACTTAACAACAGTGTTGTGATTAGAGTGCATTTGCTGTGACCCTGAGAAGCTAATGTATTAATAAATTTGTTAAAAAAAAAAAAAAACAGAGTAAGATGGGAGCTGATGTTGTGGCTTAGTGAGTAAAATCGCTGCCTGAAGTGCCGGCATCCCATAGGGATGCCAGTTTGAGTCCCAGCTGCTTCATTTCCGATCCAGCTCTCTGATTTGGTCTGGGAAAGTAGAAAATGGTCCAAGTCCTTGGCCCCTGCACTTTAGTGGGAGACCCAGAAAAGCTCCTTGCTCTTGGCTCCTGTCTTCAGATCCGCCCAGCTCCAGCTGTTGCAGCCATTTGGAGAGTGAACCAGCAGATTGAAGACTTTTCTCTCCTTGCTATGTCTGCCTCTCTGTAAATCTGCTTTTCAAATAAATGAATAAATCTTTAAAAAAGAAGAGTAGGATCACTTAAAGTTACACAAAACCAATCAAATGACCCGTAAAATTGCAAGTAATCAATGCTGGATTTATTTCAGTTTTGATAAATGTCTTCAAATGCTTATTTTATGGTCTTGCCATTCTATGACTGCTTCTTGGGACACACATGCACATACCTAACACATAGAAGCAGTACTTAGTTGGCACCTTTATTTTCTATCAAATTTTGGTCAACTTGATGCCTAACACACAGGAAAATGAAATTTTATGTTGTTAGAGAATCTTTAAATTAAGCAAAGTAGGAAAATTAGAATCCAGCAGAGTAATCTGCTCATGCAATTATCATGCAAGCCCATGCTATTATCATTTTTAAGTAAGAAAGTTTAAAGAGCAATTTGAGATGAACTGTATAATACATCAAATTCAGCATTTCCAATTTGTTAGTGAAATTGCTTCTGTGAAAATTGACCTTGTTTGATGCCAGCACATAGCTTACTTTTATTACTTACCCACATGCCTCTCAGTGAAGCAATGTACTATGTGTGTGTATATGTGTGTGTGTGCTGAGATATACAGTTAGTGTGAGTTGAGGAGAGGTGACGAAAGCAAAACATAGTATAAGAGTGCATTTAAAAGTCATCAATATGTTGGCATCTCTTTGTATTTGCTAAATTCAAAAGGAAACAAAAGAAATAAAGAGCAAAGGATAAATCTCACAAGTAACATGAGATTAGAAAAAGAGCAGTTTTAATTTTACACTTAACGTGGGATTTATCCCTGGTATGCAGGGATGGTTTAATGTGCGCAAGACAATCAATGTGATACACCACATTAACAGACTGCAGAAGAAAAACCATATGATTATCTCAATAGATGCCGAGAAAGCATTTGATAAAATACAACACCCGTTCATGATGAAAACTCTAAGCAAACTGGGTTTGGAAGGAACATTCCTCAATACAATCAAAGCAATCTATGAAAAACCCACAGCCAACATCCTATTGAATGGGGAAAAGTTGGAAGCATTTCCACTGAGATCTGGAACCAGACAGGGATGCCCACTCTCACCACTGCTATTCAATATAGTTCTGGAGGTTCTAGCCAGAGCTATTAGGCAAGAAAAAGAAATTAAAGGGATACAAATTGGGAAGGAAGAACTCAAACTATCCCTCTTTGCAGATGACATGATTCTGTATTTAGGGGACCCAAAGAACTCTACTAAGAGACTATTGGAACTCATAGAAGAGTTTGGCAAAGTAGCAGGGTATAAAATCAATGCACAAAAATCAACAGCCTTTGTATACACAGACAATGCCATGGCTGAGGAAGAACTTCTAAGATCAATCCCATTCACAATAGCTACAAAAACAATCAAATACCTTGGAATAAACTTAACCAAGGACGTTAAAGATCTCTATGATGAAAATTACAAAACCTTAAAGAAAGAAATAGAAGAGGATACCAAGAAATGGAAAAATCTTCCATGCTCATGGATTGGAAGAATCAATATCATCAAAATGTCCATTCTCCCAAAAGCAATTTACAGATTCAATGCAATACCAATCAAGATACCGAAGACCTTCTTCTCAGATCTGGAAAAAATGGTGCTGAAATTTATATGGAGGCACAAGAGACCTCGAATAGCTAAAGCAATCTTGTACAACAAAAACAAAGCCGGAGGCATCACAATACCAGATTTCAGGACATACTACAGGGCAGTTGTAATTAAAACAGCATGGTACTGGTACAGAAACAGATGGAGAGACCAATGGAACAGAATTGAAACACCAGAAATCAACCCAAACATCTACAGCCAACTTATATTTGATCAAGGATCTAAAACTAATTCCTGGAGCAAGGACAGTCTATTCAATAAATGGTGCTGGGAAAATTGGATTTCCACGTGCAGAATCATGAAGCAAGACCCCTACCTTACACCTTACACAAAAATCCACTCAACATGGATTAAAGACCTAAATCTACGACCTGACACCATCAAGTTACTAGAAAACATTGGAGAAACCCTTCAGGATATTGGCACAGGCAAAGAATTTCTGGAAAAGACCCGGGAGGCACAGGCAGTCAAAGCCAAAATCAACTATTGGGATTGCATCAAATTGAGAAGTTTCTGTACTGCAAAAGAAACAGTCAGGAGAGTGAAAAGACAACCGACAGAATGGGAAAAAATATTTGCAAACTATGCAACAGACAAAGGGTTGATAACCAGAATCTACAAAGAAATCAAGAAACTCCACAACATCAAAACAAACAACCCACTTAAGAGATGGGCCAAGGACCTCAATAGACATTTTTCAAAAGAGGAAATCCAAATGGCCAACAGGCACATGAAAAAATGTTCAAGGTCATTAGCAATCAGGGAAATGCAAATCAAAACCACAATGAGGTTTCACCTCACCCCGGTTAGAATGGCTCACATGCAGAAATCTACCAACAACAGATGCTGGCGAGGATGTGGGGAAAAAGGGACACTAACACACTGTTGGTGGGAATGCAAACTGGTCAAGCCACTATGGAAGTCAGTCTGGAGATTCCTCAGAAACCTGAAGATAACCCTACCGTTCGACCCAGCCATCCCACTCCTTGGAATTTACCCAAAGGAATTTAAATTGGCAAACAAAAAAGAGGTCTGCACCCTAATGTTTATTGCAGCTCAATTCACAATAGCTAAGACCTGGAACCAACCTAAATGCCCATCAACGATAGACTGGATAAAGAAATTATGGGATATGTACTCTTTAGAATACTATACCGCAGTAAGAAACAACGAAATCCAGTCATTTGCAACAAAATGGAGGAATCTGGAACACATCATGCTGAGTGAAATAAGCCAGTCCCAAAGGGACAAATACCATATGTTCTCCCTGATCGGTGACGACTGACTGAACACCAAGAGGGAAACCTGTTGGAGTGAGGTGGACACTATGGGAAATGGTGGCTTGATCAGCATAGCCCTGACTGTTAATGAACAACTAAATACATTATCCCTCTTAGTAGTTTTTTTATCTGTTCTACTTAATATGACTGGTTTAGATCTGTAATTGATGCACAGTTATTCTTAAGTGTTGAAAATTAACTGAAATGTGATCCCTGTTGAACATGGTGGTGGGAATGGGAGAGGGAAGAGATGTATAATTTGGGACATGCTCAGGCTGACTTGCCCCAAGTGGTGGAGTTGGAAGCATACCAGGGGATTCCAATTCAATCCCATCGAGGTGGCATGTACCAATGCCATCTCACTGTTCCAGGTGATCAGTTTCAGTTCACAGTTGGTCATGGTGAAGGGACTGGGAGTCAAAGGGAGCACATAGACAAGTCTAGTACCTGCTAACGCTAACCGATGGAGTAAATAAAGGGGAGAGTGATCCAACATGGGAAGTGAGATACTCAGCAGACTCATAGAATGGCAGATGTCCTAAATAGCACTCTGGCCTCAGAATCAGCCCTAAAGGCATTCGGAGCTGGCTGAAAAGCTCATGAGAGTATTTCAGGCATGGAAAGCCAAGACACTCTGGCAAAAGATCTCTGCGAGTGAGATCCCAGTGGAAAGAACAGGTCATCAAAGAAGGAGGTACCTTTCTCTGAAGGGAGGAGAGAACCTCCACTTTGACTATGACCTTGTCTAAACAAGATAAGAGTCGGAGAACTCAGAGGGCTTCCATAGCCTTGGAAACTCATGACTGGAGCATAGGGAGATTACTGATGCCATAGACAGGAGTGTCAATTGGTAAAGTCAACAACAGGAGTCACTGTGCACTTACTCCTCATGTAGGATCTCTATCCTTAATGTGCTGTACATTGAGATTTAATGCTATAACGAGTACTCAAACAATATATTTCACTTTGTGTTTCTATGGGGGTGCAAACTGTTGAAATCCTTACTTAATGCATACTAAACTGATCCTCTGTAAAAAAAAAAAAAAAAAAAAAAGAAATTATCAATTCCCAACTTGACTCTCACTGGGATTAAACATGACAATAGGTCTGATCTGATTTCATCATCATTTAAAAAAAATCATCTATTATTTTTCACTTTATGTTTCTGTGTGGGAGCAAACTGTTGAAATCCATACTTAATGTATACTAAGCTGATCTTCTGTATATTAAGATAATCTAAAATGAATCTTGATGTGAATGGAAGGGGAGAGGGAGTGGGAAAGGGGAGGGTTGTGGGTGGGAGGGACGGTATTGGGGGGAAGCCATTGTAATCCATAAGTCGTACTTTGGAAATTTATATGCATTAAATAAAAGTTAAAAAAAAAATAAAAAAAAATAAAAAAGGCCAAGTATGACCTAAAAAAAAAATAAATAAGTACATCTTTAAAAAAAAAAAAAAATTTTACACTTAAAATATTACAAGGATGAACTCTTTCCATCTGCTTAATAGTACAAGCTTTTCCATCCATGATAAAATATCAAACATATAAAGTAGTAAGTTTAGTGTAGAGCTATTCCATGCTATTAGAAAGATTATGAACATTTAAAAATATTTTCTAAAATATTATTCCCTCTTTTATTTTATGTTAAGAAATTATAAACAACAATTTTAAAGTAAGACAACGTAACAGTGTCTATCAGAGGTACTCAAAAATGATGTAGGCAATTGCATTATACTTGTTCAGAAAACAGAATTTGAAATATAAGAACATGTTAAGAAAGCAGTTGAAGATGGCCCAAGTCTTTGGGCCCCTGCACCTGTGTTGGGAGACTCAGAGGAAGCTCCTGGTTCCTAACTGCAGATTGGCTCAGCTGGGATTGTTGTGGTCATTTGCGGAGTCAACCAGCAGATGGAAGGCTTCTCTGTCTCTCCCTCTCTATTTCTCACTCTCTCTCTCTACCCCTTTCTGTAATTGTTTTCAAATAAATAAAAATAAATCTTAAAAAAGTACATATTAAGAAATGAATAAATCCGGCCAGCGCCGCGGCTCACTAGGCTAATCCTCCGCCTTGCAGCACCGGCACACTGGGTTCTAGTCCCAGTCAGGGTGCCAGATTCTGTCCTGGTTGCCCCTCTTCCAGGCCAGCGCTCTGCTGTGGCCAGGGAGAGCAGTGGAAGATGGCCCAAGTGCTTGGGCCCTGCACCCCATGGGAGACCAGAAGAAGTACCTGGCTCCTGCCATCGGATCAGCGTGGTGCGCCGGCCGCAGCGCACCAGCCGCAGCGGCCATTGGAGGGTGAACCAATGGCAAAGGAAGACCTTTCTCTCTGTCTCTCTCTCTCACTGTCCACTCTGCCTGTCACAAAAAAAATAAAAAATAAAAAAATAAAAAATAAAAATAAGAAATGAATAAATCCACTATTCTGACAAAATTTATCTGAATATATTTATTCTAGCAAACATAAATAGGGAAGCATAAAGAGTTATCTGTTTGCAAAAAAAAAGAAAAGAAAAGATAAAACAGAAAAAAAGTTCATTACAAATACCTGTGCTTCCTAAAGTTAAAAATATAGTAAAAACTCAGAATAAGACATGAGATATATTTTTAAAAAAATCATATGCTTTTTTTTTTTTTTTTGGTGCAAAAAACTTTTTTTTTTTAAACTTTTATTTAATGCATATAAATTTCCAAAGTACGACTTATGGATTACAATGGCTTCCCCCCCATACCGTCCCTCCCACCCACAACCCTCCCCTTTCCCATTCCCTCTCCCCTTCCATTCACATCAAGATTCATTTTCGATTATCTTAATATACAGAAGATCAGCTTAGTATACATTAAGTATGGATTTCAACAGTTTGCTCCCACACAGAAACATAAAGTGAAAAATAATAGATGATTTTTTTAAATGATGATGAAATCAGAGCAGACCTATTGTCATGTTTAATCCCAGTGAGAGTCAAGTTGGGAATTGATAATTTTTTTTTTTTTTTACAGAGGATCAGTTTAGTATGCATTAAGTAAGGATTTCAACAGTTTGCACCCCCATAGAAACACAAAGTGAAATATATTGTTTGAGTACTCGTTATAGCATTAAATCTCAATGTACAGCACATTAAGGATAGAGATCCTACATGAGGAGTAAGTGCACAGTGACTCCTGTTGTTGACTTTACCAATTGACACTCCTGTCTATGGCATCAGTAATCTCCCTATGCTCCAGTCATGAGTTTCCAAGGCTATGGAAGCCCTCTGAGTTCTCTGACTCTTATCTTGTTTAGACAAGGTCATAGTCAAAGTGGAGGTTCTCTCCTCCCTTCAGAGAAAGGTACCTCCTTCTTTGATGACCTGTTCTTTCCACTGGGATCTCACTCGCAGAGATCTTTTGCCAGAGTGTCTTGGCTTTCCATGCCTGAAATACTCTCATGAGCTTTTCAGCCAGCTCCGAATGCCTTTAGGGCTGATTCTGAGGCCAGAGTGCTATTTAGGACATCTGCCATTCTATGAGTCTGCTGAGTATCTCACTTCCCATGTTGGATCACTCTCCCCTTTATTTACTCCATCAGTTAGCGTTAGCAGGTACTAGACTTGTCTAAGTGCTCCCTTTGACTCCCAGTCCCTTCACCATGACCAACTGTGAACTGAAACTGATCACCTGGAACAGTGAGATGGCATTGGTACATGCCACCTCGATGGGATTGAATTGGAATCCCCTGGTATGCTTCCAACTCCACCACTTGGGGCAAGTCAGCCTGAGCATGTCCCAAATTAAAAAAAAAAAAAATCATATGCTGTGTTTTAGGTATATGAATTTATATTCTAATATTTTATTTAAGATTGGGAAATGTGGAGAATTGAGACAAAATATAAAGGTGGGATAAACTATCTCACTGTACATTAAAGCCTGATATATCACAGTTAATTCTTGCTGTTTATTAATAAAGAAAATATTTCCATTAATGTGATTAATTTATTCCAAATTGTATATAATATCAAAGTACATGTAACAAATATTCAAAAGTAATTAAAGCAACAAAAACAAAAATATAATTCAAAAACAAGATGATCAATTATTATTAATATGGCTTATTCAGTGATAATCTCATATGTTTGTCAGAAGTGTACTAGTGGACTTACATTCTGCAAGAGGAAACAAACCAGCAGTCATTTCAAATATTCATGGACCTTTGCAGAAGCCAACCAGGTTAATTTAAAATCACTAAAACATGGACTACACAGAAATAATCAAAATTAAAAAATTATTTGGATGTTAAAAAATTCAAATTTTTATTTAAAAATATGCCAAACTTTCATAATTCTGATTTGTTTACCATGATTTATGTAAATTATTACTATGAATGGAAGGGAATAAAAGACTTACCATCAAACTAAGTTGAGAATGTTAAGCTCATAGCTTTAGTCTTAGTATTTTCTTCCTGTACAGACCTCAAAATAAAGTAAAATACACAGTTATTATTGGGGAAGAAAAGTGATATTTTAGAGTTTGATGAATTCAAATAAAATGAGTAAATTAAGTGAGTTTCTGGTTAAGTATATGAAAGTAGTAAACTATTTTAAAAAAACTATAAATACATTTCACTATTAGAACCTCTAAGAAGATTGTGATAATAGGAATAGCTTATATTGTTCTCAATATTTCCTTATTGTTGTTTTTCTATACAGTACTTTGCTACTAGTATTGGATAAACTAGAATTTATTTTTTACCATTAGATACATTACTATAATTTTCTTAGTTTTCTTTTTTATTTGGTAAATGTTTAGTTATTTCGAAGGTAGAGACACAGAGATCTTCCATCTGCCGGTTCACTCTCCACATACCTGACAAAACTGAGGTTGAGCCAGGTCCAAGCCAATGATGAAGAGCTCAATATGGGTCTCCTATGTGGATGCAGGGATGCCAAGTACTTGAACTATCACCTCTTGCCTTACAGGGTGGCATTTGAATCAAATTGGAATTTGAGGTAGAGCAAGGGCTCAAATCTAGGTATTCTAATATATAATGCGAGCATCCTAAACACAAGGATAAATGATAACCAAAACACCAACTCTCCATTTTTCTAAAGACAACATTTTTTCTGTAAATTATGGATTAATGCTAAAATTATGGTCTATAAAATTATGGTCTATTTTTACATAATCAAATTATTGTTTAATGATAATTATACAAGAAAGCTTCCCAGGAGAAGTTTAGATCTGAAATAAAATGGCATTCTATGTCAACCATGTCACTTACTAACAATGGATGAGGATGGACAATTAATTGAGACATTTCCAATACCTGGAAATGGTTGATAATATCTACTTCTTAGAATTGACATCCATTTGAGTTGTAATTGTCTGTTAAATGCAGATTTTTACTGGATATCACTTAAATTGCTCATTGATTCATTCTTGTATTCATTCATTAAAAACAGTTTCTTTTCTTTTCTTTTTTCTTTCTTTTTTTTTTTTTTTTTTTTTTTTGCAGGCACAGTGGACAGTGAGAGAGAGAGACAGAGCAGAGAGAAAGGTCTTCCTTTGCCGTTGGTTCACCCCCACAATGGCTGCTGCGGCTGGCGCACTGCACTGGCACATCGCGTTGATCGGAAGCCAGGAGCCAGGTGCTTCTCCTGGTCTCCCATGCAGGTGCAGGCCCCAAGGGCTTGGGCCATCCTCCACTGCACTCCCGGGCCACAGCAGAGAGCTGGCCTGGAAGAGGGGCAACCAGGACAGAATCCGGCTCCCCGACAGGGACTAGAACCCTTTGTCCCAGTGCAGCAGGTGGAGGATTATCCTAGTGAACCGCTGCGCCGGCCTTAAATACAGTTTCTTAAACTATGGTTCTGTGATTGAAGCTGTTCTATTCATGTTGTATTTATTAGAGAACAGAAAATGTCTGACCTCTCAAAGCTTATAGTCTAGTAATTACTTTGATAAAAAAAAAATGAGTATTTAAACATGTTCAGTGTTTCATAGAGAAATGACAGAGATCATATGTTTATATATTTTCATCATTCTATTTGATTATACAAAAATCATGGCACTTCTTTAGTGAACAAATTAGTTCAGCCAATAGATTTCAATCAAGTGAATATGGTGTATAATCATGTATTTTTATTCATTAAATGTTTCCTTTATATTATGGTGAATCTGTTTTTATTATTTATTTTTCTTTAGTAATATATTTTCTTTCTTTGATTCTGAGCCTGTCTACAGTCTTCTGTGTAGTAGTCGAATGGTTGAGTTATTACAGCACTTTTGGCAATCTACGTAGACCACCACATATTTTTCTATAACTGTTTTTATATTTCATGAAACTCAGTACCCCATGAACTGAAAATAAAGGAGGAAAAATCAAACTTTTTTAGCCCCTTTTATCTGCTGCATAATTTAACATCTTAAAATTCCCATAGCAATCATGGGAGATACATATTAACAGCCTTATATAAAGATAAAAAAGAACAAAGAACAGCTAACTGGCAAATGGCAGAATGAAGGATTGATCTTTGATCCTATCATTATTTTTATAACAAAAATTGAATATGCATGAGTTGTTAGAGAAAAGCTGGGTCTTCTATGTATAGGTAGATTTGGATTTAAATACAAATTTTAATCAATTGCGGAGCACAGATATGGTAGGGTTAAATACTGATCCTGGATAAGCACTTTGATTTTGTGATCTTTAAAAATTGGTGTATTGAATATTATAAAAACAATACAATTACAACTTACCATTAAATAGTCAAGATATTACCAAGCTAGAACTGTTTTCTGCCAAAAAATACATATTTTCTAATACAAACTTCTTGACCCATTAAGATATTGAGCAGTGACTTTTGCAGACTTTTCATTGACCTTTTGTCCAAGTCCCCAGGAACCCAAACTTCTAAACATTTCTATACACTGGGCTCATCAATCATTTTGACAGCCTTTGGGCTGGATCAGAGACCCATAAGAAGTTGCATTATGGATGAAAAAACAACAGGGTAGAAAACTGTTGAAAATGAAAACTTTTCCATCATTCTTACACAGTCTACCTACTTGAATTTCCATGCTTCAACAGAAAAGAGAAAATGAAATCAGCAAGTAAAATTACAATGAGGTAAACAGTAAAAAAAAAAAAAAAAAAAAAAAAAAACCTGACAACTTGACTTTAAAATCTGATTTGCCTGTCCTTTCTAAAATGCTTTGAGATATTTAATTTTTTCAATACTTCTTTACTTACAGAATACTTATTTTAATTTGTTAATGGCATACTACAATTGTGATTGATACACATATTTTTCAATACTTTTCATTTCCTAGTAATGAAAATTTCCCATGTAGGGTTATAGCTTTATTGCTAAAAAGTGACTTTAACTCATATAAAATGTAGGAAAATTTTATCTGGAAGCTTTATTGTGTGTGGGTCTGCCTGTGATATTTTTGTTTTTATATTTGTGGTAGGTTAGTTCGTTTAAAAAAAAAAAACTTTTTTCTAAAATACATGTCTGTTATTTGAATTATAAGTCTGAAAAGTCTGGTCTTTTACCTGAAATATACTCTAGCCTGTGTGTGAAATAATGTGTTTGAAATGTCTTTAGGTAAATATTGCTAATAACCTGAAATTAATCTAAATTTAATCATAAAGAAAATGCATTTCTCTGTGTTAACACAGTAAAAAGAATCCTTGTTTACCTAGAAAATTTTACAATTCACTTTAAAAAACTTTCTTAAATTATTTGATGATTACCTAAATCCATCCATTTTCAGAAATTAAATTTGAACACCCTGTGAAAAACAATAGCATGTCAAAATTTCCCATTTATTATCTTTCTTTTTTTCTGAATTTATTTCAATAGGTAATATTAGATGTAAAAAGTATTCCTAGAAATAAATCTTTCTAATGCATCTGAAGGAATTACTTAGAATTCATTTTAAGATATTGAAACTCAGTAATGTTGCAAGATAGCAAATTTAGTTGTTGAATTTCCAACTTGACAATTATTTCAGACCAACATATAGTCTGAAGAATATTTTCGATATATGAGTAAATCCCTAATTCTGTATTAATGAGTTTCTGCTACATAATTTTATCTGATGTTGCAAATAATGCTGCTTATGAAAAATTTTAAAACCATGTGTTTTGACAATGTGAATATGTATTGAATATTGTGATGGGGGTTCAGGGATGAGTTTTAAATTTTTAAGACAATACTTTTGCAATATAATTAAACAATTATCAGAGTACAGCAAATAATGGAAAAGAATATATTCAATTGCTGTAGGTAATGAACAGATCCCCTTTTTGTGCTTATTTGAATTTTACTTAATACTTTCCTAAAAGGATACAATTAATATTTTCTTGTGGAATAAATGCAGTATGACTTCTTAGATTCATAACCATTACTTGGGAGCTTCATGTATTAATAGTGCTACTTCATTTACTCACATCATGTCTTTCCGAATTCTAATTGTGCCACAAATATCTATTTGAAAATCAAGTCCCATGGGCAGTAGATCCATGAGTCGACACTGTGTTACAAACAATTAAGCTCTTTAGCTCTTGTACAACTGTGTTGTTTGAATCTATCAGCCAGATCAAGTATAATTGTTTTGCAAATGGACTGATGAGACTCCTCAGCTAGCCTCCATATTTGTATCATTTTTCACTTCTCACAATAAACACACATAACACACATGTTTCTTAATTATGTGGTTTCTTTTCTGAACATATCTTCATTGTTGGATATGCTCTGAACAAGATTAATGTTTACAGTCATTCATGATAAGGCTTATATTTTTGCTACTTGAAATATGTTTGATGAGAAATCTCCAGATCATCTTATTAATCAAAGAATGTCTTAGAATTAAGGTAGCGTTTGAAGTCCAACTCTAGAGAAAGTAAATAGAAATAAAGGTACACAAAATTTATTGATATGAATTTTTATTTCCTTTCATATGGAATGATATAGTCATATTTTTTCAGTGATCAAAATATTTAGCTTACAAAGTAATGATAAAAAGATACTAATTCAATTTTAAATTTGCCTCTATTTCAACAAGAAAAGCCTTAGGTATCTTAGTATGTACACTCATTATTATTAAGAATTATTTAATTGAGATTATTTTGAGATTTCTGAGAAATGCAAATGTTACATACGATTGATGATTATGCTATCCACCATAATCAAACACACTTAAAATGTATTTAAGTTAGCCAATATACATATGAAGTGAAAAATAGTTATTCTATCCAAATGAATATACTTTATAGAAAATTAAGTGTAAATATCAGTCAGCATTTTATCTCTGTAGACTGGAGAATAAAGGAAATGAATGCTTTTAATTGTACTCCAAGTGGACATGGATATTAAAATTTAAATCTTGCAATAGAAGCATATTAAATACCCTAATTAAAACAAGTCATCAATTAAGTAAGCAAAACTTTTAAGTTCACAATAAAACTTTCAACAGTGGCACAATCTTTTCAGTTTTATGAAATCCATTCAAATGCCTGTCTTAACTAACAAAAAACATACATTTCAACATTTGTCTTGATACTTCCAGCTTTTTAAAACCGAAACAATTACACTAATCTCATGATAATTACTAAGAGTTGATTTTTGAAAAGTGTTTAGTAAATCATGTTATAAAATGCAAAAGTAGAACATAATAACAAGTTTAATTAAATATGACAAGATGATTTGGGGATTGTCACAAAGAGTGACAAGAGTTTATTAAAGTGTCATATACCCACAGTTCTCTCTGACATCTTGGATGTAAAAAAATTAATCTAGTGTAGGTCTCTCCATGAGGCTACTTGTAAGAAGAAAATGGTAGACGTTTTCAGTCATTATAGATGATTAAATGGAATGGCACTGTTGATAGCTAGACAGAAAAGAATAGAGCAAGGAAGAAAAGCAATTCATACATGATTTTTAAAATACATTGGATGAGCTACATTAAGAGATTACCAAGATTCAGTACTTAAATTAAAACTGACTTTTAATTCAGGAATTTTATCGCCATTTTGATCGCAATCATCTGTTTTACTTAAGTTTTCAGTGTTTTGTCTAAAATAGATTTGAGTTAGATTAAGACTGACATAGCTATATTTTTCCCATGAAAAACTCCTAATTCCTGGATAAAAATCTTTGTCTCTTGAGACCTCTATATTATGCTAGGATAATATAAACTGAAGCAGAGAATCTTTTTCTTTAAAACAACTAGATAATCATGTATCTCACCAATTTCCTATATATGTGTATAGATGTATGTTTATGTGTGTGTGTGTGTGTGTCTGTGTGTGTGGTACCAGGTTAGATACATAGATTTGTAGGTATTTGAGAATTGCTGAAGCAACCAGGACTTTAGAAGCCTGAATCCTGAAGGAGAGAGTCCATAATGAAGTAATGGAAACCAGAAGATTCAGATTATTATTAATCAGTAAACAAGACAAAAAAAAAAAAAAAAAAACGGCAAAAATGAATACATGAAGAAAAGAATGAATAATCAAGTTAAGTTCCACCTTCTATCTATTCAGCTCTTCCAGACGTCCTTTTTGGTAAAGTGAGCTTGTGATCCACATTAACCCATGCATTAATTATTCCGAGCTTTGGAAACCTCTACCTAGTTGTCAATAATGCATTTTCACACAATAACCAAAGCATTTCAGAACTGTCCATTTCATAATTTTCTGCTTTCCACTTCTTCATTGGAAGCCCTATTGTCTTTTTTTTTTTAAAGATTTATTTATTTTATTTGAAAGTCACAGTTACACAGAGAGAGGAGAAGCAGAGAGAGAGAGAGAGAGAGAGAGAGAGAGGTCTTCCATCTGCTGGTTCACTCCCCAGATGGCTGCAATGGCCGCAGCTGCACTGATCCTAAGCCAGGAGCCAGGAGCTTCTTCCAGGTCTCCCATGTGGGTGCAGGGGTCCAAGGACTTGGGCCATCTTCTATTGCTTTCCCAGGCTGCAGCAGAGAGCTGGATTGGAAGTGGGGCAGCTGGGTCTCTAACTGGTGACCATATGGGATGCCGGCACTGCAGGTGGCGGCTTTACTGGCTGTGCCACAGAGCAGGCCCCAGCCCTATTGTCTTTTTTTTTTTTTTTTTTTTTTTTTGACAGGTAGAGTGGACAGTGAGAGAGAGAGACAGAGAGGAAGGTCTTCCTTTGCCGTTGGTTCACCCTCCAATGGCTGCCGCGGCCAGCGCACTAAGGCCGGCGAATCACGCTGGATCCGAAGCCAGGAGCCAGGTGCTTCTCCTGGTCTCCCATGGGGTGCAGGGCCCAAGCACTTGGACCATCCTCCACTGCACTCCTGGGCCACAGCAGAGAGCTGGTCTGGAAGAGTGGCAACCCGGACAGAATCTGGTGCCCCAACCGGGACTAGAACCCGGTGTGCCAGCACCTCAAGGCGAGGATTAACCTACTGAGCCACAGCCCCGGCCCCTATTGTCTTTTAAAAGCTGCATCAATCACTTAGTCACCTGCCAGACATTAATTTTATTCTCCTTGACATCTAGTAACAACAACAACAACAACAACAACAAAAACTCTCGTGAGATAGCTTTTCTTAATTTTTTGAGGCAGTAGTTCATGCAAACACTCTCACTTTCTTTTTATTTTCAAGTTTTATTTATTTATAGGAGAGGCAGAGTTACAGAGAGAGGAAGAGACAGAGAATGAAAGTCCTTCCATCTGCTGGTTTACTCCCCAGATGGCCACAACAGCCCCAAGTCAGGGCCAGGAGCCTGGATCTTTTCCAGCACCTGGGCCATCTTCGACTGTTTCCCAGGCTTTGAGCAGGCAGCTGGATCAGAAGTGGAGTAGCCAGGGCTCCAGCTGTGCCGATATGAGATGCTGGCATACTGAGTATACTAGTCCATCAGGATATTGAACATTAAGGAGAACCTATTTTCACTCCTATTCCTCTACACCTTAGCAATGTGACATTGGAGAAGTCTTTTGTTGAATTGGGGAATAGCTACCTTCCTTGGTATGTAGCAGAATTTAATTTTTTAGGATGATTAGAATGAATAATGCCAAATTGAACACAAATAAGTTGTTAAGATTGAATTTCTTTGATGTAATGACAAAAATAGTTCAAGATTCAAGTTTTATAATTAAAAATCAAGTTGTCTTGATTATAGAAATTTCTTTATGTCAAGATTCCTAACAGTTCATTGAAAATATTAAACGATAAAGATTAAATACATGCATGAGGTACAAGAAATATCTTTCTTGCTGTTTTACTTTAAATATTTTTGTATTTCAAGAGCAAAGATAGAGGGAAAGACAGAAAGAAAACAAAATCTTTTATATGTTAATGCGTGTCCTAAATAGTCACAATAGCTGGAACTGGGCCAGATGGGTGGCAACATCCTGGAACACCATCCCAGGTGCACTGGCAGGGAGATGGATTGGAAGCAAAGCAACTGGGACTTGATCTGGTGCTCTGATATGGATGTGGACATCTCAGGCCGCTTACCTCACTGCACCATGACACTAGTCCCTGTTGCTATTTTTTTCAAACTTTTATTTAATGAATATGAATTTCCAAAGTACAGCTTATGGGTTACAATGGCTTCCCCCCCATAACGTCCCTCCCACCTGCAACCCTCCCCTTTCCCACTCCCTCTCCCCTTCCATTCACATCAAGATTCATTTTCGATTCTCTTTATATACACAAGATCAGTTTAGCATACACTAAGTAAAGATTTCAACAGTTTGTTCCCACACAGAAACATAAAGTGAAAAATACTGTTTGCATACTAGTTATAGCATTAAATCTCAATGTACAGCACACTAAGGACAAAGATCCTACATGAGGAGTAAGTGCACAGTGACTCCTGTTGTTGACTTAACACATTGACACTCTTGTTTATGGCATCAGTAACCACCCTAGGCTCTTGTCATGAGCTGCCAAGCCCCCTGAATTCACCGACTCTGATCATATTTAGACAAGGCCATGGTCAAAGTGGAAGTTCTCTCCTCCCTTCAGAGAAAGGTACCTCCTTCTTTGATGACCCGTTCTTTCCACTGGGATCTCACTCGCGGAGATCTTTCATTTAGGTTTTTCTTTTTTTCCCCAGAGTGTCTTGGCTTTCCATGCCTGAAATACTCTCATGGGCTTTTCAGCCGGAACAACTTGTACAACAGGAAACTGTTGCTATTTTTTTGACTAACAATGTTTGCAGTATAAACCATTGACCTCATAATTCAAATAAAAATCAAAGGACATAAATTGGGCGATTTAAAGCCTTAGGAAAACATAATGAAAAGCAACACCTTTCTTTAAGTCATGTAGAAGGAGTACTATTGATTAATATGAAAAGAATGTCAAGGTGGATATGCAAAAATTGTTTACTCATTTTTCTTTTGGTCCCTACAAACTCAGCTGAAATACTAAAAACACACTGGAAAGGATAGTCTGTTTCCCTGGGAGGGGACGTTCTGAGTCACTTGATATTTTGGTTTACTCTTCTATTAACACAAAAAAGGCATGATATTCTTTGATGCTGATTTAAAATCACTGCTGGATGCAGAATGATCTTCAAGGCCAAGGACAGCCTTGGAACCCTGAATATTTAGTGTCTGCCCAGCAAATGCATTTATAGCTCTGTGGGAGCTGATTGTAGGTAGAAAGGAAGCTAAGCCCAGACTATTCTGTGTCACATGGTGAAATATCCTGTAAGTAATTTGCCATGAATCCTGACAGGATGCTACCAACAACCAATTTAGAGAATTTAACAGAATTTAGGATAAACTTAACTAAGAAATATGTAAGCAAGAAACTAGTAAACTCATATACATGGCCACTATGTTCCTGGTATTAAATGTTCATAGTAGCATATCTTTTGTCACCTGTTGTTGAGAACTGTGCAACAGTAAGGGTTCTTACCCAAGGGAAAACTGGCAGGTTATTCTATACTCTGGAGAAAATAGATGTCTGTAACTGCACCAAAACGTTCACATAGCTCTCCTGGTCTAAATTTAATCACAAGTATAATGAAATCACCATTCTTATTTACATTCACTACCCTAGAGAGCAGAATGTAGGAGATCTGTTGTACTTGGACAGAATTCAAACCACATTTTGCAGAAAATGAGGTTTTGACATCTTTCCTATAACAAGAAATTCTTCCCCAGTGACAAATCATCTTCACAGAAGCTTCGCTAAAGCAACGCTGTCAGAGTGAACTGTAAGTGCATATCCCAGAATCAAGAAGTTCACCCCTGGCCAGATGTGCGAGGAAAATATACAGGAGTCTCTTCCATTCCCCAGCCTTTTGTAGACAAAAGAGATTCATTTTTCTCTGAGAAGAATAAGAAATATGACTTCAGCAAATGACAATAGTGCTTATACTTCTTTTAAAGATGTATTTATTTATTTAAAGTCAGAGTTACACAGAGAGAGAAGGAGAGGCAGAGGGAGAGAGGGAGAGAGAGAGAGAGAGAGAGAGAGGTCTTCCATCAGCTGCTTCACTCCCTAATTGGCTGCAATGGCTGGAGCTGCACAGATCTGAAGCCAGGAGCCAAGGGCTTCTTTTGGGTCTCCCAATGGGTCCAGGGGCCCAAGGGCTTAGACTATCTTCCACTGTTTTCCCAGGCCATGGCAGAGAGATGGATAGGAAGTGAAGTCAGATGGGACTTGAACCGGCGCCCATATGGGATGCCTGCACTGCAGGTGGTGGTCTTACCCGCTATGCCACAGTGCCAGCCCCATATTTATACTTTTAGACTCAGGATTGGGGAGTGGAGTACATCAGAATGAGATCAAGGGACTGAAAGTATCACATAGGCAAGGCTTGCACAGTGACTGGAAAACTTGCCAAACAACAAATAGTGAAAAACGTGAGCAGAAATGAAGGAGCTCAAAGTGGATAGATCACTAGAATTTGTATTAGCTAAAGTTAGGTTTTTTTTTTTTTTTACCAGAAATAATATATTCTGTTTTTTAAAAATGATTCTGAAGCTCATTTTTGTATCTAGTGTTAACTGTATTATTTGGGGAGGCATCTAAATTAGTTCACTTTCAGATTTGGCAACCACTGAATTAAAGAGCCCATGTTGTTCCTACATCACCTATTATATACATGTAGGATCCTATCTACTTAGATGAAATAAAATAGGCTGAACACTTCTACAGTTACTACTTCAGAAGACTATCAAAACTAACAGCAAGGAAATGATTGGAAGAGAAAAACCCACAGAAGAATACTAACAACATTTTAGGGAAAAGGAGCTACAGGAAAGGGGAAATCTTGCTGTTTTAGGATCAAACATGTAGAGAATTTAGACTAATTATTAAATATTATTGTTCCTTTTAGAATATTTTACATATTTATAATTTATATACAGACACAAAAAAGAATTTAAAATACTGAAAAAAATTCTGTAGTGTAGGAGTTCCATTATTTTGAATGAAAGCTTTGGCTCACCTAATAATACTCTTTAAATAGCTCCTATTAGTTCAATATTACGTCTTTATGAAGTAAGACATATGAGATAATTTAAGGAGCCATCTTCATTATGTGAAGACTGTGTAACTCTTGACTGTGTAGATACTGACCTAGAAATTGCTTTATTTATTTTTATTTTTTTTAATTATTTAGAAAGTTGAGGGGTGAGAGAGGTCCAGTTTTCTGACTCACTACCCAAATACCTGCAACAGCAAGGGTTGGGTTAGGAAGGCCTCCCATGTGAGTGTCGGGACCCAGTTACTTGAGCCATCGCTTATTGCTTTCCAGTGTGCAGATTATGGGAAAATTTAATCAGAAGCTGAGCCAGGAGTCAAAGCCAGGCACTTGGATATGGGCTGTATGGTTTGCAGGTCCTAAGGAATGTCTTAACTACTGTGCTGAATAGCCACCTCTGGAAAGTATTTAAAAGGAGTCCTTGTCTAGCAACTATCAAATGAGTTATCAGTTGTTTAATGCAATACTTAGTGTGGGAAAGAATTCAATGAAATATAAAAGACATTTGGTGAAAATTATACAGATTTTTAATGCAATTAGTTTATGGACAATTTAATAAATATAAACAAATTGATGTTTTAGTTACATTTTAGGGGCAAGAGTTGTGATACCATAAATAAAACTGCTGCCTTTGACACTGACATCCCGAATGAACACCTGTTCATGTCATTGTGGCTTTAATTCTGATCCAGCTCCATGCTGATGCCCTGGGAAAAGCAGCAGAAGATAGTCCTTAAGTTTGGGCCCCGTCACCGACATGGGAGACTCTGATGGAGCTCCTGGCTTCTGGCTTCAACCTGGCCCCCTCATGGCTGTTGCAGCCAACTGGGTATTGAATCAGCAATGGGAAGAAACAAACACATTATCTCTCTCCTTTCTTACCTCCCTCTCTTTCTGTAACTCTTTCAAATAAATAAATTACATCTTTTTAAAAAGAATACATTTTAACTAGAAAAGTCTGCTTATTCATTAAGCACATTATACCAAATGAATTGTGAATTTCATTGCTGTAGAGAGAGTTATGTTATATTCTGTAAACAAAATTGCATCTAACCATGCAATAGAATCTCCTTTTCTGATTGTCCCTTTGTTATTCTCCACTGTCAGGTAGATTTTTGCTTGCCATAAAAAGCTCATAATGTATGGTGGGCTTGTAATACTGAAAGATACAAAGAGGGGCCAGCCTGTGGTGCAGCGGGTGAAAGCCCCGGCCGGAAGCACTGGCATCCCATATGGGCACCGGTTCTAGTCCTGGCTGTTCCTCTTCCAGTCCAGCTCTCTGCTACGGCCTGGGAAAGCAGTGGAAGATGGCCCAAGTCCTTGGGCTCCTGCACCCATGTGGGAGACCCAGAAGAAGCTCCTGCCTCCTGGTTTCAGATCGGCACAGCTCCAGTGTTTGTGGTCATCTGGGAAGTGAACCATCGGATGGAAGACCTCTCTCTTTGTCTGTCTCTACCTCTCTCTGTAACTCTTTCAAATAAATAAAATAAATCTTTTTTTTTAAACTTTTATTTAATGAATATAAATTTCCAAAGTACAGAATATTGATTACAATGGCTTCCCCCTCATAACATCCCTCCCACCCGCAACCCTCCCCTTATCCACTCCCTCTCCCCTTCCATTCATATCAAGATTCATTTTCGATTCTCTTTATATACAGAAGATCAGTTTAGCATACATTAAGTATAGATTTCAACAGTTTGCTCCCGCACAGAAACATAAAGTGAAAACTACTGTTTGAGTACTAGTTATAGCATTAAATCACAATGTACAGCACACTAAGGACAGAGATCCTACATGAGGAGTAAGTGCACAGTGACTCCTGTTGTTGACTTAACAAATTGACACTCTTGTTTATGGCCTCAGTAATCACCCTAGGCTCTTGTCATGAGTTGCCAAGGCTATGGAAGCCCCCTGAGTTCACTGACTCTGGTAATTTTTAGACAAGGCCATGGTCAAAGTGGAAGTTCTCTCCTCCCTTCAAAGAAAGGTACCTCCTTCTTTGATGACCCGTTCTTTGCACTGGGATCTCACACTCGTGGAGATCTTTCATTTAGGTTTTTTTTTTTTTTTCTTTTCTTTTTCCCCAGAGTGTCTTGGCTTTCCATGCCTGAAATACTCTCATGGGCATTTCAGCCAGATCCGCATGCCTTAAGGGCTGATTATGAGGCCAGAGTGCTGTTAGGACATTTGCCATTCTATGGGTCTGCTGTGTATCTCACTTCCCATGTTGGACCATTCTCTCCCTTTTTTATTCTATCAGCTAGTATTTGCAGACACTATTCTTGTTTATTTGATCCCTTTGGTTCTTAGTCCTATCATTACGATCAATTGTGAACAGAAATTGATCACTGGGACTAGTGAGATGGCATTGGTACATGCCACCTCGATGGAATTGAATTGGAATCCCCTGGTATGTTTCTAACTCTACTGTTTGAGGTAAGTCAGCTTGAGCATGTCCCGAATTGCACATCTCTTCCCTTTCTTATTCCCACTCTTATATTTAACAGCGATCACTTTTCAGTTAAGTTTCAGCACTTAAGAAGAATTGATCAGCCCTCACCCTGACTGTTGATGAGCAGCTTAATATGTTATCCCTCTTAGTATTTTTTTTGTTTGTTCTACTTAATACTTTTGGTTAATACTGTAAAATAAATCTTTAAAAAAAAAGAAAGATACTAAGAGAATTCCTTTTGTAATTTCCCGTTTTACATTCAAGAGTATAAAACGTTTATATTTTGTTGCCTCAGACTTTTTTAAATGTATAAAAATAAAAATATATTTTGCTCTGCTAACATTAATTAATTTTAAAGTCATATTTATTTTGAATACTCACAATGAATTTTTTACTCTTGATCAATTTTCTGAGAAATCTTCCGAGTCAGGAAATATTGTTTGCAGAGGTACTACATGAGTTATTTCAAGCTAATGATTTTTTCCTTTCATGTTACAAAGCATATAATTGGTCACTAATTCTCAATAATGCACAACAGAGGTGCTTTTATAGTATTTTGTATTTGGGTCATCAAAGTAATATGAATTACTCAATTTTCTACTTTACATTTAAATATACAGTATGTAACTAATGGATATTTTACATCAAAATATTAACTTAAATGAAGAATTCTCTTCCATTAAGCACAATTATATAGAAGATATTTATCTTAAAAGGACATACACATTTTTTTGGTTACTGTTTTTGGGTTTTGGGGTAAGGAAGGTACCATATTTTAATTAAAAAAATTCACCTAATAGACCAAGCAGGCATCTCAAGAATTTACTGAGTGCCCCATCAGCATTCTGACAGGAGTTTTTATGGATGTGGGTCTGTCCCCCATCCTGTTTCTTCTACCTTCCTTCCTCTTCTGAGAATTACTGGGTGGAGGGCTTTCTGGATCTCAACTCCATGCCCTGAAAATCCTCCTAGAACCATATCAGCACAGTGCTAATGGACTCAACAGCCCCGTTGGTGCAGGGCAGGGAGATGCCCCTAAGCTGCTCCAAGGGTGATAGCTGGAATCCCTCCCCAACAAGGTTAGTGAACCTGAGCAGTACTTTAGATATGTAATTAATAGTCACACTTGCTTCTGTATTTTTAATCATCCCACCATACAAAAATTCATTTGCTTAAAAAATTACCATTTTCTTCCCATTTTCTGTTTTCCTCTCTTACATATGTGGGCTAATGTCTTCCTAGCTACATGAACATCTCCCCTCCTCACAAAAATATTAATTGAAAGTAATTAGGAGCCAATGTTATGGCACAGTGGGTTAAGCAGTCATTTTCAATGCCCACGATGCATAGTTGAGTGCCATTTTGAGTTCTGGATGTAGTATTTCTTATTTAGCTAACTGTTAAAGAACTTTGGATGACAGCAAATGATGGACCAAGTTCTTGGGCCCCTGTCACCCATGTCATAGACCCAGATGGAGTTTCTAGTTCCTGGCTTCAGATTAGCCTATCCTTATCTGTTACAGTCATGTGGGAGGTAAACCAACAGATAGAAGTCTCTCTATCCACCCAACTCCACTCACTCTGCCTTTCAAATCATTAAATCTTAAAAACAAAAATTAATTAAAAGGAAGAAGGAGGAACAAAAACAAAAAAAAATCAAATACATGCAGATTTTAACTAAGAATGCCTTACTTATAGATTGCTGTTTACAATAAAGGGAAAATAGACTAAAGTTTCAGTAAAGGGAAGTAGCAATTGTAGGGGCACAAACTGGGCCAGCAGGAAAGCTTTCACACATGACTAGAGACACCTAGTTCCTTCTTTCATTATCTAAAATATGACAATAAGCACCATAAAAACATTTAACTGATAAAGATTTAAAGTAAAAAAATGACTAAATTATAGATAATTTTTGTTATCTGGTCCTTAATGATTCTATAGAGAAACATACAAATAACTGCATCTGAAATTAATTATAGAGTCATCTCTGAAAGCATTAGATTTTATATGGGGCAGGACCTCTCAGGCCCTCAAGTCACAGTAGTCCTCAAGTCACAATCTCCAAAGTCTGAGAAACTTCAGTCTTTTACATACACTTTTACATCCACCCCTCTCCATGCTCAAGGTTCTGTGCAACACTGGATTTTCTTTTTTAAATTTTAATATAAATAAACAGATTTCATGTTCTTCATTGGTACAGTTGTAAGAAGATAACCATACTTCCCTACCACCCTTTCTCTTCCTCAAACATCCTCATTCCTTCATTTCCTTTTTTTTTTAATTTTTGCAAAGACAAAATTTCAATCCACTCTATAGGTACAGGCTTAATTCACCACCAACCATAATATATACCAAGTAACAAGTAGAAAGATCACAGGAGTAAGGGCTAAAACCAACAATCACGTTACAAGATGTCCATTTAATTCATATACATGCATATATATATATATATATATATATATATGATAAAGCATGATATTTGTCTTTTGGAGACTGGCTTATTTCACTAAGTATAATGACTCCCAGTTGTATCCATTCTGTTGCAAAAGGCAAGATTTCTTTTTTTTTTTTTTATGGCAGACTAGTATAACGTAATGTGTATACACCACATTTTCTTTATCCAATCATCAGCTGATGGACATCTGGGTTGATTCCAATTTTCTTAATTACTGTAAATTGAGTTGCAATATACATCGGGGTACAGATAACTCTTTCATATGCTGATTTCATTTTGGTTGAGTAAATTTTCAGCAGTTGCATGGCTGGATCACATGGTATATCTGTTTTCAGAATTCTGAGGAGTCTACAAACTATCTTCCATAATGGTTGTATTAGTTTACATTCCCATCAACAGAGAATTAGTGTACTTTTCCCCTCACATCCCTGTCAGCATTTATTATTTTTCGATTTTTGAATTATAGCCATTCTAACTGGGATGGAGGAAAACCTCACTGTGGTTTTTATTTGCATTTTCCTGATAGCTAGTCATCTTGAGCATTTTTTCCATGTGTGCTGTCAGTCACTAGAATTTCATGGTGCAGAATTTTATTTTATATTTCCTGTGATAAGAGCTTTTGTCTATAATCTAATGCATTACTAACAGTGGATGGGCTTTCAAATGGGTTTAAAAACAACAGAAACCTATGTTAGTTGATTAAAACAATCCAGAAACAATATATTTAAGGTTCACAAAATGTTTTCCAGAAGCCTAATAGTTTCAAGTGCTGTAGATTCTACTAATGCTTCCATTTCAGTATAATGACCAAATATTCTCAACAGAAAAACAACTGTGCAATTTTTTTATTTACAATGATTGTTGAAGATGTGCTTTGGATAAGAATGGAAAGCTAAGTAAAGCTGTCATTATGTGTCAGCATAAAGACAGCATCACTTACAGATCTAAAGTTTTGTTGGCTGTGTCATTTCAGGCTGCCAGTTTGAGAGCAGGTGAACATAAACAGGATACAATGTGGAAAGGGCTTGCAATCAAGTGTCTGAAGGACTAATACTGCAGCCATTTAGTTTTTCTGTAGTTTGATTTCAGAGGTTGTCAGAAAGAATTAACTGGTTTCTTTCCCTTGAACTGAGGAGAAATATCTACAGAGCCAATAACCCAAATAGTGAAGATTTTTGTATTTACCATCAGTTTTGAGAGAAAATCCAACTAAAACAAATCTATAATAGGAAGCAGATGGAAACTCTCATCTGTCACATGTTTACTACCTGCTGGGCTGCAGCAGCAGGCTGTGTGCTTTACATACTAACTCAGTGAATCCTCAGAAAATGCTGTGCTGTAGATAATACAATCATCATCCTCATTTTTAGAATGATAATCCCAAGGCATATGTAACTTAATAACTTGCCCTAGGTCTCACAGCTGATGAATGACAGAGCCAGAAAATGACAAAAGAGGCTATCTCTCTCCAGATGCCACGCCCTTGGCAACCAGAAGATAGTGTAGAGTTGAATGTTTTTCATAACACTCATCTGCAATATTCCTTTTCATTTATTTCATTAACAACTTCAGGAAGAAAAGAAAACATTTTCCATAGGTATTCTTCTTTGTCAATTATTTTTCAAAATGTATTTAAGATTCTTTTTCAATGATTTTAGCTTAAATAAAATCATTAAATGTCATTCTTTTTATATCTCTAATATATAACAAAATTACTTATAATTTGTAATTAATAAGTCAAGTTATTTCTCACTGTTGAAACCATAATCTGATAAAAACATAATCATTAGTAGACATTTTCAATACTTAAAGGGATTATGAAAGGATTATGGCACTATTTCATGGAAAAAAAGACAGAGAATCCATTATACTTAATTAACAATTGGTCTCAATGTGTCTGAAGAATGAATCTCATACATATTTTGTTTGTTGACATCCTGGAACAGAGAACAAATCTGCAACTCAGACTGCTCTTTCCGTTGCCCAAAAGCTTAATCATAAATAAATGTATTATTGAATCTCTAAGATCTCTATTTGATGTTTTTAAGATTTTGTATTTTCTTTATTCATCAACAAATATTCAAGGAACACTTGTAAGGTGAAAAAGCACACCCTAATTATAATGGAAATAAACATACAAACAAAAAGCACTAAAAGAAGTTGTGTTCTGACAGAGGAAAAAAGTAATATTTAAATAATGAATAGGAGGACATAAGGAACCTTTGAGTAGAATGGTGTGATATTTTCTCTTAAGAAAAATGAGGATGCTAAACATTGAGGATCATAGACTCTTTAGTCAATACTTCATAAGATTTAATCCTCATTCCTATTGAGACCGATATCAGGTTGTTCAGATTTCTAACAAAATTTTAGAATATGTAAGGGAGTTCAAAGAAAACTAAAGGGTTATCATGCATATAATTTAATTCTACTTGCTATAGAAATTGCATGTCTTTATCATAATTACTTATCATAAATTTTATAGTTTGCTAGAAAACAAATTCTAAAGGATATTGTGAAAGACAACAATTATTAAATATTTTAAGACTCACATTTGTGATTAACTTTAAAAAGCATAGTGATTATATGACAGTTTCAAAGTTATATACCTTTGTATAATATGAATTCTAAGTTATCACACTTGTCCCTACAATAATTATATAATAGATTTGAATAGTTCTCCAATATAGTTATCTGAGTTCTCAGAGAATTCTTTTCCATCCAAGTCTGCCTTTAAGAATTTCGTAGCTCATCTCACTTTATAGTTCCTGGGAGGAACACTCTGTAGTGGAACTGCCGTGGCCTTGTTGACACTGTCCGTGGCAAAATGAAGGTCATGCTTTCTGTGAAAGACCAGGCTAATTAGAAGAGGTTGTCTGTTCCAAGATGTATGAGATTCAAGGGTTGATGCCCTGATGTCATGAATGTTTCCAATTATTGTGTACAACAAACTTTCCTAACAATTCCTAAAAATGAAAACTTGCCCATTAAGATTTCATCTGAAGGGAATTATAACAAAATTTACCAAGTTTTGTAAAAACATTCTATAAACTTCACTTAAAATTACGAGTATGGTTACTACAAATTTCAAAATAATTTGACAACGTTTTAACTAAAAAAATTAAAAATTATTATGGAGGGACAAGCATTATGGCATAGTGATTGAGTTATTGCTTCAGATGCCCTCATCCCACA
Source organism: Oryctolagus cuniculus (assembly GCF_051225735.1). NCBI lineage: Eukaryota > Metazoa > Chordata > Mammalia > Lagomorpha > Leporidae > Oryctolagus > Oryctolagus cuniculus. The sequence continues at coordinate 77,947,663 of NC_142874.1, read as the reverse complement.
CTGGAGTGGCCAAATTAATCCAGACCTTGATTCCAATTCAAGCTTTTTGCTAACACACAACTTAGTAGGCAGCAAGGAATGACTCCAATACTTGGATCCTTGCCTTTCACGTTGGGGACCTAGATGGAGTATCTTGTTCCTGGCTTAAGTCAGGCTTACACCTTACTCTTGTTGATATTTGTGGAGTGAATCTGATGATGGAAGATCTGACTTTATCTCTTCTTTCTTTCAAATGAAATAAAAACAAAAAAAATGTAAAAATGTATTTGAAAATTAAAAATTACAGAAAGTTACCATAACTGTTATTATATTGCCTAAGCATGCTTTCATGCCAAGGAGGATCATGACCAGATAGAAAGAATATGCACTTCCATTAAAGAGTTCTGGAAAAGCAGAGAATATGTCTATCAGCACACAAAAATCACTTTCAGTCTGACATGTCCAAGTGTCTGGATCACTTATTTAGACAGCACAGTATTTTTTAACACATTATCCTCAAAGGGAAATCGGAGCACAGTGTTTGTCAGAAGGACCCTAGCAATTAGTCCAGGAAACACAAGTGGAGAGGAGCAATCTAACATGATCCATGTCCCTATAACCTGAAAATGAGAATGTTAATTAACTTTGCTTCATCTTCAGAGTCTTCGCCCTTGATAAGTGTATATGTGTATTTTATAAAATAAATATACATTAACAAATTTAAATAGTGACACAGTCTCTATGGTCATTTTACAGTTTCCATGACACAGCAAATTATTTTTACTTTACAGCTAGCACTTGTTAAGCTTGTAATAATCCTTTTTATAATGATGTATTCCTATAGGATAATTACAAGATAATGCTTTCATTATAGTTATGTTAATTCTAATCTCACAGGAGCCTTAGGAACTTGGTCTCATGATAGCATGGCATTTCTTAACACTCTTTTTCCATTAATTTTTATCTCAATGAATGCCATTGTCTTTAATTTCAGCTGTGTGTGTGTGTGCATTTCTAAGTATTAAGAGAAAATTCCTTTAGCGAATTTTGAGGACAAAAATTTGAATTGTTAACAGACATTTCTTCAAGATACAAGATCCATTGACTATAATATTTTAATATTAGGGTTATTGTAACAGGTATCTATGATGCTTTACTTCTATGGAAATAAGATAAAATTGTGTTTATTGATGAACTGAATTTCTTCTTTTTGAAAGTCCTCAAATTATATATTTCTACATTTTTATAGGCACCCAAATCTAACATAGTTTGTGGAATTAAGATTAAAAAAAAAAACAATAGTTCATCTCTGTGCTTTGGAGTTACGGAAAATGTTTGATAAGTTTCTTATAAATCATGAAGGGTCCAGAATACATAAAATATTAGTCCATACCTTATCATTTAATGGCATATGATCCATAAAATCTGTATAGAAGAATTTCAAATTAGTCCCTATATTAGTTTACAAATATTATGTTATATATTACATATATTCATACATAATAAATCTGATACAAAATGAGTGATTCATTCAGAATTTAAAATATTTTACATATGTATGTGTCTCTATTGTTATATATCTTAATGATAATAATAATAATGAGACTTTCTCAAATGCAATCACAAAAATGTTATGGTTTATATGCAGCAGTATGTATATATTGCTTGTTTTGTATGTAGTATTCCATACATTACTTATTTTCACAAAAGTTCTTAACTAGACAAAAACAATTAACAGCCACAGTTAGATTAAATCCTAATTAAAGATAAGAACAAGTGTCTAAGAAAAACAAAAACATAATTAAAATAGAGTTAAAAAATTTACTGTTTCTGATTTTTATTGCACTGATAACATTCTACCAAACAAGAGTAGAGCCAAATTACAACGATACTGTGAAAAACAAAGGTTTAATTTTTTAACATGTATTTATTTATTGAAAGAGTTACACAGAGAGAGAAGAAGAGATAGAGAAAGAGAGAGAGAGAGAGAGAGGTCTTCCATCCGCTGGTTCACTCCCCAGTGGGCCTCAATGGCCTGAGCTGCGCAAATCCAAAGACACTAGCCAGAGTTTCTTCTGAGGCTCCCAGGTGGGTTCCGGGGCCTAAGTACTTGGGCCATCTGCTACAGCTTTCCCAGGCCATAGCAGAGAGCTGGATCAGAAGTGGAGCAGCCAGGATTCAAACCAGCTCCCATAAGGGATGCTAGCACTGCATGTGGCGGCTTTACCTGCTAAGCCACAGCTCTAGCACCAAAGGTTTTCTTAACATTGTATTTAAATATAGTTCATTACAGGGCATGGAGTCATATAATAAAAACACCTTACATAGCAAGAATGAAAGGATATTGCTTTTGACTCTTACTTGTAGGTGAAATTTGACAAATTGTCATCATTAAGCACCACAATGGGGTTTACTTTTACTTTTGACTCTATATCAAGGCTGTTACTACACTGAGTTCTGCCTCATTCAGAAATGCTTGTTGAAAAGATTAGAACATGAGGAACAGGCACAGTAAGAAGAGCCTGTGTGGACAACAGAAAATATAACAGATCCATTGGTTCATGAAAAATTCCTATGCTTGTTTCCTTTATTTGTTCTGAGCTATAGCATCCACTGGCATGACATGAAACAAGGTAGTACGTTCCTTTTCTGTTCAGAAAACAATAAAAATACATATGAGGAAATCAATACAATGCAAATACTTCATCAAATGTTTTTCCTTAGGTAGGGCTAACCAATAATGTAGAACATCAAATTACTCCGAACTGTGTTAGAATTACTCTTTTATTTTAAAATGTCTTTCTTTTTTTATTTGAAAGACAAAAGCATCAGAGAGTGAGGGTGAGAGAGACAGAGATCTTCCATTTACTGGACCAATCCAAGAATGGCTGCAACATCCCAATGTTTAATTTATTCTGTGATAGATTATGATGGAACAAAGACAAAAAGCCTTAGATCCATATATATATATATATATATATATATATATATATATATCTCAGCTACACAGTAGCAAGCAGCCTCCCGTTTTTCTGCCCTGCTAATACAACCCCACCCTGTCTTGCTTGACCAGCTCTGCCCTGTCTGGACTGCTGGACATACCACTATCTGAAGAGACCAGCCACCAGCTTGAGGTCTCGCCAGTATTCCCAGCTTTCTCCCCGCAGATAATGAGCTCAGCCCCAGAGTCCAGCCTCAGACTCACCCTCTGTCCAAACTCTTCCCAGCTCATACTATAATCTTGCAGGAACTTTCGGACGAGTCCAAGCTCTCCCTCTATCTAGGGAGCCCAGCTTTAGCTCAGAAACCTAAGCCCCTTCCTGCTGCTTTGTACTATATAAACCATTAGTCTCTCTGCCATGTATTCACTGGCAACTCTCTGCCATGTGTTCCCCTGGAGTGAGCCCCCTCAGGCTTTATTCTTATGAATAAAACTATTCTGGCTGTGGCTTCATACTCTCCTTTCGTGACATTCATGATGCTGAAACCCAGGAGAGATGCAGTAGGCCCCTCGCCCACTGTGGTCCCTAAGGAGCTTACACAGCCTTCAGGCAGTCATTGAACTTGCACCCTGAGCTCTCAACTTTCCTTCCACCTGGTTGTGGCTGTATACCTACCTGCCACATGCCAGGAGCCCTGAGACTCTTCCCTGCCTCTTCTCTTTGCAGTAACTGGGGGTGAGGACCATGAGTGACCGTTGAGTGCCTGGCCCTTTTGGACTCCTTCAAAACCAGTGGGAGCTTCCAGATGAACAGTGCCTGTGAGGCTGAATCCTTGACCTCTTACTCTATTCTATCATCTCCATTTTCTTTTCCAGAGGGAGACTTCGGATGTGTGGGACAGGAAGTAACCTGGTGGGAGACTGCTAGTCCCTCTCCAAGGCTACTCCTTGGTAAGACTCAAAATTCCCTGGGTGAATATCAGAATGCGACTTCCTGACAAAGTATCCAGCCGATCTCCCCTTGTTACTTTAATTTCTGACCTGACTAAATGCTTCTCCCTGGGGGAGGATGGATGAACGCTCAGGTTACTCCCCAGCTGTACTCAGAATAAGTCTGACAGGCTGAGAGATGCCTTTCCAAAGCTCCCCGGGAGAGTTAAGAGCTGCCTTGGTCTTGGTCCCTTGCCCTCTCACTACTTGCTTGAATTTTTCTGCACCCTCCAAAAGTCACAGCCAAAGGTCTTTGCCGGATCTCTTCTGCATCTAACACCAGACCTGATTTTCAGCTTATCAGACTGATAAGAAGTCAGCCTCCGTCTCCCCAAAGCATGCTGGGGCAGACTCCATTCCCCCTTCTCTTCTCTTTTGTTCTGGAAACAGAAAGACCACCAGGGGGTCTAAAGAGGGAAGGGACTTGTCCTACTTCATGTTGAGGATGCTTGTCCTTAAATGCTGTGGCCACACTCACTCTTCTCCAGGAGCATACTCTGGCTGCGTGGGGCTCCTTAGGGGACACGGGAAGTGACCGACCCTCCAACCTCCTATCCCTTTCTACCTGATCCTTGGGCTCTGAATTTTCTCACATCCCACCTGTCTCCCCTCCAGCCTGTTTGTTTAAAAACCTGAGAGGGTAGGGCCTAAAGAGGGAGGTAAATCCAAAGCAACTCATCTTTTGTACTAAAGCCTGGCCAGATGGACACTGGAAAATGCTTCTAAGCTGCCAGAATTTGATACTCTTGAAATCCAAATTCTCCATGATCTTGATAACTGTACACACAGAAATGGCAAATGATCAGCGTTCTCATATATTCAAGTGTTTTCCTCCTCTGAGGCCAACTGCCCTCAATCTAAGACCTCCTTAAGCAGGAAAGACCTGGAGCCCCCCTACCCCAGGCAGTTCTCCCTCTCTCCCCTCACAAGGAGCATAATCCTCTAAAAGAACCCAAAAAAGACTCGTCAATCCCTCTCCCCTCAGCAATGGCTGCAACCACCCCACCACTCCTTTCCTCCTCTAACTTGTCATTCAATCCTTCTCTTTACCCTGCTTTTCCCAGAGAAGAAAAGCTTGTCCTCAAACCCTTGGCCCCATAGTTGCCTCCTTAGTCCCATCCTTTCTGTGATCCTGCCCCGCTGACAACCCTCCACTCACCTGCCCCTGTTCCCCCTTGAGCTTCCATCCGGAGACTCCCTACAGGTAGACACACCTGATTCCACTTGTGATTTTGCACCCTCTTCTCCTTCTCCCATATCCTCTCTCCACACTCACTCTTGAACGATGCAACCCAAACCTCTTCTCCCCCTAAGGGAGGTAACAGGCATGGAAGGTCTGGTTAGGGTTATTGTGCCCTTCTCTCTAATAGACCTTAATCAGATAGAAGAGCATCTAGGCTCATCTTCAGAAAATCCCTCTTAATATTGTCAGGGATTTCTTTGCCTGACTCAATCCTACAGCTTGACCTGGAACAATGTCTCTCATCTTGTCCTCCACCTTTACTCCAGATGAATTTGAACCCATCTGGCATGTTTCTGAACAACATTCAGATGATATGCACTGTCACACCCTAGACAGACAACTACAGGCTGATAAAGCGGTTCCTAGAGCCACTCTTGTCCCTAATTAGACCCACCAACTTGGAGACCCAGACCTCCTGCCTGTTGGCAGCTATAGATAAAATAAGCAGGTTAACTATGACAAGATTTTAGGAGGTCACTGAAGGGCCTGATGAAATCCTTTGTCTTTATGACCTACCTTATAGAGAAAATAACAATTATACTAATACAAATCCCAATTTCCCAGAAGGTCAGCTGTTTTAAATACCTACTTTTTGTCCCGTTCAGCCTCAGATATCAAGTGCAAACTCCAAAAGCTAGATAATGCCTGACAAACTATCCAGAGAGAGCTTATAAATGTGGTGTTTCACAACTCTAACAACGGGGACAAGGAACTAAAGACTCAAAAGGAAAAAAAAAAAAACATATGAAATTAAATATCAGATGATTGCCTCTGCAGTCCACCAAAACCCAAGTTACAACCCAAGTCTCAGCCCTCTGGGAGCTTGCAATCAATGCAACAATGCTGGGCTCTGGTCCAAGGACTGACCTAATCTAAGGCTTTTCATCAAGACATGCCCCAGCTGTGGACAGTGGAAACACTGGAAGTTGGATTGCACTCAGAGAGGATTCCCTCCGCATCTGGGGCAGCCCTCTGCTCTGCCACCCCAGTGCAAGACATCTAATCTTTGTTAAAACTAATCGAATGAAGGAGCCTGGGTTCCACAGCCCCCATTGCAGTCTAGTCCATGGACCTGAGAGTATTAGGGACAGTATCTGGCAAGTGAATTTCCTTTTTGATGGACATTAGTGCTAGTTTATCTATTTTAAATGAATATTATGACCTACTCCTCCCTTCCTCTGTCTCTGTTGTCAACATGAAAGGCCTCATCAAGACACTCAATAACCACCCCCCATATATATTTGGGGATACTACTCTTTCACACATTTTCCTAGGTCTTCCCAAAAGTCCCACTCCTCTGATAGGCAGAGACCTTCTCCATTGACTAGGGGCATCTGTCTCCATTTCCACCAGAAATAAAACCTATATGTATATCCTTCATGGGAGTGTGTCCTTCCACCCCCTACCTCTCCATCCCAGACCTCCTCTTTCCCTCTATCAGTCCTATAGTATGGGATACATCACACCCTGTAATCACCACACACCATCCTGCTATTTATATCTACCTAAAGAATCCCACAAAATCTATAGATGTACCCCAATATCCTTTAAGTTCAGAGGGCCATAGAGGCTTAAAACCTATCATAGTCAGCCTCCTGTGGGCTCACATATTCGTCCTAATTCACTATCCCCCAACAAACCTATGCTTCCCATCAAAAACAAACAAACAAAACAGATGGCTCCTATCTTCTAACACAGGACCTCTGATACATTAATGCCTCTGTCCATCCCACTTACCCCATTGTGCCTAACCCCTGCACTCTTCTCTCCCAAATACCCCATTCAAATTCCTTCATTTCTGTCTTGGACTTAAAGGATGCCTTTTTCACAATTCTTCTCTACTAATTTTCCCAGCCACTCTTTGCTTTTACCTACTCTGACCCAGTACTCATCTTACTTGACAGCTCACCCTGGACTGTGTTGCCCTAAGGTTTTTGTGACAGTCCATACTTCTTTGATAAGTCCCTGCAGATAGATCTAGCCTCTACAAGTGGTCAGATATTGAATTATAATGAATAATATTTCATTCACAGATTTTTTATGTTCATACAGTAAAATGGAATCTTTGATAGCCTAATTATATAAGTAGTTTATTAAAGAAGTCATAGGGTTATGGGTATCACAGTTCACTAAACCCAAATCCAGGTATCCTTGCTTTTTTATATTTCATGTCAAAAATTTTCTGACAGTGTTTTTGAAAACAAAATCATCAACTCAAGGCAGGTGAAGAATTCACAGGACAATGAAGAGCAAACAAAGGATTCTCAGTGAACACTTGATTTAACTTGGGGATTCTATTTTGGTTTGCAAGCTTTGGCACCAACTTAATAATGTCAACAAGTATGAATTTGAGTACTGCATTCACTTTGAAGATGAGATTTATAATTACAATTTTAAGATAACCAAAGGACACTTGATTTGCTATAGTTTCAGTAATGGTCATAACAGAATAATGCCCACAAGGATGCCCAAGTCTAAATTGCAGAATCCATAAATATTTTTCTTCATGGCAGAATGTGATTTTCAGGTTTCATGAAGATTTAGGATTTAATGACGGTATTTTTTCCTGGATTATCTTTGTGGGCCTAATGTCATCCCATTGAGAGACATGAGAGACAAAGGAGATGTGATGATATAAGCATAAGAAGGAATGATGTGGTTACAAGTCAAGTCAAGAAATGTTGGAAGTTTCCAGTATAGGCTCTTTACTAGAGCTTTAAAAGAAACACACCTCGGCTGACATCTTGGTTTTAGTCCCTTAAGACTCACATAAGACTTCTGACTTGAGAATAGTAAATGATAAACCTACTTCATTTTAAACCACTAGCTGTGTTATTTGTTTTTTCCCCAACAGGAACATTAGGAAATGTAAGAAATGTTCAGCAACTAATGCAGCTATGAACCAGGAAGCTGGCACTGTGATTTTTTTATCAACATGCCAATGTATACAGGGATCTCAGCATAAACATGCAAATTTCTTAGTTACACCTATCTTAAAATTAAACACTAGTGGATAGTTAATCAAAATATCTACAAAGGAGAAATGCTTGGTAAGTTAACATTAGCAAAAATATTGAATTTTAGAAATTGATTTTGGTAGAATTTGGTTAAAGGTATCACATACAAATATATTTATAAATGAATACTTAATTCAAAAATGAAGCAATAATATATCACAGCTTTGTGAAGCACTTCTATACTGAAATATCTTATCAGTCTATGACAATATATCAATTTTCTCTCTCTTTATCTGCTCTCTGTATTTTTCCCAATTTTATAGCATGTGCCAAGCAAAATATACATGCCACTTTACATCTTCTTTCACCACAAATGCAAATTAAAAACACATACCTACAGAGGTACCTGTTTGAGTAAATGATCTCAAAATGATAATACCTTGCACAAATATATCCTTTCTTAGGCAGCCAGAGATGAAGTGGAAAAGTCTATCACATAAGAGGGGCAGGTTTAATGAGGTAATGTTGGACATAGTCCTCTGAACAACTATGTCTGTCCTAATACTAATTCTTCTTACCCATCTTAATTTGAATAAAAATGATTTTTGGTCAGCTCATACCACAAAATGTGCATGTGACACAAGTTAAGACAATCCGACTAATTCTTTCCTTAACAGCATTGTGATTATTATGTCGTTAGAGATAAAAAGTCGAGTCTCACCCTGGAAATTTGAAGGAATCTATTGAGAGAGAGAGAGAAAAAAAAAATATTGTATCCCACGAATTATAGCTACCATAGTATCACATTAAGGGTGTAGCATTTTCAATAAAGTCAGGTATATGTAGGAAGGTAAATAAATGGGAAAATTGAGGGGAAAAAGAGAGGATAAAAGAAAGTGGATATGGGAGTGCACAAAAACTTTATGTCATCATTTCAAACTCTAGCTACATTTGTCCTCAACCAGCTTACCAGTTGTATGATTTACTGTTTGGAGCATGGTTCTTTTTATTAGCGATGCTAATACTCTCCACCAATACAGAGATACTTTACTTTGTTTTATGCCATGACATATCTTCTTTAAGTGTTATAGAAAAGGAAAAGAAATGTAGTTCTATGATATCATGAAATCTTCGATGCAATTTAAATAATGAACTTTATTTTAAAAACAGAGATAACATTTGGTAGAAAAATCAAGGAAATTTTAAATTAGAACTCGTGTGCAAATAATTAATACTGATTTTATCCGAAATCACTGGAGAATCACAATTTCAGAAGAGCAGTAAGCAAAAATAACTAAAATGATTTCAGGCAAATTTAATTTGCAGTTAGAAAACCTAAGAATCACTCCTTAAAATATCACTGTATAATTAAATTTTCTTAAAATGACAGGTCTCTTGCCTTGTTTTTGAACTGCTTTTAATATAATTATAGACAGTGCAATAATGAGAATGCTTAGTGTGGGAGAAAGTTAATACAAGGCCAAAGTGACATGCTAGTAATTGTATAGTGCTCGGCATAGGAGATCAGTTCTAAGAATAAAAATTTCTAGTTCTAAGCCTGGTGCAAATCATACATATCTTACTCCATACTTTGTCATTTACAACAATAAATATTCTCTTTTGGAGGCAAATAAATTTCTCATTGTGACTTCCATTTCTGCCTTTTCATATAGAAAGCAGTAGTGGCTTATTCCTACTGCTTCAGAATTCATTCCCTAAGCACCTTGTCTAGCAGTTTTTCAGGAGCTTGACTGCATTCAGCTTTCACTGCCTCTTCAAAGGTGGTAACAATGATAACAATGCCAAGAATGCGATTTGTGGTTTTCTATATAATTAATACATTTTCCATATCTAATTCTGCTTCAAAATCAAAATATATTTGCTTAAGGGAGGCAGTGCTGAGATTCAGAGTTTAATTTAAGCCAAAATAGTTATGAGTTAATGATGGTGTTATCTTTATTTAAATAGAATCAAAAGTTGACAGTGCTTATCAAAGATTTCTGTTTTCATTAGAAAATAGCTAAAATATATTTATCAACATGTCATGTTAAGAAATTACATTTATATAACACTCAATACAAATGAGCTTCCTAAGCTTGATATGGAAAATCTACAAAAAATATAGCAGCATTATATTAATGACTGGAATCTTGAATTTTCTCCTTTAAAAGCAAGTATACCCACTCTTACTGCTTCTATTCGGTATCTCACTGTAAGTCTTACTTAATATAGTGGAAAAAGAAAAGAAAGTAAAAGGAATGCAGATGGGAAGGAAGAAATATGACTGACTTTGTTTGAACATAATGATTGAATTCTAGGAATTTGAAAGAGTTGACAACACACCCAGAACTAGTAGTGGTTCCAGTCAGTCCTCTGTGTCCATGGGTTATATATCTGTGGATTAATAAACTGAACAGAAACTATCTACTTCTGTATTGAATTCCTACAGAATTTTTGTTTGTCATGGTTACCTAAAGAGTACATTGTAACAACTTATAGTATTTAGGTTGTAACAGGTATTAAAAGTCATTTCTAGATTATATAAAGCATACAGGAGAATGTACACAGATTACTTACAAAGATTGTGATCTTTAATATAATATACATGAACATCTATAGATTCTGGTATGCTCCGGGATCCTAAACCAAACCCCTAGGCTTAACAAGGGATGAATGTATAGTTAGTTTTCTGGAAAAAAAAAACCATAAAAATAAAAAAGTTGATCACTTTACTATATACCCATAATGGACAATTTGGATTTGAAATTTAGAATATGACACTATTTACAAAAGCATCAAAAATAAAATATTTGATTAAAAAATCTAATAAAATAAGCACAACATCCATATGAGCAAAACTACAAAATGAAGGTAAAGATCTAAATAATAATTGGAAAGTATTGTGTATTCACATATGGGAAGACTCAATAAGACCATATTTCCTTCTTAAATTAACCTAGAAGTTCAATATAATCTAAATAAAAATGATAGCAATATCTCATTGACATTTATTTGTTTACAAATTCCAAAGCATATATGGAAGTAACAGAGTTACAGTTGCCAATATAGTATTGAAGCAGAACAAAGTACAAAGATAGTACCCAATTCAATATTTGATACTGAATTACAAAAATCAAGACCAAATTGGATTTCTGAAAGAACAAGCATCTTTTATAAACACTATTCATACACAGACACTATGAAATTGAACAGAGGGCCCAGAAACAGACCAACAAAAATGCAATCAACTTATTTTTGAAAAAGGAGGAAAGACAATTCAATGAAGAAAATATAGTGTTTTAAATAAATAGTACTCTAACAACTGGGCTTCCATGTAATCATAATAAAAATTCTAGACAGTGGTGTCACATCTTTCAAAACACTAAATCAAATGGGACCATAGATCTAAATTAAAAAAAAAAAATCTAATTTTTGGAAGATACCAAAAAAGAATCTCTAGTTTACACTGAATTTGGTGATGATTTTTATATGCATATAAATGCATGATTTGTGAAAGAAAAGAGTATGTAAGCTGAACTGTATTAAAATTAAAAGAATCTTCTGATCTGTGAAATATAGTTAAGAAGGTAAATAAGCATCCATTTATCTAATTAATATATAAATCATTATTTTATAACATAACTGCTAATAATTTCTCTTTAAATGTTCCTTAAAAGAAATAAAATATTTATTTAAGGACCAGCTTGTTTGGAACAAGCTGGAGACCATGGAAAGTAAAGTAGATTAAAGAACAACAATGCCATAACATGATATTCATGAAAAAGTCTCTGAGGAGGGGGAAAAATGAGCTGAAGGGAAAATAGTGTTGTGTTGTATTGTCATCTTCATTCATTTCCAGAAATGTTTTGACTTCCCTTTTGGTTTCTTCTATGACCATCTGTTCATTTGAATTTACTGAGACTTGCGTTATGGCCTACCATATGGTCTATCCTACAGAAAGTTTCATGCACTGATGAAAATAATGTGTAAGAAAGGGAGGAGATGTACAATTTGGGACATGCTCAAGCTGACTAGCCCCAAATGGTGGAGTTAGAAATGTGCCAGGGGATTCCAATACAATCCCATCAAAGTGGCTTGTACCAATGCCATCTCACCTGTCCAAGGGATCAATTTCAGTTCACAATTGATCACACTGATAGGTCTAAGAGTCAAAGGGATCACATAAACAAGACTAGTGCCTGCTAATACTATATGATAGAATAAAAAAGGGAGAGAACAATCCAACATGGGAAGTGGGATACACAGCAGACCCATAGAATGGCAGATGTCCTAAACAGCACTCTGGCCTCAGAATCAGACCTTAAGGCATTCAGATCTGGCTGAAGAGCCCATGAGAGTATTTCAGGCATGGAAATCAAGAAACTATGGCAAAAAAAAGAGACCTAAATGAAAGATCTCCGTGAGTGAGATCCCAGTAGATAGAACAGGCCATCAAAGAAGGAGGTACCTTTCTCTGAAGGGAGGAGAGAACTTCTGCCTTGACTATGACCTTGTCTGAATATGATCGAAGTCAGGAAACTCAAAAGGCTTCCATATCCTTGGCAACTCATGACTAGAGCTGAGGGAGATTACTGACGCCACAAACAAGAGTGTCAATTTGTTAAGTCAACAACAGGAGTCACTGTGCACTTATTCCTCATGTAGGATCTCTGTCCTCAATGTGTTGTTCAATATGAATTAATGCTACAACTAGTACTGAAACAGTATTTTACACTTTATTTTCTGTGTGGGTGCAAACTGATGAAATCTTTACTTAAGTTGATCTGTATATAAAGAGAATTGAAAATGAATCTTGATGTGAATGGAATGGGAGAGGGAGCGGGAGATGGGAGGGTTGTGGGTAGGAGGGAAGTTATGGGGGGGGAGCCATTTTAATTCATAAACTGTACTTTGGAAATTTATAATTACTAAATAAAAGTTAAAAAAGAAAATAATGTGTATTCTTCAACTATGGGATGAAATGTTCTGTAAATATCAGTTAAGTACATTTGGTCCATAGTGCAGATTAGCTTTGATGTTTCTTTGTGAATTTCCTATCTAGTTTGTTCATCCAGTGATCAAAGTGGGCTGTTGAAATACCCCAATACTAATATATTCTAGTCTGTGTTTCTCTTAGATCCATTAACATTTATTTTAAATAGCCAAGTGCCTTAGCATTTGGTGCATATACATTTATTATAGTCACATATTTCTGTTTAATTGATCCCTACATCATTACGTAGTGCTGTTCAATGTATTTTTTAAGTTTTTATGTTAAACTCTATTTCGTCTGGTATTATGATGGCTACATTTTCTTGCTTTTACTCACATTAGCATGGGATAAACATTTCCCATCCTTTCACTTTCAGTCTGCATATATCTTTGTTGGTGAGGTATGTTTCGCTAAGGCAACACATGGAAGAATCTTGTTTTTTTTTTTTTTGTTTTTTTTTTTTTAATACATTCAGCCCATCTGTATCTTTTAACTGGAAAATTTATGTTATTTATATTCAAGGTTACTATTGATAAATGACAACTTGGCCCTGCCCATTTCAGTAAATATTCCTTTTTTTTTTTTTTTGCTTTAGATTTCCTTTGTATTTTTATTGGGAGATTTTCTGCCTTTGCATTCTTTCATGATGATCGCTATCTTTCTGTATTTCTCTGTTTTAGCACATCCTTGAACAACATTTGTAAGGCTGGAAGACTGGTGAAAAATTCTTTCAATTTCTGTTTGTTATGAAAGGTTTTATTTCAGTTTCATTCAAAAATGAGAGCTTTGCTGGGTGCAGTATTCTGGGTTACACCGGTTGACAGTTTTTTTTTTTTTCTTTCTTTTAACATGCAGCCATATGGGGAGTGAACCAGCAGATGGAAGACTTCTCTCTCCCTCCCCCCACCTCACCTCTCTCAAATAAATAAAAAAATCTTTTATTTTTAAAAAATAAATGAAATTTTGGGGTTAGGTATTTGACTCAGCAGTTAAAATGCCTACATCCAATATCAAAATACCTGGGTTTCTGTCCTGGCTTCACTTCCAAATTCACCTTCCTGCCAACATACATCCTGGGAAGCAATAGGTTATGGCTCAAATATTTGTGGCTCTGACATAAATAGGGATGGAATTCCTGGCTCTGGGTTTTGGGCTGGCCCAGTCTAAGCTACTGTGGGCAACTGGGGAGTGTACCAGCAAATGGGACCAAATGGGAGCGCTCTCTCTCAATCTGTCTCATTCCTCTCCAGAGTAAGCAGGAAAAAAAGAGAGAGTAAGTAATAATGGAGATGTAAGATCTAGAACACTTTGGTCACAACTCCTAATAGGAGGGAAGGGAAGATGCCAATTGATAATGGAGTAATGTCTAGGTCTGTTGTCGCGCCACTGGCTACAAGTCACCAAAAAAAGATAGTACCAGTTTCTTTTTTTTTTCATTTTTTTCAACTTTAATTTAATAAATATAAATTTCCAAAGTACAACTTTTGTATTATAGTGGCTTTTCCCTGCAAAATATCCCTCCAACCTGCAACCATCTACTCTCCCACTCCCTCTCCTATCTCATTCTTCATCAAGATTCATTTTCAATTCTTTATATACAGAAGATCAACAGTATATACTAAGTAAAGATTTCAACAGACTGCACCAACACAGTCACACAAAGTAGAGTACTGTTTGTATAGTAGCTTTAACGTTAATTAGCATAGCACAGCACATTCAGGACAGAGATCCTACATGGGGAGCAGGTGCACAGTGACTCCCTTGTTGATTTAACAGTTGACACTATTACTTATGACGTCAGTAATAACCTGAGGCTCTTGTCATGAACTGCCAAGGCTATGGAAGCCTCTGGAATTCACAAACTCTGATCTTATTTAGACAAGGCCATAATAAAGTGGAAGTTCTCTCCACTTGATTGGGAAAGGTACCTCCTTCTTTGATGGCATGTTCTTTACTCTTGGATCTCATTCGTAGAGATCTTTCATTTAGGTCATTTTGTTCCCACAGTGTCTTGGCTTTCCATGTCTGTGAAACTCTCATGGGCTTTTTAGCCAGATCCAAATGCCTTAAGGGCTGCTTCTGAGGCCAGAGTGCTGTTTAGGACATGTGCCATTCTATGTGTCTGCTGTGTATCCACTTCCCATGTAGGATCATTCTCTCCTTTTTAATTCTATCAATTATTATTTATCTAATCTGTTTGACACTTCATCCTATCTTTTTGATCAGTTATGAACTGAAACTGATCACTTTGACGAATGAGATGGCATTGGTACATGCCACCTTGATGGGATTGAATTGGAATCCCCTGGCACGTTTCTAGGTCTACCATTAGGGGTAAGTCTGAGTGAGCATGTGCCGAGTACATCTCCTCCCTCTCTTATTCCCACTCTTATATGTAACAGGGATCACTTTTCAGTTAAATTAAACACCTAAGAATAATTGTATCTTAATTAAAGAGTTCAATCAATAGTATTAAGTAGTACAAAAAATACTAAAAGGAAGAAACTAATAAGTTGTTCCTCAACAGTCAGGACAAGGGCTGATTCAAGTCATTGTTTCTCATAGTGTCCATTTCACTTCCAGAGGTTTCCTTTTAGGTGCTCAGTTAGTTCTCACCAATCAGGGCGAACATATGGTATTTGTCCCTTTGAGGCTGGCTTATTTCACGCAGCATGATGTTTTCCAGATTTCTCCATTTTGTTGCAAATGACTGGATTTCATTTTTTTTTTAACCACTGTGTAGTATTCTATAGAGTACATAGCCCATAATTTCTTTATCCAGTCTTCTGTTGAGCATTTAGTTTTATTCCATTTCTTAACTATTGTGAATTTACATACAAAAAACATTGAGATGCAGACAGCTCTTTTATTTGCCACTTTAATTTCCTCTGGGTAAATTCCAAGGAATGGGATGACTGGGTCTTGTGGTAGGGCTATATTCAGGTTTCTGGGAAATCTCCAGACTGATCTCTAAAATGACTTTACCAGTTTGCATTCCCACCAACAGTGGGTTAGTGTCCCCTTTTCCCCACATTCTCGCCAGCATCTGTTGTTAGTTGATTTCTGTATGTAAGCGATTCTAACTGGGGTGAGGTGAAACATCATTGTGGTTTCAGTTTGCATTTCACTGATGGATAGTAATCCTGAACATTTTTTCATATGTCTGTTTGCTGTTGGGATTTCCTCTTTTAAAAATGTCTATTGAGGTCCTTGGCCCATCTCTTAACTGGGTTGTTCGTTTTCATATTGTGGAGATTCTTGATCTCTTTTTAGATTCTGGTTATTAAACCATTATCAATTGCATAATTTGCAAGCATTTTTCCCACTTTGTTGGTTGCCTCTTCACTTTCCTGACTGTTTCTTTTGTAGTACAGAAACTTCTCCATTTGATGTAATCCCAATTGTTAACTTTGGCTTTGACTGCCTGTGCCTTTGGGGTCTATTCATAGAAGTCTTTGCCTGTGCCTATATCTTGCAGGTTTTCTCTGATGTTCTCTAATAATTTGATGATGTCAGGTCATAGATTTAGATCTTTAATCCAGGTTGAGTGGATTTTTGTGTAAGGTGTAAGGTAGAGGTTTTGCTTCATGCTTCTGCATGTGGAAATCCAGTTTTCCCAGCACCATTTGTTGATAGAATGTCCTTGCTCCAGGAATTGGTTTTAGATCCTTGATCAAATAGCAGTTGGCTGTAGATGTTGTATTGATTTCTGGTGTTTCAATTCTGTTCCATTGGTCTATCCATCTGTTTCTGTACCAGTACCATGCTGTTTTGATTACAACTGCCCTGTAGTATGTCCTGAAATCTGGTATTGTGATGCCTCCGGCTTTGTTTTTCTTGTAAAAGATTGCATTAACTATTCGAGGTCTCCTGTGCCTCTATATGAATTTGGTATCTTGATTGGTATTACACTGAATCTATAAATTGCTTTTGGGAGAATGGATATTTTGATGATATTGATTCTTCTAATCCAAGAGCATGGAAGATTTTTCCATTTTTTGGTATCCTCTTCTATTTCTTTCTTTAAGATTTTGTCATTCTCATCATAGAGATCTTTGACACCCTTGCTCAAGTATATTTCAAGGTATTTGATTGTTTTTGTAGCTATTGAGAATGGGATTGATCTTAGAAGTTCTTCCTCAGCCGTGGCATTGCCTGTGTATACAAAGGCTGTTGATTTTTGTGCATTAATTTTATACCCTGCTACATTGTGAAAATCTTCTATGAGTTCCAATAGTCTCTTAGTAGAGTTCTTTGGGTCCCCTAAATAAAGAATCATATCATCTGCAAAGAGGGATAGTTTGAGTTCTTCCTTCCCAATTTGTATCCCTTTCATTTCTTTTTCTTGCCTAATAGCTCTGGCTAAAACTTCCAGAACTATATTGAATAGCAATGGTCAGAGTGGGCATCCCTGTCTGGTACCAGATCTCAGTGGAAATGCTTCCAACTTTTTCCCATTCAATAGGATGCTGGCCATGGGTTTTTTATACATTGCTTTGATTATTTTGAGGAGTATTCCTTCTATACCCAATTTGCTTAGAGTTTCATCATGAAAGGGTGTTGTGAAATCAAATAATTTCTCTGCATCTATTGCAATAACCATATGGTTATGGGATGGTTCATCATTCACAAATCAATCAATGTGATTCACCACATTAACAGACTGCAGAAGAAAAACCATATGATTATCTCAATAGATGCAGAGAAAGCATTCGATAAAATTCAACACCCTTTCATGATGAAAACTCTAAGCAAATTGGGTATAGAAGGAACATTCCTCAATATAATCAAAGCAATTTATGAAAAACCCACGGTCAGCATCCTACTGAATGGGGAAAAGTTGGAAGCATTTCCACTGAGATCTGGCACCAAACAGGGATGCCCACTCTCACCACTGCTATTCAATATAGTTCTGGAAGTTTTAGCCAGAGCCATCAGACAAGAAAAAGAAATTACAGGAATACAAATTGAGAAGGAAGAAGTCAAACTATCCCTCTTTGCAGATGCTATGATTCTTTACTTAGAGGATCCAAAGAACTCTACTAAGAGATATTGGAACACTTAGAGGAGTTTGGCAAAGTATCAGGGTATAAAATCAATGCACAAAAATCAACAGCCTTTGTATACACAAGCAATGCCACTGCTGAGAAAGAACTTCTAAGATCAATCCTGTGGGGAGCAACTCGGACTAGACTAAGTTACTGGAATTAAGACTTATTCTATGCATCTGCTCTCCCACAATATGGCGCTGGGAGAGGAGAAAACAGCTTCCGCACAGCTGCCTCCAGTTCAACCAATAAACTGTAGGACTTGCTCCTGATTGGAGGAGAGCAGCGTACTCGGCGTGTGGGCAGCCGAGTTGGGATTGGCGGAGGAGGACTATAAAGGAGGAGAGAGACGGCATGCACCGGGAACATCTAAGGGGAACATCTATCTGAAGGAACACCTGTGCAGCCCCCGAGAGAGCCGGCCGGCGGTGTGCCGCTCCCCTGAGGAAGTGGGGAAAGTGGCCAGGGGGAACCGCCCTTCCACGGAGGTGGAAGGGACAGTAGCCAACCCGGGAAGAACCAGCAGCAAACCCGGGGAGGGCTGAGCAGACGAAAGAACAGCGCAGGGTCCTGTGTTGTTCCTCCACAAAGACGGGGAGCGACATAATGGTGCCGTGACTCGGATGTGAAGCCTAGGCAGGGCTTAGTGTCGTTCCTCCATGAAGAGGGGGAGTGACAAATCCCATTCACAATAGCTACAAAAAACAATCAAATACCTTGGAAAAAACTTAACCAAGGATGCTAAAGATCTCTACGATGAAAATTACAACATCTTAAAGAAAGAAATAGAAGAGGATACCAAAAAATGGAAAAATCTTCCATGCTCATGGATTGGAGAATCAACATCATCAAAATGTCCATTTTCCCAAAAGCAATTTATAGATTCAATGCAATCCCAATCAAGATACCAAAAACATTCTTCTCAGATCTAGAAAAAATGATGCTGAAATTCCTATGGAGGCACAAGAGACCTTGAATAGCTAAAGCAATCTTGTACAACAAAAACAAAGCCGGAGGCATCAAAATACCAGATTTCAGGACATACTACAGGGCAGTTGTAATCAAAACAGCATGGTACTGGTACAGAAACAGATGGATAGACCAATGGAACAGAATTGAAACACCAGAAATTAACCCAAACATCTACAGCCAACTTATATTTGATCAAGGATCTAAAACCAATTCCTGGAGCAAGGGCAGTCTATTCAATAAACGGTGCTGGGGAAACTGGATTTCCACATACAGAAGCATGAAGCAAGACCCCTACCTTATACCTTACACAAAAATCCACTCAACCTGGATTAAAGACCTAAATCTATGACCTGACACCATCAAGTTATTAGAGAACATTGGAGAAACCCTTCAAGGTATTGGCACAGGCAAAGAGTTTCTGGAAAAGACCAAGGAGGCATAGGCAGTCAAAGCCAAAATCAACTATTGGGATTGCATCAAATTGAGAAGTTTCTGTACTTCAAAAAACACAGTCAGGAGAGTGAAGAGACAACCGACAGAATGGGAAAAAATATTTGCAAACTATGCAACAGATAAAGCGTTGATAACCAGAATCTACAAAGAGATCAAGAAACTCCACAAAAACAAAACAAACAACCCACTTAAGAGATGGGCCAAGGACCTCAATAGACATTTTTCAAAAGAGGAAATCCAAATGGCCAACAGACACATGAAAAAATGTTCAAGATCACTAGCAATCAGGGAAATGCAAATCAAAAACCACAATAAGGTTTCACCTCACCCCAATTAAAATGGCTCACATACAGAAATCTACCAACAACAGATGATGGAGAGGATGTGGGGAAAAAGGGACACTAACCCACTGTTGGTGGAATGCAAACTGGTAAAGCCACTGTGGACGTCAGTCTTGAGATTCCTCAGAAACCTGAAGATAACCCTACCATTCAACCCAGCCATCCCACCCCTTGGAATTGACCCAAATGAATTTAAATTGGCAAACAAAAAAGAGGTCTGCACCCTAATGTTTATTGCAGCTCAATTCACAATAGCTAAGACCTGGAACCAACCTAAATGCCCATCAACGGTAGACTGGATAAATGAATTATGGGATATGTACTCTTTAGAATGGAGGAATCTGGAACACATCATGCTGAGTGAAATAAGCCAGTCCCAAAGGGACAAATATCATATGTTCTCCCTGATCAGTGACAACTGACTGAACACCAAAAAGGAAACCTGTTGAAATGAAATGGACACTATGAGAAACGGTGACTTGATCAGCATAGCCCTGACTGTTAATGAACAACTTAATACGTTATCCCACTTAGTATTTTTTGTTTGTTTGTTCTACCTAATACTTCTGGTTTGATTCTGTAATGAATACACAATTATTCTTAAGTGTTGAAATTTAACTGAAATGTGATCCCTGTTAAATATAAGAGTAGGAATAAGAGTGGAAAGAGATGTACAATTTGGGACATGCTCAAGCTGACTTGCCCCAATGGTAGAGTTAGAAACATACCTGGGGATTCAAATTCAATCCCACTAAGGTGGCATGTACCAATGCCATCTCCCTAGTCCCAGTGATCAATTTCTGTTCACAATTGATCATAATGAAAGGAATAAGAGTCAAAGGGATCACATAAACAAGTCTAGTGCCTGCTAATACTAACCAATAGAATAAATAAAGGGGAGAGCGATCCAACATGGGAAGCAGGATACACAGCAGACTCATAGAATGGCGGATGTCCTAAACAGCACTCTGGCCTCAGAATCAGCCCTAAAGGCATTCGGATCTGGCTGAAAAGCCCATGAGAGTATTTCAGGCATGGAAAGCCAAGACACTCTGGGAAAAAAAAAGAAAAAAACCTAAATGAAAGATCTCTACGAGTGAGATCCCAGTGGAAAGAACGTGTCATCAAAGAAGGAGGTTCCTTTCTCTGAAGGGAGGAGAGAACTTCCACTTTGACTATGACCTTGTCTAAACAAGATAAGAGTTGGTGAACTCAAAAGGCTTCCATAGCCTTGGAAACTCATGACTGGAGCATAGGGAGATTACTGATGCCATAAACAAGAGTGTCAATTTGTTAAGTCAACAACAGGAGTCACTGTGCACTTACTCCTCATGTAGGATCTCTGTCCTTAATGTACT
Organism: Oryctolagus cuniculus; assembly: GCF_051225735.1. Classification (NCBI taxonomy): domain Eukaryota; kingdom Metazoa; phylum Chordata; class Mammalia; order Lagomorpha; family Leporidae; genus Oryctolagus; species Oryctolagus cuniculus. The sequence continues at coordinate 77,926,388 of NC_142874.1, read as the reverse complement.
GTACATTGAGATTTAATGCTATAACTAGTACTCAAGCAGTATTTTTCACTTTGTGTTTCTATGTGGGTGCAAACTGTTGAAATCTTTACTTAATGTATACTAAACTGATCTTATGTATATATAGAAAATTGAAAATGAATCTTGATATGAATGGAAGGGGAGAGAGAGTGGGAAAGGGGAGGGTTGAGGGTGGGAGGGAAGTCATTGGGGGGGGGGGAAGCCGATGTAATCCATAAGCTGTACTTTGGAAATCTATATTCATTAAATAAAAGTTAAAAAAAAAAGTACAACTGACCATATTTAAGTAGGTGTATCACTGGGATATCTTTTATATTCCAGTGGCCTATTTATTAGTCTATTCTTTCTCCAATATTACTTCATTATTTTAGCTGTATAGATAGACCCAAGTTGTTATTTTTGGTCCTCTTTCTTTATTTTTCACTATCAATATTGTTTTGTCTATTCTGTGACATTTCACAAGTCATACAAACATCACAGCCATTTGTTGATATCACAAAATAATTTACCAGAATTTACATTGGCATTACATTACACATTATAGATTAAACTATGGTATACTCACATTTGACAGTACTGATTTTTTTTCTATTCGTGAGAAATGTTATCTTTCTAATCTTCAGTTTTCTTTAAAATTTATTTAGTTTCATTTTTGCACTTTTTGTCGAAAAGCATTATACATATTTTGTTAGAATTTAATTTTTTTAAAATTTATTTGTATGTATCCTATAAATATCATATTAGGAACATAGTAATTCTTCCCATCACCCCTGTTTTCCCATCCATTCCCCTGCCCCTTTCCTCCCCTCTCTGTTTGGTCCAAGAAAAAAAGGAGAGGAGAGGAGAGGAGAGGAGAGGAGAGGAGAGGAGAGGAGAGGAGAGGAGAGGGGAGGGGAGGGGAAGGGAGGGGAGGGGAGGGGAGGGGAGGGGAGGGGAGGGGAGGAAGGGGAGGGGAAGTAGAGAGAGAAATAAATGAAGGAAGGAAGGAAGGAAGGAAGGAAGGAAGGAAGGAAGGAAGGAAGGAAGGAAGAAAGAAGAAAACTAAGAGAACTCTTTCTCAACAATATAAACAAGGGGTGTTCTTTGTTATTGCTTCTTGATGATGTTTTCAGTTTTTTCCCCTTCTTTTCCCTTCCTTCCTCCCCTTCTTTCCTTTTTGAAACTTAATTATCTTTAAAAAAGAATCCCAAGGATGATACATCTTTTGTGAGCTCTTAGACATGACTACAAGTTATGAATCACAATAATATTCTCCTTTTAGTACACTAAAAGGAAGTGATTCTTGAGAACAAGTTTTACTATTCAATCTCATGATACAACCCTTTGTGGACAGATGTCCTTCATGGGAAGTTAGTGCACAGTGACACTTGATGTTTATTTAACAAATAACACTCAAGGTTCTTCGCATGAGCTGCCTCTGCTGTGGAAGCATTTTGGATCCAGTAGCTCGACAAGGCCATAAGCAAAGTGGAAGTTCTCTCCTCCTTTCAGAGAAATGTACCTCCTTCTTTGGTGTCCACTTCTTTGCACTGGGGTCTCACTCACAGAAGTCCTTTATGTAGGACATTTTTCCCCATATTGTATTGGCTTCCCATGCCTGAAATGCTCCCCTTTGGCTTTCCAGCCAGACTGGACTGCCTTAAGGGCTGATTCTGAGGCCTGAGTGCTACTTAAAGCAATTGTAATTCTATGAATTTGCTGTATGGACTGTTTCCCATGTTGGAGGCTTCACTTCTTTTAAAATCTGTCTATTCTTGTTTCCAAACACTTAGTTCTATTAATATGCACACTTTAACTCCTGATCATATCTTTATGGTCATTTTACCATTTACTTGTTCCTATCCATCTGATCTTTGTAACACTTAAGCGTCTATTTTTATCAGCCAGTTTAAGGGATTTTGGGGTCTTATGGCTAGTTGTTAGGTTGTACTCTTATAAGTAAGTCCTATGAATATATATGAGATTATACCACTTTATGATTGCATACTTCATATATTTCACAATTACAACTTTATGATCTTGGTGATTTTTCCTACTGTGCCTGTGCTCCCACTCTGGCACCCTCCCCTTCCTCTTACTTTCTTAATCTCATTCTTATTCTTTACTAAGATCTATTTTCAATTAACTTTATACATATATGATTAACGCTATGTTAAGTATAGCCTTCAATGAATCATATGAAGGAGAAAAAGGATAGGGAAATATTAAAAGGAAAGATAAACAAAAATATAGAATAAGAAGCTGTTCTTCAACATTCAACATAAGGGCTGTTCATAATCATAGGTTCTCAAAGTGTCAATTTAGTTTCTACATGTTGTCTTTTAGGTGCTCTATTAGTTATCACATGTCAAGGAAAACACAGAATTTGAATCTTTGGGATTGGCTCCCATTTTTGGTAAGTTGGATCAATGGTGTGTCAATTCTATTTACTTTTTTGAAAAACAAGCTTTTCATTTTGCTGATCTTTTGTGTTGTTTTATTGGTTTCGACTTTGTTGATTTCGTCTCTAATTTTATTTTTTTCTTTTCCCCTACTAGTTTTGGGTTTAGTTTGCTAGTGTTTTTCTTGGTGTGGGATGCGGGATGCCAAGGTATTACCCCCTGGTGTTTTCAACACTAGTTGCAACTGCTTGTACCTTTGATCTGAGGCAACCTTCTTGCGAGCAGAGTCCACTCTGTTGTGAGCTGGTGTAGATCTGTGGGTCACGGGAGTGTATGCAGAGCCCTCCCCCCAACCTACTGGGCTCACCTGTGGTGGGCAGGCACAAGGTTTAGATAGGCATGACTCCACCTTGCCATACTCATTGCATGGTGGAGAAAGGTATTTTTATAAACTATTGTGTTCTTCACTGTTTGGGTAGAGGGTGAAGTGACTCCCACTATTGCTGGGTGTGTTCACAGCAGGCAAGGGCAGCACTATGTTCTTGGTCCAAAATTAGAGGAAAAAGAAAATGAAACAAAACAATCAGAGTATCAGAATGGCTTCTTCCAATGGCTGCTGGTCCCCGCAGGGTACAGATAATGGTAGGGAGGTGAACCACCTCTCCATCTGTTCATTTATTCTTTCAGAAGCAGTTCATCAAGCACTCACTCCAGCTGCTATCTACACCTCTAAGAACACATGGAGTGCCCTCCCCCTCTCACTTGGTCTGCTGGGGCCAGCGCTGGAGCCAGATTTCTCTTCTCAGGGTCAGAGCCTCCAGTTCTCCCTGCTCCCTCCCTTTATTTACTCTTTCAGTGCAGACCTGGATTGTCTCTGCCACACTCTGGGTTTTCTGTTGTAAATTTGCCACAGCTTTATCTCTGGTGAGTAGTTTCAACCCTTTTTAAACATGTAGGATTTTTTTTTCCACAGAATCTTATCTTTCCATGCCTGAGATGCTCTTGCAGGCCTTTCAGCCCTACCTGGAAGCCTTACGGGTTGATTCTGAGGTTAGAGTGTTATTTTCTGTGAAAGCCATTCTAGGAGTCTGCTGTGTGGACGGCTTCCCATGTTGGGCCTTCCTTCCTTTTTTAATTCTATTATTTTTACTGGCTCATTGATGTTATTTATGTCGTCCCTTTTAAACTTAGACTGGTCTATCTGTTACCTTTAAAATTTAATATGATCATTGTAACAGTGAAGGTGGTGTTTATACCACCAATTCTTATGGGTTTGGAGCCCCATGATTAGATCTTAGGCTGTACCCTGAGAGGTAAGTCTATATGTCTGTATGCAGAACTATACTGTTTTAGAGTTTTAGATTACCTCCTCCATTTCTTATTCCCTCCCTTGTTTCTAACTGAGATTTTTTTCCAATTGCTTTAAAATACATATAATTAACTCTGTGTTACATAGAGAGCTCAACATATAGTGTGAGGTAAAGAGATGAGAGAGAGAAAGAGAAAGAAAACAGAGGGAAAAAATCAAGAAAAAAAAAGAAAGAAAGAGAAAAAAAATGAGAAAACCAAACCAAAAGGATATACTCAGTAAAAAGCAACAATAGTTAACTGTCTCTAGACAATCAGGTCAAGTATTCTTGAGGACATTAGTTCTGAAAGTGACTATTTCACTTCTATACCTTTCATTTTAGCTGTGCTTAAATTCTCCCAAATCAGGGAGAACATATGGTGTTTGTTTTTTGGGACTGGGATATTTCATCATGAAAGAGTGTTGTATTTTGCCAAATGTTTTCTCTGCATCTATTGAGATGATCATATGATTTTTGTTCCCCAATTTGCTAACGTGATGTATCACATTGTTTGATTTTTGAATGTTGAACCATCCCTGCATACCAGGAATAAATCCCACTTGGCCCAGGTGAATGATCTTTCTGATGTGCAGTTGGATTTGGTTGGCCAGGATTTTGTTGAGTATTTTTGCATCTATGTTCATCAGGGAGATAGGTCTATAGTTTTCTTTCTCTGTTTCTTCTTTTCCGGGCTTAGGAATTAAGGTGATATTGGCTTCATAGAAATAATTTGGCAGGATTCCCTCCCTTTCAATTGTTTTGAATTATTTGAGTAGAACTGGATTAATTGTTCTTTAAATGTCTGGTAGAATCAAGCAGTGAAACTGTTCGGTCCTGAGTGTTCCTTTTTTTAGTTAGTTGGGCCAATGGTGTGTCTATTTTGTTTATTTTTTCAAAGGACCAGCTCCTGGTTTTGCTGATCTTTTGTATTTTTTTTTTGTTTGTTTGTTTCAATTCTCTTTATTCTCTAATTTTTTTTCTTTTGCTGGATTTGGGTTTGGTTTGCTGCTGTTTTTCTAGATCCTTGAAGTGCATAGAGAGGTCATTTATTTGGTACCTTTCCAGTTTCTTGATGTAGGCACCAATTGCTATAAACTTTCCTCTTACCACTGCTTTTGCTGTATCCCACAGGTTTTGGTAAGTTGTATTGTCATTTTTCATTCATCTCTCTGGCACATTTTAGGATTTATTCTTTGTGTTTCACTGAGCTGACTGTTGCTACAATGTGTTGTGGTGAATTCCTTTTCTGGTCAAATTTGTTAGGACTCCTGTGTATTTGCAAATACTGTGTATTTGTTGAAGTTGGTTGTTTCTTTCAACCCGCCTATGTTGGAAGTTTTCTGATATTATTTTATTGAAAATGCCTTCTAATCTGTTCTCTCTTTCCACACCCTCAGGGGCTCCTATTATTCAGATGTTACAAAACATGATTGAATCTTGTAAGTCTCCAACCATGTTTTTTAATTTCCTAATTTCTTCTTCTTGTGTTTGTTCTGACTGTTTTATTTTTGGGAAGTTTGTCTTTGAGTTCTGATATTCACTCTTCTAGTTCATCCGTTCGATTTCTGAGGGATTCCCTGGTATTTTTTATTTGGTCAATTGAGTTTTTCATTTCCAGTATTTCATTCTGGCTTCCCTTTAGGATCTCCAATCTTTGGGAGTGATTTTGGTTCAGATCTTGAATCTGTTTCTCATTGCTTCTAATTAATCTAATTATTAATTTTCTGAATTATTTTTCTGGCATGACTTCAAATTCTTCTTCTTCAGCCTCTATTATGGATAGTTTAGCCTGCTCCATTGGTGAGTTCATAAGTTCTTCTATATTCTTATTCAGGATTTTTCCTTTGTTCTTTGGCATTTCTGTTTAGTTTCCATTTGGTTTAATGTTTAAGTTGATTTCCCTCTGCTATGGGATGCTAGGGGTCTGTGCCAATTGTCAGTGTAAGCAGGCAGCTCCACCTTCTAGAGCTTGTTTATTTCTGGTAACTGAAGGAGGCGGATACTTGAGTAGGCTGGTACCTGGGCTTTGAAGTACTAAGCCCTGCCCCCCGAGGTGGGTCTTCCTGTTCTTTTGTTCACCCAACAGCGCCTGGGCCTCTGTTGCTCAGCCCCGCGGTCACTGTGACCCTGCATGATGAGTGGGGATTCACTCTGAACGGCTGTGGTCCTTGTTCCCATGGTGAGGTGGTCCCTGCCACTGATTTTGCATTAGGGAGGCAAAAGCAGAGCCCATCCTCTTTCACTCCCAAATGTAAACAAACAAGATAGCTGCTCTCCACCTGCTGCAGCTCTGATTGTTGGGGGGGAGGGTAGTGAGGGATGGTGGCATGTTCAATCACTCAGTTAGTCCCCTAGGATAGTGCCCTCTTCCCCACTACAGAGCAAGCACTATTCACCTTGCTTTGCTCTGCTTACCTATTTATCTGTGCTAATGTCTCTCTGTCCCTCCCAGAGTGCAGTGGGAGTGGCTGTTGAGGCTTCAGAGGAGGCCGCCATCCTTCCATTGGTTCTTTGTTGTGTTTTCTTCCTGTAGTTTGGGCACCACTACCTTCCCTGGCACGGTCCCTGGCACTCTCTGGCATGCTCCTGTGCCACTCCGTGCCAACCTTCTGTGGTTCTGTCACCTGATTGTCTCTTCTATTCATCAATCTCTCTGCAACTTAGCACAACTTGCTGCTATACTGCCATCTTCCTGACCACCCATTTTGAGTTTTCTTTTTCTTTCTTTCTTTTTTTTTTTTTTTTGACTGGCAGAGTGGACAGTGAGAGAGACAGAGAGAAAGTTCTCTCTTTTCTGTTGGTTCACCACCCAATGGTTGCTGCAGCCAGTGCGCTACGGCCAGTGTGCCACAATGATCTGAAGCCAGGAGCCAAGTGCTTCTCCTGGTCTCCCATGCAGGTGCAGGGCCCAAGCACTTGGGCCATCCTCCAATGCCTTCCTGGGCCACAGCAGAGAGCTGGACTGAAAGAGGAGCAACTGGGACACAATCCAGCACCCCGACCGGGACTAGAACCCAGGGTGCTGGCGCCGCAGGCAGAGGATTAGCCTAGTGAGCCATGGCACCGGTCACCATTTTGAGTTTTTTAAAAAATATTTCAGACCCCACAAATATGGGAGAACATGTGATATCTTTCTGTGTCTTGCATTTTTTGACGCAACACAGTGTCTTCTAGTTCCACCCCTTTGACTGCAATTGACATGCAGGATTTCATTATTTTATATAGCTAAATAATAGTCCATTGCACTTTATCCATTCATCTGATGATGGACACATTTGTTGTTTCCATATTTTGGCTATTGTGAATAGTGCTGCTGAAAATATGGTTGTTCAAGTATCTCTTTGATACAATGACTTCATATCTTTTGAATATAAATTTAGAAGTGGGATCTCCATATTACATCACAATATTACTTCTGGACTTCTAAGAAATTTCCATAATGTTTTCCACAGTGGCTGCACTAATTTACATTCGCAGCAACAGTGTTTAAGAGCTCCCTTTTTCTTCTTACTGGTAATTGTTACTGTCTTTTTGCAAAATAGCCATTCTGACAGTTTTGAGGTGATATTTCATTGTGATTTGATTTGAATCTTTCAGAATTTCTACATAAGTGATATGTTGCATGTGAACAAAAAGTTTTATTACTTCCTTCTTAAATTATACTCTCTCTTTTTTTTCTATTATTAGCCTATTAGCTAGAACTTTCTTTCTTTCTTTTTCTTTTCTTTTTTTTTTTTTTTTCTTGACAGGCATTGTGGACAGTGAGAGAGAGCGAGAGAGACAGAGAGAAAGGTTTTCCTTTACTGTTGTTTCACCCTCCAATGGCCACTGTGGCCGGCGCGCTGTGGCCGGTGCGCTGTGGCTGGCACACTGCGCTGATCCAAAGCTAGGAGCCAGGTGCTTCTCTTGGTCTCTCATGTGGGTGCACAGAGGGCCCAAGCACTTGGGCCATCCTCCACTGCACTCCCGGGCCACAGCAGAGAGATGGACTGGAAGAGGGGCAACCAGGACAGAATCCCGCACCCCAACCAGAACTGCAGGTGGAGGATTAGCCTATTGAGCTGCAGCGCCAGCCAAATTAGCCAGAACTTTCAGTATGACTTTCAATGTTGTTGTAAGATGGGATATTCTGGTTTTGTTTTGGATGATCATTATTTGTTTTTCATCGAACTTCTTTATCAATTTGAAGAAGTTCTCCCCTATTCCTAGTTTGCTGGAATTTTCATCATGAATGGCTGAAGGATTAAATGAAATGTTTTTCCTACATCCATTGATATGACCATGTGAATTTTCTGTTCTGTAGTCTGTTGATCTAGTTGATTACAGATTGATTTTTGAATGATGCACCATCCTTTCATCCTTTGATAAACCCCATGTGATTGTGATGAAAACTTTTTTTTTGTTGTGTTCAGAATTTTTAATTTATGTTCATGAGATATATCAGTCCATCACTTATTTTTCTTTACTATCATTGGATTTGAGACAAATGTGCAATTTTTATAATAAAGTAAGAAATTTAATATACATAAACATAAGAAATATAGAGAAGTCTTTTCACTAGGATACATTGTCTACAGACTTCCATGACAACACATAAAAAGATGTTCCTCAACAATTGCCAATTTCAAAGGACCCCACAACTGAATCACATTGGCCAGTATTGTAATGTAACAGGTTGAACCTCTGCCTGCAGGGTTGGCAGCACATATCGGTGCTGATTCCTGTCCTGGCTGCTCCTCTTCCAATCCACCTCTCTGTTTTTGGCCTGGAAAATCAATGGAAGATGGCCCACTTGCTTGGAGACCCACAGGAAGCTCCTAGCTTCTGTCTTGAGAGCGGCCCATCTACATCCATTGCAGCCATTTGGGAAGTGAATCAATGGATGGAAGACCTGTCTTTCTGTCTCCCCTTCTCTCTGCCTATAACTCTACATCCAAAATAAATTAATAGAATCTTAAAAAATAAAACAACTGAATCATAAATAAGACTATTTAGTCACCTATTTATTCTAATGGTTTATGATAGATAATGTCAATTTGTTAGATTTAGTAGCTACTTATTTTTGTATTGTATAATTATAATAAATGACATCTATTTTTATTTTTGTTTTTGTTTTTTAACTGGTAATGATGTTAAGAGGTAATTGTTGTAGATGTTGGCAGGGCATTTTCTACATGCCTTTTAAATTAAACTAAATTAGGAGATGTGGTCTAGTTTATAAGAAAAGTCACTTTCAACTCCACTAATGTAATTTTAGGGAACATAGTGCTCATTTGGGTAGTTTGCTTTAGAGATTACATTTCTTAAATCTAAGAAACTTTATCATGTTTGTCTCAAAGGAATAGTTATGAAGAAGCTATTGGAAATAAATCAGTATTTGAATGTTGTCCATTTATGTCAATGAAATGAGTCAGTAAGCCAGGAAGTGTGTTTTTTCAAAGTCATAAAATCGGTAGTCTAACTAGTGTTTAACTGTAGAAATCAAATCTGTTCTTGTAAAAAGGTGTTAGAATGGTCAAAATGCAACCAGGATGCATAGGAGTAATCAAGAAACAAATTACTGTGACCAAGTTTGTCCTCATGATTTCTTTATTTTTTATTTTTTAAAGATTTTTTAATTTATTTATTTGACAGGTAGAATTACAGAGAGAGAGAGAGAGAAAGCTTTTCCTTCCGTAATTCACTTTCCAAATGACTGCAATGGCTGGAGCTGCGCCAGTCCCAAGCCAGGAGCCAGGTGCTTCTTCCAGGTCTCCCATGTGGGTTCAGGGGCCCAAACACTTGGCCATCTTCTACTGCTATCCCAGACCACAGCAGAGAGCTGGACTGGAAGAGGAGCAACTGGGACTAGAACCGGTGCCCATATGGGATGCCGGCACCACAGGAGGAGGATTATCCTAGTGTGCCACAGCGCCAGGCCCTGTTCTCACGATTTATTAAGACTTCTGTAGCATAACAATATTTACTTACTTACCTTTAAATCATGAGCAGTGCATTTAAAAGGAATAGTTATCCATTTCTCAGTTGTCCTTATAATCATTATAGAATTTTATATATTTTTATATATATCATATAAAGGGAAAAATCACCCTTTTGTTCAGATGGTTGAGCTATACAAGTTCATCAGAAAAGTACTATGCTTTATAGGACACTTATGTATATGTATATCATACATATACAAATGAGAATACTCAGGAAAAGAAATGAAAGGATTTTTTTTAAAGTTCTCACTCCATAAAATCAAAAAGATGTGAAAGCCCAATAGGTTATATTTGTGACTATTTTAAAATAATTGAAATATTGTACATATTTTTAAGGTGAAACATCAGTAGAGTTATTGACACTTTCCATTCCTGTAGGTTGTCAAATTTTCTGTATAAACACTTGAATAGTTTTTCAAAATTCTTATTATGGAACAGGGAGGAAGCAATATTCTCAAGGTTGCCTTAGGAATAATGTAAGAGAGCATGTAATATAGAAAATTCAGTGGATGCTCAGTTTATGATTTAGAGGTAAAATTAAGATTTATTATCTACTGACTGGTAATATAAAAACAACTTAGTTTAACCAGAAGAGCATGCTGTCTAAAGAAAATAACAGTGGGTAGAGGGACCTTGTATTCCAGTGGATAACTCAGTGAAAACTATTTATAAAGTACATTGGACTCCAAATAAGCAATCCAAGCATAGATCATCCATTACTGTGAAAGTGGATGTCAAATTGCTATGCAAGGATAGATAGAATTCACCAATTTGCAGTGATGTTTTATAGAAAGAAAGATAACGAAAACATTTGCTCTGTTATTATACAGTAACAAAAAGAAATCGCAGCAGAAATCCATCAACTTAATGTGAAAACATATATTAAATTAAAGACGCTATTAAATGAAAGATGTTGTTCAGACAATTTCCACCATTCCCACTGGTTCCTGTGATGCCTAGTAAAATTCAGAACAGACTCTATCCATGCGGGAAAGTTCTGGCTGTTCAACCCAATCATCTTTTTCCTTCATTAAACTTTATAGAATACCTATGAGAAATGTTACTTTCTTTTTAATACCACTAGTTTCTACTTAAATGTGTCAACTTCTTCATATTGTTCTCTGACATTTTCATAGATACTTTTGAGAAGAAATGGCAGCAAAAAAAAAAAAAAAACAACATATTGGTGAAACAGGTTTAATTTAATATGTTATGTAAGGAAACAATGTTCATTTGTGTATAAGAACTTAAAAAAATACACAAAGGGGGTCAGTGTTGTGGCACAGCAGGTTAAACTGCCGCCACAGCCCATATAAGCACTAGTTTGAGTCCCTGCTGCTCCTCTTTTGATCCAGATTCTTGTTAATGTGCTTGGGAAAGTCATGGAATATGGTTCAAGTGCTTGAGCCATAATACCTTCTTGGAAGACCCAGATGAAGCTCCAGGCTCCTGGCAACCTGGTCCAGCACAGGCTGTTGCAACCATTTGAGAAGTGAATCAGCAAATGTAAGATCTCTCTCTCTCTCTCTCTCTCTCTCTCACTTTTCTAACTATGCCTTTCAATCAATAAATATTTTTTAAATACAGAAAGAAGTCAATATTTAACAAAAGTAAAACATATTAGGGCATCACAAATGGCTGCATTTTTTGGTTTTTGATTGAAAATTCTGTTTTACAATTAAGCACATGCTTAAGAGGAAAAACAACAAATTTCCAATTAATTCACTAAGTACAGGTTAGTTACTACAGTATCTCATTTGTAAAATAGTAGATTTTGTTGGCATGCTTTAGGAAGTAAATATTTTCCCAGAGAAATATAATTTTCTTTTCATTTTAAATAAATGAAACCTCATGAGCTGGTTTCTACTTTGTTATTTTCTTTTTATTCATTGAGGTAGAATAGAGATTTCTCAATTTTCTTCACTTTGATGTTAGAATCACATAGTTAAACTTGGGTATATTTGAAAGGAAGAACAACATTTCACTTCTTTTTTAATTTTCTAAATTTTTATTAAAATAAAGAGAACAGATTTCAGAGCTGGCCTTGAAGCATAGAAGTTTAGGCCATGGCCTGCAATGTCAGAATCACATATGGGCACCAGTTCAAGCACGGGCTGCTCTACTTCCCAATCAGCTCCCTGCTAATGTGCCTGGGAAAACACCAGAAGAAGGTTCAAGTATTTGGGCCCCTGCCACCCAGGTAGGAGATCTGAAAGAAACTCCTGGTCCTGGCTTCAGACCCTACCAGTTCCATCCATTGCAAATATCTGGGGAGTGAATCAGCGATGTGAAGATCCCTCTGTTCCTCCCTCTCTCTTCCTGTGAACTCTGCTTTCAAAGAAATAAATAAATTTCTTTTTTTTTAACTTTTATTTAATGAATATAAATTTCCAAAGTACGACTTATGGATTACAATGGCTTCCCCCCCAATACCGTCACTCCCACCCACAACCCTCCCCTTTCCCACTCCCTCTCCCCTTCCATTCACATCAAGATTCATTTTCAATTATCTTAATATACAGAAGACGAGCTTAGTATACATTAAGTAAGGATTTCAACAGTTTGCTCCCACACAGAAACATAAAGTGAAAAATAATAGATAATTTTTTTAAAATGATGATGAAATCAGATCAGACCTATTGTCATGTTTAATCCCAGTGAGAGTCAAGTTGGGAATTGATAATTTCTTTTTTTTCTTTTTCTTTTTTTTTTTTTTTTTACAGAAGATCAGTTTAGTATACATTAAGTAAAGATTTCAACAGTTTGCACCCCCATAGAAACACAAAGTGAAATATACTGTTTGAGTACTCGTTATAGCATTAAGCCTCAATGTACAGCACATTAAGGACAGAGATCCTACATGAGGAGTAAGTGCACCGTAACTCCTGTTGTTGACTTAACAAATTGACACTCCTGTTTATGGCATCAGTAATCTCCCTATGCACCAGTCATGAATTTCCAAGGCTATGGAAGCCCCTTGAGTTCTCCGACTCTTATCTTGTTTAGACAAGGTCATAGTCAAAGTGGAGGTTCTCTCCTCCCTTCAGAGAAAGGTACCTCCTTCTTTGAAGAGCTGTTCTTTCCACTGGGATCTCACTCACAGAGATCTTTTTGCCAGAGTGTCTTGGCATTCCATGCCTGAAATACTCTCATGGGCTTTTCAGCCAGATCCGAATGCCTTTAGGGCTGATTCTGAGGCCAGAGTGCTATTTAGGACATCTGCCATTCTATGAGTCTGCTGAGTATCTCGCTTCCCATGTTGGATTATTCTATCCCCTTTATTTATTCTGTCGGTTAGTGTTAGCAGGTACTAGACTTGTTTATGTGCTCCCTTTGACTCTTAGTCCTTTCATTATGATCAATTCTGAACAGAAATTGATCACTTGGAATAGTGAGATGGCATTGGTACATGCCACCGTGATGGGACTGAATTGGAATCCCCTGGTATGTTTCTAACTCTATCATTTGGGGCAAGTCAGCTTGAGCATGTCCCAAATTGTACATCTCTTCCCTCTCTTATTCCCACTCTTATGTTTAACAGGGATCACATTTCAGTTAATTTTCAACACTTAAGAATAACTGTGTGATAATTACAGAATTAAACCAGTCATATTAAGTAGAACAGACAAAAAAAATACTAAGAGGGATAATGTACTTAGTTGTTCATTAACAGTCAGGGCTATGCTGATCAAGTCACCGTTTCTCATAGTGTCCATTTCACTTCAGGAGGTTTCCTTTTTGGTGTTCAGTCAGTTGTCACCAATCAGGGAGAACATATGGTATTTGTCCCTTTGGGACTGGCTTATTTCACTCAGCATGATATGTTCCAAATTCCTCCATTTTGTTGCAAATGACTGGATTTCGTTGCTTCTTACTGCGGTATAGTATTCTAAAGAGTACATATCCCATAATTTCTTTATCCAGTCTACTGTTGACGGGCATTTAGGTTGGTTCCAGGTCTTGGCTATTGTGAATTGTGCTGCGATAAACATTAGGGTGCAGACCGCATTTTTGTTTGACAATTTAAACTCCTTTGGGTAAATTCCAAGGAGTGGGATGGCTGGGTCGAACGGTAGGGTTATCTTCAGGTTTCTGAGGAATCTCCAGACTGACTTCCATAGTGGCTTGACCAGTTTGCATTCCCACCAACAGTGGGTTAGTGTCCCTTTTTCCCCACATCCTCGCCAGCATCTGTTGTTGGTAGATTTCTTCATGTGAGCCATTCTAACCGGGGTGAAGTGAAACCTCATTGTGGTTTTGATTTGCATTTCCCTGATTGCTAGCGACCTTGAACATTTTTTCATGTGCCTGTTGGCCTCTTGGATTTCCTATTTTGAAAAATGTCTATTGAGGTCTTTGGCCCATTTCTTAAGTGGGTTGTTGGTTTTGTTTTTGTGGAGTTTCTTGATCTCTTTGTAGATTCTGGTTATTAACCCTTTATCTGTTGCATAGTTTGCAAATATTTTTTCCCATTCTGTCGGTTGTCTCTTCACTCTCCTGACTATTTCTTTTGCAGTACAGAAACTTCTCAATTTGATGCAATCCCAAGAGTTGATTTTGGCTTTGACTGCCTGTGCCTCCCAGTTCTTTTCCAGAAATTCTTTGCCTGTGCCAATATCTTGAAGGGTTTCTCCAATGTTCTCTAATAACTTCATGGTGTCAGGTCATAGATTTAGGTCTTTAATCCCCGTTGAGTGGATTTTTGTGTAAGGTGTAAGGTAGGGGTCTTGCTTCATGCTTCTGCACGTGGAAATCCAGTTTGCCCAGCTCCATTTATTGAATAGACTGTCCTTGCTCCAGGGATTGGTTTTAGATCCTTGATCAAATATAAGTTGGCTGTAGATGTTTGGGTTGATTTCTGGTGTTTGAATTCTGTTCCATTGGTCTATCCATCTGTTTCTGTACCAGTACCATGCTGTTTTGATTACAACTGCCCTGTAGTATGTCCTGAAATCTGGTATTGTGATGCCTCCAGCTTTGTTCTTGTTGTACTAGATTGCTTTAGCTATTTGAGGTCTCTTGTGCCTCCATATGAATTTCAGCATCATTTTTTCTAGATCTGAGAAGAATGTCTTTGGTATCTTGATTGAGATTGCATTGAATCTATAAATTGCTTTTGGGAGAATGGACATTTTGATGATGTTGATTCTTCCAATCCATGAGCATGGAAGATTTTTCCATTTTTTGGTATCCTCTTCTATTTCTTTCTTTAAGATTTTGTAATTCTCATCATAGAGATCTTGAACGTCCTTGGTTAAGTTTATTCCAAGGTATTTGATTGTTTTTGTAGCTATTGTGAATGGGATTGATCTTAGCAGTTCTTTCTAAGTCATGGCATTGCTTGTGTATACAAAGGCTGTTGATTTTTGTGCATTGATTTTATACCCTGATACTTTGCCAAACTCCTCTATGAGTTCCAATAGTCTCTTAGTAGAGTTCTTTGGATCCTCTAAGTAAAGAATCATAGCATCTGCAAAGAGGGATAGTTTGACTTCTTCCTTCTCAATTTGTATTCCTTTGATTTCTTTTTCTTGTCTGATGGCTCTGGCTAAAACTTCCAGAACTATGTTAAAAATAGTAGTGGTGAGAGTGGGCATCCCTGTTTGGTGCCAGATTTCAGTGGAAATGCTTTCAACTTTTCCCCATTCAATAGGATGCTGGCTGTGGGTTTTGTATAAATTGCTTTGATTATATTGAGGAATGTTCCTTCTATACCCAATTTGCTTAGAGTTTTCATCATGAAAGGGTGTTGAATCTTATCGAATGCTTTCTCTGCATCAATTGAGATAATCATATGGTTTTTCTTCTGCAGTCTGTTAACGTGGTGAATCACATTGATTGATTTGCGAATGTTGAACCATCTCTGCATACCAGTGATGAATCCCACTTGGTCTGGGTGGATGATTTTCCTGATGTGTTGTTGTACTCTATTGGCCAGAATTTTATTGAGGATTTTTGCATCTATGTTCATCAGGGATATTGGTCTGTAATTTTCTTTCAGTGCTGCATCTTTCTCTGGCTTAGGGATTAAGGTGATGCTGGCTCCATAGAAAGAATTTGGGAGGATTCCCTCTTCTTCGATTGTTCTGAATAGTTTGAGAAGAAATGGGATTAGTTCTTCTTTAAATGTCTGGTAGAATTCAGCAGTGAATCCATCTGGTCCTGGGCTTTTCTTTGTTGGGAGGGCCTTAATTAGGGTTTCAATTTCTGTTTCAGTTATGGGACTGTTTAGGTTTTCTATGTCTTCATGGTTCAATTTTGGTAAATTGCATGTGTCCAGGAATCTATCCATTTCTGATAGGTTTCCCTGTTTGCTGGCATACAAGTCCTTGTAGTAATTTCTGATGATTCTTTTTATTTCTGTGGTGTCTGTTGTTACGTTTCCTTTTTCATTTCTGATTTTATTTATTTGGGTCTTTTCTCTTCTTTTTTTAGTAAGTTGGGCCAATGGGGTGTCAATTTTGTTTATTTTTTCAAAAAACCAGCTTCTCGCTTGGCTGATTTTTTGTAGTGTTTTTTTTGGATTCAATCCTGTTAATTTCTTCTCTGGTTTTAATTATTTCTCTTCTCCTACTAGATTTGGGTTTGGTTTGCTGAAGTTTTTCTAGGTCCTTGAGATGTGCTGAAAGCTCATTTATTTGGTACCTTTCCAATTTCTTGATATAGGCACCTATTGCTATAAATTTGCCTCTCAATACTGCTTTTGCTGTATCCCATAAGTTTTGATATGTTGTGTTGTTGTCTTCATTTACTTCCAGAAAGTTTTTGATTTCTCTTTTGATTTCTTGAATGACCCAGTGTTCATTCAGGAGCATGTTGTTCAGTCTCCATGTGTTTGCATACTTTCTAGGGTTTCCTCAGTTGCTAATTTCCAGCTTCATTCCGCTGTGTTCTGAGAAGCTGCATGGAATGATTCTAATTCTTTTAAATTTGCTGAGACTTGCTTTAAGGCCTAGTATG
This sequence comes from Oryctolagus cuniculus, assembly GCF_051225735.1. Taxonomy (NCBI): domain Eukaryota; kingdom Metazoa; phylum Chordata; class Mammalia; order Lagomorpha; family Leporidae; genus Oryctolagus; species Oryctolagus cuniculus. Next base: position 77,909,699 of record NC_142874.1, on the reverse strand, counting down.
TGATCAATCCTAGAGAAGGTTCCATGCACTGCTGAGAAGAATGTGAAGTCTTTAGATGTAGGATTGAAAGTTCTGTAGATATCTGTTAGAGACATTTGGGCAATAGTGTTGTTTAAATCTGCTGTTTCCTTGTTGATCTTCTGTCCAGATGATCTGTCTATTTCTGAGAGTGGAGTATTGAAGTACCCCAGTACTATTGTATTGGAATCTAAGTCTCCCTTTAAGTCCCTTAACATATCTTTTAAATAGACTGGTGCCCTGTAATTAGGTGCATATACATTTGTAATAGTTACATCTTCCTGTTGAATTGAACCCTTAATCATTATATAGTGTCCCTCTTTGTCTCTCTTAACAGTTTTTGTATTAAAGTTTATTTTGTCTGATATTAATATGGCTACACCTGCTTTTTTTTGGTTTCTGTTGGCATGGAATATCTTTTTCCAACCTTTCACTTTCAGTCTGCATGCCTCTTTGTTAGAGAGATGTGTTTCTTATAGGCAACAAATAGTTGGGTTGTGTTCTTTGAGCCAGTCAGCCAAACGGTGTCTTTTAACTGAAGAATTCAGACCATTAATGTTCAATGTGACTATTGATACATAGTGACTTTGCCCTGCCATTTTCCCGGAGATATTTTCTAGTATATGCTTTGAGCTTCCCATGCTCTTTTACTGGTAGGTGTTCTTCCTTTCCCTTCTTTCATATTGATGGCCGTGTTTCTGTGTTTCTGAGTGTAGCACATCTTTATGTATCTTTTGCAGGGCCGGATGAGTGGCGGCAAAGTCTTTCAATTTCTGTTTGCTATGAAAGGTCTTTATTTCACCTTCATTCACAAATGATTGCTTGGCAGGATATAATATTCTGGGCTGGTAATTTTTCTCTCTTAGCACCTGTGCTATGTTTCGCCATTCCCTCCTAGCTTGTAGTGTTTCTGATGAGAAGTCTGCTGTGAGTCTGATTGGAGATCCTCTGAGAGTAATCTGACGTTTCTCTCTTGCACATTTTAGGATCTTTTCTTTATGTTTCACTGTGGTGAGTTTAATTACCACGTGTCGTGGTGAGGATCTCTTTTGGTCGTGTTTATTAGGGGTTCTATGAGCTTCCTGTACTAGGATGTCTCTGTCCTTCTCCAAACCTGAAAAGTTCTCTGCTAGTATCTCACTAAAAAGGCCTTCTAATCCTTTCTCTCACTCCATGCCTTCAGGAACTCCTAGAACTCGAATGTTGGTTTTTTAATAGTATCCTGTAGATTCCCAACAATATTTTTTAGATTTCTAATTTCCTCTTCTTTTCTTTGGTTTGACTGTATGTTTTCCTGTGCTCTATCTTCTAAGTCCGATATTCTCTCTTCTGCTTCGCCCATTCTGTTTTTAAGGCTTTCTAATGTGTTGTCATTTGATCTATTGAGCTCTTCATTTCATTTTGATTTCTCTTCACTGTCACACTTTCCTGTTCTACTAGTTTCTGAATTTCATTTTGATTCTTCCTTAAAATTTCATTTTCACGAGAGAGATTTTCAATCTTGTCCAATAAGGATTTCTGTAGTTCAAGGATTTGCTTTTGAAAACTTCTAAATGTTCTTATCATAAATTTTTTGAAATCTGTATCTTGCATTTCTTATATCTCATCATCTTCATAATCTTGGTTTGGGGTGTTTTGTTAATTTGGAGGCATCATAGTGTCATCGTTGATCTTGTTCCCTCGATTTCTGTGTTTGTTACTTGGCATAGTTAATTCTTCTTTCGTCACTGTGTGTGTGTTTTTTTTTTTTTATTTTATACTATATCCGTGTTAAGTGGACTGCCTGCTGTTGGAGGAGCCTTGGAGGCTTGAGATGGTTGCGGCCTGAGAGCTCTGCTTGGTTCTTCCTGATTAGGGGTGTGCAAAGGTGACACCCTCAGGTTATGTGTGGTAAATCTCTCTCTCTCTATTTATTTATTTATTTATTTATTTATTTATTTTATTTATTCAGGGGGTAAGTAACACCTCACGGCATGGCTGTGCAGAATTGATGGTATTTAGCTTCCAGTCTCTGGCTTCTACCCACAGAGTCTGTTTAGGCTCCTCTGGACTTCCACTGGGTTGCCTAGGCTACTGAATTGTAGTGACTCAGTTCCTTAGCTCTCCCCCATTGATATGTAAATCCAGAGAGGGGGCCTGCTCTTTGTCTCTTGAGAATTCTTCAAGCCTTGCAGCCTTGCAACCTTTGCAAGGTTAGGGGAAAGAGAAACCCCCAAGCTTTTTTTTTTTTTTTCCTTCTTTCTGGTAGTGAGTTTGCTGCACTTTCCGGCCCCCCTCTAGATTCTGAGCCCCGTTTCCCCACCAATGTCTCAGGTTATTGAGCTCACCTCCCCGTCCAGCGCCGATGTGTGGACTCGGAGCCCTGGACATCCCAAGTCTCCCCGCTGTTGTCTGTGTGGCATGCACTCCCCTTCCAGCACTGGCACGCAGACCCTGCGGCTTCTGCGGCTCAGTCCCGCGGCTCGGCTTCTGCGCGGTGGGCGACCTTGTTCTCCCAGTAGGTCCTCCGATTCACAGCCACTCGATCCAGAAGAGTTTCCTCTGCAATATTTTCCTGGTTCTTTTTTCTGAGGCTACCATAACTCCCCTTTTATTAAACTAAATTTTCCCGGACTATCGGTTCGCGCCCTCACTATTCTGCCATCTTGGCTCTGCCCCTAACTCGAAATAAATAAATTTCAAAAGCAAAAAGGAGAGGATGTCATGTATTTCATAGATAGGATTCTAAGAAGATAACAACACTTCCCTTTCTCCCTGCCTACCTTCATCTCCTTCCTTGTTTTTTTTTTAATTTTTGTAATAACATAATATCTGTTTACTTTAAAATCATAGACTTAATGCACCACTAAGAATTATGTTCAGTAAGTTAAAATTGAAATTCCACTGTTCTACAGGAGTGTAACAAGAGCTAAAAACAATAATAAAATCATAAGTTTTCAGTTTCATTATTTTTTATTTTATTTATATAAAAGAAACAAATTTCATGTATTTCATATATACAGTTTTAAGAGCATAATGATACTCCCCATCTCACCCTCCCTCCCTCCCTCACTTGCTCTTACACTCCTTTCTATTTTTCTTACTTTTTTTTAGTTTTTACTATGACATACTTTTATCTGTAAATTGCTTTGGGTCGTATGGATGTTTGGTGATATTAATTCTTCCAATGCATGAACATGGAAGAGTTTTACATTTTTTGTGTCTTCTTCTATTTGTTTTCTTAATGTTTTATAATTTTCATTGTAGAGATGTTCACATTCTTGGTTAAAAATATCCCAAGGTATTTAAATTTTTGTAGCTTTTGTGAGTGGGTCTGAAAGAAAAAAAATCACACATGTTCAGACTGATAATTTCTTCCACATACATCCTAATTTACTATACATTTAGAACCATTAGAAATTATGTAAATTGAAAAATGTAAACAATTTTAAAAAGAGTGATATACATTTAATGTCTTTTTAAAAATTTATTTGAGCAGATACACACAGGGGAATGAGAGAGAGAGAGAGAGCGAGTGAGCCTGAAGAGAGAGAGAGAGGAAAGAATGTGTTCATACATAAAGGGCTCCATCATTCACTGGTTCACTCCTCTAATGCACACAATAGCTGGGGCTAGGCCTAGCTGGATACAAGGAGTTGGGAACTCATTCCAGGGTTTCCCCATGGGTTTCAGCAACTTAATTATTTAAACCATCACCATTGCTTCCCAGACTCTGCATGGTAAGATGCAGGAGTCAGGAGCCAGGAATCAAATGCAGGCACATTGTTATGGCACAAACACTATTTTATATAAAGATTTATTTATTTGAAGCCCAGAGTTGCAGAGAGAGAGAGAAAGGGAGAGAGAGAGAACCAAGAGAGACTTAGAGAGAGTGAGATTTTCCATTTGCTGGTTCACTCCCCAAATGGCTTCAACTGCTGGAGGAAGGCCATATGGAAGCCTTGGAGCCAGGAGATTCTTTCTGGTCTTCCATGTGGGTCCAAGGACCCAAGCACTTGGGTCATCTTCTGCTGCTTTCTCAGGTTATTAGCAGAGAGCGGGATCAGAAGTGGATCAGTCAGGTTTTAAACAGATGCCATTTGGGATGTTGGTTACCTGCTATGCCACAGTGCCAGCCCGAGAAACAGTTTATAAGTGCAAGACTAAATAATGTCTTGTCTTGAAATTACCTGTATTGTAATGACGAATCTTAATTGGTAGAACCTATAGTTACTGTAATTCAGAGATTTAGAGGTCATTAAGTGTGTCAAGGATAGAATAGGAAAATGAATTACCTTACAAGTTACATCACAATCACTACTATATAAATATTTGTTTCTGGGCAAACAATTTTGTGTACATATGAAATTTACACCACCCCAAAAATCACTTGTGTGAAGCATCTTTCCAATTTAAAACACACACACACACACACACAAATGTTGATCAAAAAACAATGCAGATCAGATAAAATTCAAATATAGTTTCCCTTTATAGACTCTGTGACAAATGGAGTCTGTTCATTCATTACGTTGTTCAGTATCAGATAATTATTCCATGAAATAAGAGGTGATATGATTATAGTTGTATACTTTTTACAGACTTGCACTTCCAGGCATTTCAGATAACTGGCCATTTATACAAATTCAGATCATTTGAGGACTGTCCTATTCTATACTTGACATGATTAAGGAAGGAACAGAAATCAGTGATTTTATTGCCCTGCCATTTCTTTACCTGCAAAATTCCACTTTTTCACACTTTTAGAGCTAAGTTGCCTTTGCCTTTCATTTTCATTGAAAAATAATTGACTCTGGCTCTGTAGAATAAAACAATATAGTGGTAGTTCACAGAACACAAGAAACTATTGAACCAAGAGGTTATTCTTGGTCTCCCACATGGGTGCAGGGTCCCAAGCACTTGGGCCATCTTCTGCTGTTTTCCTAGGCACATTAATGAGGATGCAGATAGGAAATGAAGCAGCTGGCACTGAAACCAGCACCCATATGTTTTGCTACAGCACAGGCAGCTCTAATTTTACTTTAAATCTCTCCTATGATTTATTTTACTTGAACTATTGGTTTTTAGAGAGTGCTATTTAATCAATTTTTTTATTATCCATTCTTCATTTTTATTTATTTTTAGCTTCATTCCATTGTAGTCAGAAATTTATGCTTTATATATCTTCATATCACGTAACTTTTATTTTTGGCCAAAGATAAGATGTATCTTGGAAAATATTGTATGTACACTTGAGTAGAATGTGTATATGGCTAGTGGGAGGAATGCTCTGTACATGTCTGTTAGATCTTGTTGTTTTCTTATGAATATCATGTCTTCTATTTCCCTACTTGTTTTCTGTTTGGTTAGTCAATCCATTATTTAGTGTGAAATATTTAAGTCTCTAATTACTATGGTACAAGATCAATCTTATTTACAACAGTTAAAAAATTGATACCTTGAAAACATTTATACAATAATTTGATTAAAATATATAAATATATAAAATATATAAAATATATAAAATAAAAATTACAAAACATTAAAGAAACAAATAGAACACATAAAAATGAAAAAACCTTCCATATTCATGAATAGGAAGAATTAGTAGCATAAAAATGTCCATATTGCCCAGAGCAATTTACAGATTTCATTGTGATCCCATACAAAATATCAAGGACATTCTTCTCATATCTAGAAAAAATGATCCTCAAATTCATAGGAAAACACAATATACCCAGAATAGTCAAAATAATCTTGTATAATAAAACCAAAGCCAGGGATATCACAATACCAAATTTTAAGGCATATTACATGGAAGTTTAATCAAAACAAACATAGCCATGTAGACCAACAGAACAAACAAAAATTCCAAAAAAATCAATCCACATATCTACAACCAACCAATTACTGACAAAGGAGCTAAAATCAAGCCCTACAAAAAAAAGACAGTCTTTTGAACAAATAGTGCTGGAAAAACTGAATCTCCACATGCAGAAGTAGGAATTAAGACCCTTACCTTACATGTTACACAAAAATCCAATCAAAATCGATCAAAAACATAAATCTACAGCCCAATATCATCAAATTACTGGAGAACATCGGAGAAATCCTGCAAGATATTCACATAAGCAAAGACTTGTTGGAAAAGATTCCAGAAGCATAGGCAACCAATGCAAAAATAGATAAATAGGGCTAAATCTAAATGAGAAGCTCCTGCACTGCAAAGGAAACACAGCAAATTGTAAGGATAATGGACAGAATGGAAGCAAATGTTTTTCAAATATGGTTCTGATAAAGGATTAATATCCAATGTAAATGGGTACAGACATTATTGAACACAATATCTGAGATACCTCAGAAAGGTTAAAACAGATGTACCCTTTACCCAGCCATCCTACTTCTGGGAATTTACCCAAATGAAATGAAATCACCATATGAAAAAATTGTATGCACTCCATGTTTATTGCAGCTCATTTCACAATAGCTAACATATGGAATCAACCCAGATGTCCATCAATTGAAGGATGGATGAAGAAATTTTGATGTATATATTTATATATATATATACACACACACACACACACACACACTATTCAATACTTCTCAACAATATAAAAGAATGAAATCCTATCTTTTGCAACAAAATGGATGCAACTGCAAACCATTATGCTTAGTGAAATAAGCCAGTCCAAAAAAGACAAATTCTATATGTTTTCCATGATCTGTGGTAACTAATAAAGTACCAAAATATAATGTATAGGAGTGAAATTCTAACTGGGGTGAGGTGAAACCTCATTGTGGTTTTGATTTGCATTCCCCTGATTGCTAGTGATCTTGAACATTTTTTCATGTGTCTGTTGGCCATTTGTATTTCCTCTTTTGAAAAATGTCTATTGAGGTCCTTGGCCAATCTCTTAAGTGGGTTGTTTGCTTTGATGTTGTGGAGTTTCTTGATTTCTTTGTAGATTCTGGTTATCAACGCTTTATCTGTTGCATAGTTTGCAAATATTTTTTTCCCAATCTGTTGGTTGCCTCTTCACTTTCCTGACAGTTTCTTTGGCAGTACAGAAACTTCTCAATTTGATGCAATCCCAAATGTTAATTTTGGCTTTGACTGCCTGTGCTTCTGGGGTGTTTTCCAAGAAGTCTTTGATGGTACCTATGTCTTGCAGGGTTTCTCCAATGCTCTCTAATAATTTGATGGTGTCAGGTCATAGATTAAAGTCTTTAATCCATGTTGAGTGGATTTTTCTGTAAGGTGAAAGGTAGGAGTCTTGCTTCATGCTTCTGCACGTGGAAATCCAATTTTCCCAGCACCATTTATTGAATAGACTGTCCTTGCTCCAGGGATTCGTTTTGGATACTTGATCGAATATAAGTTGGCTGTAGAAGTTTGGATTGATTTCTGGTGTTTCTATTCTGTTCCATTGGTCTATCCATCTGTTTCTGTACCAGTGCCATGCTTTTTTGATAACAACTGCCCTGTAGTATGTCCTGAAATCTGGTATTGTGATGCCTCCAGCTTTGTTTTTGCTGTACAAGATTGCTTTAGCTATTCGAGGTCTCTTGTGCCTCCATAGGAATTTCAGCATCATTTTTTTCTAGATCTGAGAAGAATGTCTTTGGTATCTTGATTGGGATTGCATTGAATCTATAAATTGCTTTTGGGAGAACGGACATTTTCATGATATTGATTCTTCCAATCCATGAGCATGGAAGATTTTTCCATTTTTTGGTATTCTCTTCTATTTCTTTCTTTAAGATGTTGTAATTTTCATTGTAGAGATCCTTAACATCCTTGATAAGTTTATTCCAAGGTATTTGATTGTTTTTGTAGCTATTGTGAATGGGATTGATCTTAGAAGTTCTTCCTCAGCCATGGCATTGCCTGTGTATACAAAGGCTGTTGATTTTTGTGCATTGATTATATGTCCTGCTACATTGCGAAAATCTTCTATGAGATCAAATAGTCTCTTAGTAGAGTTCTTTGGATCCCCTAAATAAAGAATCTTATCATCTGCAAAGAGGGATAGTTTGAGTTCTTCCTTCCCAATTTGTATCCCTTTAATTTCTTTTTCTTGCCTAATAGCTCTGGCTAAAACTTCCAGAACTATATTGAATAGCAATGGTCAGAGTGGGCATCCCTGTCTGGTACCAGATCTCAGTGGAAATGCTTCCAACTTTTCCCCATTCAATAGGATGCTGGCTGTGGGTTTTCATAGATTGCTTTGATTGTATTGAGGAATGTTCCTTCCAAACCCAGTTTGCTTAGAGTTTTCATCATGAAAGGGTGTTGTATTTTATCAAATGGTTTCTCTGCATCTATTGCTATAATCATATGGTTTTTCTTCTGCAGTCTGTTAATGTGGTGTATCACGGTTGATTGTTTTGGGAACATTGAACCATCCCTGAATGCCAGGGATAAATCCCACTTGGACTGGGTGGATGATTTTTCTGATGTGTTGTTGCATTCTATTGACCAGAATTTTATTGAGGATTTTTGCATCTATGTTCATCAGGGATATTGGTCTGTAATTCTCTTTCAATGCTGCATCTTTTTCTGGCTTAGGAATTAAGGTGATGCTGGCTCCATAGAAAGAATTCGGGAGGATTCCCTCTTTTCGATTGTTCTGAGTAGTTTGAGAAGAATTCGAGTCAGTTCTTCTTTAAATGTCTGGTAGAATTCAGCAGTGAATCCATCTGGTCCTGGACTTTTCTTTGTTTGTAGGGTCTTTATTACTGTTTCCATTTCTGTCGCAGTTATGGGTCTGTTTAGGTATACTATGTCTTCCTGGTTCAATTAAGGTAGGTTGCATGTGTCCAGGAATCTATCCATTTCTGATAAGTGTCCCTGTTTGCTGGCATACAGGTCCTTGTAGTAATTTCTGATGATTCTTTTTATTTCTGTGGTGTCTGTTGTTACGTTTCCTTTTTCATCTCTGATTTTATTGATTTGGGTCTGTTCTCTTAGTTTTTAGTTAGTTGGGCCAATGGGGTGTCAGTTTTGTTTATTTTTGCAAAAAACCCGCTCCTCGTTTGGCTGATTTTTTTGTAATGCTTAAGATGTGGGGAAAAAGGGCCACTAACCCACTGGTGGTAGGAATGCAAACTGGTTAAGCCACTATGGAAGTCAGTCTGGAGATTCCTCAGAAACCTGAATATAACCCTACCATTCAACCCAGCCATCCCACTCCTTGGAATTTACCCAAAGGAAATTAAATTAGCAAACAAAAGAGCTGTCTGCACATTAATGTTTATTGCAGCTCAATTCACAATAGCTAATACCTGGAACCAACCCAAATGCCCATCAACAGTAGACTGGATAAAGAAATTATGGGACATGTGCTCTTTAGAATACTATACAGCAGTCAAAAAAACTATGAAATCCGGTCATTTGCAACAAGATGGAGGAATATGGAAAATATTATGCTGAGTGAATTAAGCCAGTCCCAAAGGGACAAATATCAAATGTTCCTGATCAGGGACAACTAACTGAGCACCAAAGGGGAAACCTGTTGAAGTTAAATGGACGCTATGAGAAACAGTGACTTGATCAGCTCTTGTCCTGACTATTGATGTACAATGTAATACTTTACCCATTTTAGTATTTTTTTTGTTCTAGTACCATTGGTTGAACTCTGTAATTAACACACAATTATTCTTAGGTGTTTAAATTTTAACTGAAAAGTGATCTCTGTTAAATATAAGAGTGGGAATAAGAGAGGGAGGAGATGTACAATTTGGGACATGCTCAATCGGACTTGCCCCAAATGGTGGAGTTAGAAACATACCAGGGGATTCCAATAAAATCCCATCAAGGTGGCATGTACCGATGCCATCTCACTAGTCCAAGTGATCAATTTAAGTTCACAATTGTTCATACTGATAGGTCTATGAGTCAAAGGGATCTCACAAACAAGACTAGTGTCTGCTAATACTAACTGATAGAATAAAAAAGGGAGAGAACAATCCAACATGGGAAGTGGGATACACAGCAGACTGATAGAAGGGCAGATGTCCTAAATAGCGCTTTGGCCTCTGAATCAGCCCTAAGGCATTCAGATATGGCTGAAGAGTCCATGAGAGTATTTTAGGCATGGAAAACCAAGACACTCTGGGAAAAAAAATAAGAAGACCTAAATGAAAGATCTCTACAAGTGAGTTCCCAGTGGAGAGAACGGGGCCATCAAAGGAGGTACCTTTCTCTGAAGGGAGGAGAGAACTTCCACTTTGACTAAGATCCTGTCGGAATAAGATGGAAGTCAGCGAACTCAAAAGGCTTCCATAGTCTTGGCAACTCATGACAAGAGCCTAGGGAGATTACTGACGCCATAAACAAAAGTGTCAAATTGTTAAGTCAACAACAGTAGTCACTGTGTACTTACTCCTCACGTGGGATCTGTCCTTAGTGTGTTGTCCAATGTGAAGTAATGCTATAACTAGTACTGAAACAGTATTTTACACTTTCTGTTTCTGTGTGGGTGCAAACTGGTTAAATCTTTACTTAATATGTACTGAATCGATCTTCTGTATATAAAGAGAAATGAAAATGAATCTTGATGTGAATGGAATGGGAGAGGGAGCGGGAGATGGGAGGGGTGCGAGTGGGAGGGAAGTTATGGCGGGGGAGGGGGGAGTCATTGTAATCCATAAACTGTAGTTTGGAAATTTATATTTACTAAATAAAAGTTAAAAAAAACTAAAAAAAACAAGGAGTTAAACTGACACTTTGAGATTCAATGACTCTTTACAGACATTGTCTCTACTCTTGAGGAATAGTGTTTTTTTCTTATTATTATTGTTTTTGGAACTCTTAGTGTATGGCTAATCTTATGAGTATAAAGTGAACTGAAAATATCTTCATAAAAATTAGGGAAGGAATTAGCAAAGAAAGATGAAGAAATGTGGGAGCACTGGCAGGAGGGAGGGAGGGTGTGAAGTATCACTATATTACTAAATTTATATATATGAAATACCTGAAAATAATATAACATAAAGAAAATTTAAAAAATATAGAACCTGAAGAAGTGTTGTTGTTCTTTAGTATCCTCTTACCATTCAGCTTTACCTTTTAGGAAAGAATATTGATGTAATTAGAGCATGCCATAAAGCATTCATAACATCAATTCTTCCACATTCTCTACATAAGCACAAAGTCTGCTTACCCCTGCAATGTCCTTAAATGAAAGTTTGTTTTTTAGGTTATGGAAATTGTATATATTTATGTGTTCAACGTTGAAATAATCCCTGAAACTCTCCCACCCTTTGCTCTGTTTTAAATCAGAAATAGCAATGGACCATCTCAGAAAAGACAGCATTATCTGTCATTTTTTATGTAGATGAGTGAGTTTCTAGTTGACTTTATCATAACATATTCATATAGCTTCTTTAAAAACATTAAACGCTTTCTGGTTCCAGCTTGTCTCATTGAACATGATGTCCTCCATTCACATCGATTTTGCTAAAGATGATAGAATTTCATTATTTTTTATCACTGAATAATATTCCATTGTGAATATATACCACATTTTCTTTATTTGTCTAGTGATGGACACCTTGGTTGGTTATAAATATTTGCTATTGTGAACAGTGCTGTTATAAACATGGTAGTATTGGTATCTCTTTGATACATTTTGTTCTTGATTTTGGTTATATACCCAGTATTGAAATTGCTTTGATCATATGGCAAATTTATTCTAGTTCACATGTTTATTGGCCATTTGTATTTCTTCTGTTTAGAACTGTCTATTGAAGTCATTTGTTCAATTCTCAACCACATTGGTTGGGCTGTGTTTGTTGTTGTTATTGTTGAATTTTTAAGTTGCTGATATATTCAAGATATTAATCTTTTATCAGATAAGTGGTTTTCAAATATTTTTTCCTAATCTGTTGGATGTCTTTACTCTATTGATTCTTTCCTTTACTGTGCAAATGCTTCTAAATTTGATATAGTCCCATTTATTTAGTTTTATTTTTGTTGGCTGTGATTTGGGAGTTTTGTCCAAGAAGTCATCCTGTACACCAATGTCTTGGAGTGATCGCCCTAAATTTTCTTCCAGAAACTTCATAGTCTCAGGTCTTAAATTCAGATGTCTGATCCATCTTGTGTTGAATTTTTATGTAGTAAGAGGCATGGGTCTAACTTTGTTCTTCTACATATGTACACCTAGTTTTTCCAGAACCATTTGTTGAAGAGACTAGCCATATTCCACTGTATGGTCTGAGCACTTTTGTCAAAAATCAGTTGGCTGTATACATAGATTAATTTCTGGGTACCCTATTCAGGCCCATTGATATATGTATCTATTTTTACCAGTACAAAAGTGTTTTAATTGTTGTATCTTTGTAGAATGCTTTAAATGGGGCATTGTGATGCCTGTAGGTTAGTTTTTCTTTGGATATTTGGAGTCTTTTATGATTCCAAATGAATTTTAGTATTGTTTGTTTCTAACTCTGCCAAGAATGCCATTGGCATTTTGATAGAAATTGCATTGAATCTGGTCGGTGCTGCGGCTCACTAGGCTAATCCTCCACCTTGCGGCACCAGCAAACCGGGTTCTAGCCCCGGTCAGGGCGCCGGGTTCTGTCCCGGTTGCCCCTCTTCCAGGCCAGCTTTCTGCTGTGGCCAGGGAGTGCAGTGGAGGATGGCCCAAGTACTTGGGCCCTGCACCCCATGGGAGACCAGGAGAAGCACCTGGCTCCTGCCTTCGGATCAGCGCGGTGCACCGGCCACAGCACGCCGGCCACGGCGGCCATTGGAGGGTGAACCAACGGTAAAGGAAGACCTTTCTCTCTGTCTCTCTCTCTCACTGTCCACTCTGCCTATCAAAAATAAAAATAAAAATAAAAATAAAAAGAATTTAAAAAATTAAAAAAAGAAATGTCATTGAATCTGTAAATTACTTTAGGTAATATAGACATGAGCAATAAATATCTCTCCATTTTTCTGTGTCTGATGATTTCTTTGGTCAACATTCAATAATTTTCATTGTAGGGATCGTTGACATATTTCTTTCAATTTATTACTAAATATTTGATTTTGGGGATGATTGTGAATGAGATTTCTTGATTTCTCTTTCTGGAAGTTCATCATTCACATACAAAGAAGGTACTATTTTTTGTATGTTTATTTTGTAACCTGCAATGTTATTGAATTGGTATATCAATCCTAACAGCTTTTGGTAGAGTGTTTAGGTTTTTCAATGTACTACCTCATGTCATCTGCAAACATAGATAATTTGACTTTCTCTTTTCCAATTTTGATGCCCTTTATCTCTTTCTCCTCCCTAATTGCTCTTGCTAAAACTTCCAGTATTATATTGAATAAGAGTTGTGAAATGGCACATTCTTGTCTTGTTCTCTACCTGAGGGGAAATGCTTTCAGTTTACCCCCATTCAGTATGATATTTCCTGTTGTTTTCTCATATATAGCCTATATAATTTTGAGGCATATTTCTTTAATACTTAATATGTAGAATGTTTTTATCATGAAGGTGTTTTGAATCTTAATTACTGCTTTCTCTGCACCTATAAAAATTACCATGTAGTTTTCTTTATTCTTTTCATATGATTTACGATGTTTATTGATTAGTGTATATTGAACCACCCTTGCATTTCCGGGATAAATTCCACTTGATCATGATGTATGATCTTTTTTATATGATTTAGGATTTGGTTTGTTAGTATTTTGTCGAAAATCATTGCATCTATATTAATCAAGAATATGTAAGCCTGTAGTTTACTTTTTGTATTGCTATCAAAGTGATGCTGGCCTTATAAAAAGAGTTTGTCAGAGTTCCATTAAGTTCAATATTTCCTAATACTTTGAAAAGAAATGGAATTCATTCTTCTTTATTTATTTATTTATTTTTGTAAAATTCAGTGGTCAAGCCATCAGGTCCTAGACTTTTCCTTGATGGAAAATTTTGATAACTGCTTCAATCTCATTGCTTATTGTAGTCTACTTAGATTGTCTATTGTCTATATTTTCTGACTTTAATCTTGGTGGGTTATATATATCCAGGAATTTATCCATTTTGGGGGAAGATTTCCAGTTTATTAACATACAGTTGTTCATACTAGTTTCTTAAGATACTTTGTATTTCTGTAGCATCAGTTGTAATGTCTTTCATCATCTCTAATTTTATTTATTTGAGTTCCTTATTTTTTTTCTTTTACGGCCTGGCCAAAGTTTTATCAATTTTGTTTATGTTCTCAAAAACCATTTTTTGTTTTTTCACTTCTATTGCATTTATTTCTTCTCTAATCCTTATTATTTCTCACCTCCTGCTGGTTTGGAGTTTAGTTTGTTCTTGTTTTTCCAATTCTTCAACATGCACCATTAGATCTTTAATAGGAACATTTTCTTTTTTAAAGTAAGCATTCAATGCTGTATCTCACAGGTTTGGTATGTTGTGTTTTCATTTTCATTTATTTCACAAAAGTTTTTAAATTACTTTTTAATTACTTCAATGACCCATTGATAATTAAGAAGCATGCTGTTTAATTTCTAAATATTTATGAATGTTACATTCTTCTTGTTGATGTTTATTTCTAGCCTTTTTATAGTCTGAGAAGATTCATGGTATGATTTCAAATTTGTAGAATTGGCTGAGACTCAATTTGTGTCCTAATATATAGTCTACACTAGAAAGTGTTCCATGTGTTAATAAGAAGAATGTGTATTCTGTAACTGTTGAGTGAAAAGTCTTGTAAATATCTGTTAGGTCTATTTGCTCAATTGAATGTTTCAACTTTGATGTATCTTTACTGATTTTTTTGTCTGGATAATCTGTCAACAACATCAGGAAGGTATTGAAGTCATCCACTATTATTGTATTAGAGTCTATCTCTCTCTTTAGAACTAATACTATTTCCTATGTACATATCGGTAGTCTTGTTTTGGGTAAATATACATTTGTGACTATTATGTCTTCTTCCTGAAATGAACTTTTATCAAAATATAATATACTTCTTTATCTCTTCTTTATAGTTTTTGATTTAAAGTCTGTTTTATCAGGTATCAAGATAGCTAAACCTGCTCACTTTTGGTTTCCATTTGCCTGGTATAGTTTTTTCTAATTCTTCACTTTCAGTCTGTGTCTTGAGCTTCTTTTAGGCAGCACATTGTGGTGTCTGGACTTTTTATTCAGTCAAAATGAATCTTTTGGTTGATGAATTTAGTGCATTTACATTCAAGATTAGTATTTATAGATAAGAACTAAGCCTGCTTCCTTTATATATGGAAGCTAAAATTTAAAATCCATCAGGAAAAAAGAAAAAAAAAGAAACATTTGTATGTATTGTATTTCTGCAAATTTAGCTTGATAAAACTGTTTTATAACTTTGTCAAACCAATGCTTAAGAATATTATCCTACTATAATTTTACAGATCTGTGACTACTTTAAAATTTACTGTATATCAGTTTAATGCCATTTTTCCATTCAATAATTGTTGATAACTTTTGTGCATGTTCCCACTAAACTCAGAAGTTTTTGCTTTTTACTTGTTAAACTTCTTATTTTGTGAAGTATCAAGCAATTTTACTGTAATATAAACTTAAAATATTTTATCTCACAAACTAAAAAAAAAATTAAGGAAAAGGAGAAGGAGGATAGGAGAAACAGAAGAGGAGGGAAAGAGAGAGGAGGGAAATATCATTATGCTCTTAGAATTATATCTACAAATTACACCGAATCTGTGAAAAGCTAATTAAAAAGCAAATTTTTTTTTTTTAAAAAGCTGCTATTCATATCTCTTTGCCCAGGTAGAGGGTAGAGGCTTTTTCTCTTAAATGGACTATTGTTGGAATGCTGTAAAAAAAATTAAATGATGGTGAAGTCTCAGGGAAGAGTTAGGGGGAAAATGGCAGAGGAAACTCTTCTGGAATTGGAGGGACAAGGTGGATCTACGTGGAGGACACAGGTGCCCATGGCTTGGGAGCCCAGCTGCCAAGAATCTACTCCTCTGTACTGGCGCTGGAAACAGAGGAGAGGTGAAACTGCAGTAGCCCCAGACACTGGTGGAAAAGCAGCAGGAAGAACCTAGAGGGAATGAGGCTTGAAGCCCTGTGGGGGAACGTACACCAGCCTAAGTACAGAGGAAAAAATTAAAGGAAGACACAATGATGGTTCCAAATGAACATGACACTTCAATACAAGATTATGAAGATGTTGAGATAAAAGAAATAAAAGAAACAGAATTCAAAAAATTTGTGATAAGAGCATTTAGAAGTTGTCAAAAACAAATGCATGAACTACAGAAATCCATACAAGAAATCCATGGATACAAGAAAATCTCTCTCGTGAAAATGAAATCTTAAGGAGGACTCAAAATGAAATGAGGAATTTATTAGAATATGAAATTGAGATATTGAGGAGAAACCAAAATGAAATGAAGAATTCAATAGAACAAATGAAAAACACATTTGAGAGCCTTAAAAACAGAATCAGTGAGGCAGAAGAGAGAATATAGACTTAGAACACAGAGCACAGGAAAGTATACAGTCAAACCAAAGAAAAGAAGAGAAATTTAGAAATCTAAAAAATATTTTTGGGAATCTACAGGATACTATTAAAAAAAAACCAACATTCGGGTCCTAGGAATTCCTGAAGGCATGGGGAGAAAGGAGGATTAGAAGGCCTTTTTAGCAAGATACTAGCAGAAAACTTCCCGGGTTTGGAGAAAGAAAGAGACATCCAAGAACAAAAAGCACATAGAACTCCCAATAAACATGAACAGAAGAGATCCTCACCATGGCACACTGTAATCAAACTCACCACAGTGAAACATAAAGAAAAGATTCTAAAATGTGCAAGAGAGAAATGTCAGATTACTCTCAGGGGATCTCCAATTAGACTCACAGCAGACTTCTCAGCAGAAACCCTATAGGCTAGGAGGGAATGGCGAGATATAGCCCAAGTACTAAGAGAAAAAAAAACCCCATCCCAGAATATTATATCCTGCAAAGCTGTCATTTATGAATGAAGGTGAAATAAAGACCTTTCATAGCAAAAAGAAATTGAAATAATTTGTCACCACTCATCCAGCCCTGCAAAAGATACTTAAAAATGTGTTACACACAGAAACATAGAAACACGGCCATCAATATGAATGAAGTAAAAGGGGAAAAAATCTCCCAGCAAAAGATCACAGGAAGTTACAAGTATATATTAGAAATATCTTTGTGAAAATGGCATGGCAAAATCACTACTTATCAATAGTCACATTGATTGTAAATGGCCAAAACTCTCCAGTTAAAAGACACAGACTGGCTGAATGGATTAAAAACAAAACCCATCTATTTGCTGCTTACAAGAAACACATCTTTCCACCAAAGATGTTTGCAGACTGAAAGTGAAAGGTTGGAAAAAGAAATTACACGCCAACAAAAACCATAAAAGAGCTGGCATAGCCATCTTAACATCAGACAAAATAAACTTTATATGAAAACTGTTAATAGAGACAAAGGGGGCACTATAATGATTAAGGGATTAGTTCAACAGGAAGATGTAACTATTATAAATGTATATGCACCTAATTACAGGGCACCAGTTTATTTAAAAGATATGTTAAGGAACTTAAAGAGAGACTTAGACTCCAATACAATAGTACTGGAGAACATCAATACTCCACTTTCAGCAATAGACAGATCAACCAGCCAAAGATCAACAAGGAAACAGCAGATTTAATCGACACTGTAGACCAAATGGATCTAACAGATATCTACAGAACTTTTCATCCTACACTAAAAGAATACACATTCATCTCAGCAGTACATGGAACCTACTTTAGGAATGACCAAATTCTAGGCCATAAAGTAAGTATCAGCAAATTCAAAAGAATTGAAATCATATCATGCATCTTCTAAGACCACTGTGGAATGAAGCTGGAAATTAGCAGCTCAGGAAGCCCTTGAGCATATGCAAACACATGGAGACTGAACAACATGCTCCTGAATGAACACTGCGTCATTCAAGAAATCAAAAGAGAAATCAAAACCTTTCTGGAAGTAAATGAGGAAAACACCACAACCTATCAAAACTTATGGGATACAGCAAAAGCAATGTTAACAGGAATGTTTATAGCAACAGGTGCCTACATCAAAAAATTGGAAAGGCACCAAATAAATGAGCTTTCAATGCATCTCAAGGATCTAGAAAAACTGCAGCAAACCAGATGCAAAACTAGTAGGAGAAGAGAATAATTAAAATTAGAGAAAAAATCAACAGAATTGATTGTAAGAAAATTACAAAAAAATCAGCAAAACGAAGAGTTGGTTCTTTGAAAAATTAAACAAAATTGACACACCAAGGACCCAACTAACTAAAAAAAAAGAGATAAGACCCAAATCAATAAAATGAGAGATGAAAAAGGAGTAACAACAGACACCACAGAAATAAAAAGAACCATCAGAAATTACCACAAAGAGTTGTATGACACCAAACAGGGAAAATCTATTAGAAAAGGATAGATTTCTGGACACATACAACCTACCGAAACTGATCATAATATAGGATTAAGTGTCAAAGTGATCACATAAACAAGACTAGTGTCTGTTAATACTAACTGATAGAATTAAAAAGGAGAGAACAATCCAACATGGGAAACAGAATATACAGGAGACTCATAGAATGCCAGATGTCCTAAATAACACTATTGCCTCAGAAACAGCCCTTAAGGCATTTGGATCTGGCTAAAAAGCCCATGGGAGTATTTTAGGCATGGAAAGCCAAGACACTCTGGCAAAAAAAAAAAAAAAAAAAAAAAAAAAAGGCTAAATGAAAGATCTCTGTCAGTGAGATCCCAGCAAAAAGAATGGGCCATCAAAGAAGGAGGTACCTTTCTCTGAAGGGAGGAGAGAACTTCCACTTTGACTATGGCCTTGCCTAAATAAGATCGGAGTTGGTGAACTCAAGAGGCTTCCATAGCCTTGGCAGCTCATGACAAGAGCCCCGAGTGATTACTAATGCCATAAACAAGAGTGTCAATTGTTAAATCAACAATAAGAGTCACTGTGCACTTACTCCCCATGTAGGATCTCTGTCCTTAATGTGTCGTACTGTGTGAATGAACGGTCTAACTAGTACTCAAACAGTACTTTATACTTGGTGTTTCTGTGTGAGTGCAAACTGTTGAAATCTTTACTTAGTGTATACTAAATTGATGCTCTGTATATAAAGATAACTGAAAATGAATCTTCATGAAGAACTGGATGAGAGAGGGAGCGGGAGATGGGATGGTTGCAGGTGGGAGGGTGATTATGGGGGAAAAAGCCGCTATAATCGAAAAGTTGTACTTTGGAAATTTATATGTATTAAATAAATGTTAAAAAATAAATTACATTTACAATTATGATTATACATTTTAATAGATTGATTTTATTTATTCCAAAAGTTACAGAGAGAGAGGGAAAGAAAGACAGAGAAAAGACATTTCTATGCACTGGTTCACTTTCTAAATGGCTGCAATGGCCAGAGCTGGGCCTTGCTGCAGCCAGGAGCCTGGAACTTCATTCAGGTCTCCCATTTCGGTGGCAGGGACCCAAGTACCTGTGCCATCTTCTGTTGTCACAGGCGCATGAGCTGGAAACTTGATTGGAATTATAGCAGTGGAACTCCAACCTGTGCCTTTGTGGGATGCAGTATTTGCAGGTTAAGGCCCAACCCCCTGTGCCACAATATGTGCCCCTCAACATACATTTTGAACCTATAGTAAACACTCACACTCTTGATTAACATTCAACTTCAGTAAAGATTTAGTTAAATCTTGGCAAACTATTACATCATAGTATTTTGGCTGAATATCTAAAATTATGGAAGGTATTTAGCAAATTGCATGTGCTTCCCAGGTGATTATTTGAATTGGGCAACTTTGGAACTTTGGATAACAAAATAAGAACCCTAGAAAAATTATCTAATATTTTCATTAGGATCTTTTGGTATGCCCATTATTTGCTAGCATATTTTACATAAATAATGATATTTCCCAATCTCAAAAAATACATTTGTAAATGCTGTTAATTTTTGATTTCTGCATGTTAGATAACTGACTTATTCAAATTCATCAACTTATTTGAAATCTTGAAACTACTGAGTGCTTATTGTAGTATACTATTCTCTACTCCCTTGCCTAAATGTCATTATAACAGTGTCATATGATTAGATATACAAGTGTCATTATGATTAGATACATAAGGTGGTTAGATGATTAATTCATGAGTCAGAAGTCATGATGCAATTTTTAATAAATAAAGAAAAAATGAAATTAACAGTAGCAGAAACATATTTAAGGACAGTCAATACTCCATACCTTGATAGGAAGCTCTATTTTAGTATCATCTATCGCCTCACAACTTGACAATGTTGAAACACAAAATCCATTAGATAAAAGATACATTATGATATTACCAGTAAAATTGGTTAAACACTTATATTAACATTGAAATTGGCATCTATTCTACTCCTATCCCAAGATCATTTTTGAAAGTGTTACTTCCCATACACAAATCTTCTCTATCTTTTTTAATATTTTATTTATTTATTAGAGAGAGAGAGTTACAGACAGTGAGAGGGAGAGACAGAAAGAAAGGTCTTCCTTCCATTGGTTCACTACCCAAATGGCCACAACAGATGGAGCTGTGATGAGCCAAAGCCAGGAGCCAGGTACTTTTTCCAGGTCCCCTACGTAGGTGCAGGGGTCCAAGGACTTGGGCCATCTTCTACTGCTTTCACAGGCCACAGTGGAGAGCTGGATTGGAAGAGGAACAGCCGAGACAAGAACCAGCGCCCATATGAGATGCTGGTGGAGAATTAACCTACTGCATCATGGCATTGGCCCCACAAATATTCTATATCTAAAAATAAATCAGTGGTATCACACAGTGCTATAACATGATCTTCATACAAAAAAAAAATGAAGCAACAACAACAACAAATAAAAAATAAACCTGCTTGTAGCTTTTATCTTAAAAGCTACAATTTGCAGAGTGTGCCACTCAGCTTAGGACCAGTTACTATATCATCCTCTCGTCTATAAGGATGTACTAGGAGAATTCAAAATGTTTGTGCAAAATTGGATAAAAGGCTGCTTATTTCAAAGCAAAACAAATCTTGTAATCCATGCATAGTTCTTTCATATTATGCATGATCTTTGAACTTTTCAAATCACTTAAGTATACAGATAAATTTTGACTCTCTCTGTCAGATGGTAGGTGAAGTGTTACATGAGACAAAGATAAAAGATATCACAAAGAAAATTGTCAATCAAAGCACTGAGTCAGGTACTCAGACATCTGGATTCTATGCCTTCTTTGCTTCTACCATCTTACTCATCAATTGAAATATAAGAGAAACTGTGGATGAGAGGAATGTTACAATCACAACCACATTTTAGCATATTTAATATATTTTATGGATTTACTTAAATTGAATCTGTCAATGGGCAGACTAGTGTGTAATATGTGAACTAATATGAAGTCACAGAAATATCCTTTGACTTTGATTTTAAAAAGACTTGAGTTTGAATTACAAATTAATAACTTTTTTAAAAACATTGATTTGTTTAACAAAGTGTCAGAAAGATAGAGAAATACATCTTTTGTCTGCTTGTTCAGTCCCCAAATTACTGAAAGATCCAGGGCTGGCTAGGATAAGCCAAAATCATGAACCAAAAGCTCCTTCTGGGTCTCCCACTTGGGTGGCAGGAATCTAAGTAATGGGGCCATCAAGTGTTGCCTCCAGTCACATTATCAGGGAGTTGGTTTGGAAATAATGGAACTTTATCCTAGATCTTCCAAATGGTAAATTTACTGGCTTCTACTGTGCCATGGCACCTGCCCAATATAAAAATATTTAAATTATCAGATCTTGGGCCAGTCACTTGCTGTCAGTAAGTTCATCTTTTTCCCTGTGAAACTGACATGAAATCTTAAGGCAGGTTATTTATGTGAGATTAGAGATGAACTATATAACCCTAAAACAAAATAATGATTTAAAAGTAGCAAATATTTTAATTGTGTTTAGAAATATACATGATGCATTAATTCTTTAAAGTAACTGGTAGATTTAAAATAATTCCCCAGAAGAAGAATAATTGAAATCTGTAAGGTCATAATATAAAATAATTTGTATTGTGACTTAACCTTTAAAAAGGAAAATACATAGAATGGAATTCTTATTCCTGAAATTCAAAGTATATGTAAAAATTTCTTAAATCATAAGATAATAATTTCCAAATGTAATAGATTCTTCCTGGAGCCCCACTTTAAAAATAATGACATTTTAGGAAAAATATGTAGTGGAAAACTACAACACCCTTTTCTCATAAATACTGATTATCATCCTATAAACCTTGGAATCACACAATATCTGAATTGAAATTAGTCACATCCTGTTACTGGGAATAAAGTAGAGCAACCAGTTTCAAATTCAAAACCATATTTTAATAAGAAGGTGGACTTTTAATGGATCTTTTATAACTTCTATGCATATGTTTTCTTTATCTGTATTTCGTTTGAGGATTTAATCAGAAAAGTCTGAATTAAAGAACAGATGGAAGCTTTGTTTAAGTTTAGAGAGAATGACTGCCACATACTGAGCTCAATAAAAAAAATTATTTAATTATGTATTTAACTTAGGAATTCTAAAATAAAAAACATGCTTAATATAAAACCACCAATTTTATTTGTGTTTCTCATTGTATATAAATACAGAAATATGTTCTACAAAAAGAAATTTTCAAGTGTTGTCTAAGGGATAACAAATTGACACACTTGTTTATGGCATCATTAGTCACCCTAAGCTCTTGTCATAAGTTGACAAGGCTATGGAAGCCTTTTGAGTTTGCTGACTCCGACATAATTTAGACAAGGCCATAGTCAAAGTAGAAGTTCACTCCTCCCTTCAGAGAAAGGTACCTCCTTCTTTGATGGCCCGTTCTTTCCACTGGGATCTCACTCATAGAGATCTTTCTTTTTTTTTTTTTTTTTTTGCCAGAGTGTCTTGGCTTTCCATGCCTGAAATACTCTCATGGGCTCTTCAGCCAGATCCAAATGCCTTAAGGGCTAATTATGAGGTCAGAGCACTGTTTATGACATCTGCCATTCTATGAGTCTGCTGTGTATCCCACTTCCCATGTTGGAACGTTCTCTCCTTCTTAATTCTATCAGTTAGTATTAACAGACACTAGTCTTGTTTATGTGATCCCTTTGACTCTTAGACCTATGATTATGATCAATTGTGAACTGAAATTGATCACTGGGACTAGTGAGATGGCATTGGTACATGCCACCTCGATGGGATTGCATTGGAATCCCCTGGCACAATTCTAACCCTAATGTTTGGGCAAGTCCAATTGAGCATGTCCCAAATTGTTAATGGTTTTAAGTTTCATACAAAATGCAATTTGTTAAGAAATGAAGCCTCACATAAAAACAGATAATTAGAAGCTGGTACTGAGGCTTATTGGGTAAAGCCACCATTTGCTAGTCTATCATTCCATATGGGCATCTGTTCATGTTCTGGCTGCTCCGCTTCTGATCCAGCTCTCTGCTATGGCCTGGGATAGTTGTAGAAAATGGTCAAGTTCTTGGGCCCCTGCGCCCATGTGGGAGACCCAGAAGGTACTCCTGGCTCCCAGCTTCAGATAGGTACAGCTCCAGCCATTGTAGCCATCTGTGGAGTGAACCAGCAGATGGAATGATCTCTCTCTCTCTCTCTCTCTCTCTGCCTTTCTTTCTCTGTGTAACTCTGACTTTCAAGTAAATAAATAAATCTTTAAAAATAAATAAAATAGATAATTAGTATTGGATCAGTCTTTGCCCAGAAAACAAATATACTATGGAAAATACTTACAAGGAAATATTTTACTATACTGGAACACACCAATATATAGGATTGTGAGGTAGCCTCGTCTTCCCAACCTATCAATCAAACTGTCAAGTTGAAGCACCCACAAGGAACTAGTTGTGGAAATAACTCTGCTCTTTCTATGGATGGGGCAGGATCAAAGGACAGATAAGAGATACTCTGTACCCCACAACTGTGACAACCTTATACACTGTGACTGTGGAAACCCTGTGACTGTATGGTAGAGCATGGGATATAGTTGGGTCTCTGAGAAAGCACTATGTCTGGCAACAGATGCTTAGAGCTCCCTGAATGCCTGGATGGGGTCACTGCAGAGGATTCCATGCTCACATTGAGGACCACAGAGCTGCTTTGTGTGTTTCATGTGCCAATGTGGGTCAAGGATATACCTGCTGTGGGCTAACTCCAGGCATTGATCACCTAGAAGAGTGGAGAAGAGGCTGCGATTATGCCAACAGGCATGATCATACCCTACTCCTTCTGACAATAGAGGATATCTAACATGCCCAACTTGGGTGTCAACCCTGAATTCTCACCCCACCCTTGAGCACTGACCAGAGCTCCTTGGCCACAACCAGCACACATCTCTGGGTATTTGTTAAAGGAGCAGACACTCCACTCAGCCATAGAGACTTAGCTCAAAAATAAAATTCAACAGTGGAGAAAATCAACCAATGTTTCCATAAATATTTAAAAATTATTTCAGAAATACAAGAAACAAGAACAAGGAAGACTAAATGACTCCCCCAAAAGGGACACAACACTTCAATATTAGAATGTGAAAACTAAGATATGGATGAAATGCCTGAAGAGGAATTAAAAAGGATGATCATGGGATTACTTAGAAGCAATGAGACACAACTGTATGAGTGAAAGAAATCCATACATGATACAGAGGGAAAATATTACCATGAGATTGATATTTTGAAGATAAATCAAAATGAAATACTAGAAATGGTAAATTCAGTACATCAAATAAAAATACATTGCCAAACTTTAACAGCAGACTTAGTGAGGCAGAAGAACAAATATCTGAGCTAGAAGACAAAGTTTTGGAAATATCTCACCAGACAAAAATAAGAAGAAGTAAAGGAAAAAGAAGAAGGAGAAGGAGGAGGAGGAGGAGAAGGAGAAAAAAGAGGAGGAGGAGAAGGAAAAAAAGAGGAGGAGGAGAAGAATTTGAAAATATTAAATAGTGTTGGAGTTTATGTGATACTATCAAGAAACCCAACATATGGTTCTCAGGAGTTTTGAAGGTGTGGAAAGAGAGAATGGATTAGAAGGCCTATTCAGTGAAATAATAACAGGAAATTTGCCTAATTTGGAGACAGAATGGGATATCCACTTAAAGGAAGCACATAGAACTCTCAATAAATAGAAACAGAAAATATCTTCACCATGACACCTTGTAGTCAAATTTTCAACAGTAAAATGTAAAGAAAAGTTTGTAAAATTTGCAGTAGAGAAATGCCAAATTATCTTCAAAGGACTTCCAATTAGACTCAAAGCAGATTTCTCCTCAGAAACCCTACATGCTAGGAGAAAATGGAGAGACATGGTCTGAGTCTTAAAAGAAAAAAAATCTGTCAACCCAGAGTACTATATGCTGCAAAACCCTCATTTTATAAATACTTTTGATAGCAAACAGAAAGAAAAGAATTTGTCAAGGGCCAAATTGTTACTTATCAATAGTAACCTTGAAGGCAGATGGCTTAAATTCTCCAATTAAAAGATGCAAACTTGGTGAATGGATTAAAAAATAAGACCTATCTATTTGTTGCCTATAAAACACACTTCACTAATAAAGATACATAGAATGAAAGGGAAAAGATGGAAAATATATTTCATGCTAACAGACAACAAAAATAAGCAGGTGTAGCCATCCCAATCCCAGACAAAATAGACTTTTCAAAACCTGTTAAAAGACATAAAGAAAAATATTATGTAATTATTAAGGAATCAATTCAACTATAATTCAACTAAAATAAATGTATATGCACCAATTCCAGGTGCCTGGCAATTTAAAACCAATGTTAATGAATCTAAAGAGAGACATAGACTCTAATACAATAGTAATCAGGGTCTTCAAAACCCCATTTTTATCAATTAACAGATCAACAAGACAGAAAAATCAACAAAGAAAAAAAAAAACAGAGCTAATCTACATGATGGACCAAATGAATCCAACTAATATCTAAAGATATTCCATCCCATATTTGAAGAACACATATTCTTTTTAACATTGCATGGAACTTTCTCTAGGATAGATCATATATTAGGCCCTAAAGCAATTCTCACCAAATTCAAAAAAATTGAAATCATATCATTAATCTTTTCTGTCCACAACGGAATGACACTGGAAATTTACAACACAAGAATATGTAGAATATATGCAAACATATTAAGACTGAACAATACACTGCTGAATGAAAAGATCATCTTAGAAGAAATCAAAATGGAAATCAAAAAAATTCTGGAAATCAATAATGATGACAATACAATATATCAAAACTCATAAAATACAGCAAAGCAGTGTTAAGAGGAGATATTATAGCAGTTAGTGCTCACTTGAAGAAACAGAAATCAGATATACAACTTGGGGAGAGGAAGTCAAATTAACCCTGATTGCAGATTATGTGGTTCAGTATATAGGGGAACCAAATTACTCCACTAAGAGACTATTAGAACTCAGAAGATTTTGGTAGATTTGCAGGATATAAAATTAACAAACAAAAATCAGCTTTTGCATACACAGACAATGCTATGGCTGATAAAGGACTTCTAAGATCAGTCCCATTCACAATAGCTACAAAAATTTAAATACCTTGGAATAAATTTAACCAAGGAGGTGAAAGATATCTACAATAAAAATTACAAAACATTAAAGAAAGTAATAGAAGACACAAAAAATGGAAAATTTTCCATGTTCATGGCTTGGAAGAATTAATTCATAAAAATGTCCATACCATCCAAATCAATTTACAGATTCAATGTTATTCCAATCATAATATTAAGGGCATTTTTCTAACAGCTATAAAAAGCACTGTACTAAAATTCATTGGAAACAACAGAGACCTCAGATAGCTAAAGATATCTCAAACAACAGAAACAAAGCTAGAGGCATCACAATAACAGATTTCAAGACATACCACAGGGCAGTTATAATCAAGACAGCGTGGTACTGATGCAAAATTAGACATGTAGAATGGAACAGATTAGAATCTCCAGATATCATCCACACATCTGCAACCAAGTAATCTTTGATGAAGGAGGCAAAATCATTCCCTGAAGAAAGTACAGCCTTTTTGACAAATGGCGCTAAGAAAATTGGATCTCTATTTGCAAAAGTTGATACAAAACCCCTACTTTGCACCTCATGGAAAAATAGACTCAAAATGGAATAAGTATCTAAAGCTAGGAACTGAATCCATCAAATTATTAGAGGAGAATTTTGGGGAAATTCTGCAAGACATTGAAATAGGAAAAGACGTCTTGGAAAAAAATCCAGAAGTACAGGCAATCAAAGCAAAAATAGAGAAATAGGATTCCATCAAGCTGAAAAGCTTCTGTAATGTAAAGCAGACAAAGTGAAGAGGAATGAGAAAAAATATTTTCAAATTATGAAACTGATAAATGATTACTATCAGAATCTATAAAAAGCTCAAGGAATTCAACAATAAAAAAACAAACAATCCATTCTAGAAATGTTCAAAGGACATGAATATGCTTAACTAGATCTGTAATTATGGACATTTTTGTTGTTTGTAGCTTAACATGTACCCTGCCAAATATCTAGGATTTGAGTATTGCTTTGGGACCATCCTTAGCTTTCCTATATGGTATATTTTAGTGCATGTATATATGTGTATATAACATTTTAGATATTTCACTATATATATAACATTTTATATATAATATATATAACATTTTATATATGCATATATAAATATTTAATATATATAAATTAAATATCTAAATATAAACACATATAAATGCAAACATATATAAATATACATTAAATATATAAAATATAAATATAATTGAATATAAAATAAATATATAAATTTATAATATAACATTTTAGATATAAAGCATTTTAGATATATCACATTTCTCTCACTTGAAGTTTTCTGCCTCTAAATAAAATAGCATTCTGTTGATCAGCTCTACAATGTGAGAAACTGACTTGTAGAACACTTCTAAGAGAGAAATATAAAAGATGTTTCAGTGGGTCATTACAATAAGTTTGCAATAGCAACATTTTAGACAAGATATTTGAAGATCCATAGCCTGTCTTAGTCAAATTATCATTTGGTAGCCTCAGTTCTAGCATTGACAGATTATATTTTTACAATTGACTTTAGTAAGCTAGATCAGCTTTTTTCGCTAGAGGAACTTGAAACTTGTCTCCATTAACTCTCTTGATCTAATTCAATTGAGAAAAAAAAAAGCCATTTACTAGCAGAAATAGATTCATAAGAATGAACATAGTAGGAAGGAATGCATGAGGAACATTTTATGATGTAGATGACCTATTGCTACTTTCTTTTAAATAATTTACCCAACCCTGACTTAACTCTATTTCTTTATGTAGAATAATTATGTTCAGGCCTGGAATAGATTCACCATTGAATTAACTACCTAAGTAGTATTCAGTCTTCATATTTTTTATCGTAACTTATCCTAATCAGAGATTCTGAGCCCATTGTACAACTGAATGAACTTATGCTTTTTTTAAACTGTTTTATCTATGAATTATTTAAACTTGACTTAATGTGTAGCAATTTGTAAATATGTCTATGATTCATTAGTCTGTAACAATATACATGCTAATAGGCTATTTGAAATAAAATATTTCTCTTAACATATCTGTGAAAATATCCATGCAGTGTCATAAGTTTAACATTAGCAAGATATTCATATGTTTAAAAATAAAATGAATCAAAATATCTAAGTATCAGTTCTAACATTATGAAACTGAGAAAAGAAAACATAGGGACTAATCAGGACACTGATTCTGGAAATGCCTTTTTGTAGAAGACCCCAGAACCACAGAAATAAAAACAAAAATAGACAAACAGGATGATATTATACTAAAAAGTACCCATATATTAAGGAAACCAATCAACAGAATGAAGAGACAACCAAAAAACACAGGAGAAAATATTGGAAATTACTCATCTGACATAATATTAATACCAAGAAAATACAAGGAACTGAGGGGCTGATGCTGTAGTGTAGTGGATAAAGACAGCACCTTTGGCGCTAGAGCCCATATGGGCACTGGTTGGTATCGGGAGCTGCTCCACTTCTTATCCAGCTCCCTGCTAATGTGCCTGAGACAGCAGTGTAAGATGGCCAAGTCCCTGGGCCCCTGCACCCATGTGGGAGACCCAGAAGAATCTCCAGGCTCCTGGGTTCAAATCAGCCCATCTCCAGGGGTTGAGGCCATTTGGGGAGAGATCCGGCAGTTGGAAGATTTCTCTCTCTCTCTCTCTCTCTCTCTCTCTCTGAAACTCTGCCTTTCAAATAAAGAAATAATAATACTAAAATAATATATGAGAGACTGAAAAAATATGGTTAAGAAATAGATAAAATACCTAGGCATTTTTAAAAAGACGAAATTCAAATGATCAACAAATATGTGAAAAATACTCAGTATCATCACCCATCAGAAAAATTTAAATAAAAGCCACAATGTAGTATCACCTCACTCCAGTTAAAATGGCAATTTCCAAAATGATAAAAACAACAAATACTGTTGGGTATATGGATAAAAGGGAATCCTTGATACACTGTTGGTGGAATGTAATTAACTGACCCATAATTGAGAAAAAGTGGAAGTTCCTCAAATAAAAAATGTATCTATGATTCGACCTAATTACATTAATTCCGTGCATATATCTGAAGAAAAGTAAATCAGCATATAAAAGAGACATCTGCAATTCCATGTCCATTACTGCACTTTTCACAATATCCAAGATATGGAATGAATTTAGATGTTCATCAGTATATGAATGGATAAAGAAAATGGTATATACACAGCGTGGACTATTATTTAGTCATACAGATGAATGAAATACTTATAATTGCAGCTAAATGAGGGGATTTACAGGCCATCATGTTAAGTGAAATTAGCCAGTTGCCGAAAGACAAGTACCGTGTGTTTCTCCCTATCACGTGCAAATTGATCTGAATTTAGAAGAGTGGTTATTCCATCTAGGGAAATTTAGGCAGAGAAGTTGGAGAACAGACACACACACACACACACACACACACAGAAGTAACAAGTTCTATTTTCCACAATGGGGTTACTCTAGAGAATAGTTTACAAAAAGGTTTTATAGTCTTTATAAAGAGAAGGAATAGAGCTGACAGTCTCCAAAGACACAGACTGGATAAGGAAAATGGAAGGCTGGATATCTGGATTGATTGGTTTACACTGTGTGTATGTATTTCACTATATCCCACAAAAAAGTACAAGTATTACACTCGGCAAAATTCTTTCATTAAAAATTCTGAATGATTTATATTTTGATTCTAAGGCCAGTGTAATCTTCACCCTTCTGGAAGTACATTTTCCTTGCTTTCTGCTTCTTTGTTAATGTCTGTAGCAACAATTCAAACAAGATAATGAACTTGAGCAACAAAATCTGCTAGTGAGCACTTTTTTCTTTGCATTGTCAGAGTAAAATCTACAGGAAATAAAAGAGGCTTGTAATGAGACATAAGCAGTTGTGAGAAAAGGCATCACAGGCGGTTTCCTGACAGAAAGACTGAGATGTAATCACCCCAAGCTGCTTTTGCAGCCGCTCTGCGGCACGTTTGCCTCACTGTCAGGAAGCAGGACGCCCGTCAAGACCGCAGACAGCAGCCGGAATCGCTGCCAGCGCGCTGCCTACCGACGACAGATGAGCTTCACGCGCCACTTACTGCACTTCTGCATATTTTGATTATGTATTGTGTTATCCACAGAAAATAATATCAAGTCTCTATATCACTAGAAAAGAACATCAAGGGAGAAAATATTGCTGTTAAAGCAATGAAAAGGGGGGAAATGCTTCTTCAGGGTTTATTTAAGCGACTAATGAGAATTATGATGCCGAGTAAAACAAAGATCTATATTGGCCATATATCAAAAACCCTTAAGTTTAAAAAATTAATAATACTTTCATTTAAAAAATGATAGGCAATAGTAAGAACTATGTGGTGTATGTAATATTATAATACTGCTATATATAAGAAAGCACCTTAAGATAGTTAAGTTACATTGTGTGACCTTGAGTGAAAATGTAATCTCTTAGTTGGTTTATTTTTCTGCAAAATAAGAAAACTGTATCTACCTCATTGCTTAATAGGGACGTAAATTAGATAATATACCTTTGTAAATGCCATAGAGTATGATAGACAGTTAAGACAGATGACCACCCTTACAATTTCAAAATTACAGAAACCCAGGTGATACATTCCTATCTAGGGTCCTAACCTAGGGTCCTTACCATGTTCTGAGTTGTTTGGTGAGTATTTGCTTTACTAACTGCAGAATTATGTGTTCTAATGGCCACCTCTGTAGGGAAAAGGCGACCCTAGAGACAAATGACAAGAGAAGAACAAGAAGCTGTTCATAACATTGGAAACAAAGTGATTAAGATTTTCATTACCATTTTAACTCATGTATAGTATTGGGCTTGCAGGGGTGAAATTATGTGAAATTTTGAATATTTGGAGCCACCAAGAAGTTTATATTTAGTTTTTATAAATATATGAAGTAGTACACACAATATTAGCTGCCATGTATAAGCAATTACAATTCGTTCACCATAACAACTATTTCAATGTGCTATATATCTTTATAATATATTCTACTACTTAATGATAAATAAAAACATCACTCTTTCTATTTTATATTGATATCTATATAGGTCTATACATAACTACATTTTCTGTGTCATTTATTTTACTTTAACACATTTTGATCTTCTACTGTGTTATCTACAGATAATACTGTGACTTTATATAACTAGAAAAGGATAACTAGGGAGAAAATATTGTCATTAAAATTCTTAATTATTGTCAATTATGTTTTCTGCTTTTCCAGAAATTAAACTCATGTTTATTTAAGTTAAAAATTTGTGAAATTTCTTTTACATTATGATAAACAACATTAAAACTTTGAATTGGAAAGGTAATTGAAAATAGCACATGTGCATTAATATGATCTGTACAGAATTTGATATAATTATGAAAAGTAATTGAGGACTTCTGCAAAATTATCACAATAATGTATAGTGTCAAAATTGTCACTATATTCTCATCTTTCTTATATTCATAAATATAAGAAGATTTTTTACATATTTCTAACCATGTACTTTCTTAAAAATCACTATTTCCATTCAAACACACAAAGAAGGGTTATTAAAAGTACCATATCAGGGCCAGCGCTGTGGCGTAGCTGGTAAAGCTGCCACCTGCAGTGTCAGCATTCCATATGGGTGCGGGTTGGAGTCCTGACTGCTCCACTTCTGATCCAGCTCTATGCTATGTCCTAGGAAAGCAGGAGAAGGTGGCCCAAGTCCTTGGGCCCCTGCACCCATGTGGGAGACCCAGAAGAAGCTCCTGGCTCCTGGTTTCGGATTGCACATCTGGAGAATGAACCAGTGGATGGAAGACTTTCTCTCTCTCTCTCTCTCCCTCCCCCCCACCTTCACTCTTCTCCTTCCTCCCTTCCTCCATTCCTCCCTCTCTGCCTGTGACTCTGCCTCTCTCTAACTATGCCTTTCAAATAAATTAATACATCTTTTTAAAAATGTAGCATATAAAATAGGTTTGTTATAGTGATTGTGGAAATATTCTTTAGCCTTCACAAGAAAGTAAAAGAGTAATTGTAACACAGGAAGAAAGTTTTTTGCCCCAAGAACAGACAGATTTAGTCGGACTTTTTGTGGTCTGGGATAAAAGGTAGTTAGAAAAGGAATTTTCTAGATTTTTTTCTACCATGCAAAACTATAAAAGTTTATCATCTACTAAATCTTTCCCTTATACTGAAGGAAATCCCATGTTTTATAACTCATTGTATTCTAATCTGCTGACTCAAAACTGTGATATAGGTTAAGAAAGTATTTTCAGGCCGGCGCTGCTGCTCACTAGGCTAATCCTCCACCTGCGGCACTGGCACCCCAGATTCTAGTCCCGGTCTGGGCGTCGGATTCTGTCCCAGTTGCTCCTCTTCCAGTCCAGCTCTCTGCTGTGGCCCAGGAGGGCAGTGGAAGATGGCCCAAGTGCTTGGGCCCTGCACCCGCATGGGAGACCAGGAGAAGCACCTGGCTCCTGGCTTCGGATTGGTGCAGCACGCCGGCTGTTGTGGCCATTTAGGGGGTGAACCAAAGGAAGGAAGATCTTTCTCTCTGTCTCTCTCTCTCTCTCTCACTGTCTAACTCTGCCTGCTCCCCCTCCAAAAAAAAGTATGTTCAGAGGCAGACCACTTTGCACATGGTAAAACTTACTTGTTTCAGTTGCTTTGCAATTGCCAAAAGCCACCCACCAGCAGCCAGTAATGCTTAGCTAACTACAGACTAAAATATCTATTCCCCTCCTGAAACTCCCTTCTTAATATTTCCAATAATATAATTAAACAAAGTCCTCAAGCAAAAGTTCTATGAAAATGAAATCTGCATTTACAAGTCAGTCACTGACTAAATGATAATGAAGTAAATTGGAACTAGTTGGGAGTGCTCCTGCCTCATCCAAGAGTAACTGTAGAATTATTATGTACAATTACTTTACCTTCCGCTACAAAAAAAAGTGGAAATATATCTGTTGTAGAAAAGAAATTTAATATGTTGTCAACAGGCAAAGAGAGGAAAGCAATAAAAGGATAAGTGCTATCTTACAGTCTGGACACAGATTCTGGGACACAGGAGCAGTGCATTGGTCTCACTCCACTGAGGAGACAGGGCTAAGAGTTTCTGATGTCATTTTCCAAAACATTTCCCCTCTATAAAACATTATTGCCCCCCTAGTTCTGTACAATAAGGGCATAAATATTCCATGCTGCTTGTCTCACTACTTGCAGCTGAAAACCGAGAGGAAAATTGATAAAGCAGTGGACAGAAGACTGAAAGGTAGAGAAGAAAAGATAATCGGTACAGGAATTGGGTACTTCAGGCACAAGGCAGTGGTGAGTTTGCTGCTTCCTTCTCTCTGCCTCCAGTAGGTATTGTTCAATAAACAGATGAATAAAGAAAATGTAGAATACACAATAGAACACTCTTCAGCCTATGAATAGGGAAAATCTTGCCATTTGTGACAATGTGAATGTACCAGGGAACAATAATGTGAGTGATAAGGCAGACACAAAGATACAAATACCACATAATTTCAGTCAAAATTGGAATCTAAAATATCTGTGCTCATAGAAGTGGAGAACAGAATAGTGGTTACCAAAGGACAGGAAGGAGACGAGAGGGGATGGTGGAGACAGATGAGTTAATGAGTACACAGCCACAACTGGAGAGGAGGAATACATTGTAGCATTTTATTACACCAAAAAATGAGTACAGTTACCAATATTTACTACTTACCTCAGAAAGCGATGGTAGCAATTATAATTAGTATTTGAAAGCTGAACTTAGTCTTCTAAAATTCAATTTTTTTGCCTAAATGGAAAAGTACTAACATAATTTTCATAAAGATATTTAAAATTTTAAAATATATATTAAAATATCAAAAAGGATGGATATTATTGCACAGTGGTTTAAGCTGCTATTTGGAATGCCCTTGTCCCTTGTCACATTGCCAGTTTGTGTCTCAGCTACCTGGTGCTTCCAATTTTGCTTCCTATAAATGCAGCTGGGAGATAGCAAATGATGGCTCATGTTTTTGTGTTTCTACCACCCACATATGAGACCTCGATAGTCTGTCTCCTGGATTTAGCCTGATCCAGCTCTTGGCTATTGCAGATGTTGGGGGAGTAAAGCAGTAGGTGGGAAATCTCTCTGCATCTCTCTCTCTCTCTCTCTCTATCTATCTCTCTATCTCTATCATCTCTATATTTATCTCTTTCTCATTCTCTTTCTCTGTCACTCTACCTTTCTAATCAATAATTAACTTCTTGGAAATGTGAAAGAAGATATGAGAAATATATGACCAATAAGAACAATAGTTTAAAGTGATCAGCCAAATCAATACTAACTATATGCTTCCTTATATGAGGCACAATAATGGGCATTTTTAAGGTTATTGGATGCTGGAAAATGTAGTCCCTGCTTCAAAAGAAGCTTATACTTAAACTTGTAGAAAAAGGAAATAAACATAAATATCTGTGATTATAATTAATCACAGGAGCTAGAAATTGCCAATAATTTGTATATAAAAGGGATAAGTAAGCTGTCTGTGATAATTTTAAATGAAAATAACAGGGAATACAGAAGAAAAAGAAAACTATTGCAGTATATAATTTGAATTCAGTGTTAAGGAATAGCTGTAAGAATACATCTTACTTGGTTCTTTGGATGTGAAAAAATTTGCAAATATTTTCTTCAAGCAATTATTGCCTGTCAACTGCCAATGACTACAACTTTGTCTCATTTGTACACAAGAGTTTTTGTTTCTGGTAGAAATCTGGCAACTCAGTCCTCTCTTCTCTGAGCATATCTGAAATCCAATAATTACCTTCTGCCAGGTGGCTGCCCAACCTGGGTAGTAGATTGGTACTGTCCTTTTCTTTTATTATTTGCTAATCTTCCCTTCCTACTCACGCACACTTTTTTTTTCTATTTCTTGTCCTATGCATCTTGTCCTCTCTTCTCTCTCTTAAGAAGCAAATGTGTCTCTAAGTGTTTACTCTTCCTGGAAAAATACGGAGCTAGGAAAATCCGATCTCTTAATCTAGCAATTGTCTTTCAGGGAAAATAGTGTTTTCCATGTCTCAAGAAGACAAATGTGGGAAAAATACAGGAATAGTAAAATGTAATTTAATATTACCACACATTATCCTACCATAATGATAGAAGTTGTGATATGGGAGAAATACTATTAGGTAGGAGTAGGTGAGCTGAAATTTCTACAAGCCTTGTGTTGAAGCTTCACTGCCTTACCTGTCTATCCAGTACTCCCACATTCCCATGGTACACCGGTGTCTCATCCAGGACCCGGAAGGAAGAGACAGCATGATGGCCATGTGAAACGTAAATTCCACATGGAGACATCAGAAAACCCTCAGAAAGTCTTACACATGTTAAACTCCAACCTATTTGTATATTCAAATAGGCTACCACTGTTTTATACAAAAAAAAAAAAAGACTGATAATGTGAGAGGAGACCTTCTTTTGCTTTTGGCTTCTGAATAATGTGTATAGGCCCTTCTCTGGACATCTCCCCATATGTTTCCTCATAGACAACTCTGGCACACTCATGAGAAATATTGCTCCATGGGGGTGGGCTCACATTCACACATGACTATATATTCACTTTCTTAAATGAATAATGCTCTCAGTTGTGTGCTGTTTTTATGGCTCTGCTTTCAATTCCTATCTCTGTGGGGGCAAAATCCTGGAATAAAGATTGAGATATAAGGATCCAAAGCAGTTGTGTTGGGAAGTCTATGTTGGAAAACATACTCCAAGATAGTTTGACAGTAACATGTAAGAAACAATGAAAAATCACTGATATTTAAAGATGATCAATTACAATTGTTTAAAAGAGAATTAAATATGATCATATTTTTCTAAATATTGTAAACTAATTGAGCTGAGTCTGGGTAATTTGAAAACATTGAATACAAGGATAAAGGACTTACATATAATTACCTAATGAGGGTTGATGGAAGACTGAATTATTGATCTTCTCTCTAATGTTCAGTAAGTTTTAAAGCATAGAATCTAAAAAAGAAAGAATTTCATCAAAGAAATTTTTTAATTGAAATTTGGGGCCAGCGCTGCGGAGCAGTGGGTTAAAGTCCTGGGCTGAAGCACTGCCATCCCATATGGGCTCTGGTTCTAGTCCCAGCTGCTCCTCTTCCAATCCAGCTCTCTGCTATGGTTTGGGATAGCAGTAGAAGATGGCTCAAGTCCTTGGGCCCCTGCACTTGCATAGGAGACCTGGAAGAAGCTTCTGGCTCCTAGCTTCGGAATGGCAGAGCTCCGGCCATTGTGACCATCTAGGGAGTGAACCAGAAGATGGAGGACCTCTCTTTCTCTGTCTCTAGCTCTATCTGTAACTCTGTCTTTCAAATAAATAAAATAAATATTTAAAAAATGTATTCAAATTGGAAAATAAACTAGACTGATGAAGGGAAAGGTTAAAAAAATGAATAGTGAATAGATGGTCAGGCTGACATAGTGAAAACAGGTTTACTCATTTAGTAAATTTATTTTACATTAGTTGTGTTTAATTTGTAAAAAGATATTGTAAATAAAAGTGAAATTGAGTTTATTGCTTAAGTTAGGGGCAAGAAGTTAACAAGCAAATGGACAAAGCAAACAAAGCTGCCATTAAGAAAATTAAGCCTGGCGCCGCAGCTCACTAGGCTAATCCTCTGCCTTGCAGCGCAGGCACACCCGGTTCTAGTCCCGGTCGAGGCACCGGATTCTGTCCCGGTTGCCCCTCTTCCAGGCCAACTCTCTGCTGTGGCCAGGGAGTGCAGTGGAGGATGGCCCAAGTACTTGGGCCCTGCACCCCATGGGAGACTAGGAGAAGCACCTGGCTCCTGCCATCGGATCAGCGCGGTATGCCGGCAGCAGCACGCTGGCCACGGCGCCCATTGGAGGGTGAACCAACGGCAAAGGAAGACCTTTCTTTCTCTCTCTCACTGACCACTCTGCCTGTCAAAAAAAATAAAATAAAAATAAAAAAAAAAGAAAATTAAAAATGCAAAATGCTATTTTAGGATTCGTGTGAGAATGTGACCAATTATTCATGAGAAACTTCAAAGTATTAATGATAATGAAAATCATGTATTAGAGAACTGAAAAAGACATACAGGTCAACATACGGAAATCCCATTGCTTGCAGTAGACAGTTGAAAAGTGAGCTAAGCCAGGAGAAAAATTCTTTAAATAATTCTCAAATGCCAATGCCATTAAAATGTAATCATGACAGAATTTTCACATTTTCAAGAAGAAGGATAATTAATTGGACAAAATTAAGATCCATTTGATCACTTTTTTTTATTTTTTTTAGCTTTTATTTAGTAAATATAAATTTCCAAAGCACAGTTTATGGATTACAATGGCTTTCCCCCCACCAAAACTTCCCTCCCACCTGCAACCCTCCCATCTCCCGCTCCCTCTCCCATTCCATTCACATCAAGATTCATTTTCAATTATTTTATATACAGAAGATCAATTTACATCATAAAGTGTAAAATATTGTTTGAGTACTAGTTATAGCATTAATTCACATTGAACAACACATTAAGGACAGAGATCCTACCTGAGGAATAAGTGCACAGTGATTCCTGTTGTTGACTTAACAAATTGACACTATTGTTAATGGCGTCAGTAATGGCTCTTGTCATGAGTTGCCAAGGCTATGGAAGCCTTTTGAATTTGCAGACATCGATCTTGTTTAGACAAGGTCGTAGTCAAAGTGGAAGTTCTCTCCTTCCTTCAGAGAAAGGTACCTCCTTCTTTGATGGCCTGTTCTTTCCACTGGAATCTCACTACAGAGATCTTTCATTTAGATTTTTTTTTTTTTCCCCAGAGTGTCTTGGCTTTCCATGTCTGAAATATTCTCAAGGGCTTTTCAGCTAGATCCGCATGCCTTAAGTGCTGATTCTGAGGCCAGAGTGCTGTTTAGGACATCTGCCACTCTATGAGTCTGCTGTGTATACCGCTTCCCATGTTGGATCGTTCTCTCCATTTTTAATTCTATCAGTTAGTATTAGGAGACACTAGTCTTGTTTATGTGATCCCTTTGACTCTTAGACCTATCAGTGTGATCAATTGTGAACAGAAATTGATCACTTGGACTAGTGAGATGGCATTGGTACATGCCACCTGGATGGGATTGAATTGGAATCCCCTGACACATTTGATCACTTTTAAGAAAGACATTTTCTTTAAAATTGGCAGAAGTGCCTATACTTTCATTTGATGTTGAGTCTTGCAAATTCTGGTTTGGGAGAATACATTTAAAGAGAAGTTTTGGAAGTGCAGCACCAAAATTATAAGATATTGAGAAGAAAAAATAAAGGTTTCTATATTCAATATATCTAAGTGTCCACGGATCTTAAAAGCTATCATATTATAATACTTATGTAAGATAAACCTTCATTTGTCTTGTAATTTTGACATGATGAAGAATTCTTAATTTATAGAGAAAGAAAAAATAGTCCAAAGCCATGGATGCCAGCTATAACTCTGTGGTCAATCAGCTGTGTGATGCTAGCTTTGCTTTACTTCCTAAGCATTATGTTCTAATTTCCAAACAAAGACTCTGAGTTTGAATCAATGATCACAAACTGAACAGGATGGCAAATTGATTTATTTGACTCATGTTAATTATTTAAAAAAAAGAAGAGAGACCAAGAAACAAAGAGAATTTTGTGAAAGAAGAGCTAGAAATGTAGCTTCTTTTGAGCCCGAGATCTGCCTTTTACTCAGTCAGCATTGTGCTATTTTATTGGGCATAAAGCAGAAGTGAAAATTCTTAAACTTTTTCTGAATCATTGGCCTGTTGTTATCAGTATTAAAGTTAATAAAATCTAATCGGCATGATTATCAAATTCCCTGAAAAACCTATGAACTCTCATTGCACATGCTCAAAGAATGAAATGTGTAAAGAAGTATCACTGAATGGATACAATTTTGTTCCTTTTCCTTGATTTCAAATAATTTAATTTGTTATTTTAATTATATATGTTTTTCTTTGTCAAATAATGTACTGCCATTCTACAAAGGAAATTTTAAATATTTTAAATAATTTCATAATTATGTATTCTCTTCTGTGTATGTTGTAAGAAGCTACAGGCACTTTTGGAAATATTAAATATTTATATATATCTAAAGACAGCTATCCCCAGATAGATATCAAGATAGATGTGTATAGATAAATAGGTACAGATATATACTAATCTTTATATATATATCATATTTGTATATTTATATACACATAAAATATATGCATGAGTTAGGGACAAAGCAAGAGAAGAAGAGGCACAAAGTGAGAAAATAAAAGAGAAAAAGAGATAACATACTTGATCTAATGGTAATTAACTATATGTTTTAATTAATGCATAATATATTTTCATATTTATGAAGTACTATGTGATGCTTTGGTTCATGTACACATAGGATACTCACCAAATTAGGATAAAGCATACATCCATTGCATTAAAATTTTATCATTTATGGATAATATAATCAAAATGTTGTCTTCCAGTTATTTTGAGATA
The DNA here is from genome assembly GCF_051225735.1 of Oryctolagus cuniculus. Classification (NCBI taxonomy): domain Eukaryota; kingdom Metazoa; phylum Chordata; class Mammalia; order Lagomorpha; family Leporidae; genus Oryctolagus; species Oryctolagus cuniculus. The sequence goes on along the minus strand of NC_142874.1, from coordinate 77,869,438 downwards.
TATAATGCATTATTACAATATTTACCCTGCTATTTCTTAGAACTCTAGAAAATATTCTTCCTATCTAAGTGCACCAGGGTACTCATTGTTCAACCTCACTTCCTCTCCCAGTCACTGCCACGATAAGGGTAGTAACTACTTTCTACCCTTAGTTTCTACCTGATCGACATTTTATCTCATATATCAGTGAGATCATGCAGTCACTGTATTTCTGTGCTTGACTTATTTCACTTAATATAAAGTCCTAAAGGTCCATCTGTGTTGTCATACATGAAAGAAATTCTTTTCTTTTCTTTTAGATATTTATTTATTTGTTTAAAGCAGAATGACAGAGATATGGAAAGATAGGGAGAGAGACAAAGAAAGCGAGAAAAAGAGAGAGGTATCCTATCTGTTGCTCACTCCTCTAATAGCATAGGCAGCTATGCTTGGGACAGGTTAGAGCCAGGAGACAGGAATTCAGTCCTGGCTTCCCACATGAGTAGCTAGGTCCCAACTACTGGGGCAACCTTCGGCTGCCTGCCTATATACATTAGTAGTGAGCTGGATTGGAAGCAGAGGCTGCAGGACTTGAAGCAGCACTCTGATACAGAATGACAGCTTAACTTGCTGTGCCCCTAGGAACTCTTTTAACATTGAGTGTTATTCTAGTACATGCATCACCTTTTAGATCTGTTCTTCTGTTATTGGCTATTTAGACTGATTCCATGTACTGGCTATTCTGAACATGCTACATGACATACTGACTTAATCTTATATAGATGATAACAAGTAGTAGGATTGTTGGATCGTAAAATAGTTTTATTTTTAGTTTTTTTTTTTTTTAGCAATTTCCATATTGTTTTTGACCATCACTGTAGTGCTGTGCAGTCCCACCAACCATGTATACATTCCCTTATCTGCATTCTTGCCAGTATTTAATAGTCTTCTTGATAAGAGCTATTTAGACTGGAATGAGGGAATATCTTTTCCCGGTTTTTAATTGTCTTTCCCTAATGATTAATGATAGTTGGTATTATGCATATATTTATTATCCATTTGTATGTCATCTTTTGAGAACTGTCTATTCCAGATTTTCCCCCTTTGTTCTCTGTGTAATTTGTGTTTTAGTTCTTAGGTTGTTTGTGTTCCTTATGAATTCTAAGTATGTAGCCCCTAATCAGATACCCATGTTGCAAATATTTTCTCCCATTATAGATTGTAGTTCAGCTTTGTAATCTGTTTTCTTTGTTGTACAGAAGCATTTCTTATTTTTATACAAACCCACTTGTCTATTTTTGCTCCTGTTGCCTGTGCTTTTTGGGTCATACCCAAAACCTTTTGACCTGGACCAATGTCTTAAATTATTTTCCCAAGTGTTCTTCCATTGCCTTCATAGTTTTAAGTCATACATATAGACTTTTAAGGGATTTTTATCTGATTTTTGTATTTAAGGAAAGGTAGGGTCTAGTTTCATGCTTATGCATGTGAATACCCAATTTCCCCAACACCATTTATAGAAAAGACTGTCCTATTTCCATTGTTTTCTTGTCAAAAATAAATGACAGGAAATCATGGCATTATTTCTGGTCTCCTGTTCTTTTGGACTTTATACCAATATTTATGTCAGTCCCACACAATTTTAATTTGGCATTGTATTTTAGATTAAACTTAGCTTTATTAATTTTGTTCAAGATTTCTTTGAGGTCTTTTCCAATTAATTATAAATTCAAGGAATTTTTTTCTAGTTCTGTGAAGAATGTCATTGATATTCTGATGGGGATTGTATCTCGTTTAATCTGTAGATTACTTTGGATAATACGGACAATGGGGCCGGCGCCACGGCTCACTTGGTTAATTCTCCACCTGCGGCACAGGCATCCCATATGGGTGCCGAGTTCTAGCCCTGGCTGCTCCTCTTCCAGTCCAGCTCTCTCTGCTGTGGCCCAGGAAGGCAGTGGAGGATGGCTCAGATGCTTCTCTCTCTCTCTCTCTCTGTCTATCTCTGTCAATAAATTAAAAATAAATAAATAAATAAATAAAATATTATAATATGGACATTCTAACAATGTTAATTATACCAGTCCATAAACATGGTGCATCTGATTCAATTTCTTTGATCAACATTTTGTGATTCACATTGTAGAGGTTTTCCACATCCTTGATTAGATTTATTCCTCTATATTTTGATTTTGAATTTTTTACTATGACAAATGGAATTGTACTCTTAATTTAATTTCAGAGTTTGTTCTTAGGTTACAAAAATGCTGTTGAATGTTTGTATTGATTTTGTAGCCTCTAACTTTACTGAATTTGGTTATAGGTTCCAATAATTTTTAGCAGAGCAGTCAGCATTTTCTATGTACAAGATCTTATCATCTGCAAACCAGGGCACTTTGTCTTCCTTCTTTCTAATGTGGCTGCATTTTGTTTCTTAGTATTGCCAACTTACTCTGGTTAAGACTTTCAGTACTGCATTGAATGCAAGTGATGAAAATAAGAATTTCTGTTTTTTTTTTTTTTTAATATTTATTTATTTGAAAGTCAGAGTTATGGAGGAAGTGGGAGAGACACAAACAGAGGTCTTCCATCTGCTGATTCACTCCCCAGATGGAAATGGCCAGGGTTGAACGAGGCGGAAGCCAAGAACCAGGAGCTTCTTCATGGTCTCCTACATGGGTAGCAGGGTTTAAAACTCTTGGGACCTCTTCCACTGCTTTTCCTAGGCCATTAACAGGGAGCTGGATTGGCAGTGGAGCACCCTAATCCTAAAAGATGCCCAAATGGGATGGTGGCATTCCAGGCAGATGCTTTACCTGCTACAGCATAACACCATCAGCAATTTTCTCTTACACTGTTTCTTAGAGGAAATGGTTCCAACTTTTCCCCATTTATGATGAGAAATTTTCATACATGGTCTTTATTAAAGTCATATATTAAGGAACATTTCTTATATACCCAATTTTTTGAGAATTTTATATGAAATGATGTTGAATTTTATCAAATGATTTTTCCGTGTCTATTGAAATGAATATATAGTTTTATTCCTCTTTGTGTTGATTTGCTGTATCACACTTATTGATTTGCTTATGGTGAATCCTCCTTGCATCTTTGGGATGAATGCTACTTGATTATAGAGAATTAGTTTTTAATGTGTTATTAAATTCATTTGCTAATATCTTGTTGAGGTTTTTTGCAGCTTTGTTCATCAGAAATTTTGGCTCATAATTTTCTTTTTCTGGTGCATCCTTATCTGGTTATGGTAACAGGGTAAATTTCTTTGAGGTGTGTTATAGTTTACGTGAAATATTTCTAGCTCTTTGATGTAGGTATTATTGCTATACATCCTTCTTAGAACTGTCTTTATTACATACCATAAATGTTGTTACATTGTGTTTCTATTTTCATTTGTCTCAATAAGCTTTTGAATTTGTCATTTAATTTCTTTAGTGACTCACTGTTTGTCCAAGAACATGTTGTCTATTTTGCACCTTATAGAATTCCAACTATTTCTCATTTTCAGTTTGTTCCTCTTTGGTAACAAAAAGATTGATATTATACAAGTTTTTGTTTTAAATCTTAAAATGTTTTTCGTGCCCTTACATAGAACTACCCTTGACAGTATTCCATGAGCAGCAGAGAAAAAGATGCATATGCTGCAATTGTTAGAGGCAATGGTCTATAACTACTTGCTAGATCAGTTTGGACAAGAGCATAGTTCAAATTCAAGGCTTTGTTGATTTTCTGTCTGGACAGTCTGTCTCTTGCTGAAAGTGGGATGTTGAAGTTTATCACTGTATTGTGTTGTACTCTATGTCTCCCTTTGGATCTGGCTCTATTAATGCATGCCTTTCATATTTAGGTGCTCTTAGGTTGGGTATACATAATATATATATGTATATATTTGTTTTATATTCTTCCTATATTTACCTCATTTTCACTTTATGATTATCTTGTTTATTTTTATTATATTTTACTTGAAGCCTATTTAATGTTATGGCACTATTCCTCCTTTCCTTTGACTTCCATTTTTGTGGAATTTCTTTTTCCATCTGTTCATTTTCAGTCTATTTCCTTACTGATGGACTAAGTCTCTCATAGTGATCATGTAGTCAAATCTTGCTTTTTTACCCCCATTCTGTACCTGTATGCTTTTTGATTGGAAAATGTAATCTACTTACTTATAAAGTAATTATTGGAAAGTAGAGACATAATTTTGCCATTGCATTTTTTGCCTTCCAGTTGATATGCAGTTTTTTGTTTCTTCCTTATTTTTTATTGTTTTTTTTTTATGCTGAGTGATTTTTTTTATGAAGCAGTATTTCTCAATTCTTTGATTTTAAGTTTTCCACACCTAGACATATGTTTGTTTTGGGTTACCCTGGGACTTAATAAAACATTTCATAGTTGAATTAGCTCTTGCTTATACTCCTATGGAACCGTGGTTTCATACTTTTTACTTGTTGAATATTATGGTTAGCAGTGTTTTAAGCTCTTGATTATAGAGTGGATTATAGAGTAGATTGAAATCATGCTTTTGTGAAAATTAGAGAAAGAAAAAAAGGAAGGAAGAAGGAGGATTGAGGTGGGGAGAGGAGGAGGGAGGGAAGTATAGTTAGTAGAATTGTACCTATGATGTGTATAAAACTGTTATTTTATATTTACAAAATAAGAAATGAAAATGGATTATAGTGTTTCTTCATAACATACAACAAAAACTTCTCCAAAGTGAAAGAAATATTACCATATTCCCTTGTCATTCACTAGTTCTCAACTTTAATATATATAAACAGTTTCCCTCAAATTCACAATTCCTAAAGTAGAAAACAAACTGTATCAGTCTTTGTTCATAACGTAGATATCATTGCAAATAGGCATATCTAATTTTTTTAAAAGATTTTATTTATTTATTTGACAGGTAGATTTACAGACAGTAAGAGAGAGACAGAGAGAGAGAAAGGTCTTCCATCCGTTGGTTCACTCCCCAAACTGCCTCAATGGCCAGAGCTGCGCTGATCCCAAGCCAGAGCAAGGTGCTTCTTCCTGGTCCCATGTGGGTGCAGGGGCCCAAGCACTTGGGCCATCTTCTACTGTTATCCCAGGCCACAGCAGAGAGCTGGACTAGAAGAGGAGCAACCGGGGCTAGAACCTGGCACCCATATGGGATGCCAGCGCTGCAAGCAGAGCATTAACCTATGTGCCACAGAGCTGGCAGGCATATTTAATTTTTAAAAAGAGGTTGTGAGTTTACAAATCTCTTTTGTGCAATTTTAAAAATAATTAAACATTAAAATTATAAACAAGAATTTTGGCACTTAAATACTTTGCATTACCATTGTTACCTCACATCAGCAAAAATGTATAATTATTGATGAAAACATGGTTTTTACTAGAAGGGGCATGGATATTTTTATTCAAAATGTCTAAATGGAAGCCTCCTTTAAAACACTTGTGAGTTTCATAAATTGTATCTCCCTGAGCCTCAGCTGCTTTGCCTATGAAATTAACTGTGAAATACTGCATCCTTACATCTTCGAATTTAATTTTATAAACTATGAAATTATCTCATAGATCTCATCTGTACCTGAATTTTCTAATTAAAAATAATCATTTTCTAACCTTGAATACCCAATTTAGTTATGAAGTGTTATTAAGTAAAACTAATGTATAAACTACACTGTGTATTCAGGGTCACTAAAATCAGTATTCCTGCAATCACACTGCGTAACAGAGTAAATGTGTATCTTGTGAACATTTTCAAAAGGAAAAACTTCATATAGTTACCCACTTTTGATAAAATACCTTTTGAACATTAGATACCTTGAATGTTAAGCATCATTTTCACCTGAAGTTAAAGAGTGAAGCCTTACAAAATTATAGCTATTATAAATTATTGTAATTTAGGGTTATTTCACATTGAAACTACCACATTTTCCTTCAGTTTAAAAATATTAAATTGTTTTTTATAAATTTGAAAAGGATAGAAAGAGAGAGAATATTCCACCTACTGGTTCACTCCTCAAATACCCACAAACACCAAGACAGGGCCAACCTAAAGTCAGGAGGCAGGAAATTCATATGGGTCTCCTACATGGATACCAGGGAACCAAGTATTTGAACCATCATCTGTTGCTTCCCATGATGGCTATTTTTTTTTTTTTTTTGACAGAAAGAGTGGACAGTGAGAGAGAGAGAGACAGAGAGGAAGGTCTTCCTTTGCCGTTGGTTCACCCTCCAATGGCTGCCGCGGCCAGCACACTGCGCTGATCCGATGGCAGGAGCCAGGTGCTTCTCCTGGTCTCCCATGTGAGTGCAGGGCCCAAGGACTTGGGCCATCCTCCACTGCACTCCCTGGCCACAGCAGGGACCTGGAAGAGGGGCAACCGGGACAGAATCCGGCGCCCCGACCAGGACTAGAACTCGGTGTGCCGGCGCCGCAAGGCGGAGGATTAGCCTAGTGAGCCGCGGCACCGGCCCATGATGGCTATTAATAGGAAGGTATATCAGAAACATTAAAGGACTTACCCCAAGCATTCCATTATGGGATGCTGGGTCTCAAGCAGTGTCTTAACCTGTTGAGCTACAGCACCTGCCCCTATTCAATAGTTTTATTTGGAAATAATTTTTTACTTACAGAAATGTTGTCAGAATATTATAGTTATATAGTACAATATTTATAGTTGAGAGTAGATAGTACAGAATTCCATTCACACAAGTTCTCCTAGTTGTAGTTCTTTAAACAATTATATCCATATAAGTGAATATTTTATCTAATATGTAATATATATAAATATATAATATATACTGTGTATATATTCTCTCTCTATATATATATATAATATCTTATTATGTAATATTATCTAAACTACAGCCATAATTTGGAGTTTCCTAGTTTTCGATTAATTACTTTTTGTAGAGACCATAATATTCCTCAGTGTTTGTCATCTCTGTGACACTTTGCAGACTATTGGCCAAGTCTTTTGCAAAATGTTCCTTATTTTGTTTGTTTGGCATATTCTTACGCTAAACTGAAGTTAAGATTTGTTGAAATGCAATATAGATGGCATGCCTTTCTCATTGTAGCACATCAAAAGTGTATTAAATGATCCTAACGATTGCTGATCTGGGTTAACATGGTGTCTGCCAGATTTCTCATCTCTAAAGTTGTTTTCTCCTGGCCATACTTATTTCATTGAACCTAGTGCATGCTTAAGAAGAGAAAAAATTATCTTCAACTCTTGGAAATACATGTGCTAAAATTACCACAAAATTAATAAAAATATTGTTAAGTATATTTTTAATTAATGCAAATATTCAGTTTCTTGTGAAGTTTTTCCTACTAACCTTAGCATACATCAGTGAATCCTGCTTGAACCAATTATTACTGTGGTATTAAAATATTTTGTATTTCACTCATTTACTTGCTTTGTTTTCTTTCATAAATCATTTAAAATAATTTTTATATATAGGCATGAGTAAAAGATGTTATTTTATGTTTTGAATCATGCAAAATATTAATATTTAAATTTAATCCTACTATTTTTGCATATGGTATTCTATATTTAGACATTTGAATTTCTTTTTTTTAAAGATTTTTTTTTATTTATTTGAAAGTCAGAGTTACACAGAGAGAGGAGAGGCAGAGAGAGAGAAGTCTTCCATCCGCTGGTTCACCCCCCAATTGGCCACAACAGCCAGAGCTGTGCTGATCTGAAGCTAGGAGCCAGAAGCTTCTTCCAGATCTCCCACGTGGGTGCAGGGGCCCAAGGACTTGGGCCATCTTCTACTGCTTTCCCAGGCCACAGCAGAGAGCTGGATCAGAAGTGGAGCAGCCGGGTCTCAAACTAGCACCCATATGGGATGCCAGTGCTTCAGGCCAGGGCATTAACCCGTTGCGCCACAGCACCAGGCCCTAGCCATTTGAATTTCTTCAAGTTTTTCCTTTTTGTTGTTTTATCCTATTCTCACATGTTGTCCCTCTTCTCCTTCCTTTCATCCTTCCTTTTTTGATACTTCAATTATCTGTTGGCTCTGATGGATGCTCTAGTCCTATCTTCCATTTTCCTAGTCAATAGCACTAGAATTATCTATTTATTTGGACATCTCTGGTTCCTTGTACTGGATAAGGAATTTAGAAAGAAATACCTAAATATTATCTTTGTTACTTCCATGTTACTCTTTATCAAGCTCTCAGCAGACAAACATAATGAAACATACATATGTATACTATCCATTATGTTTACATATATATGTTATTTTAAATAAGCTTAAATTCCTACTAAAATCTGATACTCTCTAACAAAACAAGACAGTCTATTATAGCATTCACTGCTTGCTTAATTTATTATGAGAGGGACATTTGGTTCTTATTGTCAGTAACATGTTTACTATTAGTTTAACTTTATATGTCAAGCAGAAACAGATTTGTTAAATGGTAGCCTGTGTGGAGGAAATTTAGCCAGTACATATTGTGTCCATACTTCATTATAACTTTAGTCCTTTAACATCTAGGAAAATACTCTTTGCATAGTTGCTCAGGATATTTATTTCTTCCCCACACACTTCAGAATTGTTATGCCATATATTTATAAAAGTGATAGGCTCATTTGTCATGGTCTACATAGTACCTAAAATTGAGCATTCCATCACCATAAAATTTTATTGTGAGGATCCTTTGAGTGGAAACAAACTTCCTCTTTCAACTCTTGGCAACTCTGCTGCATTTGTTTTTGCTATAATTCTGCCTTTTTCAGAATTCCACATAAAAGAAATCAAACAAAATGTAGAATTTTCAGGTCTGTAGTTTTTTTTTGTATAAAATTACAAAATTTAAGGAAGTTGCAGAATTTAAATAGATTATGAACCTCTGAGATGCCATCCATTCAGGACATGATTGAGTCCGGATCATGTATTTTCTTTTTTTTTATATATAATTTTTTTTGGGCAGGCTGAGTGGACAGTGAGAGAGAGAGACACAGAGAGAGGTCTTCCTTTACGGTTGGTTCACCCTCCAATGGCTGCTGCGGCCGGCGCACCACGCTGATCCGAAGGCAGGAGCCAGGTGCTTCTCCTGGTCTCCCATGTGAGTGCAGGGCCCAAGGACTTGGGCCATCCTCCACTGCACTCTTGGGCCACAGCAGAGAGCTGGCCTGGAAGAGGGGCAACTGGGACAGAATCCGGCTCCCCAACCTGGACTAGAACTGGGTGTGCCGGAGCTACAGGTGGAGGATTAGCCTATTGAGCCACGGCGTTGGCCCAGATCATGTTTTTTCAAACAGATTTTCATTCCTACTTTCATTTTACTAGCTTTCATGTTTTCGACAAAGTTGAGGCTCTTAGGCTTGTTGTAGGAAGTGAATTTTCAGTTTCAAGTTACAGCTACTAACACATAAATCTACAGATAATGCCTCTTTCTCCCTGTGTACTCTGACTTTCAAATAAATAAACAAACCTTTAAAATGTATTTAAAAAAAAACTTATAAAACAAGGTTGAAAACTTATATGAAATGTAACTCGTTCACATATTTCTAAAATGCAAAGTCAGACTGACATAGAAAGAAAAAATCCTTTCCCCATTTTTAAGAAATTAAATTCTTCCAAAAATCTTCAACCAGACACAGTTAAAGTTCTAAATAGTTTGGGTGGCGAACTATACTAAACATTTAAAGAAGAAATAATAACAAGAATATATTCTTGGGCCCACGCTGTGGTGCAGCAGGTTAAAGCCCTGACCTGAGGTGCTGGCATCCCATATGGGCGCCGGTTCTAGCCCTGGTTGCTCCTCTTCCAATCCAGCTCTCTGCTATTGCTTGGGATAGCAGTAGAAGATGGCCCAACTCTTTGGGCCCCTGCACCCATGTGGAAGACCCTGAAGAAAATCCTGGCTCCTGGATTCAGATTGGCACAGCTCCAGCCATTGCGGCCATCTGGGGAGTGAACCAGCGGATGGAAGACCTCTTTCTGTCTCTACCTCTCTCTGTAACTCTCTTTCAAATAAATAAAATAAAATCTTAAAAAATACATATTATTTCAGAAAATAGAGAAGGCTCAAAATGCTTTTGAACTCATTGTAGCAGATCTGAGCCAGCATTGTGGTGCAGCTGGTTAAGCCACTTCCTGCAATGTTGTTGCCGACATCCTGTACTACCACTGGTTCAAGTTCCAGCTGCACTTCCAATGCAGCTCACTGCTAATGCACCTAGGAAAGCAGCAGGAAGAGGCCTGCATTCCTGGGTCCCTGACACCATCTGGCTCCTAGCTTCTGCCTGGCCTAGCCCACCTATTGCAGCCATTTGGGGAGCAACCAGCACTTGGAAGATCTAGTCATTCTCTCTCTCTCTCTCTCTCTCTTTATGAAAGGCTACCTTTATAAAAGAGATAATCATATCTTTAATATTGTAATGCAAGAAAAAATAGAGAACTATAGTCTTCTTTAATACAGCTAAAGTCCCCTTAAGTATGTAGCACCAAAAGGTAAAACTGTATCTCTGTGGTATATTTACCCTAATGCAGATATTTGTACTTTCTTGAGTTTTCATTGATGTTACATATACTTTTATTTCTATTAATTTCTTGTAGGACCAATTTGATAAAGATTATTACTTTACTTTTGGCTGTAATAAAATGTCTTATTTCATCTACATTTCTGAATGATAACTTTGTAGTGTATAATATAGTTGATGGGCTTTTTTCCTTTTGCACTTTGACTATTTCTGCCAGTTTCTGTTTGGCCTGTAAGACTTCTAATGAGAAATTTGCAGTTAATCTATGAGGATTCTCTTATAACTTACTCAATTTTTTTTCTTTTGTTGTTCTTGCATTCTTTGTGTTATATTTCTATTTATTTGATGAAAATATGTCACAGAGAGGATCAATTTTGTTTGAATATGTAAGGGATCTTTAGACTTTTGGATCTAGATGGTAATATCTTTCCCAAGATTTCACAGGTTTTCAGCAATTATTTCATCAAGGATATATTTTATGCCTTTTCACTTCTATTCTCCTTCTGAAACACTCATAATGTAGATGCTTACTCACTTGATATTATTCTGAAAGTCTTGAAGATGTTCTTGATTTTATCATTTGACTAGGTTACTTCAAAAACCTGTTATCAATTTAAGAAATTCTTTTTCTGCTTGTTCAAGTCTGCTATTGAGGATCTTATTTGTATTTTTCATTTCATTTACTGAATTCCTCAGCTCCACAAGACATCTGATTTGTTCTTTTTTATTATCGCCATCTCTTTGTTGAAATTTATGTATATATATATATATTATGAATCATTTTAATTTTGTCAAAATATCTATCTTATTATCTTTTATCATATTAAGTTTCCTTCAAACAATTAGTTGATTTGGACTCGTTTGTTGTCTATTGACAGAGAGTAATTGTGTTCCTTTGGAAGTATCACGTCAACTTGCTTTGACATACTTCTGTTTTTCTGCATTGTTTTGTGCATCTGGTGAGCTGGTTTCTTCTACACATTTTATAAGGTTGCTTTCAAAGTAAATATACTTATTCTGATAATATGCCCTAGCTGCATTGACTTTGTTCCAGGTAGGTAGTTTACTGAAGTGTCCATGTAGCCTTTTAAGCTGTAATCAATGTTAGCAATATCTTTAGGAGTTTCAACAGCCTCTTCTGGGGTATGGGATCTCATTGTATTTAGGAAGCAGCTCGCTTAGGAGGTGTTCACTTGTAGCTGTGGGCACAGTGTCCTTGGTTAAGAGTGTGGCCCATATGTCAATTTGCTCACGTTGTATGAGATTAATGCCACATTTGTGAGCCCAGTTAAATGTAGGGAAGTTTTCTGAATAGCAAGAATGGAAGACAGATTATACCACAGGCTCACTAGGAAAGAAAATCGCAGTGTGCCCAGATGGGGCCATGATCACAGCCAAGGGTAGCCCTGGTAACATCCAGTAGCCTCTGAGTACATCTCTCCTCAGGGAAGGCTGCTCAGTTGCTTGCTGGGGCAAAGGATGGTTGGGAAAAGGTGAGAATATGCTTCTCTGGGCCTTAGTAGGCTAACTTTGTAAGATAAAGATTGAGCAACTGCTTTGGGGATCAAAGAAAAGTAGGCAGAGCCTCCAAGTTGTTTCCAAAGGACCTCCACAGCCCAATCACTCAGAAAAGACTGGCAATTTCCAAGGGGCATATGACAATAGACAAGGGCACTCAACATAGTGCTTGATCTCTGGGGTCACTGAGGACAGGTGACAGGTTCTCCAATTATTTCCTGGGGCAAGGCATTTAGGGACAGGGCCTCCTGGCTACTTCTTTTGCAACCGAAGGGTGGGCAAGGCCACCTGATCTGAGTATTTGTAGGAAAGCATGAAGGTAGGCAGGACTGTCTAATTTTTTTTTTTTTTTTTTTCTCAGAAACTCTGCAAGCTACTGTGCTCAGTATGTGCCACTAAGTTTCTTCCTGGGGCTGTGGTAGGGTAGGTAGTTTTCTCAACTGATTCACAAGCCTGGGTTAATGTTGCTTCTTGCAGCAGTTGCATGAATACTTCAAAAAACTTCAAGTGAGCAAGATCTCCAGCTGATTTCAAGTACCATAATTTTGGGTAGTGGAGGGTGTAACACAGGATTGGCTGTTTCTCTAAAGAAAGGAGTAGTCCAGTAACTTGGCAGCATTAAGTCATAAGAGGGCTACAGAAGTCTCCCATGGTAAATGTGTTTCTGGTGTGAGTGAGTACTGCTAGGGAGGACTTTGCTCATTGTTTACCCACGTAGTGAAGTCCCTGTTAGTTCAGGGTTGACATTGAGATCATGGTTCTGCCTACACCTCAGCTGCCTGAGGCTGGAGGATGGGAAGAAGTCCTCCCAAAGGTGACACTGAAATTCTTCCCTTCCTTCCTTCTTCAATTCATCTTTTCTTATTGTTATTCTAAAATCAGCCACTGTGTTCTTTCACTTGGCTTTCCAGCTGATGAAAATATAGATAGTTGTATAATAGCTGTACAAATTTGTGTCTCTTTGAGGAGACGACTGAGGGAGAATCTTATTCAGCTGCCATCTAGTTGTACCTCCTCAAGAATTACCCCTTTTACTAACTCATGGAGAGGAGACTCTCCAACATATATCATAGTGAGATTAGAGCTCCTCTTACTGATGGGCTTTATAGAATTGTGTGTCTTGGTTTTTCTGTGAAACATGATTCTTAGTGGATCTTCTAGAATCAAATAATGTATTCAGTGCAATAGTCTCACTGTCTGCTATCTTCTCATGCAGGTTTTTTCATTAAATTTAGCCTTAGCCATCACTTTGAAGAGCCTGTTGGCAGTGAGTTTCTCTTTTCCCTTGGCATCCTTCCCAGTATATTTTATCTCATGTCGCAAGAAAATTCTCCCAACTCAATGAATTTTTATTGAGTCAGCCTTTCATTTATTTGCTTACTTATTTTGTCATTTGAAAGACAAATACCAAGAGAGCCAGACAGAGATATGGCATTCACTAGTTAGCAGTCCAAATATCTATAATGGCAAGGACTGAGCCATGCTGATTCCAGGAACTGGGAACTCAATCCAGGTCTTTCAAGTGAGTGGTAGAGATCCAACTGCTTGAGCCATTACCTGCTGTTCCCATGGTGCACGAGAGCTGAAAGCTGTAATTGGAAGCAGAGACAAGATTTGATCCAAGGCACTCTAATATGGGATGTGGGCATATCAGAAGAAATCTTAACAGCTATGTCACTCAGTCTGATATTTTAAGTTCTTTGGCCAAGCACCATCCCAGGTAGTTAAGGAGCCCTGCCTAAAGATTCTGATTCTTCTCAGTGTTTAACCTTTAATATCAAACCCATCCTGACCATAATCTTTTAGGATGGTGTTTACTGCTGGATATAGACCTTACAGCCAAAAGAGTAGGTAGGTGAAGTTCCCGAGGAAAGTCCATATTGTATTACAGTAGAAAAGTCTTGAGATTTTGCCAGTACAGGAAAAGTATTTTCTGTTATTAAACACCACGAGGACACCCTGCAAGATCTAAGGGTCCCAGTGGTTTGCAAAATCAGTATTATTGAGAAGTTCCTTTTCTTGTATCTAAACTTTCATGTTTAAGAATCTCAGATTTTTCCCCCTACTTGTCCTCAAATCTTCATATAAGAAGTCTGCAGTTGCTGTGCATTTAAATATGCCTAACTATGTGATTCTAACTTGAAGTTGTAACACAAAGTTCTAGAATCTTTTTCTGTTTTGTGGTCTCTGAATAGCTTGACTTTTTATAAGTGTCCATGTATGAAACAATCCCCATCACCAGGTAAACAAAATACTTGCATGGAAAGAATCAATGTCATGTCACTGGAGTCAAGGAATGAGTTAGCACAACCTGAAGCAAGTGGACTGAGAGTGAGAAATAACTGATCACTTACAATGTGCATATCCCAGTTCGCCATTATTATTTTATGTTTATTAAATATTTATATGTTCTGCATTATGTAAAATGTCAATTAAATACTCTGCAGTGGTCTGAACATTTATGTCTGCCAACCAAGAGGGAATCATATGTGATACTCACGTTCAAGGTGATAATGCTAGGAGGCTCTGAGATGTGACTAGATCATGTGGGCTTTAGAATCCTCATCAATGAGATTAGTGCCTTTATTTGTAAGAGGCCCATGTGAGGTCACAGCAAGAAGTCACTAAGAGGAAGTGGCTCTCAGGAAACAATAATCCACCAGCACCTTGATCTCGGACTTTCTTGAATCACAGACCTTGCATTTGTGCTTCAGACCCTGAGGCGTGTGACTCTTCTGAAAAGGAGAGCGGAGGGAAAGGACTCTCCCTCTGCCTCAAATCTGTTCCTGCCTTCAAGCAGGGGAAGTCGGTGCTGACTCAGCACCATAGGCAGCAAGGGCGCCAGCCTCCACTGCAGTCCTTCTCTGGTTGGAGCCTTTGGTCTGTCCTGTGTGTGCACTCAGGGAACTGAGACTCCAGGAAAGCAGTGAAAAGTAGTGGGCACATTAGATCATAGATTAATTACAGCAGAGGCCGAATCGCAGAACTGGCTACTGTGTTAATATGATAGTATAGGACACGCGGCATCAATGGTGCCTGTGCCCACACATTGTCATAAGAATGGGGAATAAATGCGACGGAGCCCCACCTGATGTTCCAGGAGCAGCAGCGCTCCTGCCGCTCCGCAGGGACTCTCCTGCTCTTTCTCCAAGCACGCGACCGCCTTTTTCTGGAGGCAACGACTAACCCTACCAGAGCTGCTCTCTGGACTGCTGGATCGAGGTAAGACCCCAGGCATCGCCTCCGTTTGCCAGGAGGCTGGCGCAGGGAAACATCTTTAGCTCCCTTCCTTCCCCAGGAGAATGCGGGTGAGGAAGAATGGGAAGTGGTGGCGCCCACCCAGGTGAGGGCTGCGGGGGCGCAGCGGGGCGGGGCCCGGAGTCCAAGTTAAGAGTCTGAATGAGCACCAGAGTCCCAGCGCGTCCTCTGAGCTTTCTCGGAGCCACTGAGTACCTGGACCCGCGGGGACTAGGATGCACGGGACGCCCGCAGCCCGAAGTAATGAGGATAGATGTTGGGGTTAGCCTTCACCAAGAAAAATAACCCCGGGCGACTTGAAATGCAGAATCCGATCAGGACAAGTTTTTCTTGGCTTGAAATGATAGAGTCCTGATACCGACAGTCTCCTTGCTTAAAATAAGTTTATGTAGACAAAGACAAAATACAACCTTAAGCGGTCCTCTGTTAAATACATATTCTTGAAAGTTTCTGTATGTTGTGGTGATTTGCCATTGTATATTTGTTCACCTGATGACTAATCAGAAGCTCTCAAGTGCAAAATATTCTCAAAGTCGAGTCCTTGGAAAGCTGTGGCGCTTGTTTAGTCACCATCTGTCTTCCCAGAGTGGTACCTAAGTGGGTAGGGCTCTGTTAACGCCCCAGGGTTGTATGGCTAATTTAGTAACAAGTTAGAAAACAGGAAATTACCGGGAATGCTATAAAACTGCTGTTGTTTGTGAATTTTGCTTCCAAAGAGTCTATGTTGATGACAGTGTTTACTGAAATGCTTGCTCTGTCCTACCTGGCTTATTACATTTTCTCTGGTGCTTCGTTCAGCTTTTTCAACTTTAACTTCAGGTAAGTGCAGTATTAATTTGCTACCAGGACTCCAAAATAAACACATCAAATTTGTTTCTATTCAAGTTAGTCACGTGACAATTTCAGACTAGACCAAATAAGGAATTTTGTTTTCTTATTTGATATCATTTCAATTAAATGAAATCAAAATAGACAGAAAAGTATATTTTACCTCTCTGAATTATTTGTCTCTCTGAAATATTTCAGCATTGACAAGAGGGATGACCACTTATAACCTTATAACCATTTAACATGCCTACAGGAAACTGTAATTGTCTTTTCAATGGATTTATCACTACAAATCATATTTTTTGATGCTTGAAAGACTAGAAGTCTATCCTCATATTGGAGATTCCTACTTGAGGCAAAGCATTTTAGCATGTGTTTTTAATTATTAGCTTTTGAAGAAAACCCACTTGAACTTCAGCTTTCTCTCTCTCTCTCTCTCTCTCTCTCTCTCTCTCTCTCTGTAAATACAGTTCATAATGTAATAAGGCAGGATTTCAAAAAAATTTCTTAAAGATGAAAATGATATTATTAAGTGCTAATTTTTAAATATTGAGATACACTTTAAATTGATCTCATCTAGGCATTTACCTTTGCAGTAGAAAGCTACATCAGAGCAGATGTTATTTCTCAAAAGTCTATTTAAAAAGTGCTTTCTTTTCTTCTCACAGCTTTCTACAATTATTGGAGGGACTTCAAAAATAAGATCAACTCTTTTACAAGTAATACTGTATGTACTAAGAGGCTTGTACACTTATGGAACTCAATTGTTAATCATAGCTTTCACATGTATATTCTGAAGAATTTTTAATTTTTATTTTTATAATTACCTTTATAATTTATTCTTTTAGATTATCACTACTATTTACCCTCATCAAATATGCAACTAGATCAGTTAGAAAGAGCTTGAGATTTAAAATGAGATAAAAAGTTAAATACTGTTTTTTTAATTTGCATTTCTGAGCATGTTCTTTAACCACCCTGAACTTTAGTTTTCTTTTTGTAAAATGAGAACATGGGCTTCATAAGTTAAATACAGTATGTGAGAATATACAGCAAGACCTCAATAATATATTACTTATAATAATTTGTGAACAGGATAGCATAATCTAATATATGTTTATGAAGTACTCAAATGAGCAGAATGAGTTTGCTAAAATTTCTGAAGTATAATTCCAGAATTATTTTTTTAAATGTATGTATTTGAGGGGCTGGCACTGTGGCGCAGTGGGTTAACAATCTGGCCTGATGCGCTGCCATCCCATATGGTTGCCGGTTCAAGACTTGGCTGCTCCACTTCTAATCCAGCTCTCAGCTATGGCCTGGGAAAGCAGTAAAAGATCACCCAAGTCCTTGGGCCCCTGCTCCCACATGGGAGACCCGGAAGACGCTCCTGGTTCCTGGCTTAAGATCAGCGCAGCTCCAGCCATTGTGGCCAGTTGGGGAATGAACCAGCAAATGGAAGACCTCTCCCTGCCTCTCTCTCTCTCTGTGTAACTCTGACTTTCAGATAAATAAATAAATCTTTAAAAATATAAATGTATGTATTTGAATCACAGAAGAAATCTAGAAAGAGAGAGATCTCTTCCGTCTGCGGATTCAATTGTCAGATGCCCACAAAAGCCAGGGCTGGACCAAGCCAGAATCAGGAGCCAGAGACTGCATCTGGGTCTCCACATGTGTAGCAGAGACCCAAGTACTTGGACACTCATCTGCTGCTGTTCCAAGTGCAATAGCAGGAAACTTGATCAGAAACAATGGGGCCAGGGCACTCTGACAAGGGTTACCATTGTCCCAAGCAGTGGCTTGACCTTTGTTCCACAATGCCAGCTGTGTTTTTATCATACATCTATTCAAATAATATTTAAGTGCATACTGGGTGCCAGGAAGTTTCAGGAACAATGGGAAACAGAGGCAAGTTCTCTGCACTTATCAACCCTTCCTTTTCCTTTTAAGTGAGAAAAATCAGAAAATCAACTCATACTTTAAAAAAAAAAACATATGTGGGATTAAAGGATGGCAGGGTATACCTGAGGCAGAGTGCTAAAGGAGTGGGGATGGAGCACAAACTGCTTTTAAGATGGAAAAAGCCTGCCATGTGAATCCGCAGATGAGCAGACTCAAGGAGGAACAAGCTTGACGTGGTTAAGCAAGAAAAGAAAGGCCAGTGCCACCTGAGCACAGTGGGTACAACAGAGCTTGGATTAAGTTTGTATCACAAAGACAGGCAGAGATCAGACAGTTGGAACCTAGTAGGCTATACAATGAAGTATGAATTTTATTATAATTTCAGCAGACAGTATTCTGAGAATAAAGTAATATACAGCTTTATTTGAGTTTTGAAATTTTCATAATGACTACTGTAGGGAAATAGACCTGAGGATATGTCAAAGGTGAGAGACAAGAGCTTAGAAATAGTGGAATGGAGGAAAATAGTAAAGAAGCTGAGAAGGAATCTGATTTCAGATATGGGTATTTCAAAATGTTTCTGGAAAGCAAATTGTGACTAAAAGCTAAGTTTATTTTGGTGCAACTTTTAAAAGATTTATTTACTTATTTTGAAAGGCAGAGTTACATAGGAAGGGAAAGACAAAGAAAGAGAGAGAAAGAGAATCTTCCATTCCCTTATTCACTCCCCAAATAGTTGCAATGGTCAGGTTGAGCCAAGTCATAACCAGGAACCAGGAACTTCATCCCATTCTCACATGCGTGTGAGGGCACAAGGACTTGGGCCAACTTCTGCTGGCTTCCCAGGTGCATTAGTATGGAACTGGATTGAAAGTGGAGTAGTAGACAATAGAACCAACCCTCTAATGGGATGTTGCCATCACAGGCAGTAGTTTAAACAACTGCACCACAACCCCAGTCAGGTGCAATTTTTAATATATATATATATATAATATCTTTAAAATGTTTATGCAAATATGTATTATGGTGGCCGGCATTGTGGTATGGCACATTAAGCTGCTGCCTAAAATGCTGGCATCCCATATGGGTGTTGATTCCTGTCCTGGCTGCTCCACTTCCAATCCAGCTCCCTGCAAATGCACCTGGGAAAGCAGTGGAAGATGACCCAAGTGCTTGGGCCCCTTCCACCCATTTGGGAGATCTGGAAGAAGCTCCTGGCTTCCACCTGGCCAAGCCCTGGCAATTGTAGCCATTCGGAGACTGAACTAATAGAAAATCTCTCTGTGTCTCTCCATCTTTCTCTGTAACTCTGCCTTTCAAATAAAAAAGGGTGTTTAAAACAGTAAAAAAAAGTATTATTAAAAGAAACTATGCATGGATTTCAAAAGTTTGTAGCATCAAAATAAATGTATCTTTTTAAAATGATTTATTTATTTATTTATTTGAAAGGCAGAGTTACAAAGAAAGAGAGAGAGAGAGAGAGAGAGAGAGAAAGAGAGATATTCCCCAGTTCACTCTCCAAATGGACACAATAGCCAGGCCATGATGAACACAGGATCCAAGAGCTTCCTCCAGTTCTCCCATCTGGGTGCAGGGGCTCAAGCACTTGGGCCATCTTGTACTGCTTTCTCAGGCACATAAGCTGGGAGCTGAATCAGAAGTGAAATAGCCAAGACCCTAAATGGCAACCGTATGGGATGCTAGGATCTCAGGCATCAGCTTTACCCACTACACAGGTCCCTCTTTTGGCAGTTTTTAGAGAGAGGGGGATGGAGGGAAGGAGAGAAGGATGGAGAGAGAAAGAGAGAAAGAGAGGAAGAGAGAAAGAGAGAGAGAGAGAGAGAGATATTACATCCCTAATTCACTCTCCAAATGGACACAGTAGCCAGGGCTGAACCATTCAGTAGCCAGGAATCTGGAACTCCATCCTGGTTTCCCACTTGGGTGGTAAGGGCCCAACTACTTGGAACATCTTCCACTGGTTTCTCAGGCCATTAGAAGGAGTTGGATCAACAGTGGAGCAACTAGGATTCTTATTGCTCATATGAGATCCCTACATCTCACTATGGTGGCTTTACCCATTGCACCAGAACCTTGCCCCCCATTTATCATTTAATTCCATTTTTACAGAAAATTTTTTCATGAATTTTCCTATGTGGTTGAAATATTCTGAGGAAATCTGCTTAATAATGCTTATATGCTGGGAAGAAGTAAAATTCTCAAAGGAGGCAAAACACAGATAAATCTCAGCATTTGGCTTGATTGACAGATAAACATAGGGTGGTAGGAAGATTAAGAAGAAAAGGAATATATTCGGAGGTACTTCAGATAGTTTGTGAAGATATGGAATGAAAATATAATTTAGATGCAGAGGTTTTGTTTAGCAGTTAAGAAGCATGGTCCAATCACATATCAGAGGCCCTCAGCCACATTCTGGCTCTGAGTATGATCCAGATTCCTGCCTTGTACACCCTGGTATGTAGCATGTGATGGATCAAATACTTTTATCCACGCCAGTCATAAGATAGACCCAAATTAAGCCCCAGCTTCATCCTGGCCCAGCCCTGGCTGTTGACTGCATTTGGGAAGAAACCAGTAGATGGGAACCCTCTATCTCTCTTGCCTGTCAAATATTTTTAAAGTTTATTTTTGTGGAAAAATTTTGAAATCCATGCATAGTTTTATTAAATTGTGCTTACTCTTCCACCCTTCCTTTTTGCTAAGAAGAATCAGAAAATCAACTCAAAAAAATTTTTTTAAGTATATATTCCACACTTAGGATAGAGGATTGTGGGGTGTACCTGAGGTAGATTGTGGTTTTAGTAAAGGGCCTAGGGGACAGACTATGCTGTAACATTGGAGATGACACCTGTATGATGGAAAAAGTCTGCCAGTTGAATACCCAGTTGGACAGACCCAAAGGCAAAAAAGCATGGTGTGGTTGAGAGAGAAGGAAGACCAGTGCCACTGGAGCTCAGTGACAGAGAGACAGAGTGAAAGTGAAAAAGAGAAGGAGAAAGACATAGAAAAGGAGAGCTCTTCCATTCACTGGTTCACTCCGCAAATGGCCACAATAGCTGGGATTGGGTCAGGTTGAAGCCTAGAGCCCAGAACTCCATCTGGGTTTCTCACTTTGCTGGAAGAGACCCAATTAAGCCATCTTACACTGGTTTTCCAGGAACGTCCTCACAAAGCTGGATCAGAAGTGAAGCAGTCAGCACTTGAACTGGAGTTTGTGATATTGGCATTGCTTACGGTGGCCCGTTATACATAGCTTTTTCATAGTATACATTATTCATGAACATTTTGAAGACCCTACGTATACTACTGTGGTGGTTTTCAGAGCATGGATTTCAAAGACAGATGAGGTATGCTTCTTTCTTCAGCACTTTCTGGCCATGAGTGTCTTTATGAAATTCTGTGTCTTAGTTTTCACATGTGAAATGAGAATCATAAAATCTATCTCATCAATGACCTCAAGGGTTAAAGGAAATAATACATTAAAATTGTTTAGAATAATGCTTAGCATGTGGTTAGTTTATTACTGTGAACAGAACAACACAACAAAAATGTATTATTGACATAAAAATTTGAGAGAACTATTGGAAACCTGACTGCAAATGCATAGGTAGGCAAAAGGTAGTGGCACTTGGAGATGTGAAGATGGAAAAGTGACCCACTTTGAGATGAATTATGGAGAAAGAGATGTTGCTTCTGGCTTCATGATTGATGGGATAGATTCTGAGGACAGATTGGGTTTGCATCCCGTCACTACCTCTTACGAAATGTAGGCATGTGTAGTAATCTCTGAATTCATATTTCCTCATGTTCAAAATGAGAATTCTAATAGAAACTCTCTCATAATTCTGTTCTAAGGATCACAAATCTAATATATCATATGTGTTATATATTATTAAGAAAGAATTATCAACATGGACATGGTTAGTTTGAAATGGATTTTCTTTTTTAAAAAAAGATTTTTTTTATTTAGTTGAAAGTCAGTGTTACAGAAAAGCAGAGGCAGAGAGAAAGACAGAGGTCTTCTGTCCACTGGTTCACTCCACAAATGGTTGCAACAGCCAGAACTGAGCCAATCCAAAACTAGGAGACAGGAGCTTCTTCTGCATCTCCCAAGTGTGTCCAGGGGCCCAAGGACTTGGACCATCTTCTACTGGTTTCCCAGGCCATAGCAGAGAGCTGGATTGGAAGTGGAGTAGCTGGGACTCAAACTGGCTCGAATATGGGATGTTGCACCACAGGCGGCAGCTTTACCCACTATGCCACGGCACCAGCCCCTGAAATGGATTTTCAACATAAAAATGAAATGTATGTAGTGAATAAATAACCTACAATTCATGAAGAATCAAAGTTCAAGATGTAAATGGAGCTTTCATTGGCTTGTTGACAATATTTAAAGCACTGTGAAGGGGCCAGTGCTGTGGTGTCGTAGGTAAAACTCCTGGCTCCTGGCTCCTGGCTCCTGGCTTCGGATCAGCGCAGCTCCAGCCGTTGCATACATCTGGGAAGTGAACCAGTGGATAGAAGATCTCTCTTTCTCTCTTCCTCTCTCTGCCTCTACCTCTCTGTAACTTTGCCTTTCAAGCAAATACATAAATCTTTGAAAATATAAAAAAGCACTATGTTATAAAATCTCATAAATACACAGTAAGAAATAAAAAGTTAACACATGATATGTACTAGTAATAGTTAATTGGAGAATAATGAAGCTACCCCCAGTTCAACCTCATTTGTAGAACTGATTAACACTCAATGGTTAAGGCTTAATATACCCTTTAACCAAATCACTCAGAATCCAAAAATCAGGGCACACATCTCACACAGCTGTTAAAAAATAACATAGGATGCCCACATCTCAAATTTGAATGCTTGGGTTCCAAGTTCTGGCTCTGCTCTCAGTTGCATCCTGGTGGGGTAGCAGGTGATGGATGAAGTGGTTGAACCCCTGCCACCCATGTGGTAGTCCATGATGGAGTTCCCAGCTCTTGGCTTCAGCCTAGCAAAGCTCTGGCTGTCATGAGATTTGGGGAATGAATCAACTAAATAGATTCATTCTCTCTCTCTCTTTCTCTCTCTCTCTCTCTCCCTCATAATACCCTCCCTTCCCTCCCTCCTCTTCTCTCTCACTTATTCTTTCTCTGCTTTTCAGATAATAGAAAAAAATTAATGATTCCAAGAATTGTTTTTTGAAAGATATGTTTTCTTTTTTTTAAAGTATTTCTTTAAAAGACAGAGTGACAGAGATATAGAGGGAAAGACAAGGAGATTTTTCCTCTCTTGGTTCACTTTCCAAATGACTCCAGCAGCCAACTATGGATCATGCTGAAGCAAGGAGCTAGAAACTTCAACCTGGTCACCCACATGGATGGTAGAAACCCAAGTACTCAGGCCGTATTCTGAGCTGCATTCCCAGGCATATTAGCAAGGATCTGTATCTACTATTGCATACTGGCACAAGAACTAGCTCTATCTTACTGTAAGCGAGGGGATACAAATAGAAAATAGAATGGAATTTGTATTTTAGCCAATCAACACTGAAATATCAGACACAGCCTACAACAAGTCAAAACATGTGCAAGTGTTGCAATCCTTCAAACCATAGTCGTCTCATATATGAAATGGAGGTAATAAAGCCTGCCTGGTAGTTCAGAAGGAAGCTGAATAAATGTGTGTCTTCCAATGTTTGCTTAACCATCTCTCCCACTTACAAAATGTGCTCATCCCACGGAATGTTTTGAATGTGTATACAGGCCCATTTTATGTGCATACCATGTACAAATAGCTCTCTTCATCAATGTATTGTGTGCTTAACAAAACTTGGCCTTGTTTTCTAATGTGTGTGTACATCTACAAATATAAAAATACAGTTATATAAACATTCTGTTTTCTTTAACAGGTGTAAATTAATTTATGTATAATTTCTATAAATGTTTCACATGAAACAGGAGAACCTCTCCTTTTAAGACATATGCAGCGGCCCGGTGCCGCGGCTCACTAGGCTAATCCCCCGCCTTGTGGCGCCGGCACACCGGGTTCTAGTCCCAGTTGGGGCGCTGGATTCTGTCCCGGTTGCCCCTCTTCCAGGCCAGCTCTCTGCTATGGTCAGGGAGTGCAGCGGAGGATGGCCCAAGTGCTTGGGCCCTGCACCCCATGGGAGACCAGGAGAAGTACCTGGCTCCTGCCATCGGATCAGCGCGGTGTGCTGGCCGCAGCGCGCCGACCGCGGTGGCCATTGGAGGGTGAACCAACGGCAAAGGAAGACCTTTCTCTCTGTCTCTCTCTCTCACTGTCCACTCTGCCTGTCAAAATAAATAAATAAATAAATAAAATAAAATAAAATAAAAAGACATATGCAGCTTTGTTTTGTTTTGTTTTTCTCCTAAACAGTTTCATAGGAATTCAGATTCCAGGGCTGCGGCAGCTTCATTATTTCTTGTCCTCCAGAGGCAGAGCTGTGCCAATTAAGTACATGTGATGGGGAAAAGAAATGCTTCTTTGCCTCTGTTCTCCTTAAACTACCATATCACTGACTGTGTGTTACAGTTTATTAACCATGAATTATACATCCCAGCAAATAAAACCTTTGTTCTTCTCTGCTCCCTTTCCCCCAAACCCAATTTACCAAGAGTAAAAGTGGCATAAGTTATAAACCAGTCACATTGTTTCTTGAAAATAAAGTTATGGAACAGTTTTTTTCAGTGCTACATATCAGAAAAAAAATCAGCTTTTGCCAGTCCAACGCTGATTTTCATTTTTAAGCCAGGAACTAAACATTTAATCACATGCAACAAATTATACCTGTCTTAGGAAAGCTATTGACAGTCATGCAAGTTGATTAAGTTTTCCCAGATAGAAAACTGCATGTTCTCTTTGCCCTACAATTCTTTGTATCAGACAAATACCACACACATACACATACACAAATGCACACACAGACATATACACAACCACTATTCACTATTCCAACAGTGGCATAATTTATGATTTTTGTAGCACGATTATTTTCTCGTCTACATTCTACTTCATTGGCTCTTTAAATAAACTGGATTTTTTGCACTATGTGGCTATTTACAAATTATCATTTTACTAATGCTGATTGTTTCTATGTTGTGTAGTAAATTAATACTGCTACAAAAGCATGTGCTTTTGAAATTTGCTTATATAGAACCAACATGTCATACTTTTCATGTCTAAAGTAGTACTTCCAAATTCTTTGCTTGTTTTTGCTGTTAATGAGGAATTATGCTTTCAAAAACATTTGACAGAAAGACAGAGATACAGATAGAAAGAGAGAGCTTCCTTCCACTGGGTCCCCTCCTCAAATGCTCACAATAGCTGGGTCTTGGCTGGGTATAGAACCAGGAGCTGGGAACACAATCCATGTCTGCCACATGGGTGGCAGAAATACAATTGAGCAATCACTGCTGCCTGCCAAACTCTGCATTAGCAAGAAGTTGGAGCCAGTTTAATCTAATCTAGATACTTCAATTTGGTGTGTGAGCATCTTAGCCACAAAACCATATCCCTAGTAAAAAATTTTAAAGGCTAATCTGTATTACTTAACTTCTGTGTGCCTTGATTTTCCTATCTATAAAGTTAATTTTCTGAGTAAAAAATCAATCAGAATATCTGTGTACAGTACTTAAAACAGAGTTTATTTTACATCTTTAACCTGAGTACCAGTTATCTTGAGGAGAGATGGGGTCATTGCCATATCTGAATCATTATGGTCCTGGGATGGCTTTTGGTAATTTACTATTCTATGCAAATTTTCAGCCTGAGAAATTTGTATTTCCTTTCTCTAGATATACTGTCTGAGTGTTTGGAGTTGATATGTACTCTTTATGGCTATCCTTGGAGAGGCAATGTGTAGGCCTAGCATGTCAGCCACTTTCACCAAGGCATCAGACATATAAATGGAGCAATCTGGAATGTTGTGATTAGCCAGACTCCTGCAGAATGCCACAGAAACTTGTTTATGTAACACAGAATGGAAGAATTCCTTAATAAAGGCCTACCAGAATTATCAAATCACAAAACCATGGGTCCAAAGAAAGTCATTTCTAGAAGCTATGACATTTTGGGCAGCAGTATAGAACTGGAAAAATGATAGAAATAAAATAGTTTTTATATTCTGAGAACCCATTAAAATCATTTATTGATTTATATTTTTCTATACACATATTCCATATATTTGTAATATTTAAAATACGCATATGATTCCCTAAATATACAGTAATTCTTGCGATCATGACTCTATTTTCAAACTTCCCAACATTAATTAAATCAGATGCTTCTTTTCAGTAACTAAGACCATTGATACACTGGTGAATTAAATTGGTGGTGGTAGGATTTGATTTCAACATGAAAGTTATTAAGGTATAATCCACTAGTTATGAGGTTTGTTTTAGGTTTTTTTACATATACATTGTATCAGATTAAGGAAGACTCATCATACTTCTATTTTCTTAAAAGTTATTATGTTTTAATTTAAAAGGGCTCCTAAAGTATTATTCATAAAAATGTATTTGTATATTGCTTTCTTTCCAATACTTATATGAAAACTCTATTTTGTTATCCATATAATTTGAGTTTATTGCTTTAACTTTAGAAACCAGAGCAGGCCTGTTGAATAAATCTTATTGAATACATCTATAAATAACTAAAAGTATTTTAGTGTATGAAATATGAAACTTCATATTTTCCATTACTACATTGTGGAATTACAAATCCATTAATTTTGAAGATGTGAAAAATTATGGAAGGAAATCTACTGCAAATATTAGGATGGATAGCATCTCTTCTATTGTAAAGGCAGTTAATTTATTGACTATTTTCTCTGAAGATGACAATTTCATATCTGAACTGATCAAAGTATGCTCTTAAATTTTAGAATGAAACTTATTATAGTACAATTATACTAGAGAAGCTAAACATTTTTAAAAAATATGAAGACACTAATAAATAAGTAATATGGAATGAGGTCCAAGATCTTTGGGAAGAAAAGCAAAATCAAGCAGAGTATAATGACGAATACAAAATGCCATTTGTCAATAAAAAATATGTATCTATTTCTAGGTTTTTCCACATATTTTATAGCTTAGGAAACTAAGTATATACAAATTGTGTAATTTATCAAAGGCCACAGAACCAGAATAGTCTGTTAACCTACCTGTGTATTTGTCTTCCTGCCTGCCTATTTGCAATGGGCATTGCTGGAGAAGAAAATTTAGAAATGGAGAATGAAGGTCAAGGATAAAAGAGACCTACTTTTCATCTTATTGCCTTTGATAATTTTTAATTTATGTCATATACATGTAATAAATAGACATACAAGAAATTTTAAAAACTACTCTTAAGTGGGTTCATTATGAAATGGCACAGTTTTCTATGTTCGCACATGCTTTTTTTTCTATTTGTATTGAGATCTTTCTAGGGTTTAATGAACATATATATTGTTACAGGGGTAGGACATTTGGCTTAATTATGAAGACAAGACATCATAAGTGGGCATCAAGATTAGTTATTCTGGTTATGTTAATTTCTCCTGTTAATCAATAAATAAAATGAAGAGGTTTTTATTGGCTGTCAAACCAATCTTTTGGGAAATTTTTTTTTATTTTTGAAAATAAAATTTGAATAGAACTACTTTTAAAATTTACCAATACCATAAGAACAATTAATCTGACAATAAATATTTCAAAAATTTTTAAAAAATGACTGTGTCCCACATTTGAGTACCTGAGTTTTATCCCAAGATCCATCTCCTTGCCAGGAAGTGCTTGGGAGGAAGGGGTGATGACTCAAATCATTGGTCCCTGCCACCCATGTGATATATTTGGATTGAGTTACTAGCTGTTAGCTTCCTGCATGCATATAAGGAGTGAACCAGCTGATGGGAACCTTCTCTGTTTTTCTGTCTCTTTATTTTTCATATTAATTAATCCAATTTTAAAAAGATCATTCAAGTGCTGCTTATATTTAATACTGTTAGAATGCACATGTGAACAATATATATATTGTCCAATATATATTCAATATATTATGTATATATATATATATATTAGAATTAATGAGTTCACATTTGCTAGTCTGGAATTTACTGTAACATGAACCATGATATTTACATTTTTGATAACATATTTAAACAAACATTAGCATTTCCATTTTGAGATTGTGGAAGGTTGAATTGGAAATCATATGAGGCCTTCACTGAGTGCTTATTTCCTTCAATTTCTTGCACCAAGTAAAGTGATACTGAAATATCACAAAAATACTATGCTTTAAAATTCCGTTCTGAAAGCATATCTGATCTTCCAGTAGTAAAAATAACAATAAGAATGCCATCCATAGAGTGATGCATGAAATTTTGTTTAAAGAAGATCTCTTACTATATTCAATAGGAATGATAAAAACTTGCTTGCTGGGTCTAGTGCCATTGGTGGGAGAATTCTAGCTCTAGTGACCCAGCAAAATTCTTGCTATAAGTGGGCATGGTGGGACATGCAAGAATGGAACAAAAAGGATGATTTGCTTGAAAATGGAGAATGAAGGAACTTATCAAATGGTCATGTAGAGAGGCTTTGCCACTTTTGAGAACATGGCAGGTGCAAATGTGAATCATTAGAATGGGGCATACCCTGAGCTCTCAGATTCCCATGAGTGTTAACGTTGACATCATGTTTTTTCCTTGTGACGACTGAACAGCTCTCAGTATCCCACACACCAATCATAAGGGTATGCCCAACTTTCAAGGAAACAAGGTGAAGACATCTGGCAGAAGAATCCACTAGCCATACTGACTGAGAATAACTAGCAGCCAAAGCCTTGAGAGAGATGGGCCAGTCTCTGTGTAGGAAGCGCTTGGTTTACACTCTTTGTTCCTGCTTAGTCACAGTTGCTCCTCAGCAAACGTTAGTGTTTCTCTGAGATCTTTTTTTTTTTTTTTTTTCCCATTTAGGTGTTTATTGCGATAAGCTTTTCTCCCACTTCTGCATTTGCTGCATCCTATAGGTTTTGACATGTTGTATTTTGTTTTCATTTGTATCACTCAAACTATTTTTCTAATTTCCTACATTTCTATATTTCTACTTTTGAGTTTTCTTTGGTCATTGGTTATTTAGGAATGTATGTTTAGTAACCACATATCTGAATTATCTGATTTTCCTAATTTTACTGATTTCTAGTTTCATATGATTTTGGCAAGAGAAAAATAAATACTACATGACTCAACTTATAAGAATTATCAGGCCAGCACCACAGCTCAATAGGCTAATCCTCCGCCTAGCGGCGCCGGCACACCGGGTTCTAGTCCCAGTCGGGGTGCCGGATTCTGTCCCGGTTGCCCCTCTTCCAGGCCAGCTCTCTGCTGTGGCCCGGGAGTGCAGTGGAGGATGGCCCAAGTGCTTGGGCCCTGCACCCCATGGGAGACCAGGAGAAGCGCCTGGCTGCAGAGCACCAGCCGCAGTGACCATTGTGGGGTGAACCAACAGAAGGAAGACCTATCTCTCTGTCTCTCTCTCTCACTGTCTAGCTCTGCTTGTCAAAAAAAAAAAAAAAGTATTGTTTACTTAAATGTTTATGAAGAGGGCAAATATCATGGGGGAGAGGCTCAGGAAAATTTGGGGAGCTGAGGAATTTGTGGTGTATTGATTGGCTTGATGGAATTGTGGATATTTTTATATTTCCAAATGTATCAAATTGCTCATGTTCAAGAGCTCTCTGTAATATCAATTATGTTTTAGTAAAGATGCTTAAATATAAAATAAGTGAAACATCTTTAAGATAATTGGTGTTGCTTTCAATTTCTCTTGTTATTGCATACACTTCACTACAGGTTATTTTGACTTTGAAGTAAAATTATTCACAATATAACAAATATGGCCTCTTGATGACCTATCTTAAAGTTCCCTGCATGTGGGATCATTTTGCAGATGTTCATGAGTTCATAGCATTCAAGAGTATAAACATAGAACTACTAAAGTCACAGCATGGGGCACCATAAGATATTAATGAATAGAGGTTTATTCACGATATCTTAGTCCTTGCCTAATCACAGAGTAATTACTTCGATGTCTTTCCATTCATTATGTGTGCAAAAGGGCAGTAAATAGAATTATCTTTCATGTAAGGAGTATAGTGCTTGAAGAATGATTTATGTGGACAGGAAGTGGGGAATTATGGGAAGAACCATGCAGACAAACCCTGGACTATTTAAATTTACCCAGGAAACATGGCAATTGAGATTTTCTGTTCAGTTTGAAGTACAATAAAAATGAAGTCCCTGTTTGCTTGTCATTCACTCATGATAAACATCAATCTTGGGCGGGCGCTGTGGCTCACTTGGTTAATCCTCCGCCTGCGGCACCGGCATCCCATGTGGGCGCCAGGTTCTAGTCCAGCTCTCTGCTGTGGCCCGGGAGGGCAGTGGAGGATGGTCCAAGTGCTTGGGCCCTGCACCCCATGGGAGACCAAGAGGAAGCACCTGGCTCCTGGCTTCGGATCGCTGTAGCTCCAGCCGTGGCAGCCATTTCAGGGGTGAACCAACAGAAGGAAGACCTTTCTCTCTGTCTCTCTCTCTCACTGTCTAACTCTACCTGTCAAATAAATAAAAAAAAATCAATCTCTCCTTGTCCTCTAAGAAATATGCTATCAGTCATTTCCTGGTAATTTCTAGAGCTCGGAGTTCAAATGTTTTTGCTGTTTGCAAGAGAACATGAACCACAGGAGCAATGTGGCAGCCAATGCTGAGAAGGTCTTTCCTTCTCAGATTGTTGTTTAAGAATAAAAAAAAAAAAAAACAACCCATACTGCACTGAGAATTATTACCAAATTATAATAATAACATGAAATCTGTAAAATTAGATATTACAAAGCTTGGAAGTAAAAGATAAATATTTTTCTATTGATTATCTTACCCATTTAACAGGAACTAATAAAATAGCTAATTTAATTTATCTTTTTTTTATTTATTTGAAAGTCAGAGTTACAAAGAGAGAGGAGAGGCAGAGAGAGAGAGAGATATTTTCCATCCAATGGTTTACTCCCCAATTGGCCACAACGGCCAGAGCTAAGCTGATCCAGAGCCAGGAGCCAGGAGCTTCTTCCAGGTCTCCCACGTGGGTGCAGGGGCCCTAGGACTTGGGCGATCTTCTACTGCTTTCCCAGCCCATAGCAAAGAGCTAGATTGGAAGAGGAGCAGCTGGGTCTCGAACTGGCACCCATATGGGATGCCAGGGCTCAGGCCAGGCCATTAACCCGCTGCGCTACAGCACCAGCCACAATTGAATTTATAAGACTTTTTGGTATGTTTCGCTTACCTAATTTTTATTCTTAAATTGTGGGAGGTATGTGTATTTTTTTAGAAATATATAGATAGGAGAATAAAATAATGGTTGCCCTTTGTTGAACACACACCAAGTTGTAGGCACTTTGTGGAGTTATTTTCATGTTCTATTTTATTAAATTCAAAGAGGTATAAAGTCACTTATGTTTCTGGAGAACTAGCTTAAAGATGGTCAAGTTACACTTTTGAAGAACAGACTTGACCCCATTTCAGTCTGAGCCTTTGGCTGGTATTTTGGGAAATTGATTTTCTGTTGTAATTGTTTAGAAGGTGATGAATTGCTAAGGAAGCGGAATGGCAAGAAACTGCTGTTTCTAATTTGGAGGCTTTTAGATTTATGTTTTTTTTTTTTTTTTCCAAGCTACTAAGGATGAGTAGTATTTCATTTTCCAGAGTTGTAGAATTAATTAAAAATTTAAATGAAGTCACAATGAATTCTCAATTACAAACTTATTTCTAAACCGTATGTCATATAAATCACAGATGGCTCGGAGTTGTTCAAACTGGACTTGAATTTACACTTTTCCCTTCTTTTAACCTGCAGAAAGTTATGTGTGTTTCTATGTGCCATTTATCTTATCTGTAAAATGGGGCTAACAATGAGTGCCATATGCTGTTATTTATGAGAATTATAATTTTTTTCCTTGATCTTTATTTTTTATTATTTTTTTAATGAATATAAATTTCCAAAGTACAGCTTATGGATTACAATGGCTTCCCCCCCATAACGTCCCTCCCACCCGCAACCCTCCCCTTTCCCACTCCCTCTTCCCTTCCAATCACATCAAGATTTGTTTTCAATTCTCTTTATATACAGAAGATCAGTTTAGCATACATTAAGTAAAGATTTCAACAGTTTGCTCCCACACAGCAACATAAGGTGAAAAATACTGTTTGAGTACTAGATATAGCATTAAATCACAATGTACAGCACACTAAGGACAGAGATCCTACATGAGGAGTAAGTGCACAGTGACTCCTGTTGTTGACTTAACAAATTGACACTCTTGTTTGTAGCCTCAGTAATCACCCTAGGCTCTTGTCATGAGCTGCCAAGGCTATGGAAGCCCCCTGAGTTCACCAACTCTGATCATATTTAGACAAGGCCATGGTCAAAGTGGAGGTTCTCTCCTCCCTTCAGAGAAAGGTACCTCCTTCTTTGATGACCCGTTCTTTCCACTGGGATCTCACTCAAAGAGATCTTTCATTTAGGTCTTTTTTTTTTTTTCCCAGAGTATCTTGGCTTTCCATGCCTAAAATACTCTCATGGGCTTTTCAGCCTGATCCACATGCCTTAAGGGCTGATTCTGAGGCCAGAGTGCTGTATAGGACATCTGTCATTCTATGGGTCTGCTGTGTATCTCACTTCCCATCTTGGATCGTTCTCTCCCTTTTTTATTCTATCAGCTAGTATTTGCAGACACTATTCTTGTTTATGTGATCCTTTTGGTTCTTAGTCCTATCATTATGATCAATTGTGAACAGAAATTGATCACTGGGACTAGTGAGATGGCATTGGTACATGCCACCTTGATGGGATTGAATTGGAATCCCCTGGTATGTTTCTAACTCTACCGTTTGAGGTAAGTCAGCTTGAGCATGTCCCGAATTGCACATCTCTTCCCTCTCTAGTTCCCACTCTTATATTTAACAGCAATCACTTTTCAGTTAAGTTTCAGCACTTAAGAAGAATTGTGTATTGATTACAGTATTCAACCAAAAGTATTAAGTAGAACAAACAAAAAGATACTAAGAGGGATAACATATTAATTTGTTCATCAACAGTCAGGGCGAGGTCTGATCAAGTCACCATTTCTCATAGTGTTCATTTCACTTTAACAGGTTTCCCTTTTGGTGCTCAGTTAGTTGTCACCTATCAGGGAGAACATGTGGTATTTGTCCTTTTGGGATTGGCTTATTTCAATCAGCATAATGTTTTCCAAATTCATAACAGGGATCACTTTTCAGTTAAAATTTAAACACCTAAGAATAATTGTGTGTTAATTACAGAGTTCAACCAATAGTACTTGAACAAATAAAATACTAAAATGCGAGAATTATAATCTTATAAAGTGATGAGCACAATTCCTGACACTGGGAAGTTCATATAACATCTGAGTAGGAAGTTATTTGGATACATACTGGAGAATTCTAAGCTATGGATATGAGCATTTAATATTTATAATTAACTATTTATCATTTTCCCCAGTTAGAATGACTATAACTGATGACAAAAATTAAAAAATACTGGGGAAAATGTGCAGAAATGAGACTCCTATAGGCCATATCAGAATGTAAATTAATTCAAACACTGAGGAGGTTCTCAAAATATTTTATATAACACTATGAAGTTTCTTTAAAAATCTATAAATGAATCTACCATGTGATTCATCCATTCCACATCTGGGATATATCTAAATGAAACAGAAGCAGTACATCAGAGTCATACATCTGTACTCACAGGTTTATTGCAGCACAAATAAAATCAACACACAGCCAATCCAGCACAACAGCCAAATAAAATACACCAAGGTGTCTGTGAACAGAAGAATAGATAAATAAAATGTGGTGCATGTGTACATTCCAGAATATTATTCAGGCATAAATAGCAATGAAATATTGCATTTGTAGCGACACATAGAGAACTGGAGGATATCAAGTTAAGTGAGATAAACCAGAAATATAAAGACAAATACTATGTAATCTCATTCATATGCAGGAGCCAAAATAATTGATTCCACAGAAGTTGAGAGTAAAATAATGATCAAAGATGGTAGGCAGGAAAAGGGGAGAAAGGATGGAGGAAAGTTGGATAATAGACATCAAAGTAGAATCAGATAGGAGGAGAAAGTTCTAGTGTTCTACAGCACAGTGGGATAAAAACCATTTAAACAATTTGTTATTCATTTAGAAAAAAAACAAAAGACAGGAATTTTAGGTTCTCAGTTCAAGAAATATAAATATTTAATAAGATAGAAATGCTAACTATCCCAATTTGATCATTACACATTATATATATGCATCAAATCAGCACACTGTAACCAAGAATTATATACAATTACTAAACGTCAATTGTAAATTTTTTATGTTCAGTTTTGATTTAATTTTAACCCAAAAGTACATAAAAGACTATTTTTGAGATGTCAGCAGTTCGTTTTCTTCTTTTATATTAGCTATTCATTTTTGTTAAAACATACACTACATTGTTTCTGCTAATTTGAAAATGATTTTCAAACCTTTTAGGATCATTTTACATTTTTTTAGGAATTATTTTATTTATTTGAAAGGCAGAGTTACAGAGAGGAAAAGGCAGAGAGAGAGAGAGAGAGGTCTTCTATCCACTGGTTCACTCCCCAAATGGCTGGAAAGGCTGGAGCTGTGCCAATCCAAAGCCAGAAGGCAGGAGCTTCCTCCAAGTCTCCCATCCGGGTTCAGGGGCCAAATGACTCGGGTCATATTCTACTGTTTTCCAGGCCATAGCAGAGAACTGGACTGAAAGTGGAGCACCAAGATTCAACCTGGCACCCCTATGGGATGCCAGCACTGCAGGCAGCGGCTTAACCCACTACGCCAGAGCACCAGCTCCTATTTGGTTCTTCTTAATGAGTTTGATCTCTTTAGCAATATGTTCATTCATATCATTCATTGATTTCCTCAATACTTTAATTTGTCTCTCTGTATTTTCTTGTATTCTCATTGAGTTTCCTCGCAATCATTATTTTGAATTCTATATCTGTTATTTCGTAGCTTTCCTTCAAGTCAAGATCTAATTCCGGAATTCTTTTGGAGATGTCATGTTATCTTGCTTTTACATGTCTGCTGTGTCACTCCATTGACATCTCCCCCTCGTGTGTATTCATCCTTTCTTCTTTATGGAGTAGCTCTTATTGTAAAAGAGATCATGGTTTAGCTGGTATGCACGGACTACGGGCTTGTTGCTTTGGCTTTGGTTCTAGGTG
The DNA here is from genome assembly GCF_051225735.1 of Oryctolagus cuniculus. Taxonomy (NCBI): domain Eukaryota; kingdom Metazoa; phylum Chordata; class Mammalia; order Lagomorpha; family Leporidae; genus Oryctolagus; species Oryctolagus cuniculus. Next base: position 77,834,126 of record NC_142874.1, on the reverse strand, counting down.
AGCCCAGAGTGTAGTCTCTGAGTATTTTCGTTTGTCTTAACCGTAGTCAGCTGTGTTTGTATAGGTGCAGTGATATTTCTTCCTCCTGGAAGCAGTCCTTCCTTTTTTCTTTTCATATTCCAGAGCAGCTTGGTTGTACCCTATTCAGCCATCTGGAATTCTCTGTCCCCTCAATTATAATTTTGGATATAGCTAAATATTTAATTTTAATTATTCAAATGAGCGCTCTTCAAAGTGACTAATTCAAGCTCTTCTGTGTTCCCCTGGTTCTGACAAATGTGGGCAAATGGGAAGAAGAAGGGAACCACAGCAGACCAGGATAATTCTGCCAAGAACAACCAAAATCTAACCTTTTGTATCATTATGTATAAAGCGAAAGATAATTAATGGACTCTTGGGTATAATGGACTTAATTCTGATGTAACTAATAACCCTTCAGTGATACTTCAGGAAATTAAAGAAGGTAGAGATGTGGACAACAAAGGAAGCCACAGGTTTTCTTTTTACATTCTAAATGATTTAAAAATGTGGATTTTTTTTATTGTGTTATTTAGGAAAGAGCAACACATGTCTGCATCATTTTATTTCCATAAAAAACTCACAAGCACACAGGATCTTGTTGCTTGTCTCAATAAATATAGTTTTAGCAATGGAAAACTAGAAAGAATGAATAAAGGAGAAATACGCAGGAGATATCATTTAGGTGACAGGAAGTCACCAGTGTCGGGGGTGACTGTCCATACGTTTCTGCTCACCTTAATGATGCTCATATTTCAAAGATCACGGTGAGAAAGGAGGTCCTCTGATTGCTGCAGCGCCCTCGACATGAAGACTGCTGCTAGACTCAGTTTGAGAAAGAAAAGCTGCAGGGAGAAATTAGGATGCTCATGCTAATTATTTTCTGAGGAAACAGAAAAGGGTTAGCAACTGCATAGAGTGGATGAAAGTAGAGATACTTAATTATGAGGAAAACAAATACTACTCTCATGTCCCCATGTCTCCAAGCACTACTGGCCACATTTGGAAAATGCCTAATTATCATCCATCTGCCTTTACCCATCAAAGCCAATCCCACCTGTATTGAGGTCTGCTGAGATACTGTACACACTTTTTCAGGTAATGCACACTGGAGTCTTCTTTAAGTTGGAAAATAATTTAAAGTTCCAAGAGTGTGAGGATAGATCATTCATTAATCGTAGCATTGGGGTCGTCATGTGACTGAGTCATTTCGTGAACTCAATGTCTCTTCTAACACATAATGCTCAGATGATGATATCCTCCAGAGGTATAGATATGACAAAAAACCCAAGGAAATTTTTGAAAAATTCAAACGATATAATCTAAAAACAAGCAAATACTTTACAATTTCAAAAGCTATACATATACCACAATATCAAGCATATATTATGAGGAGAAAAAAATAGAGGAAATATGTTAGATTTGATGCCTTTATGATATTTGCTTGTTTAAAGATTATATATTTAATATATTTGTTACATAATATACTAATATATAAATATATTATAACTATATATTATGTATATTTACATATTATAATTATATAAATTCTATATTTAGCTATCTATCTATCTATCTATATTATTTATTTGAGAGGGAGAGAGACAGAAAGAGAGAGATTTCATCTTCTGATTTACTTCCCAAATACTCAAAAGAATGGGTCTGGGCTGAGGCTGAAGCCAGGAGCTGGGAACTTGATCGAGGTCACTCATGTGGGTGGAAGGAACCAAAGTACCTGAACCATCATTGCTTCTCCTAAGGCTGCAATAACAGGAAGCTGCAATAACAGGAAGCTGGAGTCAAGAGCTGGAAGTAATTACAGAACTCAGCCACTGCAATACAGGATGCCACCTTCTTACCACTAGTCCAAACTCCTGCCCATAAGGTGCTTTAATAAGTCTAAAATGAGCAAGTTATATTTCCTAAATTTTCATTTTTCTTTTTCAAATATTTATTTACTTTGAAAGTCAGAGATACAGAGAGCAAGGAAGAGATGGGAAGAGATTTTCCATCAAATGGTTTGCTCACCAGATGGCTGTAATGGCCAGTGCTAAAGCCAGGTGCCAGGAACCTCCTCTAGGTCTCCCACAGAGGTCGCAGAGACCCAGGGACTTAGGCTATCTGCTTTCCCAGACACATCAGCAGGGAGCTGGATTGAAAGCACAGTTGCTAGGACTCTAACAGGAGCCATATGGGATGCAGGCACCACAGGCCACAGCTTAACCTGCTGCATGAAAACACTGGCCCCAACAAGTTATATTTTCAAAGCAAGTCTTACAGACTTAGTCCAAGCTGTAAAATAAATTGAAAAGTCATCTGTTGATTCACGTGGACATGCTGTGCAGAGACTAAATATTAGAATTTTCTTGATAGACAGAAACTGTTTTATTTGAGATTTAAATTTCGCACTATAACCAGTTGCCATTTCTAATAGAAATGACTGATTTGAAGTTTTAGTGATCTGCATAATAATGTAAAGGAATTAAATTAGAGAAATCTTCATGACATAGATGGTTTTCTCTGAATGAAGAGAACTCAAACTCTAAAACATACCATTTCTTCACAAACTTGAACTTAATACAGTTTGCTCTAAATTTAATACAGAAGGAGCCAGCGCTGTGGTGTAGTGGGTAAAAGCCGCCGCCTCAGTACCAGCATCCCATATGGGCACTGATTCGAGTTCCAGCTGCTCCGCTTCCAATCCAGCTCTCTGCTATGGCCTGGGATAGCAGTAGAAGATGGCCCAAATGCTTGGGCCCCTGCACCCACATGAGAGACCCGGAGGAAGCTCCTGGCTCCTGGCTTCAGATTGGCACAGCTCCAGCCGTTGCAGCCATTTGTGGAGTGAACCAGTGGATAGATAACCTCTCTCTCTCTCTCTCTCTCTCTCTGCCTCTCTGTAACTCTGCCTTTCAAATAAATAAATAAATAAATAAATCTTCTAAAAAGCAAATAAAATAAAATAAAATCGTCCAGAATTTAACTTGTAGATATCAGTAGTGTTGCATTTCTTCTAAATCTGGTTGCCTGGTTATGTAACTGATGTTTCAGGTTTTGACGTTTTGTCTTGTTCTTGTTTTTATTTAAACAGAATTTTAATGAGTACTGATTTCTACCTAGGTCTATTCTGTATGAAACTACAGTTAGAATTCATAAAGTTTATTTTTGTCTTATGCAAAAAGAAAACCATTCCTTTATGAGTAGCATCAAGAGTGCATATGTCTACATAGCAGGCTTTATTGATTGATTCATTGATTGATACAAATTTACTTGTTTGAAAGGCAGGGTTACAGATAAAGAGAGAAAGAGATAGAGAAAAAGATATATTCTACCTCTTGGTTCAGTCCCAAAATGACCAAAACAGCCAAGGCTGGGCCAGGCCAAAGCCAGAGCCAGGAACACCATCTAGATCTCCCACGTGGATGTCAGGTGTCAGAACTGAGCATCTGCTGCTTCTTTCCCAGGCTGATTAGCAGGGAGCTGGATTGGAAATGGGGCATCTGGGACTCCAGTAGATGCCCGGATGGGATGCGGACGTCAATGACCGCAGCTTATGCTGCTGCGCTGTAAAGCAGGCCTCTACAGAGTAGGTGTTAAATTTCCTTGTTTACTTGCCAAATAAATTAATTTGAGAATAAGGTAAAAACGACTGTTTTTGTATTTATAAAGAATTTTCAATATTTTCAACACATACTACAAAGAACAGCATTTTCTAAATTGCTAATAATTAAAATTAAAATAATATGCACTATCCAAATCCATGCCTGACTTCTTAAATAAATGCCAGGGAGATAATTTTTCCTATGGCTGTGCTCCCTAACTTTAAATTTTACCACAAAATTATGATCCTCAAAACAAATAGAAACTGTTGTGAAGATTTTTTTAGATGTATTTATTGGCTGCAACAACTAGAGCTGAGCCAGGCCAAAGCCTATACCTTCATCCAAATCTCCCACATAGCTGCATGGACCCAAACACTTGGTCCATCTCCACTGCTTTTCCCAGGCCATTACCAGGAGCTGAGAGCTGGTTCAGAAGTGGAGAATCCTAGACACAAACATTGCCCATATGGGATGCTGATTTTACCCACCACAGTATAACACCTGCCCCTATTTTTAAAAATTCTTGCTGTTATCTAATCTCTTCTACCTGTTTCTGGGTTCTGCAGGATTTTTGAATGAGAGGAGTAAGAATAAGGAAAATTGGCATTTACCAAAAGAGGTTCCAAAAATGGCAGAATAGGAAGGGGGCTTACTGTTCTAGTATAGAGAAAGACAGTTAAAAACCTTTTTACCAGAATAATGCCTTTTAATCTTGTCACCAGTTTTTGCAATATTTAATATCCACTTTATCATCACAGCCTGAATTTTAGCTGACATTCAATTTCTGGAAATTGTTAAAAGATGTGTCTATGTGATTTCCTTTTATTATTTTTTTTAAAAAAGTGTTTATTTTGTTTTCTCATAGTTGGAAGACAGAGCAACAGAACAAGAGACTGAAAGATAGGATTTTTCATTCACTTGTTCATTTCTCAGATGTCCACCAAAGTCAGGGCTAGGCCAAGCAGATGCCAAGAGCCTGGATCTCCATCCCAGGTCTTCCACATGGGTGACAAAGACCCAAGCAATTGAGATATCACCTGCTGCTTCCCAGGGTGCCTTAGCAGGAAACTTGATCAGAATTAGACGACAGCATTGTGTTTCCTCTGTGTGGCCTGTAAATAACAGGAGGCAATATTCCTCTGCTTACATCATTCAGTGGTCAGCATCTTGCAACGAAGAGCCAACTTTGTATTCCAAAGACAAAAATAAATACCAAACTAGTAGATACACAGCATTAGATAAATGTTATCAAGATAATAATAATAATTATTCCTCAAGAGGTTCTGACAGTATTATTTGTCATTTTATTCATCCTAAATTTATTTGGTGATTAGGGTAAAAATATGTGTTAGCTAATTAGCTTTATTCAAAATAAAAATAAACATCTTTATATTACAGGAAATACTTTATCATTATAGACTGAGTTGCTCACTGAAATTATGCTCCAGATGTAACCTAAAAAAAAAAAAAAACTAGAATATCTCCCCTAATGATTAATATTTCAAAGAAATGAATCCCAGGCCTGTCAAAAAGTCCTGGATACTAACAGTGGTAAAAGGCTTATTTAATTTTGAAAGATTTGCATATACATCATAAAGAATCATAAGGAACCTATAATTACAATTTTTAAAAATATGTTTTAAAACAGAAACGATGGTAGTCTCTTCCCCTATTTTTTTAAAGATTTATTTTATTTATTTGAAAGACAGTGTTACAGTGAGAGGTAGAGACAGAGAAAGAGGTCTTCCATCTGCTGGTTCACTCCCCAGATGGCTGCAACAGCCGAAGCTACGCCAATCCGAAGCCAGGAGCCAGGAGCTTCTTCCGGGTGTCACGTGGGTGCAGGGGCCCAAGCATTTGGGCCATCTTCTACTGCTATCCCAGGCCATAGCAGAGAGCTAGATCAGAAGAGGAGCAGCCGGGACTCAAACTGACGACCATGTGGGATGCTGGCGCTTCAGGCCAGGGCATTACCAGCTGCACCACAGCGTCGGCCCCATCTCTTGCCCTATTTTCAACAGAAAAGATTATGCCTCTTTAAATTTATATAGGCCATTGCGGAATCTATAACACATAGACATAAAGCTCAGCTTCCTTGGAAATTATACTGTATAGTTAAACATTATATTGAAGTAATATTTTATTTCTTTATCTATATTGCATTATACCCCATGAAAAGATGTTATATTCAAATGATAATAGAAAAAATGTTAAAATTTATTATTGAAAATTTAGTAAATTAAATTAACTGCAGAAGTTATATCTGTATAGGCTAGTAAATATTTCATTTAGAGGTATTTACTTAATATATATAAATGTCAGCATATTGATATAGTAATATTAAAATGCTGAATATTATATTGCTTTTTCTGAAATAATATCAATAAAAATTCAAATACTTGTCTATTTGTGTGTACTTTTTAATATACCTCAAGAAATTAGAACTAGGAACAGACATTTGACATGGAGGTTAAGGTGTTGTCTAGGGTGCCCACATTCCTTAGTTGAGTGCCTAGGCTTTATTTCTGCCTCTGCTCCCTATAGATCCCTGTCCTGGCAGCTTTGGGACCAGCAGGCAATGTCTCAATTAGTTGGGTTTCTCTCACTAAAGTAGGTCTGGATTCCACAGGCCTGGCTGTTGCCAGCATTTGGGTACTGACTTAACAGTTAAGGGATTTCTGTCTCTTTAATCTAAAATAATCGTTAAAAAATAAAAAGAAATCTATACTAGAGATTCTAAACTCTTTTGAATTCTTAATTGAAAATATGAATTAAGACTAACGCAGAATTATTACAATCTCCACTCATTTTTACTAAAAAAAGTGTTCAAATCAAAGTTGCACATTTGCTAGATATGTACTGCTGATTGCATACGATTTTTCAATTCATTTTTTTTCTCTAAGATAGTATTGGGGCCAGCACTGTGGCATGGCAGGTAAGGCCGCTGCCTGCAGTGCCAGCATCTCATATGGGCACCGGTTTGAGACCTGGCTGCTCTACTTCTAATCCAGCTCTCTGCTGTAGCCTGGGAAAGCAGAAGATGGCCCAAGTGCTTGGGCCCCTGTACCTGCATGAGAGACCTGTAAGAAGCTCCTGGCTCCTGGCTTCAGATCGGCCCAGCTCCAGCCATTGAGGCCAATTGGGGAGTGAACCAGCGGATGGAAGACCTCTCTCTTCTCCTTCTCCTTCTCCTTCTCCTTCTCCTTCTCCTTCTCCTTCTCCTTCTCCTTCTCCTTCTCCTTCTCCTTCTCCTTCTCCTTCTCCTTCTCCTTCTCCTTCTCCTTCTTATTCTTCTCTCTCTCTATGTAACTTTTTCAAATACATAAATAAATCTTTTTTTTAAAAAAAAAGGTATTACCAGTAACATCACTGCTTTTATCCTTCGATTTTGATGTGAAAGGCAAAGAGATATAAAGACAGACAAACACACGAAGATCTTCCAGCTGCTGTTTCACACCTCCAAGGCCCACAACACTCAGGGTTAGGCAAGAACAAGTAAGGACCCCAAAACTCATTCAGGGTCTCCATGTAGGTGGCAGGGACCCAAGTACTTGAGGCACATCAGCTGCCTCCCAACGTGCATGTTAGCAGGAAGCTGGATGGAAAATTGCCAGAACTCAAACTCAGGGACTCAAATATGAGATGTGAGCGCCCCAAGGCACAACTGTGCCAAACATACACCCCAACACCATTTTATTTAAATTACACAATTGGAAATACCCTGAATTTCCACAGAAACTGTTTTGTAGAAATTCAGAAACTATTTTGCAAATGACTGTTTTCAGGGGTTACAAGTAACAATATCCAAAATTTTAACATAGACATTGGTTATTTTTTCTTTCTGTTTTTAAGTAATAGCAGAAGATGGCCCAAGTCCTTGGACCCCTGCACCTGTGTGGGAGACCCAGAAGAAGCTCCTGGCTCCTGGCTTCAAATTGGCGCAGCTCTGGCCATTGTAGCCATCTGGGGAGTGAACCAGCGAATGGAAGACCTCTCTGTCTCTCTGTCTCTCTCTCTCTCTCTTTCTCTCTCTGCCTCTCTGTAACTCTGCCTTTCAAATAAATAAATCTTTAAAAAAATGAACTATTTGAAATATACAATTTGATAAATTTTGAAAACTGTTTATGGACATGAAACCACCAATAGGCACAATTAGAGAATAATACAAATTCCGTCACCTGACAAATCCTTCTGCTGTTTGCAGTGGCACAACCACTCTGGTGTCAGAAAGATTGTTGTACCCGTGGAAAGGATAATTGGCCTCTTGTGGACTTTTATTAGAAGGCAATCATATATTTTGAAATTTACTACTTTTAGTCATTTTACTATATTTAAGAGTCATCAACAATGTTGTAATATGTTATTTTCTATGCCCTTTTGTCATCATCTGGTATTCTACAATAGAGTTAAACAGTTTGTTTTCCTATTCACTGTGATATTAATACAAGTAGAACTGACTTATTGTAGTTCAAAGATAAAGTTCTAAGGATGTAATGATACGTCCACCTGCGCTCCTTCTCCATTTCCTTTTTTTCTTTTCTTTCTTGATTTCTTTTTTCTTTCTTTTTGAGATAACATATTTTTTAATTTACAATAGTTAAAAGATTAATGCTCCACTGTATAAAGTGTTCAACAAGTAGAGTCACTAGTTCAGCAGGAATATAGGCAAGGGCTGTAAACAATAATCAAATGAAAATATGATCATTTCTACCATGTGCAGTAAGTCTTAAAATAATCACAGATCATTAAAACTATAGTGCTATCATCATTCTTAATCATTGATTCAACAAACATGTACAATCAAGTTTGATGAAACTTTATTTGCAGCAACGCTAATACACAGTCATTTCTTTCATTTTTCTGTGAATGTTTTGTTATTTTCTTTCCTTTTTAATTTTATCTCCTAATACCCAGCTTGTTTTTGTTTGCTTGTTTGTTTGCTCAGGATAGATTTGGCTATTCTGGGGTTTTGTGATTCAATATGGATTTTACGATTTTTCTTTCTAGTTCTGTGAAGCATGTCATAGGTATTTTGAAAAGATTTGCATTCAATCTGTGGACTGCTTTATGCAGTATAGACATTTTAATGATATTGACTCTTCTAATCAATAAGCAAGGAATACCTTTCACTTTAGTGTATAATGTGATTTCAATCTATTAAAATTTACGGAGACTTGATTTGTTCCTGTTATATGGTCTGTTATAGAAAGTGTTCAATGTGATGATATAAACCATGTGCATCTGTAGCAAATGCTCTGTAAAAGTCTGTTAGATCCATTTTCTCAATGGTATGGTTCAACTGCTTATAGAGAAAGTCTTACAGAAAAAATTATGAGCTTTCCCCCATTTAGTATGACATCAGCTATTGATTTGTTATATTGAGAGACGTTACATCTCAAATTTTTTCAGAGATTTTGTAAGGGATGTTGGAATTGTCCAGACATCTCATTTAAATCTACTGATATGATCTTTTAAAATTATTTTATCGTGTTGTTTGGTCTATAATATTTATTGAGTTGTATATGGTAAGTCATCTTTGCATTCTGAGATTAATCACACTTGTCAAAGTGAATAATCTTTTGAATATGCTGTTAGATTTGGTTTTCCGGTATCTTGTTGAAAATATTTACATTTATGTTTATCAAAGATACTGGCTTGCATTTTTCTTTTATTGTTGTATATCTGGTTGTTAGTGCCAAAATAATGTTGACCTAAAAAATGGGTTTGAAAGGATTCCTATTTCTTCTATTCTTTTTTAAGATTTATTTATATATTTGAAAGTTAGAGTCACACTCAGCAACGGCAGGAGCTGTGCTGATCTAAAGTCGTGAGCCAGGGACTTCTTCTGGGTCTCCCACATGGGTGCAGGGGCCCAAGCACTTGAGCAATCTTCTACTGCTTTCCCAGGCCAAAGCTCGATTGGAACTGGAGCATCCGGGTCTGGAACCGGCACCCATATGGGAATCCGGCACTGCAGGCGGCAGCTTTACCCACTACGCCACAGCACCAGCTCCTTTCCATAAACTTTCCATAATTCGTAAATGATTTCACTATTCTTCAACTCAAGGTTCACCATAAATTGGATGTTCATTCTTGCTTCAATTTAATAGAATTCATATTACTATGATGGGGGTCTTTTCAAACTGATGTCTCATCTTTCATATGGCCTCAAACCAGATCTATTTCAGGAATGTTTTAGCAAGTGTACAGGGTCTGACAATGTGATGCAGCAGTTTGGCCTGCAGTTTGTGATGTATCCCCTCTCAGGCCGCCAGTTTGTATCCTGGCTTCTCTGGTTCTAACCCAGTTCCTTGCTAGTGTACCTGGGAAAGTAGGAAAAACTGGTCCCAGTATTTGGGTCTATGCCACCCAGCAGGGAGAGCTGGATGGAATTCCAACCTCCTGGCTTTAGCCTCGTCAAATCCTGACAATTGTAGCAGTTAGAAAGTGAATCCTCCGCCTGCGGCGCCGGCACACCGGGTTCTAGTCCCAGTCGGGGCACTGGATTCTGTCCCGGTTGCCCCTCTTCCAGGCCAGCTCTCTGCTGTGGCCCGGGAGTACAGTGGAGGATGGCCCAAGTTCTGGGCCCTGCACCCCATGGGAGACCAGGAGAAGCACCTGGCTGCTGGCTTCGGATCAGTGCAGTGCCGGCTGCAGCGCACCACCTGTAGCGGCCACTTGGGGTTGAAGCAACGGAAAAAAGGAAGACCTTTCTCTCTGTCTCTCTCTCTCACTGTGCACTCTGCCTGTCAAAAAAAAAAAAAAAAAAAAAAAAAAAAAAAAAGAAAGAAAAAAAGTGTAATATTGGATAGAATATCTCTCTCTGTCTCTCTCTCTCTCTCTGTTGAGTGTGTGTGTGAGTCTCTTTACTCTGCCTTTCTTTTTTTTTATTTTTTCTTTTTTTTTGACAGGCAGAGTGGACAGTGAGAGAGAGAGACAGAGAGAAAGGTCTTCCTTTGCCGTTGGTTCACCCTCCAATGGCGCTGCGGCCAGCGCACCGCACTGATCCGATGGCAGGAGCCAGGTACTTATCCTGGTCTCCCATGGGGTGCAGGGCCCAAGCACTTTGGCTATCCTCTACTGCACTCCCGGGCCACAGCAGAGAGCTGGCCTGGAAGAGGGGCAACCGGGACAGAATCCGGCGCCCCGACAGGGACTAGAACCCGGTGTGCCAGCGCCGCAAGGCGGAGGATTAGCCTAGTGAGCCGCGGTGCCGGCCCTACTCTGCCTTTCAAAATATAATAAATAAACTTTAAAAAAGATGACGTCATACAGTTAAGGTGGAATTATTTTAAAATGCTTCCTTTGGTTGTATATAGGAATAGAAAACTTTTTTGTGTTATTTAATAACTTAAGGGATTTCATCATTAATTAATCCCTTTTAAATGGTGGCTCCTGAATTCTAGAACTCACACATTTATTTAGCAACAGGATAATTTGGGTATCCAAACTACTGACAAACTTCTGTCCAGGTTTATTTTTAATTCACCAATATGTGCAAGCTACTAATTTGGAATTTTAGGTGTGACATCACCTGGCAATATATATACAATATGACCATGATCCTCTTTTACAGTAACATGACTTATGTAAAACATTCTGTTAAAATTTACTCTATAAAAATTAACCAAAAGAAGTAGCAACTATTTAAACCATGAGTAATAAGATTGAAAAGTATTTTCTATTTTCCTGGCAAGAAATTGACTAACAGAACCTTACAGTGAAACGTTAAGGTCTTGAAACACAAAGAGATAGTATCTATTCAAAATTAGCATAAGAAGCTTAACAGTATACCACAGTTTTCTTAAGTAATTTCAAGGATATTAGTATAAAAATTCAATTTTAAAATGATTCAGTTTACATATTAATGAAAGGATTTCAATGTGTTTCATCTACGTGGGTCAAAAACACTACAAGAATATTAGATTTAGGACTTGGATCAATATTTGTGAAGGTGCTATTTTTTTTCCAAACAGTGTGTGCCAAATTAAATCTTGGAAGGAAATGGTTGTACCATTTGCTTCTATAATTATTGCCTTGGCTATGGGCAAGCTGCTTACTGTAGATAGTTATGAGTGAAAGCTGATTGCCCAGCTGTTGTTGGCAGAAAGGACTGTGTAAGGGAGCAAACTTCTAACCTAGGTTTTCTGATCTCAGCAGTTTGATGACATATTTTACTTCTGTTAAACACTAAATGAAGAAATGCTTAACTGTAAATTCAAAATTTGAAACAACTAATTAAATAAAGTCTATGACTTTTAAATGAAAAGTACTGGTTATTTAAAAATTACTATTGTAATAAGTTATTTATCTGAAGATCAAATTATCCAACATGATTGATACAATTTTTCCAGCTGCTACTAACCAATCCTGGTGTATTTAATTGAAATAAATAAATATTGAAACGATTATTTTCATGAATCAAACCATAAGTGTAACAATATGCTTGTCTTCACAACTGAAACCTAATATTTCATGGAGTAGCTAGAAGGAAATAAATCTGAAATGTTATAGTAATTAATGCATATATCAGTTTGAGGATCATATTGTTAATGAATTTCAAAAATTATTTTGTGCTATAGTATGCCTCAGTGTTCATGAAAATTTTTCAGTGTGCTTTTCACATTTTATTGTTTTACTTGGTTTATTTTGTGTAACAAACTTCCCCCAAACTTATCTGTTGCAAAAATTTTATTTGACTTTATATTCTGTTTGTTAGCAACCTGGCCTGACTCAGATGGGCAACTCTACCCATATCAATTTTCCTTAACCATGTGCTTCCTTTCAACTATCAATTAGCTAAGGGAAGGGAGCTTGTAGTTCTACTGAAGCCATGGCCGTGAGGCCTCATCTCTATCCTGTGAGGTCTTCTATACACTAGGAGGTTAACTGGCTTATGTGGTGTCATGGTTTCTAGGAGCAACAAGCAAATCTACCCTGAAGATGAGCATTTTCAAGTCCCAGTTTGTGTCATATTTGCTTACTCTCATATTGGCAAAGCAAGTCACATGGGCAATCTTACAGTCATGGGGAGAAGTTATTACTGAAGTACATAAAGTTAGAGAAAAAAAATTCTACCCATTTTTTTTTTTTTACAATCTACTAAACGAGTAATTTGGCCACAAATTATTCACAATCGTTCCACATAAAATATTTTCTGCCATTTTAACTAGCAAGAATCTCACAAAATTATGTCCCAGCCTCGAAGTTTAGAATTTCTGTGCTATGGGAAACGGTGACTTGATCAGCATAGCCCTGACTGTTGATGAACAACTTAGTACATTATCCCTCTTAGTAGTTTTTTTGTCTGTTCTACTTAATATGACTGGTTTAATTCTGTAATTAATACACAGTTATTCTTAAGTGTTGAAAATTAACTGAAATGTGATCCCTGTTAAACATAAGAGTGGGAATAAGTGAGGGAAGAGATGTATAATTTGGGACATGCTCAAGCTGACTTGCCCCAAATGGTAGAGTTAAAAACATACCAGGGGATTCCAATTCAATCCCGTCACGGTGGCATGTACCAATGCCATCTCACTTGTCCAAGTGATCAATTTCAGTTCACAATTGATCATAATGAAAGGAATAAGAGTCAAAGGGAGCACATAAACAAGTCTAGTACCTGCTAACACTAACCGATAGAATAAATAAAGGGGAGAGTGATCCAACATGGGAAGTGAGATATTCAGCAGACTCATAGAATGGCAGATGTCCTAAATAGCACTCTGGCCTCAGAATCAGCCCTTTAGGCATTCGGATCTGGCTGAAAAGCCCATGAGAGTATTTCAGGCATGGAAAGCCAAGACACTCTGGCAAAAGATCTCTGTGAGTGAGATCCCAGTGGAAAGAACAGGTCTTCAAAGAAGGAGGTACCTTTCTCTGAAGGGAGGAGAGAACCTCCACTTTGACTATGAGCTTGTCTAAACAAGATAAGAGTCGGAGAACTCAGAGGGTTTCCATAGCCTTGGAAACTCATGACTGGAGCATAGGGAGATTACTGATGCCATAGACAGGAGTGTCAATTGGTAAAGTCAACAACAGGAGCCACTGTGCACTTACTCCTCATGTAGGATCTCTGTCCTTAATGTGCTGTGCATTGAGATTTAATGCTATAACGAGTACTCAAACAATATTTCACTTTGTGTTTCTACGGGGGTGCAAACTGTTGAAACCTTTACTTAATGTATACTAAACTGATCTTCTGTAAAAAAAAAAAAAAAGAAATTATCAATTCCCAACTTGACTCTCACTGGGATTAAACATGACAATAGGTCTGATCTGATTTCATCATCATTTAAAAAATCATCTATTATTTTTCACTTTATGTTTCTGTGTGGGAGCAAACTGTTGAAATCCTTACTTAATGTATACTAAGCTGATCTTCTGTATATTAAGATAATCAAAAATGAATCTTGATGTGAATGGAAGGGGAGAGGGAGTGGGAAAGGGGAGGGTTGTGGGTGGGAGGGACGGTATGGGGGGGAAGCCATTGTAATCCATAAGTCGTACTTTGGAAATTTATATTCATTAAATAAAAGTTTAAAAAAAAAAGAATTTCTGTGCGACATTTGTAAATGGTTGCAACTCCTGATTCTGGAATTTATGAACTGAAGAAATGTTTACTGCTTCTGATGCACCCAATATGCAATGCTAAGATGGTTTTTACCTTCAGTGGACACTCCTGTTCCTCTTAAAGACACTGCCCCTTTTCATTCTGAAATCCAGAATGATTGCACATATTACAAGTTCTCTCTATTCTAGGAAAAATGGAGAGAATAGATCTTTATTAGACTTTTATTTGTTCCTTGGAAACAGTTCCCTGGGAATTACTACCTAGATATCATTCTTGAGTCTCTTGGCCAGGCTTTCTAATGTATTTTCTCTCCTCGATCATTTTGTTTATTTTTGCAAAGAAGTCATCCATATATTTTCAGCTAAATACCACTGTCAATGTGATTTCCACTCATGGACGTCTCTTCACAGTTTCAGCAATTTGTGCCTCCTTGGTTTGAGCAATTGGCCCTTTTGCTGGTTCACCTAGTCAAATCCGTGCTATAGCAAGGTTACTTTACTGAAGTCTTTCAGGTTTAAGTGTCAGATTTTGTGCTTCCTGAAGAAAGACTTTACTAAGCCATCACAAAATTAAATGATATAAAATGGCAACCATGAACCATATCACAAACTATGGGTTAGCAATTTGGGTTTGAGTTCAGCTGAGTGACTTCCTACTCATTTCAGCTTAGCTCTACCATGTATTTAAATTAATTTGGCCATCCTTTGGTTGGTCCAATGTAGAATCAGCTGGGAGAGACTTTAATTTCTCCATGTATTGTATCTTGTCCCAGTAAACTAATCCTTTCCTGTCTAGAAGGTGAAGATGCCTTCTGTCTTAGTCAGAGTTTGCAGAATCGAGTCCATGGATGGATTTCTAAGTGCAAGGTGTTAGTCTCTAAAATCTACAAAAATAAGCAAAAAGAAATTTGAATATGTTTGGGAAAAGTGAGATGACAAATTATGAAACCGCTCCAACAATTCCTTGCTCCAGTCCACTAGGGAGCTCTAGAATTAGTAGTGACTGAGAAGCTTCATTTCCAATGATAAGTATCTCTACCTCTGAGGCAAAGTCTGAAGGCATTGATAGCTCTGGTTTTCTCCTAATCACATTCCATAAAGTTGTACAGAAAGTATTTTCTTGAAGGAAGATCTAAAATATGTTTCTCCAAGTCTACTACATTTCCTACACTTGATCTTAGTTAAAAGGCTGAGAAGCGATCTTTACTACATTTCTTAAACAACTAGCAAAGAAGCCAAATGTGCTAACATTCTTTTGGTCAAAGGAAGTCATTTGACTAAGTGAAGTACTAATGAGGTTTGTGAGGAAAAAGAGAAAACAAATAAGAGACAATTTTTGCCATCTACCATATCGTGGTTTTTGTGTTGTAATGATATTGAGTTATGCAGCTCAAATTAAAAACAAACAAAATGTGTAGCTCAATGTTATGTTGAAAGCTAATTTTATTCTCTCCTAAACATTATTTTTAAAAGTCTGGAACTAAGAAATCCAGATGATAAGTAGTGGAAGAACAAAACCATAAAGGAAAAGGAAACAGGATATGCATAACACAATTTTGTTGATGCTGGACAAAAATATGTTCTTTTCTCACAGAATTATAAAAAAAACTCAGAGGAATAGGTCTCATTGACATATTTTTGAGATATTCAAGTATTTTGGATTAGAACTTGCATTTTGCTGGTTCAAGTCCTGGCTGCTCCACTTCCAATCCAGCTCTCTGCTATGGCCTGGGATAGCAGTAGAAGATGGCCCTTGCACCCACGTGAGAGACGCAAAAGAAGCTCCTGGCTCCTGGCTTCGGATTAGAACAGCTCTGGCCGTTGCAGCCATCTAGGTAATGAACCAGTAGAGGGAAGACTTCTCTCTCTCTGCCTCTCATTCTCTCTCTGTGTATTTCAAATAAATAAATAAATAAATCTTTATATAAAAAAGATCTTGCATTTTGTTTTCTTATGATGTTCATATCATTTAGAGTTGAATATAGCCTAAATATTATTTTCCTGGTAAGGATTATAATTTTCAATTTGACTTCAATTTAATTTTCTCTTTTTTTTTTTTTTTTTTTTTTTTTTTTTTTTTTTTTTTTAATTTTTGACAGGCAGAGTGGACAGTGAGAGAGAGAGACAGAGAGAGAAAGGTCTTCCTTTGCCGTTGGTTCACCCTCCAATGGCCGCCGCTGCAGCCGGCGCACCGCGCTGATCCGATGGCAGGAGCCAGGATCCAGGTGCTTTTCCTGGTCTCCCATGGGGTGCAGGGCCCAAGCACCTGGGCCATCCTCCACTGCACTCCCTGGCCAGAGCAGAGAGCTGGCCTGGAAGAGGGGCAACCGGGACAGAATCCGGCGCCCCAACCGGGACTAGAACCCGGTGTGCCGGCGCCGCAAGGTGGAGGATTAGCCTATTGAGCCACGGCGCCGGCTTAATTTTCTCTTTTGAAACAACAAGAGAGCTTAAATTCTTAACAGAAGGCTCTGCAGACAGAAACAGTTTACACTTTGTTTATGGACTTTTTGAAAGATATATTTGTGAGTTGGCAGAGATGGAAGCCAAGGCAGCCTGGCAAAGCTGATTATCATGTCTTGGTAAATGAAAAGAACTCAAACGTGTTAAGAACTTGCAACCATTATTAGTGGTTTTCCCGCAAGGCAGTTGCATAAACTGGAATTTTGGCAAAGGGAGTGTAAGCTGCTTTTCCTGTCACTAATTGCCTGTGAAATTTCATGAGAAGTACAAAGTTGTACCAGTTTCTCACTGTTAGATTTAAAGTACCAAGTTTCCATTTTATGTATAGAATTTACAAAGAGTTAGGGCTGATTATAATGTAGTTTTTCATTTTACAGAAAATTATAAAATTGTATGCCTTGGTCTCTAGCTGTGAAAATATTTTGAAATGGGTTTTTTTTAGTTCCAAACTTATCAGCTGATGAAAATGCTGCAATTTTGCTTGTGAAAATTTCCTATAAATAAAATAAAGAAAAAATTTAAATTAAACACTTTTATAGGGCAATTTTAAATTATGCACCTCACAGCATACTGACTGGAAGTATGTCAGAGTAATTGTGTATGTAGGTCTCTTAGACAGGGAAATTTTTGCCTAAGAAATTCCATTTTGAGTTTAATGTAAGAACTCCAATTTGAGTGTTAGGCAATGGAAATAAAATGTTGTTGGAAGGTTATGGCTATGCATCCCTTTTCAGCTGTTTGAATAGATGCTGTTTTAGACAGACCTAGTACCCTTACACTTTATATTAGGTATATGAACACACCTAAGCATATGTGTCTAATCATATTCTTTTGAGTTCAGACTTGTTTTTTGTTTGTTTGTTTGTTTGTTTTACAATGCCACTGGTCTGGAAACCAAGACACACTGACAAAACCTATAGTTTAGTAATGTAGTTGGTATAACAGAATTGAGCCTTAAATTAATTTTGGTTGATAAGAACGAACTCTGGTTCAAGTCATAAAATTTCTATGTACAAAAGAGGAGAAGTATGGTTTATGGTTATATATATATATATATATATATATATAATGGTGTATTTGAGATATTGAAAATGTTCAATAGACATTTAGCTAAAACACATTAAAGATTTCAAGGAGAATTTTATATGAAGGTATAAAAAGTTTCAGTCTTCTGTCCAGGTGATATGGTGTCAAACTATGCTGCTGTGTCTCTCCAATGAAAGCAACAATGATATTTGAAGAGAATGCTTGAGGAAGGTATGTGGGAAATCTGAAAAGTAAATAGGACCAGCAGGCCAAGAACATTAAAATTTAATGTTTCTCTTTCTATAATGAACAGAACTTGTAGAGAAAGATTGTTTTGCTTGATTCAAACATTTCTGCACAAAACTTCACTCATTCTTACCTATTGCTTCCATCTATCTCCTGCAATAGTACATCACTTTAAAACTTTTGCCCGAGACGCTATGGCATAGCAGGTAAAGCCACTGCCTGCAGTGCCAACATCCCATACAGGTGCAAATTCAAGTCCTGGCTGCTCTGCTACCAATCTAGCTCTCTGCTATGGCCAGGGAAAGCAGTAGAAGATAGCCAAAGTGCTTGGACACCTGCACCCACTTGGAAGACACAGAAAAAGTTCCTGGCTCCTAGCTTCGGATTGGCTCAGCTCTGGCCATTGTGGCCATTGGGGAGTGAACCAGCAGACAGAAGACTTTTCCTTCTCTTTCTGCCTCTGCCTCTCTGTAATTCTGACTTTCGAGTAAATAAATAAATCTTAAAAAAAGAGAGAACTTTTAATTTCAACTTAAGAACTCCATTCACATCTAAATATGCATGCAGGTTTATCCTCCTTTCAATTTCAAAATAATTTCTTGACTTCACATCACTCTACACATTATTGTATTCTTCCTTCTAAATTTTTTGTTTTTCCCCTTTGCAATAAAAATTTGAGAGAAATACCTTTGTTCCTGTCTTCACTTGCACACCTCTAATTGTACATTAGGCTAATTTTATTCATGTTTATATTCAGCTTATATAACACAAATATTTTAATTCTCAAGGGATACATATATACATATTCATATTGCTCAATTCAGTAGACAATATTTCTTCATCTTCTTGATGTAGTGGCAGAATTTGATCATTCTTTCTTCAAAGTATTTTATTCACTTAGTCCTGAAGTTACCAGGGTCCATCCTCTCATTGTACTGCTTCTCTATCTCTCTCCCCCTCACCTCCTCTCTCTCTCTTTCTTTTTGCTGTATTGTCCTCAAATACCTCACCTCTGAACAAGGAAAGATCTCAACGCTCCAAATATCTGATTGAGTTGATCAATTTGCTGTGTCTTCAAATTGCTCAGCCCCCAAAAACAAAGCAAACCAACCCATTTTTTAAAAAAGCAATTCCACCTTTGGTGCCTCTATCTTACCTATTACACAAAATATTCTAATAAATACAGTCTGAAATACATTCCAAACATGGTATTTTTTAATAATTTTACTCTAAGTTCTTCATCCATAAGGGACCACCAAATCCTTTGCTTTTTTCATTAGCCTTCTAGGAGTCTTTTCTTTTTATCTGTATCCCCATTTCCATCAACTCTATTTTCCACTTTTCCTTGAGAATGATCCTTCCAAAAGTGAATTAGATCATCTCATATTAGTGCATACTATACTTCAGGGCTTCTACTGTCAAAGTAAAAGCTAGAGAACTTTTGTGTAAAACTGCACAATCATCCCCCTCCTAACAATATAGTATCAAATCATTCTATTTCACTCACTAATACCATTCCAGCCCCACTAGCTGTATCCTTCCTTTAATACATCACAAATATTCCTGCCATAAAATCTATCCATAGAATTGGTGTTCTTTCAGTCTGCAATGCTTTTTTTCCCAGTTACGGTAGTGAATTTCACTTATAACACTGTTAAGAATGCTGTGTGATTGCTTTATGTAATGTAAACTGTCTGTATCCTCATTCTAATATCTTCTACCATTTTCCATTCTATATAAGTGTTTATACTTTTTTTCTTCAATATAAACTAAAAATTGTGAAAATGGGAACAATTATTTTTGTCAATTTGTCTCCTTAAGAATCTCACCATTGAAACTGAAGACTGGCACATAATAAATAGTAAACAATTGACATATCAATAATGAAAAAAGAAAATGAAGTCATTATTCCTAAACTTATAGAATGAATACGAGGAAGAGAAGTGAACAATGTATGAAATTAAAGCAATGACATTGATAAACCATTCCCTGACTTGCAAAAAGAAGTGATATTAAATGACCATACAATGGTATATGATTGATTGCTTTGACTGCTTGAGGAAGAAAGAGATTTAGGGGAACAAAATAGAAGAGGTAGAGAATAGAATTACTGAAGATAATTTGGACCTAAATATGTGTGGTAGTAACAAATTCTAACATTTGCAATAGAACTGTTGGTGAAGCATTGGGCCAGTTTAGTGGTACAGTGGGTTAAGTCCCCTCCTGTGATGACAGCCTCCCATTGAGTGCTGGTTCAGGTGGACTGCTCCACTTCCCATAACATTCCCTGCTGATGTGCCTGGGAAGGCACCAGAGCATATCCTGACTGCCTGGGCCACTGCAACCCATGTAATAGACCTGGATAGCAATCTAGGCTCCTAGCTTCAGCCTTGATTCAGCCATGGACATGGCGGCGTTTGAGGAGCAAACCAGCAGATGCAAGATCCCTTTCCCTGCATTCCACTCTCCACCCAGTAACTCTGCCTTTCAAATAAATCTTCAAAAAAAGAATGGGTGGTAATGGAAAGCATTGAAAACTGAGATGTGTTTAGGAACCCTGATAGGTTTGATAGACATTGATATTGATGACCACACTCTTAGGGGAAAAAAATTGCAACAAAAGATTCAGAAAAAGCTTCAGAGTAAAATATAAAACACTCCCTAAAGATAAGCAGTATCAATAACTTTCATAAATTTTTTACTCTTGTCATCATTACCTTACTTTTATTGAGCATTATCTATGGTCAGTGTAAGTACTAGAAATTATTTCTCCTGTTAATAGTTTAATACTTAACATAACTCAGACTATTACTAAATATGTTTGTAAGTTCAAAAGCATTTCGTGCACCACAAACATAATAGCTGTATACATTTAGCAAATGTTGATTCACATTTCAAATGTTGATTCAGGAATCCATGTGACATATCAAGCACATAATTTTCTAAAAGAATTTCAAATTGTCTTTTTATAATATAGATAGATGATAATTTTTCAAGTTTATTCAGAGAGTGGTTGGGAGAAACATAAGAGTAATTGTCTAGCTGTGAAGCTTCAAGGTGATCAGTTATGACAAAGAACTTGACTAAAAATAACGTTTACTTGTGGGTTAGTATAAGGAAGAGACCAAAAGGAAAAGGAAAAGGAGGTGGAGGAAGAGGAGGAGGAGGAGGAGAAGAAGAAGAAGTCTGGCATTTCACTTTTACACATGGAATCGTGCAATAGTTAATTAGATGACATGTTTCACAGATATGGGTACCTCTCTCAATGCTGAAGAACTTCAAAAGGAAGGCTTATGCCATATTGTGGACCACTTGGATCTAGAAGAGTGAAGGAACAAGGAGGGCTAGAAGTAAATCATCTTAACTCAGAGTATATTCCTAGTCAATCCTCCTCCCAACCTTTAAGTCTAAGCAGAAACTCATCTGAATGGAGACAGGTGGACTAAGAGGAATACAAAAATGCAGATGAACGTGTTGGGTTGAGGAGGAAGCAGATTGGTGTAAGTGAGTGACTGAGTCCTTAACTTCACTTCCTCCAGAAAACAATAATGCATTGGGTAGGCATTAATTCTGACATGGGAGGGCAGCTTTCACCCATGAGACCAGTCAGGTAAAGCCTCGTAACTGTCTATGGTTTGCCCAGGAAGCTCATACACAGTATTTCAGCCTGGAACCAGACTCTGATAAACAATGTCAACACTATTCTAAAACATTAAATCATGATTTACAATTAATTTATACATATCACTGATCCAATTAAAAGCACAAATGCACAGTCAATATTTCCTTACATATAAAATATTTCTAAAATTATTTAAACAAATGAAGATTGTATAATACTTTATTTAACCACAATTTATGAGTAAGTAGTGGAAATTTTTTTTTTTTTGACAGGCAGAGTGGACAGTGAGAGAGAGAGACAGAGAGAAAGGTCTTCCTTTTGCCGTTGGTTCACCCTCCAATGGCCGCCGCAGTCGGCGCGCTGCGGCCAGCGCACCGCGCTGATCCGATGGCAGGAGCCAGGTACTTACCCTGGTCTCCCATGGGGTGCAGGGCCCAAGCACTTGAGCCATCCTCCACTGCACTCCCTGGCCACAGCAGAGAGCTGGCCTGGAAGAGGGGCAACCAGGACAGAATCCGGCACCCCGACCGGGACTAGAACCCGGTGTGCCAGTGCCGCAAGGTGGAGGATTAGCCTAGTGAGCCGCGGCGCCGGCCAGTAGTGGAAATATTTTAACCATAACCAACAAAGAATTTTTTCTATGCTAACAATGTGAAATAGTTTGAGAAATCATAATCATACTGAATTAAATGCAGAAGAAAATTTTTTGAATTGACAGCAATAGGTATTGGGCAGTGAAAATATGATGTGACATCCAAATGTCCTGGGAAATTTGAAGTGACTCAATGAACAGATTGTACATAATGATATTGTGGGAATATATTAATATTTTAAATATTTGTGGTATAATTTGTTTTGATTAAGTCATTCGTCACTGAATTATGGGTGTCTAAATCTATTTGGAAATTGTTTCTGGCTTTCTTATACAGTAGCAGATGCGCTATTTGCATAAGTAGGATGTTGTATGTGAGTTTGTATTTTTGAATGCCTCTAGACTTATGGTATCAAAATTTTTTTTACAGATGGAAAAATATCTGATGATGTAATGGATGTCAGAGAAAGGAAGAGTTAATTTTGTTCCATTTAAACATGGTAAATATTCTTACAGGTAATCTGACATAATTTTGCATGCATGGACTTATTTCTTTATTTAACAATGTTATAAATTTAACTAGTAATTTTTAAAATAAACCTAGTATTTAGAAATCTTAAAAAACCATCATGTTGTACGTGTTAACCATATAGAACAGGTTATTTACTCTTTCACTTATTTCTAATTTTATTCAATTATCGTAACATGCTTATATGTTGATTTTGGCTAAGATAATGGATATTATCTATGAGTCCATAAGTATATATTATGTTGAGTAGTGTAAGTTGAGGTAAGTATGCAGGCATTTTGTTATTTATTGTTTGTTCTGAAAACATGCTCAAGGGCTGATCAAAGTTTTGTTTCTCATAGTGTCCATTTCACTTCAACAGGTTTCCTGTTAGGTGTTCAGTTATTTGTCACCAATCAGGGAGAACATATGATGTTTGTCCCTTTGGGACTGGCTTAATTCACTCAGCATGATGTTTTCCAGATTCCTCCATTTTATTGCAAATGACCGATTTCATTTTTTCACTGCTGTGTAGTATTCGATAGAGTACATGTCCCATAATTTCTTTATCCAGTCTACTGTTGATGGGCCTTTAGGTTGATTCCATGCCTTAGCTGTTGTAAATTGAGCTGCAATAAAACATTGAGGTGCAGACAGCTCTATTTTGTCAATTTAATTTCCTTTGGATAAATTCCAAGGAGTGGGATGGCTGGGTTGTATGGTAGGGTTATATTCAGGTTTCTGAGGAATCTCCAGACTGACTTCTATAGTGGCTTTCCAGTTTGCTTTCCACCAACAGTGGGTTAGTGTCCTTTCTTCGCACATCCTCGCCAGCATCTGTTGTTGGTAGATTTCGGTATGTGAACCATTCTAACCCGGGTGAGGTGAATCCTCACTGTGGTTTTGAATTGCATTTCCCTGATTGCTAGTGATCCTGAACATTTTTTCATGTGCCTGTTGGCCATTTGGATTTCCTCTTTTGAAAAATGTCTATTGAGGTCTTTGGCCCATCTCTTAAGTGGGTTGTTTGTTTTGATATTGTGGAGATTCTTGATCTTTTTGTAGATTCTGGTTATTAATCCTTTATATGTTGCATAGTTTGCAAATATTTTTCCCATTCTGTCGTTTGCCTCTTCCCTTTCCTGACTGTTTCTTTTGTAGTACAGAAACTCTCAAGTTGATGTAAACCCAATTGTTAATTTTGGCTTTGACTGCCTGTGCCTCTGGGGTCTTTCCCAAGAAGTCTTTGCCTGTGCCTATATCTTGCAGGGTTTCTCCGATGTTCTCTAATAATTTGATGGTGTTGGGTGGTAGATTTATATCTTTAATACATGTTGAGTGGATTTTTGTGTAAGGTGTAAGATAGGGGTCTTGCTTCATGCACCATTTATTGAATAGACTGTCCTTGCTCCAGGAATTGATTTTAGATCTTTGATTCAATATAAGTTGGCTGTAGATGTTTGGATTGATTTCTGGTGTTTCTATTCTGTTCCATTGGTCTATCTGGAATGTGGGAATCCCAAGCAGCATCTTAACAACTAGGCCAACCCTTACCCCCATAGACAAGTCTTAAGGAAAAAAAAAAATGTGTGAAATTGAGACCTGTTATGATATCAATTTTTATAATACAGTTATTACCTTCATTGTTTCATGCCCTATATTTCTTTGAAGAGTCCCAAGAAATCAAACCCTTACTCTTCAAATAAATATTATAAGCAGATAAACTTAGGAGCAGCTATGCTTTTGGGGGGGGACATATATTTTAAATCTCTAAGGTACCACTGATCTTCCCATCACCTAAAACCATCAAAATTTGCAGAGATGATTTGGAAGAACATTGTCTCCCCACACAAGAAGGAAGGAATAACCAGTCTAATCCTCATGTAATGAATAACTACTTGTAGCATGATAGTGTACAGTGATCACAAAACTTATATCATGGACACACCACAACACAACAAATACAATTTGCTGGGATGTTAACACAGCAAATTTGTAGCTGACTCCCATAGCCATCTTCTTGTCTGCAAGTCCATTTTTTTTTTTAAATAATTGATCATTATATGTAGAATGATACTTTTGACACCACCAAAAATATTTCCTTTATTGGAATTTTGTTTTAAGCATGAAATATTGAGAATCTTTAAAAATAAATGCACATATTATATATGCTTTTAATATTTATAACTTTTGATTGGTACATAATAATTGTATAATTGGGATACAATATGATATTTCCATGCATATATACACTTGAGTTTATCAAATCTGGGTCATAAGCATATCCATCACCTTAAACATTTATCATTTGTTTGTAAAAGCTCACTCAAAATTCTCTCTTCTAGTTATTTTAAAATATACAACACTTTATGGCTAAATAGAGTAATGCTTCTAAGTAACAAAATACCCCAACTTTTAAGTTTGGATTCTCTGGCAGCAATCTGCTAGATTACTAAGTCTGACTGAGTGAAGCCAAATTCTGGATAGCTGGAACTGACTCTAGGTAGCTGACAGAATCACACAACCAAAGGAAATATAAACCACCTCAGTCTCCAAAGATGAGATAAGAGAGACCACAGAATTATCATCAGGTTACCTGAACACTTAATCTATCCTATGTTTGTGATCTGTTTCAAATTCAGACTTCTGGAAAGAAGAGTCTCATTGACTGGATCTTTATGAGAGCTGATAAGAAAAGGCAGATTCCTAAATTTTAAAAAAGTCAGATGTTTTGTCAAAATGAAAATAACATTTAAAAAACCAAAGTACAAATGTCCTATGCATTCACCATGTTGGGAAAATATAAAAATGACTAGAATTTAACTTCTGCAAATTTTATTGATTCCTTTCATATGAATAGTAAATAGTAATATTAAATTCTAATATTAAAATTATTCATACAACAATAAATATTCATTGATTCTGAATGATGTGCCAAAAACTTAATTTAACAAACTAAGAAAAAGTTCCCGACCTTTAGGGACTGAAGATCTGTTTGTAAAATTACATATGCATCAATCATCTCAATAAGAGTTATAAATACCATTTACTAAAGCCCAGTTGAGTATACAAGTGTAGGAACAAGTTTAATATTACTTGCATGACAGTAATATAAGTATGTGATATAGAGAGGGGACTTTGGAGAGTACTGATAAATTCTGTATAGATGGATTATTGTTGGTGAAGTAAAAAGCGCTGGGTCTGGGGTTTAAGCTGATGTCAAATTTTTGGTGAACATTTTTGAAGATGGAATTGTATTTTCTAAAAACTAGTATGCTGTACATCTAAGCTCCAGTATCACAGAAAATGACTTGATTTGAATATAGGAAAGTAAGTAGGGATAAATGAGATAATTACAGGAGATTTTTCAATTAAAACTGTGATCTTTGTAAAGAAATTAGGACACAAACAAACTAAAAGAAAAGGGCTTATGAAAAACTGGAAGAAGCCAAAGAGAAAGCGCCCAGAAGAAAGCAATCCTGCTGACATCTGGATCTGAGACTCTGAGACTTCAGGGTCCCTCACCAATGTGGAAATAACCATCTGTGTATTTTATCATGGAAGTCCTAATCAACAAATGACTATCAGAATAATAGACCAAATTCCAGAAAAAGTGATTTTTTTCTAAACAGCATAGTGAAGTGATTCCACACTGAATAACTGAGTAAGATATTAAAATATATTTTGACAATAAAATTGTCTCTTAGAATCTGGCCAAATACATATTATGTTAGATGAGTTCATTATATCTCCAGTGTGTAAATTTATGTTTTACTTTTGTATGTAATGAGTAATACTCATCTTTGATTGCTATGAAAGCTCAGAAATATAAATTATTATACAAGAATAAGCAAATGGGAAAATCATTCAGAATTCATTAACATAAGCAAATATTAATTGTTGAAGATAAGTTTGACCTTATAAATTCATGTGAATACAACAATTCAAAAATTACATGAACTTTTATAAAGCAAGGTCACTTTGCATTTGTGTATTTTTTATGTACCTTGAATTTTAGCATTAAATCTTTATGTGTTTATGCCAACATTTCATAACACTCACAAGCCATATTTAGCATGGACACTTTGTTGTTATGAGGATGTATGATCCTCAAAGAATATTCTCAACTTTTGGTTTGGGGTGGGAGGCATAATTCTCAAGGATTTTAATTTAATAGGACTGGAAAGGTGCCCAGACATGTATTTTCTGTGAAGCACAGAATGAGAATTACTGATCAAAGCAAATTTACTTTATTTTCTTATGTATCTGTTCCTTAACATTATTTAAGGTTATTTCCTTGTGAGAATTACTGAACATTTTTTTTTTTTCAAATTCTAAGGTTCTATATATTGGTTGCATTGTGATAAAACTATGAAAACTTTTTGGAGATTTGAAAATATTACAAAAATAAAAGATTGTTTTCCAAATGTTATGTTAAAGAATCATGATTTAAAATCTGTTTTCGAACTTTGATAACTGAAAGTTTTCTTTGTTTAATTTCAATTAAATCAAAAATTACATTTGGCAGATTCTTGTAATACTAGGTAATTTTAGAAAGTCAGCATGTTCTCAGAGCCAGAAAATATTAAGAATTTTTCCAATACTTAAGCTTTTATTACAACATAAGTTGTGAAGTAGAAAATTGTAGAAGGGCAGATGGAGTCTCATTACCTACAGTAATGAACCACATATTTATGTAAACAGCAGAGGCAACCCAGTCTCTCTAGAAATTTGAAACCTAACTATCTGTAAAGAAACCACTTTGCCACCAGATATACTGCCAAAATGAGGGTTCCTAATAGCTTTTTGACAGTTGTGAAAATTTAATGTGGAAAAAATTATAGGCAAGCCATATGACATGTCCAAATAATTTTATTGTGCACTTTTATTTTTCCTATTTAGCATTTTAATTTATATTTCTTGGAAATTCAATTATTTAAAATTACTTAAAGAAATGTACGCAATAAATATGAAGTAAAATACTACATGATTTTGGATCCAATACATTTTATCACTGAAGTTCTGCTACTGGACAAGAATTTGAATGAGTAGATGCTGATATAATTTATCTACTTCTTTTTTTTTTTTTTTTTTTTTTTTTTTTTTGACAGGCAGAGTGGATAGTGAGAGAGAGAGACAGAGAGAAAGGTCTTCCTTTGCCATTGGTTCACCCTCCAATGGCTGCTGCGGCTGGCGCACCCACTGATCCGATGGCAGGAGCCAGGTGCTTTTCCTGGTCTCCCATGGGGTGCAGGGCCCAAGCACCTGGGCCATCCTCCACTGCACTCCCTGGCCACAGCAGAGAGCTGGCCTGGAAGAGGGGCAACCGGGACAGAATCCGGCGCCCCGACCGGGACTAGAACCCGGTGTGCCGGCGCCGCAAGGCGGAGGATTAGCCTAGTGAGCCGTGGCACTGGCCCTGCATTTATTCTTTATCCTAATTTACTCTTTGGTTGCCCAAAATGAGAAATACTGAATATAAAAAAATGTAGTAAATTGCCTGTTTTTTGAGATGAAAATGTTTAGAAGTTCTTTTCTTCTTCATCAAAAGTATAAATTACTGAGGGAGACATTGTGATGCAGTGGATTAATTCGCTGCTCTAGACATCACCATCCTGTATCCAAGTGCCTGTACTCTGTCACTCTGTTACTTCTGTTACTCTGTCCTGATTCAGCTCCCTGTAAATCCACTTAGGTAGCAGCAGAAGACAGCCTAGTACTTGCATTCCTGCCACCCATGTGGGAGACCTGTCCCCCCCCCCCCCCGCCGTGTGTGTGTGTGTGTGTGTGTGTGTGTTTCTCTCCTTCTCTCTCTTCTCTTTGCATTCCAACTTTCTGCTAATGTGCACCCAGGTAGGCAGCAGTGATGACCCAAGTACTTGGAGGATCCTTGCCCTCTTAATGAGACACACAGTTTGATTCTCAAGCTCTTGGCTTTTTCCTTGTCCAATTCAAGCTATTAGGAGCATTTGGAGAATAAACCAGCATTTGGAATGTCTCTGTCTGAATGCCTCTGTCTCTGTCTCTGTTTTGCTCTGCGATTTCAATAAATAAACAAATATTGAGAAAATAAACTACACATATATATAATAGAAAGAGAATTCAGGCAATAAAATGATGAAAGTTGTACATTATTCCTTTCTTTTCATAACAATCATTACATCATGATGTATACATGAAGAAATAAATATTACTTTTAAAGTTTTTGTTGAAGGTATATTATTCCATGTCAAATTCAGGTTATGCATGAGAGACAGCTTTGAAATGTGTGAAATGAGGGGCTGGCGCTGTGGCTCACTTGGTTAATCCTCCATCTGCAGCACCGGCATCCCATATGGGTGCCGGGTTCTAGCCCCGGCGGCTCCTCTTCCAGTCCAGCTCTCTGCTGTGGCCCGGGAAGGCAGTAGAGGATGGCCCAGGTGCTTGGGCCCTGCACCCGCATAGGAGACCAGGAGGAAGCACTTGGCTCCTGGCTTCAGATTGATGCAGCGCCGGCCGTAGTGGCCATTTTGGGGAGTGAGCCAACGGAAGGAAGACCTTTCTCTCTGTCTCTCTCACTGTCTAACTCTATCTGTCAAATAAAAATTAAAAAAAAAGAAAAAAGAAATATGTGAAATGAAAGTACAGACCCCCTCATTGTGGAGTGAAATCCTATAATCCTAGTAGTTCTGCAGATATAAACAAAATGGAGGTGAGATAAAGGTTAACATAGAAGTCATAATTAAAATTACATAGAAAGAAGTGATAAAGTCATTGCATTTCAATAAAGCATTTTTATTTTTAAAGATTTTACTTATTTATTTGAGAGGTAGAGTTACAGAGAAAGGGAGATCAGAAAAGTCTCCCATCCATTAGTACATTCCCCAAATGGCTGCAATGACTGGATCTAAGCCAATCCAAAGCCAGGAGTCTCACACATAGGTGCAGGGGTCCAAGCACTTGGGCCATATTCCACTGTTTCTTAGGCCATAAGCAGAGAGCTGGATATGAAGACGAGCATCCAGGATACGAACCGATGCCCATATGGGATGCCAGTGCCTCAGGCAGAGGCTTAGCCTACTCTATGGCTTAGCCTACTACTAAGGATCGGCCTTTCAGTAAAACTTTAACAATTGAGTAACGTGGAACAGAAGAAGAGAAAATGTGTCAGCTTGCACAGTAATTTTTCACTGTTTCATTTCACTTCTACTTTAGAAAAGATTTTGTGTCCCTGTTCTTTCAGTAAATTTTTAGAATACAGCAAATTGGGAGTCAATGTAGTGAAATAATCTCTTAAAAATATGAAACAGAGTGAATTTTCGTATGATTTAGGGTGACATAATTCTGATGTTAGGTGTCCTGTACGTCCAAATGCAGTACTGAGGTAATCTGCGGCCAAGGATATTTTCTTCCCTGCTGGGGAAAACTTTCCTATTATTTTGTTAACAGAGAGCTAGGATATATAGGATATATAGGATATATCTATAGGATATATAGAACCATTTTAGTTGACTTAATCCCCAACATTTCGGGAAGATTTATCTCCTCAGGCATATTGCCACCAAGGAAGTCTCTATTCTCATGCTGTTACATTCCATCATGACCCTGTGAATGAAGAAGCAAAACAAAACCATAATCAATCAACAAACCAGCCAATCAAGTGCAATGCTGGTAAATGGCTTATAAGATGTTTTCAGATAAATAATTTTTCCAAAAGTAAAAACTAAAATCAATAATGAAAATGTTTATTTGTGGAGTTTTTGGTTAAAAATAGCCAAAAGATGTGCATGTGTAGAAAATAAAAATCTAGTAGTCCTGGTAGTCTTTTTTTTTTTAATTTATTTACTTATTTATGTGAAAGTGAGTTACAGAGAGGCAGAGGCAGGGAGAGAGAGAGAGTGAGAGTGAAAGAGAGAGAGAGGGAGAAAGAGAGTTCGTCCACCCCCTGGGTCACGCCCCATGTGGCTGCAATGACTGCAGCTGGGCCAGGTGGAAGCCAGGAGCCAGGAGCATCTTCCTGGTCTCCCACAAAGGTGCAGGTGCCCAAGGACTTGGGCCATCTTCTACTGTTTCGCAGGCCATAGCAGAGAGCTGGGCTGGAAGTGGAGCTGTTGGTGCTCAAACAGGCGGCCATTCAGGATGATGGCACTGCAGGAGGAGGCTTCACCCCCTATGCCCAAGGCAGACCCGCATCATGGTCTTTGTTCTAGCTCATTGCACTAAGGTTTGCGGTATCCTAGTTTGTTAAATCCTCCCTTTTTGCTGTCTATATCATAAATTTTGTTTGCTTTCTGTAAGATAAATATACCAGTACAATTTTAGAGAATGTAGACTCTGTTTTTAGTATCTTAATTTGTGATACCTTGCCATCTAGATAGCAGACAGTGACCCTAAACACATATTCATAAATGTTCATAGGATAAACAAACCAATGAAATTCAGAATGAATACGCTAATGACAAATAGATTAGGAAGAAAAAAAATCAGATAGGATGAAATATCTGAGACTAAGTGCTTATTTAGATGTATGTGCTTTGATGAGTTTTAGCTCATTAAATTAATGTTGATTGTAATGCGATCTGGTGTGTTCAAACCATAGTGAGCTTTGTTGCAACACTCTAGGAAATTCTGTGACTGGTTAAAAATGCAAAATACTCTGAAGTGCAAAGCCTTTATAGCAGCAGCATGACACTGCAGGCATTAAACTACACATAACCTCATGTGAAAATTCAAGGCCAAAAAGTGAGTGCCCCCGAAATACTGCATAAATTAATTGCAGGTCATGTATGTAAGATATATATGAAGCAAAAGTGAGTTTCGTGTTTAGTCTTAGATCTCATCTTGTAGATAATTCTTTATTGATAAGCAAATATTCCAAAAATCAGGAAAATTTTGAGAACAAACTCTCCTGATTCCCAGTATTTCAGATAAGGGACACTCAGCATATATACTGTTTTATGTTCTCAATGCATATAACCCCCAACATGGGGCTCCCCTGGTTGCATGTCATTTCCTTCATACTAGCCACATATGGGGAGGCAACTTCTTGCTTTTCCTCAAAGCCACCTCTTCTATTTCTGGTTCATTTCACTAGACACTCTAAAATATCTGCTTTCTTTGAAACACAAACTCTCATTCCTAACTTCTCCTGACCCTTTCAACTTCTTGCTGCAATTAAAACTGAAAACTTTCTCTGGTATCTTCTCAGGCAAACACTGTTTACTCAGCCTTACTTGTGACCCTTAAAGCAGGAAGGGGGTAGCAATATTTGCATAATGTTTTATTTTATGCTGTTTCTAGACCCTCTCCACCTCTTGCATTTCTAAAGCAGACTTATTCTACAAAGTTTAGAAACAATCAGCTACAGCATGCCCTAAATCTGCTCAATATTTTAAGTCAATTTAAATGCACTTATTTTGATATTAGAATCTAGAGCACACATTTCTGTCCTTCTAAAGATATTTATATTCTGTCCTTCTTTGTAGATATTTGATTCAATCTTGAATAGCCAGGGCCGGCTCTGTGGTCCAGTGGGTTAAAGCCCTGGCCTGAAGCGCCAGCATCCCATATGGGCGCCGGTTCTAGTCCCAGCCGCTCCTCTTCCAATCCAGCTCTCTGTTATGGCCTGGGATAGCAGCAGAAGATGGCCCAAGTCCTTGGGCCCCTGCACCCATATGGGAGATCCAGAGGAAGCTCCTGGCACCTGGTTTTGGATCAGCGCAGCTCTGGTCTTTGCGACCATCTAGGGAGTGAACCAGCAGATGGAAGACCTCTCTCTCTGTCTCTACCTCTCTTTGTAACTCTTTCAAATAATAAATAATAAATAAATAAAAGAAATATGAAAAAAATCTTGAATAGCCAACATCATCTCCCTCTTATTTATATGCTATTGTTGCATCCATTGAGTTTCCTTCATGTCTACTTTAAGGATACAGTTTATTCTTTTTCATAACATTGACTCCTCACAACTTTGACTTTTCATGTTCAAACATCTTTTATTTTACATCCCTGTTACTCATTCAATTATTATAATTAAATCTTTCTTTGTTTTACTGAGAACTCTGATTCTATAAACACTAAGATTTTTAGATTTTTCAATCAATTTTGTTTTACATATGTCTTTTCAGTTTTCCAGTTAGGTATCGCAGCATATTGCTTTAACTGCTACTGCAAACTTTAAATAATGTTCCTATACTCGTTTATTTAAGTATATCTGTAAAACTACCCAAAGTCCCAGGTAAATGGACTTTGAACCAAGGACTAATTAAATGAATGTCTTCTTGTAAAATTATTGCTGCAGGGTGGGCATTTGGCCTAATAGTTAAGATGCTGGTTTAAAGAGTAGGCACTGTGGCATAGCAAGTAAATCCAACATCTGGGATGCAGCCATCCCATGTGGGTGATGATTCATGTCCTGGCTGCTCCTCTTCCCATCCAGCTGCCTGCTAATAGGCTGGGAAATGTAGCAGATGATGTTGGAGATTCAGAGCCCAAAGTACTAGTTTTGTTTTCCCTTTTCTCTAAGAAAGCTCTGTCATGGGAACATAATGGGGCTGCTTTCCCTAAACACCTATAGCTCATCTTCCTGATCTCTAGTTTCATCAACTGGTACAGGAAAAGAAATCCTCTTCCTCAAAACCTACGCAATCTTTCCACGGTGGCTGAATTGCTGCACATGGTATAAGAGGAGGAATCTTTTCCAACAGAGAATAGCACTTTCTGACATGTCTGCAGGCAGTGAATGAGCATCATGTATGGCAAATTAATTTGTGAAGAAGATATTACACAAAGCTGAAAAATTTTCAGAAACTAACACCATCCTGAAGACAGACAGTGTCTGAGCATCTTGTGTGAGAGTATTGATTTTCAGTAATTTTCTCAACACACTGGAGACAGTCTACTTTAATCACTTAGCAGCCTGTCCTGAAACCCCCTTATAGTCAGACAATAGATTAACCTCTTAATAGGAATTTGGTAGACAAAACAAAATTGGGAAAATTTAACACGCAACAATTTCTATCAAAGGAAAGGATCTTATCAAAAGGGAAGGAATCATTTTTTAACATTTCATTCATAAATCAACGTTTTGTAAAATGATAGTGCATAAGCATCACACTTTTAGTTATTTTCTTTCTTCCCTTTTGCTTCAAGATAATAGAATTGTAAATATAAATAGAATATAACAACAAAAACTAAGTTAAAAATTGAAACAAATTGTTTAGCATCAAGATTACTTGTCTAGTCACACTTTTTTTTTTTTTTTTTTTTTGACAGGCAGAGTGGACAGTGAGAGAGAGAGACAGAGAGAAAGGTCTTCCTTTGCCATTGGTTCACCCTCCAATGGCCACCGTGGCCGGCGCGCTGTAGCCGGTGCACCGCACTGATCAGATGGCAGGAGCCAGGTACTTCTCCTGGTCTCCCATGGGGTGCAGGGACCAAGTACTTGGGCCATCCTCCACTGCACTCTTGGGCCACAGCAGAGAGTTGGCCTGGAAGAGGGGCAACCGGGACAGAATCCGGCGCCCCGACCGGGACTAGAACCCGATGTGCTGGTGCTGCAAGGCGGAGGATTAGCCTAGTGAGCCGCGGCGCCGGCCACATTTTATATTTCTCAATGGATATTTAAGTGTCAAGTGCAAGTACTCTTCTGTTGGATTCACACACATGCTAAAATTTATTTCATCAACAACAAAAAAATCAAGCTAGGAACTTCTTTTTCTCTTAAGGTAACAAGAAATTGGAGATTGCAATAATGACAACAATGAGAGAAATGGACATCACTGTAAATTAATCTTCGCACCTCACAAGTTTTTAAGGTATAAAAATCATTCATGTTGGAGCCAGTGCTGTGGCATCCCATATGGGCACGGTTTGTGTCCCGGATGATCCTCTTCTGATCCAGCTCTCCTCTATGGCCTGGAAAAGCAACAGAAGATGGCCCAAATCCTTGGGTCCCTACACCCATATGGGAGACCTGAAAGAAGTTCCTGGCTCTTGGCTTCGGATGTGGTCATAGCTGCCATTTAGGGAGTGAACCAGTGGATGGAAGGCCTTTCTCTCTGTCTCTCCCTCTCTCTGTCTGTAACTCTACCTCTCAAATAAATTAAAAAAATATTTTAAAAATAATTCATGTTTCTGTTTAATATAAATGTCAATTTTATTTCCAAGTGACAGACCACATTGTTGAAATAAAATATTCTTTAATACAATTATGTCCAGGGGCCAGCATTGTGTCTTAGCAGATAAAGCTTTCACCTACAATGCCTGTATCCCATATGTGCACCAATTCCTGTCCTGGCTCCTCCACTTTTGTCTTAGCTCCTTGCTAATGGCCTGAAAAAAGTAGCAGAAGATGATTCAAGTGTACAGGCCCTGCCATCCAGGTGAGATATCCAGCTGAAGCTCCAGGTTCCTGGATGTGGCCTGGCTCACCTCTGACCATTGCAACCATCTGGGGAATGAACCAGTTGGTGAATGATCCCTTTTTGTCTCTTCCTCTCTGTAACTTTTCAAATAAATAAAATTCTTTTAAAAAATCAGATCTCATAAATCTTGTCTCTTTACTTTGAGTTCCACTTTTTTCTCTTAGTTTCTAGGTATGGTAAACATTAAAAACTATCTAATATTCTTTGTTCAGGCAAGTTTACTGACCCCCATTAGGACTCAGGTGTTTGTTCTGTAAGATGGGTTTCCAGGCTCTCACTGTACAATAAAGAACCAAATTCAACTTTGTTGTTTCTGCCACTAGATGGAGAACTCCTTGAAAGTAGACAGTGAATCAGCCCCAATAATAAAACCTAGGTAGGATGACGGCCCTGAGAAATGTGGTTGAACCAAATATGTATATTACCAAATATGGAGATTAGTTGTGTCATGACTTGATATTTAAGAACACATGACAACCCCTTATCCTGAATTTAGCCCAACTATAATTTGAATATCGCTGATGTTCTTACAAATAATGTCTACGAATTCTTTGTCTATTTTCTGTTGAAACACCAACAGGCATGGCATGACTATATATAATACTGAATAGTATTCTTTTTTTTTTCATTTGTAAGATACTTTCCTTTATCTTAGAAAACACTTTAAAAAAAAAAACACACTTTTTATAAAATTTGCTTTTCCTTGTCCTGGAGTCTAATTATTTTGCTTAAATGGAAGCTGAAATTTTCTCATATATTTGATTGAGCAATGTTTCTTCATTATTATTGTTCATAGTTGTGCATTTTAAGTCAAACAATGTCAGACAGCTTAGGAATACCATATACTGGGGTTGGCACTGTGGTGTAGTTGGTAAAGTGGCTGCCTGGGACACCAACATCCCATGTAGGCGGTGGTTCACGTCTTGGTTGCTCCACTTCCCATCCAGCTCTCTACTGAGGACCTGGGAAAGGTAGCAGAATATGGCTAAGTGTTTGGGTCCCTGCCACCCATGTAGGGTACCTGCATGAAGCTCCTGCCTATGGCCTGGCCCAGTAGTGGCGGCTGCAGGCTTGTGGGAATTGAACCTGTACATGTGAGATCTCTCTTTCAGTTTCTCCCTCTCTCTCCGTAACTCTGACTTTCAAAATAAATAAGTAGATCTTTTAAAAAACAGAACAATACGATATATACCCAGTCATATTTCAAATAAACTAGGACATTTGTCTTTTTCTTTTCATTGGTTTGAATTTTTATTAATATAAAGAGAACAGATTCACACATTTTATAGATACAATTTTTAAGAAGGTAACCGTACTTCTCTCACTCACTCCATCCTTCATTTGAAAATAGTAATATATATAAATATGAGTTTATAATATATAGTGTTCTTATATGTAACTTCAAGCATATATATAGCCTACATAGAATTATTGAGTATAATAGAAAAATAATTCACTGATTCATACATTTTTATTTAAAGTATAAACATTCCCTGTGAAATTGTCAGATTTTACTGTGAAACAATAATTACATTTAACTGTATTTCTGCAATAAGATGCCCCATTAGTTACCACACAAATGAGATCTGGCTTTCCTGTCAAAACCCAACTGTCTTAAAAGCTGTGTATCAAATATGTAAATAATGCTATGACAGGCTCAATAACTGCAAAAACTTTCTCTTTTTGTTTTCTTTTACCAAATCTAGATATTAAAATCTGAGTGTCTTCACATATAGGCAAATAATATATTTGTTTTAATACCTTTGATTTTTTTCCAATACAAAGTTATAATGCATTAATAATAAAAAATTAAACTTGTGTTATCTCAAATTTTAAAATTATGTAAAATACACATTTTGTTTTATAACCACTCAACATACTAACAAATTGTGAATTGTCTACACAATAGTTTCATAGTGTGACGTATAGTGCTGATCATTTCTTTATTTTTCACATGGAAATGGAATCTTTTACATTTCCTAATGATAGAATGTGAATGTAATACTTATCTTTCCTCCAAATTAGTATAGATATGAAAAACAACACATAGGTGAATAGTATAATTAATTCCAATGCTCAAAAAACTATGTAGTGCTATTAGTTGCAAGTAAATCCTCTTTTGGTTCTGCTTCTCTGGAGAGCTCTGATTAATCTACCTGTGTTGAAAAACTATTGGTGCCCCTAATTTATCAAGCATGGTTATTAATTATCATCTGCTCAAAAATGTGAGGCATTGTTTCATTTCAAATTGAAATTTCAAATGTACTAACCACTTCCCAGCCTTTTGGCAAAGATAAAGTGGAACATTTATATTGAGGTTTTCAGTGTATTTTCTTTTCTGTCTTTGCCTAAAAGATTACTTTACCACTTTCACATCAAACAGATGTGCCAGACAAAAAGATTTGCTTACTGAATAAGAATGGCTGTTTTGATGGATCAGATAGGACTGCACTTGGCTGAAGAAAGGGAAACAGGTTGCAGAGTTTCTGAAACATTTGGAGAGCTGATCATCTAACCACTTGCCCAGAAGTCTGAGATGAAAATCCTCAGTCCATCAACTGCCATTCAGGCAGCAGCAGCTCCGTGTGTAACAAACCTGCAGTGAGGCTCCCCTTACTTCCCTACTACCATGAGGTCAAGGCTGTCGTCTGTTCTCAATCTTCATCAAGACCCCAGATCATCTTCAAGACTGTACCTTACATGGAGAATAGTTATCTCAGTGGTTCAATATTCTTGGCCTCCAGTCCAAATTGATCTTGTTTTCCTTAACCTTTCTAGCGCTGGTATATCTAAAGTTTCATAATGTAAAACTTAGGACTAAAAGTTTTTAAAGTAATAAATGATTAAATTCTCATGTTTAAAAGAATTTATAGATTTCAGTTATTTTACCTGAGCAAAATATTAAAAAATCCCATTCCAAAAAATGTTATGGTGCAAAAAAATAAAATTTTTGAATGCTTCATGATTTGCACGTTAATGTATTTTATTGAGCATGTACACCTGTTTTCTACTGTTTTGTCTTCAATGTTAACACAGCAATATCCATACAAGTATGAACTCATACATGCAGTGATATGTATGTTGAAGAGACAAGACAAAATACCTGTGGGCATTATGGCACACCAGGTAAAACTGCTGTCTGAGCTGGAGTCACAGATACTACTACTCTGATTTCTGACCCAGTTCCCTGTTAACAAACCTAGGAAAACAGAATAATGGCTCAAGCAACTGAGTTCTCGCTACCCAAATTAGTTACCTGGATGAAGTCTCTGTCTACTGGGTCCTGAATCCTGGGGTCAGCCCCAGCTGAATTGGCTATTTAGGGAATGAAAAAAAAGATTAAAGATCTCAATGTCTCTCTGCCTTGAAAATAAATAAATCTCTAAAAAAAAGACATACTGGTAATGTGAATATATAACTTGCATGACACTGTTTAAGGTGGTGGCAAATGCCATAAGCATGGGAAAACATGAAGTAACAGAGAGAGATTAGGGTCAATATCTGCTTAGTCATTTTCTTTTTTTTTAAGATTTTATTTATTTGTTTGAAAGTCAGAGTTAACAGAGAGAGAGAAAGAGAGGCAGAGACAGAGAGGTCCTTCATCCACTGGCTCACCCCCCACTTGGCCACAGTGGCTGGAGCTAGGCCAATCTGAAGCCAGGAGCTTCCTCCGGATCTCCCACATGGATGCAGGGGTCCAAGGACTTGGGCCATCCTTTACTGCCCTCCCAGGCCATAGCGGAGAGCTGAATTGGAAGCTGAGTACCTGGGACTCACACCAGCACCCACATGGGATGCCAGCACTGCAGGTGGTGGCTCCACCCGCTATGCCACCGTGCCAGCCCTCTGCCTAGTTTTCATGATCAGATTGACCTCCTCAATGATGAGATCTTTTAATAGATGTATTTTTTATTTATTTGAAAGACAGAGTTGCACTGAGACAGGGACAGAGATGAAGGTGGGGGGTGGAGAGAGAGAGAGAGAGAGAATGAATCTTCTCTATGATGTTTCACTCTTCAAATTGCCTCAATAGTTAGGGTCAGACAAGCCCAAAGCCAGGAGCCTGGAACTCCATCTGGGTCTCCCATATTGGTGACAAAGATCCAAGTACTTGGACTATCTTCTGCCACTTTCCTAGGTCTATTAACAGGGAGGTAGGTTGGAAGCAGAGTAGCTGAGACCTATATGATGCCAGCATCACAGTGGCTAAACCTCCTAGGCCATGATGGTGAGCTCCAAATTAGAGATATTAACTTGATCTCTACTGACAAGAAGAAGTCAAACACCTTTGTATTTAGAATCAAAACAAAGGGCAATGGCTGGTGTATAGAAGAGAGAGAGAATGAGGTAGGCAAGCACTGCCAAGACACTAATATAAGTAAGGACTTTGAATGTTTTTCTAATAAGAATTTTTTATGTATAATGCATAATCTGAATTTGAATCTAACACAAAATAATTTTTTCAGAAATACAGTATGTAAGACTATCAATAATATATTTTCCAGAAACTTATCCTAAACCTGATATTTTTGAACAGAAAACCTTTTCATTGTAAAGTTCAAGTTTGTACTGAAGGTAAAATATAATACTGGTGAGTTTTTCTTTGCAATTGTCAAATCAAAAGAATGACTATTATTATAACTAGTAGATTGTTGAAAAAAGTGGGTAAAATGTTCAGAGGCTTAGAATTAAGGAATATAGTTCAAAATATTCTAAAGCCGATACAAAAATCAAAGAAATAGGAAAAAGCATTGAAATGTCTTTTTTATAAGAAAAGATGTGATACATTCTTATCTTATTGTAGAAATAAGGAATTCTTAGCCCTTTGCTTTATTGGGCTAAATTTGTAATGGAATGAGATAATATGTTTATGCATGTGTGTATTTGAATAATGACACACAAAGAAATAAGTGTGAATTTGTGAAAATATATTTGTGTATGTATGTAAACTCCCAGTGTTCAACCTGATCGTTGTAATTTATATAGTTTACATTTCCATCACCACCTTTAAGTCCACAAATCTAGAAGAGATTTGAGAGAGGAAAATTTTTTCTAAGAGTCTAATCCTACGCTCTAATTTCTGGTAGGGAAATAGATATAGGGATATTGAAATCAAGTCTACATTACCTTTGGCAAGAGATAACTCATAAGATTAAGTCTGTGGGAACTGACATTTGATGTAGTGGTTAAAATGCCCCCATCTTGTACTGAGATGCCTACATTCCTGACTCCAGCTTGCTGTTTATGCAGTGAGTGGATTTGTTTTAAACCTAAGGCCCTACAAGTGCTTGTAAGTATGCAAGTGAATTTTTAATTACATTTTGGGAAGTTGAAAAGCATTATAAATAGTTATCCTGCACATGACTCATGTCTGAATTCACTACCATTCACAGAACAATGTTAATCTGATATTTTTCATTAGGAAAAAGCATGTTTTCATAAAAGTAGAGCAATTATTTTTATCAAAATGTACTTTGAATAATTAATGCAGCTTATAAAGCCAGTTTATAATTTTATCATTAGGAAAAGTTTTGTGTGTGAGGTAGAAAAAACAGTTGTTGTTTATGCTATGACCAATATAGACTATTAACTAGCTGAAAAATATTAACCTTCATCTGTCATGTGCCTTTGCAGACTAACAACCTTACCTTTAGGATATAATTAAATATAAATGTTTAAAGTTTGACAATATCTTCATAAATTCACAGAATGTGGTTAATTTTTATGATCAACCTTATTTTACCTATATTATTTGCTTCGTGTAAACAAGAAATTACTGAATCCTCTAGATAACCTTTCTATTAATAATATCTGAGTGACATTAACATAACTTATCTTCAGATAATGACATTCAGAGACTATTAAATAGCAGTACTTTAATATAGAGAATATTGTTAAAATTATAATAATGAATACTCATATAACTTTTCATATGAAACTGAATGGACATTAAACTATAAGTAAGTAAAATAATAAAACAGAGGGAGAGGCGTGAATAGGGATTTATTGGGGCTGGTGCTGTGGCTTAGAGGGTAAAGCCGCTGCCTAGAGTGCCGGCATCCAATATGGACGCCAGTTCAAGACCCAGCTGCTCCACTTCCGATCCAGCTCTCTGCTATGGCCTGGGAAAGCAGTAGAAGATGGCCCAAGTCCTTGGGTCTCTGCACCCACGTGGGAGACCCAGAAGAATCCCCTGGCTCCTGGCTTCAGATTAGCGCAGCTCCAGCCTTTGCAAGCATATGGGGATTGAACCATGGGATAGAAGATTGCTCTCTTGCTCCCTCTGCCTCTCCTCTATCTGTGTAACTGTGACTTTAAGTAAAATAAATAAATCTTAAAAAATAGGGATTTATTACTGAATTTCTGTTCAATGTGATGAAAAATTTTTGCAAACAGAGTGATGATTCCAACACATTGTAAATGTAATTAATGGCACTTAAATGCAGATAAAAATCAGTTAATATGTCAAAAATATGATATGTCAAACTTATGACATGTTATACATATTTTGCCACAATAAGTAATGTTTCACAAAGATAATAAAAAGACAAAGTATAGATGATGGTAAATGCTTTCATAGTTTCAAAACTGATGATGATAGTTATACACGATGAGTACAATATAGGCTTCAAGTGTAAATGACCTTAAATTTCCTGTGAATAGTAGTAAACACAACCTTATTCTAGTTAAGGCCACATCTCTCTATGCAAAGAGTAACAAAGTCACATTATAAAACCATATGGGACATGAAAATATTCTCAGGCCGAATTTGGAAAATACAAATAAATATATGTGCTACTGCTGAGAAACTTAGAAGTCCAGTTAGAACATTAAATTCAATTAGTTTTCCTATTCTGGCAAAATATATTGTCACCAGTCTCTTTGTCCATTTATATGTTTGGAAGTCGTATAATTAGTTATAACTAGAATATTTGTCCCCTCCTAAACTCATGGAGTTTATTTGCCATTTTAATGGTACTGTAATGTGGGAACTTTAAGAGATAACGGGTCCATAAGATCTCTGCTCTCATGAATGAGTAACTTCCTTAAGAAAGATGACTATCAGTTGCTTTCTGTTTCAGTTCCCCTTTTCCTTAGCCATGAGCCCAGGCAGCAAGAAAGTCCTTGCTGAAGGCCAGTGCATTTATCCTGGACACCCCAGCCTCCAAAGCAGGAAGGAAATAAATTCATGTTCTTCGTTAATTACTGAGACTGTGATACTCTAATGTGGAAGCACAAAATGGACTAAGGTAGTATTACCATCGATAAACACTAGCACATGTGTATTTAAAGAGATGTATAGTTGATCCATAAGATCAATGGCCCGATGAGTGTATGTATATGTGTGTGTGTGTGTGTGTATGTGTGTGTGTGTGTGTGTGTGTATATATATATATATATATATATATATATATAACACTATCAGGAACAAAGCACGCACCAGTAAAAGACAACAAAATATCACTTTGTTCAGAAAACAGTCAGTAGTAAAAATGAGCCTCCCAATTTTGGGTCAGCATAAAATTAGTCAATTTTCTTATTCTAAATATGTTGGCACCATCTTTTAAACTAAATAAAGAATTCGCCAATTTTGGAAATGTGAGATGAGAAATGCCAAAAGTTAGAGAATTTATATATTATTTTATGACCCTTCTTGTCTTGGTGACATTAAATATGCCAATATGTTTCATTTGTTACATGTGATTTTCCAAGTATTGCATTTGAGGGTTATAGTCTGGATTTAAACATTTTCAGCCTATCACTTTGTGGCCAAAATATAATATTTTTGTGCTAACACATGATAATCCCTTTATATATCAATGTAAAAAATGTCTCAATACTGGGAACTCAAGCATGCCTCCCCATACTTGATTATTTGTTATAATTCATAAAAAAGAAAAATCAGCAGTGCATGGATTTTTTTTTCTAATAAACATTTCCAGATGCATCAATTAATACGGAAATACACTGCAGAGCACAATTTGAGAATGGAATACAATGAGAATCTATTTACTACTTTCTTCCAAGATGAAAAATTCATTGTTTCCATTTATGAGAATCATAAATTTGTTAATGTAGTTTCCAAATATAACAGTGAAAGTAGTCTTCAGTGAGAAATTTTCCCATTATTTATTAATCCCCATTTGTTTTACAAATACACAATTTATGA
Source organism: Oryctolagus cuniculus (assembly GCF_051225735.1). Taxonomy (NCBI): domain Eukaryota; kingdom Metazoa; phylum Chordata; class Mammalia; order Lagomorpha; family Leporidae; genus Oryctolagus; species Oryctolagus cuniculus. The sequence goes on along the minus strand of NC_142874.1, from coordinate 77,790,900 downwards.
CTTGTAAAACATTTGCCAGCATTATTTTGGTTTGAATCACAAATTAAAATATTTTAGTGTAGTGGAGATAACTAGGAAGAAATGAAAGCTAATGTTTATGCAGCTTACATGTGGCTCATTAAAAAAATGACATAAACCAGGTTTGCTTGACTATTGAGATAATTGTACATAGCGTTATTCCTCTGAGTGATGTGACCATGGCAATGTCTTTTTTTTTTTTTGACAGACTAATTTTTATAAAATTTGTGCAATGTTTAGACTGTTAACATGAGTTTCAGTAAAATGTTCTGTAATGATAAAATCTAGAAAAATAACACTACTTTAGAAGGATTTATCCGAGAATTGCAGGATCATATTTTGTTTATCTTTTCAAAATGATGATTTTGTGTTTTGTCATATAATACATTTTAAATAAATCTTACTTGATACTCTGGTTTCTCTTCAGATCGTATAAATCTTACTTGACATGAATCTAATTGAATTGATTGGAAATCTGCTCAGGTATTGAAAAAATCAGTCATTTATGGAGAAGAGTAAATAGAAGAGTGTAATTGAATGGAATAAAATATGAATTGCCATAGAGGAGGGATTAGAGTGTGTCATAATTGATACCAAATAAAAGAAAGTATTCAGTTGCTTTAGAAATTTACAAAATATATGTGTGTCAAATGAAGCATAAGTGGAAAAGCAAGGAATGGAAAAATTTGTTGAAACACAGAAGTTCATATATGTTTGCAGAAATGATATTCTCCAAGGGATGATATATGCCTAGAGTAAATATCATAGCTGAAAGTAAGTACTTTTATTGTTTTTAAATCATTGAAATCTCATAGTAAAGGGCTTCAACATCAGACAATAAAGATGATTGGCAAACCAGGACTTTGGCATGGTGTCATCATATGCATATCCGATCAAAGCATGAAGATCTCATATCTCTTTTGCTGGTGGAATTAGGAAACAAGATCTTGGTTGTGTGTACCTAAAAGTAGCAGATGACTGACCATCTGAAGTCTTTGATTATGTTCTTGATTTTTGAAGGAATATTGAATAAATAATCCAAAAAATATGCACAGCTATAAATTAGGCATGAAAATAAATGTTACTACAATACTTCAAAAATATATAATTCAGGATACGTTATATTTTATTTATTTGAACAAATATGTTTTGAAATTATAAATTAAATTAACAAAATGTAGGCTGGCACTGTGTCTCACTTGCCTAATCCTCCGCCTGTGGCACCGGTACCCCGGGTTCTAGTCCCAGTTGGGGCGCTGGGTACTAGTCCCGGTTGCTTCTCTTCCAGTCCAGCTTTCTGCTGTGGCCCAGGAGGGCAGTGGAGGATGGCCCAAGTGCTTGGGTCCCTACATCCACATGGGAAACCGGGAGGAAGTACCCGGCTCCTGGCTTCGGATTGGCACAGCGCCGGCCATAGTGGCTATTTGGGGAGTGAACCAACGGAAGGAAGACCTTTCTCTCTGTCTCTCTCTCACTGTCTATAACTCTCTCTCTCTCTCTCTCTCTCTCTCTCTCTCTCTCACTGTCTAACTCTGCCTGGCAAAAAATAAATAAATAAATAACAAAAAAATATAATCCACCATTATAAATCTAGATTTAATTATGTCTATTTTAAAGATTTATTTTATTTATTTGAAAGAGTTAAAGAGAGATAGTGAGAGAAAGTGAGATCTTTCACCTGCTGATTTACTCCCCAAATGGCTGCAACAGCCAGACCTGGGCCAGGCTACTCTGCTTCTTGTCCTGCTCCCTGCTCTTGCACCTGGGAAAGTAACAGCTGGTAGCCCAGGTTGGTCCCAGCCATCCAGATAGCAGACCTAGCTGGAGTTCTGGGCTCCTAACTTCAGCCACACTCGTCCTCCATTGATGTGGCCATTGAGAAGTGAAACAGCAGATGGAGATCTCTCTCTCTCTCTCTCTCTCCCTCTTTTTCAGCCTTTCAAATAAATAAAGTAAATCTTTTAAAACATTAGCTTGGGTTTTAACTAAAAGATTCCTATTGCTTAGTGACATCCTAGCCATCATAATGTAACACAACATAATATTCATATATTTGTGACAATTCTGGTGTAAACAAATCTACTGGATTTCCAGTCATAAAACTATAGCAATCATGTAAAGTACACAGAACTCAATAATAATAATTAATGATTTACTAATGTATATTGGTATACTATACGTTTTATCTTTATTTTATAATGTACTCCTTCTTCTTCATAAAACAATTACTGTAAGCCAGTATGTCCACAATCCACTATTTCCAATAAAATCACAACTAGTGACTAACTTCGAAACAAAATTAAAAGTGAGTAAAGATCACGAAGGTGGAAAATCAATGATAGTTATTGCTCATTGGTCAGCAGTCACATTCTTTCACTGCTATAATCTTCAAGAATAAAACACTAAGTAAAAGAAGCTGTTGTTGAACTATTCCCCTTATTGAAGGCAACAAAAATTGCAAAAGTGTGAGAAGAACTTACCTCAGATATGGAAAGTTTTCAAGTGATCTGCATGGTAGAGCAACAGCAGAGCGTCTGTCTCAGCGCCATGTCGAAAGAAAGAATTGGACTCCTGAACAGTGTTGAATTTACCATCAGTTCTGGATGAGTTAGACAGTTCAACGACTGTTATTCATTACTTAACCTTAAATTGAGTGGTGAGTCTGTAAGTATTTGCATGAAGTTTTGGAAACTTTAGGTAAGTTGATTGTGGAGGAAATTTACTTGCCAAATCATAGCTTAAATATATATGAAAACTTCCTATCCTGGAAATGGGTGCCTGAGGAAGCTTTGTCATTATCAGGTGTTAAGGCTTTTAAGGACAGGATGATAGCTTTGACATTGTAGGCAATACACTGGAGCTTTTGTGATCTGGCAGGGCAAGAATCTCAGGGTCTTTAAGCACATCACTGGAGCACTATAGGGACACTAAGACAGCACAGATGACCCAGCACCTCTTCCAAGATGCCTTCCTGAATGGTGTGTCTGTGAAATGAAACAGTACTGTTTGGAGATCTACATACCTTTCAATATTTTGTTTATCCTGGCTTGTGAAAGTAAAATCTATGATTTTTCCTATGATAACAAAATTGCCTAAAGATGTATTTCTTGGAACATAATTAATGGCATTAAGTGACACTTGACAGTATCTGAGTTTTTACTTGATTTATTCTTATTGTAGCATGTGCTACCTTTTTAAAACAGATTTATTTTATTTTTTTGAAAGGCAGAGTTATAGAGAAATATAGAGAGAGATGGAGAAAGAGATCTTTATCCACCGGTTCACTCGCCAGATGGCTGCAATGGCTGGAGCTGGGCCCATCCAAGCAAGGAGCCAAGAGTTTCTTCCCAGTCTCCCATGTGGGTAGAGGGGCCCAAGGGCTCGAGCCATCTTCTGCTGCTTTCCCAGGTGCTTTAGCAGGGAGCTGGACAGAAGTGGAGCAGCAGAGAATCAAAATGGCATCCCTATGGGACACCAGCGTTGCAGGCAAAGGCTTAACGGATTGAACAACAATGACAGCCTGTGTATGGCCACCCAATAACAGATCCCTTGCCATTGAACTGTTGACCTTTGGTAAGTTTAAAATGTGCTAATGACCCTGAATTTCCTAATGATTTTGGGATAAGTGGATCTTGCATTTCATTTCCACTAATGCATATTCTGTGTTACTATGTTATAAATTTTAGAAGCAAACACTTAAAGTGTCCCTAAAATTTTCTTTCTAGCACTTTGGCTGTCATTTTGGAGTTTTCTACTAGCTTCTCACTATCTGAACATTTCATAAATATTTGTTTTCTGCAAGGGTTGCCCCTGGGGCTTCTTTTATTCTAATTATTCACAGATGTCATCTACCATATCCTGCTTTCCAGTGGATTAAATCACTTTCTATGTGTTGATTTTCACATTGCTTTTCTGAAACAGGATTCTAGTTCTCTATGCCTTACTGCCAACTAAGCATATCTAGTATTGGATCTGCTCAACAAATAACTAAAATACATAATTTTAGATAATCTCTGCTTCCTTCTGAATCTTACTAATTTGAATTGTTTCACATGTCACCCAGGCCACTAGTCTTGGCATCAGAAGTCACTAATACTACTTTCTTTCCTTCAGGCTCAGTATCTAAACACTATTTACCAAGTTCAGTACAGACATATGGTGTTATTTTGATAAGCATTATATGGGTTATAGTCCATAATCTTTGCATGCACCCTTTCAACAGAATGCATTGTACAAAAACCTGAAGCCAGAAGAAAACTGTTACTTTAAACTTGCACTTATAAATATCAGGTAAACCTTTAAAACACACAGCATACATGCAAGAACTAACCATTCCATGATAATGGCACTGCGTTATTTGCTTATTTTAATCTTTCTCCTTACTCTTTAAATCACATCAGCTACTTTAATGTTGTTACTACCCAATGACTTTGCTTCCTACTCTTCTAAGAAATTTGAAGCTATGAGAAATGTTTATAATCCACAATGATGCAATTACCAGTATTTTTAAACTTTTTTGACCTTAAATGCTCTGATTATAGATAAAATATCTCCCTTGAGAATGAGAGATAATCTTTTCTTGCCTTCATTAAAAAAAATGTCGCCGAGGAATTCTCTCCTCTCTTATCTGATATAAAATGTCTACCCCCTACTTCATTATTTAGATAATTATACAAATATATGAGACTAAAATGTTGGTGGGAAAAAGAAAGTAAAAGCTGTTTATCTTGGTACAAGCATTTTTGAAATCCATGTTTACAAGTGTAAGTATCAAGCCTTTCTTGATAACTTCCTCTCATCAGTTATTGCCCAATTTTTTTTTTTTTTTCCTCTTTGGCCTCACTATGTTGCAAAACTTCTTGAGTCACCAGCTTATGTAGTGTGCCTCTAGTTCTTCTCTTCTCATGCTCTCTTACCCCCAATTTACTGCACCAATCTACAAAAACTGCTCTTGTCAAGGTCAACAATGACCTCTATTTTGGAAAATCCAATAGTCAATTTTCAGTTCAAACATTATTTGAGCCAAAACCAGTGCTTGATGTAATTGAACATAGCCTCATCTGTGATCCATTTCTCCACTTGGCTTCCCTTTGTCTCACTGTCCACTCAATCTCCATTTCATTTCCGAATTTCTTCCTTCTCAAACCTTTCTACTGTTTGTGCACATATTCGTTAAATACATGTATATATGTATAATATATATAATCTGTCATATTTGATAAGATAATAAGGAATTTGTAGAAAATACTCTGTGATCATTTATCTGTCAGATTGATTTGCCTAGAAGTGATACAGGCATATATTAAATAAAAACATATCTAAGTTATTGAAGAATTTTAAAATTTAAATATTTTTGAAAATAATTTCTGACTTCTGCCACTGCCCTAAATAACAATCTGAATATGTGACATAGTATTAATGAAAATATTCAAACCTGTTTCATTAACACATCAAAGTTTTTCAATTAAATATATATCATGTTTGCTATGCATAACTCTTCAGTATAAGCAGCATTGAAGGGATAAATTAACATTTGAATATTTTGCTTTTTCTTGCCAAATCAATGCTAGTTTTTTTTCTAAGCTTCATCAGCAACAAAGTAAGATTTTCATAATATTTTAACTTTGTAACAAGCCTTTTCTATATGTCACGGAACATCATTTATTGGGTATTTATTTACTTTAAATTAAAAATAATATTCCAGGGCTGGTGTTGTGGAACAGCAAGTTTAGCCCTGCCTGCTACACCAAGATATCCCATATGGGAACTGGTTTGTGTCCTGGCTGCTCCATTTCCAATCTACCTTCCTGTTAATCCTCCTGGGAAAGCAGTAGAAGGTGGTGCAAGTACTTGTACCTCTGCACCAAGTAGTAGACCCAGATATAGTCTGGACATCTGACTTAGCTTGGTCCAGCCACAAACAAGCCATTTAGGGAGTTACCCAGAGGATAAAAGAGCTACCTTTCTCTTTCTCTCTTTCTTCCTCTCTCTGTAACTCAGCCTCTCAAAAAATAAATCTTTTAAAAAAAACTTTATTCTATCTTGGTATCCATCTTTATGAAAAAACATGAGATTTTTTTTTTATTTGAAAGAGCTACAGAATGAAGGGGGGGCAAAGAGCTAGAGAGAGAGAGAGAGAGATTAAGGAAAAGAGAGAGAGAGGAGAGATAGAGGTTCCATTTGCTGGTTCACTCCTCAGATGTGCACAACAGCAGGGACAGATTCAGGCAGAAGCCAGGAGCCCTCAGCATCATTCAGGTCTCTACTTGAGTCTCAGGGGTCCAACTGCTTGGGCCATCTTCTGCTGCTTTTCCCAGATCATTAACATGGGGCTGGGTCAGAAATGCAGTAGCAGGGACACTAAGTGGCCCCCATATGGGATGCTGGCTCTCTAGACAGTAGCTTTACCCATGATGCCACAATACCAGCTCCAAAATGAAATTTAATTATTTGTTCTTCACAAAATTCTTTAGAGGTATGTTCTCATAGAAATTTACAGTCCTTGTTTCTGCATGTTTCAACAAGTCACTGTTAAAATGCTGGGATATTCTCCTGCCATGATATTTCCTGTTTCTTATATTTAATAACTCATCATTAGATAGGAATACATCCCATGGTGAAACATTTCTATATGCAAAACTTTTAGGAAATGTAAAAAAAGCTTAGTCATTTTAGCATAATCTCAGTTCTCCAGTCTAATATTGTTCTGAAAAGAGGGATCATGTTAAGACACTAGAACTTTTTTTTTTTTTTGTATTCTTAATTTGTAGGATCTGTTTGTAAATCTCTTTAACCTAAGTTTCTCTATAAACATTTCATACAAAGCAGAAACCTAGTTCCTCTCAAGATTTTGTGACTCCTGCATCAGGGCATCTCACAGGAGTTTGCAAGTGGTGAGCCTCCCAGGGTAGCATTGCTGGTGATGCAACAACAGAATGCCTCAGGGGCCTCAGCCCACAAGCAATGAGGCTCCTACCTCTCTCTGCCTTTCAAAGGCAAGCAGCGACAGAGAAACCCTACTTACCCCTGCCCTTTCAATGTTGAAATGATTTAATCCCAATCTGCTTTCTTTTTCCAGTCCCTTACTTGATAGACTCACAAATTCAGATCTCTGACAAGACCTTTTTGGGGGACTAACACACTTACCTATCAAATTGACTAACCGACCCTTCTTCTAGAATGCGAAGTGACATTGAAATTTATCATATCCAAAATGAAAACCATGTTCTCTTCCCAAGACTATTTCACACGCTAACTTACCAGGTCCAGTTGGAATCTACTTGCTTAGGCAATGAGAACCATCTTCAATCACTCTTTTTTCCATGCCACTTATCCAATCACATCAGTAAGTCCTGTTGCCTCTAACTTCAAAATATATGCATTTTTATCACTGTGGATGCCTTCTATTATTATCCTCACAAACAGCTTCATTAAGAAGGCTTTCTTCTGCTACACTTACCTTTTACAGTTTGTCTCAAAACAATATTTAGTGCAGTTCTTCATAAACATTGGTATGACACTGCCACTCCTCTGCTCTGAGACCTCCTGCTCTTGTCCTTCACTGGCTCTCTCAGCTCCAGACAGCCTTACCTCTTGATGCTGCCGTGAACACTGTAAGCAAACCCTCACCCTGTGCTCTTGCTCTGATCATATTTTCCCTTGTGTTTATGACTTTACAAAACGATATGTAACTTATCAATTTATTGTATTTATTTTACATCATTGTTATGAAAGCTCTATGAAGGGATGTTTCTTTTATACTTGTTCATATGTGTCTGAGTATCTAGAAATTCATAAATAATTAAGGAATGATACATATATTACATTATACAGTATCTGCTTGTGCCTAAAATACCATTTTAAAAATTACTGATTTTGGAATTATAGTGATATTTTTAAATTAAAATTTGAAGATAATATCTTCTTCCTTAACAATACATAGATTCCTTTCATGCAGTGTATTGAGAATAAAACCCACATTTGTACTTGGCTTATATGGTTCTGCAAGTTCAGCTCTTGGCTTACTTTCCCAGTATTTTATCTACTATCCTCTGACTACACTATGTAATACATAGAATACCCTGCTTTCCTGAAGACCATGCTAGTTTCTGTTAATTCCAAGCTTTGTACAAGTTGTTCATTTTTCCTGCATACTCTTTTTCTTTCCTTGGCTGGTTTCCCCTCATGATTTACACCTAGTTTTGAAAGATACTTCCTGAAATTTATTTCTCTGTCCACAGATTATATGTCTTTTCTAACTGCACTGAGAACACTCTACATTTACCTAGAACACAGACACCTGTGTCAATGAGATGATACTGTTCCTTGACTTATTTGGGAGTCTATGATCTGTGAAGGCACAGGTACTAAGTGTATTGTGCAGTATCCCCATTGCTTAGCACAGCTATCTATTTCCTGAGAAAAACAAATGAATTAAACAATACATAATGTATTCATTGTAAATGATTTATTTCCTTATGTGAAAGTCAAATTTATAGAGAGGGAGAGAGCCAGAGCCGGGGAGGGAGGGGGGGTGGAGAGAGAGAGAGAGAGAGAGAGAGAGAGAGAGAAACTTCCATGTACTAATTACCCAGATGGACACATTGATTAGGGCTAGGGCAATATGAAGTAAGAAGCCAAGAGCTTCATCCAGGTCTCCCACCTGGCGGCAGGGGCCCAAACATTTGGGTCATCTTCCTATCATCTTCCGAGGCCATCAACACGGTGCTAGATGGGAAGTGGAGTAGCCAAGCAATTCTTCAGTGTTCTTAGGGAATGGCAGCATCATAGGCAATGGCTTTTACCAGCTATGCCAATCCCATAATGAATGAATGTTTAATCAAACATTTCTTCATATCAATTGTGAAAATAATCATGTAGTATGTACAGTCCTGAAGTAAAATTTTATCCAAATTGGGATTCTCTTGTAATCTGAAAATAAGAAGCTCCTGAGGTGCAATGCACAAATCTATGCACTGAGACCAGATGTAACACCTGTATGCCTTCCCTGTGTAAGTACCTGGGACTTTGAGATCACCAGGTAACTGAGATTTCTTGCACAGCAGAATTCATTACTATGTTCTTCTAGATGGATGGAAGGAAATTCAGAAGCTTGGAAAAAAATACAGGGAATATTGGATTTGTTGTGTTCAATGCTTTACTCCTACATAAATGATAATTTTGGAATAATGGCCTCAAAGAGATAAAGAAGGAACTTAGAATTACTAGAGTGTGTTGCAAAGAATTCATCTTTATCTAACAGTGACTGAAAGCTAGGCAGGGGATATACTTTATGGTTTAGTTTTGTAATTTTAAAAGTAACATTTCTACCATCCCACAACTGGGTGTATATCTTAGGGAAATGAAATCAGTATATTAAGAGACCTCAGTATTCTCACATTGATTACAGCACTATTTACAATAGCTGAGAAATGAAAATAATCAGTGTAAATCAACCAATGAATGGATAAAGAAACTGTAGCATATATAAACAATGAAATACTAGTAAGTCAAAAAATCATGAAATCCTGTCATTTTTGATAACATGGGTGGAGCTGGAGGCCACCATGTTAAGTTAAAAAAGTCAGGCACATAAAGCATAAAGCCCAACATCATATGATCTCACTCAGATGTGCAATCTAAAATGTTGAACTCATAGAATAGTAGTTACCAGTAGAGGGAGGGTTGGAGAAAGTTGAACATATATTAAGCTGTAGGTAGATAGAAGAAATAATTCTGGTGTTCTATTGAACAGTAGTGTGACCGTAGATAATGCTAATACACTGCATATTTAAAAGCAAGAACAGTTTTCCCTGTTTTCCCCAGAAAGAAATAATACATATTTGAGGGGATAGACATGCTTACACTGATTTGAGCATTAGACAATGTGTACAAAAATGTATACGTTGATTTTAAAAATATTCATGCCTAAAATAAACAAATAATTGGAAAAAATAAGGAAAATCAAAAATAGCATGAAGACTTTGCTCCATTGAGTAACACATTTTTCCACTGATTCCACTAGCAATCCAGACTGCTTTGAAGGGACTTGCAAGTTGTATCAGAGTACTTAGAACCTTGTCCTGACTCTGACTCCTGACTGCAGTTGCCTAATAATTCAGATCTTGGGAGGCATTAGGTGGGGACTCAAGTGACTGGGACCCTGCCACCCATAGGAGAGACCTGATTACTTTTTGGCTCCTAGCTTTGGGTTGGCCCAGCCTTATCTCTTGGGAGCTACTGGGGAATAAAACATCGGATGGGAGCTCTCTTTCTCTCTTGCCTATCTGTCAGTCTCTCTTTCTGTCTTTTTCTCTTGCAAATAACTATTAAATAATTTAGAAGTGAATAAATATATATCCTGCATGGATGAGGCTAAACTTATAATGGAATAAAGAAACACCTCATCTTTGTGAATCTTCATAGCTAACTTCCCAATTTTCAAGTTTGAAGAAAAAGAAATTCCTCTTTCTTGTCTGTCCCCATTTTTCTCCATAATGCCACCTGCATTCTAACCCTGCTATGCATCTTGATGACTTTTTCTTCCAGTCTCCTAAAGCATGCATTTTGTGATTTTTAAGAGTTTCATGTATTATATCTTGTTCTAAGGTGCTGTATATTATTTTAATAAAGGATAAGGCATAGAAAACAAAATTATTTTATTTCCAATTTGGTAGGAAAAGGATGGCCCAAGTGAGAAAGCATTTCTATAGTTTGTGAGGTATCCTAGTATGGCACATGGTGTTAATAGAGAAAGATATATATGAGAATAAAAGTATTTTTTAGAATCATTGTCAGTAAAAACACACTGCAAATTTTTCTTTTTATTTTAGCCAAATACCTGGAGATATCTTCATAAAACTAGAGGAAGAAAATTAAATGTTTGCATAATTTGTTTCAAAAAGATGCAGATAGAATAAAGTGGTGACATAGCTACCAAGTGTGTTGAAAACTGATGAAAGTAAAATAAGATTTCCTGATTTGTTTGAAAGGCAGAATTATAGATTTGGGATGAGAGAGGCAAAGAGAGCGAGAGAGAAGTCTTCCATATGCTGGTTCTCTCCACAAATGATCACAATAGCCATGGCTGGCCTGGTCGAAGCTAGGAACCAGGAGCTTCCTGTGGGTCTCCCACTGGGTGCAGGTACCGAAGCACGTGGGTCAGCCTCTGTTGCTTTCCCAGGCAGGCATGCTTGCAGGGAGCTGTATCAGAAGTGGAGCAGCTGGGTCTAGAACCTACATCCATATGGGATGTTGACACTGCAGGTGATGGCTTAACCTGCTGTGCCACACTGCTGTCCTGTAATATAAGATTTTAAAAAACTGCTGTTATTGACTAAGTGTTTGGATCACATTCAAGATATTCTCAAAATACAAATAAAAAACTAGAGGATTTAACATGACATTGTGTTGTCTGTCATTTTATTTTATTTTTAAATTTTATGTATTTTATGGTCTTCATACCTTGGATGTGAAGGAATTATTTCATCTCATAATTCAGATAATGAAATTTTACTATCATCAGTCAGTACAGGGCCCACTTGGGTTTTATTTATGTGTGTTTACATGTTTATTTTAACCATATAACTTACTTTTATTTACAATGAAACCAATGTAATATATTTGCTGTAAACCTTTGAATAATAATTTTATAATAATATTATAAAATATTTTGTTATATTTAGTATACAAATTTAGGTAATGTAAACCATATGGTTCTGTCTGTGGCAATGACTATATTCCAATGAAGACTGACATTTAGTAACATCAAGTTAGTAGAAGGTTTATACAAAGATGACATAAATTTGCAAGCATTTTATAATTGAAAGTGGATACTGGTAAATGCACTCAAACAAATATAACACAATAAAAAGGTGTAAAATTATGCATGCAGTTTATTGAAAGTGAAATTGAGTAAAATTTTAACTCCCTATGTTATAGGCTTATAAACACACTTGGAATGGATAACGTGCATATCTGTTTCTAATTTGGTTTCCTTTCTCAGATTTATTACTAATTTTTACTTGAATCTATTATCTGTGAAATTTAATTCTATGGTTTCTTTTTCTTTTTCTTCAATTTGTTTGCTGAGTTTGCTCCAAAGAATATATACTTCGAGTTTGTTGTTCAACTGTCTGAATATACTGTTTGACATCTTATTCTAGTTATTTATCAGCAGAAGTATTAGGTTCAATATTTCCAGTAGAATTCTTACAGGATTGTTGCACAAGGCTGTTTTTTTTTTTATTTTTCTGTTCTATGCCTTGGTGCAGTAATGTACAATTCATTTTTAGGACAACTTTGGCAATACGTGATAGGGGAGTGGTTTTACCTGCCTATTTGTCTTTCGCTTACATTTCTCAAGAAGCCTAATTGTTTTCATGTTTTTGCCTTCAGTTACATCACACTTCATTGCCATTCTCCATTTCTGTAATTATCCTCCAAACTGATGCTTGTATCAGGCTTCTGTTTTTAATCTGGCACAGTTTTCATCTATGCACTACAAGTCACATACATTCATTGTCCTTTAATCCTGGACTTTTTCATTCTGCAGGTGAGTTTTTCCATCCTTTTAAATTTATTCTGCAAATTCTCCTCCCTTTTATGTTTGAATCCCTTAAGCCTCACATTTCCTTTATGTACAGTAAATTTGAAATTTTTGGTATTCTCTGCTTCCTAGTAAAATTCAAGGCTAGGATTATTTATTCTAGCCCTGATTTTAGAAATTTTAAAAAATGGATGGCTAGAGTTTTATTAATATTTAATATTTATATATGCCAATATTTAAAGTTCATAATGTAATAAGCTTCATTTTTATCTGTTACATTATCCTAAATTGAAAACACGATCCAGTGAAAATAATGTATATAGATTATAGCTTTAATTTATTTAATAGCACATTCAACAGAGAGATCAATCTCAAAAAGCAAATATATGTGAAAGCAAAATATTCTAAAGAAATTAGGCAAGATCAGGATGTTTATACTTAATGATTTTTTAAAATACAAATCACTTGAAATAGTTTCAAAATTCATATGAATCAAGAATTAGCTGCTACCTTTAAACTTAATTTCTGAGTCTATTGCTAAAAGTAAATGACAGTTCAACAAAATAAAGATATTCTGAATCTAGAAATTTCCAAAACATGGATCTTCCTCAGATAGGAACTACACTAATGTTTAATTGGTGAATTGTTACTTAATAGGGGCCAGCACTGTGGCTCAGTGGATTAAGATACCACCTGCAACACTGGTAACCCATTTGGTGGTCAGTTTGTGTGCTAGTTGTTCCACTTGTGATCCAGCTTCTTGCTAATGTGCCTGGGGAAGCAGTAGAAGATGGCTCAAGTGTTTGAGGCCCTGCTACCCACATGGGAATCTGTATGCAGTTCTGGGCTCCTGGCTTTAGCCTGACCCAGCCCCAGCTGTTGCAGTCATCTGGGGAAGGAACCGGCAAATAGAAGATATCTCTGCCTCTCCTTCCTTCTCTCTGTAACTCTCTATTTCAGATAAATAAATAAATCGTTAAAAATTGTTACTTGATGATATTTCCATAGTTCAACATTATAAAAATCATTTGCTATTATATTGATAATTGTTGATGAATTATAGACCATGCCTTAAAACATCAGTAGAAGCTAAAAACATTTCTTCCAATCTTCTATTTCCTTTTTCTTTTTGATTTTTTTCTTGCAAAATTGCCTGTGATTGAAAAATACATTGAATGTTTTAAATTTTATTTTATGTACTGTTAAGACAAATCATTTCAAAGACATCATAAAATGAGGAACATTGGCTATTCATATTACAACATTTAGAAGTGAGGCCCTAGCTATTTTTTGTCTAGAAGATATGTCTAAATTGCAGTATGATTTATAATATTGCAACACTGAAACACTTATCCTTTACTGATTAGTTTATATAGCATAAACACAAGCTATACTTAACAACTTCTAATCACTTGACATTTATATTCCATGCTTACCAACATGAAAAACATTAAGGCTATAAACTTTAATGCATTTCTAAATCAGTAATTGGTTATATAACTTCCCAATTAAGAATACATTTCACATTCTGCATTATGTGAGCAATCTAAAACCATTTGAAACAATAAGCCATTTTAAAATACAATATGCTATTTGCTACAGTTTATGCATTCTTAATTTTGCATGTGTATGCATATATTGTTTAAATATTTATACATTTCCCTTGCATGTTAATTTTTCCACATATTCTAACTTTTTCATTTTACCTTTTATTATATTTTAATATGTTCTTTTTAATATGTTAATAACTGTCAGAAATCCTCTAAAAGTGGGCTGTAATGAAAGAAACAGGATTTTACTAGTGGTCAAAGTGTATGTTTGAACAATAATGTCTCTTCAATTTCATTCTTACTAAATATTTTTAGGCATCTTTTTAGTAATTCTATCAGTGTTAGTCATTCTGTGGAAGAACATTTAAAGAAACCTGTGTAAGAAAATAACATGAAATGCAAAATTCACATCTGAAAATGTGCAATTAATAAAAAGCAATTCTTTTTGAAAAAACAAAATTGAGTCTGCCTTATTTCACTAAACATAATGGTCTCCAATTGCATCCATTTTGTTTTAACTAAGATAAATACTTTGAAAAACTTTCTTTTAAGATTATAATTTTTGCAAGAAGATTTTTTGAGTAACATTCAAAGAGGAGATATAAGTCCTATTCTTCACTGCATAGTCTCTGTAAGCAGTAAACATACCACAAACATACTGGAAAATTGCCACCTCTAATGTACCTTTTCCTTAAAATATCTCTTCCTAGCTTTTGTTTGCCCAAGGGACAGGTTCATATATTTAGTGTTTGAAGAGTTGTTTATTTTCAAATTAGCTGCATGAAGTATTTTCAGTGAGTGAGTATAATGTATAAATAAGATTTAAAATTAGTGTCTTTCCTTCAGCTCTTACCCTCTTTTGAATCTTTATTAATCCAATTTCACAGAACAATTCTCTATGATAATTTAACTTTCTTTCTCATATAGACTATTAGATGACATTGCTTTATAACTGGCCATAATGAGGTTATTTTGAAATGCATGAACACAGAAGATAGGTAAATCAACCTGGAAAAGGTGCCCAGAGAGAAACCATTAATATTTCTGTGGTTCAATGTGTCAGGAGAAAGTGCTCTCTTTATGTTGTTTTCATCTTAGGTGATGGAAAATACAACACATTTTTGAGAAAAAATGATATAGCATTGAAGTTAGGATGTATTCCTTAAGGTTTAAGGAGAGAAAATGTTCTTAGTTCTCTGTGTTTTTCCTACAAGAAGCTCAAATTTATCTTTATACTTTATAGACCTAAAGGAAGCTAATCATTAAAAAAATTAAAATATAGTCTCTATTTTTTTCTTAAAAATAATACTAAGAAAAACATATAGAACATAGTAAAAATTATTTTTCTCTTTCATGGAAAAGTGTACATATAATATGTTATACACACACACACACACATATACTGCTGTTAGGTATAACACTAAGCTTGCAATATAGTAATTAGACTGGCGTATTTCAGCTTGAGTCCATAGTATTTTTTTAAATAGTGTTATTTCTTTTCTTTTTTTAAGATTTATTTTCTTTATTTGAAAGACAGTTACAGAGAGAGGTAGAGACAGAATGAGAGGTCTTCCATCCACTGGTTCACTCCCCAGATGACCGCAATAGCCGGAGCTGTGCTGATCTGAAGCCAGGAGCCAGGAGTTTTCTCTGGGTCTCCCACGTGGGTTCATGGGCTTAAGGACTTGGGCCATCTTCCACTGCTATCCCAGGCCATAGCAGAGAGCTGGATCTGAAGAGGAGCAGCTGGGACTAGAACTGGCGCCCGTATGGGATGCCGGTGCTTCAGGCCAAGGCTTTAACCCACTGCGCCGCAACGCTGGCCCCAAGTCCATAATTTTATAGGAAAAATATTTTTAACCTTTACAAAATATTGAAACACTATGATTGAGACATTTACACTAAAGCAAAATATTTTTATTTATAAATGAAAATGTTGATAATATATTGTTACAAATATAATATACCTTAAGTATTACCATTTTATTATGAAAAAGTTATAGTTCCTTTTTTCCAAACCAGGGAATATTAATGTTTTTCCCTCATTCATTTCTTAAACCTTGACAAACTTAAAAAAAACTCAGAAAATTCAGAAGATTTCAAAAACTTAAATTTTAGAGATAGTCAACTTCATTACCTGTTTATCCTATCATTACAGATTTTAATAAATGTTCAACAACATATGCTGCCTTAATATTGCATAACAGTCAGGTTTTTAAAATTTATAAATTAGTTTGGAATATTTTAGAATCTTTAGCAATAGATCTAAGTGTACCAACTTCCAGAGTCAAATAAATTGCAGTAACTGAGAAATGTATCCTTGGAGCTATTTAAATTTAGGCAACATTTTGTTCATTTCTTGAATGAATCACAAATTAAAAGTGAACCATACAACCCAGCCATCCCACTCCTTGAAATTTACCCAAAGGAAATTAAATTGGCAAATAAAAGAGCTGTCTGCACCCCAGTGTTTACTGCAGCTCAATTCACAATAGCTAAGACACGGAATCAACCTAAAGGCCCATCAACAGAAGAAATTACGGGATATGTACTCTATAGAATACTATACAGCAGAAAAAAAAATGAAATCCGGTCATTTGCAAAGAAATGGAGGAATCTGGAAAACATCATGCTGAGTGAAATAAGTCAGCCCCAAAGGGACAAATATCATGTTCACCCTGATCGGTGACAACTAACTGAGCACCTAGAAGGAAACCTGTTAAAGTGAAACGGAAATTACAAGAAACAATGACTTGATCAGCACTTGTCCAGACTGTTGAGGAACAACTTACTACTTTATTCCTTTTAGTATTTTTTGTTCTACTTAATACCATTGGTCGAACTCTTTAATTAACACACAATTATTCTTGGATGTTTAAATTTAACTGAAAAGTGATCCCTGTTAAATATAAGAGTGGGAATAAGAGAAGGAGGAGATGTATAGTTGGGCACATGCTCACTCAGACTTACCCCTAATGGTAGATCTAGAAAAGTGCTAGGGGATTCCAATTCAGTCCCATCAAGGTGGCATGTACAATGCCATCTCACTAGTCAAAGTGATGTGTTTCAGTTAATAATTGATCATAATGATAGGTCTAAGAGTCAAAGGGGTCATATAAACAAGACTAGTGTCTGCTAATACTTACTGATAGAATTAAAAAGGAGAGAATGATCCAACATGGGAAGCAGGATACACAGCAGACTCATAGAATGGCAGATGTCCTAAACAGCACTCTGGCCTCAGAATCAGCCCTTAAGGCATGCGGATCTGGGTGAAAAGCCCATGAGAGTATTTCAGGCATGGAGAGCCAAGACACTCTGGGGGAAAAAAAAAAAACCTAAATGAAAGATCTCTGTGAGTGAGATCCCAGTGGAAAGAACGGGTCATCAAAGAAGGAGGTACCTTTCTCTGAAGGGAGGAGAGAACTTCCAGTTTGACCATGGCCTTGTCTAAATATGATCAGAGTTGGTGAACTCAGGGGGCTTCCATAGCCTTGGCAGCTCATTACAAGGGCCAGTTCGAGTACCTCCTGCTCCACTTCCAATCCAGCTCTGGATATATAGCCTGGGAAAGCACTAGAAGATGGCCCAATTCCTTGAGCAAGCCCCTGTACCTGTGTGGGAGACCTGGAAGAACCTCCAGGCTCCTGGCTTCAGATCTGTGCAGCTCCGGTTGTTGCAACCATTTGGAGAGTGAACCAGTGGATGGAAGATCTCTCTCTCTCTCTCTCTCTCTCTCTCTCTCTAACACTGACTTCCAAATAAATAAATAATTTTTAAATTAATCATTTATCTCCCTGATTTGATTTTTTTACTTTAAGTCCTAGTAAAGTTATTTATAATTCTAAGATCATAGTTTTAATATTTTGCCTTCTAATTTTTATTTAAGAAATATTAGTATCATAAAACTGTATTGTCAACACATACACACACATACACACACTTAAACAAAAGTATTTACACCTAAAAGAATAAATTACATCATTTTCAATATATTGTAGTTAATTTTAGTCTAATGAACCTGGTAAAACTGCTTCATTAAATACAGCAGTCAAGGGCTTGTGCTGTGGCTTAGTGGGTAAAGCAGCCACCTGCAGTGCTGAGAGTCCATATGAGCGCTGGTTTGAGACCCACTGCTCCAATTCCCATCCAGCTCTCCGTTATGGCCTGGGAAAGCAGTAGAAGATGGCCCCTGCACTTGTCTGGGAGACCTGGATGAAGCTCCAGGATCCTGACTTTTGATCGGCTTAGCTCTGGCTATTGCAGCCATTTGGGGAATGAAACAGCAAATAGACAGCAGACTCTCTCTCTCCATCTGCCTCTGCCTCTCTGTAACTTTGCCTTTCAAATGAATAAATAAATCCTTAAAACAAACAAACAAACAATAAATAAATAAATACAGAAGCCACCACTCACCTGTAACTATTTTCCAGATGAAACTAAGTTTTGTAAGAATCAGTGATGCTGACCTCAAAGCCCCACTTTGAACTTTCACTGAGAGTTCTGTATTTCTGTAATGTACCACCAATTATTCTGGATTTATAATAATAATCTTTATCTTGGTATGTTTCAGCTATTGAGAAAACAGTAACGCTTTTTTAGATAAAACACAAGACCAAAATAATTACTTGTGTAAGATTTATTTATTTATTTGAAAGAGTTAGAGAAAGAGAGAGAGAGAGAGAGAGATCTTCCATCATCTGCTTCACTCCCCAAGTGGCTGCAATGGCCTGGGATGAGTCATTCTGATGCCAGGAGCCAGGTCTCCCACATGGGTGCCAGGGTCCCAAGCCCTTGGGCTGTCTTCTGCTACTGTTGCCATTAGAAGAAAGCTGGATCCCAAGTGGGGAAACCAGGACATGAACCGGTGCCCACATGGTATGCCAGCATTGCAGGCTGGTGCTTTCCCCACTACACCATGCCATCCCCATGACAGAAATAATTCTTGATGTTCCACCTCTAATATGGACAAAAAGATGATATTGCATATAACAGCTGGTTTGATACTATGAATTCTGTTTGGTTAGGCTTCACACAGTGACATATTTTTATGATGGGACTCCATAAAGTTCATGAAAAATGCATATTATCAAAAAGTATGCATGAGTTCCTAAAATTTCTTCACTAAAATAAAATTATTTTGATTCCATTCTTCCAAACACTTTAAGAAACCTCTTTATACAACCACAGTTGCCTTCACCTGATTTAAAGTTAAGGGTGGCTTTTATTTCTGTCACAGCTGCCAGGATTTTGTACTGTGAGAGAGTGGAATTACATTGCCACCAAGATGAAAAGAAACTGCATAATGAAAAAAAATTGTAGCAAATATACACAGTTGGCAATCAGAATAAGTGAAAAAGCTAACACTAATCAATTGTCATTATCAGGTATTTTCTTCCCTTAAAAAGTCTTTGCATGTTTTAAATGTTTCCCAGAGAATCAAAAAGTGCCTTGTTATTGTTCCTTCTGATTTCTGATTTTTTTTGCATTGCTAGTTGTAAGTAAAAAATCTTTTCTTTTCTTCTGAAAGCTTTACATGTTCGTGTGCCACACAACATGTAAATGAATCTTGCTGACTATTTTAATCATGGATTTTCTGTGGTTGGTATTGAAGTACTGATGATTTTGATTCTAGGACTGGATGATCCACTGCTCACCAGGTGAGATTTTGTTCCAGTACCAATCGTGTTTGCAATGGGTCTACATCTTGGCTTTCCATTACCTGTGATCAAAGCAGTCTTAGCTTCTATTGAAGATACGTCATCATTCATCATTTCGCCATCAGAGTTTGAAGTTGCCCTGCTGCTCCATGGGAGACATCCAAAACTTTACCATCCAGATTGGTTCTGTTGCTTGACCGAATTTTTCAACATTTTTTTTACTGAATCAGTTTGTGACAGAACTTGTTCCTTTTAGGTGCCACTTACAGAACAGGTATTTGCAGAAGTGATGTCCATGAGTGACACTGTACTGCTCTGTGCTTCATCTGCACACTGACAGGATTCTGAAACGTTTCATCTGCTCCTAATAGACACACTATCAGTTGAGTTGGTATTTTCATAATTTATTCCAGTGCAAGGTGCTAAGTAGAATCCTTAGATCAATGTGTGGTTATCCAGTTTCCCAATTGTTAGTGATAATCAAACACCAGCCAGAACAGTCCACATGATTCAAAAACCTGAGTCACCAATCTCATGGAACAGTTTCCAATGTGTGATCATTTCCCAAAGGATAACATACCCGCCCAAGACGTCACATCTTTCACTCACATTGCTGCCTTCAAAAATATTGTCATCTAAGCAGCACTCTTCTTGTTATTTGTCATGTGTATCTGAGTGCCCAAACCACAGACTTTTAGAACTGTCACCGCCTGAAACTAGGATCAAGTTCAATGTTTTCAGGACACTTTGAATTAGGGCTTTGAGTTTCATGCTGTGCAGATGAAAGCCAGTCCTTGGAAACACTGCAAATGCCAGCTTGTATATGGGCAGCAGTGTACTGGCAAGGGTTCAGCACCATCCAGAATAATGTAAAAAGAACTACCAACTACTCATTGAATTCTTTACTTAGGGGAAGGTTAAGCTTGGGATTATAAAGGAAACTGAAAATACATCATTGTAAAAAATAAAATAAAAATAAGAAATGAAGGAGAAGGGTGGGTGCAAAGGAGGGAGGGTAGTGAGAAGTATCATTATATGATCAGAGTTGGTGAGCTCAAAAGGCTTCCATAGCCTTTGCAGCTCATGACAAGAGCCTAGGGAGATTACAGACGCCATAAACAAGAGTGTCAATTTGTTAAGTCAACAACAGGAGTCACTGTGCACTTACGCCTCATGTAGGATCTCTGTCCTTAATGTGCTGTATAGTGTGATTTAATGCTATAACTAGTACTCAAACAGTATTTTTCAGTTTGTGTTTCTATGTGGATGCAAACTGTTGAAATCTTTACTTAATATATGCTACACTGATCTTCTGTATATAAAGAGAATTGAAAATGAATCTTGATGTGAATGGAAGGGGGGAGGGAGAGAGAAAGGGGAGGGTTGCGAGTGGGAGGGAAGTTAATGGGGGGGGAGCCATTGTAATCCATAAGCTGTACTTTGGAAATTTATATTCATTAAATAAAAGTTTAAAAAATTGTATAATTGAAATACATAAAATTTGTTCCCTTTATATAGATAAAAATTTAAAGACAATAAACCAAAAATATGAAATTTTCTCAGTTTTGCAAGATTGGCTCAACATGATGAAATAATTTAATGTAATTCATTATTTATTGAATAAAGAAATACATATGTATAAAACAGAACTTCTTATAGCATTTTCTATCAATGTTTCCACTAGATTCAAGCAGAATCCACATAGCTATAAAATGCTAGGATGGTTCACATGAGATAACTGACAAAGCTGTACAATAAAACTTTCTTCAAAATTTCACCTTCTATTTGTTTAATAGCAACATCTTCTAGTCTTCGTTAAGCTTTGCAAAATACTACAAAGCTTTTTTTAAAAACTTTTATTTAATAAATATAAATTTCAAAGTAAAACTTTCGGATTATAGTAGCTCTTCCCCCCACAACATCCCTCCCACTTGCAACCATCCCATCCCCCACTCCCTCTCCCATCCCATTCTTCATCAAGATTCATTTTCAATTATCCTTATATACAGAAGATCAACTTGGTATATACTAAGATTTCAACAGTTTGCACCCACAAAGATACAAAGCTTTTTCTTTAAATAACCTCTTCCAAGTTGATTTCCTTGTATTTGACCTCTTCCAATTTGACCAAGGAAGGGCTTTGATCAGCTTACTGGCCAAAGCCAATGAAAAGGACGACATAGACATGTCAGTTCATTGTGTCCACAGGTCTGGGTATGGTGATGCTCAGACAATCCAGGGAAATCTCCACTCACATGCTTCAACACAGACCTTCAGCCCTGAGTTACGGAGTTTGGCCACACAGTAGGCTGTGGTTTGTATTGCAAATTAAGCCACAGCCAAGTCCAATTCCGGCTTCATATCATATCCTGCTGCTTGCTAAGATGCTATGATGAATTGAGTGTTAAGACAATCCAACAAGTATTTACTAGGTATTAACTAAAACTAATTATTTCTGAATGGATCATACCCAAGAATTCAATGTTCTGCAATGGGTGACTAAGCACATATAATGATATTTTCATTATCTTTTTCAATCAACTATTTTCAGAGAAAAGTCAAATTATAATTCGCATGTGTAAAAATCTGATAAATTTTCCTCTTTTTTAAAAGCTATTTTAGAAAGGTTTAGCTTGGGAGCAACATTAAGCAGACAGTACAGAGAATTCCCAGATGATGGCTGCACCAGCACATATTCTGCCTCCCCCACAGAAGGAAGAGGGCATAGATTTCCTCCCAACCTCTCCACTAAACACTCATCATTTCCCTATCTACACAGTTTTATCTATTCTAGAATGGCAAATAGTGTAAATCAAATGGCATATAAACTTTTTTTTTTAAGATTCATTTATTTATTTGAAAGGCAGAGTTACAGAGGCAGAGAGAGGTCTTCCATCCACTGGTTGCAACAGCCGGGGCTGCAATGATCAAAGCCAGGAGCCAAGAGCTTGTTCCAAGTCTCCCACATGGATGTGGGAGCCCAAGCTTTCCCAGGGTATAGCAGAGAGCTGGATCAGAAGTGGAGCAGCCAGGGCTTGAACCGCACCCATATGGATTGCCAGTACTGCAGGTGGCACCAGTCCCAGGAGTATAAACTTTTCAGATTGCTTTTTTTTATTTAATGATAGGCACATAGGATTCCTTCATGTCATTTCATGGTTTAATGATTCATTTTTTCTTCTTGGAATTATGTTCAATTTTCTGATGTACAGCAGTTTACCTTTCTCCTGATGTAGCATATCCTGGATACTTACATGTTTCAGAAAATGTGAATAAATCTACATGCTTGAATGGAAACAATATACTTGAAATGTGACATGTGATATTGTAAGCCAATGTGGGGATAATAGATAATTTATGAGAAGATCGTATCAGGAAAACCTTTTGAACTTCCATTAGGGCATCTGGTTAGGTAGATACATTATTGTCAACAAACAAACATTATTATGTGGGGATATACATGTAGGAAGATTGGTCTAATGTAGAGAAAACATGGTTGGCTTATAAATTCCATAAACATATACTGTTTATAGATTTGTATTTATTTATGTGTATTCCTTTGAGAGACAGAAAAAGGGATAGAGACACAGAAAGACATCTTCCATCCACTGATTCACTCTACAAATGCCACAACCAGTCCTGAAGATCCAGTGCAATCCAGATCTCCTACATGGGTGGCAGAAAACCAAGTATTTGAGTTTTCATCACTGGCTGTCTCACAAGATGCTCTTTAGCAGCAAGCTGGAAACAGAGGCTGATCTAGGCCTTAAATCAGGAACCCCAATATGGACTGCAGATATGCTAACTACCTTCTTAACCAGTGTGCCAAATGCTTACCCCCACCAACAAGCATTTTTTTAGATATAGGTAGATTTAGATAGACGATAAATAAGTACATGAATGATGATGTAAAAAAATTGTTGCATAAACAGATTATTCACAGAATGAAAACCCAAAACTGACAAAAATGAGTAGACAGTAAGTCCAGTTGTAATTAGAAAAATTAGAAAAATGAGAAGGAAAAATGAAGTGATGAACTATTATTGTATTCACATCAGATTTATAAAAACTAGAAAATAGTGTATTAAAAAGCATGTGGAGTGCATAAAACTCATATCAATGGGAGTGTAGGCAAATGCAGCCATCCTGGAAGATAAAATAAATCAAATGCATTGTTACTCATTACTTTGTTGAGTGCTCCCTCTGAGATCAATTAAGATCAAGAAAAATAAATTTTATTCACCTTCATTTATTCTTTCTCCATTATTTTATTTTCTCTATGTAGATCTCATTTTCAGACCTGTAACAATTTACTTCTCTCTGCAGCACTTCTTTAACATTTCTTCCAATGCATGCCTAGAGGCAACTTGGTATTATAGATTTTCACATCATATTTTTCTTCTCCATTATGTATACAAGGCAGAAACTTTGCTTTAAATTGAAGTCTTAAAGAACTTTTTGTTAACAATTTATTTTAGGCCAAGTATAAATGCATTTAACAAACATTAATGTGCATTAATGAAAACTTAGCTTACTTTATTGGATCGTATTTAAAATAATGCAATGTTCCATACATAATAAAATTAGTTATTTGGATTGAATAAAGGCCTTTTCCTAGTCTTTATTTCCATTAGATTATTTTCAAGCAGACATAATCTCATACTTCACATTTATAAAATGCATTCTAGTGATTTTTTAGTCAGTACTGTCATTAAATTGCTGTGCAATCATCACTTGAAAAGTTCTTAATCACAGGCCAAAAAATGAATTGATGGCAGTTAGCAATGAATAATTCAATGAAGGAAACAAAAATGAAACCCTAATCATGGTCAAACATATTTTCATTGAAAGTCATCACATTGTAATCAATCATCTTAATTTTCCTCCCTAATAAAGCATATTTGTTAAACAGCATTGAAACTTAAGTGAAAATCTAGGGCATATTCTTACATAATTTTTAATATGAATTCATTTCAAATGTATATCTAAAATGCTTGCTTCTTTATAATGCTTCTCATATTAATCCTGTTATTGCTAATGTTTTTCCCTTTTTCCAGTTTTACTAAGACTTTCTTAATAGGTTTCATGAATTTGTGTGATAATACTAATACCATTCAAAACAACTTATTTTTTTGATTTTGTTTAGAATGCACTTAACATAGCATTTCAAACTTCGTATTTGGGGCCAGCCCTGTGACATAGTGTGCCAAGCCTCCGCCTGAAGTGCCGGCATCCCATATGGGCACCAGTTCAAGTTCAGGCTGCTCCTTTTCTGATTCAGTTCTCTGCTATGACCTGAGAAAGCAGTGGAGGATGGTTCAAGTGCTCGGTCCCCTGCACCTATGTAGGAGACCCAGAAGAAGCTCCTGTTTCCTGACTTTGAGTTGGCCCAGTTCTGAGAATGAACCAGCTAATGGGAGATCTCTCTCTATATCTCTCCTTTCTGTCTGTAACTCTACCTCTCAAATAAATAAATAAATCTTCTTTTAAAAGTTCATATTTTTCATTGATATAATTTACATACAAAAATCACATTTATTTAAAATGTACATGTTGACATATTCTGACATAAATATCCTGAAGCCATCATCATAATAAAGATACTTAACATATCTTTCTCCCAAAATTTCCTCTTACATTTCTAATTCCTCTCCTACCTTCCCTTTATTCTACCTCCTCAGACAAACATGGGTCTGTTTCCTGACAGGCATATTAATTTTCATTTCCTAGAACATTTGCAAATGGGATCATTTCATGTGTAATCTGTCTTGTGCTTCAACATAATGATGCGAAAAACAATCTATATCGGGCAGCATTGTAGTCAGCAGATTAAATTAGCATCTTTGGTACTGGCTTCTCATTTCAGAGCCACTTCAAATTTCTACTGCTCCATTTCCCATCCATTTACCCTGCTCCATGTCCCATCCATGTAACACTTGGGAAAGCAGCTGAAGAGGGTTCACGTGTTTGGGTCCCTGTCATCCACATGGGAGATCTGAATGTAATTCCAGGATACTAGCTTCCACCTAGCACAACCCCAACCATTAAGGCCATTTGTAGAATGAACCAGCAGATGGAAGATCATTCTCTCTGTGTCTCCTCTTCTCTCTCCATCATTCTGCTTTTCAAATAAATAAAACACATCTAAAAATAATAATAATGATCCATGTGATGAAAGAAAGCATCGTGGTGTAGCAGGTTAAGTGACTGCTTGTGACACTGGTTTCCCATATCAAAGTGCCTATTAGAGTTATATTTCCTCAGCTTCCAATTCAGCTTCCTGCTGTTGTGCTTGCAACATCTAGAGGTGATGGCCCAAATACTAGAGCCCCTGCCACTCACATGGCTTTGGCCTGATGTATCTCTCCTTGTTGCAGGCATTTGGGTAGTGAATTAGTTAATGGAAGCTCTCTATCTCTCTGTCTTTTCCTCTCTCTTCAGTTGCTGTACCTTTCAAATAAATATACAAATAAGCTTTTCAGTTAATATTTATATTTCATTATTTTGCATTGCTGTTATAGCACTCTATGAAATACCAAAATCTATTTACTCACATGATAAACTTTTAAAATATTTTCACTTTCTATTATGAAAATTCATATACAAGTCATAATTAGAATTTGGGGTTTCAACAATTCCTATCCAAACCGAGAGAAATTTAAGGCAGAAATGCTCTCATGGTATTTTCTGTCAAGCCTGAGTGGCTGATTCTGAGGTTAGGATGCTGCACAAATCTCTTTAAAAAAATCAAGTTGAGTCTTTAGTAAAACTAACAAAAATGGAAAAAAAAATATGTGACACAAATCTCTCACATCAGGATCACATAGTGGACACACTACAAATACTGTCATGAAAACAATATAAGGATATACTATGAAGAACCTCCTGCTCAAAATTAGTCAGTTTGGAAGAAATGGACTAACTCCTAAAGAAACAAAACAAAAACCAAAAAAACTAACAAATATCTCACTCAATGAATCGGAAACAGTGGTTTAGAATGGCCCTATCCCATCATGTAATTTGCTGGGGAAATGTTTTGCTTACCACAATTGGGACACACACATCTAACACTGGACGCCCTGTGTTTGATAAATAGCTCCATTCATGACTTCAGCTTTCCCCTAATGCAGACTTTGGAAGGCAACATCAATGGTTGCGCAGGGGCGGGCAACGAGGGAGGGCAGCTCAAAGCCCTGACACCAGTCTACTCAAGTTACCAGAAAAAAAAAAAAATTGAATAGTGCCCGCGGGAAGAGGGCAGGATCCAGGGGGACAAATTGAGGGATCAATAATGTCAGGATCCTTAGGAACACCCAACCCACAATCAGAGCTGCAGCGGGCAGAGTGCAGCCATCTTCTTTGTTTACATTCAGGCTTAAAGGAGGCTGGCCTCTGCTCTGAAGGAGGAAGCAGCAGGGGCGGAGTCCAAAGGTGGTCTGGAGCTATTTGACACTCCTCACGCAGGTGCAGTGAAAGAGAGTGGCTGACCAACGAACCCCAGGCACAGACACGTAAGGGCGAACATAGGAACAAGGAAACCGGTCCCCCCAAGGAGAGGAGATTGGCACCTCAAAGCCCTGACACCAGCCCACTCAAGTCACAAAAAATAAATAAATAAATAAATAAATAAATACATAAATAAGTAAGCAAAAATAAACAAACTCTAGAAGGCAGAGCGGCCTGCTTACACTGGATATTGGTACAGACACACAGCAGCCCATAGCAGAGGGAAATCAACCTGAAAAACCACCCAGATGGAATGCCAAAAAACAAAACAAAAACCCGCAATAAGAAAATAGAAGAACATATAAACTCACCAATGGAGCAGGCTAAACCAACCATAACAGAGTCTGAAGAAGAAGAATTTGAAACTATGCCAGAAAAAGAATTCAGAAAATTAATAATCAGAATACTTAGAAATAATGAGAAACAGTGTGAAGAGCTGAATGAAAAACAGCCCAAGGATTAGAGATCCTAAAGAGAAGCCAGAATGAATTACTAGAAATGAAAAACTTAATTGGCCATATAAAAAACACCATGGAATCCCTCAGAAATTGAACAGATGAAATAGAAGACTGAATATCAGAATTCGAAGACAAACTTCCAGAAATAATACAGTCAGTTCAAACGCAGGAAGAAGAAATTAAAAAATTAAAAAATATGGTCGGAGACCTACAAGATTCAATCAAACGGTGTAATGTTTGGATAATAGGAGTCCCTGAGGGGGTGGAAAGAGAGAATGGATTGGAAGGTGTTTTCAATGAAATAATATCAGAAAACTTCAAACAAAGGCAGCTGGATAAAAACAGGCAAATTCAACAGATAGCCAGGACTCCGAACAGGGTAGACCAGAAGAGAAATTCACCATGACACATTGTGGCAACACTTAGCTCAGTGACACACAAAGAACAAATCCTAAAATGTGCCAGAGAAAAGCGACAAATCACATTCAGGGGTAAGCCAATCAGACTCACCCCAGACTTCTCATCACAAACACTACAGGCAAGGAGACAATGGCATGATATATTTCAAGTTTTAAAAGACAAACAATGTCAACCTAGAATACTATACCCTGCAAAGCTATCATTTATGAATGAAGGGGAAATAAAGATCTTCCAAGAAAAACAGAAACTGAAAGAATTTGTATCCACGCATCCAACCCTACAACACTTGCTCAAAGATGTGCTGCACACAGAAATACAAAAACAATAACTTCACTCCAAAAAAAAAAAAGCGAATATAGAGTAACCTATGAACAAAGTTCAAAATACATAAACAGCTCGTTTAGGAAACATGAATGGGAAAAGACAGTACATAACAGTAATCACATTGAATGTGGATGGTCTTAATTCTACTACCAAAAGACATAGAGTAGCTGATTGGATAAAGAAAGAGAATCCATCTATATGTTGCCATCAGGAGACACACCTTATCAGCAAAGATGCACGCAGACTGAAAGTGAAAGGATGGAAAAAGATACTCCAATCTAACAGAAATCAAAAAAGAGCTGGTGTGGCCATCCTGATATCAGACAAAATAGACTTTAACATAAAAACTATTAAAAGAGACAGAGAAGGGCACTATATAATGATTAAAGGATCTATCCAACAGGAAGACATTACTATTATAAATGTATACGCACCTAATTACGGGGTGCCTGGCTACCTGAAAGAATTACTAAAGGATTTAAAAGGAGATATAGATTCAAATACAATAGTAACTGGGGACTTCAACACCCCACTCTCACCAATGGACAGATCAACCATTCAGAAATTCAACAAGGAAACAACAGAGTTAATTGACACTATAGACCAAGTAGACCTAATAGATATCTTCAGAACCTTCCACCCCACAGCCAAAGATTTCATGTATTTCTGCCCAGTACATGGAACATTCTCTAGGATTGACCATATGCTAGGCCATAAAGGGAGCCTCAAGAAATTCAAAAAAATTGAAACTATACCATGCAGCTTCTCAGACCATAGCACAGTGAAACTCGAAATCAACAACCCAAGTATCTCTACACCATATGCAAATATATGGAGAATGGACAACATGATCCTAAACGAACAGTGGGTCATCGAAGAAATTAAAAGAGAAATCAAAAGATTTCTAGAAACAAATGAAAATGATAACACAACCTATCAAAACCTGTGGGACACAGCAAAAGCAGTGCTAAGAGGAAAGTTTACAGCAATTGGTGCCTCCATCAAGAAGCTGGAAAGGAACCAAACAAATGAACTCTCCATGCACCTCAAGGACTTAGAAAAACAGTAGCAAATCAAGCCCAAATCCAGAAGGAGGAAAGAAATACTAAAGATCAGAGAAGAAATAAACAGAATTGAAACCAAAAAAAAAAAAAAAATACAAAAGATCAACAAAACCAGGAGCTGGATCTTTGAAAAAATATACAAAATCAACACACCATTAGCCCAACTAACCAAAAAAAAAGGAGAGAGAAGACCCAAATCTGTAAAATCAAAGATAGTAATGGAAATGTAACAACAGACACAACAGAAATAAAAAAGAATCATCAGAAACCACTACAAAGAGATGTATGCTAACAAATTGAGGAACCTGGAAGAAATGGATAGATTTCTGGACACATACAACCTTCCTAAACTGAGCCGTGAAGATATAGAAAATCTAAACAGACCCATAACCATGGAAGAAATTGAATCAGTAATAAGCGAACTACCGAAAAAGAAGAGCCCAGGACCGGATGGCTTCACTGCCGAATTTTACCAGATATTTAGAGAACAACTAACCCCCATTCTTCTCAAGTTATTCAAAACAATTGGAAGGGAGGGAATCCTCCCAAATTCTTTCTACAAAGCCAATATTACCTTAATTCCTAAGCCCGGAAAAGACACAACAGAGAAAGAAAACTACAGACCTATCTCCCTGATGAACATAGATGCAAAAATACTCAACAAAATTCTGGCAAACCGAATCCAACTGCACGTCAGAAAGATCACTCACCCAGACCAAGTGTGATTTATCCCTGGTATGCAGGGATGGTTCAGTATTCGAAAGTCAATCAATGTAATACATCACATTAATAAATTGAGAAACAAAAATCATATGATTATCTCAATAGATGCAGAGAAAGCATTTGACAAAATACAACACCCTTTCATGATGAAAACCCTAAGCAAATTTGGGTTAGAAGGAACATTCCTCAACACAATTAAGGCAGTCTATGATAAACCAATGGCCAGCATCATATTGAATGGGGAAAAGTTGGAGGCATTTCCATTGAAAACTGGCACCAGACAGGGATGCCCACTCTTACCATTGCTATTCAATATAGTCCTAGAAGTGTTAGCCAAGGCCATCAGGCAAGAAAAGGAAATTAAAGGGATACAAATGGCAAAGGAGGAAGTTAAACTATCCCTATTTGCAGATGACATGATACTATATATAGGGGACCCGATAAACTCCTATAAGAGACTATTGGAACTCATAGAAGAGTTTGGTAAAGTAGCAGGATACAAAGTCAACGCTCAGAAATCAACAGCCTTTGTATACACAGATAATGCCTGGGCCGAGGAAGAACTTCTAAGATCAATTCCATTCACGATAGCCACAAAAACAATAAGTATCTTGGAATACATTTAACCAAGGATGTCAAAGACCTTTATGATGAAAATTACAAAACACTAAAGAAAGAAATAGAAGACGACACAAAAAAATGGAAAAACCTGCCATGCTCATGGATTGGAAGAATCAATATTATCAAAATGTCCATTCTCCCAAAAGCAATTTACAAGTTCAATGCAATACCAATCAAAATACCAAAGTCATTCTTCAAAGACCTAGAAAAAATGATGCTGAAATTCACATGGAGAAACAGGAGACCGAGAATGGCTAAAGCAATCCTTTACAATAAAATCAAGGCTGGAACATCACAATTCCAGACTTCAAGACATACAACACGGCAGTTATAATCAAAACAGCCTGGTACTGGTACAAAAACAGATGGATAGACCAATGGAACAGAATAGAAACACTGGAGATCAATCCAAACATCCATAACCAACTCATATTCGACAAAGGACCTAAAACCAACCCCTGGAACAACAAATGGTGCTGGGAAAACTGGATGTCCACATGTTGAAGTATGAAGCAAGACCCCTACCTTATAACTTATACAAATGTCCACTCAACATGGATCAAAGAACTAGAGATATGCCATGACACCATGAAATGAATTGAGAGCATAGGGGAAACCCTTCAAGATATTGGAACAGGTGAAGAATTCCTGGAGAAGACCCCAGAGGCACAGGTAATTAAAGATAAAATAAACAACTGGGATTACCTCAAATTGAAGAGTTTCTTTACAGCAAAGGAAACAGTCAGGAAAGTGAAAAGGCAACCAACAGAATGTGAGACGTTATTCGCAAACTACACAACAGATAAAGGATTAACAAGTAGAATCTATAAAACGATAAAAAAACACCATAG
The DNA here is from genome assembly GCF_051225735.1 of Oryctolagus cuniculus. Lineage (NCBI taxonomy): Eukaryota > Metazoa > Chordata > Mammalia > Lagomorpha > Leporidae > Oryctolagus > Oryctolagus cuniculus. The sequence continues at coordinate 77,759,158 of NC_142874.1, read as the reverse complement.
ACTCAAAACAAACAACCCAATAAAAATGGGCCAAGGACCTTAACAGACATTTTTCAAAAGAGGAAATCCAAATGGCCAACAGACACATGAAAAAATGCTCAGGATCACTAGCCATCAGGGAAATGCAGATCAAAACTACAATGATGTTTCACCTCACTCTGGTTAGATTGGCTTACATACAGAAATCAACCAACAACAGATGCTGGCGAGGATGTGGGGAAAAAGGGACACTAACCCACTGTTGGTGGGAATGCAAACTGGTAAAGCCACTATGGAAGACAGTTTGGAGAGTCCTCAGAAACCAGAATATAGCACTACCACAGCACCCAGCTATCCCACTCCTTGGAATTTACCCAAATGGAATTAAAGAGGAGAAAAAAAGAGCCATTTGCACCTCAATATTTGTTGCATCTCAATTCACAATAGCTAAGACATGGAATCAACCTAAATGTCCATCAACGGATGACTGGATAAAGAAACTATGGGATATGTACTCTATGGAACACTATACAGCAGTAAAAAACAATGAAATCCGGGTATTTACAACAAAATGGAGGAAGCTGGAAAACATCATGCTGAGTGAAATAAGCCAGTCCAAAAGGGACAAATATCATATGTTCTCCCTGATTGATGGCAACTAAATGAGAATCTAAAATGATACCCATTGAAGTGAAATGGACACTATGAGAGACAATGACATGATCAGCCCTTGTCTAGACTGTTGAGGAACAACTTAAACTATTTTATTCCTTTTAGTGTTGTTGTTGTTGTTGTTGTTGCTCTGTTTGTTCTACATAAGACCACTGGTTGAACTCTAATCAATGCACAATCATTCTTAGGCATTTAAAATTAACAGAAAAGTGATCTCTATTAAACATAGGAGTGGGAATAAGAGAGGGAGGAGATATATAGGTCGACACATGCTCACTCGGACTTACCTCCAATGGTGGAACTAGAAATGTGCCAGGGGATTTCAACTCAATCTTACCAAGGAGGCAGGTACCAATGCCAGTGCACTTGGTAAAGTGATAAGTATAAATACACAACTGATCAAAAAGATAGGGTATGTGCCGATGAGATTTCACAAATAAGACCAGTGTAAGCAACTAATGAAGGATAGAATTAAAAGGGAGAGAATGATCCTGCGGGGGAAACAGGACACACAGCAGACTCATAGAATGGCAGCACTCCTGCCTCAGAATCAACCCTTGGGACATTCGGATCTGGCTAAAAGGTCCATGAGAGTCTCACAGGCATGGAAAGCCATGACACAATGGCAAAAAAAAGAAAAAAAAAATCTAAATGAAAGATCCTGGTGAACAAGACCCCAGCAGAAGGAACAGGCCATCAAGGAGAGAGGCGCCTTTCTCTGAAGAGAGGAAGGTACCTCCACTGTGATACGGCCTTGACTAAACAAGTTCAGAGTCAGTGAACTCAAGGGGCTTCCATAGCCTAGACAGCTCATAGCAAGAGTCTCGGGTGATTGCTGACGTCATAAATAAGAGTGCCAATTGTTAAATCAACAACGGGAGTCACTGGGTGCATGCTACCTACATAGGATCTCTGTCCTTAATGTGTTCTACTATGAAACTTAAAAAAACAACACTACTAGTCGAACAATACCCTATACCTTGTGCGGTTGTGTGAGTGCAGCCTGTTGAAATCCTTGCTTAGTATATACTAAGCTGATCTTCAGTATATGAAGGTAATTGAAAATGAAACTCGATTTAGGGTGGGATGGGAGAGGTAGTGGGAGAGGGGAGGGCCACGGGAGGGAGGGAGGTGGAGCCACAACAATACAAAAGTTGCACTTTGTAAATTCACATTTATTAAATAAAAAAAAACTATATAACAAACAAAAAAAATGAAAAAGAAAAAAAAAGAACTTAATACTTTACCCTATTAGTATTTTTTATGTTCTACTTAAAACTATTGGTTGAACTCTAATTAATACACAATTACTCTTAGGTGTTTAATTAATGCTATAACTAGTACTCAAACAGTATTTTTCACTTTATGTTTCTGTGTGGGAGCAAACTGTTGAAATCTTTACTTAATGTATGCTAAATTGATCTTCTGTATATAAAGATAATTGAAAATTAATCTTCATGGAATGGAAGGGGAGAGGGAGTGTGAGAGGGGAGTGTTGTGGGTGGGAGGGAAGTTATGGGGGGGGAGCTATTGTAATCCATAAGCTGTACTTTGGAAATTTATGTTCATTAAATAAAATGAAATATAAATATAAAAAAATAAATAAATAAAAATGGTTCAAGTTACTGGGTTCCTGTTGTCAAAATGCGAGACCCAGATTAAGTCCCCCTTTCTGGCTTCAGCCCTGGCTCTACTTATGGATCTTCGAGGAATGAACCACCAGATGGGACCTCTTTCTGTCTTTCAAAGAAATAAGTACATGAATACATCTTAAAAAAATATTTGCTGTGAAATATTGTCAAGAGAATAAAAAGGCAAGGCACAGATTGAGGGAAAATTTTCACCCACATCCAATCTGAGGACTTTGGACTTATCCAAGAACTATACTATTAAGGAATTTAATATGTAAAAAGCCTGTGCCCTCAAAATTTTAATTCTGAAATCCAAACCCTCAAGGTGATAATGTTAGAAAGTGGCTTAAGCATGTGGGAGGTTATTTGGGGATGGGACTTTAGTCCATATGAATAGGATTGAGTGCACTTAGACAAAATTATCTATATAATTTCTTTATTGTATGCATTTGTGTAATTATAATTCATTTGAAATAGTTTATAAAATCAATCTAATTCTAAAAATGTCAAAAATGAAGACTTTTTTGTTTTCTGGCTATCAGAATACCATTTTAAGCATCTTTATTTTAAAGATTTCTTGGAGATATATTTTTGGTCTCATTTGAAGAACTCAGTTTAGTTAATGCAGGTGTTCTCATTAACCTTCAAGAGAAACTTTCTAAACACATTTATATAAAACAAAACAACAACAAAAAATATTGAGTCAGTGTTATAAGAATGGCATGTGATTATATGTACATATTGTAATACATGTTATATGACCAGTAATAATTTTTGCATTATAAAGTAATTTGAAACAAATATTTTTAACATTTATTCCCAATTGTGTAGTTTGACAACCTTGTCATTATTGCACTGTCATGTCACCTTCTGTTCATGACAGATCTCTGAGACTAACCTATAATTGCTGGAGAAAAAGTAGTATTTCACCTTCAGCAACCAAATTCAACTAGATTTAAAAATACATAATTTGTACTTCCAAAGTCTATACTTTTTCCAATGTATTTAAGCAAAATAGATTAGAATTAAAATATACATAGAGCACATAAATGCAAACATATACGAACCAAAAAATCATACAGCAGGCATATATCAAGCATACTTCCAGATTTATTCATTAGACCTAGTATGACACACTAACCGTGGCCAATAATTTGACCTGGTTAACTTTATATCAGCCTCTGACAAATTACAAATAGAATGAGGCTTCAAAATGCTAACTCCCATTGTTCTGTTTTTCCTTTGTATGATTGGAAAAAAACATACTCCTGTAATGGTATTATTTCTCATACCTGTCACTGAAAGTTACATATTGCCTTCTATTGAAAAATGGATTTTACATTTTTCATGTTTACTTCTGTAAAAGCAAAGATATTAATGTATTGTCATAACTAATCAGTGGTTGTCATTATTAAATTATGTTGACATAGCTGTATTGTATGTAATGAGACAGGAAAATTATTAACAGAAGACAAAACTTGAGACTCATGGGTAATGCAAGAGGTAGCCTATGATCAAAAGAATCATAGGTCAAGCCTTCTAAAAAGGGATAATTGAAGACAGTTCAACAAATAACTTGATTTAAGCTTCATAACCCCCATGATAATAAGGAAAAATATATCAGATTTTCATAATTATCACTATTCAAAGTATTATTTTTCTACTTACTTATATTGCATTAATATCATACAATTAAAATTTAAAATAACAATGTGCCCTATATAGATGCGCTGGCTTTATTTCATTATCAGAGGTATTGATAAAATTTACCAGAAATTTTACTTTGCCTTACATTTCCTGTACAGATTACAGTCTTAAATGATAACAGTAATAGTTTCTATAGATTCTTCTTTATTGTTTGAAAGTTACACAAAATTATTTGCTTTCACCTGTTTAATGTTAACACTTTTCTTTCTTACTTATTTTACTGGCTAATATCTTAAAGCCAATAACTAAAAGAAATAGTTAATGGACAACTTTGTCTTTCCGACCTTCCTCAAAGAAAAGGTATTCAATGTATTATGCTTATATATTATTATATTAAAAAGTCTTGATGGATATTATAGTAATCCAACTCAGATTTTTAAGTAAACTATACCTAAATATTTCACATTGTTCTTTTGTTCTAGTGATTGTCAAAAAGTCAGTGGCTTAAAACAATTAAAATTCTTTTTAATCAAGTCTAGATGCCAGGCGTCTGAAATCAAGGTATAAGCAAAGCACTCCTCACTTTAGAGTCTCTGAGGAAAATCCATCCCTTCCTCCTCTGGCTTCCAATGACCACTGACTGTCCTTGACACTTAACAATCACACCTCTCCAATCTCAGCCTCTGAAGGCAAATTGCCTTCCACTATTCTGTTTTTTATCTGTTCTTTTGGTGTGACATTTCCTTTGCCTCTCTCTTATGAGAGTGTGATTTGATCAACAAGGTAAGCTGAATATTTCAAGACTTCCAATTTAACCACATCTTTTCCCATATAAGGTAATACTTTCAGGTTCTGGGGTTAAAGTCTGATACCACTTCAGAACATCCTTCAGCCTGTGCAGATACCTCTTAAGCCTGACCACATCTTTTTTTTATTTTTATTTTTTTTTGACAGGTAGAGTTATAGACAGTGAGAGAGAAAGACAGAGAGAAAGGTCTTTCTTCTGTTGGTTCACTCCCCAAATGTCCGCTGGGTGCAGGCACCCAAGCACTTGGGCCATCCTCCACTGCCCTCCCAGGCCACAGCGGAGACCTGGACTAGAAGAGGAGCAATCAGGACCAGAACCTGGTGCCTGTATGGGATGCTGGTGCCACAGGCAGAGGATTCACCAAGTGAGCCATGGCGCCGGCCCCACCACATCTTCTTAAGGCCACAATTTAGTTAAATACTATTATCTAGTCCTTATCTTTCCTTTCTACTTCCACGGTTGGCAAATGTAAATAACCATCTGAAGGCTGTTCCTACTTCCTCCTGCTTACTCTTTTTGCCCTTCAAAATAATTTCCTTCTATTACCATTTTGCTTGCATAGACTTATTTTGCCTTCACCACTAAGAAACCCCTGAACTTTCACAATAAGCACATTAATTGAGTGGCGACAGAAACAGAGGTGGAGAGACGGGGTCAAGAGCATGGACTCCCACTCCTGAGTCCAGTCTAGCTGTTGCTAGTTCACAATTCTCACATAATCAGCAGCAAAGACTAATTCTAATTAACAGAGAAGCTATTATTGCCTCAGTGGACAAATCAACAACTCACTTATTGACAAGTTAAATATGCTGAGAATTTTCCAGCTTGGAATATCCAGAATCTCACAAAGAGAGAAGTCAGTTCTGTTTCTAAATTTTCAGCCCTCAAATCCTCAGTCAACATCCCTTTGATTTGTAAAATTTCTAATCCACACGCATGAAATGTCATACAGCAAAACATTTGACCCAGTGATTTTTAAGGAACTCAGGATGATAGTGATTTGCATAGTAGCTGGAATGACTGGCATTCAGTAAACATTTATTAAGTTAATTAGTTGTGTTACATGTTTTGTATTCCTAACATGTAACGCTATTGGGCATTTATTAACATGGATAAAAATATCTCATATTTATTAATCCTAGGCATTGTGACATTTACCTTTCTCACAACAGAGAATGGTTTGCCATTTTATGAGAATAATTAGACACAAAAAGCTTATGTTAATTTTTTAATTAGTATAATCACCAGGTGGAAGATTTTGTTTACATTACAAGTTGACTCAGAGGCCTGTCCTTTTATCCAACACTTCTTAGCAAAAAAGTGTAAGCCATTATTACATAGAAATTTGGATCACAAGGTAATAAAATTATTGGTGGATGATCCCATCTAAAGAAATCCTTTGAGACTGCAGACTATGTCACTATGTTAGGAAAGTTATAAATAATGGAACTAACCATGGTGATATACTAAATATTGAAATGGAAACATTAAGTGGAAATGGAAAGAAATCATAAATATTCACAGAATATATGTTTATGAAATTTTAACACTCTGACACTGATGCTTGGTCTTAGCATAATATTGTTTACAATTATAGTTTATACCAACTAAATTATAATGTATTTAAAGTTAAAACTATCTCATGTAGCAATAAAAAATTTTATATGCAATTTCCTATTTAACATGCAATTTAGAAAAAAACTAAAGAAAGCTAAATTGTCAAGTGATCACATCTCTGACTATTCTGTCAGAGAGCGTAAATTTACTATATGTTTAAATTTTTTCTAAACATGCCACAGAAGACATAATCTTTCTTAAATCATATTGAAATTTATAGCACTATCCCCTCTCTAATACTGTTTTTAAACTATGTTTATATTTAAATGCTTAGTTAAAGCTTTTTACTTAACAGAGAACATTGCAGAGCCTACGAAATTTGGATATATTTGTGATCTGTACATACATATATGTATATAACTATATATATAACATATATATAGTATGTGAATTCATTAAGGAAATATCTGTATTGGCCATTCAGAGATCAAAAAATTAAAATGCACTATATTTTTGAAATATTAATTTTTGTGATTTATGCTTTGCTTTTATATTTGGCATTTTTATAATTACATTCATGTGAGCAAAATTCTCTTCAATTATAAGGCAAAGTATTTCCCCTAAATTCATTTTATGTAATGGAACCATATCTTCTTAATCTCTCCTACAGTCAATGCTCTGATCCACCTAGACATTTTGTTTAATATTTGCACATTTGCATATACTTCCATTCTGAAAATATTTTAGAGCACTTTTAGGGTTAACCTGAAGTGTTCTTAGACTGCCTTTGCTCCACACAGACATTTTGTTAGCAGCCACGCAGGTAGTTTGTCCATCATTCCTCTAGGCAAACATCTTGACAACAGTAAGTAGGTAACCCAACACTGCCTGGGTATGAAACCTGCTCTGCAGTGACTAACGTCCTTCCTAACCCATTATGCTCTCAACCTTAGCCTTACCTCTGCATCTGACTCTTTGTCAGTCCTAGAGATCACGGCTGTGCCCTACATTTGTTATTTGTCCATTTCTGTTTTCTGTTTTAGACAATCTTCTTTTACTAGTAAATCCTTGCCTCATTTCTCCCCATTTGTCTGCAATCTTTTCATCTGCTGCTTGGCCTCTAACTAATAGAAGCTTTTTCTTTTTATGTGATTATGTTCGTGATATTTATAATTAGCAAGGAAAATGCATACATGTAAGTTGAATTGAGCTATAGGGAGGAAATTTTCTTAATTTGTGAACTCATCTTATATGTAACTGAGCCAGACATAGTAAATAGAATGGAACCTGACATATTTCCAATACTGCATTATTCATCTACAAGGATCCATACCACTTCAGCATGGCTGGAATGTTCCCAATAAATACTTTTGATAGCTCAGATGATGCGATTGTGCCGAAGAATAATTAACTTTCCCCAAATTAGCCAGTGGTTTTCCACTTCACCTATAGCAAATATTAAGGTTTTTATGGCTGAAAGCTTACTCCCTCTCTCTGCTACAGCAGCACTGAACTCCAAATTACGGAATATACCAGACATTTTTCTGCCTTATAAACCTGAATGTTCCTCTTGCCTTGTCTGGAATGTTCTTCCCTGACATGTCCCTTTCCCCAGCTTTTCCAGCTCATTGTCACGTTTACTCCATACCACTTTCTCAGTTGTCACTACGTTTTACTACCTCATCTGAAATTACTTTTTCACTTTGACTCATTTGATACCGTTACGCTTACATAATTTTTCTATGGATTTTACAACTTTCTGTTATTATATAAAATTATTTTTATTTATAGTATCCTGCATTATTTATTGCAGTTATTTTCATCCTCTGCTTTCCCAATAGAATGTTGAGCACAGAGAGAATGTTTTAAGGGTTTTCACCGATAAACTTTAAGTGCACAGAAAATAGCTGCACAACCATAAATATTTACTGAATAAATGAATTAATAAATAATTAAATTCATGTACTAGGTAAATGTATGGATCTGCTGTATTATGAAGAATATGTAAGCTTGTACATTTAAAACAATGACATAAAAGTTAAATATCTACATTAATAAAACATTTTAATTTCTTCCTGTGACACAATTAGCCATTTTAAACATCTGAAGATTTGTTTATGTATAAGACAATATTTGTAATATAATGGACATAAATTAATATTTATATTGTTTAATTTAAAATATTTTAATATTTAAAGTGACAAACTCTGTACTTGAAATGTAATCTCTTTTGGCATCTGAATGGTAAAATCAATCCGTCTTTAAGAAATACTAAACAATGTGTGAAGGGGCTGGAGCTATGGTGTAGTGGGCTAAGCTTCAGCTTGTATAGCTAGCATTCCATATGGACTCCTGTTCAGGTCTCAGCCGCTTCACTTCCAAGCTACCTCTGCTATGGCCTGGAAGAACAGTAGAAGATGGCCCAAGTCCTTGGGCCCCTGCACCTGCATGGGAGACCCAGAAGAAGCTCCAGGCTCCTGGCTTCAGATCTGCCTGACTCTAGCCATTGCAGCCATTTAGGGAGTGAACCAGCAGATGGAAGACTTCTCTCTCTTTCTGCCTCTGCTTCTCTGTAAGTCTGCCTTTCAAATAAATAAATAAACAAATCTTTAAAGTGCGTGAATTATTTAAGTAAATCCATTATTTATCATTTACATATTTTCATATATTATATATTTATTATACCCCTAGTATTTACTTTTTCTTTTATTTTTTATTTAATTATTTGCAGCAAAATGGATGGAACTAAAGAACAGAATGTTGAGTGAAATAAACCAGACACACAAAGACAAATACTGCACCTTCTCATTCATATGTGGGGGCTAAACTTAAAAAGAAAAACCAACCCAATTAGAATACAGGATATTGAGTACTGGAGGTTTGGAGGGTTGAGAAGGAGCAGAAGTTTTTGGATTAAAACAGGGGAAGTTGAGTGTGGTTCATTAGCTGTGACAGATACTAATTTGAGACATTAAGGCCGGGGCCATGGCTCAATAGGCTAATCCTCCACCTAGCGGCGCCAGCACAACGGGTTCTAGTCCCAGTCGGGGCACCGGATTCTGTCCCGGTTGCCCCTCTTCCAGGCCAGCTCTCTGCTATGGCCCGGGAAGGCAGTGGAGGATGGCCCAAGTGCTTGGGCCCTGCACCCCATGGGAGACCAGGAGAAGCACCTGGCTCCTGCCTTCGGATCAACGTGGTGTGTGGGCTGCAGCATGCCAGCCGTGGCGACCATTGGAGGGTGAACCAACGGCAAAAGGAAGACCTTTCTCTCTGTCTCTCTCTCTCACTGTCCACTCTGCCTATCAAAAAAAAAAAAAAAAAAAAAAAAAAAAAAAAAAAAAAGAGAGAGAGAGAGACATTAATAAGGGAAATGGGAGAAGGCATATATGGGAACTCTGTATAACTACCACATTGTTTTTCAAAAGTAAATTTAAAATTATTCTGCAATAAAATGTTCAAAAAAGAAATTACTGTACTCTTTTTCCATATTGGCTGTATTAATTGAAGCATTTGCTTCTTTCTATCTTTTTGATAATAGCCATTCTGACAGGGATGAGCAGTATATCTCACTGTGGTTTTAATTTGTATTTGCATGATAAATAGCAATATGGAGCACTTTCTCTGCTTTTTTTTTTTTTTTTTTTCTTTTTGCCATTTTTATTTCTTCTTTTGTGAAATGTCTATTCAGGTCCTTTGCTAATCTCTTAAGTGAACTGGGTTTTTATGATTGAGTTTTTGGGGTTCCTAATATATTCTTGATATTAATCCTTTGTTTGATAAATAGCTTTAAAATATTTTTATCCCATTTTTTCTGGAAGTCTGTTCACTTTTTGAAAGTTTCCTTTGCTGTGCAAAGCTTTTGAGTTTGACCAGATCTCATTTGTCTAGTTTACTTTGTTGCCGATGCTTTTGGGGTCTTCACAAAAATCATTGTCCTCAAGTGTTTCCCTATGTGCTCGCCAAGGAATTTCGCTGTTTCAGTTCTTAGATATATCCATTTGATTGGTCCGAGGTTATTTTTTTATATGGATGTAGCCATACAATTTCATTCTTCTACTGATATATGTCCACTTTTTCCAGCACCATTTATCAATAATATTTTCCCTTTTTTAATGTTTATTCTTGATACCTGTGTTAAAATTATTTACTTCTAGGAGCCAGCGCTGTGGCATAGTGGGTAAAGTCTCCGCCTGCAGTGCCAGCATCCCATATGGGCCCTGGTTCGAGTCCCAGCTGTTCCACTCCTGATCCAGCTCTCTGCCATGGCCTGGGAAAGCAGTGTAAGATGGCCCAAGTCCTTGGGCCCCTGCACCCACGTGGGAGACCCGAAAGAGGCTCCTGGATCCTGGTTTCGGATTGGCACATCGCCAGTGGTAGCGGCCCTCTGGGGAGTGACCCAGTGGATGGAAGACCTCTTTCTCTGTCTCTGCCTCTTCTTCTCTCTCTGAGTAAATAAATCTTAAAAAAAAATCTACTTCTATGCAGGTGGCTTGGTTTCTGGGGTATACATTCTGTTTCATTGATTCGTGAATCAGCTTTTATGTTATCGCCATATTATTTAAGTGTACAACTTTTTTTTTTTTTTTAGTGGTTCTTTCTTCTTTTTTTTTTGAGATTTTTTGACATCTTTATTTGCAAGTACAAAGACAGAATATGAATATAAATTTCCAAAGTACAGAATATGGATTACAATGGCTTCCCCCCATAACGTCCCTCCAACCCATAACCCTCCCCTTATCCACTCGCTCTCCCCTTCTATTCACATCAAGATTCATTTTTGATTCTCTTTATATACAGAAGATCAGTTTAGCATACATTAAGCAAAGATTTCAACAGTTTGCTCCCACACAGAAACATAAAGTGAAAAATAGTGTTTGAGTACTAGTTATAGCATTAAATCTCAATGTACAGCACATTAAGGATAAAGATCCTACATGAGGAGTAAGTGCACAGTGACTCCTGTTGTTGACTTAACAAATTGACACTCTTGTTTATGGCCTCAGGAATCACCCTAGGCTCTTGTCATGAGCTGCCAAGCCTATGGAAGCCCCCTGAGTTCACTAACTCTGATAACATTTAGACAAGGCCATGGTCAAAGTGGAAGTTCTCTCCTCCCTTCAGAGAAAGGTACCTCCTTCTTTGATGAACCATTCTTTCCACTGGGATTCCACTCATGGAGATCTTTCATTTAGGTTTTTTTTTTTTTTTTTTTTTCCCAGAATGTCTTGGCTTTCCATGCCTGAAATACTATCATGGATTTTCAGTTGGATCCGCATGCCTTAAGGGCTGATTCTGAGGCCAGAGTGCTGTTTAGGACATTTGCCATTCTATGGGTCTGCTGTGTATCTCACTTCCCATGTTGGATCGTTCTCTCCCTTTTTGATTCTATCAGCTAGTATTTGCAGACACTAGTCTTGTTTATGTGATCCCTTTGGTTCTTAGTCCTATCATTACAATCAATTGTGAACAGAAATTGATCACTGGGACTAGTGAGATGGCATTGGTACATGCCACCTTGATGGGATTGAATTGGAATCCCCTGGTATGTTTCTAACTCTACCGTTTGAGGTAAGTCAGCTTGAGCATGTCCCGAATTGCACATCTCTTCCCTCTCTTATTCCCACTCTTATATTTAACAGTGAACACTTTTCAGTTAAGTTTCAGCACTTAAGAAGAATTGTGTATTGATTACAGTATTCAACCAAAAGTATTAAGTAGAACAAACAAAAAAAAAATACTAAGAGGGATAACATATAAAGCTGCTCATCAACAGTCAGGGTGAGTACTGATCAAGTCACCGTTTCTCCTAGTGTTCATTTCACTTTAACAGGTTTCCTTTCTGGTGCTCAGTCAGTTGTCACCTATCAGGGAGAACATGTGGTATTTGTCCCTTTGGGATTGGCTTATTTCACTCAGCATAATGTTTTCCAAATTCCTAACAGGGATCACTTTTCAGTTAAAATTTAAACACCTAAGAAAAAATGTGTGTTAATTACAGAGTTCAAGCAATGGTACTAGAACAAAAAAATACAAAAATGGATAAAATATTACATTGCACATCAACTGTCAGGATCAGAGCTGATCAAGTCACTGTTTCTCATAGTGTCCATTTCACTTCAACAAGTTTCCCCTTTGGTGCTCAGTTAGTTGTCACTGATCAGGGAGAACATATGATATTTGTCCCTTTCGGACTGGCTTAATTCACTCAGCATGATGTTTGCCAAACTCCTCTATCTTGTTGCAAATGACCGGGTTTCGTTGTTTTTGACTGCTGTATAGTATTCTATAAACATGTCCCATAATTTCTTTATCCAGTCTACTGTTGATGGGCATTTGGGTTGGTTCCAGGTCTTAGCTATTGTGAATTGAACTGCAATAAACATTAAGGTGCAGGCAGGTTTTTGTTTGCCAATTTCATTTCCTTTGGGTAAATTCCAAGGAGTGGGATGGCTGGGTTGTATGGTAGGGTTATCTTCAGGTTTCTGAGGAATCTCCAGACTGACTTCCATAGTGGCTTAACCAGTTTGCATTCCCACCAAAAGTGGGTTAGTGTCCCTTTTTCCCCCCATCCTCGCCAGCATCTATTGTTGGTAGATTTCTGAATGTGAGCCATTCTAACCGGGGTGAGGTGGAACCTCATTGTGGTTTTGATTTGCATTTCCCTGATTGCTAGTGATCTTGAACATTTTTTCATGTGTCTGTTGGCCATTTGGATTTCCTCTTTTGAAAAATATCTATTGATGTCCTTGGCCCATCTCTTAAGTGGATTGTTTGTTTTGATCTTGTGGAGTTTCTTGCTTTCTTTGTAGATTCTGGTTATCAACCCTTTTTCAGTTGCATAGTTTGCAAATATATTTTCCCATTCTGTCAGTTGTCTCTTCACTTTCCTGACTGTTTCTTTTGTAGTACAGAAACTTCTCAATTTGATGCAATCCCAAATGTTAATTTTTGGGTCTTTTCCAAGAAGTCATTGCCGGTACCTATATCTTGCAGGGTTTTTCCAATGCTCTCTAATAATTTGATGGTGTCAGGTCATAGATTTAAGTCTTTAATCCATGTTGAGTGAATTTTTGTGTAAGGTGAAAGGTAGGGGTCTTGCTTCATGCTTCTGCACGTGGAAATCCAGTTTTCCCAGCACCATTTATTGAATAGACTGTCCTTATTCTAGGGATTGGTTTTGGATCCTTGATCAACTTTATATTATGCATTCAAATCAGGTTTTATGATGTCTCCAGCTTCACATTTTTGCTCATGATTGCTTTGGCTATTCTGGGTCTTTTGCCATCCCATATTAATTTAGTATTGTTTTTCTAACTCTAAAGAATTCCATTGGTTTTTAAACTGGGGTTGCACTGAATCTGTAAATTTAGGTGGTATGACATGCTAATGCTACACTTTCAATCCATGAATAAGGATATCTTCTATATTTTTGAATCCTTCATGATATCTTTCATCAGTTTTATAATTTTTATTATGAAGATATTTCATTTCTTTGTTTAATTTATTCTGAATTATTTAAAATGTTTGGTGGTTATTGTGAATGAAATACTTTCTTGATATCCCTTTCAACAATATCATTATTGATGCATACTATATTTTAATGTAGATTTTGTTTCCTATAACCACTGAATTGACTTATGCCATATTGAAAAAAAAAGAAATAAATGATAGCTATTTAATGGGTCATTTTGTAGTTTTTTAATTTTCACAGGCCTGCATTTTTTGATATTCCCAATGCCACTTATTTAAAGATACATAGCCCAACCCACCCCTTGAAGACCACAGTCTAAACAATAAATGGAATGTATCCACTCATATTAAAACTTGTAACATATGGGAAGTTAAACTAAACATTTTGTTTCAATGTAATAAAATCCTCAATAATAGCAAAATAGTGATACCTGCTCTGTTTTTAAAATATTTTTTAAAGTTTTTATTTTATTTATTTGAATGACAGAGTTACAGAGAAAGGTAGAGACAGAGAAAGAGAGGTCTTCCATCTGCTGGTGCACTCCCTAGATGGCCTCAATGTCTGGAGCTGAGCCTATCCAAAGCCAGGAGACAAGAGCTTCTTCCTGGACTCCCATGTGAGTGCAGGGTCCTGAGCACTTGGGCCATCCCCCGCTGGTTTCCAAGGAGCATTAACAGGAAGCTAGATGGAAGTAGAACAGCCAGGACACCAACCAGAACCCATATGGGATGCTGGTGTTGCAGGCCAGGACTTTTACCCCCTCTGCCACATTTACCCACCTGCCCATTTTTCAGTAGTAGAATATTTCATTTCTCAGATAATTTATAGTGCTCTAATAGTCCTTGAGCTTTTTTCACCTGTGTATGCTATTTCTTATGCATAGTTGCTGAACTGCTAAACTATAGGTAATACAACATAATTATTAAATGTTCTTAGGATTTTATACCAAAAGATGAATAGCAAAGGCCATTTTACTTCTGGGTTTTTTGTTAGGTTTCCCCTTGAATCATTCACCTAACTAATAGTGTTCTAGTCACTAGAACAATATTACTGTTTTGGAGAAATTGATTCTGCTAAGAAAAATATTTTTAATCTCAAACAATATGTACCTATTATTTACTTTATGTTCATAAGTAAAAATGAATTCTTTCAATAGATGGTATATTATCTATCTGAAGTTTTATATTTTTTATGTTTCACTGAAATATTAAGACAGAAAAGTGAAAGTGAAGTAAACCTTTAAAAATTGTTTCTTTATTTATTTATTTTGAAAGGCAGTGACAGAGAAAGAAGAAATAGAGACAGAGATCTTCCAACCACTGATTGATTCCCTAGTAGTCACATCAGCGAATGCTGGGTAGGCTGTATCCAGGAGCCAGCAGCTCCACCCAAGTCTTTCTCATTGGGTGGCAGGGACCCAAGCATTTCAGCCATGTTCTGCTGCTGTCCCGGGCAATTCATCATGGAGTTTTGGTAGCAGAGCAACCCAAATTCAATCCAGCTGTGAGATGTGAGATGCCAGTCATTGCAAGCAGTGGCTTTACCCACTGTGCCACAACATCAGCCTTGAAACAACACTTGTGATGGCTCTAAAAAATGTAGCAACAATCAGGATTTTCTAAGAGAAAACTAGTTATGTAGTTACGATAACTGTATACTAACCTACAAGATCCCTCTATCCAGATATGTTTTATAAGTTCTTAGAACAAGTTGCTTATATTCACCATAAGATAAAATATTGTGGGATAGAATAATATCATAAGGCAGCTTACAGCATGCGCAAAGAAATCTGTTAACTGAATAGTTATGAACTATGGTGCTCAAATGGCTTTGCTAGCAAAGCATTGCTTCCTAATTTAGTTTTACAGTGAGTGGGAGCATCATTTTTCACGGTTTTGCAGTTGCATTCAAATATACAAGTAATTTCAAATGCAATCACTTCTATAAAGTAAATTTCATTTTAGAATATAAGATGGAATTGCTAATGTTCTGTTGATGAATAGACAACTCCTTCATCAGCAGTTTTGTTTCAATCTTTTTCCTGTTTGTAAATTAGTTTTTAAATAATACCTATTTAGTTTAATTTAGGAAGTCTAATTTTATAAGAGAACTTAATATGATTACCAAATACATGAAGCTAAAAAATTATAAATGTTATTTCTTGAGACTCTGTAACTATGTCACTCATTTTCTTCTATTTTTGTAGTAGAAAGGTTATTTATATAATAAAATTGAAACTTGGATCTATTAAAATATTTTCTTTGTTGAAATTTAGCAAGGGACATTATCTACTGTTAAAATATATGAAAATAACAAATTCCTTCTTAGGACAAAATATAGAAAATATATTATCATTTGTGTAAGTTTTTAGAATAGGCTGTTCAATATTTCTTTCAATCATTTATCCAAAATAGTAATGTTAATTAAACATATATATATTTCTTTTAAAAAAGGCTTATTTATTTAGTTGAAAGTCAGAGTTACAGAGACAGAGGGAAACGGAGAATGCCTATGTGTTATGGGACTGGCATTGTGGCATAGAGGATAAAGCCACTGCCTGTGATGCAGGCTTCCCATATGGACACTGGTTGGAGTAGTTGTTGCTTCACTTACAATCCAGCTTCCTGCCAATGGCCCAGGAACAGTGTGAGAGACCAGATAAAACTCTTGGCTCCCCACTTCAACCAGGATCAGCCCTGGACGTTGTGACCATCTGGGAAGTGAATGATGGATGGAAAATCTCTCTGTTTCGATCTCTCCTTCTCTGTCTTGATCTCTCTCTCACTCCCTCTCTCTCTATCCCTCTGTGTCTATATATATATATATATATATATGCACACACACATTATGAATTATAGGTTTTAGTCTGAACTATATATAAATAAAATTTAAGAAATAAAACTATATATTATCACAAATTAATGCATCTTTAAGAAGAAACAGAACCAGTGTTTCACTGGTGAATGCAAAGATGTTTAGACTCATTTTGTATATGGTGTATATATATATATATACACAAAATATGAAAAAATATGAAATTGTGAGGTATTCTCATTGACTGTCTAGACTCATGTATGAACTACGTGCATATTTTTCATTTACTAAAATTGACTGCCTTTAAATTTTTATTTCCACAATTCTAAACTTCCAAGTTGTGTCTTTTTCCTTCAATGTTACTAAGTCTTCAGAGAATTCTTTATCTAAATTATGCAGAGACTATGACTTGTAGCAGGAAATATGGCTAAGTATTGCAAAAATGATGTTTATTCAATGAGATGGGTGTATTGCACTTTGGCCATCAGTAAGTAGAATAGAAATAATTTCCCTTAGCTACATGAAATTTCAATGCGTACTAGAAGCATGTTGAAACTATTTTATGTGATTATAAATTATTTATAAGAACTCAACCAACCCAATTCTAATATTGAGTAATGGTTTTTTGATTAGGTAAGAATTTTAGGCAGCTGGGATTACTGATTCTACTTGACTATATTAAGAGAACACTAATACACACACACAAGTGTGCTTGAAAAAGTTCATGGAAATGAAATTAAATGATATTTATTTTGCTGTAAAAATTTTTAGAATAAATGCATAGTGTTTAGTATTAAACATTTTCATTACCTGCTTGAAGACCCTTTAATACTCATACACCTAGATTTCAATTTTTTGCACTGAGAAACTTCTTTTAATTCTCTTTGCCACAGCATTAAGTACCCTTGCATATATTCATACATATTCATGTGCCAGTTTGTATAATACACACATACACACTCACACACATTCATGTACACAGTAGCTAAATTTTCAGATAAACTACATTAAATGTGATTGTTTTGATAATACATTCCCTGAAAAATAGATAATGTTTTCAATCAAAAATTAGGTCTTCTTTGTTATCATATAAAAATAATGTTCACAGTTTACTCGATTTGATATCTAGAGAATGGTCTTAAATTTCGGCATTAAAGCGCCAAATATTTAAAAGCAAAATCCTACAGCAGCCCTGGAAATAGAGCATAAGCTAAAGTCTGTGATGTTCCACTGGAGCAGCAATTTAAAACATCCCTGATGATTTGTATGCTAGTAAAGCCAATGGTCACTGAAAATGAAAAACACCTTGTTTTCATTTATCACAGAAGATTAAGCCTTCCTTTTGAACAATTTAAAATTGTTCGCAAACATTCTTACTAGAAAACATAGAAGGATCATCTGCTGGTGTACAAATGAGATTCCCACTCTAAAATATTAAAACATTCTTCAGAAAACATGAAAATCCCCAGGAATCCTACAATTTCAATTTAATGTAAACATGCTAATAACACCATATAACTGCCATTTTTAACTTGCTGTGGCTAGTATATATAAAAATATTCTGCTAACAGTTTCTGAAAGGAACCCTCTAAAATATTATATACTTAAAGTAAAGAAAGAATGCGTTAATATCCTGAAATTCCTATGAGATTTATTATAGTGCCTCAGATAGAGAATAATAATAGCTTGAAATAATTCCCTAGTCAATTATGAATACACTTTTGAGATTTTTTTGCTTTAACCTCTCTTTATTATATTATCCATTTTATTCATTTCTCACTTGTTTATGAATATAAAAAAAGATATTTAATGTAGTTCACATATACAATTCTAAGAATATAGTGATACTTCCCTCCCTCCCTCCCTCATCCTTCCTTTCTTCTTTTAAAAACTTTCATGATAACATACTTTTAATTTACTTTATAATAATAGGCTTACTAAGACTCCAGTTAATAGAGTTCAACAATTAAAAAGTAAAGACTGTGGGGAGCAACTGGGAGCAACTCGGACTAGACTAAGTTACTGGAATTAAGACTTATTCTATGCATCTGCTCTCCCACAATATGGCGCTGAGAAGGGAGAAACAGCTTCTACACAGCTGCCTCCAGTTCAACCAATAAACTGTAGGACCTGCTCCTGATTGGAGGAGAGCAGCGTACTCGGCGTGTGGGTAGCAGAGTTGGGATTGGTGGAAGAGGACTATAAAGGAGGAGAGAGACAACATGCACCAGGAACATCTATCTGAAGGAACACCTGTGCAGCCCCCAAGAGAGCCGGCCAGTGGTGTGCCGCTCCCCCGCGGAAGTGGGGAAAGTGGCTAGGGGGAACCACCCTTCCACGGAGGTGGGAGGGACGGTAGCCAACCCGGGAAGAACCAGCAGCAAACCCGGGGAGGGCCGAGCAGACAAAAGAACAGCGCAGGGTCCTGTGTCGTTCCTCCACGAAGAGGGGGAGCGACATAATGGTGCCGTGACTCGGATATGAAGCCTAGGCAGGGTTTAGTGTCATTCCTCCACGAAGAGGGGGAGCGACAAAGACCACTGTTCAACAAAAATACAGACAAGTGCTATGAAAAAATAAAATCCCAAGATGTCAGATTCACTCATATACATTAACATTTTATAGTCTATTAGTTACCAAAAATCAGAAAAAAAACCTGATGTTTGTCTTTTGTGGTCTGGCTTATTTCAGTAAGTCTAAGTGTCTCTAATTGCATCCTTTTTTTTTTTTTTCTATTTTTACAAAAAGAGAGGATTTCATTCTTTTTTACAGCTGAGCAGTACTCCATCAAGGATATATCCCACATCTTCTTTATCAAGTCATCAGTTGACGGACATCTGAGTTGATTCCATATCTTAACTTTTGGGACTTGAGATGCTATAAACATGAGGAAGTAGGTAACTCTTTTATATTGACTTTGCTTCCTTTGGGCATATTCCCAGCAGTGAGATGCGTACATCATAGGGTGGATCTACCTTTACATTTCTGAGAAATCTCCATATATAATGGCTATCCTAGTTTCCATCCCCACCACAAGTGTATGAGGGTACCGTTTTCAACAAATTTCTCCAACAATGTTTATTTTTTTTTATTTTTGGATGATAGTCTTTCTAACTGAGGTATAGTGAAACTTCATTATGATTTTTATTTGCATTCCTATAAGGCTATTGTTCCTGAGCATTTTTTCATGTGTCTGATGGTCATTTGTATTTCATCATTTGAAACATGGCTGTTCACGTCCTCTATGTATTTATTTCTTTTCTTTAAGATTTGTTTATGTATTTTTGTACTTTATTTATTTATTGGAAAGTGAGAGTTATGGAGAGAGTAAAAGAGAGAGCTCTTGAATTTGCTGATTCACTACGCAGATAGTGAAATTCGCCAAGGCCTGGTAAAACCAAAGCCAGGAGCATCTACTTCTTCCTTGTGGGTACAGTGGCTAAAATATTTGGGCCATCTTTTGCTGCTTTTATCAGGCCAACAGCATGGAGCTGGATGAGAAGTGAAGCAGCTGGGAAATGAACCAGTGCCCATATGGCATTTCATTGTTGGGAGTGTCTTTATTACTGATTCAATCTCTGTCTTGGCTATTGGTCTATTTTGATTTTATCTTCATGTCTCCATTTTATCAAATTCTGTGTGTCTGGAAATCTATCCATTTCTTCTGGATTTTTCAATTTGTTGGCATTTAGCTGTTTGCAATAATTCCTGATTTTCTTTTTATTTCTATGGTATCAATTGTATCATTTCCTTTTTAATATCTAATTTGATTACTTTGGGCCTTTTTTTCCTTTTTAGTTATTTGAGCTAGTATTTTATTAATTTTTAAAGATTTATTTAAATATTTGAGAGTCAGAGTTACATACAGAGAGAAAGAAAGAAAGAGAAAGAAGTCTTCCATCCTCTGATTCACTCCACAAATAGCTGCAAATGCCAAAGCTGTGCCAATCCAAAGCTAAGAGCCAGGAGTTTCTTCTGGGTCTCCCATGAGGGTACAGGGTCCAAACCCTTGGGCCATCTTCCACTACTATTCCAGTCCATCAGCTGAGAACCGGATTAGTAGAGGAATAGCTGGGAAGCTTGGACACCAACTGGCACTCATATGGGATGCTGTGCTGCAGGAGGAGGCTTAACCTCCTATGCCACAGCACTGGCCCTATGGCTTATCAATTTCATTTATTTGTTTATAAAAGCAGCTCTTCATTTAACTGATATTTTTATATTTTTGATTTGTTTTGTTTATTTCTTCTCCAATTATTATTGTTTCTTTCCCTCTACTAATTTTGGATTTTTTTGTTCTTGTTTTTCTACTTCCTTGAGGTACATCATTAGATCACTTACTTTATATCTTGGCAATTTCTTGATGTAGGCACTAATTGCTATAAACTTTCCTCTTAATGCTATCTTTGTTGTATTCCATAGGTTTTAATATATTGTGTTGTCATTTTTATTCATATAAAGGAAGTCTTTGATTACCTTTTTTTTTTGCCCACTCTTAGAGATATTTACTTTTATTTTATTTTTTAACTTTCATTTAATGAATATAAATTTCCAAAGTTCAGCTTATGGATTACAATGGCTTCCCCCCATATTGTCCCTCCCACCCGCAACTCTCCCCTTTCCCACTCCCTCTCCCCTTCCATTCACATCAAGATTCATTTTCAATTCTCTTTATATACAGAATATCAGTTTAGCATACATTAAGTAAAGATTTCAACAGTTTGCTCCCACGCAGAAACATAAAGTGAAAAATACTGTTTGAGTACTAGTTATAGCATTAAATCTCAATGTACAGCACTCTAAGAACAGAGATCCTACATGAGGAGTAAGTGCACAGTGACTCCTGTTGTTGACTTAAGAAATTGACACTCTTGTTTATGGCATCAGTAATCACCCTAGGCTCTTGTCATGAGCTACCAAGGCTATGGAAGCCCCCTGAGTTCACCGACTCTGATCATATTTAGACAAGGCCATGGTCAAAGTGGAAGTTCTCTCCTCCCTTCAGAGAAAGGTACCTCCTCCTTTGATGACCCGTTCTTTCCACTGGGATCTCACTCAAAGAGATCTTTCATTTAGTTGTTTTTTTTTGTTTGTTTGTTTGTTTATTTTTTTTTCCCAGAGTTTCATGGCTTTCCATGCCTGAAATACTCTCATGGGCTTTTCAGCCAGATCTGCATGCCTTAAAGGCTGATTCTGAGGCCAGAGTGCTGTTTAGGACATCTGTCATTCTATGGGTCTGCTGTGTATCTCACTTCCCATGTTGGATCATTCTCTCCCTTTTTGATTCTATCAGCTAGTATTTGCAGACACTATTCTTGTTTATGTGATCCCTTTGGTTCTTAGTCCTATTATTATGATCAATTGTGAACAGAAATTGATCACTGGGACTAGTGAGATGGCATTGGTACATGCCACCTCGATGGGATTGAATTGGAATCCCCTGGTATGTTTCTAACTCTACCGTTTGAGGTAAGTCAGCTTGAGCATGTCCCGAATTGCACATCTCTTCCCTCTCTTTTTCCCACTCTTATATTTAACAGTGATCACTTTTCAGTTAAGTTTCAGCACTTAAGAATAACTGTGTATTGATTACAGTATTCAACCAAAAGTATTAAGTAGGACAAACAAAAAAAAAATACTAAGAGGGATAACATATTAAGTTGTTCATTAACAGTCAGGGCAAGGGCTGATCAAGTCATCGTTTCTCCTAGTGTTCATTTCACTTTAACAGGTTTCCTTTTTGGTGCTCAGTTAGTTGTCACCTACCAAGGAGAACATGTGGTATTTTTCCCTTTGGGATTGGCTTATTTCACTCAGCATAATGTTTTCCAAATTCCTAACAGCGATCACTTTTCAGTTAAAATTTAAACCCCTAAGAATAATCGTGTGTTAATTACAGAGTTCAACCAATGGTACTAGAAAAAAAAATACTAAAATGGATAAAGTATTATATTGTACATCAATCGTCAGGACAAGAGCTGATCAAGTCACTGTTTCTCATAGTGTCCATTTCACTTCAACAAGTTTCCCCTTTGGTGCTCAGTTAGTTGTCGCTGATCAGGGAGAACATATGATTACCTTTTTAAAAAGATTTATTTATGTATTTGAAAGAGTTTAAACAGAAAGAGGGAGAGAAAGAGAAAGGGGAGGGGGTAGAGGGAGAGAAGGAGGGAGGGAGGGAAGGAAAGCAAGCAAGCAAGCAAGCAAGAAAAGAAAAGAAAATATTTTTCATCTGCTTTTCACTCCCCGAGTGTTTGCAACAGCCTGGACTGTGCCAGGCCAAAACCAGGAGCCAGGAACTTCTTCTGGGACTCTTACTTGGGAAATATGTTGCTTTCTCAGTCCTTTAATGGATGTAAAATGGAACAGCTGGAACATGAATTAGTGTCCTTACGTGATGCTGTCATTGCAGGCAGCATCTTTATCCAGTTATGTCACTATCCGGCTCATGTCCATTGTCCTTTATGGTCCACTGTTCATTCAAGAGCATGACAGTCAGTCTCCATATGTTTGTATATTTTCTAAAGTCTCTTATATTGTTAATTTCTAACTTATGTTGTTAATTTCCAACTTGGTTTCATTGTGTTCAGAAAAAATACATGCATGATATGATTCCAATTTTTTTTAATTTGTTGAGAATTGTTTTATAGACTAACATATGCTCTACCCAAGAGATTGTTCCAAGAACTGACGAAAAGAATGTGTATTCTGCAGCTTTGGGATAAAACGTTTGGTTGTTAGTGTGGATTAGTCCATTGAACATTTTTCTGGTTGATATCTCCGTTGATGAAAGGGGGTGCTGAAATCACCATTATTGTATTGGTACACACGTCTCCCTTTAGGCCTGCACACCACACTCACTCAGGCACATGAACTGCACATAGCACCTATGCTATCCACAGTCTGAGCACAGCCCCCTCTGTGAGGGCCCTCCACAACATTCAGGGAGTTCTGAGCTTGCAGAATGAGACCAGGTGAGCGCCCAGGAACCCAGCCACACCCCATGCCCTTCTCAGTTTCACAGCCTATTTAAGAACTCTCATAGCCACAGGACTCCCACGGTCACAGGACAGGCACAGCGTTTGCAGATACATTACATAGAAAGCTTGCAGTATCTCATGTGAGCCAAGAGTGATAACTTGCATTAGTACAACAATGCTGCTGGCTGTAGTTTCTTTGTATCTTTCTGTTATTTTATATTCCTAACACACAATACAGAATTTCCAAATAAAAAGACTAGATAGGACTGTGAATGCAACAAATCGTGCCTTTTCAACATATACATGCAAAATAAAATATTTAATCAGTCATACTTCCATATGATAATTTCAAAAGTGTGAGAACACATTTAAATAAGTTGCAATAACAACAATTTTCACTAGATAATGCCACAAAATTCACTGACAAAATATTTTATCTAGGAATGAATATCATTAGAAATTCTTAATTAATATATTGAAACCTATTTAAAATTAAGTGTTGCACATATATTTATGATTAAATGTATATAGGAGAACTTAGAATATGAAATGTTTG
Source organism: Oryctolagus cuniculus (assembly GCF_051225735.1). Taxonomy (NCBI): domain Eukaryota; kingdom Metazoa; phylum Chordata; class Mammalia; order Lagomorpha; family Leporidae; genus Oryctolagus; species Oryctolagus cuniculus. Next base: position 77,735,043 of record NC_142874.1, on the reverse strand, counting down.
AGAGAATTCACTCTGCAAATTGAAAAACATTGAAAGTATTTTTTGTTGTTTTTAATGGCAGGACTATTTGTTAGATTTTATAGAATTTGAAGAGGCCTTCTGATTCTATTTTCAACAACAAAAAATGTAGTTAATTAAAAGAAAAAGGAAAGGCATTCAAATATTACTTTTCTTTGTGATTTTTTACCTTTGATCATTCACCTTCTGTCTTTTCAACTCCTCCATGCAGTAAGAAGATGCAGCCCCAAGAAAGTCCTCGAAATGTCAAATTTAACAGCCTGTTACACACAGGGGTTATTGATTTTATACTTATAAAGATAGTTTCTACCAACATGAAGGAAATTTAGTGATTTCTGAAATTGAGCCAATATTATATATTTGTCAGAGTTTTTATTTTGATAAAAATTAAATCATAATAATGCTCTCCAAATAGCATTAATTATTGTGTTTAATGTGTCCAAAAACAGTAAAATTCAGGTGTATTGAAAAAGCTATAGATCTTGGAACGTTTTTCTTAATACTATTTGTTGTATATTTTCCTAAGAAACAGCCATTATTCCATCACCAAAGGTCTATTATACCATAGGCTTGTTAGTAATATTAATAAAATCAATTATTTGAATAGTGTCTGTCTTAATATGCTCTCCTATTCATGGAGAGTTATTGGGATTTCCTGGCCCATTTTTTTATTTTAATTTTATTTTGATTCTCAGTTGTTGGATTTTTGTTTCCTCTGTAGAGAATATAACACTTCAGTGATGGAAAAAAGGAAAGAAGGTAATTTTATATTATTTTAATAAAATGGTATTTAAAGGAAGAAGACCAATTATTAAAGTAACTAAACAGAGAATATATTATTTTATATTTTCTGGTCTCTCAAAGAAAAATCACAAGGTATACACTGAACAGGATTAAAAAAATACATGCCTTAGCAAGTGATGACTAAGAAGAGTATACAATGAAACATAATGAAAGTACAAGTTTTCTTATAAGCATTTGTGCATTTATAAATTATATAATATGGACAATTAAAGCAAATATACTGGTTTCCTAACAAAATGAAAGCGATCATTTTCCTTTATTTGGACTTATTTATTGTATTTTTTTTTTTGACAGGCAGAGTGGATAGTGAGAGAGAGACAGACAGAGAGACAGGTCTTCCTTTGCCCTTGGTTCATCCTCCAATGGCCGCTGCGGCTGGTGCGCTGTGACCAGCGCACCACGCTGATCTGATGGCAGGAGCCAGGTGCTTATCCTGGTCTCCCATGGGGTGCAGGGCCCAAGCACCTGGGCCATCCTCCACTGCACTCCCTGGTCACAACAGAGAGCTGGCCTGGAAGAGGGGCAACTGGGACAGAATCCGGCACCCCAACCGGGACTAGAACCCGGTGTGTCGGTGCCGCTAGGCGGAAGATTAGCCTGTTGAGCTGCGGTGCCGGCTATTTATTGTACTTCTAATAGTTACAAATAACATTAGGTTTTCTCTGGATGACAATTGTAAAAGATCAAGTTCTCAAGTTCTGAGACTACAGTTTATTTTTGTTAGTAAGATTATAATTCACATAAAAACCTTCTTTTCAGGATTTTAGTAGATTCCAAAATTATATAATCACAACTCATATCTCATATAAAACATTCTCATCACACCTAAGAGGCCACTTTCCCATAGTCCATTCCCCGTAGTTCATGGAAACTATTAATCTTCCTGTCCACTGATACTTCTTGGGAATATTTTTTGGATATGTGTTGGTAGGTCTTGCTGCCTATATTACCATGAATTGCAGGTCAAATTTTCTATTAGTTATTAGTTTAGCATTTACTCAATAGTGTTCTTATAACCTTTTGACTGATTAGAACTTTGAAAAATTAGAATCCAAGAGTTATATAGGATTAGATTCATCTGGATTTATAGAAAGTGAATAATTGTAGTGACAGAGCTATTAAACACTCAATTAAAAAATGAACAGAAGATGGTCAAATTCTTTTTTTTAAGATTTATTTATTTATTTGAAAGTCAGAGTTACATAGAGAGAGAAAAGAGATAGAGAGAGAGAGAAAGAGGTCTTCCATCCTATGGTTCACTCTTCAATTGGCCTCAATGGCCAGAACTGCGCCAATCCGAAGCCAGGAGACAGGAGCTTCCTCCCGGTCTCCCACGCAGGTGCAGGAGCCCAAGGACTTGGGCCATTTTCTGCTGCTTTCCCAGGCCAAAGCAGAGAGCTGGATCAGAAGTGGAGCAGCTGGGTCTCGAACCAGCGCCCATATAGGATGCCAGCACTTCAAGCCAAGGCGTTAACCCGCTGTGCCACAGCACCGGCCCCGATGGTCAAATTCTTAGATTTCACTCTAGCTTCATGGACAAGGCACATATGCACTCTGATTTTACCAGAGCCTTCAGGAACCTAGAACAGTGCGTCTCTGGGCTTATGTTATTCAAAAATAATTTTGTTTAATCAGTACAGTATAGCCATATGCTGGCAGGGCATTAGAACAGGTATAAGGGAGGACATAATGCTGACTAAAGCATTAACAGTTATTTTGTTGATTTTCATGGGGTATCTTTTACCTTAGCTGTTTTTGTAGCAATAAAAAGATCAAGAAATAAGTAAATAAAGGGGAAGAAGTGAAAGGAAATACAAATGTTCAATATTGGAGGAAACTGAAGGCACACATATGTAGGCGACTGAACCACTAGAGGGAAGAGAAAGAAAATACAGTCAGGACCATCTTGATAATTGATTGTAAATACTATGCTCAAATCTCGACTATGGGGTCAACACTGCGGTGCAACAGATTAAGCTGCCAATGTCAATGCTGATATCCTCTGTTGAAGTTCTGGTTCAAGTCCTGGCTGCTCTATTTCCAATCCAGCTTCCTGAGAATACACTTGGGAAGGGAGCTGAACATGGCCCAGATGCTTGGGTCCTGCCTCCTATGTGGGTGATCAGGAAAGCATTGCTAGCTCTTAGCTTCGGCATGGCAGTGACCTGGATGTAGTGCTATTTGGGTGAGTGAACCAGCAGGCAGAAGAGTTTTCTCTCTCTTCTCTCTCTTTGCCATTCAAATAAATAAATCTTTAGTTTTCTAAAGTCTAACTGCAGTGTGCAAGTTTAGATGTCATGGAGATGAAGAACTGGTAAGTTTCATAGTTTATATAGTTGACATGGTGACATTATGGATTTTAAGATTTTAGAGATGCAATAATTTGAGTTTGAGGCATGGTTGTGTTTTAGGTGAAATAGAGGTGTAGTGGGATCACTGAAAATTTATAACATGTTCAGTCTGATGTTAAAAAATACCTAACTCTTTGAAACAGAGTAAGGGATTGCAAGAATGACTTCAGGAATGCTCTTTGGAACTTTTTAAAATTATTTTATGTATTAATTTGAGAGGTAGAGTTACAGACAATGAGAGGGAAAGACAGAGAGAGAAGTCTCATCTGCTGGTTCTCTCCCCAAATATCTTCAATGGCTGGAGCTGGGCTGATCTGAAGCCAGGAGCCAGAAGCTTCGTCTGAGTCTCCCAGGCGGGTGCAGGGGCCCAACTGCTTTGCCAGATCATAGCAAAGTGCTAGGTCAGAAGAGGAGCAGCCAGGACTAGAACAGGCACTCATATAGGATACCAGCACTGCAAGTGGAAGATTAACTGACTGTGTCACCTTGCCAGCCCCATGGAACAAATTTAACATCTTAAAGAATTACTAATTAGTTCATCTATTTGCATGTGGTCATGTAATGTTTACTTAAGAGTAATTACCTTCTGAAAGCTAAACTTTGGCAGTTTGGCAGGTTTCATCAAGTCCTTTTGGAAGCAACTAATAAAGCCACATAAACTGTGTTATTTGAAAAATACTTATAATAGACTGCTTAAGATATGGCAAGCAGCCTCTTCTTAGTTGCTGAAATAAAACAGGTAGCAGTAAAACTTTAAAAAAAAAAAGATTTATTAATTTACTTGATGCAGAGTTACAGAAAGACAGGAGAACCATCGAAAAAGGTCTTTCATCAGGTGATTCACTCCCAAATTGCCAGCAATGGCCTGAGCTGGGCCAGTCAGAAGCCAGGAGCCAGGAGCTTCTTCCAGGTCTACCATGTTGATGCAAGAACTGCGCCATCCTCTGCTACTTTTCCATGCCAGTATCAGGCCAATATCAGAACTCCATCAGAAATGGAGCAGTTGGACTGGAACTCACGCCCATATGGGATGTTTTTCCCGGGGACAGAGGCTTCTTGCTACACCACAGCTCCAACTCCAGCAACAGAATTTGAACATTGTTGGCTTTGCAGTTTCTTCGTTTATTTATCTATTCATCTATTTTTAAAAAGATGTATCTATTTATTTGAAACTCAAAATTGACAGAGGAGAGACAGAGATGTATCTTATATCGACTGTTTCACTGCTCAAATGTCCACAATAGCCATGGCCAGATCATGCCCAGAGGTAAAGAACATCATCTCGGTCTTCCACATGAGTGGTAGGAACTCAAGCACCTGGACTATCATCCTCCACCTTCGGGAGACATTAGCAGGAATGTGGATAGGAAAACTGAATAGACAGGACTCCTATATGGGATGCAGGCAGCCCAAGCAGTCGCTTAACATGCTGTGCCACAACACCCGCCCCTGCTGTTTATTTTTATACTGATTTTGTGGTGATTTTCTTGGTTTGCGTGCAGCTAAATTAAGGATTTTGATTGTTGGGGACTTCTGTCAGAGTTCTATCCTCTCTTGGATGAGACTGACAGAAGCTAGCTTATTAGAGTTTTGTTTCGGTTTGTTTGTGAATTCCACTCAATTAAGAATTCCTTACATACTGGGCAGACAACTCCTTAACATCTGAACCAATACAGTTGTTTGCTTTTGATCCTGATTTAACTCATAGAACTAAAACTATCAGTGGCTCAAGTTTCTGAATCTGTAATGGAGTAAAAACTATATCTTTTATATTTGGCTCCTTTTGATATTAATAAGTTAGAATATGGATGATATTAAAAATGATTGAAGAGAAATACCAGCATACTGATAAATAGCTACTTGTGTGAATGACATCCCGCCAATTTAAAGAATATAAGAAAAGCAAACTTTTATTACCTTAAGTGCTAAATAAAAATCCTGCTGCTAGAGACTTTGTACTTAGAAACATTTAAAAAATCAAAGTGTATTGGAGACTCCACTGTAGCACAGTGGATTAAGCAACAATCTGCAATATTGGCATCCCATATGGGCACCAGTTGTTGTCCTGGCTGGCAAAATACTGAATGATGCTTGTCATGTCATTGTATTTACATGTAAATTCTAGAAAAATCTGTTCTTATATTAAAAATGCATTTGGCCAAAATTGAAATTGTTGTGCAACTAATCTATGCCTACAGTATCATATGTGAGTTATGCTTCTTATTTAATCGAGTATGACAAATAATAAAAAGCTACTATTTGAAAATTTCTTCATAGAAATGGCTTATTGGATCAACGTTCAAAAATTATCATGGCCTGGAGGGTTAGAACCATAGCAAGATTCCAAGGGACTCAAAAAAGAAAGAAATGTATCCAATTTTAAAATTATTCAAGGTACAATCTAATGAAGAATGTATTTTGGGCTTGGTTTCAAAACCTTGAGAGAGAAGAGTAAACAATAGTGTCTGTTAGAATCCCAGTATGTCGTTCCAAAGAAAATTTCCAGACAGGTGTTAATTATATGGCGTAACAATCATTCAAAACTTCAAGATTCAACTTCGTAGCTTCATGTGACATTAGGACTCAGGCTATACCATACAAATAACTAGACAAATATATGAGGCTAGCATTTCTGGGCCTAAGAGTATTTGTTGGAATTTGCTTTTATGATACATGGAAAACTATCAGAAAAAGTACACAAAGTTTGTAAGGAAACAAAAGTACAATAATGTATTTTATTCACTATCTGAGAATTTACATTGTGGAAATAGAGGTTAATGTGTAGATACTCGTTTGGTGGAGGTACAAAAGATGTCTGTGCAGTAAAATAGATAATGGCAAGATACGATTTTAAAACCAGGTTTCTACCTGTAATTGAGAAGCCCTCAAAACTGCAATATCATGCAGACAAAAAATACTAGAAATGTTATTTCTAATTTGTTCTCTTTTTAAATAAAAATAGATTTAAACAGTTGTTCATGTAAACTTATTTGAATAAAATTGTAATCACTTTATAAATGCTACTTTTAAAAAGCCATCGATTCATAGGTTAGATTTAGTAAGGTTTTCTACATGACTACACTGCATGTTATATACTAAACTGAATGCTATATATGAAACATTAAATGTCATATTTTAAAATCAATCATCAATCATCTTCTTTCTTATATTATTAGATTAGCTAAAATGTCCAAGACACCTTTAAGTGAGGATATTTCAGAATTGTATAAAAAGTACCAATTCTTGATTTTCTTTACTATGGTCATTGCTCCCTGAATTAGTTAAACCTTAAAGTGTAACATTCAGTTTATTTTTAAAGGCATGTCTTCATAAAAATGATGATTCTTATTTAGAAAGACAAGTTATAATTTAGATTTATAATAGCATGAATCTTATATTTTGGTTGACTTTTTTTTTATGGTAACCTCAATAGCTACAGCTTTGATCAACTCTATGCTTTTAGAAGGGTCATTTTGCTTTCTCTGGGATTGTGAATAATGGATTACTGATGTATAATGTGTTCCTAAAACCTAGGACTGCTTTGTTTAATACTATGTGTCAGTTACAATGATGTTGAAAAGGGACTCAGTGCAAGAGGAGCATTGGAGAATATACTGCTATGCCTGGTGAATATGAACGAAACTCTATCTTAATTGCTTCATTTTAATATAATTATCTACCAGCACCTCAAGAGATATCCAAGAATATGAAACTTTGATTTAATACTTGTTTGGGACCCTTGTTTATAAATGGATATTATGTGTTTACTAAGTGATTTATAGGTTACTACTCTACTGGCATCTTTGTATCTGGTTAAATATGTTCTTAGGTGATATATCGTTTGAATTATTTGACTGTGAACAGTTCAAAATCTCACCACATATATCCTAGTAGCACATGATATTCAATTGGATCTGGTAAATGAAATAAAATATATTTGATATACTTAGAGGATTTACTCACTTGATAAACTCTATTTGATATCTTAAAGCAATATTCATATAAAACATTTGAATACATGTAAAATGTTTGCTAATTGGGAAATCATAGTTCAATTTTCTTAAAAGACAGCTGGGCTCTCAGAACACAATTGCAACCATAGATTGCTTTTTCTGATTATTAGAATAAATAACAGATGGGTTTTGTGTGAACACTGCTCTACTTAAGTGATTACAAGAAAAAAATGAATCTTAAACAGTCATTCACAGAGCTGTATCAGAATAACGTGTTAGAACATATTCATTGATATCTAGTTCACACTCCCAAATGCTTGCAAATTTTAGAGTAAAAAGATGTCAAATACTGCAATAATGCTAAAAGTTATTTTACTATTTTTGCCATAAAATCAGGCATCTTTGTTTAAGTGAATTCAATAGGTTTTTAAACTTCACATATTTGTGCTGAGGATAAGACTACTTTCACTATTTTAAATATGTTATATGAAATTGACATATTTTTAAAAACAAACACATTTAAAGATTGTTTTCATCTGATATACTAAAGTTTGCTTAGGTATATTAATGCCTAAATTTATGCACTAATACATCTAAATACTTTGGACATACTTTTTCTCATTTTAGTAGAAAATATTCGCAAGAATGTGTATATCAGAAACTCAATCAGATATACGAACCCATTTTTTTACCAAATAGCCATGGTTAGTTAGTGTTCTATTTCCTGACAAGAATTTTGATTATAAGATAATCTAAAAGAGCTTTCAAATAATTTGTTGCAATTCTATAAAAAAGTAGCATTAGTAACTATAGCAATAATAATAGTAATCATGATGCTAATAACTACTGTTAGTTTCAATAGCCAGGCCTATACCAGTATGTTGCGAAAACTATCCTTTGTAAAAATTGTTCATTAACAATGGGTCATAGAAGAAATTAAAAGAGAAATCAAAAATTTTCTGGAAGTAAATGAGGATAACAGCACAACATACCAAAACTTATGGGACGCAGCAAAAGCAGTGTTAAGAGGAAAGTTTATATCAATAAGTGCCTACATCAAGAAATTGGAAAGACACCAAATAGATGAGCTTTCAATTCACCTCAAGGATCTAGAAAACCTACAGCAAACCAGACGCAAATCTAGTAGGAGAAGAGAAATAATTAAATCCAGAGAAGAAATTAACAGATTGATTCCAAAAAAAAAAAAAAAAATTACAAAAAATCAGCCAAACGAGGAGCTGGTTTTTGAAAAAATAAACAAAATTGACACCCCATTGGCCCAACTAACTAAAAAAAGAAGAGAAATGATCCAAATCAATAAAATAAGAGATGAAAAAGGAAACATAACAACAGACACCACAGAAATAAAAAGAATCATCAGAAATTACTACAAGGACTTGTATGCCAGCAAACTGGGAAACCTATCAGAAATGGATAGATTCCTGAACACATGCAACCTACATAAATTGAACCAGGAAGACATAGAAAACCTAAACAGACCCATAACTGAGACAGAAATGGAAACAGTAATAAAGGCCCTCCCAACAAAGAAAAGCCCAGGACCAGATGGATTCACTGCTGAATTCTACCAGACATTTAAAGAAGAACTAACTCAAATTCTTCTCAAACTATTCAGAACAATCAAAAAAGAGGGGGTCCTCCCAAATTCTTTCTATGAAGCCAGCATCACTTTAATTCCTAAGCCAGAAAAAGTTGCAGCATTAAAAGAGAATTACAGACCAATATCCCTGATGAACATAGATGCAAAAATCCTCAATAAAATTCTCGCCAATAGAATGCAACAACACATCAGAAAGATCATCCACTCAGACCAAGTGGGATTTATCCCTCGTATGCAGGGATGGTTCAATGTGCGCAAAACAGTCAATGTGATACACCACATTAACAGACTGCAGAAGAAAAACCATATGATTCTCTCAATAGATGCCGAGAAAGCATTTGAAAAAATACAACACCCTTTCATGATGAAAACACTAAGCAAACTGGGTATGGAAGGAACATTCCTCAATACAATCAAAGCAATCTATGAAAAACCCACGGCCAACATCCTATTGAATGGGGAAAAGTTGGAAGCATTTCCACTGAGATCTGGTACCAGACAGGGATGCACACTCTGACCATTGCTATTCAATATAGTTCTGGAAGTTCTAGCCAGAGCTATTAGGCAAGAAAAAGAAATGAAAGGGATACAAATTGGGAAGGAAGAACTCAAACTATCCCTCTTTGCAGATGACATGATTCTTTACTTAGGGGACCCAAAGAACTCTACTAAGAGACTATAGGAACTCATAGAAGATTTTGGCAAAGTAGCAGGGTATAAAAACAATGCACAAAAATCAACAGCCTTTGTATACACAGGCAATGCCATGGCTGAGGAAGAACTTCTAAGATCAACCCCATTCACAATAGCTACAAAAACAATCAAACACCTTAGAATAAACTTAACCAAGGACGTTAAGGATCTCTACGATGAAAATTACAAAACCCTAAAGAAAGAAATAGAAGAGGACCAAAAAATGGAAAAATCTTCCATGCTCATGGATTGGAAGAATCGACATCATCAAAATGTCCATTCTCCCAAAAGCAAATTATACATTCAATGCAGTACCAATCAAGATACCGAAAACCTTCTTCTCAGATCTGGAAAAAATGATGCTGAAATTCATATGGAGACACAGGAGACCTCGAATAGCTAAAGCAAACTTGGACAACAAAAACAAAGCTGGAGGCATCACAATACCAGATTTCAGGACATACTACAGGGCAGTTGTAATCAAAACAGCATGGTACTGGCACAGAAACAGATGGATCGACCAATGGAACAGAATTGAAACACCAGAAATCAATCCAAACATCTACAGCCAACTCATATTCGATCAAGGATCCAAAAACCAATCCCTGGAATAAGAACAGTCTATTCAATAAATGGTGCTGGGAAAACTGGATTTCCACGTGCAGAATCATTAAGCAAGACACCTACCTTTCACCTTACACAAAAAATTCACTCAACATGGATTAAAGACTTAAATCTACAACCTGACACCATCAAATTATTAGAGAGCATTGGAAAAACCCTGCAAGATATAGATACCGGCAATGACTTCTTGGAATACACCCCAGAAGCACAGGTACTCAAAGCCAAAATTAACAAGTGGGATTAAATCAAATTGAGAAGTTTCTGTACTGCAAAAGAAACAGTCAGGAGAGTGAAGAGGCATCCAACAGAGGGAAAATATATTTGCAAACTATGCAACAGATAAAGGGTTGATAACCAGAATCTACAAAGAAATCAAGAATCTCAGCAACATCAAAACAAACAACCCACTTAAGAGATGGGCCAAGGACCTCAATAGACATTTTTCAAAAGAGGAAATCCAAATGGCCAACTGACACATGAAAAAATGTTCAAGATCACTAGAAATCAGGGAAATGCAAATCAAAACCACAATGAGGTTTCACCTCACCTCAGTTAGAATGGCTCACATTCAGAAATCCACCAACAATAGATGCTGGAGAGGATGTGGGGAAAAAGGGACACTAACCCACTGTTGGTGGGAATGCAAACTGGTCAAGCCACTATGGAAGTCAGTCTGGAGATTCCTCAGAAACCTGAAGATAACCCTACCATTCAATCCAGCCATCCCACTCCTTGGAATTTACCCAAAGGAAATGAAATTGGCAAACAAACAAGCTGTCTGCACATTAATGTTTATTTCAGCTCAATTCACAGTAGCTAAGGCCTGGAACCAACCCAAATGCCCATCAACAGTAGATTGGATAAAGAAATTATGGGACATTTACTCTACAGAATACTATACAGCAGTCAAAAACAACGAAACCCGGTCATTTGCAAAAAGATGGAGGAGTTTGGCAAACATCATGCTGAGTGAATTAAGCCAGTCCCAAAGGGACAAATATCATATGTTCTCCCTGATCAACGACAACTAACTGAGCAGCAAAGGGGAAACTTGTTGAAGTGAAATGGACACTATGAGAAAGAGTGACTTGATCAGCTCTCATCTTGACGGTTGATGTACAATGTAATACTTTATCCATTTTAGTATTTTTTTGTTCTAGTACCATTGGTTGAACTCTGTAATTAACACACAATTATTCTTAGGTGTTTAAATTTTAACTGAAAAGTGTCCCTGTTAGGAATTTGGAAAACATTATGCTGAGTGAAATAAGCCAATCCCAAAGGGACAAATACCACATGTTCTCCCTGATAGGTGACAACTAACTGAGCACCAGAAAGGAAACCTGTTAAAGTGAAATGAACACTAGGAGAAACGGTGACTTGATCAGCCCTCGCCCTGACTGTTGATGAACAACTTAATATGTTATCCCTCTTAGTATTTTTTTGTTTGTTCTACTTAATACTTTTGGTTGAATACTGACTTGAACTTGAGAATCTCAAGCATTAACTTAACTGCAGCAACAAATGTCCTTGCCAAGAGAATTCTTATTAAAAATAAGTACTGGGACCAGCACTGTGGCATAGAGGGTAAAGCCGCTGCCTGAAATGCCAGCATCCCATATGCCGGTTTGAGTCCTGGCTGCTCTACTTCCAATCAAACTCTCTGCTATGGCCTGGCAAAGCAGTAGAAGATGGCCCAAGTCCTTGGGCCCTTTCACCCACATGTGAGAGCTGGAGGAAGCTCCTTGCTCCTGGCTTCGTGTCAGCACTGCTCCAGCAGTTGCAGACAACTGAGGAGTGAACCAGCAGATGGAAGACCTCTTCTCTCTCACTCTCTCTCTTTCACTCTGCCTCTCCTCTCTGTGTAACACTGACCTTCAAATAAAAAATACCACTTGTTCTCCCTGATAGGTGACAACTAACTGAGCACCAAAAAGGAAACCTGTTAAAGCGAAATGAACACTATGAGAAACGGTGACTTGATCAGCCCTCGCCCTGACTGTTGATGAACAACTTAATATGTTATCCCTCTTAGTATTTTTGTTATTGTTGTTCTACTTAATACTTTTGGTTGAATACTGTAATCAATACACAATTATTCTTAAGTGCTGAAACTTAACTGAAAAGTAATCACTGTTAAATATAAGAGTGGGAATAAGAGAGGGAAGAGATGTGCAATTCAGGACATGCTCAAGCTGACTTACCTCAAACGGTAGAGTTAGAAACATACCAGGGGATTCCAATTCAATCCCATCAAGGTGGCATGTACCAATGCCATCTCACTAGTCCCAGTGATCAATTTCTGTTCACAATTGATCATAATGATAGGACTAAGAACCAAAGGGATCACATAAACAAGAATAGTGTCTGCAAATACTAGCTGATAGAATCAAAAAGGGAGAGAACGATCCAACATGGGAAGTGAGATACACAGCAGACCCATAGAATGGCAGATGTCCTAAACAGCACTCTGGCCTCAGAATCAGCCCTAAAGTCATTCGGATCCGACTGAAAATCCCATGATAGTGTTTCAGGCATGGAAAGCCAAGACACTCTGGGGAAAAAAAAATAACTAAATGAAAGATCTCCACGAGTGAGATCCCAGTGGAAAGAACGGGACATCAAAGAAGGAGGTACCTTTCTCTGAAGGGAGGAGAGAACTTCCACTTTGACCATGGCCTTGTCTAAATATGATCAGAGTCGGTGAACTCAGGGGGCTTCCATAGGCTTGGCAGCTCATGACAAGAGCCTAGGGTGATTCCTGAGGCCATAAACAAGAGTGTCAATTTGTTAAGTCAACAACAGGAGTCACTGTGCACTTACTCCTCATGTGGGAGCTCTATCCTTAGTGTGCTGTACATTGTGATTTAATGCTATAACTAGTACTCAAACAGTATTTTTCACTTTATGTTTCTGTGTGGGAGCAAACTGTTGAAATCTTTACTTAATGTATGCTAAACTGATCTTCTGTATATAAAGAGAATTGAAAATGAATCCTCATGTGAATGGAAGTGGAGAGGGAGTGGGAAAGGGGAGGGTTGCGGGTGGGAGGGACACTATGCGGGGGGAGCCATTGTAATCCATATTCTGTACTTTGGAAATTTATATTCATTAAATAAAAGTTAAAAAAATTGTTCATTATTTAATCATATTTCGAGGTTTACTCTATGGTATTTTTTTCATGGAAGCACATGAAATCTACTGTCTTAGCAAATTCTAGTCTTTATTACCATATTATTAGGTACAGTCACCATCCTACAAATTAGATTACTAGGCTTTTTCATATTACACACTGGAGTTTTGCGCACTGTGACCAACATCTCCCATCATCCTCCCAGCCGCTTCTCTCTCACTCTACTTGCTGCTTCCATATATTCTCCCTTTGCAGATTCTACATATAAATGAGATCATGCAATATTGCCCCTTCGATGTCTGCCTTATCTTGCCCTGCATAGTCTTTCAGCTTCATCCATGTTTTAACAAATGACAGGCTCTCCTGCTTGAAGACTGAATAATATCCCATTGTGCATATACGGCACATCTCCTTCATTCACCCATCCATCAGCAGACACTTCAATTGTTTCATACATTGGCTGTTGGCAGTGCTGTGTGAAAGCTGCTGTGAACATGAGAGTGATGGTTTCTCTCTTACATTTTTCATTATTTTTAAATATCTCACATTTATTTGCAATTATATATTCAGTATTCAATACATAGAAGAGAAAATCATATCAGAAAACTTTTTTCCAAGACCATATCTTTTATGAAACTATTTACTTTCTATTTCATATTCATATACATTTCCCTTCTATTTGCTTTTATTTTTACCTGTGACATCTTATTTTTATTTAAAAAACAGGAATTGCTTCATAAAAATGCAAATGACTAAAAAATCTCAAATATAATTGTTACCTTTAACTTGTCATCTATTGAATGTCATCTATTAAAGATGGTCACAATTTAAACAAAAAATAAGTAAACTGACCCTAAGCCTACATACTGGAGTTTTTGACCTAGGATTTACTTTTGTTTCTTGGAAGCAATTCTCAAATTTTGAATATACTCCCATTTTGGAGCATAATTTCGAGTCCCAGCTGCTCTGCTTCTGATCCAGATTCCTGCTAATGAGACTGAGAAAGCTGCTGAAGATGATCCAAGTAGTTAGACCACTGCCTTCCATGTGGGAAATCCTGATGCAGTTATGGACTCCTGGCTTAGGACTGCACCAGCCTTGGCTTTGAGGCCATTTGGGGAGTGAACTAGTAAATACTATCTCTCTCTCTCTCGCTCGCTCTCGCTCTCGCTCTCTCTCTCTTTATTTCTATCTCAGTCTACCTGATAAATAAGCAAGCAAATCTTTAAAAAAGAAAACTGACTAAACAATTTTATAATAAACTGGCTTATTTTTATGACATATATTTGAATGTTGTCATGTGAAATAAATATTACAAACGTTCAAAATAATTTACCATGGCCCATACAACTATAAAAATAATAAAATTTTCTAATAGGGTGGAAACAAGAGGTATATGTACATGCATTTATTTTATTATATGATGAGGTAATCACAAAGTCACATTCTAGCTGATGTCTCACATTGTTTCTTAAATAGAACACTCTCACATCTTCCTCACGATTGCAAGGGTCAGTCTCCTCTCCCTCTCCTCTGAAAACTGCATAGCTTGTTGATCTGTTATCAGACTTATTTTGTGAACACATGAGTGATCTCAGAAGCTCATGGTAAGGTCATATTATGAAAAAACTGTACATGAATTTCAAATTATTTTGGAACAAAATAATTATAACTGAACTTTCCACAAACTTTTGAGTACCCTCCTCCAATTATTTGCACCTTTTCTCAAATCAGAGTATGTATTCATTAGTTTCTAACCTTGTGTTTGATTACTGTAGGTGCTAGTTTGAATAACATGTACTTAGTCAGTAATAGGATCAGTCAGAACAAGTTATATTTCTGCTCAGAATTAAATACCCTTGTCTTTTCTAGTTTGTTTAACTGCCCAACATGTTGAACCTACTAAACGAATTCTAATTAACTTAAATGTTAAAGTCAGAATCAGTTAGAACATTTGAAATACAGCTTTAAATCATTACAACATGAAGGAATAATTTAACACACTTCATCAGCAACAAGCCACATTAGGGAACTGAAAGCCTTAACAAAATGGACTAAAAGCTTAAAATACATTCTAGCATTACTCTTTAATTGATATATTCAAAATTCAATGAAGTAATATGCTAATAACTAGATAGTCAGGAGTTTTAATAAAACAAATTTAGTTTGTGGTGAAAAAGCAAATCTTTCTGATAAACTGAATTCCTCTCTATATTTACACATAGTATACTTTAGGTGACAAAATACTTAATAGTAATTTTACAATAACATAGTTTTTTTTTACCTCTATGTCTTACTGCTTTTCTATTCTCTATCATTATTGCTAATTTTGTAATTCCAAAAACTGGTTTTCTCTATTTTCTTGTGTCCACATTCATTTGTAGTTCCTCCTTTCTACATGATCATGTCCATTAAATATCCTTTCACAGAAAATTCAGATCCTTAGGGCAAAAAGCAACGACAGTATTTTTTTCTTTAAAGATTTATTTATTTATTTGAAAGGCAGAGTTACAGATAGAGTGAGGGATGCACAGTGAGATCTTTCATCTTCTGGTTCACACCCCAGAAGGGGGTGGGGCCAAGCTGAAACCAAGAGGCAGGAGTTTCTTCTGGGTCTCCCATGTGGATTCAGGGGCCAAGTACTTGGGCCATCTTGTTCTACTTTCCCAGGAGCATTGGCAGGGAGCTGGATGAAGTAGAACAGCTGGAACTCCAACTGGAACCCAATGGGATGCTGGCATCTCAGGCAGCAGCTTTATGTTCTATGCCACAATGACAGCCTCTATCATTTTTTTGTCTTAGTGTAACTGATATAAGAAAAAGATTGTGTGCATTATTAATTGCCACACTAAATACTGAGAAATATATCAATATACCAATGGAAGTAAGAAAGTAGTCATGTGCATTACAATGTTAAACTTGGAAAGCAGAGTGGGATTTATCTGTTGAGATGAAAAGGAGTCATACATCTCCATGCTCATATAAAGATGCTAAGGATGTCTCTGTTTATATTTAAAAAATCAGATTTAAATTGGACATGCACCGAAAATCAATGCAGTATAATCAATCAACCACACCTGTAACTTGTACTAAAGAGAGTTAACCCTAGCAATGTGAAACTACTACATTAATGAAAACAAGGGCAGGCACTGTGGCACAGCATAATAAGGGACTGCTTGGAATGCACGCATCCTGTATAGGTGTGACAGTTCAAGTTGAAACTGCTCTGCTTGTCATACAACTTTCTACTTACTAATGCATCCTAGGAAGCAATAGATGATGGATGAACTGCCTGGGGCTCATGTGGGATGGGAGACCCAGATGAAGCTTCAGACTCCTGCCTCTGGCTTGTCCATACCAGCCCTGGCTCTTGCAGATATTTGGAGAATGAACCAGCAGATGGAAGCGCTCTCTCTCTCTCTCTCTCTCTCTCCAGAGTGCCTAGGCTGTAGTCCTGGCTGGCTCTGCTTTCAATTCCAGCTTTGTGCTAACATGCACCCTTGGAAGAAGCAGATGATGGCTCAAATATGTGGGTCCCTCATACTCAGATGGGAGACCTGGGATGAGTTTGGGACTGCTCGCTTCAACCTGACCCAGCCCTAGTTCTTGTGGAAATTTTGAGAATCAACCAGCAAATGAAAGGTCTTTTTCTCCCTCTGCCATTCAGATATAAAAACTAAAAAGTGGTCTACCATGTGATCCATCCATCTCATTACTGGATATAGATTAAAAAAAGAAATGAAATCATATCAAAAAGATACTAGTATTCACATATTTATTGCAGCAGTTTACACAATATTGAAGTTATAGAATCAACTAAGATGTACTTCATCAGATGAATGAATAAAGAAAACATGGCTTATATAAACAATGGGAATTATTTAGCCTTAAAAAGAATGAAATATTGTAATTTTCAGCAAAATCGATGGAACTGAGGAATCTACATTAAGTGAATAAGACAGAAAGAAGTGTCACACATTCTCCTTTGTATATGGAACACTAAAACGGTTAACTTGAACACAGAGCAGTGATTACCAGAGATGCGAAAGGAATGAGGGGAAAAGGGAGGCCACAGGAAGGCTGAATAACAGACATCAACGCATTGTTGGCTAGAAGGAAAAAGTAGTCTAAAACACTGTGTTGTAACTGTAGTTCACAATAAACTACTATCTGTATTTCTGAGTGAACAGAACTGCTTGAAGGATCCAGACACAAAGTAATGACAAGAGAAGGGAATGTTTATCACCTTCATGTGATAAATAGCCATTGTGTACATTTATTATAATTACACACTTCCACCTATAAATATGTACAGTTAAAATAATTTTAAATAAGTTAATAAATAAAAATATCAAGTTGCTCATCAACTTGATATGTTATCCCTCTTATTATTTTTTCGTTTGTTCTACTTAATACTTTTGGTTGAATACTGTAATCAATACACAATTATTCTTAAGTGCTGAAACTTAACTGAAAAGTAATCACTGTTAAATATAAGAGTGGGAATAAGAGAGGGAAGAGATGTGCAATTCGGGACATGCTCAAGCTGACTTACCTCAAACGGTAGAGTTAGAAACGTACCAGGGGATTCCAATAAAATCCCATCGAGGTGGCATGTACCAATGCCATCTCACTAGTCCCAGTGATCAATTTCTGTTCACAATTGATCGTAATGATAGGACTAAGAACCAAAGGGATCACATAAACAAGAATCTGCAAATACTAGCTGATATAATAAAAAAAGGGAGAGAACGATCCAAGATGGGAAGTGAGATACACAGCAGACCCATAGAATGGCAGATGTCCTAAACAGCAATCTGGCCTCAGAATCAGCCCTAAAGGCATTCTGATCCGGCTGAAATGCCCATGAGAGTATTTCAGGCATGGAAAGCCAAGACACTCTGGGAAAAAAAAAAAAAAAAAAAAAAAAAAAAAAAAAAAAAAAAAACCCTAAATGAAAGATCTCCACGAGTGTGAGATCCCAGTGCAAAGAACGGGTCATCAAAGAAGGAGGTAACTTTCTCTGAAGGGAGGGGAGAACTTCCACTTTGACCATGGCCTTGTCTAAATATGATCAGAGTCGGTGAACTCAGGGGGCTTCCATAGCCTTGGAAACTCATGACAAGAGCCTAGGGTGATTACTGATGCCATAAACAAGAGTGTCAATTTGTTAAGTCAACAACAGGAGTCACTGTGCACTCACTCCTCATGTAGGATCTCTGTCCTTAGTGTGCTGTACATTGAGATTTAATGCTATAACTAGTCCTCAAACAGTATTTTTCACTTTATGTTTCTGTGTGGAAGCAAACTGTTGAAATCTTTACTTAATGTATGCTAAACTGATCTTCTGTATATAAAGAGAATCGAAAATGAATCTTGATGTGAATGGAAGGGGGGAGGGAGTGGGAAAGGGGAGGGTTGCGGGTGGGAGGGATGTTATGGGGGGGAAGCCATTGTAATCCATATTCTGTACTTTGGAAATTTATATTCATTAAATAAAAGTTTAAAATAAATAAATAAATAAAATATATTTTCAGATCTTTATTCCCACCAGTGCTTTATGTCTGAGAGTGAATTGAAATCTACCATCGCACTTACAATTTCATTATTTGCCTTTTTAATATTTTAAAACCACATTGCTGGGTGCACATTCATTTAGATATGAAAAATCTTATCATTGGCCTCTGTAGGTCTACTAATGCTTTTACCTTCCAGAACTATCCGCTATATATTACCATGCTTATCCTAGGGTTTGTTCAGTGAAAGCTTGTTGACATAATTGTACTATCATTTTATTTTTAATATCTTTTATGTTTAGTGGCTGTCTACTAAGCAGTACATAACTGAAACAATTGTATGTGAAAATCTTAACTTTTCAGTTATAGTATTAGTTCATTTACTTTGAATATAAAATCTGATATAAATAGGCTTATTTGAACTTTATGTTAATTATATTGTACTTGACCTCTCATATTGTACTTGATCTCTCATTCCTTGCATTCTTCTACATTAATCAAATAACTGTTATTCAAAACTATTTCTTTTTGCAAGTATTTTAGTGATTTCCTTCAGATTCCTACATACTTTATTGACTTATTAATGTCCAATAAAATTACTATAAAACACATTATCATATGTGTATTTGTGAATTTATCTGCTTTTCTATTTATTTATACATCTACTATAATTTCCTACAAAGTTTTTCTTTCTTTGATTGTTGTGATATTGGTGATACGCTATCATTATCTTATGTAGTCAATATTTTATCAGTATTCATTCAAAAGTATAGAAATATTTGTGATTTTATTTTCACTTTAATTCCACTCTGGTACTCAGCAGCTCCTGTTTTGTTTACCTTCAGCCAGAATAATTACTTTAATTATTCCTTTAAGTATACTTTTGTTAGCAACAATTGTTATTTTACTTTGTGAATGTTTTCATCCCTCCTTATTTTTTGAATGCCAAAATATAGAATTGACAAAATATAGAACTCTAGTCTGGAAATTATTTTACTTCAGCACTTTCAATATGTCACTCATTTTTTTTCTAGCTTCCACCTTTGATCTATTGAAAAATTAGCTGTCACACAACTGTTTCCCAAATATCCATCAGCCTGATTTATTTTTTTATTTTATATTGTTATAATAGAAAACTTCTCATCCTGGAAGGTTTCCTCCACCCCCAGAACTGGCAATGTCTACAAAGAAATTTTTAATTGTCATAGCAAGGGCTTGCTACTGGCATCTAGTGGTCAGTAACTAAGAATGCTGCTAAATTTGCCATCTTAATTCACTGAACACACACACACACACACACACACAAGTGTTTTCCAGCTCAAAATGTCAAAGTGTGGATGTTGAGAAATTTCATATTTATTAAAATTTCTGTCCCATGGAGTTATTTATCTTTTTTCCATATTATTTTTAATATGCCTGTATTAATTAATAGACCTGTATTTTAAACAGTACAATGATTAGCTTTTCTTTAAGCAGTTTTCAAAAAAATGTGAAAATTATGTTCCTCCTATATTTTACATATATGGGAATAAATTTCAAAAGGAATTTCCAATATTTCTAATATGAAAATAAATTGTAAAATACTAATAAGTAACATAAAATAATCGGGAGAATATGCTATATCCTGGAATAGAGTTCTTATTAGTGTAAAAATCGTAGTTCCACTCAAACTGAAGATTAAAAAAAAGAAAGAAAGAAAGGAGGAAGCTTGATAGGGCAAGAGAGGGAAGGGGTGAAGTGTGGTTATCTTAGAATTTTATCTATTAAATACATGAAATCTGTTCTCTTTATATTAATGGTTTTTCTTTAAAAAAAAAAAAAAGCCAGTTCTGGAGAGATCACAACTTATCAAACAAAAGGTAAAATAATGCAATGTTCAGTAGAAATTAAAAGACTATCTCCAAGACTTAATGAAGGATCAAAGATTTTTTTAAATGGGACATGCACACACAAAAAAACAAATTAAAAAAAGTATAATATGTTTGACAGCATTAGCATTAAGAAAGTCTGTTTTTCCTTTTTGGGGAGAATTTGAGCAAGTATTTATTCATTTATTTATTTTTAAAGTTTTTATTTAATGAATGCATTTTTCATAGGTACAACTTTAGGAATATAGTGGATCTTTCCCCTATACCCACCCTCCCTCCCCCACTCACATCCCATCTCCTACTCCCTCTCCCATCTCCTTCTTCATTACGGTTCATTTTTAGTTTAATTTTATATGCAGAGGAGCAACTCTATATTAAGTACAGATTTCAACAGTTTGCACCCCCCCACACACAATATATATAGAGTACAGTTTGAGAACAAGTTTTGTAGTTAATTCTCACAGAACAACTCATTAAAGATGGAGGTCCTACATGGGGAGTAAGTGCACAGTGACTTCTGTTATTCCTTTAACAATTAACACTCTTATTTCTGACATCAGTGATCACTCAAGACTCTTGCCATGGGTTGCCAAGGCTATGGAAGCCTTTTGTGACCACAGACTCCATCAGTATTTGGACACGGCCATGAGCAAACTGGAAGTTCTCTCCTCCCTTCAGAGAAAAGTGCATCCTTCTTTGATGGCCCCTTCTTTCCACTGAGGTCTCACAGAGATCCTTCGTGTAGGATACTTTTTGCCACAGAGTCTTGGCTTTCCACACCTGAAATGCTCTCCCAGGCCTTTCAGCAAGACCAGGAAGCCTTAAGGGTTAATTCTGAGGTCAAAGTGTTATTTAAAGTGAATGTCATTATAGGAGTCTGCTGTGTGGACTGCTTCCCATATTGGACATTCCCTCCTTTTTAATTCTATTATTATTACCAGGCACTTGATGTTATTTATACAATCACTTTACATTTAAACCTATATATATATGTTGATTTTAACATTTAATATGATCACTTTAATAATTAAGATGACATTTTTATTACCGATTTTAATTGGTTTGGAGACCCATGACAAATTTTTAGGTTGTATCCTTTGAAGTCTGTAGGACTGTGTGCAGAAATATACAGCTTTACCGTTATAGACTATCTCCTCCCTCTCTTATTCCCCCTCCCCCCTCTCTTATTCCGTCTCTTATATTTTACTGAAGTCCTACTGTTCTATATCCTTTCTAATAATTTATGTCTTACATTTCTTTTTTGTAACCCTTCTGGCAATGTGTGGCAACGTTTGATGATAAATTGGACCTGCATTTCCTGATGAGTAATTAATATATATTTTTGTTCCAATATTCATTTGTGAAAATATATTCAAGCCTATGTAAATTATTATCTGCAGCTTCAGATAGTGATTTTTTGTCAGATCTATCAAATGACCTGCATGCAAATCTACTACAACTCAACAGATATTGGTAGAAATCATTATGTATATGTATTAGCATATATAATAGTCTAACATGCACTTACATTTTCAGTTCCGTAATTGGTTTTTTAATAACAGACTTTCCCTCTGTTCCATTGGTTTTTCCATGAAAAACAGACTTTCCCTCTGTTCCATTGGTCTATCCATTGTCTGTTTTTCAAAAGACAATTAAGGAACTGAAAATGTAAGTGTATATTATCTGTTTTTCAAAAGACACCACCTGCAATTCTGGCATCCCATATGAGTGACGGTTCAAGTCCTGGCTGCTACGCTCCTGATCCTGCTCCCTGGTAATGCATCCAGATGGCAATGAAATATGGCCAAAGTGCTTGAGTCTTGCCATCCACATGGGAGAACATGATGGAGGCCCACGTTTTTGGCTTCAGCCTGGCCTAGCACCAGCTATTGTGGCCATTTTCAGTGTGAACCAGCAGATGGAAGATCTCTCTCTATTTCTCTCTCTCTCTCTCTGTTACCCCATCTTTCAAATAAACAACTAAATCTTTTTTAAAAAAAATAACATTTAACACACAACACTCAGAAAATTTGTGCTCTACAAATGTTGACTATTCAAGTTAATAAATATGTAATATAAACTGAAATTGAAGACAAGCATGTAATAAAATCTATTTCTAATGGATAAGTAAATGCTTCAACATACATTATGAAATAAACCATGGAACAAATTCTATTAAATTTGAATTGCTAAAGCACTTTCAATAAGAGAGGAGGAAAGCTGAATGAAGTTGTTTAAAAACATTAAGAAAATGAAACACTGAAACATTTTAATTCAGTACAGCCTGTATCACAGAAAGCCCATATTAAAGAGAAAAAGCAAAAAAGATAGCAAGGATCAAATGTCTATATTTGTTTAAATCAATCATGATATAAATTTGAGTTAGTTTATCTAAATTCATTTTTCCATAAGACATTTTTGGGATTATGTAGAAGAAAGTGTCCAGGTGCAGGGTGGGAATTTGGTGTAGCATTTAAGATGCCATGTGGAATGCTTATCTCTAATAGCAGGTTGCCTAAGTTTAATTCTCAGTTTTAGTCCCAATTCTAACCTCTTGTTAGTGGGTATCCTGGAGGCAGCAGGTTACAGTTCAAGTCATTATGTTCTGGCCACTCATGTGGAGATGTCTATTGAGTTCTTGGCTCTTGACTTTATGCTGGTCCAGCCAATGCTGTTGCAAATATTTGAGAAGAGAACCAGAGGATGGGAGATCTTTCTCCCTCTCTCTCACTCTGGCTCGCTCTGGGTATGGCTGCCTTTCAAATAACTAATAAATTTTAAAATGGAAGTATTCATTTGATTGGTGTTTTGTTTTTTACTGTGTTTTCATTTGCAAGAATTGTTATTATGTTAAAGGAATGACCATATTTTGCAAACTGGGGGTTAATATTATATCTATTTTATCCCAAAATAGCTTTCAAAATATTTTAAACATACTCATATGTATAAAATTCAATTCATATGAGGCTTTTTTTACAGTTTGTAACCTATCTAGAAAGATCAATTTAAAAATCTTTCTTCTTACATGAGAACTTTTATTATTTTTCTTTTTCATATATTAAGCATTTACAGAAATTACAGTGAATTCCTCATTCCATTATAAAAATGTGAAGTGAAGTCAAAGTCCATTAATCTAGGTTGGAAAACAGCAATTGTTCATTTTTTTACCTTGTATTTCACATGATTGAGATACCTGGAGGTGCAAGAGCTCTCTGCAGAGTTTATATGGCAGGTGCTTAATTGTCAGGACGAAATTTGTCTGTGAAATAAAACCCTTAATGATGATTTAACTTTGTTTGCTTTCTATGAAAGCGAAATGGAGTTACCATAAGATCCTACATAGCTGAAAATTATTTGGAATATTAGAAGAAAGAAAAATGTATCTAACATTAATATCTTATTATTGAATACTGGATCCTGTCATACCTCAGGAATAAAAAATATTCGTTGCTATGTACCACTTGGTTGACATTTTCATGAGACAGTAAGTTTAATTTCAGTTCTGCCATATCTAATGTAGCTTTTGAGGAAGATAAATATTGGAAAGATATATATCACATTTAATTCTTCTTGAAATGTGATAAATGTGATCAGAGGAAAACGAACATAGTCTCACAGAGAACCCACATCCTGTAAGTCAAATATTTTAAAAATGTTAAATGATTAAGCAAAGCAAGTCCTTTTTAGGCAATAGGATTCTTAAACGTTTCTGAGGAGTCTTCTGGGATACTTATCCTTGTTCTGCCAGAGTTAATGCCTCTGATCATCCTAGATGAGGATCTCTTTCTATGTCCTTTACTTTGTGTACATTTAGTTGTCAAACTACTATAAAGATACAAATCTTGTTGGGTTACTGTCACAGTTTAAACAAATTTCAACATATATAACTATCTGTAAGATATAATGAAATACATACTACATATCAAATTGTCAACATTTAAAGCAAATACCCAGTGAAGTATCTCATTCTTCCTCATTAACTTGATACTCAGGACTTCCTTTAGACTCTTCATCCAGCTTTCTTTGCAGTCTCATTTATCAATTTTATTTTAATTACAGATATTATGTTCTGTTAGTTTCTACTCACAGTGACTTCATTATCTGAAATATCTTTACTGTTGTTAAGATACATAATGAGACTAATTAAATTAACAAAGTTTATTAGAGCAAGAAAATGGTTCTAGGATTTGGTAGCATTACAGGTAAAATATGGTTCAGATACCTTTGCCTCACTATATATGCAGATTATTTGTATCCAGAAAAAGGAACGGATATAGATGAACCACCTGACAGGCTGCTGTTGAAGTTTCCCTTAGATGGTAATATTTTGGCAGTTTTCAGCACTTCACTGTACATCAAGTTAGATTGTAGTCCATTATATTTAGAAACCACTTTAGACCAAACTTACTACCCAAATAAGGACACATTTATGTGTCATACATATTTCTATTCAACACTGTCATCTCTATGAACGTAAATTTTCTGAATGATGAGGTATATAACACTTTCTATGTTGTATTAATGTCTTCTGCCTTATAAAATTTAAATATCATTCATGGAAGTAATTCATCTTATTTTTTCATATATATTTTCTAATACCGATACTAGCCAATTAAGCATAGATCATAAAATAGTGAACTCATATATATGTTGTATGACACGCACATACACATGCAAACACATACACATATCATACACATAAATATATATACCCACTTGAAAAAAAGGCTAAGCTAAGAATAAGTTTGAATATCACTTTTATTTGGATTGAAATAAATTTTCCACTAAATAAGAATGCATTTAGAATTGTGATGATCAATTCGAGTCAAGATTATTGTCATGTAAAAAAGAGTATATTCTGTTAAATAAACCTAATGAGTATTTGTTTCTAGACGTAGAGAAGTAAAACAGTATACCAAACTGTCTACTTGGTAAATTGCTCTAATGGAAATAGGAGAATTAATACTATGATGCTTCTACTAGGTCTCACTGGTCTATGAGAGAGCAATTTGTAAGCTACTTGACTAGGAAACACACTGAATCTTCCTTTACTTATACAGAGCATCTGTAAACCACGATGGTCAATGGCAATATATGTTGTCTATGAAGAAGCAGCATGACTAATATATTCCTCAAACAAAAACATACCCATATAAAGTGGTATTCGAAGTGTTCATTCAGGATTTCTCTCCAAATGTATTCCTCATTTACATGCACTGTAAAAGTATATTGACGGCTTATTTTGATTTTCTTAGCATGCCTCAACATTTAGCATGGAGTAATTACTCTTTGAAACAGTACTAAATTTTAGGAATAGGCATATATCAGTGTTGATGTTTATCAAAGCAATATATTTTATAGCATAGAAAAAAACTTCAGTAAATAATGAAAATCCTGCAAAAATTATAACATGCTATTTTACATAATACTTAAGTGCCCTAAAGAAAATTGAAATACATCATGCTTCATAACAAATTTTATTTAATAAGCAATGATTTTTGCATTTTTCAGACTTGGTAAATCACATATTTTCTGGAAATATCCTGAAAAAAATTTAGGAAGTGGCACTGTTTCTGTAGGCTGATTATTACAACTTAAATGCTGTATGTGTTTGCTTTATTTTCATTCTTTTCTCTGTATTCATTTTTCTCAAGTAAAAAAAATTCCTGAAAAAATATGTAAATGTAGAGTATGTTATGACATATAATGTGGGTCTAAAGAGTGACTTGAAAATAAGAGATTGCATCCACATCACTTTGGTTTTTATTTTTAGTGTGTGTGTGTGTGTGTGTGTCTGTGTGTGTGTTTAGGATTTATGTCTTCACTTGGAAAATAGAGTTAGAGAAAGAGAGAGATGGGATCAGGGGTACGGGAGGAGCTTCCATTCACTGATCCACTACCAAAATGACCACAATGGCCTGGCGCCAGATTCATCCACATCTCCCACAAAGGTGGTACGGGCCCAAGTACTTGAGCCATCTTCCACTGCTTTCCTAAGTGCATTAGCAGGCAGCCGAATCAGAAAGGTAACATCAGAGACCGTGCTGTGGCGTAAGGGGTAATGCTGCCATCTGCAGTGCTGGCATCCCATGTGGGCGCTGGTTTGAGTTCTGGCTGCTCCACTTCCAATCCAGCTCTCTGCTATGGCCTGGAAAAGCAGTCAAAAATGATCCAAGTCCTTGGGCCCCTGCGCCAGCATGAGAGACCGGAGGCAGCTCCTGGCTCCTACTTCAGATTGGCTTAGCTCCAGCCACTGCGGCCATCTGGGGAGTGAACTAGTGATGGAAGACCTGTCTGTCTGTCTGTCTGTCTGTCTCTCTCTCTCTCTCTGCCTGTGCTTCTATGTAGCTCTGTCTTTCAAATAAATGAACAAATATTTTAAAAAATGAAGTGTAGCATCTGGAGCTTGAACCTGCAGCCATATGGGATTGCCGGCATTGCAGGTGGCAGCTTAACCCACTGAGCCACAATCTTCTCAGTTCTTTTCATACAGCCTCCCTTGCCACAGACCACTGCCTGTCTCCTCTTGGATCTGTTTTCTTGCTCGATTGTTAAGAACTAAAAGTTGGCAGCCTGAATCTAGGCACATAGCAAATATTATACTTAGGATTTACTTTCACATTTGCATGTCCTCCAAGAAAAGAAATCTGCTCAATTCTGAGGTTTTAGGAAATATTCTTCAAAGACATATGTTTTAACATATGGTGTTAAAAAATTGATAATAGTATACTTAAAATTCCTCACTAGTTAGAATTTTCTGAAAAATAAAGTCAACTTGGTAGCATTGATACACTTACTTCCTAAATAATAATAATGTCATTTTTTCCAGTTGGCTTTGAAGTTTAATGTTTGTTTTATTTTACACAAAGCAATCCAAAAATCTGTTTTATAGGTCTGAAAAGCAAAAGATCGTGTCTTGAAAAAAGTAATGATAGAAGAAATTTATTATGTATTCAAATCCAGTATCTTTGGAAAGATATTCTGGTCTGTACATATCAAGAATTATTCGAGACTTCAAATCATTGAAATGGGTGAAGTGTTGAATTTCTAGTAAACTTTCAAAATTAATCCAAAATTCACAAGATTCATGTTGCTTTAGCTGTTTAGTTCAAATCTTTTCTCTCATTTTCTTTGAGCAGGTTTCATTACATAAATGTTATTATATACGGAGAAGTCCTAAGAGCTGTTTGTTTCCATGCAATTCTATGCAATTGACAAGGCTTATTCTTTCCAGATTAACTTGATGTAAGTATTAAAGTATAATTGTTTCAAAAATATCTGAAAGAAAGGCTTCATTTATTTTCCTATAAAAATTATGTTTTAGTGGAATCTATGTGTCATTAGGAATGGTGTGAGCAAATACTACTTATGACAGCCTTCTTTGCATTTGAAAATTAAGGTGAAATATAATTATTTAAGTTAGAGTTAAATAACTAGTAACTTGAACAATAACAACTAGTAACTTGAAAATAAGTTGAAAAGAGTTTAGATCCAGCCACCACACTTGTCAGAAGAATAAGCAAGGAGAAAGCCAGAAATAAATGAGGTAGAAATGAGATGATTGAAAAATACACAGGATAAAAAAAGTCCCCAGTAAAAAAAAAAAAATTCACTGTTATAAAGAATAGTATAGTTACTTTCTCTTATTATGGGCTAGACAAACTTGGAAAGAGAATGAATAGAGATACTTCTATTTACAGAGCTTTATTTTTTATGTCTCTTTTGCACTGAAATAGTAATTTGTCTATTTCTAAGACCATGTAAGGTATAAAATAATTATATACTTAGCTAAAAGATCACACAAATGTTCATGGAAATTCAAAGATAATTCTTAACTATAATTATATTCCTAACATAATTATATGTCTGTGTGGATTTGGGCCATAGCATTATTTTAATATAAAATATATTATATAATATTTCTGTTAGTACTGCTCATGTCAACACGTAAATTATAAGTGTGCCGCAAAGCTCTAATATAGCTTTTCTGTTTGTTTGTTTTTTAAATTATTTTTATTTACTTGAAAGTCAGAGTTACATAGAGAAGGAGAGGCAGAGAGAGAGAGAGAGGTCGGTATTCCATCTGCTGGTTCACTCCCCAAATGAACTCAATGGCCAGAGCTGAGCTGATCCAAAGCCAGGAGCCAGGAGCTTCTTCCAGATCTCCCGTGTGGGTGCAGGAGCCCAAGGACTTGAGCCATTTTCTACTGCTTTCCCAGGGCACAGCAGAGAGCTAGATTGGAAGTGGAGCAGCCGGGACACAAACCAGCACCCACATGGGATGCCAGTGCTGCATGCTGGGGCTTTAACTGCTGCACTACAGTGCCAACCCCGATATGGTTTTAATTAATTAAATAATTAATAATTTTGCCTGACTATTTGAGAGGAAACATGGTCGTGAATCATGATAAAACAGCTTACATGGTTTCTCTGGCACAAAGTAAAAGTACCAAACCACAGACTGGAAGGTCATAATGTCATCACTGAAACTTCTACTAAGATCTTAAATCTGAAATCTTGTTCTTCCATTAACTCACTTGTTTTTTTTTGTTTGTTTGTTTGTTTGTTTATTTGTTTGTTTGACAGGCGAGTGGATGTGGACAGTGAGAGAGAGAGAGAGAGAGAGAGAGACAGAGAGAAAGGTCTTCCTTTACCGTTGGTTCACCCTCCAATGGCAGCTGTGGCTGGCGCACCATGCTGATCCAAAGCCAGGAGCCAGGTGCTTCTCCTGGTCTCCCATGGGGTGCAGGGCCCAAGCACTTGGGCCATCCTCCACTGTACTCCTGGGCCACAGCAGAGAGCTGGCCTGGAAGAGGGGCAACCGGGACAGAATCTGGCGCCCTGACTGGGACTAGAACCCGGTGTGCTGGCGCCACAGGCGGAGGATTAGCCTAGTGAGCCGCGGCGCCGGCCCCATTAACTCACTTTTTTTTCTGAGCTCTATTAATGGCAATGGCACTCATTTAGTACCCAGATTGATTAAAACCAAAAAAGAAAAAAAAAAAAAAGAAAAACATAGTTATCCCTGACTCATCAAATATATCGTGAGGTCCTACACAATTTCCTTTTATATTTATCAACATTATCTCCATGTGTTTAATCATAACACTACTATTTTACTTAATTTCTCATTAAATTATCATTACACTTAAGGTAAAACATTTGTATGGACCTGGATGTTTTTGGAAGCATTGAACTTACTGCCAGTTATTTATTACCTTTAATTAATAATTATTAAGCAAACTCTGAGTACCAAATCTGAGTACCAAGTCATTATATAGAGGTATGTATACATGTACACATACATATAAATGTATATGGGCATTTATGTATATGGATAAAATAGGTTAAAATCTTTATAAAAGCTTATGAGTAACATATTTCTTAGTCTATGTACAGAATTTACTAGTATCTGCCAATGATAAAAAGCCATCATTATTTTGTTATAATTTCATCATCATTATATTGAACAATTCAACCTTTGATATCACTGTTGATTTTTTAAGATTTATTTATTTATTTGATAGAGTTAGAGAGGGGGAGAGAGAGAGAGATAGAGAGGTCTTCCATCTGCTGGTTCACGCCCAAATGGCCACAACAGCCAGAGCTGGGCTAATCTGAAGCCAGAAGCCAGGAGTTACTTCTGGGTCTCCCAAGTGGGTGCAGGAGCCCAAGGACTTGGGCCATCCTCCTCTGCTTTCCCAGGCCATAGGCAGAGAGCTTGATGGGAAGATTGGAGCAGCAGAGAATCAAATTGGCCTCTGTATAGATTGATGGCACATGCCCATTAGGGATGATGGCACTAACCCAAATAGTTAGGTTTTCATGATGGAATAGGAAGAACTTCTAAGATCAATCCCATTCACAATAGCTACAAAAACAATTAAATACCTTGGAATAAACTTAACCAAGGACGTTAAAGATCTCTACGATGAAAATTACAAAACCCTAAAGAAAGAAATAGAAGAGGATACCAAGAAATGGAAAAATCTCCCATGCTCATGGATTGGAAGAATCAATATCATCAAAATGTCCATTCTCCCAAAAGCAAATTATACATTCAATGCAATACCAATCAAGATATTGAAGACCTTCCTCTCAGATCTGGAAAAAATGGTGCTGAAATTTATACGGAGGCACAAGAGACCTCGGATAGCTAAAGCAATCTTGTACAACAAAAACAAAGCCGGAGGCATCACAATACCAGATTTCAGGACATACTACAGGGCAGCTGTAATCAAAACAGCATGGTACTGGTACAGAAACAGATGGATAGACCAATGGAACAGAATTGAAAAATCAGAAATCAATTCAAACATCTACAGCCAACTTATATTTGATCAAGTGTCTAAAACCTATTCCTGGAGCAAGGACAGTCTATTCAATAAATGGTGCTGGGAAAACTGGATTTCCACGTGCAGAAGCATGAAGCAAGACCCCTACCTTACACCTTACACAAAAATCCACTCAATATGGATTAAAGACCTAAATCTAGGACCTGACACCATCAAGTTACTAGAGAACATTGGAGAAACCCTTCAAGATATTGGCACAGGCAAAGAGTTTCTGGAAAAGACCTGGGAGGCACAGGCAGTCAAAGCCAAAATCAACTATTGGGATTGCATCAAATTGAGAAGTTCCATTACTGCAAAAGAAACAGTCAGGAGAGTGAAGAGACAACCGACAGAATGGGAAAAATATTTGCAAACTATGCAACAGATAAAGGGTTAATAACCAGAATCTACAAAGAGATCAAGAAACTCCACAAAAACAAAACAAACAACCCACTTAAGAGATGGGCCAAGGACCTCAATAGACATTTTTCAAAAGAGAAATACAAATGGCCAACAGACACATGAAAAAATGTTCAAGGTCACTAGCAATCAGGGAAATGCAAATCAAAACCACAATGAGGTTTCACCTCACCCCGGTTAGAATGGCTCACATACAGAAATCTACCAACAACAGATGCTGGAGAGGATGTGGGGAAAAAGGGACACTAACCCACTGTTGGTGGGAATGCAAACTGGTCAAGCCACTATGGAAGTCAGTCTGGAGATTCCTCAGAAACCTGAAGATAACCCTACCGTTCGACCCAGCCATCCCACTCCTTGGAATTTAACCAAAGGAATTTAAATTGACAAACAAAAAAGCGGTCTGCACCCTAATGTTTATTGCAGCACAATTCACAATAGCTAAGACCTGGAACCAACCTAAATGCCCATCAACAGTAGACTGGATAAAGAAATTATGGGATATGTACTCTTTAGAATACTATACCCCAGTAAGAAACAATGAAATCCAGTCATTTGCAACAAAATGGAGGAATCTGGAACACATCATGCTGAGTGAAATAAGCCAGTCCCAAAGGGACAAATACCATATGTTCTCCCTGATCAGTGACAACTGACTGAACACCAAAAAGGAAACTTGTTGAAATGAAATGGACACTATGAGAAACGGTGACTTGATCAGCATAGCCCTGACTGTTAATGAACAACTTAATACATTATCCCTCTTAGTAGCTTTTTTTTTCTGTTCTACTTAATATGACTGGTTTAATTCTGTAATTAATACACAGTTATTCTTAAGTGTTGAAATTTAACTGAAATGTGATCCCTGTTAAACATAAGAGTGGGAATAAGAGAGGGAAGAGATGTACAATTTGGGACATGCTCAAGCTGACTTGCCCCAAATGGTAGAGTTAGAAACATACCAGGGGACTCCAATTTAATCCCATCAAGGTGGCATGTACCAATGCCATCTCACTAGTCCAAGTGATCAATTTCAGTTCACAATTGATCATAATGAAAGGACTAAGAGTCAAAGGGAGCACATAAACAAGTCTAGTACCTGTTAATACTAACCGATAGAATAAATAAAGGGGAGAGTGATCCAACATGGGAAGTGAGATACTCAGCAGACTCATAGAATGGCGGATGTCCTAAACAGCACTCTGGCCTCAGAATCAGCCCTAAAGGCATTCAGATCTGGCTGAAAAGCCCATGAGAGTATTTCAGACATGGAAAGCCAAGACACTCTGGAAAAAAAAAAAAAAAAAAAAAAAAAAAAAAAAAAAAAAAAAAAAAAAAAAACCTAAATGAAAGATCTCTGTGAGTGAGATCCCAGTGGAAAGAACAGCTCTTCAAAGAAAGAGGTACCTTTCTCTGAAGGGAGGAGAGAACCTCCACTTTGACTATGAGCTTGTCTAAACAAGATAAGAGTCGGAGAACTCAAGGGGCTTCCATAGTCTTGGAAACTCATGACTGGAGCATAGGGAGATTACTGATGCCATAAACAGGAGTGTCAATTTGTTAAGTCAACAACAGGAGTCACTGTGCACTTCCTCCTCATGTAGGATGTCTGTCCTTAATGTGCTGTACATTGAGATTTAATGCTATAACGAGTACTCAAACAGTATATTTCACTTTGTGACTTTGTGTTTCTATGGGGGTGCAAACTGTGAAATCTTTACTTAATGTATACTAAACTGATCTTTTGTAAAAAAAAAAAAAAAAAAAAAAAAAAAGAAATTATCAATTCCCAACTTGACTCTCACTGGGATAAACATGACAATAGGTCTGATCTGATTTCATCATCATTTAAAAAATCATCTATTATTTTTCACTTTATGTTTCAGTGTGGGAGCAAACTGTTGAAATCTTTACTTAATGTATGCTAAACTGATATTCTGTATATAAAGAGAATGAAAATGAATCCTCATGTGAATGGAAGGGGAGAGGGAGTGGGAAAGGGGAGGGTTGTGGGTGGGAGGGACGTTATGCGGGGGAAGCCATTGTAATCCATAAGCCGTACTTTGGAAATTTATATTCATTAAATAAAAGTTAAAAAAAAGAAATTAAAAGATACCATGAAATCTTCACACTTCCAATTCATTTTCTTCTTTTATAAGTGTGTTATATTATAAAATGAAAGTTTTATTTCATTAAATGAGTTACATCATCTAATATGCATGCCAATATAATTACCAAACGTTGAACATATATATATATATATATGTATATATATATATATATATATATATATATATATATATAAAAGTCCCAACATTATGGTGCAGTGGCTTAAGCCACTTCTTGGGAGGCTGGCACCCTGTATTAGTGTACCAGTTCATGATTCAGCTGCTCTGCTCCAGGTCCAGTTTTTGCTAAGGCACCTGGAAAAGAAATGGAATGTGGCCCATGTACTTGTGTCACCCATGTTGGACAACAATATGGAGTTCCTGGCTCTTGGCTTCAGCTGACCCAGATTTGGCTCTTTGGCCATTTGGAGAATTAGCCAGCAGATGAAAGGTTTCTCTTTCTCTCCACTTCTCCCTGTTGTTCTGCCTTTTAAACTAACTAAATAAATCATTAGAAAAAGGTGAAAATTACAAGAATTGTCACTCATACAGAATTTTCTTTGATTGAATAACAAAAATAGAACAACATAAAAATTAGTGTTTCTGAGTCCCTTTTAATTTTGCTTGTCTTCGGCTTATTAGAAAAGTAGGTACAGGAATGTTACCCAAGGGCTGAGGGAGTAGAAGAGTCTACCACATTATGAATTAACCCCTAGATAGCTGTATTCCTGAAAGCCTGCCAATTCTAAAGGAAGTAGAATCTTAGGGCACTTTCATTCATAGTGCTGCTAGAAGGTCTTAGGATCTGACCCTTGTGTCCTACAGACAGCTTTGACAGCAGCCTTCTAAGACTGTTTTTATTTCTTTTGTCCAACTTATATTTTTTGGAATTTCTCTACTGAGATAGAATTTTCTGCATGAGCCAAATCTTCCTGCTACAGCCTTCATGACTTGCCCTCCTTCACGATCATTTTATCATTTTCACTTAAAAGGAAACAATGAAAGTAAAAATTAGTAAAAATCCCCAATCTCTTGTTTGAAATTCTTAGATCGATATATGTTTCTTCACTCAGAACGTTGCAGGTTTTTTTTTTTTTTTAGATTTTTATTTATTTGACAGGTAGAATTACAGACAGTGAGAGAGAGAGACAGAGAGAAAGAAAGGTCTTCCATCTGCTGGTTCACTCCCCAACTGACCTCAGTGGCTGGAGCTATGCCAATCAAAAGCCAGGAGCCAGGTGATTCCTCCTGGTCTCCCAAGTGGGTGCAAGGGCCCAAGCACTTGGGCCATCCTCCACTGCCTTCCCAGGCCACAGCAGAGAGCTGGACTGGAAGAGGAGCAACCAGGACTAGAACCGAAGCCCATATGGGATGCCAGCGCCCGCAGGTGAAGGATTAATCTAGTGCGCCTTGGCACCGGCCCCCGTTGTAGGGTTTTTTTTTTTTTTTTTTTTTTTAACAATACTGTGTTGCACGTATAAAATAAATAATATACCAAGCACTTCGTATAATAATCTATAATGAACCACAACAAAATTTCCGTGATAATGAATAATGTAATGGCACACACAATCAGCAAAATAAACAAAATTTTCTGTAGCACCAGTGCTGTGGTATAGATATTGCTTGTGATTCTGTGGTTAAGATATTGCTTGTAATTCTGGCATTCCATGTTAGAGTGCTGATTCGAGTCCTGGGTGTTCCACTTCTGATCCACCTCCTTGTTATTTTTCTGGAAAGGCAGAAGATGGCCCAAAGTCATGAGCCCCTGCCATTCTTGTGGGTGACCCGGGTGGATTTCCTGGCTCCTGGCTACATACTGGATAAGCACTAGCTATTGCAGCCAGTTGTGGAGTGAATGGAACATCTCTCTTCCTCCCCTTCTTGTCTCTCACCTTCCCCTCCCTCTTTTTTCTCCTTATCTTAGCAAAAAACTCTCCATCTCTTAAAAACACAACTATAGTTACAAATCAGTTAAGGTTTAATTAATTTTGACTTACTTAAATAAATTTTGACTTAAAAAAGTTTTTCAGTTTTTTAAGCATTTTGCATTTCAGAATTAATACAGACATTAAGAATTTCTGGCTTTGTACAACACCTTGAAGTAAAAATATAAGGATATAAACTTCTTGATTTTATTTTGGGTAAACATTGAGATTAAGTAAAGCCATTCAATTATGAAATCACCAACTCATCAAATAGATCGAATTAATTTCTGCTACAATGGAAAGGGCACTGAAAATCTCCCCCAGGAAGTACAAGAATACAATTTCATCTAGTGTTAGATAATCATTATCTATTTCATTATATATCTACTACTGTTAAATTTTAACTCCAGAATATTTTGACACATTTTGTAGTGTTTTTTGCCTCTTCTTCATGTAACAAATTCCAAGATAGAGAAAAAAAGGCATTATGCTATGAATATTATGTTCCTTGGAAAACAAAAGAAAATGAAAAAGAACCTCAGAAAGGTGCTATGGGAGCTGGGACTTCTCCAGGAATTTCATGGTCAGTAAATAATAAATCAAATTGCCTCAGTGCCAACTGATAAGTGAGTAAGTAAGTGGATTCCAAATATTTTGGTCAGAATTCATATCAGAGACATAATATACAGTTTCAATGAGTGTGCCATTTGCCTACCTTGCCTACCTGCCCCCATGCCCAGGGAACCATGTGCCAACTTGTTTAGTAGTCCCATCATAGTGTATCTAATGGTTAAAATATAGCTTCTGAAGTAAAAACAAAGAACATTACAAAAGATGTACAAGTGTTAGCAGTACCAAATTCAAAAAATACTAACTATAGGAATAAACCTATATTCTAGAATTAATAAAAACATTCTCTGAATCTATTCTTAGTTGCTGAGGGAAATATATATATATATATTTTTCTGCATATATGATTGAATATTCACATCACAATTTGTAATATAAATTTCAATTCCCACATAATCAATTGTGCAGCTTAAATCTAGGCATACTTAATTTTACACACTAGAACGTGTACTACCAAGTGCATGCATTGAGAGAAGCTTAACTTTATGTATGCCATGTAAATAAAAATCCTGTTGTAGCGCATTTTGGTTTGCTTATATAAAGGTAACAGTGTATTCCTCATAACATCTAATTTAAAACTATGTGGACTTTTTTTGAGAATTATCAGTCTTAGTTAAAAATGGATTTGCAATAGCAAAACCAGAAAACTCTCTTCAAAGTTAGAAATTAGACAAATTTGTTCCTATCCTAGATCCTTTAATGTTAAATAAGAAATTGGTGTGGTTTAAAAATTAGGCATAGTACTAAAGAAGAGAGTCATGACCTAAAAATCTTTGTTTCTTCTTCAGATATCCTTGTTACAGCAGAAGCTCTTTGGACGTATACATGCTATTGCCATCGACTATTTATACTGTGATTTTTTTGCATTTCCACCCTGGATACCTCATATGCTTTGCAATTCTAACTCTGACGTGTTAGTTGAGTAATGTTACTCTAACCAAATACGAAAAACAGTGTGTCTCACACACTGTTGATCTTTGTGTGTACCCATTTTTTCCTTTGTGTAAATTCCCCTTAAATAAGTAGAGGCCCACCTTACTCCAATATGACCTCATCCTAAGTGATTACAAATATAATGACCATGTGTCCAAATTAAGGAATTAGGAATCAGCATATAAATATTTACTTGCAGAGAATGTGACTCAATTCAAAACACCTGCTATCAAATAGTGCTATAATATGAGTAAATTATGGAATAAAAACCACATATATATTTTTTTTCATAAATTACTGTGTTTAACATTGGAATCGTGGTCAATAGTTCTGTATTCATAGGTTCTCTATTTAATAATTCTACTTAGTAAAATTTATTCATAACACCAAAATTAATACTCCTGGGCATTTCTATTCATTCACAGACATGGACATATACAGTGTGGCTTAAAAAAAAAAAAATTGATTCTCATGATGTATACCTTCCAAGCTTATGTCCAGCAAAGTGCACTCTTGTCTCTATTTCAGCTGTCATACTATAAGAAAGTGTCCTTCTGAAGTTTATTTAGAGTTATGTTTGCCACATTTTTGTGCTGTATATTAGTGCTGAAGCACTTTCTAGTGTTCCTATGAGCAAGGTTTCTGTGATGTCTCTTATGGACAAAATATGTGTGTTAGGTAAGCTTCACCAGGCAAAGGTTATAGTGCTGTTGGCTATGATTATATATATATATATATATATATGTATATATAATTAATACATAAAATTATAAGATATCTTTAAACAGAAACCTTACACATGCATTGGTTGATAAATATGACCAGAGGCTCACAAAAATCTATCCTCACATTTCCTTGAGGAGGGATGTCTCAGCTTTCAACGAATCAGTGTTCATGGTGACTTTATAAAACATAACTACTGAAAAAGACAAGAATCATCTGTCCACACATATATAAAGGACTTAAGGAAAAGGCTTAACAGAGTAATAGTAAAGAGGTTAGTAATAAGGTGAATGGTAACAGTAACATGGGAATGGCTATTGAATCAGCAGCTATCAGAAGTTAGGCTTTGAAAATGTAAAATAAGAGAATCTCAGTAGCCATGGCTGTGAAGTGTAAGGAAGGTGAACAACACATTCTCTTTAAAGGGGCAATGTTCACAGGCACCCAGGGACCTAACTTCCTCAGGAATGCAACAATTAGTTGGGAAAGTCACCTGATCAACTATAAACTTTGTTGTCTTATGCTGCAATAAAAACTATTTTCCATTCTACCCTAAATTGAACCCTTTCCCTCAGCTCCACTACAACTTTCTCTTTTTGTGTGGCAAGATACTGTATTGTTGCAAGGAGTTTTCTTTATATGAGCAAGATTATTTATATTGATTCAGATTTTTTGTATACAGGTATGAGTAAAGTGTTCTTTTCTGAAAGAAGTTTAAAAATGCTTTATCTTGCATTCAAATGCAAATATAATTTAGACAACCAAATACAAATTTTGTACATTGGTATAAAAGTTATATGTATAAATCTTTAAAACATTGTGGTGTAGGAAGCCAATGCAGTAGTTTTGAAAACAAAGGATTGGATTTAGATAAATAATAGATGAAGAGGGAGGACTGAGTCCTGTCCATCCTAAAAATTACAAGTGAGAAATAAGGTTGAATCCATAAAAGGAGATAGAAAGGGAATGATATTAAATAGCTGAGCAAAAACAGAAGACAACATCCTTATTGCAAGAAAAAACATTTTAGGGCAACATGACCTACTGAGTTTTGCTGTGGAAGAGATAATTTATGACATTTGTTATTGGAATACCAAGACTGGTGAAGAGTTATATGGAACACAGGCATTCAATCAATTGTGTCAAAAGGAAGACCAAGTATACAGATAATACAAAGATGAGAGAGAGAGAGAAAAAGAGAGGGAGGGAGAGAGAGAGAGAGAGAGAGAGAGATGCCTGAATTTTGTAACAAAGAGGTTTTGTATTTTTGTCATGATTATTTTTATTTTTGTGCTTACAAAAAAAGAAAGTTTTGGATTGGATTGGATTGGATTGGAAAGATTTGGATTGGAGAAGTGTTATAAAATTATACCATTGTCCAATGGCAGGGTGGAATAGACTGACTGAGAAATGTAAAAGGCAATGTTAAAGACACAAAGCACAGTTGGGATTGAACAGCCTAAATTAACAGTGACAAACAGTTAGCAAGGCACAATACTTTCTTCCAGTCACATGCGTTGCTTGAATGAAGCCAATAAATAAATAAATAAATGTACACTGGGTATTTTCTGGGTTTGCAGTCTTTGTTCTGTGTCAGTAAGGTAGAAGGTGATGAGTGAGATAAGCAAGTTAATTAGAGAGATGGTGAACTATATTTAAGTAAAATAAGAGAAGGGGGTAATGCATAGAGTGAAAACTGGATTAAAAAATCCAATGGATTCATATACTTTGGGCACTTAGAATACGATTGGACTCCTAAGGGAAAAATGATGTTATACATCCATTAGGCTTGAAATTAATATGAAGGTAATATGGTTGTACTGATAAAGCCTTGGACAACACAATAGTGGTCACAATGTTAATAGATTTTGTGACAGTAATTTCCAGTAAATTGCATAATAAGATAGAACCCAGAGTGAGACATAATGACCATTTTAAATAATACACTAAATCTTAGCTATTCTTCATCTTGGTATTTTGAAAACTACAGAGAAGGGAAGAGTGACTAATCCAATAACAAAGAATCTGTGCTAATATATAACAAAGAAGGTAGGACTGAACTTCAAGGATGTTTTGCCTGACCAGCCTTATCTTCTCTTTGATAAGATCTTCATACATCCCTATTACAAAAGATTGTCTTTCTCTGACAAATTTTGTTGCTTTACCAGGGCAACTGTCTCAAATAGGACCATCATGGCTGCCTTATCATTCTCAACTGCTGGATAGAGCAGATTCATCCAAGAGTTATGGCTTGACGCAAATGAAGATAGGATATTCCAGGAAAGATGAGATTAAATTGAATTACTGTATAAATCCAGGGTCTTAAGTCACAGTACAAAAATCTTGCATTGTTTGTGGAATGTTTAGGTCAAAGAAATTGAAAAATAGTTTTTACAGGAAGAGGCATGAAGCAGGAAACCATAAAAGACTAACCATGAGATAAGATTTTGTGGCTTTTGTTGTTTTTTGCCTGGAGTCAGGCC
Source organism: Oryctolagus cuniculus (assembly GCF_051225735.1). Taxonomy (NCBI): domain Eukaryota; kingdom Metazoa; phylum Chordata; class Mammalia; order Lagomorpha; family Leporidae; genus Oryctolagus; species Oryctolagus cuniculus. The sequence continues at coordinate 77,694,903 of NC_142874.1, read as the reverse complement.
ACATTTTGTGACTCAAGTCTATCTTTATATGAAAGAAAGTTATCATTGTTTTCTTTTACATAACAAAAAGATCCTGAATAAATTTAAAGTAAAATGCCTAGAAGAAATCTGTCACATCACAGATTTCCAGTAAATATTTTTGAAATGGACAAAATTCCTACTGAAGAAGCCGGAAAAAAATCTACAAGCATTTTACCTACAAATACTTCAATTTTATATGATTTAATCCAATATGTTACATCAGGGATCATGGACAGAGTGTAGAAAGTATTTAATAAGTCAGGAACTTATTATCCAAAGAAGCCATGGAACAATGATAAATATTCCCATTAACACACAAGAGCATCTGGTAACCTCTCTGGTAACAGTTCACAGTATGTATAGGGAAAATAATCTCTTCACCTCATAAAATGTAAGGAACAAACAGAAATACTGGTTTTTCCATAGAAATTAATAATTTATAAATGTATAATTTATAAGAAATTTATAATTTAAAAATTTACCTCTGACAGCAGACTTTTCAGGAAAGACAGCAACAAATCCTCCCTGCCTTTGAAATGCAGCAGGGTGCCATTGATCAGTATTATGAATTATATGTCTTTCCATGACAACAAAAGGCAATACAGGGCCACCTAATGGTCTGACATTGGGTAATTTACCTTATGGCTACATAGTAATTCATTATGTATAGGAAATGAAACTTTGGCAAATAACTGCAACTGCTTAATTATCCTTGATTCCTATATATGCTGTTTTATGTGAAAATTTCCCACTGTACAAAAATCAAATTTAAATGAATGTACTTATGTAACTCAACCTATCTTTTTTTAAAAGATTTTATTTATTTATTTGAGAGGTAGAGTTATAGACAGTGAAAGGGAGAAACAGAGAGAAAGGTCTTCCTTCTGTTGCTTCACTCCCCAGATGACCATAAAGGCCAGAGCTGCGCCAATCCAAAGCCAGGAGCCAGGTGCTTCTTCCTGGCCTCCCATGCGAGTGCAGGGGCCCAAGCACATGGGCCACCTTCTAATGTTTTCCCAGGTAATAGCAGAGAGCTAGATTGGAAGAGGGGCAGCCAAGACTAGACCACCGTCCATATGGGATGCTGGCACTGCAGGCGGAGGATTAACCTGCTGCCCTACGACGCCAGTCCCAACTCAACCTATCTTTAAGTTCAACCATAACTCTCCTTATGTAGTTCAACTTAGCTTGTATTCACTCAAATAAGGACTTTGCCTATCCACATTTATTTTTGTTACTCTGTTTTGCTTTATTTTTGGGTGACTAGCCTTTTAACTTCGGAGGGTGGTGGATGGAAACTTTTGCGTCTTCCTGGGATTTGACCAGAAAATCAGGTATTTAATATTGGAAGGCTTCTGCCAACACAGTCATTTGCTGATGTGTTCATCATTCTATTTTATATTGGCTATACAGTCTATGATGTTTTTTTTTTTTTGACAGGCAGAGTGGACAGTGAGAGAGAGAGAGAGACAGAGAGAAAGGTCTTCCTTTACCGTTGGTTCACCCTCCAATGGCTGCTGCGGCCGGCGCGCTGCAGCTGGCACACCGCGCTGATCCGATGGCAGGAGCCAGGTGCTTCTCCTGGTCTCCCATGGGGTGCAAGGTCCAAGCACTTGGGCCATCCTCCACTGCACTCCCTGGCCACAGCAGAGAGCTGGCCTGGAAGAGGGGCAACCGGGACAGAATCCAGCGCTCCGACCGGGACTAGAACCCGGTGTGCCGGCGCCACAGTTGGAGGATTAGCCTAGTGAGCCGCGGTGTCAGCCCTATGCTGATTTTTAAACACAGATGCCTTTCTGTCAAAATGATGAGATTCCTTTCAGGTAGGCTCATTGACTTGGTTAGCTAACATCCATATCTAATCTAGCGGCACAGAAAAAAAAATGAGGCTTCAAGAACAGGAGAGGTTGGGGGAAGAGTGACAGGACTGAGGCTGCAGGGACACCTCTACTGCTCCCTCTTCAGTCCTTTAGTTCAGTTGTCCCTGCAGTGTTGCTTCTAGGCTCCTGTGTGACGATCTTGAAGACAGTCATCTCCTGCTACACTGCCTGCCATTGCTCTGCTGATTCCAACGAAAGTGGAAGCTTCAGCTTAAGCCTCATTATATTTGCCCTACCGTTTCCTTACTCTCTGCTCCTTGGTTACCCTTTGCCCTTATCCTCTTTCTTATCAGTCTCATTGGCCTTGTTGTCAGCCAGAAATCCCACAGTTCAATTGGTTCATTATATTTAAGTAGCTTAGAACGAGACGCTTACTCCTGATTCTGGTAGGGGAACTAATAAGGAGCTGTGGGCTTGTAACTGTGGGAAGCTTCTGTGCCGAGACTGTGGGAAAGAACTGAGGCTATGTGGTCAGATTCATGGTGTGGCTGGGACTCTGTGCAGTCACTATGGGAGACTCCACTTGCTCCGAGCTTCCTGGTTAGTTGGAGAGGGACATTGCTGGGGAATGTGAGTTTACACTGCGTACTGCACAGATGCTTTGTGTGGTCGTTGGAGCAGAGCAGATGAATTTTACACCCAAGAGGCTAGTGCTCAGTCACTGGTCTCCTTTGAGGAGCTCAGTCTCTTTTTTGGGAAAACTGGATTTCCCCCACATGCAGAAGTATGAAGCAAGACCCCTACCTCACACTTTACACAAAAATCCAGTTAATGTGAATTAAAGATCTAAATCTGTGGCCGGCGCTGAGGCAGATTAAGCCATCACCTTCAGTGCCAGCATCCCACATGGGCACCTGTTCAAGACTCAACTGCTCCACTTCTGATCCACCTGTCTGCTATGGTCTTGGAAAGCAGTGGAAGATGGCCCAAGTCCTTGGGCCTCTGCACCCACATGGGAGACCCAGAGGAGGCTCCTGGCTCCTGGCTTTGGGTCAGCGCAGCTCCGGCCATTGTAACCAATTGGGGAGTGAACCAGCAGATTGGAGACCTCTCTCTCTCTCTCTCTCTCTGCTTCTCCTTCTAGCTCTGTGTAATTCTGAGTTTCAAATAAATATATAAATCTAAAAAGAAAAAAGAGATCTAAATCTATGACTTGACACTATGAAATTATTAGAGAACATTGGGAAAACCGCGCAAGACATTGACATAGACGAGGCATTCTTGGAAAAGACCAAAGAGGCACAGGCAGGAAAAAAAAAAAAAAAGTTGATATATAACTGTAAACAACATTTAAAGACAAGTACTCTGTCCAAAACAACATTTAGGTATTTTTCTCCTGGCTTGAAATTGAGCCTCAACACTGCATTCACAAAGCTGTGAAATTCATCGGGGTCTCAGTACTTCAGAAAATTGCTCTGTCACTAATTGCACACTCAGAAAGCCAATTGGCTGCTTTGTAAATTTACGCAATGTTCATGCTTGATTAATTGGTTGAGTGCATGATGGCAGAAAGGTAAGAAGATCTAATTTACTCAGACATACAATTAATGGTTAATAAATTGTAACAAGCATCGGTAAATAAAGAAACAGACTGAATGAGGACAGTGGCAAAGTGGCATCATGCTTTTCCTTTTAGAAAGTATTGTACTTAATTAGCATAGGGCATTCCCTAAAGACATAAAAACTATGAGGATATGACAGCCCTTGCCTCTGACTCTCAGTATAGGTAACAAATTATGACAGCTATGCTATGGTGTGAATGGGTTCCCCAAAGTTCATGTGTTACAAATTTAATTGCCAAATTCATACATTTGTGGTATTTGAAACAGAGTCCAGGGAAGTGGTTAGTGCTACATGAATTCAGCACGATGAGGCTGCCATGTTGGGGTTAGTGACGTTTTTTATGAAGAGGCGAGGTCTGAGCTTACATGCTCTTCACAATATCATGTGTAATTTCTCACCAGATGCTTGCACCTTGATATTGCAGTTTTCCAGGCTTTGCAACTGTGAAAGATAAATGTATGCTCTTTATAAATCACCCAGTCCGTGGTAATGGGTTATAGTGGTTAAAAACTGCATTAAGACAAGGTGTAACAAATCTCTATTGCTAATGTCAAAAGGCCAACAGGAACACATATACTTTCATGTTGAGAGGAAAACTAAAGTAAGCAGAAGACTTCTCCAATGCAGGTTTTTTTTATTTATTTATGGATAACATACAATGCACATAAGTATAATTGAACTACTGTCTTTTTCAAAGCAGACCAAATTTTCTCAGCACATAATGAGTCAGCCAACAGCTGTAGTCAGTGTATTGAGTAAAATGCTAATTTGCCAATCTTTAAGATATTCTGTCTGGAAGACATGAGCAACAGGAGAGGGGCCACAGGATTATCCTCCAGGAATGAAACCCCTGATGTCCACACAGGTCCTACTGAAGACTGCTTAATTTGCAGTTAAGTTATGGTTAAAGTATTCTGATAAAATGGGAAAATTGAACCTAGCCAAGAAGACTACAAAGCATAATTTGTAGTCATATAAGAAGAGAGCCCAAACATATATGTCAATCATAAATGCCAATAATAAACATCACAGTCATATCAACAGTTAACATGTCTCATTATTTAGGGATATAATTCCTAAAACCAGGGAAAATGGGTGCCATGTGCTTGCTTGGTGAACCAGTTCCTCTCCCTCCTCCCTTGGAACATACTTTGCTTTACTATCCTTACAAAGGACCATGTTTCTTTCTCTCTCTCTTTCTCTCTCTCTCTCTCTCCCTCCCTCTCTCTCATTGATTTATTGATTGATTAGAAAAGAAGATTTATGGAGAAAGGGGAGACACACACAGACCCATACTCTAACAAAATTCCCTATCTAATGGGTCATACTCTCAGTCTATTGTCCCTTTCCTCCTTTGGACTGTACTATAATAAACTTTTGCTTTACTTTTGTCTCAACTATAATTCATTACTCCATCAGCAAAAACAATCTAGGCAAGCCAGTGCTCTGATAGTTCTCTGAAGTTTAACGTATTTTGTAAAATAATGAACATATGGAAACATACCCTCTTATAGGATTGTCCACATATTGTGAGGTATGTATTACCATCTTTTTTTTTTCCCTGTGAAATGACTAAGGTTCAACATGTCTGAAAACTAACAAAAATTTCACTGTGGTGATCAATTGAACTATGAGAATAATGTCACGCCACTGGCTTAAAACATTGCTGGAGTCACAGATCTCTGACCTACCTGCAGAAAGAGCACAGGCTGAACTCTCAAATCTTTAATGGGGCATCTGGTACAAAAGTTGCAATGAGCTAGTGTAGTTCTACATGCAATATCTCTTGGAACTCAATCCCAGACAAGATGAGGCAATTGTCCAAACTCCCAACTCTCTCCTCTGGGCTTTGGTCCCTAGAGTTCAGGCAGTGTCAATGAGGTCTCCACTTAGAATAACCAAAACCAGAAACTATGGAAACTATGAAGCCCCTGTGCCTGGTGTTTCTCTTGGGGGAGTCTAAAATCAGATTAGTCTTCAGCCTCCATGTCCATTAGAACCCATTCTTGTGATGGAGTCCACACTTTGTTATTACATACCAGTTACCATGGATAAAATATAATATACTCCAGAAAATAAGGAAATGTTAAAAAATAAAATAGAACAGAGCTCACAATTATTACTTTCTAGTGTTATATGAAAGATGGAACACACCACAAAGCAGAGGATATATGCAGAATATCTACATATTAGGCTTAGTTGCTGTCTCTGGATTGATTTACTTATTGTGCTGTCAATATAACTTACAGAAGAGCATATAAAACATTAAGTGTTGTTTTAATAATAATTTAATTTCCATCCTCCCACTACTCAGTTGAAACAGTATATGGCTCAATCCTTTTGAAATGCTGTGTATGCTCTGCCCAATCACATTACCTTCCTCCCCCTGAAAAAGAAACCCTTTGTATTTTGCGCCATTTTCTTACTTTTCATTGCAGTTTTTCCATATGTACATACATATATAAATTATATATGGTATACATGCCATAAAAGAAAAGAAAAAAGCAGAAATGTGAGCATAAGATTGACCAAGTCCAAATTCCTGCTACCAGCTCACTTACATTTCCCCCCGCTAAGAGGCAAGCAGGATTCTATATGCATAAGGCAAGATGAATTCTGTAAGTCTTGAAACATAGGTTTAGTCACTATTGTGGGGGGTGGGGATGAAAAACATGATGAGTCAGTCTGTTTATTTAGACATCTTTCTTGAACAAAAGGACTGTGTTAATGCAAAACAAAATATGAGCAAATCAAATCTAACAATGTATAAGAAGATTTATACACCAAGACCAAGTGGGATTTATCCCAAATAAGCAATGCAGATTCAAAATTTGAAAATAAATTAGTAAAATACCTCGCAAACACAGGATAAAGAAGAAAAAATTGTATTGTATTAATAGGTGCAGCGAAACCACTTGTCAAAATCTGACACTTTTTGTTACTTATTTATTTATTATTTATTTAAATAAAAGGAACAAATTTCATTTAATTCATATATACAGTTTAAGAGCATAATCATACTTTCCATTTTCCCTGCCTCCTCCTTCCTGTCTTTCTTTTGAATACAGAGGAATTAAATTTGATGTAGAACATCTGATAAAAGTCTGCAGCTAACTTGAAAATAAATGGTATAAAATTTAGAGATTTCCCACTAAGATCAACACTTTCAACACTAAAATGAAGCTCCAGTAAAACAATAAGACAAGAAAAGGAAACATATGGTGTCTTTGCTTGAAAGGAACAAAGCAGGCTATCTTTGATAACATGATCATCTATTGTAAAAATCCAAAAGAGAACAAAGAAGTTCTGAAACTAACTACTGATTACAGCAGATTCACAGGATACAGGGTCAGTATTCCAATGTCAATCCCTGTCCTATATACTAACAATGAACTAGTAGAGTTTAATAATACAAATACCACACCATTGACATTACCACCTCCAAAAATGAAATACTTTGTTCTTGCTATACAATAGGTACAAAGACATATATGAGGAATACCAAAAATCTAACTAGTAGATGGGTTAAAATAATCAGTCTGTTAGAAAAATCAGTTATGGCTGTTCTGTAAGTCTGAGTTTGTTTACAGGTTTCACACTTTACTTACAGGATGAGTACAAGTGTTGAATCTGATTTAAACAATACATTTTTGTCTATGGTTGTTATTGCTTTGAAAATCAAAGAATACCTCACCGAAAATTGAAGACTACCTGATAGTGGTTAACAGATTTGACTATATTAATTAAGGAGGTACATTACATTCTCAAATTTACTCTCACCCTGAATGCTAGTCACATGAAGGGAAAGGCAAATAATGAGATTTTTAATCACTTTTCCTACAATGGTACTAAGACATAAAGCTTACTGCTTCTTAGGGTACAGTACGTTTCCTTGGTCACAGAGTTTACTGGAAGTTTATGTTACCTGGGAATCCACTGCAGGTCATCTCCATAATATGGGGCACTTCTCCAGCTGACTTAGGCCTCTATAGTCACAATTCCACTACTACTTTTACAAAATACAAAAAACAAGAACTAATAAATAGAAAATATTCCATGTTCAAAGAAAGGAGGACTCAATGTTATTGAGATAACAGTTCGGCTCGACTTGACTTACAAATTCAATGCATCTGAATAAGATTTTACCATTTTGTGCATTCCAGTAAAACCGATCCTAAAAATACACAGAGACAGGCAAAAGGGCCAGAACAGCCACAGCAGTATTGAAGGAAACAAAGTCGAAGGGGCAACACTACCTAACTTCAATAAGACTTGCTGTAAAGTCACAGAAATCAGGGGGAAAATAGACAAATAGATCGACAGAGTAGAGCAAAAATCTACTGAAGTAAATTAAATCAATTGATATTTGACAAAGGAGTAGAAGTTGAAGATGGAAGCATTATAATACCTGACTTCAAAGCATACTACAGTGCCATAATAATAAAAACAGCATGGTAACTGGCATTAAAATGGATACATAGATCAATGAAACAGAATAGAAAAACCAGATATTAATCCATATGCATAAAGCCAAATGATTTTTGACAAAAGGAACAGAAGATACATTGCCTTTATAATAAATGGGGCTGGCAAAACTAAGTATACATACATAGAAAAATGAAATTAAATCTTTATCTCTTAAAATGCACAAAATTACCTCAACATGGAGCAAAGCCCTAAATCTATGAACTGAAATTATAAAATGGCTAGAAGAAAACAGGAGGAAATACTTAAAGACATTGGTGTAGGCAATGGTTTATTCAATGAGAACCCTAAAGCAAACGCAACATAAGCAAATTAGACGAATGTAATTATGCAAAACTTAAAATCTTCTGGACAACAAAGGAAACAATCAATAGAGTAAAGAAATATCTTTTAAAAAAGGGAGGAAAATAATTGTGATCTAATCTGACAAAGAATTTTTTTCAGACTATATCAGGATTAAAAAAATTCAGAAATCAATATACCAACTAGCCCAGTTAAGACATGGACAAGAGACATGAGTAGAAAATTCTCAAAAGAAGAATACAAATGGCCAAAAAATATATGGAAGAAATGCTCAATATTGCTAGTGATCAGGGAAATGGACATGCAAATGAAAGCCATATTAAGATAGCACCTCATCCTTTTTTAAAATAGCTATTAGCAAAAATACAGAAAGTTAAAAATGCTAGAGATGATGTGAAGAAAGGGGAACTTATTCTGTTGATGAGATGTAAATTAGTCAGTCATAATGGAAAAGAGTATAGAAATTTCTTCATATGCCCAAGCAAGTCCAAAACATTTTGAAAAAGCGAGAAAAGCAGACTGGCTTAGGGGTTGTTTTGTGGTTAGTGAGCCTGGCTAGAATGAGGATTTCCATGTGCAGGCAGGAGATTATGTGGTTTGAATCTCCTGCAGTGTTACCATATTTTGCCTGAATCTTAGTGATAGATTCCTAACTCAGCCTAATGCTCTACAAATGTTAGGCTTCACACAAATACATGAGTTCAAACAAAGTTAAAGAAAATCTTTACCATTACACTGAACACATGCAATGTAGTCATATACGCATGTATTTCCATCTCTCCATCCATCTGTCTCTCCATCAATTTATCTCCCTTCAAAGAAAGAAGTGCTGTAAGATGGAGAAACGTCTTGCTGCTGATTGTATCATGTTAACCACGGCTCTGCCTGGCACTCGGATGAAATGTCTGTCACAGTGCTGAGTACTTGAACAAGGGGGCTCAGAATCATGAGGTGCTCCACCGTCACAGGTGGCTCTCTGTGGAAATGGTTTTCTGAGATATGATTAGATGTACAACGTAGAATTATATTCAAACTTCATATAGTTCAAAAGGTATTAGCTCAGTCTTTATGCAATTTAAAAATGTATTTCTTGAGGGTGATAAGCAGGTGGTGAAGAATTTTAAACATGCTAAATTCCTCCTGAATACATTCAATAAGTTTTCTGAATTACATACTTGTAAAAAAATAGCAATACCTCAAGAGCACTTTGAGTTGCCTACTTCAAATAAAATTGCACTAATAGTTCTGTATGCATTAATGTAAAAACTAGCAAACTTTAAGCTTACAGAAAATACTAGGATATAATATTTGAAAAGTTCTCTACATAAACTTTTGAAATGGAAATATTGGTCCAAAAATTATGTATATTCTGCATTATTCAAACACTGGAATTCTTTTTTTTTTTTTTAATTTTATTTTTGACAGGCAGAGTGGACAGTGAGAGAGAGAGACAGAGAGAGAAAGGTCTTCCCTTGCCGTTGGTTCACCCTCCAATGGCCGCCGCTGCAGCCGGCGCACCGCGCTGATCCGATGGCAGGAGCCAGGATCCAGGTGCTTCTCCTGGTCTCCCATGGGGTGCAGGGCCCAAGCACCTGGGCCATCCTCCACTGCACTCCCTGGCCATAGCAGAGAGCTGGCCTGGAAGAGGGGCAACCGGGACAGAATCCGGCGCCCCGACCGGGACTAGAACCCGGTGTGCCGGCGCCGCAAGGTGGAGGATTAGCCTATTGAGCCACGGCGCTGGCCCCAAACACTGGAATTCTTAATGCAGCTATATATACAGTCCTGAATTTCAAAGAGATCTTAAATATAACTTTTTATAAATTATTTTCTATTATATTAAAGGAAAGAGATTAAAATAGACAGATTATATGTTCTCATATTTTGCCCTTCAATGTTGGGGTATTCCTCTTTCCTAGAGTACTTTGAATTTCCTCCAGAATAAACATGGAATTTTATGAAAAGGACTTATTCCAGAATAAATGTGCTATCCTATGAAAAAGACAAGTGGTAGCTAGCTCCTAAATCCTGAAGAATGGTATCTATCCATCTTTAAGGAACCAAAGTGTGTGTGCTTCCCCACAGCTCTGAGAGATGTCAGAAATCTCCATGGTCCACTTCTGAAGCCACTGCACACAGTTAATTCTCCTGTTTTATCCATTCTGCAAAGCATAGGGCCAAATAATAATGCTTAGCTTTTAGTACCAAAACTTACAAGCAGAATTTCTTTATTTTAATTTTATCTTTAACTGAATTATAAAACTGTACATATGTATGAGATACATGTTTCAATATATGTATATTGAAGTCTTCTGGAATCAAGATAAACCTTATATTGTATATGTTGGTTTCAGAGGAAAAGAAAAAAATAGAAAGAATGTGTTCAAATAATTTTCCTTTATTAGTTTCTGTTTATCTCCTTTGCAACATATTTTCCTTCCTTAATCAGCCAGAATTCAAAGAAAATACATTCTGAACAGTAGTATGTATTTAGAAAGCATTCAACTGCAGCTCTAAAAAGAAGTTCTATTCTCTTGCAGAAATGGCAGACTCTGCAACAGATAAACTGGTGTTTATAGATTAGGAAAAGCCTCTTCTTGTTTCCCAAATCTGAATGTGGACCTAAGAGGCAGAAGCAGAAAACTGCTTCAGGGGAAGGTAAAAGGAGAACACTGATAGCTTCATTAAGCACAGAGGGGCCTTTCCCCTGGGGTAGGTTCTCAGTTACCACTGTGGAAAACTTGCATGAATTTTGGAATTTCCTTTATTTCAGTGAGGTGAACACCAAATCCTGGAACTAATACAGATGTACGCACCAGGGGATAACCCGTGCAAAAATATACCAGCATTTCTTTCCCAGGCCACAGGCATCCTGGAAAGCTTAACTAAGCTATCTGTACTTCATTGCATGCAGTGACCCACTAAAACAGTGGAAATATTTCATTCAGTGTCTCAAAAAATTATGCATTTTTATGAAAAGTTTTAAGTACAATGCATTTTTCCTTTATAACTAAAATAATATATTGCTTTTCTGAACAATTTTAAACATTATATTCATTCTCTGTACATTACAGTTTGAATTCAGTAAAGCAACTAACTTGTAAGCATTTTACCATACAAATAGGATCACTAAATATGTTACTTGAGAAGAGTGTATGGATTTTTTTTAAGATTTATTTATTTATTTGAAAGTCATAGTTACACAGAGAGAAGGAGAGGTAGAGAGAGAGGGAGAGAGGTCTTCCATCCCTGGTTCACTCCCCAGATGGCTGCAAGGGCCAGAACTGCACCCACTGAAGCCAGGATCCAGGAGTCTTTTCCGGGTTTCCCACGCTGGTGCAGGGGCCCACGCACTTGGCCCATCTTCTCCTGCTTTCCCAGGCCACAGCAGAGAGCTAGATCAGAAGTGGAAAGCTGGGACTCGAACTGGTGCCCATATGAGATGTTAGCACTGCAGGTGGTGGCTTTGTCTGCTATGCCACCACACCAGCCCTGAGACACGTATATTTATGCAGTTAGGTGTCTCATACATCAAGACATTCTGTTTTTAAAGACGTATTTATTTATTTATTTGAAGAACAGAAATACAGAAAAAGAAGAGAGAGAGAGAGAGGTGGAGAGAGAGAGAGATAGAGATAAAGATAGAGAAAGAGAAATCTTCCCTCTGCTGGTTTACCCTCCAAATGGCCACAACTGCCAGAGTTTGGCCAGGATGAAACCAGAAGCGATGAACTCCATGCAAATATCCCATGTGGATGGCAGAGTCCAAGCACTTGGGTCATCTTTTGCTGCTTTCCCAGACACACTCAAACGGATGTTCACATGGGATGTTGACACTGCTTAACCGTGTGCAAAATAACTCTCACCCCCATAAAGATATTCCTGTTGCTGTGATGTACTGAGTGCTTCCTGATACCAAACGAACTCTGGTTAGAGTCAATATGACCGACATGCTTTCTGACAGAATCGATGTCTATAATATTCACTTCCTGCTTATTTGAAGGAAAGCACAGGATTTTGTGAAAAGAATTTTAAAAGGGTATGCTCTTCTGCTTATCAGAAATAACTAATATTTCAAGAAATATTCCATTTTGCTAAATGTAAAATCTCTTTAAAATTTAGTGACATTTGAAAATTAACAGAAGGTTCTAGCAAATAAGAAATGTGGAGCTTTTTAAAGCAAAATATATTAGCGTATCAAATTTCTCAATATGAAGAAATCCCCATGTTTTCAAATATTTCTTGAGCATCTTCTGTGATGACCATGAGAAAAACCACTCATTTCTCCATCTGCAGAGAATACGATTGACTGACAGCCCAGCTGCTGAGCTATGAAATGCATCATTGTGTTCCCATGGAGGTCAGATTTCCCACAGGCTGATGCCAGCCAATAACTAACTACAGCCAGGAAACTAGGCAGGATATTCCTGAGTCTCTGAGTTCTGATGAGGTCTGGTTTCAGGGCTCTCTGAGGATTTCACAAAATCTTGTGGAGCTTTTCAGAGTATTGTACTGCAGGCACTTGCACCAAATCATCTTTCTTTTTTTCCTGTCTGTGTCACTCAGAGTCAGTGCTGCATGGCCTTTGGATAGCTCACAGCCTTGCTCGTCCCCACTCCTCAATTGTCTCTCTCTGGTGTTTCTCCTCTCAAATTTCCTGAACGCTTTGATCCCATGTTGATGTCAGCTTCTCTAAGGATCTGGATCAATATATAAGCCATATGTGAGGCAGTTTGCTAGGCATTAAAAGCTATAATTTTTTAATTTTTTTTTTATTTGAGAGTCAGAGTTACAGACAGAGGTAGAAGCAGAGACAAAGGTCTTCCATTAGTTGGTTTACTCCCTAAATAGCTGCCGATACGAAGCCAGGAGCCAGGAGTTTCTTCTGGGTCTCCCACAGGGGTGCAGGGGTCTAAGCACTGGGCCATCTTCCACTGCTTTTTCAGGCCATAGCAGAGAGCTGGATTGGAAGATGAGCAGCCGAGTCTCAAACTGGTGCCCAACTGGAATTCTGGCACCACAGTGGAGGAATAACCTACTATGCCACAACCCACACGCCTCAACCATAACATTTTAAGGCAGATCATGTTCAATCACTGCTTCTCACTAGTACTGACACTTTTGTTTTAGTATCCTGTCATGAAAAATGATGGAATTTGATTAAATGTCAAAACTTAAGAAACTTCTGGCCTTAAAATTCTGTGATATTTAACTAAGAGATTATTAATGAAGAATATTGAAGTAGATGAGAGATGGCCACAAATTGTGCCATTCTTTCCAGTGAAGGGATGGAGACTTGCAGCTGGCTCTGTAACTGCTAAAGCTGTAGAAGGTTCAGGAACAGATTGTGCCAGTTCTGGGGCTGTTAGAAAGAATAAACACTTGTACCTTCTAAGCAATTTAGCTATCCAAGCAGAGAGAACACCCAGCAATGGACGATATCATAGGTCTATGTCTACGTAGGAAGATGTCATTTAAGCAAATATAAATAGCTTGAGTTAAGTGGGGATCTAACTGAAATTGCTTTCTTCATGTAAATGATTGATCATTGTATTACACTTTTACTACCTTATAATTTATAAGAATAGTACAGTTTATAACTGCAGGATGCAAAACCCCACATCTTTCTCTGTCTATAGACAATGTTAGCTTTTTATAATCTTTGTGAATATTTTTGATTGGATATAACATGTAATGCAACATTTTACATTTCAGATTGCAGCATTTCAAGTTTATTTCTTCATGTCGGAAGTGAAAGGTGTGTCACTCCTACAGTTATTGTATGTGATCGTGCAAAATATAAAGATTATTCTCAGCATTTATGAATGGTGATTCATAATTATTAGAAATCCATCAAGGACATTTTTCACCTTTGAAGATGTAAAACTCTGAACCACATAATCCTTTGAATTAAACAACTCCTTGTCTGCCTTGAAAGGCAAAGGTGACACAATGGTATTCAGAAGCTGCTCGCGTTAGTAGCTCGAGAGAGGTGACTGGCCCTTCATTGCCCACGTCTTCTGTGACTTGTCTCTGGTGGCTTGAAAGCCGGTGTACCAGTATTCCCATGAAGATTGGTGAATGCTACAGAAAAATTTTGTTTCTCTGTTTTGTTTGTTTTCTGATGATCAAGTGGTTTAACATCAACTAATACATTATTGTATGTTTATCCCTGAGGGCAGAATTTGTCTCAATGTAGGTATGTATGTATACCAGTATCTTTGTGTTTTTAACTCAACATAGTTAAATAGATACAATAAAGATTCACCTAGAAGCAAGATGTCTTCATGATGAAATAATTTGAACTGCCCCTCCATGAGGCCCAGTTTAGTCTTTGATGTGGACTCTCAGAGCATAACTATTCCTGCGGAGGCCTGTCCCTGTCCCAGTCTTTCTCATTCTCTGCAGTTGTCTCTACTAGCCCTGTTAACCTGAGCATGTATGGAACTTTCTTGTTCCCTCCTTCTACCACAGGTAACAGTACTGCGGCAGTCAGCAGAAGTAAAAGTACTCCTGCTCAGCTGTCACTAACAGGTAAGAGAACAGGTAGGAGAACAGGTAGATGTGGAAAATTAAGCAACCCTATACAGTTCTTCCAGGGAAGCTGCCTCTGACTTGAGCTTTCTTAGACTCAGTAGTAAGTTCATTTCATGCTTCCTTTTTCCTTCTACATTATATTGCACTTTCAAATTCCTTAACCTGCCCCCTTAATCTCAGTGCATGTGGCTGCACCTGTTAGGTCAGAAGATGCTGATGTCTTCAAAAGTTCATGGAAAATATGTATTATGAATGAAACCATGCATAGATTACAAACTTTTGCACAAGAATAACCTACGGAAGTATCCTCATACGTTGTGCTTCCAATGAAGTCCCGTTCAATCGTCCAACCCAGCAAAGCTTTTTTTTTTTTTTTTTTTTTTTTTGCTTCCAGATGTTCTTATGTTTGCTTGTATTCCACTCTTACTGTCTCTCATGCTTTGGCTTCATCTCTCCATTCCCATAGCTTTCAATTTGAAAATTCCTGCTTCAGAAAATCTTCCCTGTTTCCTGAGATCAGGTAATTCCTCCTCCTACACCGTCATACCACTTTCACATTCCTCTCTGTAGCAAGTCCTTCAGTAGTAGAGAGTTGATTTGTTGAGTGACTTTTTATGTGATGTGCAAAATGATATGAAATCATTTCGTTTCCATATTCTTAGAAACAGTGAATGGCATGACCGTAAAATGGTCATGACATACTAGCACTTGATGTGGGAGCAGACTAGTGAGTACCTGTTGAATTAGTGTATAAAGAACCACCATTAGGAGCTGGCACCATGGCGCAGTAGGTTAATACTCTGCCTGTGGCACTGCCATCCCATATGGACTCCAGTTCTAGTCTCAGCTGCTCCACTTCCAATCCAGCTCTCTGCTATGGCTTGGGAAAGCAGTGGAGGATGGCCCAAGTGCTTGGGGCCCTGCACCCACATGGGAGACTGGGAAGAAGCACCTGGCTCCTGGCTTCTGGCTGGCGCAGCTCCGGCCATTGCAGCCATTTGGAGAGTGAACCAAAAGAAGGAAGACCTTCCTCTCTGTCTCTTCCTCTCATTGTCTGTAACTCTACCTCTCAAATAAAATAAGTAAAATCTTAAAAAAAAAAAAAAAACCACTAAGGTTCACAAATAGGTTGTTCAGCCACCAGAGTAGTCTTTCTGTTAACACAATTCCAATGAATGAACACCTCCATCATTCACCTCCATTGTTTTCAACATTTGCCAACATACATAAACTGTAATGTTCAAAACTATTTACATATATCTACATCTTAATTTCTCCAAATACTCGTGTTAGATGGATCATTGTAAAAAGAAATATTGTATTAAATAATATTTAAATGTTTGGTGCATATAATAAATTTTTAAAAAATTTACCAGTTAATATTCTTTGTGGCTTTTATGGAGTTCAAATTTTAATGAAGCCATACTTCTATTAATATTGCTTTTAAAGTCTTTAGAAAATTGATAATTATGAAATTAAAATACAATGATGTTGTAACTTGCATTTTAATTATGATGATGATTTGATAGTTTTTAAAGTGTTTTTCCTTTTCTCTGTTTTATTAGTACATGTATTTCATTTTACATTTCTCTTGGGATTTAGAGATTTTCTTACAAATTTGTGTAACAATTTTTCATATTATTAGCAAAGGTCCTCCATAATTTATCTTTGCATTCATTATGCAATGTAATGGAGATGAGAAACCATTTTGCTTCCTTAAAAGAAAATTTATCTGAAAACAAATATTAAATAATCAATCTACTCAATATTTTTCTAATATACCTGTGGTGATTTCTTTGTGTATTTTAAATCTTTCCTAATGAGGCTCAGTTATAAAATGTCTTAATCTTTTCAAGCGTTAATTCTCTCACAATTGGGAATCTAAGTAGAATTAGATTAATCTGATCTAATATGTCAGTATAACTAACATGTATAAAACCTTGTGTTGTGGTATGGGGAAATTGCACATTATTAGAAATACAGTTAGATGGCGCTAGCACTGTGGTATTGCAAGTAAAGCTACCATCCACAGTGCCAGCATCCCATATGGGCACCAGCTCAAGCCTCTGATACTCCACTTCCAATCCAGCTCCCTGCTAATGTGCCTGGGAAAGCAGCAGAGGATGGCCCAAGTCCTTGGGTCCCTGCACCCACCTGGAAGACCTGGAAGAAGCTCCTGGCCTCAGCCTTGTCCAGCTCTGGTTGTTGTGGTGATTTCGGGGGTGAACCAGTGGATAGAAGGTCTCTCTCTAGGGGCCGGTGCCATGGCTTACTTGGTGAATCCTCTGCCTGCAGCGCCAGCATCCCATATGGGCACCGAGTTCTAGTCCCGGATGCTCCTCTTCCAGTCCAGCTCTCTGCTGTGGCCTGGGAAAGCACTGGAAGATGGCCCAAGTGCTTCGGCGCCTGCACCCACATGGGAGACCTGGAAGAAACACCTGGCTCCTGGCTTCAGATCGGCGTAGCTCCAGCCATAGCGGCCATTTGGAGGGTGAACCAACAAAGGAAGACCTTTCTCTCTGTCTCTCTCCCTCACTAACTCTATCTGTCAAATTAAAAAAAAAAAAAAAAAAAACTCTGTTTCTCTCTGCCTCTGCCTCTCTCTAACTTTGTAACTCAAGTAAATAGATAATTCCTTAAAGAAAGATGTAGAATTGCTGTTAATTTCCTTTTTGCAGATCATACAGATTAGTTATTTTTCATACACAGGCAGAATTTTTATACCTGAAGAGCATATTTTACAATTTATATTGTTTTAATTAGCTTTTTTTTCAGGTGATTATTTTAGTTGCCTTGCCAGTTTGGCATAATTTTTACATTTCTAAGCTATTTACTTGCTAATTTCCATTTTTGTTAAGATATATTTGAATAGCACAGTGACAAAGAGGGAGAGATAGACTGAGACAAAGAAAGTGATCTTCTATATGCTGGTTAACTCCCCAGATGACTGCAACAGCTAGGCTAGAAGGGGCCAAAGCTAGGAACCTAGAACTCCACTGTTATGGTCCAAGTATGTGGAGCATCTTTTATTGCCTTCCTAGGCACACTAGCAGGAAGTTGAATGGAAAACGGAGCAGCCCAACTGCACTCTGATAATATGTGTCAGTGTCACAAACAGCAGCTTAACCCACTGCACCCTGATGCCAGCCCCTGCTTTCTAATTCTGACCAATGAGTTTGATTTTCTATGACCTTCATTAGCAAACCTTAAAAAATACATTTTCTATAATTTAAGTACATAAAACACAGAGATGTTTCAGAAGCAACTGAAAATTTTATGCAACAAAGAGTTGTTTATTAAGAATTCTTGGTGGAGTTTCATTGTAAAGATAAGTTCTTAGGAAAATAATTCTTTGTGGGTAGATGATTTTATGACAGATAATTATGTTAATAGTAATTCCATGCTGTGATAAGATTTATCTTATCCTCTGTCTTCCCACAGAATTTCTGTAATGTTGTTTCATTTTTGGGGATTTTTCTCATGTAATTTGTATTTAGATATACAGAATTGATCATCTTACTCTTTTATCCAATATAATACACTCACGTTAAATGTTGAGTGTTAACACTATTAATATAAATGTACATTTCAATATTGTAAATTTTTTTGTTTCTAAATTAGCTTGAAATTAAGAATTTTAATAGCCCAATGCTGGAAAGTATCTAACAAAATTAGTATGATCAATTGTAGTGTAGTTAATTATTATAGCCTTCTGGAAATCACATGACACCAAATATGAATCACAGGACAATTAATGTCCTTTGATACAAAAACTTCACTCTTAGGAATGTATCATGAGCAAATCTTTCAAAAGAAAAAAATTAAAAAACAAAATATACAAGTTTAAAGGTGTTTATTTCAACAATTTGACCATAATGAAAAAATAAATTGAACATAAGTTATATGAGAATAAGTAAATAGAAAATGAGCTTATAAGGATTTTATCCTATGATTTTACCCATCACTATAAATATGTTTAAAACACTGATGAGTGTTTATATGTAATCCTTAACAGCCAAAAGGAGGCAGATGCTATACTTGGCAGTTGACTTGCCAACTAAAGTGTCCACTTCCTACAGAAAAGTGCCTGATCAACTCTGACTCCAGTTTCCAGCCAATGTGTTTCCTGGAAGACAGCATGGATGGGTCAAATAATTGAGTTTCAGACACACATGTGAGAGATCTGGGTTGAGTTCTCAGCTCGTGGCTCCTGCCCATCACAGTCTTGGCTGCCGCAGGCATTTGAGGAATAAAGAGGAATAAACCAACAGATGGAAGATCTCTCTCTCTCTCTCTCTCTCTGTCTTTTTCTGCCTCTGTGTTACTCAAATACATTTTTTAAAAGGAAAAAAACTGAAAAAGAAAATTTTATGTAAGCTGCAGCTGCAAACATGCAGAACTCCCAGTGAAGAACTACCTATTGCAAACACACACACACACACACACACACAGAAAATAACTGACACTAAACTTTAAAACTGACAAATTCTAAAAAGCATAAATATCTTCATGTACATATTGTATTTTATCATCTATGGAGATAATATTTTGTTTAACATAACTCATTTAAATATTTCATGAAAAATTTATTTTCTCAGTGTATTCTATTTCATGTGCTGTTCATTTTATATTTATAAAATGTTATATAACAGCTATAATATTGGATTATTTCTTTGATATGGATATGCTGTAATGATATATTTTGCTTATTTAAGTTAGCTATCTTATGAAACATTTCTGTTTGTATGTATGTATACAAATTTGCATGTATGCATTCTAAAAAATATATGCCTTCTTACAGTAAAAACAGCTCATAATTAAAAAGTTAACATATAGGTTGTTAAGCACAGCAAATGTATATTTGGTGAAGAATATATATATCTAAAACAAAATTAACAAAATGAATTGTTAATAGAATAATATGAATTAACTCTCATATATACATAAATATTTAATCTTATTCTTTTCACCATATACAATCAGAATGCTTACATACTTTAGGGGACTTAGTATTGTAGAAAAGCTGAAGTTCTAGTCACTTGGTTTAGTGTCCTGTGACTAGATGAATGAGGAGCAGGATAAGAATGTGTGAGCTGGAAGAAAAGTTTATTGAATGAAAAGAGAAAGGCAAGTTAAAAAAAAGCATAGGAAAGCTCTTACCATGGGAGGGGTTCCTGAGCAAGAATCACTTAGGAGAAGTTGCCTAGAGGTTTATATCCCCTGGCTAGGGCAACATTGTGCAGAGTTTTGCAAATATGTCAGTTAGTCACTGCTGGCTCACTGTTGACAAGTCCATACCAGCAGCTGGGCAGGTCCACCTGTAACTACATCCTGTTATGTGTTCAGTTTTTCTATCGTGTTTTTGGATAGTGGCACATTTTGTTTCAGACATGTCCCTCAGTGAGTCAGATCTGTATCTTCATCTGCATGTCATTCTTGAGTCACTTGTGTCTTTACCCCTGGCTATCTACATAGGATAACACCTTAGCTGTCTCCTGTCTCTGTCAGAATCTCCTTGGCCAGGAATTGTAAATACAGCTCCATACACACTCTAGGACAGTGACATGAATAAATGAAGTTCCTGTCATGTCTCTTACAGCAATTAACCTAGCACAGGGGACTGAAAATTGTTGTAGCAACTCAGTGCTTGCAGAAGACCACAAGAGAGTAGGGGCATTATGGTCAAGAGGCAAAACATTATCACTGTTAGAAGAACTTTCCCAATTAAAAAATTTGCATTTTATATTTAAAATATTTATTTTCATGTTTATTTGAAAGGCTGAGAGCCAGAGAGACCAGCAGAAAGGAATCTTCTATCTGCTGATTCACTTACCAAAGCCTCACAACATCCAGGGTTGAATCAAGCCAAATCCTGTATCCTAGAACTCAGTCTTGATTCCTTATGTGGGTGGCTGGGGGGAGCTAAGTACTTGACCCATCATTTGTTACCTTTCAGGGTGGACAGTGGCTGGAAACTGAATTAGAAGTGGAGGCAGGACCCAAACCCAAGGACTCAAACATGAGATATGAGATGTAACGTCCCAAAAAATGTCTTAACCACTATATCAAATGTCTGGCCCTGACTCCTAATAAACACCAGGGTTTAGTTTTCCTTTAACAAAGGAAAATTTTATTTTCCCTAGACTTAAATTAGATATTTTTCATTGGCATCCTGTCTTCCTGACTTTATCTTTCTTCAGAAGGCCAAAAACTTGAAGGACTTTTTTATCTTAACTGAGAAGACCTGTGAGTGAAGGGGAAAGGTGTTGAGAAGACAGCCACCAGAGGGACGGGAAAGTGATTGCGACCCAACCCCTGCGGACAACCCGTGATTGCTCCCCAGGAGAGTCAAAACAACTAGCAAAATCTCAAAGACCAATAGGTTGAGTTCTGCTCTCTCTGGTGACTAAAGACAATAAACACTAACACAAGCAATGATTCTCATGTCAAACATGGCAGGAAACTGACTGCCAACTCTATTCAAGGAACTACAGATGGGTCACATTTAGTCTGAATGCAGTAACTTGACATTGTTCGCATATCCAAGTATGGGTAAAGATATTATATCTCCATAGACAGATCTAATCCATTTCCAAGGTTGAATTCATAATATATCTTTGCTCTAAAACTTTTTCTGAAATATTCTCAACCATTCATTCTATTTTAAAAAATACTTATTTATTTGAAAGGCAGAGTTACAGAGAGGCAGAGGCAGAGAGAGGGGGAGAGAGAGTGAGAGAGAGAATTTTCCATCTGCTTGTTCTCTCCCCAAATGGCCACAACGGCTGGAATTAGGCTGATCCAAAGTCAGGAGCCAGGAGCTTCTTCCAGGTTCCTCCGCTGCTTCCCCGTATGCATTAGCAGGGAGCTGGACTGGAAATGGAGCAGCCAGGACTGGAACTGACGCCCATATGGGTTGCTGGCATTGTAGGCAGTGGCTTTACCCACTTCTCCACAGTGCCAGCCGCCAGTCATTCTTTTTTCCTATATATGTTTCCCTTTTTCTTGGTGTTATGTATTTTTTTGATTTTGTGGTACTCAAAATGAAATTTTAAGGATATTTACAGGAATTGTTATAAATGAATGTTTTATAAGAGAATGTGAAGCTTGATTTCAAACAACACCTCACTAATATCACAAATTTTCTGCTTATTGGCATCTCAGGTACACCAAGACTGCTTCCTGAGTAGTGTTCTAAATAACATTAGCATTTTTTAATCTCATAATTTATTTTATTAAAATGTGACAATAAGCTCTGGATAAATATAAAATGTATTTTGTACATCAGATAAACAAAAAAAAAATGCTCTAGGACTCGGTTGTTGTTCCTATGGGAATGTTCTAATTTATTTGGTTGCATTTCCTCAGAGAACAAATTTTGGATTATACAGGAAGAGAAAGAAGTACCAATCCAAAACAAAACAAAAAATAAATAAATCCAATTAAACTTTACAGACATTTTCAAAATGCAAACCTCTGTTTCATTCACAAATTGTTAATACAAGTCAAATTCTGCATGTTCTATTGATTTCTGTGCTATAACAATGTCCCTTAATCCCTGCTCCTGGATATCCAATCTATACAGCTGGACCCTTTAATCCTCCACACTTAGGTTGAACATTGCCTGAGATTCTGATATAAATCATGCACTTAGTTCAGTAAGCAGATTTTTCTTCCCTCTTAGACTGTCTTTAGCCTAAGGCAGGTAATTAGAGTCTTGTCTTATTCCTAAGAACAGTCATGGCTCTGGAGATGCTGGTAGGTTCTTTCTGGCTCTTTAGTTTCATCGCTTACTGAAATAATAGGCTGGATATCTGAAACATAGCACCTCATTTAACACAGGGGAAAGTGTTAAATTGCTTTCAGAATAATTTTTTTCAAATTAATAGGAAAATTATTAATTTTAAAGGAGAACATATTTGTTAAATTGTGTCTTCCTTAGTAAAGTTCCTAAGTGAAATAGGTAATAAAGAAATATCATTAGTGCATATGTGATTATATTGGCAATTTTAAAGGGCTCTATTCTTTCCTTGTATCAATCTAAGTCCTATAATCTTTCTTAACCATATCCTAAGGAAGAAAACGATATTTCATACTCACACACATAAAAAATTGTTTCAGAAATATCAGCCATGTATTTCAAGGGGAATGTACTATGTAATTTCTTTTATTCTAGTTTACTCTTTTCAAAAATAGTCTAGAAAAACTTTGCATATTTCTAAAGTTGACCAATAAGACATAACATGCAGTATAAACAACGTTCCTCAAGTAAGGTGGATCTGACCCACAGGATGGCATATCCTACTGGTGGTAGTGATAAACTACAGGATGAGTGTATATGCCAGTCACAACCCTAGAGATGAAGGCACGCTTTTATGGGATATGAACATAGAGATCCAACAATTCCTATGTGTCTGGAACTTAAGGGCCATACTTTCACAGGCAAGTGTGAAGATCTGACAAGAAACAGTCTTCAGTGATATTATTTGTGTTATTGCATCAAGTTTTGCCTGAAATCAGACATGTTTCAGAACATTTAGTTATGTTCACCAGTAAATTCCCCTTATTTAACTAACTTTAGCTCTCTTTAGCACTTTAATAATCATAAGCACTCTTTATACCTTCTCTCTCAAAATTAAATCTTTACAAAATGTATGTAGTCAATCATCACTTTAGGGGAGGCAGAGTTGTGGCGTAGTGGGTTAAGCCCCTGCCTGTGATGCTTGCATCCCACAGGGGCACTGGTTCAAGTCCTGGCCAGTCATCTGCAGAGTGAACCAGCAGATGCAATTTTGTTAAAAAGTGTGCACAGCATTACAATAGACATTACTGTTGTTCCCTGTCTGTGGTTATGGAAGCATTGCCAGCCACTGGAGGGTGTCTCTAGGCAAAGGCAACATTGTTAAAGCACATAGGTTGTGCCATGCACATATGTCGTGCCCGTCATGCAGCTCCTTCAATTTTGAACATTTTCATCCAACAACTCAATATGATGTAAAGCTGGGCTTGCACTGCAGTTAAAGAGGAAACTGGGGCAAATGATAAATTTTATAGTTCCTTTACCTGGTGTGGATGATAGGGAAACAATTAAAATCTGTAATGTTTCTATTTTTTCTTACTCTATTTTCTCTTAGCCCAGGTATTTGTAAAACTTAGTAAACCAGTCAGGTTTCCATATCAAATTATCATCACTCCTGCATTTTCATTGTGCAGTGTGCACAATTTTTCCACAGGCATCACACCTGTGTAATGTTGTCCTGTGTTTAAACAGAAATTGTAGCCGGCGCTGCGGCTGACTAGGCTAATCCTCCGCCTTGCAGCGCCGGCACACCGGGTTCTAGTCCCGGTCTGGGCGCCAGATTCTGTCCCGGTTGCCCCTCTTCCAGGCCAGCTCTCTGCTGTGGCCAGGGAGTGCAGTGGAGGATGGCCCAAGTGCTTGGGCCCTGCACCCCATGGGAGACCAGGAGAAGCACCTGGCTCCTGGCTTCGGATCAGCGCGGTACGCCGGCCGCAGCGCACTGGCCGCAGCAGCCATTGGAGGGTGAACCAACGGCAAAAGGAAGACCTTTCTCTCTATCTGTCTCTCTCTCACTGTCCACTCTGCCTGTCAAAAAAAAATTTTTTAAAAAATTAAAAAAAAAAAAACAGAAATTGTGAGTGTTTCCAGGGCAGACAACAATATGAAAGATATGATTATCCTGCTGAGTTTTACACTAGAGGGAAGGCAGTTGTCTAAGTAATATATTTTCTTCCTGTACATAGAAAGGAGTTGAAAGAAAACTTTATTTCAAGTGAATCTTGCACAAAAAGTCTTATTTTCTGTATATGCTGCTTCTAATCTCCACTTGGAAATCTATAATGTTTCTTTCTCATTTTATAATGTATTTTGGGAAAGACAGTGCAATTTTTTAAATTTTATTGATTTTTAAAATTTTCTTTGAAAGGTAGACAGAGGTAAGAGATAAATCGTCCATCTGCTGGTTCACCCCTCAAATGCATGAAAAATCTAGTGCTGAACCAGGCCAAAAAAGGAACCTGAAATCCCATCCAGTTCTCCCAAGTGGTGTCAGGGACCCAAGTACTTGATCCATCATCTGCTTCCTCCTAGTGTATTTATTAGCTAGAGACTTTATCAAAAGTGGAGCTGGGACTGTAACCATGAACTCTGATATGGCATGTCGGTATCCCAACCATCATCTAAACCACTGTGCCAAATGTGCAACTCCTAACAAACAGCTTACTATTTTATTCTCTTTATTATTTTCTTTTCCTACTTAATAGCATTGGTTGAACTCTTTACTTAACACATAATTATTCTTAGGTGTTTAAATCCAATTGAAAAATTAATCCCTGTTAAAAATAAGAGTGGGAATAAGAGAGGAAGGAGATGTATTTTCTGCACTTGTTCCCTCAGATTTATTGCCTTTAGATTTACCCTAAGGGTAAATCTAAAATCTTGCCATGGGACTCCAAATGCCA
Source organism: Oryctolagus cuniculus (assembly GCF_051225735.1). Taxonomy (NCBI): domain Eukaryota; kingdom Metazoa; phylum Chordata; class Mammalia; order Lagomorpha; family Leporidae; genus Oryctolagus; species Oryctolagus cuniculus. Next base: position 77,669,635 of record NC_142874.1, on the reverse strand, counting down.
TTGAGCTGGCAGGTACCAATGGCATCTTACTAGTTAAAGTGAATAGCTTAAGTCCATAACTGATCATAAAGAGAAGATTAAGTGTCAAAGGGATCACATAAATACATAAATAAGACCAAGCGTATGCTAATAATAGTAGAATTTAAAAGGAGCGAATGATCCAACATGGGAAGCAGGACACACAGCAGATTCATAGAATGTCAAATGCCTTAAAAGCACTCTGGCCTCAGAATCAGCCCCTAAGGCATTCGGATCTAGTTAAAAAAAGAAACCCATGAGAGCATTTCAGGCATGGAAAGCCAAGACATTGTGGTAAAAAAAAAAAAAAAAAAAAAAAAAAAAAAAAAAAAACAACTACATGAAAGGTCTCTGTGAGTGAGATCCCGGTGGAAAGAAAGTACCATCAAAGAAGGAAGTACCTTTCTCTGAAGGGAGGAGAGAATTTTTCCACTTTGAAAGGCATAGGTACAGAGAGAGAGACAGAGAAAGAGAGATCTTCTACCCATTGGTTCACCCCCAAATGGCTACAATGGCCAAAGCTGGGCCAGTCAAAGCCAGAAGCATCTTCCAGGTCTCCTGCATGGGTCCTGGGGTCCGTGCAGTTGGGCCATGCCCACTGCTTTCCCAGGCACATTAGCAAGAAGCTGGATGGGAAGTGGAGCAGCCAGGACTCAAACTAATACCCATAGTGATGCCAGCATAACAAGTGGCAGCTTTACCCTCTATGCTATAATGCTGGCTTTGACTCCATTTTTCCAAAAGCATTGGTTGAATATGGCTATGGATCATGAAGTGGAACATTCCAGACACAATAAAGAGTGTGATTGATGTAATGTGTGATGTTTGATAGAAAGACCCTTCATGGAAGTGATGACAGAAGGAGTGACTTGAGTGCAGAAGAATTGCACCTGCATAATCTATGTCCAGCCACTCATAACATGCAGTCCAAATACAAACAGTATTTGATTCATAAAAAGGCCTTGAGATGTCCTCCTACCTTGTTGAGCACCTCTTTGTTTGTTGTCATAATAATGTAGTTCAGGTACAGCTTGCACTTGAAGATTTGATTTTCTTTAGTCCTCTCAGTGGAGGCAGTGAATTAATACTTTTATCTGTATGTATATAAATAAATGCACATATATACCCCCTTTACAGTAATGAAAAAGAAATCCTCTCCCACATTTTTTTTATTATTTTAAAAGATTTATTTTATTTATTTGAAAGACTTACAGGGAGAAGTAGAGACAGAGAGAGAGAGAGAGAGAGAGAGAGAGATCGATCTTTCATCTACTGGTTCTCTCCACAAATGGCTGCAATGGCCAGAGTTGGACCAATCCAAAGCCAGGAGCCAGGAGTTTCTTATGGATTTCCCACACAGGTTCAGGGGCCCAAGGACTTGGGACATCCTCTGCTGCTTTCCCAGACACATTGGCAGGGATCTGGATCAGAAGTAGAGCAACCAGGACTCAAACCAGCGACCATAGAGGATGTCAGCTCTGCAAGTCAGGGTTTAAGCTGCTGTGCCAGAATGCAGGACCCTGTATATCTTATTTGATCACTCTCCTTGAATATACCCAAATACCTTCTCTACTGCAAAGCCTTCCATTTACTGATCACTTATCTCCCCACCTGGATAGGATGCACTTCATCCACAGCCTCTGAAACAATTGTGTCCTGCTTTGGATGCAACTTGCATGTCTAACTTGCCCTTCATGTGATCCTCAGCCTCATCCTGCTTGGGCATTGCCTACTTTCCACCTTGTTTTGCTCACTGAAAGATATTTAGGCATAAATCTTGGGAGGGACAATGAGCACAAAACAGAATGTAAAACAGCAAATGAGGAGTAGGTGCCATGCATAGTGGCTACAATGGCTGCTTGGTACCCCCACATCCCATGCCAAAGTACCTAGTTTGAATTCCATTTCCCTCTTGATTCCCTTTTCTGCCTAAGTGCATATTGGGAGACATCAGAGCATGAAGATGGCAAGCCTAGAGAGAGTTCCTGGCTCTTAGCTTGAGCCTGGTCCAGGAATGCTTGTTGCCGGTGTTTGGGAAGTCAAAAAGTGAGTGGACTATCTCCCTCTCTTTCTATCCCTTCTGTCTCTGTTGCTCTGCCTTTCAAATACATAAAATAAAATACACTTTTTTTTCATTTTCAATTATATTTATATACAGAAGATCAACATAGTATATAGTAAGTAAAGATTTTAACAGACTGCACCCACAAAGACACACAAAGTATAGAGTACTGTTTGGGTAGTAGTTTTACCATTAATTCACGTAGTACAACACATTAAGGACAGAGGTCCTACATGGGGAGCAGGTGCAGTAACTCCTGTTGTTGATTTAACAATTGACACTCTTATTTATGACGTCAGTAATCACCCGAGGCTCTTGTCATGAGCTGCCAAGGCTATGGAAGCCTCTTGAGTTCACCAACTCTGATCATATTTAGACAAGGCCATAGTCAAAGTGGAAGTTCTCTCCTCCCTTCAGAGAAAGGTACCTCCTTCTTTGATGGCCCGTTCTTTCTGCTGGGATCTCACTCACAGAGATCTTTCATTTAGGTCTTTTTTTTGCCACAGTGTCTTGGTTTTCCATGCCTGCGAAACTCTCATGGGCTTTTTAGCCAGATTCGAATGCCTTAAGGGCTGATTCTGAGTCCAGAGTGCTGTTTAGGGCATGAAATACACTTTACAAAATGTGAGAAATTTGAAATAAAATGAAGTGTCTATTAGGAAATAAAAGAGTTAAAATATCTATATACAAAATAAACTAATTTTATGAAAAAGATTATTTTGCCTGTGATGAGACAAAAATAATGCTCCTGGCTCCTGGCTTCGGATTGGTGCAGCTCCAGCCACTGTAGCCATCTGGGAAGTGAACCAGTGAATGGAAGACCTCTCTCTCTGTCTCTACCTCTCTCTGTAACTCTGTCTTTAAAATAAATAAAATAAATCTTAAAAATGTTTAAAAAGCTTAGATTTCCACTTTATTCTATAAATTTAATGTCATCAAATCAAAAATACCAACAGAATTAAATATAACCACAATATTTGAATACAAGTATTTCCACATAATGGAATATAAAATTCATATTAAAAACAAATGTGTAAAAATAGGAAACTTCAGAAAATGGGGATTATTGTTGATTGTGGAGCAAGTGAAACAGATTACTATTAAGACAGTCCCAGATGAAAAAGTAAAGATGAGTATAATAGTTTCCTGGAATAGATATCAGATATATTTGTATAAGAATACTTTTTTGGGGCCAGCGCTATGGTATAGTAGTTTAAACCTCTGCCTGCAGTGCCAGCATCCCATATGGGTGGTGGTTCAAGTTCAGGCTGCTCCTCTTCCGATCCAGCTCTCCATGAATGGCCTAGGAGAACAGTGGAAGATGGGCCACATGCCTGGGCCCCTGCACTTGCATTAGAGATCTGGAGGAAGCTCTTGGCTCCTGGCTTTGGATTGGCTCAGCTCTGGCCTTTGGGACCATTTGAGGAGTGAACCAGTGGATGGAGACCTTTCTCTCTATCCCTCTCTCAGTAGCTCTACCTCTCAAATAAATAAAATTTTTTTTAAAAATAATACTTTTTTATTTCTGTATGTATGTTACTTTAAATTAGTGACAGAAATATGAATTACTCATTGCTGTTGGCAAACTGAGTAGCTATGGAAAAGTGACACTGAGATCCTAATGAAACCTGAATTCAGATGAAGCAAATATTTTTACATATATTAAATTTAGCCATTAAAGGAGTAGATAACCAAAGAATATAAATATGATATTATTATTGCAAACAATCCAGAAGTAGTAAAACGCTTACAAAAATAATATATTCTGGGGGCCCATGTTGTGGCAGAGAATGTAAAGCCACCACCTGCAAAACCTGTGTCCCATATGGACACTGGTTCAAGTGTGGGCTGCTCCACTTTTGATCCTGATCCCTGCTAATGGCTCGAGAAAAGCAGCAGAAGATGACTAAAGTGCTGAGGCCCCTGTCTCTCACATGGGAGACCCAGAAGAATCTCCTGGCTTCTGGTTTGGCCTGACTCAACTCCAGCTCTTGTGGCCATCTGGGGAGTGAACCAGTAGATGGAAGATATCTCTCTCTCTCTCTCTGTCTCTTTGTCTCTGTCTTTGTATCTCTCTCTCCCTGCCCCTCCCTTTTTCTCTGTAACTCTGACTTTCAAATAAATAAATATATCATTTTTAAAAATAAAATAAAATATATTGGGGCAAGTGTTGTGGTGAAACGGATAAAACCACCACTTGTAACACTGACGTCCCATATGAGTGCCATTGGTCTCCCAGCTGGTAAACTTCTCATCCAGTTCCCTGTTAATAGCCTGGGAAAGCAACAGATGATGACTCAAGTACCTGGGGTTCTGCCACCCATGTAGGAGACCCAGATGAAGCTCCTGGCTCCTGGAGTCAGCTTGACCCTGCACTGGCTGATCTGTCATCTAGGGAATCAATTAGTGGATGGAAAATTCTCTTTCTCTGTCTCTCTCTTACTTTCAAAAATAAATAAATCTTTAAACAAAATTTTAAATATCTTCATTGAAGAAGAGAATGTTAAATGATTTAAGCATGAAGGATGAGTTATAAGTATTTCGAGACAAATAGTGGCTTTTATTATACTCTAAGTATTCCTACTCCTCACATTCACATTCTTGGCAGTCTGGTCCTCCGTGGTATGAGAGGTCTTCTGGCACAGGTACAGTGTAGGTGAGGGTGGGGTACCACTCTAGCTCAGCTTTCTCTCACTTGTCTAAGGGGAGGACTATTGATTTTTAGACCTTTTCTGAAATACAGATAAGAGGCTTTTTGAAGACCTCTGGGAAGACTGTTTGGTGCATTATAAGTTGAATTATGTCCCCTAGGGAAGATTGTTAAAATCCTTACCTCTGGTACCTCTGAATGATCTCATATATTGCCAAGGGGAAGCTGCGACAGGAGAGGAAGCTCAAAGTAGCTGTTTAAAATGGAAGATCTCCCTTTCTCTCTCTCCCTCTCTCTTTCTCTCTCAGAGAATAACCTTTGCAAATATGTCTAACAACAGATTATGCATGAATTGTTAGTTTGGTTAAAAAGAAAGTACATCGATCATGCCCTAACATACTCTCTTACAATTTATGTTATGGTTGCCTTCTTGTCTCTCTGGGGTCCTCTCATGGACTGCTTGGACTGGGCATGGAGGACAGATCCATGTAGAGTGAGAGCAGTCCATAGAAGAGTCTCTTTCTCTACTCCACAAGAGAACATTTAATTTCTGGGTTAAGATTAAGAAATGAATGTCAACTGTACATTTTAGTGTTCCCCTACTTCTCAATAAAATCACTTTGTTAATAAATCCCCAGGTTAAGCTATTGTTTTTCTTGCCAGGTGTGCAAGCGCTATGGCCAACTGCCACTGCCTTTCCAGACTCATTAGCAGGGAACTTGATTAAAAGCAGAGCTAAAGTAAAACTGTCTCTTCCACAGAATTTGGAAGATGTTGAAATGTTTAAAGGAAAAATTATGAATCTATGTTACAATCTATGCTCAGTTATTTATGGCCTTGTGACCTTTAATAAATAATTGAGAGTTATTCAATAAAGAAAATGGCATAGTAGTATCTACTTCTATGATCACTATGAGAATTGAGATATCAAAGTGGTTATTATAATTAGCATAACTGTGTAATTAAATAACTATTATTATAATTGCTCTTTTATAAATAAGAGATAAAGAAATAAATTTTATAGCAATTAAATGAGTGGCCAAAATTTCACATAATTCCACTCCTGTAGGCACAATATAAAATATTGAGATAAATCCTTTTGAAAACCCTAAGTTTAAAAAGTCATTTTTATAAAACCAAGAAAAGGGGCCAGCACTGTGGAAATAGTGGGTAAAGCCACCACCTGCAGTGCTGAAATCCATTATGGGCACTGGTTCCAGTCCCAGCTGCTCCACTTCCAATCCAGCTCCCTTCTAATGTGCCTAGGAGAGCAGCAGAAGATGGCCCAAGTCTTGTGCTCTGGCACCCACATGGGATACCTGAAAGAAGTTCCAGGTTCCTGGCTTTGGATGGATCCAGCACCAGCCCTTGCAACCATATAGGGAGTGAAGCATTGGGTGGAAGACTCTCTCTCTCTGTCTCTGTCTCTGTCTCTGCCTGTAACTCTGACTCTCAAATAAATAAATAAATCTTTAAAAATAAAAAAAAAGAGAGAGAGAGGCCGGCCCTGTGGTGTAATAGGTAAAGTCCCCACCTGTGGTGCCAGCATCTTATACTGTTGCCCATTCAAGTATGGGCTGCTCCACTTCCTATCCAGCTCTCTGCTATGGCCTGGAAAAGCAGTAGATTATGGCCCAAGTCTTTGGACCCCTGCACCCATGTGGGAGACCTGGAGGAAACTCTTGGCTCCTGGCTTCCGCTCTGGCCATTGTGGCCACCTGGAGAGTAAACCAGTGGATGGAAGACCTCTCTCCCACTCTGTGCCTCTGCCTCTCTCTAACTCTGCCTTTCGAGCAAATAAATAAAAATCTTAAAAGAAAAGAGAGAAAAATCTCCAAATTTGCCCTCTTTTGTCATCTCTGTCATCACATTCTGGCAGCACTGTCATGTATTAGAGTACAATAATCATTCATAATAAGTAAGAAAAATAATAAATGTGCATTGGATATCCGTGCTGATAGTAAATTTAGGAACTGTGTATGATTGAATATAGATGCTGAAGATTTTTTTTTATTTTCCTATTCTAATTCAAAGTATTTTGATTGGCATCGAAAGCTAAGGAGCTTTTGATATTGTAATCAAATTCAGTATTTTGTTTATTCAGCAGCAACATTCCATGAGCTAATTAACTCTGAAGAAACATTCCCTTTATGTTTTCCTAGTTTAATAGCAATATTTCCCACCAGAAGTTCTTTTGGAGTGATGTACAGGCTCAATATGTCCTATAGATAATACAACATAAGACCAAAATGTGCCGAGTTAAAATGAATGGTGTCTGAAGATCATCTGTTGTCTGTAGGCAGCACGTTGGCAGAGATTCCATTCGCTTTACAGAGGTCTTGACAGGCATCCTGCTCCCGGATGGCAAAGCTAACAGACTTTGGTAGTGGCTGAAAAAGCAGCCTTTGGGTGATTAAATCTGAGTCTTTCTGTCAGGAAAGTGTTTGCAGTGTTTTTTATCACAACTACATTATGTCTTATTACAGACCTCTTTACCTCTCCACAGACAGGCATTACCAATTAAAAGTGTTCACAGAGCATGTTTTATTGTTGAAGCCCTTCACTGTTGTATTTTACATGAAAATATGATGTATTATGCTCATTAAAAAGAAGCTAGAAGCTCAGGAATTATATTTCCGTGAACACTGAACCTTTCAATTACCTTTGAAGTATAAATTGACATGCTTGTTTTATTTTGTTTATAATCAAGGTGATGGAATTTATTTTTGTTCTCTGTGATTTGAGATTTCTTTCAGCACTTTAAATATGTAATACCCAACCTTCTGCTCTTCCCTTGTATGTGATAATTCATCACAAAATATCATGGGCATTTTCTTGTACACAAATGAATTATTTGTTCCTTGATCCTTTCAAAATATTCTTTTCAATATATTTACTCACAGGTTTCACAGTATTGGTCTTTGTGTTATTTTATTGATACTTTAATGTATGTATTGATTTTTATCACATTTCTGATGTTTTCAGCAATTAATTCTTAGAGTATTTTTTTTCCTTTTCCTTTCTGTTTCCTATCCTGGTGTTCTCATTCATTGGCATGCTGATATGGGTACGAATATCCCACATTTCAGTAATGGGTTTATATTTCTTCATTTTTTAATTCGCTGTTCTTTTGATTTCACAAGTTCTATGAATTTATCGTTAAGTACACTGAATATTTCTTGTAGTGGTTCAAATGTACCGTAGAGCACTTCTGGTGAACTTTTCATCTCAGCTAATTTACATTTCAATTACTGAAATTTGATTGATATTTTTGCATGACTTGTATCTCTCTATTGGTATACTCCATGTGATAAGGTATCATCATTATACATTCATTTACATTTTTAATTCATTTATTTCATTGACCATACTTATAATGTTTCCTTTGAAACTGTTGCTTGTTAAATCTGATATCTGGTTTTGCTTATAAATACATTCTATTGCCTGCTTTTGTTGCCTGTGTATGGTCACACACTTTCCTGCTTTTTGCAATGTCTCATAACATTTCCCTAAAATTAAAAATTTGAGATATTGTACCAACTCTGGATACAGACCCAAACCCAGGTCTTGTTTTTGGGTTATTGACTTAATTATTTCTTTAATGAATGACTACATTGGACAATTTCATGAACTCTATTTCGCATACAATGTGAAGCCTATGATGTGATTCCTGAGGGGGTGGAACATGGCTTGCACAAGGTCAAGTTGAGAGAATGGTGGTTTTGAGCTGTGCTTTCCTCCTCATCTTTCTTCTTTAATTGGTATCATACCCAGCATTTATGCCCCACCAAGCCTCTTTCCCTAGGGTTTAATTCAATGCCCTGGACATGAATGGATTCACAGTCTGATTCATTTAAGGTTTGCCCTCTTCCAGGGATACTTTCTGAGGTTAGTCTTTGAAGTTCCTTCTGAAACTAGCAAGGCACTTTTTAATTACAGCATCTCATTATTTTCTCTGGTAAGTTATGTAGGTATCATAAGGATCAGCTTTCTCTTTTCATGGTGTCACAAACCTCCTTTCAGTTGTCTGCCACTAACATCTCCACTACTTTGGACAGTTCCTTAGACTTGAATTTTCAAGTTCTGTTTCACATAGTCAGTTCCTCTGTGGAGAGCTCAAAGCTCTGAGTTCTTATAATACACACCTTTTCCAAGAAAATTTTTAGAACTTCTCTGGAGTTGGAACCAGGGATAGTTGTTGCATTTTTTCGTAGTGAAACCTCTCTGGTAGTTTTGAGAATGAGGCCTCCATTTTCTTGGCCACTTCTATGTGTACTGAAGCTTCTGCCACCCTTTGGAGAAGTTCAGGGAGAAGGTCATGAACAAGTATCATAGACTCTTGTTGTTCTTTGAGTAGAGGAGTAAATGTGTCTGCATTTCCTATACACTTCCAGAAGAATTTCCAGGGACCTTTAATGCTTGGATATTACTTTGCTTTTGTTTTTATTCTTATCAGTTATTATTTTGCTGGTGAGAGAGTCCTCAGTACTTTTCTCATCAGCATTCTGAAACCTCCTGTTTCAAATAAGTTAATTCAGGAAGTTTTATGAAATCAAGTTAAAAGTTACTGGTAAGAAATTAACTAGAAGGAAGAGTTGCTCACCTTAAATGTAATGCTGAGATCAGGAGGATCTATGTCACTTTGTGCTCATTTGAGGGTTTCTAAGAGCCATGTGAAGGCTCCATAACCTGGTGGTGTTGAAAGTGTGATGCTGAAGATGGCAGAATAGTGAGGGCATGCACCGATAGTCCGGGAAAATTTAGTTTAATAAAAGTGGAGTTTCGGTAGCCTCAGAAAAAGGATCAGGAAAAAATTGCAGAGGAAACTCTTCCGGATCTAGTGGCTGTGACTCGGAGGACCTTTGGTGAGAGCAAGGTCGCCCACTGCGCAGAAGCCGAGCTGCAGGAGCCGCAGGGTCTGTGCGCCAGTGCGGGAAGAGGAGTGGATGTGACACAGACGACCAGCGGGGAGAGCAGGGCTCCAAGTCCAAACATCAGTACTGGAAGGGGAGGTGAGCTCAATAACCCAAGACATTGGCAGGGAAAACGTGGTCAGAATCTAGAGGGGAGCGGGAAAGTTCACCAGACTGACTACAGGAGAGAAGGAAAAAAAAAAAAAAAGGTGGAGGGGTACTGGTACAGATGAGTTTCTCTCTCCGCCAACCTTGCAAAGGCCAGCAAGAAAAAAAGAGCAGGCCCCACTCTGGTTATACATAATAACAGGGGAGAGCTAAGGAACTGAGTAGCTACAATTCAGTAGCCTAGGCAACCCAGTGAGAGTCCAGAGGAGAAACTGAGTCTGCACAGACTCTTTGGGTAGAAGCCAGAGATAGGAAGCTAAATACCATCAATTCTGCTCAGCCATGTGGTATTACTTACCTCCTGAAAAATAAATAAATAAATAAATAAATAAATAAATAGAGATTTACCACGCATAACCTGAGGGTGTCACCTTTGCACAGCCATAACCCAGAAGAGCCAAGCAGAGCTCTCAGGCCACACCCATCTCAAGCCTCCAAGGCTCCTCCAACAGCAGACAGTCCACTTAACACAGACATGGTAAAAAAAAAAAAAAAAAAAAAAAAAAAAAAAAAAAAAAAAAAAAAAAAAAAAACCTCACAGTGAAGGAAGAAGAATTAACAATGCCCAGCAACAAACACAAAAATCGAGGGAACAAGATCAATGAAGACACTATGACGCCTCCAGATAAAAAAAACACCCCAAGCCAAGATTATGAAGACGATGAGATAGAAGAAATGCAAGATACGGATTTCAAAAAATTTATGATAAGATCATTTAGAAGTTTTCAAAAGCAAATCCTTGAACTAGAGAAATCCTTATTGGACAGGATTGAAAATATCTCTCATGAAAATGAAATTTTAAGGAGGAATCAAAATGAAACACAGAAACTAGTAGAACAGGAAAGTGTGATAGTGAAGAGAAATCAAAATGAAATGAAGAACTTAATAGATCAAATGACAAACACATTGGAAAGTCTAAAAAACAGAGTCAGTGAAACAGAAGAGAGAATATCGGACTTAGAAGACAGAGCACAGGAAAACATACAGTCAAACCAAAGAAAAGAAGAGGAAATTAGAAATCTAAAAAATATATAGATTCCTGGACACATGCAACCTACCTAAATTGAACAAGGAAGACACAGAAAACCTAAACAGACCCATAACTGAGACAGAAATTAAAACAGTAATAAAGACCCTCCCAACAAAGAAAAGCCCAGGACCAGATGGATTCACTGCTGAATTCTACCAGACATTTAAAGAAGAACTAATTCCATTTCTTCTCAAACTATTCAGAACAATCAAAAAAGAGGGGGTCCTCCCAAATTCTTTCTATGAAGCCAGCATCACCTTAATCCCTAAGCCAGAGAAAGATGCAGCACTGAAAGAAAATTATAGACCAATATCCCTGATGAACATAGACACAAAAATCCTCAATAAAATTTTCGCCAATGGAATACAACAACACATCAGAAAAATCATCCACCCAGACCAAGTGGGATTTATCCCTAGTAGGTAGGCATGGTTCAACATTCACAAATAATTCAATGTGATTCACCACATTAACAGACAGCAAAAGAAAAACAATATGATTATCTCAATAGATGCAGAGAAAACATTTAATAAAATACAACACTCTTTCATGATGAAAACTCTAAGCAAATTGGGTATAGAAGGAACATTCCTCAATATAATCAAAGCAATTTATGAAAAACCCACAGCCAGCATCCTATTGAATGGGGAAAAGATGGAAGCATTTCCACTGAGATCTGGCACCAGACAGGGATGCCCACTCTCACCACTGCTATTTAACATAGTTCTGGAAGTTCTAGCCAGAGCCATCAGACAAGAAAGAAATTAAAGGGATACAAATTGAGAAGGAAGAAGTCAAAATATCCCTCTTTGCAGACGATATGATTCTTTACTTAGAGGATCCAAAGACCTCTACTAAGAGACTATTGGAACTCATAGAGGAGTTGGGCAAAGTGGCAGGATATAAAATCAATGCACAAAAATCAACAGCCTTTGTATACACAAGCAATGCCATGGCTGAGAAAGAAGTGCTAAGATCAATCCCATTCACAATAGCTACAAAAACTATCAAATACCTTGGAATAAACTTAACCAAGGACGTTAAAGATCTCTACGATGAGAATTACAAAATCTTAAAGAAAGAAATTGAAGAGGATACCAAGAAATGGAAAAATCTTCCATGCTCATGGACTAGAAGAATCAACATCATCAAAATGTCCATTCTCCCAAAAGCAATTTATAGATTCAATGCAATCCCAATCAGGATACCAAAGACATTCTTCTCAGATCTAGAAAAAATGATGCTGAAATTCATATGGAGGCACAAGAGACCTCGAATAGCTAAAGCAATCTTGTACAACAATAACAAAGCCTGAGGCATCACAATACCAGATTTCAGGATATACTACAGGGCAGTTGTAATCAAAACAGCATGGTACTGGTACAGAAACAGATGGATAGACCAATGGAACAGAATTGAAACACCAGAAATCAACCCAAACATCTACAGCCAACTTATATTTGATCAAGGATCTAAAACCAATTCCTGGAGCAAGGACAGTCTATTCAATAAATGGTGCTGGGAAAACTGGATTTCCACATGCAGAAGCATGAAGCAAGACCCCTACCTTACACCTTACACAAAAATCCACTCAACATGGATTAAAGACCTAAATCTACGACCTGACACCATCAAGTTATTAGAGAACATTGGAGAAACCCTTCAGGATTTTGGCACAGGCAAAGATTTTCTGGAAAAGACCAGGGAGGCACAGGCAGTCAAAGCCAAAATCAACTATTGGGATTGCATCAAATTGAGAAGTTTCTGTACTGCAAAAGAAACAGTCAGGAGAGTGAAGAGACAACTGACAGAATGGGAAAAATATTTGCAAACTATGCTACCGATAAAGGGTTCATAACCAGAATCTACAAAGTGATCAAGAAACTCCACAAAAACAAAACCAACAACCCACTTAAGAGATGGGCCAAGGACCTCAATAGACATTTTTAAAAAGAGGAAATCCAAATGGCCAACAGACACATGAAAAAATGTTCAAGATCACTAGCAATCAGGGAAATGCAAATCAAAACCACAATGAGGTTTCACCTCACCCCGGTTAGAATGGCTCACATTAAGAAATCTACCAACAACAGATGTTGGTGAGGATGTGGGGAAAAAGGGACACTAACCCACTGTTGGTGGGAATGCAAACTGGTCAAGCCACTATGGAAGTCAGTCTGGAGATTCCTCAGAAACCCGAAGATAACCCTTCCATTTGACCCAGCCATCCCACTCCTTGGGATTTGCCCAAAGGAATTTAAATTGGCAAACAAAAAAGCGGTCTGCACCCTAATGTTTATTGCAGCTCAATTCACAATAGCTAAGACCTGGAATCAACCTAAATGCCCATCAACGGTAGACTGGATAAAGAAATTATGGGATATGTACTCTTTAGAATACTATACCGCAGTAAAAAAAAAAAAAATGAAATCCAGTCATTTGCAACAAAATGGAGGAATCTGGAACACATCATGCTGAGTGAAATAAGCCAGTCCCAAAGGGACAAATACCATATGTTCTCCCTGATCGCTGACAACTGACTGAACACCAAAAAGGAAACCTGTTGAAATGAAATGGACACTATGAGAAGCGGTGACTTGATCAGCATAGCCCTGACTGTTAATGAACAACTTAATACATTATCCCTCTTAGTATTTTTTTTGTCTTTTCTACTTAATACTGCTGGTTTAATTCTGTAATTAATACACAGTTATTCTTAAGTGTTGAAATTTAACTGGAATGTGATCCCTGTTAAATATAAGAGTGGAATAAGAGTGGGAAGAGATGTACAATTTGGGACATGCTCAAGCTGACTTGCCTCAAATGGTAGAGTTAGAAACATACCAGGGGATTCCAATTCAATCCCATCAAGGTGGCATGTACCAATGCCATCTCACTAGTCTAAGTGATCAATTTCAGTTCACAATTGATCATAATGAAAGGACTAAGAGTCAAAGGGAGCACATAAACAAGTATAGTGCCTGCTAATACTAACCGATAGAATAAATAAAGGGGAGAGTGATCCAACATGGGAAGTGAGATACACAGTAGACTCATAGAATGGCAGATGTCCTAAACAGCACTGTGGCCTCAGAATCAGCCCTTAAGGCATTCGGATCTGGCTGAAAAGCCCATGAGAGTATTTCAGACATGGAAAGCCAAGACACTCCTCTGCCCTCCCGGACCATAGCAGCGAGCTGGACTGGAAGAGGAGCAACCGGGACTAAAACCCAGTGCCCATATGGGATGGCAGCACTGCAGGCAGAGGATTAACCAAGTGAGCCATGGTGCCATCCAATATTCTGATATCTTTCATCAAATTCAGTCATCCATTATTTCTCCAGTTATATAAGTTAATACATATAACTATTAATTTTAAGAGAAGCCTTTAAATAAGAGTCTTTTGTTGAAGAATATTAATTCATTATTGAAAGTATGCTTTATACTTTACAGCTCCAGTAAAAATTATTTGATTCACTTGAAAATTCAAGGATGAATTTCATCTTAATTTATATTCTTTTAATACACATTCTAATGTCATTGAAGGAGTGAAGTCAGCTGGTTGCATTTTATTTATTTATTTATTTTTAACAGGCAGAGTGGACAGTGAGAGAGAGAGACAGAGAGGAAGGTCTTCCTTTTTTCCGTTGGTTCACCCTCCAGTGGCCACTGTGCCAGTGCGCTGCAGCTGGCGCACCGTGCTGATCTGAAGCCAGGAGCCAGGTGCTTCTCCTGGTCTCCCATGCGGGTGCAGGGCCCAAGGACTTGGACCATCCTCCACTGCATTCCCGGGCCACAGCAGAGAGCTGGACTGGAAGAGGGGCAACTGGAACAGAATCTGGCTCTCCGACTGGGACTAGAACCTGGTGTGCCTGCGCTGTAGGTGGATGATTAGCCTATTGAGCCGCAGTGCCGGCCCTAGCTGGTTTCATTTTTTTTTTTTTTTATCATTTCACTATTTCCATTGTATTCAAAACACAAAGAGAGGGAGAGAGAGAGAGAGAGACCTATAATTCACTAGTTCACTCGCAAAATGGCTGCAAAAGGCAACACTTGGTGGCCAGCCCTGTGGCATAGCAGGTAGAGTCGCCACCTGCACTGCCAGAATCTCATATGGGCCCTGAAATCTCATATCATGCTGGTTCAGGTCCTGGCTGCTGCATTTCTGGCCCAGCTCCCTGCCATTGATCCTGGCAAGGCTGAGGAAGATGCCTCAAGTAGTTGGGCCCCTCCGTGCATGTGAGAGACCCAGAGGAAGCTCCTGGCTTCTGGTTTCTGATAGGCTCAGATCCAGCCGTTGCAGCCATTTGGTGAGCGAACTAGTAGATGGAAGATCTCCCTCTCTGTCTCTCCCTCTCTTGCTCTCTATAACTCTGATTTCAAATAAAAAAGGCAGTACATGGCCTGGCCAAAGGTCCCAGAGACCCTAAGCTCAATTCAAGTCTTCCAAATGGGTTACAGAAACACATGTACTTCAGCCATCACCTACTGACTCCCAGGGTGGACAATTGTAAAAAGTTGAATGGAAGTTGGAGTCGGGACTCAAACCAGGGACTCTGTTATGGGATGCAGCAATCAAAAGCAACATCTTAACCAATGCACAAACTGCCAGCCCCTGGTTTTATTTTAGTTTCAAAGTTCTAAGCTAGTCAGAATTATTAAATGGACCTCCACAGTTCTGTATCCTAAACCTATGGCTGTGACCATGGTACCATGAGCTTATGTTACACAGCAAAAGAAATTCTCCAGCTGGGTTTGAGTTAATCAAAGAAAGATTATCTTCACAGGCTGAATGAAATCGCATGGGTCATTTAAACACAGAGTTTCCTCAAGCTGATAGGAAAAGGGAAAGAAAAAGACCCTCAAGCTGTGACCAGAATTTGATGTACTTTTCCTAGTTTTGAAGATGTAGATTTATACATTGAAAGAATCAGAACAGCTACTAGAAACTGCAGTGATCCTAACTGGCAGCTAGCCAGTGAAATGGATTTCTATCCTACGACTTCATGAAATTGGATATTGCCAACAATTAGAATATGTTTGTCAGAGTTCCCTTGAGTCCCCAGATCAGAGGCCAGCCTGGCAAACACCCTGGTTTTGTGGTACCCTAAGCAGAATACCATTCCAGCTTACCTGTATTTATCACTCACAATTCTTTGAGATAGAGGCATCCCATTGCCCTAAAAATTAAGTTAGCTGCAATACCCATGTCCCACACTGGAGCACGTGCATTATATTTTCAGGTAGAGCTCCTGAATCCAGCTTCCTGCTAAAGCATACTCGAGGAGACGGTGGTTATGGTTCAAGTAGTTGGGTTCCTAGCAACCATGAAGAAGGTCTAGATTGAATACCAAGCTCCTGCTTTTTTTTTTTTTAATTATGAGATACTATGTGGATGCTGTCTTAAGTTGCTCAGTTGGTGTTCATTTTTTGTGGTAGTCATGGAAAAGTAGTAGGAGATTTTTTTTGTTTGGTTGGTTGTTCTTAGTTGTTTTGCACTTTTAGGTTATATCACATACCTGCAATTATTTTTGAAGTCATAAAACAAAAGACAAAGCATATGTTGATACAAATGACCTCAATAAACATTTTATTTAAAACTGATGTATAAGTCAGAATCATCATCTTATCAGTCAATGTTTCCACCTCCCCAATACCCTAAATTTATTAGAAAATGGTTATTGAGGAGATTTTGGCTCAGTTAATAGATGTAATAAATCACACATTTCATTAATGTAGTGAAAATCAATAATCAATACTTATTAAGAAACTATTATGAAAAACACTAAATTAGGCCTCATTGAGATGTCGAATCATTTTCAAAATGAATGGTATTTATGGATGGCAGGGATAACACTTATTTTTAAGAGAATCTCAGTCCCTGTGTTTCCTGTATCAGTTGATTTATTTTGTATTTCCCTGATTAAACCTCATTCATAGCTCTCAATTAGATTAATGATAACAATAAAATTCTTTAAAACACAAAATATGGAATGAGCTTTGTCTGATGTCACTTTCCAATTTTCTCTTTCCATTTTTCCCTCCCATAGTCTTTTTCCAGGTAGACTAAACCATTTTACATTCTTTTCTCCATTTCTAGTTAGTTATATGAGTTTCTGCTGTTTACTCTGCTATCATGTTCCTCTTCTTTGCTTTATCTATTTAATTCATCTATTATCTTTCTCTATCCCTGAAATTTGAATCAGTTTGTCATACACAATGTACTTAGGAATTGGTTCCTCTCCTTTTTAAAACTAGGCGATTCTGTGTAATAACTAATACTCACACCTTGATTTTCTGATTATATTCTCCCAAGCATTCTAATTTGATGGGAACTTATACCAGGTCTATTTTCCTTATGGGTTAGTGCTCAGAGATGGTGAAGTTTTTTTTATCATGAATCTAATTAAGTAGATATTCATTGAATGGCTGAGGTGAGTGCTGAAGAAAAAACAAGTTATCTACCGTATTTGTGAAATGTAGATCATTTTAAATGCATCAGTATTTTGTTACTTTTTCAATAACTGTAAAGCATTACATATACACTAAAGGTTTAATTATGCCCTTCATTAACTTTTCATCACTAATAACTTTTGAACATTATAGTTTTGCCTAGGGATAACAGTTATTTATTTTTCTTAGGACTACAATGTCTACGTAGATTTAGCTTCGTAGATATGACCAGATATTTTCCCAAACTGAGTGCGTCAATGTGCAGTTGTGGTGGCCATTTATGAAAGTTCCAGTTGCTCCTCAGGAACACTTCAGATTATTAGTCATTTAGAATATTTTATTACCTGACCCACTCATACTGCCCTTTCATGTTTGGATTTACATGAATGTCACATTGTGACCCAAAGGCATTAGACTTCCTGAGCAGTAGTCAGGGTCCAAATATTCTACACTGTAATGTGAGAAGCCAGGATCCCAATGGTGTGAGCATTTGGAGTAATGCAGAGTGAGCCCTTGAGTCCCTAAGTGCAGAGACTAATTGGTCTGTCAGTCTGTTTTCAGCTTAATGTAAAATCATGGTAATTTGGCAAACTGCCACATCACATTTATTTGCATTTGTATTTATCTCACATTATTTTTACTGTGCTTTGGATTTGGACCTCTGCCATAAAATATTAGCTCTCTAATAGTTTCCTCAGACTTTACTTTCTAGAGAAAATTCATTAAAAATCCTTTTCTTGACTAACTCCTTCATCAAAGAAAAATCCATCAAACATGTTTGTACAAGACAACTTGTAACCACCAGCTACCAATTACTAGAGGAACCTTAAAGAGAATGCATCTAAGCTGCAAATATAAAATCAAATCAGACTGATAATCATTAACCTCAGTCTCTAGTTTTTAGATCCTTCAAGAAATCACTGCATTTCTATTCCTTTGTCTGTCTTTACTATACAAATGGCAAATAGTCAATAAATATTTTTGAAAAGAAAAAGTGATGAGGTTTGAATATTCTCCAAGCCACCTTTCGGGATTCTTGTCTCCCTATTTAAATTGTATGTTTCTTTCTGAGTTCAAAGCTCTTAAGGAACTTATAAGGTTCTTATAAACTATTTATTGATTTATTCATGTATATGAACCTACAAAATGTCTTGTTCACTAACATGGTATTCTATAAAGCATTGCATCAAAATTTTTTCACAGTGAAGTTGCTGAAACAATGTATTCATGGCTATAGGATTAACTGTAGAGTGTGCCCCATCATGCAGAAGAGGCTGGCTAAGACAATGATGGATAATTTATTCAAGTGAACTAACTACAATTGGGAGATCATATTCCAGTTGTCTAACATAGATGATGTTAGTCGTTTGCTCTCCCATATCCAGAATACATAGTATAGGAACCAAGAAATGCAAGAAAATTTTATCACTGTAGTATCTAATGCATCACTCTAAAATTTCTCTTCCCTATATCAGAATAGCAATGCTGGTTTCATCTGGAGTGGCCTACTGAGAATGTAAGAATGGATTCCCCAGTATTGATGCTAAATTTATACCTGGCCATTTAGCAGGTCTTATAGTAATACACAACAAACAATAAGTGGAATTACTTTAATGCATGAAGTGAATTGAACTCAAGTACTAACAGGTTATTGTGTATCTCCTAGATGTCACTTTCCCCTTGTTATTAATTAATTAATTTTTTTATTTTCCTTTTTTAATAGATTTTATTTATTTATTTGAAAGGCAGAGATACAGAGAGGCAGAGGTAGAGACAGACGGGTCTTCCATCTACTGGTTCACTCTCCAGATGGCCACAAAGGCCGGAACTACCAGATCTGAAACCAGGAGCCAGAAGCTTCTTATACGTCTCCCATGCAGGTGCAGGGCCCAAGGATTTGGACCATCTTCTACTGCTTTCCCAAACCACAGCAGAAAGCTGGATTGGAAGTGAAGCAGCTGTGACTGGAACTGGCACCCACATGGGACACAGGCACTGCAGGTGGCAGCTTTACCCTGCTACTGCACATCAGAGGCCACTAATTAAAAAAAAAAAAAAAAAGCTTACTTTATTTGAAAGGCAGAGCTAGAAAGAGAGTGGAGAGAGAGAGAGAGAGATGGATCTTCCAAACTCTGGCTCGCTCCCTAAATGGCCACAGCGGCTCACAACGGCTGGACCTCAGCTGGTCTGAAGCCAGGAGCCAGGATCCGGGAGATTCTTCCAGGTCTCCCACATGGATAGAGGGACCCAAGCACTTGGGCCATCTTCTTTCTCAGGCACAGTAGCAGGGAGCTGAATAGGAAGTGCAGTAGCCTGGACTTATACCAACGACCATATGGGATGTCTGGGCTGCAGGCAGCAACTTTACCTGTTATACCACAATGCCACTCCCTCCATTTGTTATTTTTTTTAGAGATTTAAAGAACTTAACAGTTTCTATTTTCTTTTTTCAGTCCTGTGAGTCAATCTAATGAATCACTTATCCTACTCAGCTGACATAGCAAGGAAAAATGTGTGTATATACACATAGGTGTGTTCTTTAAAAATTCATGTAAAATGTATAATATGAAAAGCTAGGCATAGATATCCACGTTAAGCTCTACAGTAGATTTTCCTTTTAATTCCTATTTCCACCAACTTTTTGAAGTTATCGTGTATACATGTATATACTAACTTACATGTATTAGCTACATCTATAAATATCTGTATTTATATGTATGTAAAGCTAAATATAAGTTTGAAATATAATTCAACTTCAATCCATTATCACATAGATCATTGTACACTATTCTCCATGTAGATCTGAAATTCCCACCTCTGTCATTCACCATTCCTGTATTTCATTGTTCAATTTTAATATACATACTAATATAGAGAGAATTATTGACCTGTAAAACCATAGGAACCTACTTTATCAACTGAGGGCAGAGTGTTCATGTACACATTCTCTGTTTTTAGAGTAATATATTCTACTTATTTTCACAATGGCTAGGCAATATTTATCAAAGTATGAAGTATGTTTATTTATTTATCTATTTACTTGAACTTTTACTTATTTGAAGACATTTGAAGGCAGAGAGATAGAGAGAGACCGAAAGCACGAGCTTGTTCTGTTGGTTCACATACTAAATACCCACAAAAGTCACAAAAGCTGGAACCAGGTCAAACCAAATCCAGAATCCTAGAACTCAATCTGGGCTTCCTGCATATATGGTAGGGACCCAAGAACTTGAGCCATCACTTGCTGCCTCCCAGGAAGCACATAAGCAGGAAGCTCAAATTAGAAGAGGAGCCTGCACCTAAACCCAAGAACTTTAGTAGATGTGGTATCCCTAGCATCAGCTTAAATGCTACACCAAATGTCCACACTGGGATGGAATTTTTTGGGGATTTTGAATAAAAGCATTTGATGAAGTCATTGGATTACAAGTCTAATGTCTCATCTCTTTAAGGATAGTGTATTGGTGCCTTACATAACAGTTTAACTGCAAGTGCCAAATTTATTCCTCACTTGTCATAATTTATCTTTTCAAATTCCAGGAAGTATGGTTTCTAAAGCATGACTCCTGTGTACCTTTCTTATGTTATTGACATAGAAAGTGTTTCAAAAGGACAGTAGATGAGCCTTTCTAATTTTCCACAGTAGCTCCTAAGTAAGTGTAAATCATAAAGGTTTTAGTTTTCTGAAAAAAAAAGCCAATAATTACTACAATCACATGCCTTTTGTGTTTCAGATATGAACAATTAAGACAAGAACAAGATTATATTAATTTAAGATCACATCTCCGCTTCAGCAGAAAAGCTAGAAGATAGAGATTGACAGAGATTTCCTGCAGCCCTAGAAACATCTGCCCAGATTCAACATCACCCTCACTAAACTAGATAGCACATATTTTATTTAATGAACATACATTGATCATACCACTAAAATTTACAATGTCCAAGCCTTTCCACTTTGAGTGCTTAGGAGCATAAACAACTATGAATCCAGGATATGGATCTTGGGCATTAGAAGTCCTCAGGTTTATTATCTTTAACTATTCTGAAAATTTTCCCATCTGACTAAGAAACTAATACAAGAATTAGTGTTAAATATTTGTTTCAACCAATGTGTAAAAAATGCTTTTTATACCAAAATGCATGATACAAGTAAGAGATATGATGGGAGATAAAAAGGGAAGAACATATACAACAGATTCTGTAAGTAATACAGGTTGCCATTTTTTAAAAACAGTAGTCAATGATTTCATAGTCCCCAACAATTATCCTGTTCAACTCTCAAAACAATTTAAATCTAAAATTAAAATTATTTCAAGTATAATTATTACATATAATATAATATATAGTATATTATATATTCTATAATACATATTATACTATATAATGCATTATATTATCATTATAGGTCCTTTTCTCTGTTCCTTTAATGCTACTTACAACATATTGTAGGAATAAGCATTTGGCACAATGCTTAAGACACGGCTAGGGTTCTCACACCTTGTGTCAGAGTGCCTGGGTTTGGGCTCTTCGCTATGCTCCCTATTCCACTCTTCCTGCTAATGCGCATCCTGGGGACCAGCAGATGATGGCTCAAGTAGATGGGACCCTGACACCCATGCAGGAGACTTAGATTGATTTCCCAGCTCCTAGCTTCAGCCTGATATGTACTGATCATTGCAGGCATTTGGATCTCTATCTTTCATCTCTCTCTCTCTCTCTCTCTCTCTCTCTGATTTTCAAGTAAATAAATTTAAAATATTTTATACATAAGAATACAAGTGATTGTCAAACCACTCTGTAGACTTGGTTATGTTTGTGTCCATTGTATTCTGAGTCATCTCTGGTCATTGAGAAATATGCAATTTTCAACGATGCAAATGAATTTAAGGAAATTTGAAGTAGAATTATAACCTAGTTCATATAACATCAGCAACATTTCTTTCTTTTTTTTTTTTTTTTTTTTTTTTTTGACAGGCAGAGTGGACAGTGAGAGAGAGAGACAGAGAGAAAGGTCTTCCCTTGCCGTTGGTTCACCCTCCAATGGCCGCCACAGCTGGCGTGCTGCAGCCAGCACACCACGCTGATCCGATGGAAGGAGCCAAGTGCTTATCCCGGTCTCCCTTGGGGTGCAGGACCCAAGCACTTGGGCCATCCTCCACTGCACTCCCTGGCCACAGCAGAGAGCTGGCCTGGAAGAGGGGCAACCGGGACAGAATCCGGTGCCCTGACTGGGACTAGAACCCGGTGTGCCAGCGCCTCAAAGCAGAGGATTAGCCTAGTGAGCCGCGGCGCCGGCCAACATTTCTTTTTTTTAAAAGATTTATGTATTTATTTGAAATTCAAAGTTACACATAGAGAGGAGAGGCAGAGAGAGAGAGAGAGAGAGAGATAGGTTTTCCATCTGATGCTTCACTCCCCAATTGGCTACAACAGCTGGAACTGCGCCGATCTGAAGCAAGGAGCCAAGAGCTTCTTCTGGATCTTCTGGATCTCCCACGCGGGTACAGGGGCCAAGGACTTGGGCCATCTGCTACTGCTTTCCCAGGCCATAGCAGAGAGCTGGGTAGGAAGTGGAACAGCCGGGTCTCGAACCAGCGACCATATGGGATGCTGTTGCTTCAGGCCAAGGTGTTAACCCACCATGCCACAGCCTTGGCCCCACCAATAGTAAAGATTTTATTGGAGAACATTTATTTTTGGTGACACATTTTAAAAATATAGCAAACTCAGTTCAACTTAAAATGCTGACTTAGGGCAGTGGGCTTTGTGGCCGAGATTAAGCAGTTGCCTGGGAATCCAGTACCCAGTATGGATGATAGTTCATGCATGTCACAGCTACCCAATTGTGATCTAGTCCCACGCTAACAGCCTGGGAAAGCAGCAGAAGATGGCCCAAGTCCTTGGGCCCTTGCCATCTATGTGGGAGACTCAGATGAAATTCCTTGCTCCTGGTTTTGGCTTTGGCCTTGCTCAGCCCTGGTCATTGTACCCACTAGAGGAGTGAACCAGCGGATGGAAGATATTTCTTTGTCTTTTCCTCTCTATAATACTGACATTCAAATAAATACATAAATCTTTCTTGAAACAAATACTGACACAAAAACTTAATAAAAATGAAGCATCATCATGATATTTTCAGCATTAAATTGTGTGGCAGAATAGGAATTGGAAATATTTCTCTGCAGGCAGTGAATCTTAGACAAATGAAACATGTTTAAATTGCTAAATTCTTAGAATTTCCTAGAATTCCTGGACCTATTTTGGAAATAGTTCTCCAGAATGTGTGTGCTTTCTTATGGTGCTTTGCAGATATGATAGAGAGAAGATGAAATTTCTTTATATAAGTCAAATTTACATTTTTCTAATATTTATCTCATTATACAGTCATCATTGGATTGTTTGTTTTTCACATTAAATTGAGATAATAATCTTGAATCAAACAAAACCAAGCGTGTCATAATTCTGTCCCCATGATGAATATTGACTTTCAGATAAGGGGAGAGAAAATCACTGTTCTTGGACCTGCAACTTGTGCATTTTGGGAACATCAGCCATCATGGATCCCTGTATATAGGAAGGTTTCTTGACTTATGCTTGAATCATTTTTGGAGATATCTCAGATAGCTCAGAGGTGTGTGAGAGGAGACCATGAAAAGGTTTATGTTAGTGATTTTCTCACTATTCATTTGACATGAAAGTAGAACAGTGTGCATGACCAGACACATCGATCACATGTCCTTTCCTACAGTAAATCAAGTGGCAAAGGTATGATTCCCTAACAACTGATTTTTAATTTTTAAAATTATATTTAAAGTATTTATTTTAATTGTTATCTTCAATATTGAATACATAATAATTACTCTAAAAATGTATCACAAAAAAGAAAATAATTAATCTTGCTTCTTTTACCTGTATGCTTGGTTTTACACACGACAGAGCAGATTTAGATTTCAATTTGTGGTTATTTATATTATACTATAGATAACAGGTTGTTTCCTATTGTCTGAAACACACTGGATAAGAGATAGATTATCTTAATTATTTACACCTCATAAAAACTTGTGGGACTGGCATTGTGGCTTAGTGGACTGCACCTCCACCTGCAATGCCACCATTCCACATGGGTGCTGATTCATGTCCTGGCTGCTCCTCTTCTGATCCAGCTCTCTGCTTATGGCTGGGAAAGCAGTGGAGGACAGCCCAAGTGCTTGGGCCCTCATACCCAGGTGAGAGAACCAGAAGATGCTCCAGGTACCTGGTTTCAGATAGGCTCAGCTCCGGCCATTGCAGCCATTTGGGGAGTGACCCAGTGGATGGAAGACCTTCCTCTTTGTCTCTCCCCCTCTCTGTCTGTAGCTCTTTCAAATAAAAAAAAACTTGCTTCTAGATACCTATTTATGCACAATTTATGACTTTATTACAGGTAAATATTCCAATATTTTTTTCTCTTTACTAGATTATTTACCTACTCTACAGTTTTAAATCCAAGCCACCAATTAATGATCATTGAACAAAATACAAAATGAATTGTTACCCTCTCTAAGATTGCTTTCTTTTTTTAACATTTATTTAGTAAATATAAATTTCCAAAGTATAGTTCATGGATTACAATGGCTCCACGCCCAATAACTTCTCTCCCACCTGCAACCCTCCCACCGCCCACTCCCTCTCCCATTCCATTCACATCAAGATTCATTTTCAATTATCATTATATACAAAAGATCAAAATAGTATATATTAAGAAACGATTTCATCAGTTTGCCCCTACACAGGACACAAAGTGCAAAATACTCTTTGAGCACTAGTCATAGCATTAATTCACATTGAAATACACATTAAGGACAGAGATCCTACATGAGTAGTAAGTGCACAGTGACTCCTGTTTTTGACTTAACAAATTGAAATTCTTTTGAAGGTGTCAGCAATCTCCCCAGGCTCTAATCATGAGTTGCCAAGGCAAGGGAATCCCCCTGAGCTCTCTGACTTTGATCTTATTTCTACAAGGCCATAGTCAAAGTGGAAGTTCTCTCCTCCCTTCAGAGAAAGGTACCTCCTTGTCTAAAATACTCTCATGGGCTCTTCAGCCAGATCTGAATGCCTTAAGGGCTGATTCCGAGGCCAGAGTGCTGTTTAGGACATCTGCCATTTTATGAGTCTGCTGTATATCCCGATTCCCATGTTGGATTGTTCTCTCCCTTTTTTATTCTATCAGTTAGTATTAGCAGACACTACTCTTGTTTATGTGATCCCTTTGACTCTTAGACCTATCAGTGTGATCAATTGTGAACTGAAATTGATCACTTGGATTAGTGAGATGGCATTGATACACGCAACCTTCATGGGATTGTATTGGAATCCCCTGGCACATTTCTAACTCCACCATTTGGGGCAGGAAAGTGAAGAGGCAACTGACAGAATGGGAAAATATATTTGCAAACTATGCAACAGATAAAGGGTTGATAACCAGAATCTACAAAGTGATCAAGAAATCCACAACATCAAAACAAACAACCCACTTAAGAGATGGGCCAAGGACCTCAACAGACATTTTACAAAAGAGGAAATCCAATGGCCAACAAATACATGAAAAAATGTTCAGGATTACTAGCAATCAGAGAAATGCAAATCAAAACTACAATGAAGTTTCACCCCACCCCGGTTAAAATGTCTCACATTCAGAAATCTACCAACAATAGATGCTGGAGAGGATGTGGGGAAAAAGGGACACTAGTACACTGTTGGTGGGAATGCAAACTGGTCAAGCCACTATGGAAGTCAGTCTGGAGATTCCTCAGAAACCTGAATATAACCCTAACATACAAACCAGCCATCCCACTCCTTGGAATTTACCCAAAGGAAACGAAATTGGCAAACAAAAAAGCTGTCTGCACCCTAATGTTTATTGTAGCTCAATTCACAATAGCTAAGACCCGGAACCAACCCAAATGCCCATCAACAGTAGACTGTATAAAGAAATTATGGTAGATGTACTCTATAGAATACTATACAGCAGCCAAAAATAATGAAATCTGGTCATTTGCAACAAGATGGAGGAATCTGGAAAACATCATGCTGAGTGAATTAAGCCAGTCCCAGAGGGATAAATATCGTATGTTCTCCCTGATCGGTGACAACTAACCAAACATCAAAAAGGTCAAGGGAAACTTGTTGAAATGAAATAGACACTATGAGAAACAGTGACTTGATCAGCCCTTGTCCTGACTGTTGATGTACAATTTAATACTTTACCCTTTTAGTATTTTTTTTGTTCTACTTAATACTATTGGTTGAACTCTGTAATTAACACACAATTATTCTCAGGTGTTTAAATTTTAACTGAAAAGTGATCTTTGTTAAAT
The DNA here is from genome assembly GCF_051225735.1 of Oryctolagus cuniculus. NCBI lineage: Eukaryota > Metazoa > Chordata > Mammalia > Lagomorpha > Leporidae > Oryctolagus > Oryctolagus cuniculus. The sequence goes on along the minus strand of NC_142874.1, from coordinate 77,642,982 downwards.
ATAAGAGTGGGAATAAGAGAGGGAGAAGATGTACAATTTGGGACATGCTCAATCTGACTTGCCCCAAATGGTGGAGTAAGATCGCTTTCTATTTTACAAAAATTCTTATGGTGGATCTTGGAAGTGAATCTTTGATAAAGGTAGTAGATGAAAATGCAGACACAGACACATGAGGAAGTGTTTCTGTACATAAAATATTAACAATGAGAAAATCTGACCTTTATGAAAATAATACTGAAAAACCATTTGGAGTTGCTTATTCTGTGGGTCAATTCAAGCAAATAAAAAATAACTGAATCTAATACGTTTTGAACATTGAAAAAGATAAATGTCAAATATCTGGCTGCTTTTCTTTTTTTTCTGAAGGTCCTTAAAAGAATACTGTTTCATTTTGTAAGGTGACACTTACAGCTGTTATTGATATTAACTTGGCCTCCTTTCATAGGGATGTACATGGATGTGTTGGTTCTAAATTCTTGAAGAATTTACCCACTTTTTTTAAGAGATAGACAAGTGACCTCATACTAGTAAGTGATCTCTAGCTGAGCAGATAGAAGAGCAACTCTTTTTTTTTTTTTTTTTTTTGGACAGGTAGAGTTATAGGCAGTGAGAGAGACAGATAGAGAGAGAAGTCTTCCTCCCATTGGTTCACTCCCCAAATGGTGCTGCACTGATCTGAAGCCAGGAGCTAGGTGCTTCTTCCTGGTCTCCCATGCAGGTGCAGGGGCCCAAGGACTTGGGCCATCTACAATGCCCTCCCAGGCCACAGCAGAGAGCTGGACTGAAAGAGGAGCAACCGGGACTAGAACCCGCTGCCCATAAGGGATGCTGGTGCCACAGGCAGAGAATTAACCAAGTGAGCCAAAGCGCCGGCCCAAAGAGCAATTCTTAATACCAGGTACAAATACTCTTGAACCAAAATTTATACATATATTCCTAATGATCTTTGTTAAGTGCATAGCACAATGGCCAAGGATCAGAAATGCATAGGATCTGGGCTCCAAAATGAACTGAGTTTCATGTGTATATGGCTCCTAGGCACAAATTTCTATCAAAATGGATCACAGTGTTTTAAAGGAACCAAAGTCAGTTCTGAAAAGTACAACATATTCAGTTCTGAAAAGTACAGCATATTCTTTAATTGAAAGAGCTGACAAAGTATTTGTAAATAGTTGTTCATAAATATTTAAAAGTACTAACGGGCAAGAATTAAGGGTATATTACATTGATGTGACCAATTTAGTTCTTTTGTCAACTAAATAAAAATTTATTTACTGAATAAAATAGTTTCAGTTTTGTCAGCTTTGCACGCGTATTTTTTTTTTTTGCAGCTTCAGTGGTTTTATTTTAGCATTTCGTCTACCCTTGCATTTGTAAATGCTGCTGCTTCATGTACAGTAGGTGAGTAGGTGAAACTAACTTACATACTAAATAAATTAAAATTGAAGCAGCTTATTACAGAAATCAAGTAACTTATTAGTAATTCTTTTCATTGATTTGTTCCCTAATGGATTATATAGGCTTATTCTTTATTACATTGGCAAAGTAACAACTGAGAAAGAAAAAAATAGGTATATGGCAGTTAGGTGATGCAGTAGAATTATAAAGAGTTACAATTTACTGTTTCAGATGTACTGAAGATGATGTGTCAAGAGAAGAAACATGGTTAAAATAAAAGCTTATGTATTATCTGATTTTAAGCACAAATGCAGAGCTGTATTTACATGCAACATTAATTTTTTCTGAATTTTTGTTCCAAATTTTCTATTTGTTTAAGTGAATGCATTTAGCTAGAGTTTCTGATTTCTCCTACGTGAAATTAAGATGAACACAAATGAATTCTCAAATATTGAAGACTGATGATTTCTTGAGTCCCTGATAACTGGCTTCCAGAAGTGGAAAAAACTAGGATATAATCCAGAATAATTTCAGCCAGAATGGGTTTGTTTTTGTGTAAAATATATTAATCTCGGTTTTTGTCATATTTTTAACATAATTAGACAAAGAAGCAACAAAAATACATTTATTTTACTACTAATACATCTGATGTCTACTAAAAATTGTATTGTGTATCTGAGACACACACACTAATGTTTAAAAGAGCACTTCAAACTATTCAAGGAAAAAAGGAATTAAAAGGTAAGTTTATTTTGTTGCAAAAGAAATCTTGAAATTCATGTGTGGTTTCTTTGTAATATGCATGTCCATTAATTTTCAAAAAGCCATTCTTATGCATTTTTGAGGTGTCCTCATATCTACATTACTTTCAAATCATTTTATTTAAAATTTATATATTTTATACAAATGAAGGACAAAGATGCAGAGAGAGACAAAAAGACATGAGATCTTCCATCAGCAGGTTTACTCCCTAGATAGTTGTAATAGAGCTGAACTATGTTGCAGCCTGGCCATGGGGGTGGTAAGGACACAAGTATTTGAATCATCACCTGTTGCCTGGTAGAGTGTATATTAGCAAGAAGCTAGAAGCAGAAGCAGAAGCAGGACTCAAACATGGGCACTCCAAAATATGATGTGGGCATCACAGTCACATCTTAACTGCTGCCACAAATGCCTGCCACCAAATCATTTTAAGTGGTCATAGAATAGTTTAGATGTAAGTTGAAGTTATATTTTGAAAGTATATTGTATATAGAACTTTTAGTGCTCTTTGAAAATGTATAAAATGATCTTATAACAATTGATAAAACATCTTAAAATTTTTATTTTATTTGAAAGCGGAGAGACTGATGGAAAGAAATATTCTATCCATGCACTCTCCAAACATTCACAACTTTTTGCCCAAAAAAAGTCCATATACTTCTTTACTTTCTTGATTATAGGATGATTTTAAAACAATGTATGGGATTGGCAGTGATGTTTTAGTCATCAAAAAATAGAGAAATCTCAGTCTCAAAATATATTGTTCAAACATTACTTTCTGTTTTTCAATAATCTTAGCTTTCTTATTTGCTCATTAATGGTAATAATATAACTAATGACAGGTAATTACATTTTACACTTGGTCAGTTGTGGTGCTAAGCTCTTCATTTATATGCTGTTTCATTTCTGAAATAACTAGATAAGGAAGACAGTGCTACTTTTTTACATTTTGCACATGAAGAAACTGAGGCTCACAAGCTTAGAGCAAAACGTAAGTTCATATTCCCAGTCTTCCATTTACTAGTGATATTACCTTGTGGAAAAAGTACTAATCTTATTAAATTCAGAGTAACTGAATATGAAATGAAATCATAATGCCTACATGAAATGTTTATTGGGATGTTAAAAGAGGTAATCTATAACGGACACAAAACCAGCTGTTAATAAGGGGTTGTAAATGGTCTTTCTGCTCTACCCCTGCTCTTGCACTCAGATATCCCTTGCCTTCTAGAGATGTCACCATCATGTTTGTCTCCTTTTATTCATGTCACCAATTTCTACTTATCCAATGAAATATAAGCTTTACACTACAAATTACATGAACTCATTTTGTCAACCTTAATGCAAGTGCAAAAAAATTTCTACATTTAAAATATAATAAACAAAAAAACTACCTTTCCTTGCTAAACTTAACATATTAACAACAACAATACAAATCTGAGTAGAAATCCTCCTCTTGCTATCCTTCACTTAAAAATAATTGCAAACACATATTTTATCAACATGATATATGTTTTTAAATGAAATACTGAGAAGTAGGCCGGCGCCACCTCTCACTAGGCTAATCCTCTGCCTTGCGGCGCCGGCACATCGGGTTCTAGTCCCGGTTGGGACGCCGGATTCTGTCCCAGTTGCCCCTCTTCCAGGCCAGCTCTCTGCTGTGGCCAGGGAGTGCAGTGGAGGATGGCCCAAGTGCTTGGGCCCTGCACCCCATGGGAGACCAGGAGAAGCACCTGGCTCCTGCCATCGGATCAGCGTGGTGCGCCAGCTGCAGTGTGCTGGCCACGGTGGCCATTGGAGGGTGAACCAACGGCAAAGGAAGACATTTCTCTCTTTCTCTCTCTCTCTCACTGTCCACTCTGTCTGTCAAAAAAAAAAAATAATAAATGAAATACTGAGAAGAATTTAGTAATTAAAACAAAAAATGAGGAGGAGGAAAGTAAAAGTAAACATGAGATTGAAGGAAGAAAGGGAGAAAGAGAAGCAGGGAGGTATAGAGAGAGAGGGAGGAAAGAGAATAGTGGGAGGAATAAAAACTACAATACACCCTTTATCCCCACACACACTCTGCCAAATGATGACAATGGGACAGCCTTTACAAATTATTTCTTAGGATGCTTACTTCTCATTGCTAAGAAATAAAGTACTTCTGCTGCATAATAATTTTACTTTTTAGTCAACCATTTAGTTATTTTTTAAAGATTTATTTTATTGTTTATTTGAAAGAGTTACACAAAGAGAGGAGAGGGAGGGAGAGAGAAGGAGAAAGAGAAAAGTCTTCCATCCAATGGTTCACTCCCCAGATGGCCACAATGGCCGAAACTGCACTGATCTGAAGCCAGGAGCCAGCAGCTCCTTCCAGGTCCCCCACACAGGTGCAAGGGTCCAAGGACTTGGGCCATCTTCTATTGCTTTCCCAGGCCATACCAGAGAGCTGGATGGGAAGTGGAGCAGCCAGGTCTCAAACCGGTATCCATATGGGATGCCGGCACTGCAGGCCAGGGCATTAACCCGCTGCGCCGCTGCGCCACAACGCCAGCCCCATCAATCATTTAGTTATTTACAAGATGAAGATGAAAACTGTTTTTCTTTCTCACAACCCCCTCTTGTCATCCACCAACATGATTCACTTTCCTTTTCCTTACTTGTGATACAGAGACCCTTCAGATCACTTTACAGTCGAATACATCAAGAAATCTATAGATTTTTTTCAATTTTTATTTAATAAACATACATTTCCAAAGTGCAACTTTGGGATTATAGTGGCTTTTCCCTCCATAACATCCCTCCCACCCATAACCATCCATCTCTTATTCCCCCTCCCATCCCATTCTGTATCAAGCAAACTGTTGAAATCGGTAGATTTTTTTTAACCAGAAACTTCTATAAACTGTCAGAAGTGATCTTGGGGTCAGTGCTGTGGTGTAGTAGGTAAACCTGCTGCCTGGGATGCTGGCATATTATATGGACACTTGTTTGAGTTCCAGTTGCTCCACTTCCAATCCCGTCCCCTGCTAATGCACCCAGAAAAGCAGCAAAGGATGGCCCTAGTGCTTGGACCCCTGCACCTAAGGAAGACACGCAGATTAAGTTCCTGGCTCCTGGCTTTGGACTAGCCCAAATTTAGCTGTTGCAGTTTCAGGGGATGATGGAAGATTCTCTCTCTCTCTCTCTCTCTCTCTCTCTCTTTGTGTGTGTGTGTGACTTTGCCTTTCTAATAAATAAGTAAATCATTAGGAAAAAAAAAAAAAAGGCGTGATCTCTAGCTAGCTGGCATCATAGTGTAAGAGCATGCTTTGACTACCACACCACCTTCCATGCTGATTTTTCTCATGTCTAATCCTAAATTCCTAGGTCCTATATGAAACCTCTTCTTTTACATACTCTTTTTTGGAGGCTGTTCATTTCATAATTGTTTCATGAAAAAGGATCGTTAGAAAATGTTTCTGGGGGCAGCGCTGTGGCGCAGTGGGTTAATGCCCTGGCCTGAAGCTCCAGCATCCAAAATGGGCGCCAGTTCTAGTCCTGGCTGCTCCTCTTTGCATCCAGCTCTCTGTTGTGGCCTGGGAAAGCAGTAGAAGATGGCCTAAGTCCCTGGGCACCTGCACCCGCGTGGGAGACCTGGAAGAAGCTCCTAGCACCTGGCTTCGGATCCGCGCAGCTCCATTTGTTGCGGCTAACTGGGGAGTGAACCATTGGATAGTAGACCTCTCTCTCTCTGCCTGTCCTCTCTCTATGCAACTCTGACTTTCAAATAAATAAATAATAAATCTTAGAAAAAAAGAAAATGTTTCTTTAAATTTTTTTGACGAAAATGTTTCTTTAACTACTTACATGACTGACCTGAGTTTGATTATATGTTCAACCCTTATTGATATTAGGTTATGAAGTGTTGCATTTTTGATCAGTTGTTTTCAACCTTTCTGAAAACATGTATCACTGTATTCAGTCTCTCAGGATTATTATTAAACAGGTTGCTAACATTAGAATGTGTGTTCATTGATATAACTAGCCTTCTTTATCCTCAAAGGATTTTTTTCTATGTCCTTATATTCTGAATTACTATGAAATCATCCAGGGGAAAATAATCTTTCCAATTACAATGGTTAAAATTAATGTGGCCTTTCCGAATGGGATCAAATTGTCTTTATTTGATTCCTTTTAAATATTTATTTCATGTTTCTCCTCACTTTTTGGTTGATTGTATCTTTAATTCCTATTAATTGTATATTGCATTTTACACAATACCTATTCTTTGTTATCTGTTTTGCCTTTTAAATTCTACATTCTAGGATATTTCCTCTATGTTATATGATTTAGTCAGATGTTGTTTTACCTGCCATCTTTGGCTGATATTGAAGAGTGAATTTCTAAAAAGGACTGCAGTGTTGACATATGCCACAACATAGATGAAAATATTATGCCAAGTGAAAGCAGTCACTCTTGAAGAACCACATATTATAAGATTCAGTATGCAATTCAAGAACTGGTAAATCTATAGACAAATAATGAATTAGTGATTGCCAAGACTAAAATGTTAGAAAGAAAAGGGGGATGATTTATAATAAAATTAAAGTTCTGTTTAGACTGATAAAATATCCCAAAAGTGGTTGTGATAATGGATATAGAACTCTCTGAGTACACTATAAAGTATAAAATCATATACTATAAGAGTGTGAATCACTCTTATAAACCTGATATATGTTGTGTATATACATATATTTATATATATCTACTTTTTAAAGTTTGTTGATGATCCCTGAAGATATATAAATTAATTTAACAGACTGTAGAATATATGAATCCATTCATACAAAATGATCATAATAAGCAAATCCATATGGCTGAGAAAATTGGGGAAGATGGGGAGTAAGTTTTAGTGGGTATGGTGTTTCCTTTGGATAATGAACATATAATAGGTTGACTTTGTTCTTACACAACCCTAATGAATACACAAAAAATGCAAAATTGAATTATTTGGGCGCCAGATTCTTTCCCAGTTGCCCCTCTTCCAGGCCAGCTCTCTCCTGTGGCCCAGGAAGGCAGTGGAGGATGGTCCAAGTGCTTGGGCCCTGCACCCCATGGGAGACCAGGAGAAGCACCTGGCTCCTGCCTTCAGATCAGCACGGTGCGCCGGCCGCAGCGCGCCAGCCGTGGTGGCCGTTGGAGGGTGAACCAACGGCAAAAGGAAAACCTTTCTCTGTCTCTCTCTCTCTCACTATGAAATCTCCTGGTCTCCCGTGCAGGCCAAGGGCCCAAGAACTTGGGCCATCCTCCACTGCACTTCTGGGCCACAGCAGAGAGCTGGACAGGAAGAGAAGTGACTGGGACAGAATCCGATGCCCCGACCGGGACTAGAACCTGGGGTGCCAGTGCCGCAGGCATAGGATTAGCCTATTGAGCCAGGTGCCAACCTCAGCATCTCCCCTCTCCCCTGCTCTGGAATCTTCGTTCTAGTATTCATTGTTTTCATGCATATAATAGTATGTATGCATATTGCTATAATTCGAGATAGATAGATATTACCTTCCCCATACATATAATCATTACTTTCATTTCAGAGCTTGCCAGGAACAAGAGCCAAAAATATGTGTTCAATTCTCCATTCCTCATCTTTCTCCTTAGTGAAAATTGTTTTCTTTTTTTTTTAATCAGTGGCCAAATCTAGTGGTATCCCTAGTATTTTTATTTGAACTCTGTTTGCTAAATGTTTTCTATTACTGAGACTGCTTCCCTCCAGCACATTCTGTACCACTATTGTCAAAGTTTTCTTCAAACTTCCGATATCATTTTTCACTGACTGCTTCTTAATGTTTTGTCAAAACGGCAAGAAAGGTAATATTTCAGCCCAGTTTTCTTTCTGTGTTTCTATGACATGGCTTTCTGGGAAAACTTGGTGTGGATTTAGCATTGCTATTGTTAAACAGAAGCTCATTTCTCTGAGCTACATTGTATACATTGTATCTACATTGTCTACATTGCTACCTAGGCTGCACCAGATAAGATATAAAGGGAACTGCATGATAATTCTAAGATTCCTTGTCCCTTTCATTCCAAGAAATTATCTCATACATTTACTGTTTTTGTCATAGGGAAAATGGAATATTTCAGGAAGAACTAAACCTAGGAATGAATAAAATACAGAACAATCCATTCTCATTTTATTTCAGTACATCATAATTCCAAAATTCTTGAGTTAGCAAGAGGAAATCCAGATTAGTAAATTGGCACAAAGGGGCCAGCATTTTGACATAGCAGGGTAAGCTGCCATCTGCTTCACTGGCATCCTATATGTGGGGCACTGGTTCAAGTACTGGATGTTTCACTTCCTATCCAGCTGCCTGCTAACGTGCTTGGGCAAGCAGTGGCAAATGGCCCAAGTTCTTGGGTCCCTGCTTTGCAGGATATAATATTCTGGGCTGGCAGTTTTTCTCTCTTAGTACCTGGGCTATGTCTTGCCATTCTCTTCTAGCTTGTAGTGTTTCTGATGAGAAGTCAGCTGTGAGTCTAATTAGAGATCCTCTGAGAGTAATCTGACATTTCTCTCTTGCACATTTTAGAATCTTTTCTTTATGTTTCACTGTGGTGAGTTTGGTTACAACGTGTCATGGTGAGGATCTCTTTTGGTCATGTTTACTAGGGGTTCTATGAGCTTCCTGTACTAGGATGTCTCTGTCCTTCTCCAAACCCGGGAAGTCCTCTGCAAGTATCTCACTAAAAAGGCCTTCTAATCCTTTTTCCCTCTCCATGCCTTCAGGAACTCCTAGAACTCGAATGTTGGTTTTTTTAATAGTATCCTGTAGATTCCCAACAATATTTTTTAGATTTCTAATTTCCTCTTCTTTTCTTTGGTTTGACTGTATCCTTTCCTGTTCTCTGTCTTCTAAGTCTGATATTCTCTCTTCTGTTTCACTGACTCTGTTTTTAAGGCTCTCTATTGTGTTTGTCATTTGATCTATTGAGTTCTTTATTTTATTTTAATTTCTCTTCACTGTCACACTTTCCTGTTCTACTAGTTTCTGTGTTTCATTTTGATTCCTCCTTAAGATTTCATTTTCTCTAGATTTTCTATCCTGTCCAGTAAGGAATTCCGTATCTCAAGCATTTGTTTTTGAAAACTTCTCATTGTTCATATCATAAATTTTTTGAAATCTGTATCTTGCATTTCTTCCATCTCATTATCTTCACAATCTTGGCTTGGGGTGTCTTGTTCATTTGGGGGCATCATAATGTCTTCCTTGTTCTTGTTTCCTCGGTTTCTGCATTTGTTCCTTGGCATTGTGGAGATATTCTTTGGATTCTTCTTCCCTTGCTGTGGTGTTTTTTTTTCTTGTTATACTATGACAGTATTAAGTGGACTGTCTGCTTTTGTTGGAGCCTTAGAGGACTGAGATGCATGTGGCCTGAGAGCTCTGTTTGGTTCTTCAGGGTTAAGGGTGTGCCAAAGGTGACACTCTCAGGTTAGGCGTGGTAAATCTCTTTCTTCCTTTTTTTGATTCAAAATGGAAGTAATTCTGCACAGTTGAAAGGAATTGGAGGTAGTTAGTAGACAAATGATATAACCACAGGAGCCAAAAATTGGAAGCTCTTTCCCAAGGAGCACACAGGGAATCTGTCCTGCCCTCAGTGTGGGCTCAAATTCTCCTGCAGTCTCCCACTGGATTGCCAAGGTTACTGAATTGTAGCATCCCTGGGGAATACTAAAGTGAATTCTGTGAGTTCTCTCCCCCACCTTCTCTTTTTCCACAGTCTCAGTTCATTAGCACCACACATTCACTAGGTCCTAATCTCCTGTTATTTCACCCCCGCCCAAGTCAGGTTTTTCTGCTTGGCTGAGGGTGGGTGCAGACCTGAGGTTGCCCTGCTTATGAATATGTCAAAAATGCCTGCTCTTTGTCTTGCTCGCCTTTGAGAGGTGAGCAGAGAGAGAGAAACTCGTGTCCATATCGGTCACTTTTTTTTTTCCTCTCTTTTCTAGTTAGCCTAGTGAACTTTTCCCCATGGGGTTTCAAGCCTCGTTCCCTCTAGTCTCCTTTTTCCACTTGCCCCAGGTGTCTCAGGCTATTGAGGTTTGGATCACCTCACATTCCAGCGCTGGTATGTTGATTCTGCCTCTGGTGTCCCAAACCGTGGGCTCCCACTCTCTCCACGCAGGTCCACTGTGAATCACTAGTTCCGGAAGAGTTTCCACTGCTGTTTCTTCCCCTACTCTTCCTTGAACCTGCAGTATCTGCACTTTTATTAAACTGTCTCTTCCTGGACTATCAGTTTGCTCCCTTCCTATTCCGCCATCTTGCCACTCTCCTGGAGTAAGGACAATCTATTTAATAAATGGTGCTAGGAAAATTGGATTTCCACGTGCAGAATCATGAAGCAAGACCCCTACCTTTCACCTTACACAAAAAAATCACTCAACATGGATTAAAGACTTAAATCTACAACCTGACACCATCAAATAATTAGAGAGCATTGGAGAAACCCTTCAAGATATTGGCACAGGCAAAGAATTTCTGGAAAAGACCCAGGAGGCACAGGCAGTCAAAGCCAAAATCAACTATTGGGATTGCATCAAATTGAGAAGTTTCTGTACTGCAAAAGAAACAGTCAGGAGAGTGAAGAGACAACCGACAGAATGGGAAAAAATATTTGCAAACTATGCAACAGATAAAGGGTTGATAACCAGAATCTACAAAGAAATCAAGAAACTCCACAACATCGATACAAACAACCCACTTAAAAGATGGGCCAAGAACTTCAAAAGATATTTTTCAAAAGAGGAAATCCAAATGGCCAACAGACACATGAAAAAATGTTCAAGATTACTAGCAATCAGGGAAATTTAAATCAAAACCACAATGAGGTTTCACCTCACCCTGGTTAGAATGGCTCACATTCAGAAATCTACCAACAATAGATGCTGGTGAGGATGTGGGGAAAAAGGGACACTAACCCACTGTTGGTGGGAATGCAAACTGGTCAAGCCACTATGGAAGTCAGTCTGGAGATTCCTCAGAAACCTGAATATAACCCTAACATACAAACCAGCCATACCACTCCTTGGAATTTACCCAAAGGAAATGAAATTGGCAAACAAAAAAGCTGTCTGCACCTTAATGTTTATTGCAGCTCAATTCACAATAGCTAAGACCTGGAAGCAACCCAAATGCCCATCAACAGTAGACTGGATGAAGAAATTATGAGACATGTACTCTATAGAACACTATACAGCAGTCAAAAACAATGAAATCTGGTCATTGGCAACAAAATGGAGGAATCTGGAAAACATGTTGAGTGAATTAAGCCAGTCCCAGAGGTACAAGTATCATATGTTCTCCCTGATTGGTGACAACTAACTGAGCACCAAAAGGGAAACCTGTTGAAGTAAAATAGACACTATGAGAAACAGTGACTTGATCAGCCCTTGTCCTGACTGTTGATGTACAATGTAATACTTTATCCATTTTACTATTTTTTTTTTATTTTTTTTGTTCTAGTAGTATTGGTTGAACTCTGTAATTAACACACAATTATTCTTAGGGGTTTAAATTTTAACTGAAAAGTGATCCCTGTTAAATATAAGAGTGGGAATAAGGGAGGGAGGAGATGTACAATTTGGGACATGCTCAATTGGACTTGCCCCAAATGGTGGAGTTAGAAACGTGCCAGGGGATTCTAATACAATCCAGTCAAGGTGGCAAGTACCAATGCCATCTCCCTAGTCCAAGTGATCAATTTCAGTTCACAATTGATCACACTGATAGGTCTAAGAGTCAAAGGGATCACACAAACAAGACTAGTGTCTGCTAATACTAACTGATAGATGTGGGGAGCAACCCGGACTAGACTAAGTTACTGGAATTAAGACTTATTCTATGCATCTGCTCTCCCACAATATGGCACTGGGAGAGGAGTGAAACAGCTTCTACACAGCTGCCTCCAGTTCAACCAACAAGCTGTAGGAGCTGCTCCTGATTGGAGGAGAGCAGCGTACTCGGCGTGTGGGCAGCCGAGTTGGGATTGGTGGAAGAGGACTATAAAGGAGGAGAGAGACAACATGCACCAGGAACATCTAAGGGGAACATCTGAAGGAACACCTGTGCAGCCCCCGAGAGAGCTGGCCGGCGGTGTGCCGCTCCCCCGCGGAAGTGGGGAATGTGGCAGGGGGAACCGCCCTTCCACGGAGGTGGAAGGGACGGTAGCCAACCCGGGAAGCACCAGCAGCCAACCCGGGAAGGACCAGCAGCCAACCCGGGAAGAACCAGCAGCAAACCCAGGGAGGGCCGAGCAGATGAAAGAACAACGCAGGGTCCTGTGTCATTCCTCCACGAAGACGGGGAGCGACAATAGAATCAAAAAGGGAGAGAACGATCCATCATGGGAAGTGGGATACACAGCAGACTCACAGAATGGCAGATGTCCTAAATAGCACTCTGGTCTCAGAGCCTCAGAATCAGCCCTTAAGGCATTCGGATCCGGCTGAAGCGCCCATGAGAGTATTTTAGGCATGGAAAGCCAAGACACCCTGGGGGAAAAAAACAAACAAACAAAAAAAAAAAAACCACCTAAATGAAAGATCTCTGCAAGTGAGATCCCAATGGAAAGAACGGGGCCATCAAAAAAGGAAGTACCTTTCTCTGAAGGGAGGAGAGAACTTCCACTTTGACCCTGTCAGAATAAGATCGAAGTCGGCGAACTCAAAAGGCTTCCATAGCCTTGGCAGCTCATAAGTAGAGCCTAGGGAGATTACTGACACCATAAACAAGAGTGTCAAATTGTTAAGTCAACAACAGGAGTCACTGTGTACTTACTTCTCATGTGGGATCTGTCCTTAATGTGTTGTCCAATGTGAAGTAATGCTGTAACTAGTACTGAAAGGGTATTTTACACTTTGTGTTTCTGTGTGGGTGCAAACTGATAAAATCTTTACTTAATATATACTAAATCGATCTTCTGTATATAAAGATAATTGAAAATGAATCTTGATGTGAATGGAATAGGAGAGGGAGCAGGAAATGGGAGGAGTGCGAGTGGGAGGGAAATTTGGGGGGGGGCATTGTAATCCATAAACTGTACTTTGGAAATTTATATTTATTAAATAAAAAAATTAACTAAAGCACCACAGGAATGACAATGTACCTGGATATGTGCCAGAGAGAGTACTCAGGAACTTGTATTTTTACTGAACTATAAATTATCATAGAAAACCTTTTAAAATAATTGACTTTAAAATACATTTTAAATGATTTATTATCAAAAAATGAGAGAATGTGAAAGAGATGGTATAAAACAAATGTAGAATAGTTGGCCCCAATTTATTTCCTATCTTTTCAGTTCTTTCAAAATTTTTGAATATTATATGTTGATAAATTAATTGCCATGCTTATCATTCTTTCATTTACAGCATGACTTTTTCAAAAGCTTTTTTTATTGAAACTTCTCATATTTTTGGTTTAGCAGTTTTTCTGTCATCATTAAATTTTCCATCATATTTCCTCTTAAGATTTTGAGTGATTTTCTCCTATTGACATATTCCTAATACAGTAATCTCTTCTGCTTTGTCAATTCTAAGAATTATCCAGTAAGGTGCTAATTTTAATTATTTTGTATTTGATCAATTTCAGCTTGATGTTTTATAATTTCTAAGGCACCACATGAAATTTCTATAATTCGGTGGCCCATATATAAATTATACTTATAAAGATTGTATTTCCTGAATCCAAAACATGCATCTTCTTAGTCTTCTACATCAATTTCTGTTTATTCAATCACTTGTTCTTGTCTCTTGGCATTCCATGTAACAGTTTTGTTTCATTTAGTGGCATTTGTGAAACATGTTAGTGTTATCTTGAGATTCTTGTCCACAATCCTCCAGAGAGAACTTAGTTTTGCTTATCACAGATCAGTATAATTGAAGAAGCTCCTCCTAATTCAAGTAAATTCCTCTAGTTAACCTTCATTCTTGTATATAGTTTTTTGGGTGCTCATTCTTCTACTTAAAACTTTTTGCTTCCCTGGTAGGTAAATTTCTGTAACCTTCAAATCTCAGTTGTATTGAGTTCTGAAATTTTCCTTCAGTTCTCCAGGCAGATTTCAGAAACTGGTAGTTTCTTTCTATAGAACTTACTTTTTCTGTATTTTTGCAAATGTAATACGGCATTATAATAGCTTCTCTTCACATATAGTCTCTTCTCAGAGTCTAAACTCTTTGTGGATAATAACAGTGTGTTTTGCTTTTTACATCTCAAGTATTTATAAGTTTTGCAAAAGAGTGCAGATACTTTAAGGATAGACTTTTGGCTCAGTGCTTAGTATACCACATGGGATGTCCATATTCCATTTTTGAGTGCCTGGGCCAAGTTTCTGTTCTGCTTCTGATTCCAACTTCCTGCTAATGTGCACACTAAGTGGCAGAAGGTGATGATGAACTTATTTGAGACCCAACAACTTCACGGGAGACTTGGTTTGTGTTCTGGGCTCCTTTCTTTGACCTGTTGAAGTCCCAGTTGTTGTGAGCATTTAGGACATGAACTAACAAATGGAAGATTTCTCTGTCTCTGTCCGTGCCTCTCTGTCTCTCAAATAATAAACATTCTTTAAATATTATAAGAATGCATGCATTTAGAATCTATTTTAATACATAGATTTTGAGCAGCTATACTATATTTATACAAAGGCTCCTGGTGATAAGTAGATGATTAAGCTCTTTTTCAAATCATCAAATATTTCATATTGCATTATGTTTGCATAGTAAAATATTTTTATTCTCTAATGCAGTATTTTGAATTTTTATATAAATTACTTTGGAACCAAAGAGTGTAAAATGTTGAATTTTCTGGGAGTGGAATGGTATTTGGAAATTAGTTCCAGAGGAATGATTATATGAGGTAAACTTAATGAATTAATATGTTAACTGTTTTGACAACAGAGAAAAGAAATATTTGGGCAGAGAACATCTCACATAAAAATGAGGACATGTGAAATAGCATTGCATTTGGAAACAACTCTGTCTATAGTGAACTTGAAAGTTAATCAGGGGCCAGATCATTGCAGCATTTTATATCATGTTGAGGAATGTCACTTTAACTCTCTTGTTGATGGAACTGTATGACTGGGATCATCACACATGCTTTTAAAAAATACAATTTTTTTAAAGATTTATTCATTGTTTGAAAGGCAGAGTAAGAGAAAGGGGGAAAGGGGCTTCCATCCACTGGCTGACTCCCCAAATAGCGGCAATATCCATTTCAACCAGGACAAAGCCAAGAGCCAGGAAATCCATGAGGGACTTATGCACGGGTAGCTAAGACTCAAGCACTTGGGTCATCTTAACTGCCTTCCGAGGCATGTTAGCAGTGAGGGAACTGGATATAAAGTGGAATAGCTAGGACTCCAAGCAGCACTCTAATATTGGGTTCAGGCATCATAAGCAGCAGCTTAACCCACTGTGCCGCAGCACTGGCCCCTAATATAATCTTTACTGCAATATGGGAGATAAATTCTAGTTTTGCAGAAGACAGTGTAGCATTACTGGTTGAAATTAGTGAAAATTTAAGTAAAGTAGTGGGGTGGAGAAGATAGGATAATAACCTGTTGATTATGATTTTGTATAGATGTTTACCTATTGAGAATTTCAATGTTGCTTACTTAGGGGAACTTTCATAACTGACACTCTGACTCCAACCACATTGTTTACTCATTCATGTATCTCTTGATTCTTTCTTTCAGTCATTCTCTTATATCTACCGCATGCGGTTGACTACTGTTCTAGTTACTGAGATTATGGAGTAAAAAAGATGCACCCTTCCTTTTTTTGTGGTGAGTCTGTTTATCTTTTTGTTGTAGATTAGGGAATGGTATATTAAGTGTGTTTATCATGAAGATAAAGCCTACAAGGATAGTATATGGTTATATTAATTCGTATCAGTTCACTTTAGGTAAAATTGATTACTACAATGATAAAAATATTTCCTATTGTGCTTTAAATTCTCTTGTCTCTTAATTTCAGATATTTTGAAATACCTCTTTGCCTCAGGTAATTCAAAGGTGGTCTCATGAGTAAATGCATAGGATTTATATATCTAATAAACTTTAGACCTACAGGGAACAATGAAAACGGTCTCCTAGTACTGATAGGCTTCTGTGAGGATAGCATACTCTATCTTCCCCATGGTATAATTCAGCATGCCTCTTGCCATATTCAGTACAAAAATCCGACAAGTCAGTTTATAAGAAATGTTAGTAGACACTGCTGGCACATCAAATAAATAAAATCTCATGCTGAGAAATGTGCTAATATCATTTAAGATGGCAGTCAACTGTGCCTATGCCAGCCACTGTCATTAACTGTAATTTTAACTTTGTTTTTTAACAGCATGTCTTAGAGATGTTTTCTGTCCCAAATGTAAACTTTAGGTTTATGCATACTAATTAGTCTCTTTTGGTAGAAACAGACCTTAAGCAGTAAGGATGGCAAAGAAAAACAAAATAAAACTCCATTACTTAGTCAATTCTTTTGATTTAAATGCCATAGAACTATTGAAGTTATATTGTTTCCACTGAATGCAAATTTAATGACAAGAAAGCATGTACAAATTTTTAGGATTTAATAAAAAAAATACTTTCCTCTCCTTTCTCTGAATGAAATTCAAATTTCCACTTTTTTACAAAATAATTGAACAGTTTAGTACCTGAAGAAGATTTCAGATTTTTATTTTACATTTGCAAACATGCATCAAAAACAGGGTTTGGAAACTACTGATTGTTTGTAGCTTGCCTAAAAGTGTACTGCAGTGGGATGATGAGTATTTCCTGCAAAAATACCTCAAAAGGAAAAAAAAATATTCTCTTCTATTATCCTCTGGTTAACTTAGTCATAGTGTACTCAGTTTGTATAGATTCTTCTTTTCCCCAGGAGCACAATTCAATATTAAGAAGAGACTCATGAAGTTTATTGTTCCTTGTATTTATCTTGTCAGAATAATATTGATTAGTAATAAAAGAGAATCTGTCTCAATTACAAACCTTCTTTCAATGAACAGTTCCAGGTTGCTTTGATTTGGAGCAGTAACGAATCACAGAAACAGTGCCATATTTTGGTGATGCATTTTGAAGTCTTACAAAAGAATAATTTCCTGCTGTTGATAAATAAGTGAAATGAAATTAAGAGAACAATCTCAGTACATATAAGCAGGACCCTGGATAGTGTTTGCACATTTAGTGTAAATAATAATTTAGACTTTACATATATGGAGCATCAAATGATTTCAAGACTTTTTCATATGGATTATTTATCACATTTTAGTTTTTAGAGGTAATGAAAATTTTAAAAAAATTAATACATTTCTAAGATATTATAGAGATATCTGAGTATATTACCCAAATATATGCTAGTATGCACTGTTAAGTCCTAGGTAAAGTTACTTCTTTTCTAAGAGACTCTAGTGAATAGGTCATTTCATATATGATTAACCTGTGTGCCTGAATGTTGTGTATCCTTTGCAATCGAGACACTTCTGTGCAATCACCCACTACTCTCTGTAATTGAGTGTTTTTAAAGCACATAAATAATAGAAAAACTCCAAACTCATTATCAGATGGTTTTCTCATGGGTTATTTGTTGAACGAGCAATACAGAACTATCCATTCTACTCAGAGTGGGAAAAAATAGAGGACCACGTATATATACATAAATATTTACAGTTACAGATGAATCTAAACAAAATGTACTCTATTACCAACTTTACAACTATGAAGTCATAGCAAATAAAGCTTACCATGTTAACAATGCTCTGTGATCATCAGACACTGGATATAATTGTTGAAAATGTGCTGATAATTTGTGATTATCAGTGGATCCATGTATCAAAGCTCAAAGAACAATAATGGTCATTTACACTACCAAGACATGGACATAAGGCATAGGTCTTTCCTTTGCCTGCATCCCCCTGAGTCAGTATAGCACAGACTGACACAGCATGTAGAAACAATGTCCCTTTTTGACTCATTGTTTCTAGTTGAGATGAGTGACTTCTGTAAAAAACAAATGACATTTCCTAAAGGGTTCATTATTCTTTGCAGTAGCGCTTTCTTTGGGGTCACTTATTCTTCACATTGAATTGGCTCTCAACCAGGTACAAGTTTAAATAGGCCATGAGTACATTTAAATTCTTTCCCATAGAGTTTTTGGACATTAGGCAAATGAAATTAAACCTAGAATAACATTTTAAATATTTCTGTACATTGACTTGTAAAAAGTTTCAAAATTTTCTCACCTCTAGCCTACTGGGAACAACTCCATTGAGAAGTCTTATCTAATTATGTAAAATATCACAGGTGCTTTTGCTTTTGGATTCTGGGGAAATATTGTCATTTATGAGTATAATTCAAGGCCAGTCTCCCAAAGAGAATAAGAGTGGTGAAAAAGAATTAAATTGTGTTCGATGTCTTAAATCACTGCAATCAACACAACCTTCTCTATCTCAGTCATTTCCACATAGATTACTTCTAAAAATACCAGTTTTTGCAAAATCTATTAATATGAAAATATCCATTGATATCTGTGAAATATATCTGGTTAGTTAGTCTTAAATTTAAATTTGCATACTTCCACCTCACATACACTGAAAAAATCACTTCAATTTTTAAAGTTTCTGGATAAAACTTATAGAATATTTGGATTTTTGTCTAATGTAATCCACAAAGAAATTTTCCAACCAGAAAAAAATGGGAATGACATTGTTAACTGATTTTTAACAGATAAAGAAATGATGAGAAATGCTCTTTTATCAAGCTCTTCTATTTCTAAGTTGGCTATGGGGTAATAAATATGCACAGTGCCATTATTTGTAGTAGTATTTTATTTCTGAAAACTCTTTTTTTAAAACTTTTATTTAATGAATATAAATTTCCAAAGTACAGCTCTTGGATTACAATGGATTCCCCCCCCCCATAATGTCCCTCCAACCCGCAACCCTCCCCTTTCCCACTCCCTCTCCCCTTCCATTCACATCAAGATTCATTTTCGATTCTCTTTATATACAGAAGATCAGTTTAGCATACATTAAGTAAAGATTTCAACAGTTTGCTCCCACACAGAAACATAAAGTGAAAAATACTGTTTGAGTACTAGTTATAGCATTAAATCTCAATGTACATAACACTAAGGACAAAGATCCTACATGAGGAGTAAGTGCACAGTGACTCCTGTTGCTGACTTAACAAATTGACACTCTTGTTTATGGCATCAGTAATCACCCTAGGCTCTTGTCATGAGCTGCCAAGGCTATGGAAGCCCCCTGAGTTCACTGACTCCGATCATTTTTAGACAAGGCCATGGTCAAAGGGAAACTCTTTGTTTTAAAGAAGATGTATATATTCTCTGTGAAAAGAAATGACCCAGGAAATTATTATTATTAGTGTATTCACTACAACATTTGAGGCTACAGATAATGGGAAATGATTTTCTGCTTCTTTATTTTCTCTGTATCAGTTTGCAAGTCTCCTCAAATGGTATTTCAGCTTAACAGCATAAAGTTAAATGACATAGTATGCTCTCTGATGAATGATATAGCTGCTGTGTCTAGTGAGGATGAAAATGACATTGTGGTGAGTATTGAATGAATGCCACTATAATGATATAAAATATTAATATTTAACATTATTTCTGCTTTTTGCATCAAGTGTACAAGAAATGATGGGTACAGATATTTTAGATACCGCTTGAATCAGATCATCATCATTTCCTTTCTTGGCATGAAAACAAATATAGGAACAAGAAATAAACTGAGTCTTTCAATCCATGAACATGAGATATCTTTCTGTTTATTTGTAACTTCTTTAATTTCTTTCATGAGATATATTGTATTCTTTTATCCCATTCATTGTTTATTCCTTGTTGTTTTATACTCTTTTATTTATTTATTTATTTTTTTTTTTGACAGGCAGAGTGGACAGTGAGAGAGACAGAGAGACAGGTCTTCCTTTGCCGTTGGTTCACCCTCCAATGGCCGCCGCGGCCGGCGCACTGCGCTGATCCGAAGCCAGGAGCCAGGTACTTCTCCTGGTCTCCCATGGGGTGCAGGGCCCAAGCACCTGGGCCATCCTCCACTGCACTCCCGGGCCACAGCAGAGAGCTGGCCTGGAAGAGGGGCAACCGGGACAGAATCCGGTGCCCCGACAGGGACTAGAACCCAGTGTGCCAGCGCCGCAAGGCGGAGGATTAGCCTAGTGAGCCGCGGCACTGGCTGTTTTATACTCTTATATGCTATTATAAATCAAAATTGTTTGTTTCAGATAGTTCAAATTTATTCTACATTTTAATACTAGAATGATTTTGGAATTATTTCATAATGTCTTTTTAGTTTCTCTACATTTTATGTTACTCTAATCCAAACTATCATCAATATGACATTTTTAAAACTTGTTATCTTTTTTATTCAGAAAGATTGTTTCTATACAAATCTAATTTGGTAATATTTTATGTTGAAAATTATAGACTTACTACAAGATATTTTCAGTAGTCAGAATTCAGATGATATTTCAAATAATGTTTGAATTTTACATTTCCAAAGTTTATAATTATTACATTTTATTTTGTATTATTTACAGTATTGATATATAATGAAGTGGGTGTAAATTTTGCTTGCTTTTTTACAGGTGTTAAAGGTTATTGTTTCATTCTAAGTGAATGATAACAAGCTGCAGTGAATTATTTGCTTTGACATACCATACCAGACTCTCCATTATGGAGAGATGCAAACTGTTATCAGCCCTAATATAATCTTTTTAGCATTATTATTCCCTACTGAGAAAATGCTCAATTAGTGGTTATTTCTTGTATTAGACTTTGATAATCCTGCAAGAGATGCTATTTATCTAAAATGCCTGCTTCTAAGTAACTTAGTGAAAAACATCAACATTAAAAATTTCACAGTGTTGTGTTTAATATCTAATTTTTGATAGTGAAGTCTAAGTATTTGTGTCTTTATATTAGAGTTTTCAAAAAAGTTATGATGAAACAGACTGGTTGCAAAACGTATATTTTTCATTCCTCTATTTCCTTTTTTAAAATAAAAGTTATATTCTACTTATTTGAAAGTTGCAGTCAAAAAGAGAGAGAGAGGTAAAATAGAGAGAGTGAAAGAGACAGAGAGACAGAGAGAGATCCTCCATCTGCTGGTCACTCCCCAAATTGTTGTAAAAGCTTGGGCTCAGTCAGACCTAATCCAGGAGTCAGAAGCTTCTTCTTAGTCTCCCACATGGTACAGGGGCCCAAGGACTTGGGTCATCTTCAGCTGAGTTACCAGACACATAAAAAGGAGCTGGGTAGGAAGTGGAGTAGCAAGGCACCAGGCAACTGGCTGATAAAGGGTGGGTTCCATTTTGGACATATGTAACAGCTGTGCCAACCTGAGTTGACTGGCAGCCTAGAGGAGATGCCTGAGTCTATCTGGGAGGATTGAAAGGAAAGTCTGTCTGGGCACACACTTAGGACTGTGAGGTGCCCCCAGCCTCCCAACACATCACAGGCTCTGGGGCTCAAGCTGTGTAGGCAGAGACCACATTGATCCACACCCTTGTCATCAGTGAGCTTTGTTAGTGTTTTGAATTTTGAACATTTTAATGTCTCTGTTCAAGTTTTTCACCAATTTTTAATTGAGTTGTTAATTTTCACTCTGTTAAGTTACAGGAATTCTTTGTATATTTTGGAGAGTGGATTTTTATTAGCTGTACATCTTCCAAGTATTTTCTCCCAGTCCGTGACATGTTTTCTCATTCTCTTAAGTGCCTTTCTCAGAGCATGAGTCTTTAATTTTATTAAAGTCCATATTATCAATTTAATTGTCTCATAATTCATGCCTTTGAGGTATCTAGAATTTCATTATCATACTCAAAACCATCTAAGCTTTCTCAAATGTTACATTGCAAGAGATTTATAGTTTTATACTTTATATTTAAGGCTATGATCCATTCTGAGTTAGTTTGTGGTAGATATAAGGTGTGTTTCTAGATTCATTTTTTAATATGTGGATTTCTATTTGTCCCAGCACAGCATAGCTTGTTGAAAATACTATCTTTGCTGTATTATAATACATTTGCTCTTTTGTAAAAGATCAGTGTAATATACTTATCTGGTTCAATTTCTGAGTGATATATTATATACTGTTGATTTATTCATTCTTTCTCTAATGCCACACTGTCAATTACAGTAGCCTTATAGTAAGTATAGAAGTCAGGTTGTACCAGTCCTTTGATTTGTTCTTCTACCCAAGATTATGTTGATTATTCCAGGTTTTTTCCTTCTCATCATGAGCTTTAGAATCAGTTTGTCCATATCTACAAAATCACTTTTCAAGATATGGATTAAAATTGCATTGAAACTGTAGATAAAGCTGTTAAGATGTAACAACTTGATGATGTTGATGTTTTAAAAATGTATTCACTTATTTAATGCTTTTATTAAATTTATATGATACCTATCATTTATTCAATACCTTTCCAATTTAATATAGGAACTATTTGCTATAAACTTTCCTCTTAACACTCATTTCTTGTATTCCATAGGTTTTGATATATTACGTTGTTATCTTCATTCATTTTCAAGACTTTTTTAATTTCCCTTTAGGTTTCTTCTGTGCCCAAATATTTATTCAAGAGTATGTTGTTCAGTCTCCATATGTTTTCATATTTTCTAGAGTTTCTTGTGTTTTTAATTTCTAGCCTCATTCCATTGTGGTCAGAAAAGATAAATGGTTTGATTTCAATGGTTTTGAATTTGCTGAGACTTATTTTATGGTCTAGCATATGTTCTTTCTTAGAAAATGTTCATGTACTGATGAAAGGAATGTGTACTCTGAAGCTGTGGAATGAAATGTTCTGTAGATATCTACTAGATCTATTTGGATGATGGTGTAAATTAGCTTTCTTTTTACTCGTTGCTTCTTTGTCTAGTTGACCAGTCCATTGCTGAAAGTGCAGTGTTGAAGTCCCCCATTATTAATGTACTGGAGCATATGTCTTCCCTTAGATCCATTAGCGTTTGCTTAAATATCCAGGTATCCTTGATTAGGAGCATAAAGCTTTCCTATCGCCACATCCTCCTGTTGAGTTGATCTCTTAATCTTTATCTAATGCCATTCTTTGTCTCTTTTAACATTTTTCTCTTAAAAAAGAATACTAATTAATATATTGTAAATAATTATTCGATAAGTAGGAAAAGTTCAAAAGCTGTGTCACATCAATTATTTCTGATGATAGGGAGAAGTGGGAATCCTCACATACTTTTCTTATGTGTTTGAGAGATAGGTAGAGAGAGAGAGAGAGAGAGAGAGCAAGCTCCCATCTGATTGTTCAAATAACTTCAATTGTGGGGGCTGGCAGAGGGCCAAAGTCAGGAGACTGGTACCCAATCTTTTTCTCCTATGTGGGTAGAATGACACCCATTATTTGAGCCATCATCACTGTCCCTTAGTGTGCACATTGGCAGAAAACAAGAGGGAAGAATCAAAGACAAGAATCAAATGCAGGTACTCCATTGTGAGACATAGGAGTCTTAATAAGCAGGCTCTAGCGCACTGCCCACACACTGCATTTAATAAGATGTACCCCAGAGCTAAGATTGGGTCCAAAGCACCAGCATAACTTTTTAAATTACTAAACATTAGTATTTCTTTACTTCTTATTGGAAGTAAGGACTCTCAATGTCCAAGTTATCCCACGTGACTTTTATGTGCTTGGAGGATGAGAAGTCAGCCTTTGTGTTTAACAACAGATGAATACGCAGACATTTGTAGAAATATGCGTAGAGTAAATAAAATGAGACTGAAAAATTAAATAAGATTATGTATGCATTTAACTTTTAAAAAGTAGAAATATAAAAGCTGGGGTACAGAAAAAAGGATGCACACACCAGTGTTGGCTGATTTTTGTGATGATTTTCATTCATGATCCTCTTCCTATTTTGTAATTCCCAGGCACTCAAGTCTGTTTTGCTCAATCCAATTGAGCAAAAACAACCTTTATCTTTACTTAGTTTCAAAACATTTTCTACAAATATAAATTTTAAGAGCTCTAACAATTTAACTTAAATCTCTGAATATTTGCATTGTTAATCTTTAATAATATGCCATTTGACATAACATTATTCTTGCTCAATGGTATTTTTTATTTCCTCAAGAAAATACTAAATTATTTAACAGCATAAACAATCCAGTGGCACTAACATAAAGATGATGGGAGTCCAGCTATTCCAAATAGAGTTTCTCTGTACTTGTTTTCTCTGGCATTCCTTTATCTTTTTCTTTTTTTTTTTTAATATTTATTTATTTAAAAGTCAGAATTACACAGAGGGAGGAGAGGCAGACAGAGAGAGAGAGAGAGAGAGTTCTTCCATCTGCTGGTTCACTCCTCAATTGGCCATAAAGGCCAAAGCTGCACTGATCTGAAGCTAGGAGCCAGGAGATAATTGCAGATCTCCCACGCAGGTGCAGGGCCTCAAGGACTTGATCCATCTTCCGCTACTTTCCCAGGCCATAGCAGAGAGCTGGATTGGAAGTGGAGCAGCTGGGATTCAAACCAGCGCCCATATGGAATGCTGGCACTGCGAGTGACGGCTTTACCCACTACACCACAGTGCCTGACCCAGCATTCCTTTATCTTTTGTGAAGTCAATTTCAGTTCTAGCCCATTCAAGAAAACTTCCTTTCTTTTTTCTCTTTTCAAGACTTTAGATATCAGACATTTTATTTCCAATTTTCCTTAGCTTTAAAATTATTTTACTGAATATCAGTTTTTGGATTTTTTCATATTTAGAAATGCATTCAGATTTTGTGTTAAAAAGGGAATTTGGGCTTGTGAAAATACATGGTTGATAAAAAGGTTCAATACCAGACATGTTTGGATATATTATTTAACTATATTATTGTGCCAGCAGGGAGTCCTAAGTTGCTTACAGAAGATAAAAGTCATAGAGGACACCGAAATGGATCTTAACATCTAAGCTGTTTTCTAAAAGCCTTGATATTTTCTGAAATTGTTAAAAGAACTATTTGTGCCTTAGGCACTGTGTTTTTACAGCAACTAAGATCAATCAATAAAAAAGTTTCACAACTCAACTGACAGCTTCCTGTCTCCTTGTTCCTTTTCTTCATTAAGCTGCTTAAGCAGTCATATACTTTTTCTCCCCCATCCACACTTGCTATATGATCCATTGTGTCGTGGTGCTTTTTGAATAAGTAGTGTTCGAAATTAGCATGCTAGTGATACTATGGGGAGTATATTGTGCTTTCAATCAGAAGACTGATTTTAGAATCTGATTTTGCTGTTTACTATGCTTGTGTCTCTGACCAACACAAAATTTCCTAGGACTTCAGTTTTAGTATCTGCAATATAATAAAACCAGCAAATAAATCAAATATAAGTATATAAAATGAAATCACATAGTACAAAAACTTTTAAAGACTATTCAATATAGATTATTGTTAAAACCAAGCCAGAAAGCTAGTCTTCATTTTCAGGCACCATCCACTTCAATCCATGAAGAGATCTCATTCGCTTCTGCAGCTTTTATTCCATAATTGATCTCAAACCACCAGTACATGCCTCCTTCTCCCATTCTCTCTATCATTTGATCAATTTCTTTCTCTATGTCTCTATATTCATGTCTATGTTTATCTATATCATCTCTCTCTGATATAACTGCATTAGCTCAGGATACCATATTTAGTACCAAGACTGTTACAGCAGCTTCTCTGTTTTCAAGGTTTGATTTGTAACTCAAAGACATTCACTTTGCAAAGCCTGAATGCCCTTGAAATGTAGGTAAGGCCATTGCATTACCTTATTTAGTTTTTGAATAACATTGAAATGCCTGCTTTCCCGAGCTTACATTAGCTTAAGACTTTCAGCATCATATCTAGATTCTCTTTTTTGCTTTGTTCACTAAGCTTTAACTGCACTCTATTCCCCATCATGCAACACATTTTCCAAAAGAGAGTAGACATTGAATGTGCATGCTTGAATTGAGTAAGTGAAGTGACATCGTGTTGATTAAAATAAATTATTATTCATATAAATGTCTTAATCACAATTTACTGGGTATGCAAACCATGTAGGGACAATAAAGTGAAAAGCTAGAGATTTATTCTTCAAATGGGGTAATAAAAAGACACATTTGCATATGTACATGTGTACACAGACAAATGCTAACATTCTTGCAATATAGAGAAAAACATCATTATTATAAAAACAGGACGCAATAAGAATATGAATACAACACTTTGAATTTGGTGGAATTTTGATTTGAAATATTGTTGATTCCTTTCAAATAATTCAAACCAAATCAGAAAACACAGCCCCCCAAAAAGCTTGAGGAAGATGGAGATTAGGCACAAAAAATGTTAAAGAATTAAAAAGCAAATCGTAGATTTGTTTTGTTGAAATTTAATTTCATAAAACCATAAAATGAATATATATAGTATTTAATGGTACTTTATAAAGCTAAGGATTTATAAATACATCAAAATATTATGTTTTATAGAAGTGAAATGTGGGGGCTGGTGTGGTGATGTATTGGGTAAAGCCGCCTCCTACAGTACCGGCATCCCGTATGGGCACCGGTTCTAGTCCTGGCTGCTCCACTTCTGATCTAGCTCTCTGGTGTGGCCTGGGAAAGCAGTAGAAGATGGAACAAGTCCTTGGGCCCCTTCATCCACATGGAAGACCTGGAAGAAGCTCCTGGCTCCTGGCTTTGTATTGGAGCAGCTCCGACCTTTGCAGCCAATTAGGGAGTAAACCAACAGATGGAAGACCTCAACCTCTCTCTCTCTCTCTTTCTCTCTCTCTCTCTCTCCTTCTCTCTCTCTGCCCCTCCTTCTCTCTGTGTAACTCTGACTTTCAAATAAATAAAAGAAGTAAAATTTGAGAGGACTCAAAACACTTCTTTAAAGAACTAGATTTTAAAACCATCACCACGGAGACCTAAACTCTAATATTACATTAACACTCGCTTTTTCTATGATTTGGTATGTTCACCCTACAGATCTCAGATTGGGAAAAGTAGGAATAATAACTATCAATGTATCAGTTTAGTAGATGATATTCTAAATCACATTACATTTTCTGATAATCGTGGGTGGGGAAGGAAGAAAATTATTATAGACGTGAGCATGCTAAGAGAGTATATTTTAAGTGTTTTCACCACACAAAAAAGGTATGTGAAATAATGTATTATTAGTTTTAATTATTATTATTTTATTATTATAATAAATGTATAATTATTTTAAATTATTATTAAATTAAAATAATTAAATAATGTATAATTAGTTTTAATTATTTTCCAGTGTATTCATATTTGAAAACATATGTGAACACCATAAATATATACCAACTTTGTTGACCAAAAATACATATGTAGAGAAATGAAATTATATTAATGCCACTCAAAAAAGCAACTCAGGATGCAAAAAGACCTACAAGCAAGATATGAAACTATTAAATTGTTAAAAGAAAACGTAAGTGAAACACTTCAAGACATTTGTGTAGCCAATGACTTTTTGGAGACCACAAAGTTCAGGCAGCAACAGCCAAACTGGACAAAAGGAATGATGACAATGGGGAATGGGTGATCAAAGTGAAAGCAGATTTTATTGAGAAACTGAGACTCCTGTTTGCCAGGAGGGGTCCCCAAAGGAGGGATCTATCCATCTCTGGGTATTGGGAGCTTATAGGGAGTGCATATCAATTCATCAATTCTTCCTTCGATGTGCCATGGGTTTTCTGCATCTTCTGTGTTCTTCTTGGCCATCATGGTAACTGACCAGTTAACAACGTTGCCCTGTTGAGCACTTGAGGAATGCGACCACTGAGGACATGCTGCCTTGTGATGTGCTCTGATTTGGTGCCAGAGCCGAGCTTCTTACACTTACTTTCCTGTGGGTACAGGACCCATCGTGTTTCCTATCTGTCTTCAATTTCCTTAGCGGATGGCAGTTTCATACAAACACTTGGCTCCTCATTCCCACAGGGGCCTCTTACCTGCTGTTAACCCTTTTAGTTCCTCCTACCTTGCCTTTGGATGCAGTTTTGTGAGGATGTCATGATTGGAGCTATGGCAGCCATCTGTTAGAGCTGTGCCAAGAGCTTATCACAAGAGGTGACAAGTTAGGAAAAGCCTCAACTCCCTGAGATCAAAGAGAGAACGTGGGTTATAGAGGACAGTAAGTTGCCACATTGACCTTAAGGGTTCACCTGAGATAATGAATGTCTCTGTTGCTAAGCTGTCTTTAGACAGACGTGTCAATTGCAGCTGACAGTGTTTCAGCAAGAAGTCAGGAGACAGGAAGTATAGAGGACTGCTTAGGTCTGGCCCTGTTTGGTGTTCTCTGGCTAGGGATGCTTAGGTCCTGAACCAAAAGATGTCTGAGGTAAAAGGTCCTCTTATCTTGAACTCCCCTGACCTCTCCCCATCTTCCCTAGTTCCTACCCCCAAAAGCCTGAGAAATCTTTTACTTGTCTGAGGGTATAATAATGTGGTCCATACTCATCGAAACATATGTGTGCTCTGAATTTTCTCAGGACCTAAGCTGTTAAAACTAAAAAAGAGGCTTCTCTTTTTCCTCCTTCTATAACAACATTTTCTAATTTACCAGGACCTACATGCCTAAATGAGGGAAACACCAATCGGATGTGTATGTGCTATAATGGAAGGATGGGGCAGGGAAGGGGGTGGTGCTACTGGCAGTGGAGAGGATTAGGCAGGTGTAAGAAAAACCCAGAAAGAGAAGAGGAACGGTTTTTAAGCCTGATATCCATTTTACAAGCTCTACCCTTTTCTAGACATAATTGCCATAAGCATTCGCAATATATTTTTTTTACAGGTAGAGTTATAGACAGTGAAAGAGAGACAGAGAGAAAGGTCTTCCTTCCGTTGGTTCACCCCCCAAATGGCCGCTATGGCCAGAACTGTGCCTATCCGAAGCCAGGAGCCAGGTGCAGGGGCCAAACAATTGGGCCAGCCTCCACAAACATTCACAATAAAAACATGTCATGGAGGATGTACGTAAGCATCATAAACAACATTTTAAAACTTTCTGAATTTTTCCCCTTAATGATCTGTCACAAAGGCAATACATTTGCTGACGGAATATTTTCAGGCGTAGGTGCTATTGTGCAGTGTATGCAATAGGAAGGTATCCTTGGCCTCACAGAGAAATAACAAAAGTAGACCACCACCAACCATAAGACAGTAAGTGCAAGAGAGAGAGAGAGAGAGAGAGAGAGAGAGAAATCAAATCTGGGCATGCTAGGAGATGGGAGCTGGGAGAGGTTGTGAGTGTAAATAGGATGTCAGGGTGTCTTGGGAAGTGAGGAATCTGAGCCAAGGACATGAAGGCCACAGAGACACCTCAAGTAGAGTAGCCAGGCAGAGGGAACAAGTGCAGAGACTTCGAGGCAGGCAACCCAGCGTGGATGGAAACTTAAAAAAAAAATGACAAGAAATGTATGAAAAAAAGCTCAATAGCACTAGCCACCACCAGGGAAACACAAATTAAAACTACAGTGAGACAATACTTCATCCCTGTTAAAACGACTACTAGTAAAAAGACAGAAAAAGATGTGGAGAAAGGGGAATTCTATGCATTGTTGGTGGGAATGTAAATTAATAGAGCCACAATGGAAAACAGTTTTCAGATTTCCTTAAAAACCATAACTACACTTGCTATAGGACCCAGCAATCCCACAATTGGATAAACTAGAAGAATTAAAATTATTGTATCAAAGAGATACCTACTCCACCATGCTTATTGCAAACTGTTCATAATAACCAACATATGGATTCAACTAAGCTGTCCATCATCAGATGAACAGATAAAGAAATTGTGTTTTATAGGCACAATTGAACACCATTCGGCCATAAGAAAGAATTAAATCCTGTCATTTGCTGCAAAATGGTTGGAATTGAAGTACAACATGTGAGGTGGAATAAACTAGATGTAGAGACAAATATTACATGTTTTCCCCCATATATGGGAGCTAACAAAAGGGAACTCAATCTGAACAAGGAGTGAACAAGGAGTGGTGATTTCTATAGGCTGAAAAGGTCAGGACTTAAAAAGGCTTCAGATAATTGGTACCAAATCAGAGTAGGTCAAAGAAATAAGGTCCAAAGGTTACACAGCAGAGTGAAGAAACTAGAGCAGCTGGGTAGATATTATTGGAACACAAAGGAGAAAAACATTTCAAGCCTCCAATCATAATGCAATGTCAAAGAAGGGGAAATTTGGATTACTCTGCTTTGCTCAGTACGCGTTGTATATAAGCATTAAAATATCATCTTTTAGCCTTTAAATATATAAAATTATTATTAATAAAATATTTAAATAAGTAAATTTATTTTCAAGAGAAGCTTGAAAATATGGAGGTGAGCCAAAAATACTAATATTAGATTTTTATAGATGATTCATAGAGAAGTTTTAGGGTCACAAAAAAAAAAAAACTGAATAGAAAGGATATGAGTTCTCAGATACCATATACCTCCTGCACAGTACACACAGCCCTTTTCACTATCAATATCATGATGTGCAGTTATCAGCCAAAGTCCATTATTAATACTGTGTTTCAATCTTGGTGCTGCACATTATAATAATATGCAGATTTATCTATTCACCATCACCATACCCTCCCCACACACACATGGGAACCAGGGATAATTTTACTGTCTACATAATTCTCCCTTTTCCATAGTGTCACACAGCTGCAATATGATGCCAACCTCTCAAATTAGCTTCTTTCTTTGTAATATGCACTTATATTTCTTCCTTTCCATGAATTGACAGGTCAGATTTTTAAGTTCTGAGTAACATTTCAATTTTCTAGAAGCAACATATCTTATTATTACATTCACTTAAAGGTCTCCTTGGTTACTACCAAATTTTGGCAACTATGACTAAATGTGATATAAAGAACTGTGTTTGCTTTTTATGTTTACAGATGTTTTCAACTCATTTGAGTGAAAACCAACAGACACAACTGCTGGATTGTGGGGAGCAACTCGGACTAGACTGTTACTGGAATTAAGACTTATTCTATGCATCTGCTCTCCCACAATATGGCGCTGAGAAGGGAGTAACAACTTCTACGCAGCTGCCTCTCGCCAACTTGAGTGATGACCTGCAGGAGCTGATCCTGCTCCTGATTGGAGGAGAGCAGCGTACTCGCTGTGTGGGTAGCAGAGTTGGGATTGGTGGAAGAGGACTATAAAGGAGGAGAGAGACAACATGCACCAGGAACATCTAAGGGGAACATCCGAATAACATGTGAGCAGCCCCCGAGAGAGCCGGCCAGCAGTGTGCCGCTCCCCCACGGAAGTGGGGAAAGTGGCAGGGGGAACCGCCCTTCCACGGAGGTGGAAGGGTCGGTAGCCAACCCGGGAAGAACCAGCAGCAAACCCGGGGAGGGCCGAGCAGACAAAAGAACAGTGCAGGGTCCTGTGTCGTTCCTCCGCGAAGAGGGGGAGCGACACTGGATCATATGATAAAAGTATGTGTTCCAAAGTGGCTATAGAATGCTGTATTCCCACCAGCAATGAATGAAATTTCCTGTTTTTTCCATACCCTCACCAGAATTGGGTATGGTCAGTGTTTTTATTTTGGTCATTCTAACAAATGTGTTCAAGTCATGTAACTTATTTTTAATTGATTGACTTTAATTTTCTAATTGTGAAGTTTTAAATACCCCGTATAGGTTTTAGAAAGCATTACTTTATTTAGTGAATTACTTGTAAACAATTTCACTCTATCTGTTATGTCTTTTCATTCCCATGATAGCATCTTTTTCAAGGCAGAAAATTTTATTGTTAACTAATCTTTTCTGGACTTCCCTTTGGATTATACCTAAGAATTCGTCACCATAGTCAAGATCAGCTAAAGTTTCTCTTATGTTATCTTGTAGGAGTTTTATGGGCCTATACTTAATCTTTAGGTCTATAATTATTTTTGACTGAATTTCTATGAAGGGCATAATATCTAAGCAATGTATATATTGACTTTGCACATATCTAATTGCTAAAAATAAAAATATTTTCTGAGTAAATAACTATATATGAAAGGACAGCATACACAATGATTGTCATAAAATGCAAAATGACAGAAAAAATTAGATGGATTAGATAGTAAATAAATATATAGATATATTTTCCAGGACTTTGATGATAAAAGTTGGTTTCATGTAAAATTAATATTAATAAGCTTTCATGAATAATATCTTAGTTGTGAAAAGCATAGCTTTCTTTTTTTCTAAACTGTTATTTTATATCCAGAATACTAGTATGGATGTGCATGCTTGTTGTTACTGATACTTCAAAGACAGTGAAAGAGAAAATCTTTTTAGAAAAGCAAATAATGGAGGCTGGCTGGCATTGTGGTGCAGCAGGTTAAACCTCTGACAGTTCAAGCCTCAGCTGCTCCGCTTCTGATCCAGCTCATTGCTACTGCACCTGTTGGCCCAACCCCAGCTTTTGAGGCCCTTTGGAGAGGGAAATAGCTGATGGAAAAATTTCTTTCTCTCTGTGTCTGGCCTTTTCTCTCTGTAACACTGTCTTTAAAATTAATAAAACAAATTTAAAATAATAGCTTAAAGAATAAAAACACATGCTCTTTAAATCTAGTATCTGTCTTTTAGGCACATACACGCATGCACACATCACACACATGCTCCTTTTACCATGTGTTTCTGGTTTCTTGTCCTCCATGTCAATATTAAATGACATTTTTGAAGTAGACGCCCCACTTTAGCTTCTGTTTGATTTCCCTTTAATATATTTTATTTGATATCTCCTTCAGTCTTTGTGATGAGACTGTAATATTAACATAACCCACTTTAGGTAACCATGATATGATATTTTACTGCCTTCAAGAATAGATGTTTTCATCTTACTTTAATTAACTTTCTATTTCAATTATGTTCATATACATTTGTATATTTACATATAAATTTGTGCAATGCAATCAGGTTAGAAGGGAAATTTCAATTAGACTTAAAAAGTGATTTATTTTAATTTGTATTCCATAAACAATAATGAGTACATTAGCATGTGCATGTATTTTTGTATAAATGTTTCATGTAAATTGTTCCAAATCTATTCCATAGTTTAAATTGACATGTGAATTAAATTTTACCTATTTAGCATAGATTTCTAAAAATGTAAACATTCCACACTAAATGTCACGATTACTAACATATATTTCTCAAAATTTTAACTACTTTCCTCCTGAAAAAGAAATATTTCTATATATATTTCCAAATTATCTTTCTTGGTAGGGATTTTTAAGCATAATTTCATACATCACTAGAGCATAAGCAACAGGAACTTTGCCAGGTGGTTAACTATAATCTGACTCTAAGTACAAAGATTTTGTAATATATTACTATCTAGTTCCATGTAGCTTTCCATGAAAAAGAAATGCCTAAGGCAAATCATGTCCCTTTTGTCTTCAGAAAGTGAAATATCAAAGTATGACACTATTTGCATATAAATTCATGCCAACTTTTATAAATGAAAAATTTATGTATTCATTGAAAATGAAAGTATATTTTGGAAAATATGTTTTCTTTTGCTATCTATTAAGTCAGACTTAATTTGACTTAAGTAATACAGTTAGGGATTATTTGGCATTCCTGGCATACTGCCTTCCTGCTTTTAAATTTTGGACATCTGCTTAGCAAATGGGAGAGAAACAGGACAATTTCTTAATCTTATATATTATTCTATGCATGTCTTATTTATGATCTAAAATTGAGCTTATTTTAATTGTTTAATTGAAAGACATAGGTGGGAAATTATCCCAGGATACAAAATGTTCTACTTAAAAGGTTTTAATGCAAATGTATTAGACAAGAAAGATTAAAATTTAGTGAGATTACCATGCCAAAGACTAGCAGTACTGTAAGACCAAATCAACTACGTTTGAGTACTGCCATATATGTCTTTTGTTTTCTCATGAAAGTCAGTGCTTAGTTCTACTTTAAATTTTTGAATCTGTGAAATCCAGCTCAGAGACAGGTTGTGTTTATTTATTCAATAATATTGGCATTAAATGTGTAAGTCATAGTTAGTAGTAAAATTCAATAATTTGAAAATTTGGTAGTCATCAAATTCATCGATCAGTTAAATCTGAACATATTATAACACATAAAAGTTTTCCAAATCATACTTGCAAGTATAGA
This sequence comes from Oryctolagus cuniculus, assembly GCF_051225735.1. Classification (NCBI taxonomy): domain Eukaryota; kingdom Metazoa; phylum Chordata; class Mammalia; order Lagomorpha; family Leporidae; genus Oryctolagus; species Oryctolagus cuniculus. The sequence continues at coordinate 77,608,602 of NC_142874.1, read as the reverse complement.
TAATATGTAACTTTATCAAAAGACTTATATGATGACACTTAATACTATTTTTATTAGTCTTTGTTGTGCTCCCTTTAACAGCCCAGTTGGTAGAATGGAGGCCTGTAGTACCTTCCTGTATAGGCTTTTTCTCTGCCAATTATTTCACAAGGGTGGCACGCGGTCACTTTTGTTTTCATGTTAATAATTTATTCTATATTATTCAATGGGAAACTTATACAAAGGTGAAATTTCCCTCATCCAAGAAGACATACAATTTGAAGAGGAAAGAGAAAAAAGTTAGAAAAAAGGCGGATTTTCCTATCAGTGAGTAATTATTAGAACAAAGAAGTCGTATTCAATTAAATATATTTAAATGGCTTGTCACTTGTTATTGTCTGCTTTATGTATCTGTCATTACAAGCTCACATATTTAATTTATGCAGTGCATTTCTACTCATCACATTTACTCTTCATTTGGCTGTCTAATGGCTCACATTCAGCAAGGTTTTTTTTTTGTTTTGTTTTGTTTTGTTTTGTTTTCTTTTCAACAAACCCATTAATCTTTGACCTGTTCTTTGCTTTTGGGCCCAGAAGAGTCCTAAGCTGCTCTTGCATAACTTCCTTCCTAAGAGCTAGAATAATATTTAAATGCTATAATTTCAGTCCCAGGCTGGAGTTATATCCAGATAAAATCACTGGACAAAGACAGCAGAACCACTTATAAGAAGTAATATGATGTGGCATTTACAATTTCTACAAAACATTAAATAATTTTGATATTTGATTAGACAATTATATCCATCTTGCCACACTGCATATTTTGGTCCTTAAAGGATTAATCAAACTCTATGAAATGCAAGCATAGTCTCAAAATGATATCAATGTTAGTTGAGCAATTAATGTACTACATTGTTTTCAGTATTGCAGATATTTATCTTCTACATTCTTCTAAAATATATAGTCAAAATTCACTGTTTAAAATGGCATCAAATCATTATAATTTAGTTATAACACTACAAATGTACCTCAAAACTTTGTAGGAAAATTAAGTTAAATAATTATCTTTCTGCAAAGAAATTTGAAATTTATGCATTGTTTTCATGTCTATGTGCTATTAGCATTTAAAAACTTGTTATTTTTTATGTATTTGAGAGGGAGTGAGATAAAGAGAGTACTCCTATCTGAATATTCACTCCTCAAGAGTGAGATAAAGAGAGCACTCCTATCTGAATATTCACTCCCCAAATGGCTGCAATAGCTGGGGTTAGGCCAAGCCAAAACTGGGAACCAGAAACTCAATCCAGGATTTGTGACCGAAACAAAATTACTTGAATTATCTCCTGCTGCCTCCAAAGGTAAGTACTCACAAGAAGTTGGAATCAAATTCAAATCTTGGTACTCTGGTATGGAACATGGATGCCTTAACCATTAGGCCAAATGCCTCCCATGAACATTTTTAGAAAGCTTTAGCTATTATTTGAGAGACAGAGAGAGAGAGAGAGAGAGAGTGAGTTCGCCTTCCACTAGTTTATTCCTCAAATATTTTTTTCCTCAAATATTTACAACATATAAGATTGTACCAGCCTGAAGCCAAAGCCCAAGAATGCAATCAAGATCTCTCATTTGCATAGTAGGAATTCAATTACATGAATCATCATAGCTACATCTCAGGGTTTGCATTGACTGGAGCTGGAGCAGGGAATTGGGCACAGCTTCTCTGACGCTGGATGCAGGTGTCTTAACCACTAAGTCAAGTGCCAGCTCTGTCCACAGATCTTTTCAAGTATCTTCATGCCCTTGTTTCCTTTTATTTTTGCTTTCCAGAGCTTGAATTTCTCTTTAATTTTACTTTTTGTATATTTTAATCATCTATAAACTTTGAAGCAAAACGATACATGGTAAGATATATTTAAAAGTATGTATGGAGCTGGCGAATGGCACAGGGAGTTAAAACCCCAGTATGTAGTGCCAGCATCCCATTTGGGCACCCGTTAGAGTCCTGGCTGCTCCTCTTCCGATCCAACTCTCTGCTATGTCCTGGGAAAGCAGTAGAAGTTGGCCCAACTCCGTGGGACCCTGCACCCACATGGGAGAACTGGGAGCGGCTCCTACTCCTGGCTTTGGATCAGCTCAGCTCTGGCCACAGCAAACATTTGGGGAGTGAATCAGCAAAATGGAAGATCTCTTTCTCTCTCTGGCTCTATTTCTCTCTGTAATTCCTCTTTTTCAAATAAATAAAATAATTCTTTAAAAAATATAAAAATAAAAATCTGTATGAGTCCATAGAGATTTTCCCTAGTGTACTATGAAAATTTATATCTATATTATGTTTTTCTGAATGACTGGCAGTTATCCCCCAGTACAATTTGCAACAATGTCCATATTTTTCCTTAAATTTCACACTCTAGTGGCCTGGGCTGTGGTACAGAGTGCATCCCATATGGGCACCTGTTTTAGATTTAGCTGCTCCACTTCAGATCCAGCTCCCTGCTAATTGCCCTAGGAAAGTAGTGGAAAATGGCCCAAATGCTTAGATCCCTGTACCCACATGGGAGAGCTGGAGGAAGCTCCTGCCTCCTGGCTTCTGCCTGGCCAAACCCTGGCCGTTGTGGCCATCTGGGGAGTGAACCAATGGATGGAAGTTCTCTCTCTCTGTCTCTCCTCTCTCTTCTCTGTGCAACTCTATATTTCTAATAAATAAAATAAATCTTTAAAAAATTTTACATCCTAATATCTGATTTTAAAAAACAAATATTTCTGTGTGCCAAATACACTACTATAATATGAAACATTATAAAATATGTTAATTTTTATAGTGAATGTACCTTGTCTCAACTACTATTTTGGCTTTTTTAAGTGCTCTTTCCAAACAGGATCTCAAATTCAGCCACTCCCAAAAAGGATGGGGGGATCCCAAGTGGTGTCATAACCACGGTGCCAGTTTCCCAGCCCCTTATTATCTTTTGAAACACATCTAATGCTCTGTGAGCAATGCTATTGGGAAACAGCCAAATACAGATCTCTTCACATTTCAATATTACCAGTAGGTTAGCAAAAATATTGGCAACCAGAATTATTTTGGTGTCTGTGAAAATCTCATTTGTCCACAGAACTGATGAACTATATTGCTGGTGAACACAGAAGCAACAACTTTTTTTTTTTTTTTTTTTTTTTTTTTTTTTTTTTTTTTTTTTTTTTTTTTTTACAGGCAGAGTGGACAGTGAGAGAGAGAGACAGAGAGAAAGGTCTTCCTTTGCCTTTGGTTCACCCTCCAATGGCCGCCGCAGCCGGCGCACCACGCTGATTCAAAGGCAGGAGCCAGGTGCTTCTCCTGGTCTCCCACGGAGTGCAGGGCCCAAGCACTTGGGCCATCCTCCACTGCACTCCCTGGCCACAGCAGAGAGCTGGCCTGGAAGAGGGGCAACCGGGACAGAATCCAGCACCCCGACTGGGACTAGAACCTGGTGTGCCGGCGCCAAAGCAACAACTTTCAAAATCAGCCTAATTTCTGACAGAATAAAAACAAATCCTCCTATTTAGGACTTAGTAAATGGAAAAGTATATTCCTTCTGAAATGCACAAAATATTTACCTTACTGATTACTGTCATGTACAATAACATCAGTTTTCAACAGATGATTATGAAACACAGCAAGGTACCTAACAAATTTTTAAAAATAATTAAAATAATAATAGATTAAGATTATTTTAAAAGATAGAGACTGGAAGGATAATTTTCTCAAAGTTGTTTCTTCTGCCTTAGAGCTAGAACTTCATAAATTGTTAAAATTCAGATAAATGGGCCAGCGCCACAGCGCAATAGGCTAATCCTCCGCCTTGCGGCACCAGCACACCGTTTTCTAGTCAAAAGATACTGGGGTATGCTTGTTAATGTTAACGCATAGCTGACAATATTGGCATCTAAATAAAAATATAAAAACTTTATATTTAAAGGATGGTTAATGAAAATGAAGGATATTGGGGCTAGCGCTGTGGCGCAGAGGTTAATCCTCTGCCTGTGGCGCCGGCATCCCATATGGGCGCCAGTTCTAGTCCCAGCTGCTCCTCTTCCAGTCCAGCTCTCTGCTGTGGCCTGAGAAAGCAGTGGAAGATGGCCCAAATGCTTGGGCCCCTGTACCCATGTGGGAGACCAGGAAAAGCTCCCGGCTCCTGGCTTCAGATTGGTGCAGCTCCGGCTGTTGCAGCCATATGGGGAGTGAACCAACAGAAGCAAGACCTTTCTGTCTCTCCCTCTCACTGTATGTAACTCTGTCTCTCAAATGAATAAATAAAAATCTTAAAAAAAATAAAATGAATGATATTTCAAAAATAGAAATGTATTCCACCTTATATTTTCTCTTTTCCCTTTTAATATTATATAAATATTAAATAATTAAATATTTAATCAAATATTAAAAAGGAAAAAGGGACAAACCAGCATTTCAAACTTCTTCTATGTGTTTGCACCAATTTTCCAAACTTGAACATAAATTTCGGTATCTCTGACACTATACTTAAAAACCTCCTCTGAGAGAGAGAAAAAAATGTAAAGAACAGATATTTCATTTTTATGTATCAAATTCATTTTATGTTAGAAGGTAAATTACTCTTTAGGTTAATATTTGAAAATAATTGTTAATCATTAAATTTCTGACCCTACAATAATCATTCAAACAGTGGTCATTCTAAGCCTAGGGCATTATATTATTGATTAACTATAAATATCACCTTTTAATCAAAGAAAATGTTTAAGAGAAATATTGACTTTATAGAATAAATAGAGAGCAAGAGTTTTGAATTTTAAACGTAGTTTTACAAAAACATAAGAAATCAGTTACATTTCTACCATATGAAATATGACTTTATATCCAAAACTTTCCTCCATGTATCATTGAGGATCATGCTGAAGATCAACCTGCAGGTGAAATACTGCTTTCTTCTCCTTTTTCTATGAGATAGTTCAGGACCTGGCTTGGATTTCTTTCTTTAGATCTCTCCCTTGTGGCCCATTGTTGTCTATATTCCCTTCTTTTCTTGGCTGGTCAGAACTTATGCCTCATTATAAAATTAATATTTACCTTAAAATATATTGTGAAAATTATAAATTTTCCTACTCTATAAAATGTGCAGTTCAAATTTTTTCCAAGAAAAATTAACTTTTATTTAAAAAAATTTGAAGAAATGCAGTTGGTTTATTTTTGATAATAGGTTTGTTATAAAATAATTGGTGCATGTCATTTGAATAGTCTTGGACTTTTATTATTTTTTGTTGCCATTCATATTTGAATGTGATAATATAAATATTGATAAATACACTTTTCAATACTACCAAGCTCTTGTAATGCTGCAGTGTTGAAAACAGACCCAGGCGAGGCACTCTCCTCTACTCTGTCTTACCACATGCCTTTATCAGGCGCTTAGCAAGGCTTCTGTGAACAAAGGTCTATTGTTTCTCGCTCAAGCTTGTGTTTTCTTTAATGATGTCAGCAATAACTGTATGTGTTTATTATTGATATTCCACAGAAAACAGCAATGGACTTTCAATCATTGCCCAAGATTTTTCTCCTGTCTGATTCCTACTATCATATTAACCAAAGAAATATCCAATCAATTGTTACCTAAAAGTTTGTGTCAGAAATGTGGGTATTTGGCAAGTTGTTTGCTAGACAGATGACATCATATCTATAAATGAAAAAGAGTGATTTCCACATTTTCAAAACTAAGTCATCATGGCGAACAGCACAAAAGAAGCCCATCAAGTTTGCATAATTTTCTGTATCTACCAGACTGAAAAAGGAAGACCTTACAGAACACAAATTCACTTGAAGTAATGGCTATCAAAGTGAGCAAATGTCATGGAACTTTTCACAGTTGGAAAATTCTATGAATCAAGATGTTATTCACTTCTTTCCATTGCTACATTTTCTCTTTAACTGCCTTGTTAATATTACATAGTCGCAGCCTCTAGTAAAAAGATACAGTTAAACTGGATGAAAAAAACATTATTGTGGTTTGGTGATCATTATCCAACCTCCTGCTCACCCACAGTTTCCAATCTCAAATAATAACTTTTAAAACAGATAAATTTAAAACAGATAAGTTATATATGTATAATATATGTATATATATTTCCACATATGAGGGAGGACATGCAGTATTTCTGGCTTATTTCATTTAATGTAATCATACCCAGTCCCATTCATTTTGTAGAATATTGTGGTGAATATAACTCTTGATAATATATTACCTAATCTATGAAAAAGAACTAAAACATAGGAACTGATAGTCTCCAAATGCAAAAAAAAAAAAAAAAAAAGAAGAAGAAAGGAGCAAAGAAAAAGAAACAAAGAAAGAGAGAGAGAGAAGGAAATGTTAATTGCCTTCCATGATTATTTTATGCTGAGTATATGTGACTGAATATTGCAATGTACCCCTTAAATATTAAAGAGTATTATATGTTAGTTCAAATTAAAAATAAATTTTAAAGTATTACTAATAGAATAGCTGATAAGTTTTCATTTATTGCAGAGTGAAAACAAAATATTCACTTGTTTGTATTATCCTTAAATTGCCTTTATGGTAAACTCTGAGCAAAGACACTGACCTGTGAATGAACACTGTACTGTGGGAAAACCAAAGAGGAATTGTTAGAAATGAAATGCACTGAGCTAGAATGACCCCTCAGAAACTGTTTTTATCAATCAAAAGAGAAGTGATAAAGCTCAGACCAAAGGCACAGTCAGTGTATTTTGCAATAACTATACAGGTGTGTGAACATTTCAAAAAGCAGAAAGGTCAAATTAGGAATTTAGTAATTATGTGAAGAAAGGAAGAAGACATTCAGAATGCCTTCCAGATTTTAGGCATGGGATCCTTATAAAATGAGAGTGACTATTTCTGAGATATAAGAGGACAAAACTTTAGGGAAGAAGAGAAGTATGAATATGTATTTTTGTAGACTTAAGATATAAGTATTTAAAATGATGATTTCATAATGCAAACATTATGGTGGTGGCTTGTGTATACCTTGAAGAGACAAAACTACATGGTGACTAAGGGCACTAACTCTGGGACAAATCCACCTGCATCCATATGCCAAACTCATTGGCTAATTTGCAGAGTAACTTAGACAAATTCCAGATTGTTATCTACTCCAGAACATTTTGTGTGGTAATTTTAATTAGTATTTTTAGATGTTTATAGTTAGATACAAAATTAGACAAATTCCATAAGAATTTATTGAATAAACTGATACTGGTTTCTATTAATTCTAGTAACTCTGTATCTCTGACTTATAATACCTTACCATTCAAAAAGAGCAATCAACTTTAAATAATATAAGTGATTTGTCCCCAAGGTATGTTTTGTACAGGGATGAGTTGACTAAACAATGAATGGACATATTGATAGGCTTCATATTGTAATGGATTTGATGATCTAAGTTTATCATATGTTTTTACAACATGAGTTGCAATAAACTACTGAGATTCTGAGATCTCATTTCAGGAATGTTTATGAGTCTTTTTGAAGAATATCAGTGATTGTTTATCTTTTCTTCATGATTCTGCTCCATTCGTCACAATTTAATGACTCCCTAGCAAGTTTTATCCTTAATGTCAGTAAAAAGAAAATGCCAAACATGGATTTCCTATCTCTTTTGATCCACAAGATGTGGATATAACATACAACAAGAGGAATTCAGATTTCATATAAAAAGTGGCTTCATGAATGCAAAAACTTTCAAAAATATGTATTTTACCTGGTAAAACAGTAAAATCCTCGTTAAACATTTTTAAGAATAGAAAAATCAGCCTAGAGTAAACTGGAAGAAAAAAGTCAGCGATTATTCTTTCTTTTTTCTTTTAATAATTATTTATTTAAAAGGATAAGATATAGAGAAAGAGATATACTGATAGACTAATAGAGATCTTCTATCCTCAGTACACTCCTCAAACACATGCAAAATCCAGGGCTGGACCAAGAAGAATGTGACTCAATCTTGTCTTCCATGTGAGCAGTAGGACCCTAGGTGGGACTCAAGCAGATAAACTACCAAGTATTCAAGGACCTGGGCCATCACCTGCTGCCTTTCATGGTGTAGGAAGTTAAGATGGGAAGTAAAGCCAGGTCTAGAACCAGAACTCTCTGATACATGATGTGAACATTCAAAACCATAATTTAACTGCTGCACCAAATGTCTCCCAGGTGGTGGTCTCTGATTTTATTTTTTTAGTAAAAATATCGATAGCATATTTAACTAGTATTAATAATATACTGCACTATGAATCATACACATAAGCAAACATTAAACAATAAATTTATGTTAAATATGACAACATTATCTATTTAGCATTTTGAGAATATCTGTATAAAATGAATTTAAAGATTACTTTAAAAATACTTAAACAGAAAAGGAACACATTTATTTTTAGAAGAACCATAACTGTCTCTTTAGATGGTTAGACATAGATCATATTGGATCAAAGCGAGTACCTTTAGAACAGTTTTTCCATTATTGGTCTTAGAAGGTTAACTTCCTGTGTGTTTCCATTTAGTACTGATATCACCTCGCCTTTTCAATTCTATCTGCTTCTCCACAGTCAAAGTATTGTGGGCTATGTTGCCTTTCATGTGATACATGATCCTCTTCTTACTACTGAGTTTGTTTTCTCTGGCTTTGTGTTTCTCTATGGTGCCAAGAATACAGAATACTTGCACTCTGGAAAAACAGCCGTGAAAGCTGAAATATTAACATTGACTCTAAAAAGAATCTGTAGGGCAAAGGTGCACAGGTTGGTGTCTCCTCCCACGGGACACCACACATAAGGAAAAGGGGTGCAGATCAGAGAGGAGACAGGATACAAACTCACAGCCAGACTGAACTTACTCTAAGAAAACGAATGAATTCGCAGAGATGGATGACCAACTGCCAGCATGCACACAGACGGAACACATGGCAGAAGGCCCCGTTGTCCAGGTGGCTGGGTCTTATATATCACAGGGTGAGCTAAGGGTCCAGAGAAGCGAGGACTGCAGTAGGCAGAGGTGAGCTTCTCCATACAGGTTCCTCAAGCTTTTCGTGGGCTTTTAGACCTGGAGAAGAATGCAGGTAGGGTGGGAACAATGCAGGGTGTAAGACTGAACAGGTCTCTTGAAAGAAGCAGGGGTAACAAGAGCCTGAAATGTCTGAGGTATGTCTTTTTTCCATCGGAAGTGAATCTTCATTGTTGTTGCCTTCAGTTCTCCTGTGCGTAATGAAAGAATCTCCTTAGGCTCCAATAGAGATTCTAAAACCTAAAGCTATTTTCATAGCAAAGAGAAAACAGTTCACTCTATTACTTTTGTTTCCACACATTTCCCCAGACACAGGAGATAAAAATATCAATAATTTTGAAAGTGCTGCCAAAACTAACTTATACTCACCAGTTGTTATGCTTAAATATGTGATTCTGACTTTCCATAATGACCTGTAGGAGACTGTTTCATACAGATAAACTGTAACTTTTATAATGACAAAATATCTATCAATACTTTGTACAGATTTCTGAGTGGATAGTGAAAAAAGTGAACCAAACTTCTAGATGCCAAATGTCACCAGTTTTTGATCTGCCAATGTTTGCAAGTATACATTACCACTTTCCTCCAGAAGTATCATTTATACATAATTAATTTTATTAGTTGTATCTTTTTGTACATTTGGAAAATTGAATAAGAAACTGTAAACTTAGAACAAATTTTAATTTTTCAATGAGAGTCTAATTTTACTTTACCAACTTTATTTTTATTACTAAGGAATAAAAGTGTAGTCATTTTTTATCAATAAAATGATATCAAAAGGAAAGTTTTAAAATGTAATCTTAGTTGAGTAAAACAGCATTTTATCATTTTGCCATTATTTGTCTCTTAATTTCTATTATAATAACTAAATTACTCTCTGTAATTATTAGCTATTATTAAAATGATGTCTCATTATGGATAGCACTTTTATTGTTTTCTATCAAAATTGATGGTTTAATCAGTCAACATTTTTCAAAATTAGAGTATCACTATAATACCATTGGTTTCTTTCTATAGGTTTTCTCTTTCTTAATCTATTTAGGTAGACTTGCAATTCGAGTCAATCAAAATATTTTCCTTTTCTTTGCTGGGAATGGCTAAGTTGAGAGCTCTAACTATTCACTGTCATTGGTTAATAAGATTTTTTTTTTTCTATATTGGCTAAAGTGTTACCTTCATGTTCTATAGGATCACTAAAATTATTTCAAGAATGTAACGTACAATTGAAAGCACAAACATTGAAATGAGCAGTGGGAGCCACTTTATACTGAGTGAATTACATCTACTCTGTCTCATCATTTCCTGGTAATATCAAGATAAATTAATTCATAGTGCTGATGATGGTATAGTTCCATAATGGTAATTATGCATTTGAAAAGAAAGAAAACAACATTCCTTATATAATACATTCACCTATTCTCACGTGATGACATCTTTACACATTGGCATTCTTTATCAATTTGCTCTGTAATGAACTCAAATCTTCCTTTGGCACCATCATTAGTAAAGAAAATACATGTTTACTTCACCTGGGTGTAGAGTACACAGGCCAAAATGTGAATTTGGTAGAGCCCTGCGAATTTTAGCCATGGAAACCACAAGGCAAACATGAAAATTTTGAGTTTTACCCAACTGGTAATAGGAAATGCAAAACAAAACCACAACGAAGTTTCACCTAATGTCACTTAGAATGGCTTTCATACAGAAATCAACAACAAACGCTGGTGTGTATGTGGAGGAAAATGTTCCTTAATTCACTGTTGGTGGGGATGCAAACTAGTTCGGCCATCATGGAAGACAGTATGGAGATTCCTCAGAAAGCTGAAAATAGATCTAGCATATAACCCAGCCATCCCACTCCTGTGAATTTACCCAAATTGAATTGAAATCAGCAAACAAAAGAGTTAGCTATACCCCCATGTTAATTGCAGCTCAATTCATAGTAGCTGAGTTATGAAAACCCGGAAATAGAATGAAACCCTGATCCTGTCTTTTGCAACAAAATGGATGCAACTGGAAACCATCATACCTAGTGAAATAAACCAGTCTCAAAAATACAAATACTATATATTTTACCTGATCTGTGGTAACTAATACAGTACAAAATGTATAATTATTAATCCACATAAAATTATTTCTGAATATAAACTGTTGAGAGGAAATGGCTTAAAGTCTGTATGAACATAATTATTATCCTAAAACCACACAGGACTTATTTAGATGTTACACTGTCATCGGTTCTATTTCCTTGAAAGAAATTATGAATGACTGACCAAAAAAAGCCATATAAATGTGAAACGATCATTTTCCCTTTCAATTATTGTTTTCAGCCTTTGTGTATATTCTTGCTTAACTAGGGTCTCTTAGCTTTTTACTTGTTAAACTTCTTATTTGGTGAAGTATTAAGCCTTTTTACTATAATGTAAATTTGAAATATGTTATTTCAAAAAAATTTAAAAAAACAGAAAGAAATGTAGAAGGAAAGAGAGTGAAAGGCAGGAAGAGAGAGAGGGAGGACGAACAGCATTTTATTCTTAGACCTGTATGTAAAACATATTGGATTAATTAAAATTAAAATTAAAAGAAAAAATAAAAAAGACTGTACTGGTTGAAAAGGGATATTATTTTGAAATTTACTAACTCCCCTCCAGTTAATATTTCTAATATTCCTACTATAATGCATAAATTTGTCCCCCAAATATTATTTTGGAAGTTATACAAAGAAAATAATATGTATCGAGTATCTTTCTGGTGCTAGGTGACAATGACTATTATTTTAGCTAACACAAAATGTTTACACACTGCTAAGAACTTTTCTCACATTGACTTGCTTTTCAAAAATAAAATATTTACAGGTGGCCAATTTATTAACCCCATTTTATTTTTTTAAAGCTTTATTCATTGATCTGAAAGGCAGAGTTACACAGAGAGATGGAGAGACAGAGAGAGAAATCTTCCATCCACTGGTTCACTCCCCAAATGGCCACAATAGCCAAGCCTGGACCAGACCAAAGTCAACACCCCAGAACTTATTCCAGATCTCCCTCATGAGTGCAGGGGCCCAACTACTTGGCCCATCTTCCACTCTATGCCAGATGCATTATCAGGGAGCGGGATCAGAAGGGAAGCAGCTGGGACTCGAACCTGCACTCATATGAGATGCTGGTATCACAGGCAATGGCCTTGCCTGCCATGCCACACCACCAGCCCTGTTAACCACATTTGATAGATGAGAAAATGGACAGTAATTGGTAGTGCTAGGATGAGTTCTGACACAGTGTGACTCCAGCAGCTGCTCCGTCATGCTGCCTCTCAGGCACAGTCTTTGCTGTTGGATAACAGAACATGTTAATCCTGTTGCTGGACACACCAGAGATTGTGATGAAAACTTGAATTAGAGTAATGATAAAAGTATTTGAGATTTGATCCTGCCACAGCTTTTCAAGTCATTTTTGTCCAAGTTTCCTTATGTGTGAAATGGACACAGAAATGTACCTGCCATTGCTTCTTGAAAAGTGACAAGAATGAACTGAGCAGGTAGACATAACATGACATTAAAACTGTAAGAATTACAATTTACTTCTTACATTACATTCTGGTTCTTACAATGTGAATTATTGGACTAGCTTAAATTATTGTTCTTTGGAATACGAACTATGCCTCCCTAATAACATAAATAAATACTATGATCTCTTTTTTGGTGTTCAAAGTTCAGATGCCTTGCCACATTATATAGAATTGTAATCTTTCTCTTGATACATTCATGCTTGAACACTGTTGCAGATCTTTCAAAACTGTTTTTCCTCTGAATCATTTATACTCAGATTCCCTTTGGTAAGCTCCAGGGTGAAAGAGATACCAGGAAGTAAACTTGGCCTGAACAGTGCAGATATTTAATTTTCAGTTTTGTTTTTTTTTTTTTTCCTGGAAAGTTTAGCTATTATCTCAGCTGTTCCAAGTGATATGTATTTACTGCTATTCCTTGTGGTTTTTGTTTGTTTTGTTTTGTTTTGTTTTTACAGCAGAGTGGACAGTGAGAGAGAGAGAGACAGAGAGAAAGGTCTTCCTTTGCCATTGGTTCACTCTCCAATGGCCGGCGCACCGCACTGATCCGAAGGCAGGAGCCAGGTGCTTCTCCTGGTCTCCCATGGGGTGCAGGGTCCAAGCACCTGGGCCATCCTCCACTGCCTTCCCAGGCCACAGCAGAGAGCAGGCCTGGAAGAGGGGCAACCGGGACAGAATCTGGTGCCCTGACCAGGACTAGAACCCGGTGTGCCGGCGCCACAAGGCGGAGGATTAGCCTAGTGAGCCGCGGCACCGGCCTATTCCTTATGTTTTTAAACTTTTTTCGTTGGGATCCACATCTCACGAATACTGCATTTTGTACAAGATCATAGAAATCTCCAAATCTTTACATTTTAAACAGATGTTGTAAATCTAGAAACAAATAATGCCCACCTACAAGAAAATTAAAATAGGAGTCTCACTTACATTAAAGGGTAGAAAAATGAGGATTTGTGGACAAAGAGAGATGGAATGTTAAAATTTAGGTGTGTACCTGTTGCTTTTCTCTATGTGTGAGTGTATAAAAGTAAATGATATGTGTTGTCATATCAGTCTTAAACTGGACTCACTAATGTAACCTGTAGACATATGAATAAGCTAGGTTTTTTTTGGTATCATCTTCTAAAATCATTATTTCCAACAGCATCCTTTTCCACCTTAAAAGTAAAATATTTTCATTCAAAATTTTTACTCTGTCAACAGTTATTTTAGAATACAGATGGTAATAACACCTCACAAGTGTTCATTTGAAAACATACTGGGGAACAATAAATGAATGAAGAAGAGAATTCAAAGAAAAAACAATCCTGAAAAAACTGACTTTATATCACCTTGTACTTTAACTAGTTGATAATAAAATGTCATATTCATTTTATTAGGTACTCTTACAAGGATACATGCTAGTTTTAAATCAACTTAGCTCAGTTTCTCTTTGTAATTGACATAAGCAAAATTTATCCTGGGTACTTTGTAGAGCAAGCAGTAGCTTTCCGTGTGTGTTTAATACCTTGTGTAGAAATTAATCTACTTAACCCAAAGTGGGACTTTGCTTATTGAAAAATAAACCTAAAACATCAATGTTATTATAAATTGCCTTTAATTTCTTTTTAGCATTTTTCATCATATATCATCATTCCAGGTGACATTACCTCCTGTGATATTATTTATTGTTGCTCTAGCTCTTTTCTGCCTTATACCAAGTATGGCATAGGTTTCTACTATTCTCTTGTGCATACACTGTGCTACATCTGCAACAGCTACGCCTCCTAGAGTTATGGTGCAGTCAGTCCTAAAGCAGAGAGGAAGGGCAATAATCCCCTGATGATTTCAAGACCTTGAACATGAGGAGCCTGTCTTTGAGATCAGATTTATGGCAGGTCAAATTTCTCGATTCAGCTTCAACAATTTCAGACACTTTTAATAATGAAAAAGTATCCTGACATTTTCTTCATAGGCTCTCAAGTGCACTATGCCGTCACGGAAATGCTCAATTTTATATAGGTGCTACAAAGTAGAGACTGAAGTGCTCTATTTCTGGAATGGATCTCAAGAAGAAGAGTAAGGAACAAATCATTTTGGAGTAAAATATGCTTCACATGTAAAACTTTAAGATGAATAGATAGAGTTGGACCATGAGTATTTGAAGAATTGTAAAAATAACAAGCATTAGAATGCAAAAGAATAATTGAGGATTCTCCCTAATCCAATTAAACTATATACTTTATGAAATTCATTTCAATATCATTGATTCATGATATAACTTCTTAACACATAATTGTGAATAATTTTTGAGATGAAATTTTTAATCCTAGGGAAACATTTTTGTTCCTATTTAATTTTTCACATTGGACCCCAGATCCCCAATTTCATAGTATAGGGACATGGACTGAGGCACCTAAATGCTTCCATTTCATTTATGTAGATGGAAAATAACAGTACTATGGCTGGTGCCGCAGCTCAACTGGCTAATCCTCCGCCTGTGGCGCTGGCACTCCGGGTTCTAGTCCCAGTTGGGGGCTCTGGATTCTGTCCCTGTTGCTCCTCTTCCAGTCCAGCTCTCTGCTGTGGCCCGGGAGTGCAGTGGAGGATGGCCCAAGTGCTTGGGCCCTCTCTGCACCTGCATGAGAGACCAAGAGGAAGCCTCTGGCTCCTGGCTTCAGATCGGCAGAGTGTGCCGGCAGTAGTGGCCATTGCAAAGGAAGACCTTTCTTTCTGTCTCTCTCTCTCTCTCTCTCACTGTCTAACTCTGCCTGTCAAAAAATAAATAAATAAATAACAGTATTGGCCTTAAATTTTTTTAAATTAAATTAAAAGAGCTAATATATTTGAAGCGTTTAGAAAACATCGTCTTCTTAAATGCTGTTATTAAGTGGATATACTTTGTATTTATAATGATAAAGATGGTGTAGGATGTTTTGCTTTATTTTTCAGTATTTCTGTGATATTAGAGTTTTAGACTTAAGTTTTGAACTAGTCAAGTTTTAGATGCTTGACAATTATGTTAATTAAAATATAAATGGGTTAAAATCTATTTCATTTTCTCTAAACATGTGATATATTTTCACAGATGCAGGAGTTAGGAGAAGGGGAGAGAAATTTACCAGTTACATGTATCCAATTTTTACAGTAAATCACACTTGGCAAAGAGAGATGAAGGAACTATGAGAAGAGCTCTGAAATGTCAATTTCATTATCTCAAAACAGATACACTCTGAAAATAATGTTTTTCCAAAGCATGCTGTAGGAAATCTTCTCTTTGCTTAGAGAAAATATTTCTCCCTTGTGTGCTTATTACAGATAAATTGTTTATTATCATCCAATAAAGAACGTAAGCTAAAATCTACCAGAATACTAGATGGAGTTATAGACTCAGATCAAATAAATAGAACACTTCTGATGAAGAAAAAAGAAAAAATAAATTACTTGTGAACAGATCTCAATCTGAATAAAAGATTCACTCAAGCTAAGATATGGTGATTGAGTTTGTTGTTCCTTTTCAGTGTCACTCCCATGAACATGTATGTATATTCTATTTCTCCTTGAGGATTTCATTCCAGGTAAATGCCAGATGGATTATGTATTAGACAAGATTTTGTCAGGAGCATTTCCAGATGTATTATAGATACCTGTATAGATACTTTCTAATGACTTTTATGGTAGCAATCTATAGGTCATATCCCTGAATAAACCTGAACAAGGATGTTTCATTATTTCTGAGTGAAACAAAGTATATGAGGACACTGACATTGGCAGATAAGTACTTCTTAATTAGCTCTTCTAAACTCTAGTTTCTAAGTTGTAAAACAAGTATAAAATACTTACACCTGAAAGAAAAAAAACCTGAAATTATGGAATAACTTTCATAAAATATCACCTATGAAAGAAATCTATATCCATTGCCCAGCAAATGAGAAAGCCAAAATACATTGATTCTGGCATAATGTACTATACACCCTCATCCATCTGTTTAGGACCTGATGCAGAGATCAATACACTACTTGCCTGCAGAGGACCAAGGCATTGCCAGAATATAGGCAGAGTGCCTGCAGATGGCTGATGCAGTTAAAGAATGATAAGAGTCTTTTGTAGAAAGAAATGAAAAGTATTATTTTCTATGTAATGTAGAAATTTCTTCACAAAAGCTTTTCTGATAAAATGATTTTTATTGTTTTCATATCTAGCAATTTGGCTCTAAAATGATTTTATAAATTATGTCTCTTAAGACTCCCAGCTTAAACTCAGTAAAGAGAATTTGTATATGTTAGTGCAAGGCAACTTTTCTTAAATTATCAGTAAATATTTATGATTGACTATTAAAATGCAGTTTTAAAATCATTTTATGATCTCTGCTTTGCAAAGCAGGATGCATTATATGCTTTAAGTAATTGTCAACAGTTTTATAGATTTGAGGATTGGTTCAAGAATACCTAAATATATTCAGACAACATTTTCATTCTTGACTGAATTTTAAAAAGACTATTAAATCTGTATTATAATACCAAGATAATTTTCAGAATATTAAAAAAGTTTATTTAATCAGTGTATATTAATATAATACACTAGAAATCTCAACTATAGATCATTCTTCAGTAGAAATTAATTCAACTTAATCAGAAAGAATTTTGCTTTCTTTAGTCAAGTAAAAATTAAAAGCTTACTGAAAACAGAAGAAAATGATTATTACTTGATGAAATGGTGTGATAATCCAATGAGAATTTTACATTTTATTTCCCTCTGTCCAAAGTGATTGTCAGTAGCATTACTTTGGGAATGGTAAAGGAAGTAACTCTCAAGTACCATTCCTCATAACACATGCATTTGCTTTAGTCTGAATCCCCCTTACTCTAGTTTTTCCTTATAGTAATTCTGATACATTCATGACACAATTTTTAGTCTTTATATAAGGTTACCTACATTAAATAATTACGCAAAAATAAATATTTGTTGAGAAAATAGGGTATTTTCATTTTTTTTAAACTTTTATTTAATGAATATAAATTTCCAAAGTACGACTAATGGATTACAATGGCTTCCCCCCCATACCGTCCCTCCCACCAACAACTCTCCCCTTTCCCACTCCCTCTCCCCTTCCATTCACATCAAGATTCATTTTCGATTATCTTAATATACAGAAGATCAGCTTAGTATACATTAAGTATGGATTTCAACAGTTTGCTCCCACACAGAAACATAAAGTGAAAAATAATAGATGATTTTTTTTAAAATGATGATGAAATCAGAGCAGACCTATTGTCATGTTTAATCCCAGTGAGAGTCAAGTTGGGAATTGATAATTTCTTTTTTTTTTTTTTTTTTTACAGAGGATCAGTTTAGTATGCATTAAGTAAGGATTTCAACAGTTTGCACCCCCATAGAAACACAAAGTGAAATATATTGTTTGAGTACTTGTTATAGCATTAAATCTCAATGCACAGCACATTAAGGATAGAGATCCTACATGAGGAGTAAGTGCACAGTGACTCCTGTTGTTGACTTTACCAATTGACACTCCTGTCTATGGCATCAGTAATCTCCCTATGCTCCAGTCATGAGTTTCCAAGGCTATGGAAGCCCTCTGAGTTCTCCGATTCTTATCTTGCTTAGACAAGGTCATAGTCAAAGTGGAGGTTCTCTCCTCCCTTCAGAGAAAGGTACCTCCTTCTTTGATGGCCTGTTCTTTCCACTGGGATCTCACTCGCAGAGATCTTTTGCCAGAGTGTCTTGGCTTTCCATGCCTGAAATACTCTCATGGGCTTTTCAGCCAGATCTGAATGCCTTTAGGGCTGATTCTGAGGCCAGAGTGCTATTTAGGACATCTGCCATTCTATGAGTCTGCTGAGTATCTCACTTCCCATGTTGGATCACTCTCCCCTTTATTTACTCCATCGGTTAGCGTTAGCAGGTACTAGACTTGTTTATGTGCTCCCTTTGACTCCCAGTCCCTCCACCATGACCAACTGTGAACTGAAATTGATCACCTGGAACAGTGAGATGGCATTGGTACATGCCACCTTGATGGGATTGAATTGGAATCCCCTGGTATGCTTCCAACTCCACCACTTGGGGCATGTCAGCCTGAGCATGTCCCAAATTATACATCTCTTCCCTCTCCCATTCCCACTCCCATGTTCAACAGGAATCACATTTCAGTTAATTTTCAACACTTAAGAATAACTAATGAAGCAAAAATATATTCCTAGGGTTCCAATGCTGTGGTGTAGTGAGCTGGGCCTCTACCTTCAGTGCTAGCAACTCATGTGGACACCAGTTCATATCCCAGCTGCTCCTCTTCCAATCCAGCTCTCTGCCTGTGGCCTGGGAAAGCGGTGGAGAATGGCCCAGATGCTTGGGCCCCCGCACACATGTGAGGTCCCGGAGCAGGCTCCTGGTTCCTGGCTTCAGCTGTTGTGGCAGTTTGTGGAGTGAGTCAGCGGATGGAGGACCTCTCTCCTTGTCTTTCCCTCTCTTTGACTGTGGCTCTGCTTCCCAAATAAATGATTATATATATATATATATATATATATATATAAATGAAGAATTTTGAGCATTTTTCTGATACCACATTATAAATATTTATATTATGGGTTATATATATATATAAAACATTTGTGTGTTAGGAGTCTGTGTATGCATGTTTGTGTGTTATTTGATTTCTATGCATCATAAATTCAGTGTGCCTTGACATTGTCTTTATAAAAGTTATAATATTCTTCTCTAGAACAGTGTAGATGGTGTTCTCAGTAATTAAATAAGTGACTAGCTTTAAGGAAAATTAATTCTTCAGTGATACTTGCTAAAGCAGGGTAAAGAAGATGTTCTTCAGTCCTTTGTAACCCATTATTTTTTAACTTTTATGAGAACAACTGCAAAGGGATTTTGCCATGGGAAAAAAATTAATTCCTGAATACGGAATGAGCAAGTGCAAATATATGGCCAGGGAGCAGGGTGTGGTTAGCATATCAGAATTACTACAAGGGAAAACTAGAGTAAGGGGGATTCGGACTAAAGCAAACTCAAAGAATTCCCACTGAAGACAGGTCAAGATAGGGATGGAGAATAAGACCTCAGATATCAAGCAGATGTGTAACATGATCAGATATCAATGCAGGGGGAGTTTCTTACTAAAGTGAATTTGCAGAATTGTTTGCTAAAATGAATTTCATAAGAATTTCTCCTACAGTTCCAGTAGAAAGCTCAAGATCCTGTCTAAAGTTTAGTCAAGGAAAGAATCTTTGTCCCTGGATAAATTCTGATAGTTTCTTCTTTCTCATTCTTTCCGCATAAAGTTAAATTATACTTAAGGACATTTGCACCAAAAAAAATGGTATTTTGGAATGAAAATTAAAAAAAAAATCTCCCTACATTATTTTATTATCAGCAATTCCTATTGGTTATGCCCCAGGAAAGCAACTATAAAGCAGCTCGATTTTCTTACAAAGATCTGATCAGTTCTGTAGTTTTAGAACCTTTTCCAGATTTTACTGTCAAAATAGCATCATATTGATGTGCACAAGCAATTTTCTAGACATGGAGATACTTGAATAGAGACTTTTATTCAAAATGGAGCCCTAGTTACAACCAAGAATAAATAATACAATATGGAGACAGTTTCATGTACATGTGCTACTCCAGCTCTGCTGAACATTCTAGTGAATGCCATTCTTTCAAGAAGTATTTATGTCTACTAAGAAATCTGTGTTATCCATTCTTTTCCAGTGACTGGAGATAGAACTATGCTAAAAAAATGTCGTAAAAATCTCCTGAAAGAACTTAAAGAAAAAGACAGTTGATTGAGGAGAAATAGAATACACATGAACAGTTATCAAGGCAATAATAAAACTATCAGTGGGCAGATTTTGAATTTTTCATACATTTCATATATGTAGAGATCTTCAACCAAACTAGTGATTTGTTAGACCATAGTATTTTGTGCATGAGGTACGAAGTTCAAGTTCATCTTTGGTGGATTTAGTATTGGGTTTGTGACATTTCTTTCACTGATTTCCAATAAACCTGCAGTTGTTTATATGGTAGTTATTAACTTGTAGGATGTCCAGGAAATATAATTTTCTGTTTAACTAACATGAACACTTAACAACAGGCAAACCTTATGGAGAGAATACTATTTTAAATGTTTGAATCTCAAAATAATGTAATTATTTATTATGATATGTAAATTAGTGAAAACATTAGATAAAATGGTATTCATTATTCTTTGTACTTCAAGATTTTTTATGGCCTTTTAGGTGACAAAACTCAATTATCTTTGATACTTTAGTATATTTAAATGATTTCTCATATTTAAGATATTTTTTCTTTTTCTTTTTCTTTTTTTTTTTTTTTTTTTTTTTTTTTTACAGCAGAGTGGACAGTGAGAGAGAGAGAGACAGAGAGAAAGGTCTTCCTTTGCCGTTGGTTCACCCTCCAATGGCCGCTGCGGCCAGCGCGCTGCGGCCAGTGCACCGCGCTGATCCAAAGCCAGGAGCCAGGTGCTTCTCCTGGTCTCCCATGCGGGTGCAGGGCCCAGGCACCTGGGCCATCCTTCACTGCCTTCCCGGGCCACAGCAGAGAGCTGGACTGGAAGAGGAGCAACTGGGACAGAATCCAGCGCCCCGACCGGGACTAGAACCCGGTGTGCCGGCGCCGCAGGCAGAGGATTAGCCTATTGAGCCGGGGCGCAGGCCCATATTTAAGATATTAAAGCTTGGAAATTTCAGCTACCCAGAAAAATTCTTACTTGTTTGTATTTTTTAATTTTATTTAAGCTATACAAATTTCTTGTATTTCATATATACAAATTTAGGAACATAGTGATATTTCCCACACTACCCTCCCTCCAGCCCATACTTCCACACTTTCTCCTTCTTCCTCTCTTATTCCCTCTCTCAATTTTTACAACAATCTACTTCCAGTTTACTTTATACTCACAAGATTAACCCTGCACTAAGTACAGTTCAACAAATAGTAAGAAGAGAAAACACTGTTCCTCAACAGTAGAGACAAGGGCTGTAAATAATCATCAAATCACTCCTATACATTATATTTTTTGGTATTCTCTCAGTTACCACAGATCAGAGAAAACATACAGTATTTGTTTTTTGGGGGACTGCCTTATTTCACTTAATATAATGATTTCCACTTGCATCAATTCTGTTGCAAAAGACATAATTTCATTCTTTTTATAAGGCTGAGTAGCATTTCACACTCTGTATATAACATGATTTCTTTATCCAGCCATCAGTTGATGGACATTTGGATTGATTCCATATCTTAGTTATTGTGAATTGAGGTGCAATAAACCTGGGGGTAAAGATAACTCTTTCATATGTTCATTTCATTTTCCTTGGGTAAATTCCCAGGATTAGGATTGCTGGGCAATATAATACATTTATTTTCAGCTTTCTGAGGTATCTACAAACTGTCTTCCACAATGACTGTACTCGTGTACATTCCCACCAATAGTGGATTAGGGTACCTTTTTCCCACACTCAAAGAAGGGACCATTACTCATTGACATTAACCCTCTGCATTGGTCTATTCAAGGGCTGCTTACTGGTATTTGTCATTAACTTCTGAGTTCCTACCTGTCCTTAAGTCCTACTCATAGAAATGTGGATTTGTTTACCATGAACACAGCTGCTTTGTATTCTATATAAATCCAAAGTTTAGCCATACTAAGAGATTTTCCTTTTCTTAAAGATTTTTAAATTTTATTTGAATGGCAGAATTACCCAGAGAGAGGGAGATACAGAGTGTGAGAGAGCTGTCATCTGCTTGTTCACTTCCCAAAGGAGTCCAGTGGTCAGGACTGGGCAAGGCAAAAGCCATGAGCCTGGAACTTCCTCCAGGTCTCCCACATGGGTGCTGAGGCCCAAGGACTAGATCATCTTCTGCTGTTTTCCCAGGCCATTAGCAGGGACCTGGATCAGAAGTGGAGTAGCGGAGAATTGAACCAGCATCAAATGCTAGTGCTGCATTCAGCATCTTAGCCTGCTAAGCTTGCTAAGCCACAGTGCCAGCCCTGCTTTCTAAGAAATGTTTAGTGGAATGTCTGTACTTTCAATGAATACCAAGAGGTGTGTACTTGGTGTGGCCACGGAGCTTTGGTCAGTGCTCTAGTGTGGGATGAGTATCCAGGGTAACACCCAAGCTGGGCACAATAGATCTCCTTTTGTTAATAGAAGGGGGAGATTGGTCACCTCTGTTGGTGTGAGCACCCCCTCCCCTCTTCTCCTCCAAGCTGATCAGTGCTCAGCTGTTAGTCCACATGAGTACTTAGTAGTTAAAAAAAAAAAAAATCTTTTCTTTTACAAAAAAATGGACACAACTGAAACCATTATACTTTGTGAAACAAGCCAGTCCCAAAAAGACAGATAGTATATGTTTTCTCTGATCTCAGGTAACTAACAGATTACCTAAGATGTAATGTATTGGAGTGAAATGGACATTTTGAAATTTTATGATTGTTTATGGCCCTTGTTTCTTCTGTTGAGGAACAGTAGATTTTTTTTTTCATATTATTTGTTGAACTCTTTTACTTAGTGTAGGGCTAACTTTATGATCATTAAGTAAACTGAAAGTAGATATTTGAAAAAATAAGAGTGCGAATAGGAGAGGGAGAAGGAAAAGTAAGAAGAGTTGGAGTATGGGTGGGAAGGAGGATAAGGTAGAAAGTATCCCTTTTGTCCTAAATCTATCTACTCAAAATACATGAAACTTGTATAATTAAAATTTAAAAAAGAAAATTAAAAAGGAAATTTTAGAATGTTTTTTTTTGGTATCACTAGATTTCTTTCTTGAATAGAAAATTACCAGTGACTTTTTGAATAAAATAGAAATCTGCGATTCAAAATAGTCTAAGTGTCACTGACTTTATATATGCAGAAGAACAATTACAAATTATTCCCTGTATCAAATTCGACATATATTTTCTCTTCTTTAATCATCTATCTCAGCACTAAATTGAGAAGAAAAACTTGTAAAATACATTAAATAAGCTTGGTTTGAATTGTAATACTCTACTTTTATAATTTTAATAAAATCACAAGGTCAACTCTATATCAATCATCTCCTACATGAACATATAAGCGTTTTTTCATGTGCAAATAGAAAAGCTGTTATATCCTTTGAGTCCATGACTGAATTATTTTCTTAAATAAAAATCCTGAATAATGAAAAATTTGACCTTCAGAATAAGCAAATAATCTCACTAATGAATACGTATTATAATGTTGTGTCCACTATTTTCCAAATGTATGACTACCATTTGAAATATTTATTCAGTAGATTCTCTCACTTTTTTTTAACACAATGGCATAACAAAATAGTTTCATAATTTTTTGTGCTCTCGCCCAGTCTTTAGCTCAATAATTCTTTGAAACAAGATTTGAAGTGTGTGTATAAGTCTGTATTTGTGTCTATTTAATTGTCAAGTCACTGGGAACAAGAAAGAGGAGGAGAAACAGGAGGTAGGAAAAGAAAAAAAAAAA
Source organism: Oryctolagus cuniculus (assembly GCF_051225735.1). NCBI lineage: Eukaryota > Metazoa > Chordata > Mammalia > Lagomorpha > Leporidae > Oryctolagus > Oryctolagus cuniculus. Next base: position 77,584,511 of record NC_142874.1, on the reverse strand, counting down.
AAAATAGAGACGCTAAGCATTGTGGTTCAGTGGGTCAAGCCACCACCTACCCCCAGGCACAGCCTCCCTTATCAGAATGTCTGTTCTGTTGTCAGCTGCGCTAATTCCTAACATGCTGCCTGCTGGATATGCCTGGGAAGGCAGTGGATGGTAGCCTAAGTACATTGGCCCCTGCTGTCCACATAGGAGATCAGGAAGGAGTTCCAGGCTCCTTGCTTCAGTCTGGTCCAGCACTGGACATTGTGGCCATTTGCTGAGTGAACCAGCACAGAGAAGGTTTTTTCTCTCTATTTCTCCCTTTGTCTCTGACACTCTGCCTTTCAAATAAAATGAAAGATAAATCTTAAAATCAGAAGAAAAAATGGAGAGGAGATTGATAAGAAAGGGAGTGAGGGAAGAAGGTTAAGAGTATAAATAGAGGAAAAGAAAATTTGAATTCTTTTCTCAGAGGATTATCTAAACGCAAATCTCCCTTAGCTTTAAATTTTTCATATCAGAGTGATGTATTACCAAGAAAATGTAATAAGTATTTCTTTGGAATCTGCCCATTATAATTTACTACCTAATGTATCACTTTATAACTGTCATAGTACATTATGCCGCACATGATGTGATATACAAATAATTACCAGTAAGTTAATACATGTCTTTTGGGGTGGGCTTTAAACACCCAATATTCAAGATCAAAGGAAAATAAGTTTTATGAGCAAAGAATATTTCAGTAAACATATGTTTAATTATTTCCTCTACTGATACAGGGGATGAAATCACTCTGTTTTTTCCTGCCCAAAGGAAATTAAATATGAGTTAATACATTTTACGCAAAATATTAAATGAACTCATGTAAAATAATCCTTACAGGAGTCTTCTTGTAAATTTTTTTCTGTTGAATTATGACTGCTAAGTTTGTTAATTAAAACTGAGTGGTACAGAGTCTTCCTTGCAAATGTGACAAAATGGTTCTTGTTGTAGTTGTTGACAATAGAAAAGCAACTTACAGGATAAATTTTCTTAACAAGCAATGATTATTTTAATAAAAGCATAATTGTTGGGACTGGTGTCATGGTATAGCCACTAATGCCATGTCCTGCAATGCTGTTATGACTAATGTGTTCCCGTTTGTGTCCTGGATGCTCTACTTTTGAACCAGCTCCCTGCTAATGGTCTGAACAAAACGTAAGATGATGGCGCAAGTTTTGGGCCCTTGTCACCCACAGGGGAGACCCACATGAAGCTCCTGGCTCGCGGCTTCAGCCTGGCTCTGCGCTGGCCCTCTTGGCCATCTGGGGAGGGAGGAAGGGGATGGAAGATCTCTTTCTCTCTGTCCCCCGTCTCTATCTGAAATTCTGACTTTCAAGTAAATAAATAAATATTTCCAAAAAATGTTATTTTTGAAGGGAATATTTGCAGATTGTCCAAATGCCCTATTTCCAAATTTGAGAAAGGTGAGTTTTTAAAAGAAAATATCAGTATCCTTGTGAATAACACTACAAAACTCTAATCACCTCTAACTAGAGACAACTCAGGAGTGGTATTGGATCCAGTGGTTAAGATTCTGGTTAGGATAACCATATCTCACATCAGAGTGCCGAGCTTTGATTCTCACTTCCACTCTCGATTCCAGTTTTTGGCCAATGCACATCTTCAGAAGAAGCGGTTGATGGATCAACTGTTGGGTCCCTATCATCCACATAGGGAACTTGGATTGAATTTCTGTCTATTGCTAGCCTTGGCTTGTCCTAGGTCCAGCATTTTTGACGTTTGGGGAGTGAACCAGCAGATCTGGGTTCTCTGTCCTGTTTCCCTCTTTCTCATTTTCTCTTTCTGATTCTCCAAATTAAGTTAAATTAAAATTAAATATTAAATAAATACCAATTACTGGTATACTATTTTAGAACTAGCCTCTAAAACTTTGATATTGAGAGTATAAATCTTATACTTGATGTAATACTGAAACCAATTGGAAACATGCCCCTTATTCCATGGGACTGCATTCCAACAACCCAGTGGATGCCTGGTTTAGGAAAAGAGACACAGAATGACCTGCAGTTATTACCAACTCCTATAATTTAATGTGTTTTACATCATAACCAAATTCTGTTGCCAAGATTTTTTTTGAGATTCATTTATTAATTTGAAACAGCTACAGAGAAGGCGTGACAGAGAAAGAGAGATCTTCCATATGCTGGTTCACTCCCCAAATGACTGAAATGGTAAGAGTGGGGCCAGCCTAAAGCCAGGAACCAGGACCTTTATCCAGGTCTTCCATGTTGGGGTGGGGCCCTCAGTATTTGGGCCACTTTCTGCTGCTTTCCCAGGCCCATTAGCATAAAGCCAGATAGGAAGTGGAGCAGCCAAGACAAGAACCAGCAGTGCCCAAGTGGGATGCGGGTGTCAAAGTTGGTGGCTTATCCCGCTAAGCTACAACGCCAGCCCCTGTGTAACTTTTGCAGTTTGAAATGCGATGGCAATACTAGCGTGAATTTCTGCTTGTTTCTTCACAATTACATGGAGAGTATTTTTCTTACTGTATATCTTAGCAATTACAGCATACTGTTTGTTTCTTTCCTTGTTAGCTGAGAATGTTCACATTACCAACACCATTACTCAGCTGCTTTGAGACCATTATTATGTAAAATAAGGGCCACTTGACGCTCAGCCACCACAATACCATCTCTTGGATCTGATAACCAAAACAGCTACCAAGTGAATGACTAGAGAATACTTCATCCAGATTGGATTTGCTGGACAAAAGAATGATTCACATCCCCAGCAAGATAGAGCAGCAGGGCGTGAAATTTCACCACACTACTCCAATGGGATGCAATTTAAGACTTAGGAATTGTTTATTTCTGGAATTTCCCATTTACTGTTTTCAGATTGTAGTTAACTATGGGTAAATGAAACAAGAGGGACACACACACACACACACACACACACACGATGATTCCTGGGTATAAAAAAGCTCAACAGTGTCAGAACTCTCCCTAGGTGTTTGCTGTAAATGTGAATCAGCACATAACTGCATGTCAGTGTTCTACTTGTTAGCATTTTGCCTATTTCTTCCCTCAAGGTAAGGAAAAATGTGGCTGTTCTGCTCATAAGTTCATAAGTTTTCTGCTATAACCTGAAATTTTCAGCCCATGAGTTTTAATCTCTTCCTTAACATTTTTTAAATGTTGTCCTTTGCTTGCTTCTTTAAGTATTTATTCACTACTAACTGCTATCCTTCAGCAAGTAAACATCTTAAAATTCAAAGCCTCCCCTTCAACCTTTCCCTTCTTCTAATAATATAATTTATCTACATATCTAAAGTTATAAAGGTGTCAGGCAAAATCAAATGAAAGTATAAGGGGATTTCAAAAGATTTGTGGAAAAATTGAATTAAAAATAAAATATAAGACATAAAATATTCTCAATATAAGTTCCATCAAGTTCAATGACTCCAAGCATTTTGTCCAAACCCAAAGAACTGACAGTTCTTGGAATATATACAATTCATTGCAGGGTTTCTAAATTATTATTATTAACTGAATAAAATGATTTCTTTTTAAATATTTTATTATTATTAATTATTATTATCATATCAAAAAGAAGTGAACATTTTTTTGTTGTGGGGTAAGTCACCACTTACATTACCAACATCCCATATCACAGTGTTTATTGGGATCCTATCCACTCTGCTTCCAGTTCTGCTTTCTACTAATGTACATGAGAGGGCAGTGGAGGTTGGTCCAAGTGCTTCACCCCTGCTGTGGAAAACCTGTAATGGAGTTCCTGGCTCCTAGCTTAGGTCTGGCCCAGCCCTGGCCTGTTCCAGGCATTTGGAGAGTCATCCAGTGGATAGAAGATTCTTTCTCTCTCTCTCTCTCTCTCTCTCTCTCTCTCTTTCTCTCTCTGCCTCACAAATTAATAAAGAATTGATGAGGAGAAAAAATAAATGAATCAGAGCCAATTCAGGATGGAAGAATAGGTGCCTTATGATTTCTCATTGAAACATTTGCTAAAATGTCCTTTTCTTAGGAGAGGAGTGAATAGGAGCACTGTCATGATGGCGAAGGACTCTCTGGTGAAGTTTGGCTGGGTACTTTTGTGCTAAAGATTTCCTCAAAGTAATCACTCTCTGATCTTTCAAAAATCTACAAGAAAAATATCTTGAGCATCTCAAAAAGCATTGTCACGAGCTTTCATTTTGAATCCAATTTCTTTACCTGGACTAATTCCATCTCTTGGTAGCCATTGCTTTGATTGTGTGTTATTTTTCAGTATCACACTGCTAAAGCCATGTGTCATCTCCTATTACAATTCCTCAAAGAAATGCCTACGGATCTTTTTCCCAGCTTACATTGAAATCTGCTCATTTCCACAGCTAATCTGTGTAGAGCTGTTTGGGCATCTATTGAGCAGAAAATGGTCTCTCCATAGTTTTTCAGTCAGAATTGTTTAAAATGAAACAATTAACATGTCTATGAAATTGGCTATGTTTTTACTGTTAATTGCCAGTCCCTCAATTAGGACATGAAAAAGAATATTTTGTTGTTGTTGTTGTTGTTTGTTTTCAGCAAATGGAAGTAGATTGCCAGCTGCTACAGGTTTCATCTTCCACATCATCCTGCCCTTTTCTTAAAACAAGTTATTAGCAATCATTTCAAATTATGTTGATAGTTATGTGGTAATCAATTGCTGATTTCCTTGGGAAATTGCCTCTATACACTTTTTGTAAAGCATTCTCCTGTCCAAGTTTTACTATAAATTTAATGTTTGTGTTTGCTTCAATTTTATTATGATGCCATGACAGGGATTCTTTTCAAATTGATATCATCCTCATGCCTCAAACTAGATCCTATTCAGACATATTATAAAAAGTTAATATGAGTTTGTTTTGGTGCAAAATAATTTTGAAATACATACATATTTTTCCTTAATATACATTTTTAACTGTTTGAAGACCATTTATATTGTTTAGAAAAAAGGAGTCAAGCTTGTGTTGAAATAGTTTAGATGTCACTTGAGATGTCTAAATTTCATTTAAGACAACCTGGGTTTGAGTCAGCTTTGCTTCCAACAAGCTTTCTGCTACTGTACACCCTGGGTAGGAGTCAGCAGAAGATGGCTCACTAGTTGGGTGCCTGCCTCTCTTGTGGAAGACATGGATTGAGTTTTTGGTTCTGGGCTTCAGTCGTAGATAGGGGCCATTGAAAGTTTGAAAATGAGCCAGCAGATTGGATATCTCTATGTCTCAAAGTAAGTAAAATACCTATGTATATTTAAATATTTTTAAGACAAGAAAAGATCTAGGTTTGGTGACATGGTGGGGCACCCATATAATATCAGAGTGCCAGTTCAAGGTCTGCCTTCTCCACTCCTGGCTCCTGACTTCAGTCTGGCCCAGCACTGGTTATTGTGGAAATTTAGGATATGAGCTAGCAGATAGAATATCTTTCTCTCTCTCTCTCTCTCACTCTCTCTCTCTGTCACTTTGCTTTTCAAGTAATAAATCTTAAAATTGAAAAGCAGATCTTTGAAGTAGCAGAAGTAATGACTTAAGGTAATCTCCCATCATGTGTCCTGCTGAACATAGAGACATGCATTCAGTATACAAAATAGAAAAGACAGATCAAAACTACAAAAATGTGTACCTTAAATTTGACAAAGATTTGTACTTTGATTTTACATTTCAAATTTCAATGAAAATCAGTTTTATAAATGTATATTCATTTTGCCTTTGTATAATATTTCTCATTTTAGGATATTCACAAAACATGTAGGCATAATTCATATCAAATGGTAGACATTAACCAAGTAGTATTTTCTGTTGTTAAATTTTGCATGTTTTGTGAGAGTAAGACTAAGTATTGTTTTATTTTATATATAAGATGTCATCATCTCTTGAAGACTAATAGCTTTCCTGGCAATTTCTGTGCAGGGTAAAATCTGAAAGACAAATCTTACACAGTGCTAACCATTTTGTAACAGATCTGTTTATTGATTTGAAAGGCAGAACAACACACAGGGAAATCAAAAGAAAGAAAGAAATCCACTGGTCCTCTCAGCAAATGCCTTCTGACATTGCAACCTGAATCAAGAGCCAGGAACTCCTACTGCATGACCTAAATAGTGCCAATATCACCTGCCTAACCAGGTACATTAGCTGGTAGTTTGATTGGAAACCAAGTAGCCGGGACTTAAGCTTGAATTCCAATATGGAATGTGGGCTTCACAAGCTACAGCTTAACCCACTGCAATTTGTTTCCAATTTTTAAGTTTGATAGTTACATAGTACAATACATATGTGCAAAATATCTCCAAATGTTCTTCACATTCTATACTAAATATCATATTACTCACAAACTTCTATTTTCATTGGTATAAGAAAAATATATAGAAGATTAAAATTAGTAGAATGTTAATCTTGTGTTTTAAAGTAAATTAAGAGGCTGGCACTATGGCATAGCAGGTTAAGCATCCACCTGCTGAGCTGGCATCCCATATGGTCACCTGTTCCAGTCCTGGATACTCCTCTTCTGACCCAGCTCCCTGATGATGGTCTGAGAAAGCAGTAGAGGATGCCCAAATGCTTGGATCCCAGCACCCGTGTGGCAGACATGGAAGAAACTTCTAGCACCTGGCTTTTAGATTTGCCCAGCTCTAGCCAATTTGGCTATTCAAGGAGTGAACCAGAAGATGGAAGATCTATCTCTCCCTCTCTCTGTAATTCTGCCTCTCAAGTTAATAAATAAATCCTAAAAAATAAAATAAATTGAAAGTATGTCACTGTAAAAGTTAAAAGGAAAATAAAAAAGGAAGAAAGAGGGAGGGTAGATAGAAACTGGGAAGGGAGAAACGATAGGGTGGGAAGTATCATTTAGCTCTTAAAACTGTGTGTCTGAAATGCGTTCCCTATATCTCAATCTAAATGAGATTCTTCTGGGCAATTTATTTAATTAATTTAATGTTCAAACTTCCTACATATGAAGACAGAAAACTAGTAATTTCCTTTTTCTCCTGAAGAAGCGGGCCCAGTTGCCTGAGGTTGGTTCTTCTCAGCTGGTATATAGCACAAACGCTCACCGTACTGAAAAAGAACCGGAGGTTTTTGCAGTGAATGAAACATTAGGTTCGTTCATCGAGCAGCTCAGTAGTCCTCAGGAAGCCGGGTTCTACAGCCTTCTGACATGACAGCGCCGAGGCTCTCACGGGCCTGATACAACCTGATGTCTGTTTGCAAATAATGTGGATCCCTGCTCCCTGCTTTGAGATCCTCTTTACAGCAACAGTAAAGATTCTTTAATTTCCTGCTAATGGAATCTCTCTGGTTTCTTATCAATCAACAGCTACATTTGCTGAGAACATCCCAGCACATAACATTTTAGGAGGCGTTTCATCACTAGTGAAAAAGAGATACCAAGCAGTGATATTTAGGGCACTGTGAGTAAATGCTTCTCTCTGCGTCAGCAAGCATGTAGAAAAACCATGAATATATTCGTGTAGCACTTTCCCTGTCTCAGTACTCAAACCATCCTCTGTGGTGTGCTCTACCCTTGCATGTCCCTTTTTTGAATCATGGCCAGTTCTTTTTGCGTTCTCATTTCCAACCCTGGTGTTTGCAAAGGACCGCATCTTCCCTCTCTGACAAATAGAAAGCTGTGTTATCATACACTGCGCTCTTTCTACTTGCAGAATCTAACATAGGCACATGAAATGTGCTTCCTGAAGGAGCGAGGATTCAATATTCACTAATTCAATGCTTACAGTTACTTTGTAAAATACAAATATCAGGAATTATGAAAATTAACTGGGACCAGCGTAATGGAATAGCAGATTAAGTATTTGCCTATGACCCAGCCATCCCACTCCTTGGAATTTACCCAAAGGAGTTTAAATTGATAAACAAAAAAGCGGTCTGCACCCTAATGTTTATTGCAGCACAATTCACAATAGCCAAGACCTGGAACCAACCTAAATGCCCATCAACGGTAGACTGGATAAAGAAATTATGGGATATGTATTCTTTAGAGTACTATACCGCAGTAAGAAACAACGAAATCCAGTCATTTGCAACAAAATGGAGGAATCTGGAACACATCATGCTGAGTGAAGTAAGCCAGTCCCAAAGGGACAAATACCATATGTTCTCCCTGATCGGTGACAACTGACTCAACACCAAAAAGGAAACCTCCTGAAGTGAAATGGACACTATGAGAAATGGTGACTTGATCAGCATAGCTCTGACTGCTAATGGACAACTTAATACATTATCCCTCATAGTATTTTTTTTTGTCTGTTCTACTTAATATGACTGGTTTAATTCTGTAATTATCACACAGTTATTCTTAAGTGTTGAAAATTAGCCGAAATGTGATCCCTGTTAAACATAAGAGTGGGAATAAGAGAGGGAAGAGATGTATAATTTGGGACATGCTCGGGCTGACTTGCCCCAATTGGTAGAGTTGGAAACATACCAGGGGATTCCAATTCAATCCCATCAAGGTGGCATGTGCCAATGCCATCTCACTACTCCAAGTGATCAATTTCAGTTCACAATTGATCATAATGAAAGGACTAAGAGTCAAAGGGAGCACATAAACAAGTCTAGTATCTGCTAACACCAACCGATAGAATAAATAAAGGGGAGAGTGATCCAACATGGGAAGTGAGATACTCAGCAGACTCATAGAATGGCGGATGTCCTAAATAGCACTCTGGCCTCAGAATCAGCCCTAAAGGCACTCGGATCTGGCTGAAAAGCCCATGAGAGTATTTCAGGCATGGAAAGCCAAGACACTCTGGAAAAAAGATCTCTGTGAGTGAGATCCCAGTGGAAAGAACAGGTCTTCAAAGAGGGAGGTGCCTTTCTCTGAAGGGAGGAGAGAACCTCCACTTTGACTATGACCGTGTCTAAACAAGATAAGAGTCGGAGAACTCAAGAGGCTTCCATAGCCTTGGAAACTCATAACTGGTGCATAGGGAGATTACTGATGCCATAAACAGGAGTGTCAATTGGTAAAGTCAACAACAGGAGTCACTGTGCACTTACTCCTCATGTAGGATCTCGGTCCTTAACGTGCTGTACACTGAGGCTTAATGCTATAACGAGTACTCAAACAGTATATTTCACTTTGTGTTTCTATGGGGGTGCAAACGACTGAAATCTTTACTTAATGTACACTAAACTGATCTTCTGTAAAAAAAAAAAAAAAAAAAAAAAAAAAAAAAAGAAAGAAATTTTCAATTCCCAACTTGACTCTCACTGGGATTAAACATGACAATAGGTCTGATCTGATTTCATCATCATTTTAAAAAAATCATCTATTATTTTTCACTTTATGTTTCTGTGTGGGAGCAAACTGTTGAAATACTTACTTAAGGTATACTAAGCTGATCTTCTGTATATTAAGATAATCGAAAATGAATCTTGATGTGAATGGAAGGGGAGAGGGAGTGGGAAAGGGGAGGGTTGTTGGTGGGAGGGACGGTATGGGGGGGGAAGCCATTGTAACCCATGAGTCGTACTTTGGAAATTTATATTCATTAAATAAAAGATAAAAAAAAAAAAAAAAAAAAAAAGAATAAAAAAAAAAAAAAAAAAAGTATTTGCCTATGACAACAGCATCCTGTGTAGGTACAAGTTCATGACCTGGCTGTTCCACTTCTGATCCAGCTCCCTGCTAGGGAAAGCAGCAGAAGATGGCATAAGTGCTTGGGCATCTACATTCACATTGCAGCCATCTGGGGAGTGAACCAGCAGATGGAAGATCTCTCTCTCTGTCTCTCCTCTTCTCTGTAAAAACAAAATAAGAAAAATAAATAAATAACAAAAAAGAGAATAAACTTCAAGCAGATTTTTTTAATACAAAAGTAATATCATACACTTATGGTTGGAATATTTTTGTCCCCTGAACAATTCGTGTGTTGCTAATGCAATGTCCAATGTAAAAATATTTAGGGGTGGAGCTTAGTGGGAGATTTGAGGTCACAATGGCTCTACCCTCATGAATGGATTCACACTGCTATATAAAGTGCTGGGGGAGTGGGTTGCTTGCTTCTGAGCCTCTGCTGCTTCAGGGCATGGCACCTGTTGCTTTCAGCCATGTGGAATCGTACACTTGCTCTTTGGAAGACACAGCACTCAAGGCCCTGGTGTGGAAGCAAAGCCTAGAACATCACCTGGTATGAGCACTTTGACCTGGAACTTCCAGCCTCTGGAACTATGATGTCTGCTCTTTAAAGAATATCCATCTGGCGCCCTGGCTCGCTAGGCTAATCCTCCGCCTTGCGGCGCCGGCACACCGGTTCTAGTCCCGGTCGGGGCGCCGGATTCTGTCCCGGTTGCCCCTCTTCCAGGCCAGCTCTCTGCTGTGGCCAGGAAGTGCAGTGGAGGATGGCCCAGGTGCTTGGGCCCTGCACCCCATGGGAGACCAGGAGAAGTACCTGGCTCCTGCCATCGGATCAGTGTGGTGTGCCGGCTGGGCTGCAGCGTGGCGGCCATTGGAGGGTGAACCAACGGCAAAGGAAGACCTTTCTCTCTGTCTCTCTCTCTCTCACTGTCCACTCTGCCTGTCAAAAAATAAAAATAAAAATAAAATAAAGAATATCCAGTCTCAGAAAACCTTTATTGTGTCACAGAATGGACTGCAATGCTAAATGACCATATTTTCCTGAAAAGTACTGTTTTCACTCAATGATACGTTTTAGACAGAGACATCCCTGAAGTTTAGCTGAACTGAGAATTCTGAGGTTCTGCTGCTCTATCCAAAAAGTAAGGAAATATCGTCTTGAGAAGAATTTCTCTCCTATTGGCTTTGAATATTCTGGAGCTCACATCATCAAATACAGACCTGTTATATTCAATTGAAGGCTGATTCAACACTTGATAATAATTACACATTGTTCAACATGAAAATTGGTTGGCAATGATTAGATGTTTATTTTCAATAATTTGCAATCTAGTGTGTGGAGGAAATGTTTTGTCACTTTTATGAATCATTAAGCATTTTTATTCTTTTACATAAACCTGGGGAAAATCTTCACAAACTTTGAAATAGTTAGAAACTTTGCACATGATTCTTCTACATCTACACATGTCATTGCATGTGACTGAGATTGAACGTGTTTCTTTCTAAATTTTCAATCTTAAAAGCAGAACTTGATTTACATTCTAACAATCTAAGCTGTAGATATCACATTTAAAACACACGTGGAAAGTCTATATAAAATTTTAAAAGTAATTGAAAAGATAAAATATGATTTAAAAAGACAAAATAGTCACTATTGATTAAATATAAATTATATTTTCAATAAAAATGTTTGAGAAAATGTAAACATTTGCTTAAATGATTTCTAAATTTTAATCATGCCTTATTTATGGAAATAAATATTCGACCAGTTTCAAAACAATAACTGGTGGGCCCATGCTATGAGCCAGCAGATGGAAGACCTCTCTCTCTGTCTCTACCTCTCTCTGTAACTCTGTCTTTCAAATAAATAAAATAAATCTTAAAAAAAATAGCTGGCAAGCTTTTTGCTTTCAGACAATTTACTAATGGATGATACACTATGTTAATGCAAGAAAACAAGGAAAGCAAATGTAATTGACTGAAAATTCAAGAGAAAAACACACAAAAAGGAAATGTTTTAAAATCACACTTAAATGCATAAACTCAGACGACTCAGACAACCAGTGACTGAAAATACATTTTTAGGCCAGCACTGCAGCTCAATAGGCTAATCCTCCACCTGCAGGGTCGGCACCCCGGATTCTGTCCCGGTTGTTCCTCTTCCAGTCCAGCTCTCTGCTGTGGCCCAGGAGTGCAGTGGAGGATGGCCCAGGTCCTTGGGCCCTGCACCCACATGGGAGACCAGGAGGAAGCACCTGGCTCCTGGCTTCGGATTGGCGCAGCGCGCCAGCTGTGGCAACCACTTGGGGGGTGAACCAACGGAAAAGGAAGACCTTTCTCTCTGTCTCTCTCTCACTAACTCTGCCTGTCAAAAAAAAAAAAGAAAATACATTTTTAATTACAAACAAATTTTTCTTCTCTCTAAGGTAAACTAAATATAAATACTTTACTGCTTTTGTTTTTTTTTTTTTTTTTCTGGTACTATTTGGGTCCTTACTATAGCCATAAAAATTATACTTCACGTGTTGACATGATAAACTTGTCTGTTTTTAGATGTGACCATAAAGTAAAAAAACAAAAAAAAATATTAGTGGCAGATAACTTATATTATGAAGTTATATTACTATTTAAATAGAATCAAACTTAAACCTTTGATAATTTATCATACCTCCAAATTCTATCAGGACTATCGTATGTGTTTTCTTTTTTACATTGGCAGAAGCTCTCATTATGTGTCTTTATGCCTTTCATTCTTTCTGGCTTCTGTTTTTTTGTCTTTTGTTGTTGTTTGTTTTTAAGATTTATTTATTTACTTATTTGAAAGTTAGAGTTGCAGGGAGAGATAGAGAGACAGAGACAAAAAGAAAGAGATCTTCCATCCACTTGCTTACTTCCCAGATGGCTGCAATGACCAGGGCTGAGCCAGGCAGAAGTCAGGAGCCAGGAGCTTCATCTGGGTCTCCGCATGGGTGACAAAAGGCCCAGACACTTGGGCTATCTTCTTCTGCTTTTCCTAGGTCATTAACTGGGATCTTGATCTGAAGTAGAGCATCCAGAACGTGAACCAGATGCCATATAGAATGCTGGCATCACAGAAGGTGTCTTTACCCCCTATGTCATAACACAGGCCTCTCTTTCTGGCTTCTGATTGCTGACAGTATACTATGAGATATACAGAAGACAACCAATGGGAAAACTCTACTGGTATTGTCATTGAGAGATGCACCACAACTTTCAGAATATTTCTTCCCAAGAATTATAAACAATTAAATTTTAGGAAAAATGCAATATTTCTTTAAATTGTTAAAAGTGCTTTAAGAAAATATGTCTCATTTAAATATTGGTATTACTGGACAACAATTTTTTCAATTAATAACTTGGCTTAAATGAAATGTAAATGTTAAAGATTCAGCAATAATAAATATAGTCTACTAAAGATATGATACTTTGAATGTCCCAGAAAGAAAACATAAATTTCACCCATGTTTCTTCATGTTTGACTACATCATTCAACTTATTGAAGATTTTCTATTTAAGATAGATAACATATAGAAAGGCAGAGCTCTTTGTTAAGCAACTCTTTTATTCACATAAACCAAACTGACATTCTGAAATAATCTACAACCAGACCATGGAAAGCTTAGAGGAAATTGAATGCATTCGCCAGTGAATCTTAGACTAGTGTTCCCAGGTTATTAATAAAGCATGTTTGTTTACCTCCTAAATTCCAACTGTTCCCCTATTTATCTGACTATTATTACATTCAACTCTCAAGTGTTTATAAATCCTCTATGTGTTGTAAAAAAGTCTTTTAAAAGAAAATTTAGCACTCTAAGTTTGTAGTATCAAACACACACACAAAAAAAACTCTTTTATGAGAAGGAAACCAAGATTATAAAAAATCTAAAATATGATAGTATTACCGGGTAAATCTTAGAGGTCTATTGAGATTCCAATCTTAAAACATTCTCCTGAAAGATTTATATTCACTTTAAAATGATATCAACCTGAAAAATAATTTGATATAAACAAGAGGGAAGTAACTTTGGATCTAAATTTATTATTACAACATTTTCATTATTTTGTATGTGATTTTTAGCTCCACTATTTGTAACATAATTTTGTTACACAAAACAACATAGAAATACTTGAGTAAAGTAGGCACCAGACTTATGTTAGCCTTGCCACCCACCATGGATCAACTCTACTTGATAGCTATCAAAAACTCTGGCATCCTGGAGTAGGCCAACAGATAAATTTTTGCATATTTCTGGATAGACTAGAACTTTCCCATTAATGTGGCAATACTTTGAAGACACTAAACTTTTAATGGCAGTAAAGAGTGAGTGTAACTTTTAAAATAAGTGATTTCTTCGTATTTCATTGAGATAAATTGTCACTAACAAAAAACAATCCCCATCTAGTTGCTAGACTAAAGATACCCAAACTGGATATTATTAACATTTGTTCTATTTAATTACTTATTATGGGTGGTTGCCTTATGCCCTTCTGTACATAAGATAAACTAGCTCCACCTTTCCCAATTACGATAAATGCCTCTAGACCCCACACAGAAACATAAAATGAAAAATACTGTTTGAGTACTAGTTATAGCATAACAAATGTCTCCTTGGAGAATGGACCAAAATCATCCTTAATTGAGAATTAATCTTATAGATCCCTCTAAACTTGTAAGGCAATGTAATATGGGATTAAAATAACTATTTATAGCTAGACAATGATTCAAAGTAAGCTTGTCAAAACTTATGACCCTAAAACTATGCATTTCAAATATCAGGGAGCTTCTAAATGGAAACAAAAATCGCTTATTATGTTTCAGTTTATTTTGCCACTCTTGTGAATATTGTCCATTTTCAAAATACATTATTTGGTTTAAACAAGATATAATTCTAGTAGTGATGGTTCTAGTAACTTCTGCATTTGCTACCACCACTTATCAAAGAGGTATTAGAAAATTACCCAGAACATCATTATGTATGAACCATCATTATGAATACTGAGTCAGTTCCAAATGGATGTTTATGTAGGAAGAAGAAAGATGAGTTCTTGGAAAGATGTATCCTGTGGGTTCACTAATGAATCAATCTTTTTCACCTCAGGGGGGAAAAAAAAAAAGGAATGTCCTTTTTATGTTTGTATACATTGATGTGCAGTTTGGTTTTCTACAAAGGGATGGGGAAGAACAACAGCAAGAGGACAAGATCATTTATTTTTTCATTAGATATCTTTAAACAGTTTTGTTTTTCATTTATTTTTATCTACTTGGAAAGCAGAGTGATAGGATGCAAAAGGAGGCGAGGGAGAGAGAGAGAATCTTTTATCTATTCGTTCACTCCCCCATCAACAGCCAGTGCTGGGGGCAAAGGATAGGAGCCTGGCATGCCATCTAGGTCTCCCACGCGCATGACAGTGGCCCAAGCACTTGGGCCCTAGTCTGCTGCTTCCCAGGATGCATTCGCAGGAAACTGGACTGGAAGTGGAGTACCATGGACCAAACTTGCTCTCCAATTTGTGAGGCACATGTCCCAAACAGCAGTTTATCCTGCTGTGACACAACACCCAGCAGACAGTACACATTTATCCTCCTCAAGATCTTTTCTATATTCAGCTTTGAAGTCTGGTGATAGTTGGTGCTGTTGGTAAAATGGCACAGTCTCACCTGTGATCAAAGCTCCAGACCATCCAGGGCTCTAGCCCCTCCCTGCCTGCCACCATTGCTGGAAGTCAGGTGACCACATGGCCCAACCACAGGTGTCAGCTCCACCCACAACCTAATGGGATTTGCTGCTCTTACTTCCCTGCCCCCCAGAAAAAATGTTTAATGGGAGCTGTTCCAGAACACATGCTCTCTTGATCTCTCTCTCTTATTGTCTTGCCCTCTTACCTCCCCACGCCCCGCACCCCAGCCCATTGGGCTTCTCTCACCCAACAATAGATCTTTCCTCTAACTCCAGTGTTTGTTGTGTTTTGTGGCGGCCTTACAGGTGCTTCTCAACAAGAAAGAGAACTGGGGATTCAGTTCTTAAGAGATTTGCTGGCTTTTCTGACCATGGCAAAGCAACATAGCAACACACAAAGTTGAATGGGGGGCCGGCCGATGCTGTGGCGCAGCGGGTTAAAGCTCTGGCCTGAAGTGCCAACAACCCATATGCTCGCCAGTTCTAGTCCAGGCTGCTCCTCTTCCAATCCAGCTCTCTGCTATGGCTTGGAGGAGCAGAGAAGATGGCCCCTGAATCCACATGGGAGACCCAGAAGAAGGTCCTGGCTCCTGGCTTCAGATGGGCACAGCTCCAGCCATTGCGACCATCTGGGGAGTAAACCAGTGGATGGAAAACCTATATCTCTATCTCTACTTCTCTCTGTAACTCTGTCTTTCAAGTAAATAATAATAATAAAAAAAGCAAAACAAAGTTGAATGGATGACAAAGACATTACTCAAGGCTATTGCAGTACAGAAGAGACTGAATTCTGCTCCACTAAGTTAAAAGATAGAGTGACCTCATGAGAAACTAACAGAGGAAATTAGGAGAGAGCTCATCACTGAGATGCGAGGCACAAAGCTATGTCTTAGTTTGTAAATAATTTTGTCTTCGATAAAGCCATCTGTGTTTAGTAATTGGTTTTCACTGATGTTAGACACTTCACTATTTCAGTAGATACCATAAAGACTTGGAGACAGAGGTGCTATCTTCTCCAAGGTTTGTATTTCAAAAAAGGTGAAATCCAGTTCCTTATGAAAGAGAGCACTGAGTTTTATAAACAAGAATAATCTTAAATAAGATTTATACATATTTCAAAGGGTCAGAGAAATAATCTACAAGTTCCCCTAAAGTAAATGCTTTAAGAAAAGGGCAGTCAGGGACCTGTAGTCAGGAAGAAACCTGTCTAAAGTTCAGCAAGCTCTGGGACATTAAGGTTGTCTTGGCCAATGCTCAATGTGTATGATTGATTTACACTTGAAAATGGAGTTTTATTTCCTTAGAGCTCTCCACCACAGACATAAAATTACTCATAGAGATCTAACACAGCAAAGAAGACAAAATTTGTTTTCATATGTGTCTCTCAAATTGTATTTGTAAAAAGACAATAGGCACATAAGCACAGCTTTGTATTGCCAGAATCACCCACTTGAGAGAGGAAAGATTTTTTTCCCCCTGAACTGCCAAGTTTCCCTAAATTTCAAAAGAGTATTATTTATCATATAAGGAAACAAAGTTATCCAGTCTTGGGGTGTAGAATTTCTGGGAGAAATTTAGCTGAAGTACAACTGGAATAAAGATCCTTTCCTTAACCTCTGTCTACATTCACACACACATACACACACACACACACTCACACTCACACTCACACTCTTATTTATTAGGGAAATACAATAGCCTTCAACAGAATCTCAATCAGAAACAACCTGCTTCTCATCAGAACATTGAAAACTATATACTGCCAAAATGTAGTAGAATAGCTGCATGTTAGTAAAAAGTAGAATCATTTAGAGCTAATGTTTCCTGTTCTTCTTGTACTGGTTTTAATAGGTGGGAAATTAAGATGCTGATATAGACGTAGGTGGGAAAAAATCAATAGGACAAATCACATAGAACAGTGTACCTAAAAAGTCCTGGGAAGAGTCAAGGACACTGGAATCTCACACCAAACTCACACACATTGGTATGTGATTTACATGGCAGGAATGGAGATCCACATACTCCCAACAACTTGTTCCTATTTGTTACAACCCGAGTAGATGTCAGCAAGGATTTGGTGGAACTATAATCCTATAGGAGTTTCCCAATGACACCTCA
Organism: Oryctolagus cuniculus; assembly: GCF_051225735.1. Lineage (NCBI taxonomy): Eukaryota > Metazoa > Chordata > Mammalia > Lagomorpha > Leporidae > Oryctolagus > Oryctolagus cuniculus. The sequence continues at coordinate 77,567,077 of NC_142874.1, read as the reverse complement.
CTAATTTCCCCTAAAGCCAGGGCTCAGTCAAGAAGAAGAAAATTGAATGGATACAAAATGAATGGATATGTTTAAAAATATATGAAAATAAAAGGAGACCAATGTTGCACAGAAGATTAAGCCACCACTTGCAATGCTGGCATTACATATTAGAGCACTGTTTCAACTCCCTGCCACTCCACTTCAGATCCAGATCCTTGCTAATTCACCTGGGAAATCAGTAGAAGATGGTCAAAGTACTTGGGCCCCTGCCTCCCAGAGGGAGTTCCTGGCTTCTGGCTTTAGCCAGCCATTTGCAGAATGAATCAATAATTGGAATCTCTCTCTGTTGCCCCCTTCCTTGTCCTTCTGCCTTTCAAATAAGTTAATCTTAAAAAATGCAAACCAGACAGCATTCTATATTTAAAAAGAAAAAAATTGTTTGTCATTAAATCAGAATTATCATGAGCTTTTTATATTAAAAATATAAAATTGAGTGACTGTTGATGTTTGAGACCTACGTGCTTTCTCTAGCATTATGCTATTTTGTTCTTTAGCATGCGATTTTCTAAATCATGCAGTAATATAAAATTAGTATAGAATAAAAATGATGAATCAGAAGATATATTTGATTCCGTTAGTCAATGGGAATTTTAAATAAGAAATTATAGATTGCCTAGTGCTTACCAGACAATGAATTAGGGGATGACCTTTTATTTTTTTAAAATAACCCCTGGTGTTCTGCTTAGGCTTCCCTATTGTCTGTCCATGATCCAGTAAAAAATGAGTATCAGAGACTTTTATTGTTAAAATCATATGCTGCACTAACTTCAAAAATACAATTACTCCAAACTCATTTTGTGTAAGTACAACATTCGACATTGGATTCATCGATGATGATAAGTACAAATACACTGGGACCTACACTGAACAGGACCCCATGCCTTGAGAGTGAGCATTTGGCTTGGTGTTTGGGACACAGGTTGGATGCCCACAACCCATATCCAAGTGCCTCGGTTTGAATCCCAACTCTGTCCCCTATTCCAGCTTCCTGCTAATGCACACACCTGGAGGCAGCAGGCTATTGTTCAAGTGGTTTAGTCCCTGCCGCCCAATGTGGGAGAATTACATTAAGTTCTAGTGCCTGACTTTAGCTTGGCCCAGCCCTGATCATAGAGGGTATTTGGGGAGTGAATCAGATAATAATCAAGATTATTTTAAATGACTCCTTTGCGACTATTGAAGTTTTTATATCAGTTTGTCCTTCTCTCTGAGATTCATAGCCTCTAAAAGATTCCATCTATCCTGAAATGGACAAAATAGAGAGCCATGGAAACAGTAAGCATGGTTTGTGCTATGGCTCAGGTTTGAAACCCAATCACAGATAATATAATTTTTCAAAAACCACAAAATTGTGGAAACTTGGACCATGTAGTTGTCTGTAGTATTGTAAATAAATATCATACATATATATATATATACACCTTAATATAAGAAATATATCTATTATCATTTATAATTGAATTTCTATCAGAATAATATTTCAGATACCCTAAATGGTATGCTGCTAAATTGAATTTTTCCAAGAAGATAATTTGTTCATGGTAAAACTTCTCTAAAATGAATTTGACCAGGGTAACCATCCTTAATAAGCTTCAAAGGAGCAGTACTCAGAAACTGAAGAAGCAGTTTCTAACCAGTGCTAATGCAACCTGGCTTCAGCGGAAGGCATAGCACAGAACCATTATTACACAGGGAGACAGTGTCAGAATCAGCAGTTTGTTGTTCTTAAATCAGGCAAGTGTTCAGAGATGACATAAACAGAATATCAAGAATGACATTTATATAGAGAAAAAGTGCTGTTTATGTATTATTTCCATAAAAAGACAAGTGAATGGCACGTGTTAGACACACTGCCCCACAGATGATGCTGTAAATAAATAACCGCGTGATTGTGCTGCAAAGTGCTGTGACTTTAGAAAATGTTGGTGAACACGGCACTAGAAAGCTATCTCGCAGTGGTACTATTCACGCACTTCAAAGAAGGGAGGCAGGATGCAACAGTGGATGGCGTGGTAAATGTAAAATAAAATGGCACTTCAGATGCCACGCTTATCTGCTAGTGGCAGAGTGAGTGGTTTCAGCTTCTGCATTCAGTGAAGAATCTGATACTGACATAAAAATACAAGATATGGAAACGAACCTGTTCATATTACTTCAGTGTATGCCCCTCCTTTCCTACTTTCCATTAATGCAAGAAATAATCTGAGATTAAGATTATATGATTAGTGACACACTGACTGATATTTTCTATGAAAGAGTAGTAAATACCTCCAATAGCTCATTGTATTCCTTTCTATTCCCTTAAAAATACAATATTTTAAATTTAGAGTCCTTTCTGACAAATATGATACTGTACTGGCCTCAACGGAAGTATAATACCTAACAAATATTAGGGCTCAATCTTTTCTCAATATGCAAAGCGTTTTTTCTGATTTTCATTAGAATGTTTTGATCAGTGTGTTTCCTATATCCCCATAGCACAATGTCTTCAGATGTAAACTCAAGTATTTCCTAAAACTGGTTCTCTCTTTTTGGATGTATTTTTAATTAAGACGAATGCAAGAGTTTATTTTGTTGAGACATAAAAATAGTATATCTTTCTCACTTTAACCTTGTAGCTACTTATAGATTTATAGTCTGGTGTTTTGCTCTACAGCTTAATCAGACTTTTCATAAATTTAACATTCTGTTATTATTTAAAAAACTCTACAGACACACACAAACACACATTCAAAACACACAAACCCACACAGTCTCTAATCTTACTCCACAAGCTACAAATTCATTGTAATGAGCTGAGGAAAAAGAAAATTCATGACTTGGACTTCCAAAGACTATTATTCAAAACTGTAGACATAGAAATTCTTTAACAAATGGGAGGTATTTCTCATGGTAACTCCCTGGTCTTTGTATTCTTGCAGCTAATGCTGGAGCCAGTGTCTTTCTGATTTTTTCAAATAAACAATTTTCTCCAAGTTATTTCTCTATAAAATAGCTGAAAATATTCTGTTATCTACTACTTGATTGTGCTAGATCTCTTAAGTTTTTTTTTTTTTAATATGTATTTGTTTATTTGAAAGATTGACAAAGAGAAAGGAAAAGAGAAAGAGACATACTCCAGCTGCTTGTTCATTATCCAAATGCCCACAACAGCCAGGATTGGGCCAGGTAGAAGCTAGGAGCCGAGAACTGCGGTGCAGTCTTCCCTAGGAGTGGTAGGGACAGGGTAATTATCACCTGCTGCTCTCTGAGCCATATTAGTGGGAAGCTGAATTGGAACCACAGCAACTGGGGCTCAAACCGGCACTCTGATATTATAGACATAGTATCAGTTTTTTCAATCCATAAACTTGGGAGGTCCTTCTATTTTGTTGTGCTTTATTCAATTTCTCTCACTAGTGGTTTTTTTCTTCTTCCTGTTTTTAAAATTTTATTTAAGGTATATAAACTTCATTTATTCATATACAAATTTAAGAACATAGTTATTTTTTCCCACCCTACCCGATCTCCTGCCCACATTCTCACCCTTATTCTTTCTCTCTATCGAAGTCTCTTAATTTTGTAAGATATTTTTCTGCAGAAAACTTTCATTGCTGATATACCTGAGTACATATACATACATATATATATATGAGTATATATGTGTAGATATATAGATATGTCCTACTGCAGAGATTTTACAGTTTTTCTTGTTAATTTCATTTTCTTTTATGGCTATCCATCTGTACAATCAATAATAACTGCCTTTATTCACAGAAGTTAATAAAAGGGAGTAGGTTGAAACAGCAAGCAAATATTTCTTACACAGATATTTTTAAATATCTGTGCTCTACAAAGTTGGCTTGTTTAATTAACAATGCATTTCTTTGATCGAGATTTAATTTTTGCCTTATTTAGATAAAATCTAACACTTACACCACTTAGAAAAATGCCCATGGGAAATAAATCAAGATTCAATAATGCATTGAATTTCTCTAAGTCGAGAGAAAATTCATATGCATAAGACTCCCCACTGTTTTCATATTACATGGTACATAATGAACTACTAACAAATGCTTTTCAAAAGTGTATGAATTCTATATTTCACAAAATGTGTTACCCATCTACTTAATTGTAGCACATGAAGAAAAGTAGATTGATTAATAATATAATTTTAATGAGAGTCATACAGAAATTTGAGGCAGGCAATGAAACATCAAGTAATTCATCATTGAAATCAAATCTTATGACCAGCGCCATAGCTCACTAGGCTATTCCTCCACCTGCAGTGCCGGCACGCAGGGTTCTAGTCCCGGTCGGGGCGCCGGCTCTGTCCTGGTTGCTCCTCTTCCAGTCCAGCTCTCTGCTGTGGCCCAGGAGTGCAGTGGAGGATGGCCCAAGTGTTTAGGCCCTGCACCTGCATGGGAGACCAGGAGAAGCACCTGGCTCCTGGCTTCAGATCAGTGCGGTGCACCAGCTGCAGTGCACAGGCCGCAGTAGCCATTGGGGGGTGAACCAACGGAAAAAAGGAAGATCTTTCTCTCTGTCTCTCTCTCTCTCACTATCCACTCTGTCTGTCAAAAAAAAAAAAAAAAAAAAAAAAAGAAGAAGAAGAAGAAGAAGAAGAAATAAAATCTTATAATAGATGAACTATATCCTTTATTACATTTGTTCTAATATTCATGTAAAATGCTTTCTTCACTGAATATTCTAACTAATTTACTGAAAAACCCATGATAGTCACAATAATTTCTGAATAATCTGAGAATGCACTATATGATGAAGATATGCTAGACACAAACTCTGAACATTTATTTCCTCAAATGAGTGATAATAAATTTGAAATGCACTAAGGGAATAAAATTAAGGAAACATCCCAAAACAAGAGTCCTTTTATGTAATTATATTACTGTTATATAAAATTAATGATATTTGTAATGTCTTTTCTGGCATTTTTATGCTTACCTTAATAACAAATACTGAGATGGAAAAACATTTATGGCATAATTAAGACCTATTTTCCTTTTAGAGGGCAACTAAAATATTTACTAGTATTATAATGATATACAGCATACATTCACTTTTTATAATACAATTTGATGATACTTATAACTTTGATATGTATTACATTGGGTAATTAGGCACTTATAATTACCAACAGATTTACAAAGTAAAAAGTCATAAATTAAAAGTTAGATTGGAAATAACAAAACATAAAAAATAAAGAATTTACAAACATAAACAAATGCTTTGGATGTTTAGGGGTTAGTTTCACTGATTATGAGGTAAAGATTATGAATTTAATGTGTTATTAATATACTATTAGAGGGCCTGGCACTGCAGGCATCCCATATGGGCACCGGTTTGAGTTCTGGCTGCTCCACTTCCTATCCAGTTCTCTGCTATGGCCTGGGAAAGCCGTGGAAGATGGCCCAAGTCCTTGGGCCCCTGCATCCACGTGGGAGACCTGGAAGAAGCTCTTGACTTCTGCCTTCAGACTGGCCCAGCCCTGTCTGATGTGGCCATTTGGGGAGTTAACCAGCAGATGGAAGACCTCTCTTTTCTCTTTCTCCACCTCTCTTTATTTATTTGAAAGACAGAGTTACAGAGAGAGAGGTGGGGGGAGATCTTTCATCCACTGGTTTACTCTCAAAATGGCCATAATGGCTGGAGCTAGAAACTCCATTGGTGTCTCCCAAATGAGCCCAGGGGCCCAAGAACTTGGCCTATCTTCTACTGCTTTCCCAGGTGCATTAGCAAGACGCTCATATCAGATGCTGGTGTTACAGGCAGCAGCTTAACCAGCTGTGCTACAATGCCTGCCTTTGCAGTTATTTTTTGCAAGGTTGGATTTATAGCACCAAAATCATTTCCTAATTTTCAAGTTGTAATTTTTTTCTATGTTTTAAGGAAATAAAAATATTCAGTAGCATTGTTTGTTGATTTTAATACTGTAAATATTAGTTTCAAAAAAATTCAATTTCCTGTTGCCAAATATATAATTATTACACTTCCTTTTTTCCTTTTCTTGTAAAAAATGATGATTCAAGTAAAAGCTAATAGAAAGATTCATATTGAAAGCATTTGTGTTTGCTTACTGTCATCAAGATTTCCATAATGTATTTATGTTTTCACTTCATTAATATTCAATACACATTTCAAAAGATTATGATATTCCAAGACTTTTCAGTTAAAGTGTTAGTGAAAAGATAAATAATTTAATTATTATGGGTTTTTTTCCATTTTTTTTTACTAAATGTGTTTATTGGAAACACTCCTGATACTTTTTTTTTTTTTTGGATTTACTTTATTTATTTGAAAGACAGTGTTATATATATAGAGAGAGGCAGAGAGAGAGGTCCTCCATCAGCTGGTTCATTTTTCAGGTGGCTGCAACAGCCGGAGCTGTGCCGATCCAAACCCAGGAGCCAGGAGCCTCTGGGTCTCCCACGTGGGTGCAGGGAACCAAGGACTTGGGCCATCTTCTGCTGCTTTTCCAGGCCATAGCAGAGAGCTGGATGGGAAGAGGAGTAGCTCGTACTAGAACCGGCGCCCATATGGGATGCCAGCGCTTCAGGCCAGGGCTTTAACTTGCTGAGCCACAGCGCTGGCCCCGTCCTGTTCCTTTCAATAACAGAAAAAAATGACAGTTGACCAGACGTGAATCTTAAAGAAACACAGTGAATTAAGTAAGGTCAAAACAGAGAACAAACTGAAATGAACTTAAAAAAAAAATTATTTACTGTTGAGAAGTAAATAGCTAGAGAACATGATAATCGTAGCTACGAAACTTGTTAAAATATTAATGAAATTGCCATTCAATTCGTATTATTGTTTCAGTAAAGTACATATATGTAAGCTGAGTGTTTCCTTTTGAATGCAGAGAAAATTAGCAGTCTGCTTCTTGCCTTCTTCACCTGCTGGAACTGTACCTCCATGCCAGGTACCCTTGATTAAGAAGCAGGTGTCTACATTTAGTAACAAAGAAATTTCAGGTGAAAAGAAAGTGACCTCACGCATCCCGTAGTTATTAGGACTTTGCTGTCTGACGTCTGTTCACTCTAACCATAACTATGGTGCCTCAGAAAAATCAGCTGCCACAGATTGCCAAGGTTCTCAGGCAGAAGCATCAGCAAGTCCACAAGTTGGTTGCTAATAGAGTTTCTCACACTACAGCACCGCCCCCCCCAAAAAAAAAAAATTGATGCTGAATGTTAACAATTCTGTAGGAAGGGACTGCCGTTGATGTAACTGGAGAAAGAAAATGAAAGATAATAAATATTTCACATAACAGAAACAGAAAACAGAAGTGTAAAGAAGCCTCGGTAATCTCCTATTCCACTCTCACAGCAGACATCCTCCTGGAATTGGACATTTAGTGTATTTGCTGTTAGTTTAGAGGTCGGGTTTAATCATTTAACAGGGCAATTTGTTTATAATTTGTGAAATCCCACAAGTAGAATTTTCTCTCTCAAGAGTGGTTAAAGATAAGTGTAATGGAATCAAGCTTACCAAGCTTTTTGAATTAGTATCAAGATTCTATCAATATGTGGTACCATACTATGTGTGTCGTGTTGCATTTTTGTATCTCATGTCACTTTACCAGTAAAAGAGGGATAACATTCATGAAATAAATGTGACACCCATGTGAAGACCGAATGAAGTACCTTAGAATAGCAACCCATGATAACAATTGTTCTTTGTAATATAATTTTTATTATAAAATAACATTTACTGGCTAATTTCCAAATGTTCTGTATCCAACTCCCCTGTCACCCTAAATTATTTCTGATATTTATTTCCTTTTCAAAAAAAATTTCATTAAGGCTTTCTTTGTTTTCCTATAACTACTTTTTACCTATAACTACTTTGTTTTCCTATAACTACTTTTTACAGGATAGAATTGCTCCTAAAATGTGGTACCCTAAACAACAAAAAAAGCAACATAAAACAAAAAAGCAAACCGTGTATGCCCTGACACAAACACAGATTTCAAGGAAAGCAGGTTTTTAATTTTTTTTTCATTTTCTTACTGTTGTGAAATGCTGCTAGTGTATACAGTTTTATTATTATTTTTTCCACATGAGCTATGGTTGGACCAAGGCATTCACTGAGAGCCATCTGTGTTTGCTATGGAAACAGAAGAGAGCCAAAGTTTCTAGTTGTTCATCCAAAGCACCATTATTTTTTATGGATCACGTTTCCTATTGAACAGATATTTTCAAAATTATTCTTTTATAACCCTACTAAATACTTTGTTCCACATGGTAACTCCAATTGAAAAATAAGGATTTTCTGTGTATCCCACTTCCCATGTTGGATCGGTCTCTCCTTTTTAATTTTATCAGTTAGTATTAGCAGACACTAGTCTTGTTTATGTGATCCCTTTGACACTTAATCCTATCTTACGATCAATTATGAACTTAAATCGATTACTTTGACTAGTAAGATGGCTTCCATAGCCTTGGCGGCTCATGACAAGAGCCTCGGGTGATCACTGACGTCATATAAGAGTGTCAATTGTTAAATCAACAACAGGAGTCTCTGTGCACTTACTTCCTATGTAGAATCTCTGTCCTTAATGTGTTGTTCTATGCAAATTAACAGTAAAACTACTACTCAAACAGTACTTTTTTTTCTAGTATCTGTACAATGGTTTTTTTAATTTAATTTTTATTTAATTTTTATTTTTTTTTATTTAATGAGCATAAATTTCCACAATAGCCTCCTCCCCCCCCCATATCTTCCCTCCCACCCACAACGCTCCCCTCTCCCACTCCCTCTCCCCTTCCCCTTCACATCATGATTAATTTTCAATTATCTTTATATACAGAAGATCAATTTAGCGTATGTTAAGTAAAGATTTCCACATTTTGCTCCCACACAGAAACACAAAGTGTAAAATACTATTTGAGTACTAGTTATAGCATTAATTAAACACCTAAGAGTAATTGTGTATTAATTACAGAGTTCAACCAATAGTTTTAAGTAGAATATAAAATGCATCTTTTGTATTGTTGTGGCTTCCCCCCCTGACCTCCCTCCCTCCTGTGGCCCTCCCCTCACCCACTCCCTCTCCCATCCCGCCCTTCATCACGTTTCATTTTCAATTACCTTCATATATTGAAGATCAACTTAGTATATACTAAGCAGGGATTTCAACAGGTTGCACTCACACAACGGAACCAGGTATAGGGTATTGTTCGACTAGTAGTGTTCAAACAGTACTTTATACTTTGTGTATCTGTGTGGGTGCAAACTGTTGAAATCTTTACTTAGTGTATACTAAGTTTATTTCTGTATATAAAGATAATTGAAAATGAATCTTGATGAAAAATGGGATGGGATGGGAGAGGGAGTGGGAGATTGGATGGTTGCAGGTGGGAGGGAGGTTATGGGGGGGGAAAACCGATATAATCCAAAAGCTGTAATTTGGAAATTTATATTCATGAAAGTTGAAAAAAAGAAAAATAAGGATTTGGGGACTTTGAAACATTTAATGAATGCTGAGTCCTGAAAAATATCATTGGAGATATACCAGAAAGCTGACATTGATGAATGCGTTGATGGGATATGTTGCCTTAGCAGTCATTAATTTATCTTATTCATCTGAAATCTGCTTGACATTTCTATATCATAAAAAAGATGACTTCAGTAAATTTGCCAAATACATGGCACAACATAGTGTGTACATTATGAGCACCAAATATTTAATCCAAAGCATTATTGTTCTTTGATGTTGCTTTAACAGAATATCTGAGATTTGGTAATTTATAAATAAGCAAATTTATTTGATTCATGGTTCTGAAGGCTGAAAAGTCCAGGAGTAGGGCTCCAGTTTCTGGCAAGTGTCTTCATGATGTATCATCCTATAGTAGAAGGCAGAATATTTAAGAGAGGAAGGAGAAGATGAGCTGGCTTTCACAACAATCTGCTGTTAGAATAAGTAGTCTACTCCCATGACAAAGACAATGAACCTTTCATAAAGACAGAGGCTTCATGTCAACATCACCACTTAGGAGGTCATACCTCTCAACATTATTGTATTAGAGATTCAGCTTCTAAGACATGAATGTTGGAGACAAATTCAAACCATAGCCATGAATATAAAAAAGATCAGTGTCACAAGACCAATTTATATTAATAATAAAACCATAATATAATGTATTAATAACCAATGGGATCATAATCAATAAGTTAAATATAGCACACAGATTCATGAGAAGATATTTATGGTCATCCAGATAACAAATGATCCATAGCTGGTGTGATGAAAACTGCTGTTAACCAACTATATAGCTTCTCTTGTCTGAGTTGTATATAATCTAATTTTTCAACTTCCCATGATATTAAACAGATGTCCTAAACAACACTCTGGCCTCAGAATCAGCCCTTAAGTCATTCAGATCTGGCTAAAAAGCCCATGAGAGCATTTCAGGCATGGAAAGCCAAGACACTGAAAAAAAAAAAAAAAAAAAAACCCTAAATGAAAGATCTTTGTGAGTGACATCCCAGCAGAAAAAACGGACCATCAAAGAAGGCCTGTACCTTTATCCGAAGGGAGGAGAGAACTTCCACTATGATTATGGCCTTGTCTAAATAAGATCAGAGTTGGTGAACTCAAGAGGCTTCCATAGCCAAGGCAGCTCATGACAAGAGCCTTGGGTGATCACTGACATCACAAATAAGAGTGTCAATTGTTAAACCAACACCAGGAGTCTCTGTGTACCTACTCCTCATGTAGGCTCTCTGTCCTTAATGTGTTGTAATATGCGAATTAACGGTAAAACTAGTACTCAAACAGTACTTTATACTCAAACAGTACTTTATACTTTGTGTATCTGTGTGGGTGCAAACTGTTGAAATCTTTACTATACTAAGTTTATTTACTTACTATATATTATTAAGTATTAAGTATTAAGTATATATTATATACTTACTATATATTATTTACTATATAAGTAAGTATATATATATAAGTAAGTAAGTAAGTATATATTATATACTTACTATATATTATTTACTATACTAAGTACTTACTTACTATATATTATATATATATATATATACTAAGTATATACTTACTATATATTATTTACTATACTAAGTTTATTTCTGTATATAAAGATAATTGAAGATAAATCTTGATAAGTGGGATGGGAGAGGGAGTGGGAGATGGGATGGTTGAGGGTGGGAGGGAGGTTATGGAGGGAAAAGCCGCTATAATCCAGAGGTTGTACTTTGGAAATTTATATTTATTAAATAAAAGTTAAAAAATACAAAAAAGTGCTATGTGACTTAGTTCAACCTGTGGAATGTGAATGGAAGGAATGTTTGCTCTGTAGGTACTCGACTATCTTAAAAAGAGTGACCCTTCTTTTTCTTCAAATCTGGGTAGAAATAATGGCTAACAGGGCTCTAAGGAATGGCAAGGCTATAAATGCGTCTGGTTCCTAAACCACCACCTTGAAGAAAACAATCTGCTGATGAGTAAACTATGTTTTAAGAGTGGGGGATATAGAGTGGATGTGCAGTGAGTGGAGTACTTTAATCATTAAACTATATGGTGCTATTGTTACAATATTTAATTCAGTCAAAATATTCTTATTTGAACCCTTTATATATTTTCTCTGTTGCAATGTTTTCATTCCATACTTAAATTTTAAATCTCAACCTAATGTAATGAATGAAAAGCTTTAATCTGAAATTTATCCTCATAGTGACCTAGAAAATCTGATAGAACACCCCTTTATACAAAGTCATCCTTAAAGTTGAAGAAAAATCAATTAAATATTTAATGAAATAAAGAATGCCTAATAAAGTGTAATAAATAAAATCATCCTTAGCTTCTTGCTCAGTGTTGCAGTGTTTAGCCAAAAGTACTCCATGCTTATACAGAAGTAAAACATTCAGATCAGGTTCTGAACTCACAGTGCACACTATTTCCCAATTCCATACAGATATCTTATGTTTTATATCCCAACCAATCTCAAATAGCAATGCATCAGCTTGGAGGCCATGTCAGGTATCTCTATTAAGTGATATCTGTTTTTTTTTTTTTCTTTCTCCTTTAAACACACAATACTCTTGATCTGTGACCTAAATGACAGAACATCTCCCAGGGGCTATGCAAGGCTAGAGAAGCTCCATTTCTATGGAAAACTGACCACAGGAAGCTGCCTTCTATGTCAATACAAACTACAAGCTCTAAATATTTTCCATGATGGTACAACTTCCCACTCCTACACACCACATGAGAGGAGAGAAGTAAAAGAAAGTAGATGATATAAGTTGTCTCTCAATCCTTACTTGCCCTGATTAACCTATGAACCATTCTTTAGCTGACTTATAAAAGAAAGCCATGAAATATGAATGGGTTGTCATGACATTTGTGCTGAAATTTCACCTTTAGCCCATTACAACTTTTCTTGGTATTTCACTTGCGTGTTTGGCTGACTCTCTGGAACTGCAATATGACCTTTATATAAGGCCTTCAGCACCTCACTCTGAATATTGCATGTTGTAAACCTTAGAATAACCCTGCCTGGTCTTTAAGACTGTTAACTTTTCATTTATTTTCTTAGATTTTTCAATATCTCAGTGATGTGAGAAATCTCTGCCTCCATTCTAGCATAAAGAAATTTATCTTTATCTGTTAATCTTCTCTCTCTCTCTCTCTCTTTTTTTTTTTTTTTTTTTTTTACAGGCAGAGTGGACAATGTGAGACAGACACAGAGAGAAAGGTCTTCCTTTACCTTTGGTTCACCTTCCAATGGCCGCTGCAGCCAGCGTGTCCTGGCCAGCACACCACGCTGATCTGAAGCCAGGAGCCAGGAGCCTCCCTCTGGTCTCCCATGGGGTGCAGGGCCCAAGCACTTGGGCCATCCTCCACTGCACTCCCAGGCCACAGCAGAGAGCTGGACTGGAAGAGGAGCAACTGGGACAGAACCGGCGCCCCGACTAGGACTAGAACCCGGTGTGCCGGCGCCGCAGGCAGAGGACTAGCCTAGTGAGCCGCAGCACTGGCCTGTTAATTTTCTCTTATAAAGTTGTTGCTGCAACTAAATTCCCCTGTCTGCCGCTAATACCTGATTTGCATAAACTGACCTCTGGTGTTTGTCAGAACTCAACTTCTGCCACATACTCATCACTCATTTTCATTCTAGCCATGCTGGATTTTTTTCTCTGATATCCTATGAACTGTATATTGCTTATAGGTTTTTCACTATAAGATTGGATAAGTTTGAAAACATTAGGCTAGTGAAAGAATCCAGATATAAATTAGTCATCTATGATTCCATTTATATGAGGTCTGCAAACAAGTAAACTCATGGAAAGAGCAGATTTGTGGATATCAGGGGATGGAGAGATGGGGAATAGAGAATGTCCCTTGTGTACAAGGTTTCATTTTGGGATAAGAAAATGTTTTAGAACTGGATAAAGACGATTAATGTAGAACATGTTGAATATACTTAATGTCAAAGAATATCTCAATTTAAAATCAGTTTTGTTACATGAATTGATTGCCATGGTGGCAGTTATTACAGAATAAAAAATGCATCCTAAAACCCTTTTCTACCAGATATCTGTATTTCTTCTTTCCTCACTTTTTTCAAGTTTTACATGATTGAGGTCTTCCCCTACCAATCCATCTGGTATTACAACTCTTCCAACAATATTTTTCATCCCTCTTCCCTGCCATTTTAATCATTAATACCTAATTATAAGTACTACCTTATTTTTTTTCTTAAGCATATTGTTTAAAGACCATATATTGGGGCCGGCATTGTGGCTCAGCAGTCTAAAGCACCGTCATCCCATATGGGCCCCGATTCAAGACCCGGCTGCTCCACTTCCAATCCAGCTCCCTGCTATGGCCTGGAAAAGCAGTAGAAGATGGCCCAGGTCTTTGGGCCCCTGCACACATGTGGGAGACCCAGAATAAGCTCCTGGTTCCTGGCTTTGAATTGACGCAGCTCCAGCCCTTGCGGCCAATTGGGCAGTGAGCCATCAGATGGAAGACCTCTCTCTCTTTCTGCCTCTCCTCCCTCTGTGTAACTCTGACTTTCAAATAAAAATAAATAATTCTTTAAAAAATGACTATATTCCTCCATTAGAAAGCAGGCTCTATTAGATTAGAATGTTTTTTGAAAAAACTGTTTTTATCTCAAAATAAAAAAAAAAAAAGAGTGATGGGGCTGGCACTGTGACACAGCAGGTAAAATCACCACCTGCAGCGCTGGCATCCTATAAGGATGCAGTTCAAGTCCCAACTACTCTACTTCCAATCCAGCTCTGCTATGGCCTGGGAAAGCAATGGAAGATGGCCCAAGTCCTTGAGCCCCTTCACCCACGTGGGAGACCCAGAAGAAACTCCTAGCTCCTGGCTTTCAATAGGCCCAGCTCTGGCCATTGCCGCCAACTAGGGAGTGAACCAGGGAATGGAGACCTCTCTCTCTCTCTACCTCTCTCTGTAACTCTTTCAAATAAATAAATGAATCCTAAAAAAAGAAAGTGAATAAGAGTGTCTGTCATAAAGACTCAATAAATATTTATTTAAGAAATGAATGAATAAATTACCCATATTTCATTTAATGCACCTGTACTATCTTTTTATTCAGTTGTATATTTTCAATGTGTCCTGAAATATACATATACTATTAAGCCATTCAATTACATTTTTAGAGAGTTTAAGCACATTTTCTAGAATGTGTCAAAATTAAGGAACCTCCAAGTGCAGTGAGGTTAAAGTGAAATGAGGTTTTAGACTCATGAAAATGAAGACTTGAATCTCAATTCACTAATTAAACTATTTGAACCACTGTTACTTTAGTATATTTTCTACAAACATGTATAAGAATTTCTAACAATAGTGTTGATTCCAGAGTTTGGTAAAAATGTACTTTCAGCGATACAGAAAAAAATTGCTTTAAAAATGTGATTCCCCTTCACTTTTCAGATTTTGTTAAAATATTCTTATTCTCGGATATAGGTGCACAAAAAATCCTTAATCTTAATTTTTATATTTCTCTTCCTTATCATTACTACAATTGTTTAATATAACAAGATGCTCCTACAATTAACTAGCAGTCACAATCATTATGATGAAATCTAATTACTGTGACCAGGGAACCTGAATTTAAGAGAAGCAAGAGTGACTTCTTGATCATTTATTTTATCTTAAACTTAATTTTATTCCTCCAAACAGTTTTTATATCCCTTTCTTTTGAAAAAAATGTTCCTTTTTTGACAAAATTGAAGCAAATAGGAGCTGTTGACTTTACTATTACAATATTATCCAGGATCACACTACTAGTCTTAAGTAGTAACCCAACAATTCTTTCACAACTTAGTTTTGAATATATTTAACAAGGATTTTGGTGTGGATATTGACAACTAGTAAATTTTATGTAATAAAATCAGTCCATTTCAGGGTTTGCACCTCTCAACTCTGTTCTTAATCTTCAGTGGCATTCTAAGTTAATCACATGCTTTATGTTCCTTATTTTCATTTAGGTAAATAGTCTCTCATCCTTTAATTTCCTTTGTGATGAAGTGGAAATAACTTAAAAAATATAAT
This sequence comes from Oryctolagus cuniculus, assembly GCF_051225735.1. Taxonomy (NCBI): domain Eukaryota; kingdom Metazoa; phylum Chordata; class Mammalia; order Lagomorpha; family Leporidae; genus Oryctolagus; species Oryctolagus cuniculus. The sequence goes on along the minus strand of NC_142874.1, from coordinate 77,551,476 downwards.
TCATTTTTTCCTATACTGAGGCTCTGTATAATTACACAGTAAGACGTGTATTCTTTTAGTGCTTTCCAGAGTGCTTGAGATATTATCTATTTCAGAGTAATGAAAAAATCATTTATATTTGAATTTTTAAGCCTGTCTTCCTATACTCTCAGGTCCAAGAGTAATTATAGTCTGACTTCATTTACATGGCTATTATAAACACTAAGATGGCATGCTTGTGATTACTCTCCCCAGGTGACAATCTTCCCTCCTCACCAACTACTTCCTTCTTCTTTATTGAGATTCCTTGAAAAATCTTTTCACCAAAAGAGTGCATTATTATTTTTCATTTGAGTTAAAGACTTTTGATATTTTATTTTCCAGAACAAAATGGTGAACTGCATGGTCGTATCCTAATATTTTTAGAAAATCCATGATCACAATTAAGCAAATTAAAATTAATAGTAAGAGAGTCCATGATTTCCATAATGATTTAGAAGACCTTTATAAAGATATTAACTTTTTGGAATACAGCTATATTCATGTTTACTGCTCACAGAAAAATAAAACTTTTATAAATTTAAGGAAGAAGCTATTATTTATTTTGGCATGGTTGAACACCACAAGCAATTTCCAACTGGATATCATTTGCAATAATAATTGTGGGTTGACCTAGAATCAGTTTTGTATTCTATTTTAGGTCAGTATTAATCAGATGCTCTTTAAGAATGAGTAATGTAAAATCCACTTCCACAAATAAAATCATTTACTTCTGTGTCTCCTTTGAATCATACTTAAGTGTTAAATCAACCATTGGCAGTTATATGGTAGAAAGTGACATAAATAAGTCATCCACACATAGAATTCCAATTTTCCATATTGTATTTTGTTCTGTAAGTTTGAGAAATAATTTCAGATGAATATCTTCTTGATGAATCCTGCTGTTCCAGTCACACTTTCTACTGCATCTATATTTGTTATTGTTTGCCTAACACAGAGCTTGAACAGTAGCTTTTCTCCATATAAACTAGTCGTATTTGGACAGTATGCACACATTGCTTCACATAATGAGTAAGTCGTCAAATATTTGACAAAAGTAGTTTTACATATTACTAATGAAAAATATTGCTAAGGAAACTATCTCTGTTAAAAATTCATCATATTGACATCTGTAATGTGCCTCTTTTTTTTGTCATTGAGATAATAATAGTTTTCGCATCCTTTTAATAAAGTTAATTCAACACACTCCTGCCTTACGAAGTTTTCTAAACTATTTGTAACTGTTGGCCTGCTTTCTTTCACTTCTTTTCTCATATTTATGTTTACTAAGTTCACTTTTCCTCCCATGCTTATTTCATCCCTTCTCAAAACTTTCTCTGTGGGGAGCAACTCGGACTAGACTGTTACTGGAATTAAGACTTATTCTATGCATCTGCTCTCCCACAATATGGCGCTGAGAAGGGAGTAACAACTTCTACACAGCTGCCTCTCGCCAACTTGAGTGATGACCTGCAGGAGTTGATCCTGCTCCTGATTGGAGGAGAGCAGCGTACTCGGAGTGTGGGTAGCAGAGTTGGGATTGGTGGAAGAGGACTATAAAGGAGGAGAGAGACAACATGCACCGGGAACATCTAAAGGGAACACCTGAGCAGCCCCCAAGAGAGCCGGCTGGCGGTGTGCCGCTCCCCCGTGGAAGTGGGGAAAGTGGCAGGGGGAACCGCCCTTCCATGGAGGTGGAAGGGTCGGTAGCCAACCCGGGAAGAATCAGCAGCAAACCCGGGGAGGGCAGAGCAGACAAAAGAACAGCGCAGGGTCCTGTGTCGTTCCTCCACAAAGACGGGGAGCGACATTTCTCTATGTAAATATCCCTATATTTTGTGTTCCCAAATTCTTACATTTGACATTATTCTCATTACATACATTTATAACTTCTTTGATATACATATATTACATATATATATATATGTTACATATAAATGGCTATATGGCTTTAAACATCACAGAAACACAGTGAGGAAGCACAGAGCAAGATCTCCAACCAAATCATCTCCAGTGAATGTCGTACCTAAGTACAAATCACACACAAATTGTCTCCACATAGATATCTCCAAGAAAATTACTCGTATTTTTTTTCCCTTTTTTGTTATCCCAGTGTATGAAATCACTGAACCAATACCATTTCTAGTATCTCTACTCTCACTCAGCCTCTATTTTTAGTAAGCTCTGATGACTTAGAGTCCAGTTTCTTAGTATTTGCAATATACATTCACTTCTCCAATTTTCATTTGCCATTATCCTAAAGTTCACTGCATTAATGTGAAAAATTTGAGTAACTTCTAATAAATTTCACCACCATACTTATTTTTCTGAAATCAACTTTCCATAAAACTGCCAGGTTGGTCTTCCCATGATACTTATTTTTCAAGACATTTCTCGGTTTACAGTTCTTGAATAAGTTCCTGTGTGCTCCAATACCTGGAAATGGATCTACGGTCACTTCATGACACAGTAGCTGTCAGTCTGTATAGTTTTCTCTCTTGCCAATTCTCAAATAGCCCTTCATCTTCATCAACACAAAACTGTTTATATTCCATTGGAAGTTAACAGTTGGGAAGCACATGATTCTGCATTTCTCTTCCCCCTCTCTCTCTATCATCTGCCCCACAACATACATATGTATGCATTGGATACTCAAACAAGCTCCCTGTTTCATTTGTATGTGTGTATGTGTGTGTGTGTGTGTGTGTGTGATCCACTGGAGTAATATCACTCTTACCTAAGGCATATTCCAAATGCATACTTCTATATGCATGTATCTTTCATTTGTGGCACTTTCCTGCACATCTGGGATTATCTGTCACTACCATAATTTAAGCACACTAAGGGCAGACATGGTTATTCCTCAGTAGTGTCAAGTATAGATCATAAAAATATACTTTTTGAAAAGGATGGAAAGAAAAACTATAGAAAGCAAATTAAAATAATTCAAGATTAATCACAATCTACACCATCTAAATATTTGTTGACTCTAACATATGCTTTCATACTTTGGCATGGAATTATATGTCTTCACAAAAATATCAATGATAGTATTCAGATATTTCCATAAATATTGATATTCAGGACACCTGGTAACAAAATGCACAAATAAATATTTCACTGAAGTTATATTTGGAATCTTTGGCATATATAACTGTCTAATTTTTTTCCCTGTCAGTCTGTTTTTTCTAATCTTTATATGATTCCAAGATATCCCTGGGGAAATTCCTTCATTCATCCATTTGCTCTAGCCTTTCCCCTTTTTTTCTGAGAGTAATGGGTATCTACCTGTATCACTTTGAAAAATCACATGCCAAATATTTATTTAAACTGTAATATGAATTAAAAAGAAAAGTATTTTAATTATTGAATGACATTTGGGCATTGTAAGAATGGCTGCTGTACTCTTCTAAATATCAGATTGTAGTTTTGCTTTCCAAGGAATCTAAGAAGCAGCTTTTTCTGCTTCTCTTCATTTAAATAACTTCTATTATTTTTCAACAATTTCATTTCACTCAGAATTTCCTCACATTTTCTATTATTACTTCACATCACTTTTTTTAATAAACCACTCTTGAGACCCACACAGGGTTTGTAATACTGTCAATTGAACTGCATCCTAAATCCCTCTCTTTGATTACAAACACATCTTTAAATTGCAGATTTTCTTCACACCCTATTTCTTGGCTTGAATTTCCTAATGAAATTCACCATTATTGATGGCATCTCTTTTAACTTTCATCTTCAGTTCCCCAATTCTCCTTCCCTTTTTCTACATCCATCTAAACACTCTCCCAAACCAGCTACATCTACTCACAAGCATTTTCCATCTTCTGGGTTACTGAGCTTTCCTGGAAAGCACCACGTATTTCTGCCAGATGGGGCAGATTTATAGCTCCCAATTTCATCTTGGCCCTCAGAATTGCTTGACAATCCTTGTATTCAAATGACATTTGTTTTGATAGCCTATATATATACACACATACATTTAATGGTGTGACCATCTTGTACTTGAGGAGCTATTTGCACACTTTCATTTATAAATCTATGATCTACAATCTTCATGCTGAGTTACCCTGGTCTCCCTCTGCTACTGAATCTTCCATTTGCCCATTTTTACTTTGCACATAATTGCTTGTGGAAACATCACCACAGCCAGTCACCACCCTGAAATGCTAGCATTTCTGACAGAGCAGCTATTGCACAGGACTCTAAGTACTTCTGTTCCTTGTAGTATCAGCATGATGCAGAATTCTCTAACAAGGCAGGAAAAAAAAAGAGTTTTCCTTCAATCTATCTTCACATCTAGCCGTGATCATCAAGGTACATGGAGTTCTGGCCAGAGATTTGCAAAAAGTTTTCTTATGAAAAAAATTTTTTTGTCCCTTATCCATTAACTCTTTGTTAGTTCCACAGAGGAAACAGATACATCACCACCTTTCCTAAATTCCTTTCTTCCCTCCAGCTCTGCCTCTTACCAAAATATCTACTGTGTTACTAGATATACACCATGAGATTGTAGACAAGTTGGCATGGGGTGTACAGACTTGGAATTAGGTTGTCTAATCAGTTTTTTTAATAGCAAGTCAAATATTTTTCTAACCTTTATCTGTGTTTTCTCCATTTACATTGCCATTGAATATTTTTATTTAAAGACTTTTATTTCGATTTATTTGAGGTGAGAAGAGAGAAACAGAGTCAGTCCACATGCTGGTTCATAAATGACTACAATAGCCAGGACAGGACCCAGCCAAAATCAGGACCCCCAAATTCATACTAGGTCTCCAACGGGTGACAGGTACTCAACTACTTGTACAATCATCTGCTACAATGTACAATAATACAAAGTTGGATGAGAAGCACAGAAGCCCAACTAGAATCAGGCACTCCAGCTTGGGATACTGTTTCCCAAAAAGCAGCTTAACACACTGCACAACAATGCCTGTCCCGTCTCACTTTTTAAAAATGCTTCTAAGTTTTTCATAGCCACAAAATTATGATTCTTTAACAAAGCACGTTAGAAGGAAATGGTTTTGGTAGAGAATATAGCCTTAGAGTTTTTATTAACAATAGGATAAGCATGATTGCCAATACTTTATAGCAATATCTCTTCAAGTATCCCTATGCAAGATAAAACAAAAAGTTAGTAATAAGGAATATTAAGGAAAAATTATTCAATATGAAAGAGGTTTTTGTAGTTTTTGATTTTTTAAAAACTGTTTATTTTTAAAATGAGTCAACACTGCCTTGAGTTTGCACACAGAGATTGTAAGCACTTAGAGACCATAAAGTTGATTTATTTATATACTAGAGATCTTTGATGTCAGTCATTAAGATCTAACCCATACATTTTTAATGAGATTGAATTTATGGATATTGTCATGTAAACAGAGACAACTAAGTACAGTAAGAAAATAAAGTTACAATAAAATACTTAGAGAAGAGCATGGGCTGTGTAGATAGTAATGGCTGTTATCAAGTCAGGGAACAATTGCAGAAGACATCAGTTTAAACAAGAGAAGAAAATGACTTTCAACTCTTTTCTTGGAGAGGTGGCTATATGCCACATAGGTTAATTCTCCTCTTGTAGGGTCTGCATTTGGAGTGTCAGGATTGGAGTCCTAACTCCCTTCAGTTTCCAGCTTTCTGTTAATGTGTATCCCGTGAAGCAGCAAGTGATGGCTCAGTAGTTAGGTACCTGCCACCCACGTGAAAGATGTGGTTGATGCCTTGGCTTCTGGCTTTGACTTGGCCCAGCCCTGGCTCTTGTGAACATTTAGGGAGTAAACCAGTGGACATTTAGGGAGCTCACCAGTGGATAGGAGACATCTCTCTCTCTCTCTCTCTCTCTATATATATATATATATATATAAAATTAAATAAATAAATGTTTCTAAAAAGTTTACATTAAAAAAGCCTCAATCCCTCATTATCTGGGATATCATCCTATGTATGCCTCAAATTTCAGTAGGAAAGTTGAAAGATTATAGAGAAGTCTTCATAGCTGTCATATTTGTTAACCAGAATCTCATAAATATGTGAATACCTCCTGTTAGTCCTGCTTGTCATATCAAATGTAGTGTCGACACATTGGCAAATAATAACCTAGAATTGTTGAGAGAATAGAATTTTAAGCAATGATATAGCAATGACACAAAGTTTCCTGACCATCTAACAAAGGGAGGGCTGAGTACTGAACTTTATATTTGCTCCCCTATTATGTTGAAACCAAAAATCATTTAATGACAATAAATAAATAATAAATTTATTATGTTATTATAAGATAGAATATTAAAATTGAATACTTTGGAATTTAAGGAAGAGTGAAGGATGTCATACTTTCTTCATTTCCTAATGCAACCTAATGCACTGAGAATAATATATTGAAATCTACAATCTTTCTACAAAAAGTTCCTTTGCATGAGTTTTACACATTTAAATTATGTCAAAATATTTTATTAGCTTGAAATATGGTGGGAAAAACTGAAAATATCCATCACCAATTATGAGTTGTTGAGAAAGTACTTATTTTTTGTAAAATCAAAATGCATTGTCATTTCTAGCTCTACTTCTCTGAAAAGATAAAACTCTTACTTTTTAATAAAATAATCTTAATACACAAAGCAGAAATTATATTATGATATACTTATGGTTTTTCTATACACATGTGTATGCATGAGTGACCATACACACAAGTGGAATAAATTGTCATTCAAGCTGGTAATCATATCAGAATTCCTGTATTCTTAACAATCTAATTTTCTCATAAAACACCATTATTTTCTCTTCCTGAGCCAAGTACAATATGTTGAACTAATGAAAATGTTTTATTTTTTGAACTTTCAACATTCTAGGAGGTAAAATAATAATGCATTCTTAAAATAATCCTGCTTTTTAGGAGACAGGCTTTTTTCAGTGTAAAGTAAGACAGTATCAGTTTTGTAGCTGCTACTCTTTAACTGTGTATATACTTGCATTAAGACAATTTATAAATGAAATGTCAAATCCAGATTGAAACTAGAAGTAAAGGAATGTTTGATATTTGATATAAAGCTCTCAATTTGCCTCTCCTTGCCAGATCGCCAGCTATTTCCTCATGATTAGTTTAAGTATATGGATTGCAGATAGGCAGAGCTCCATACAAAGTCTCGATACCATATATTTCAGGAGGGCAGAAGCAATGGGGAAGAAGGCATGTGAGACCAGCCACTTGTTGTCAGAAAATTGAATTTTGTACTTTTAATTAGTAAAGTTATTTTAGAAACTTTTATTGTAGATGAATCAATAATTCATAAACTCTATTCAAAGCTGGGCATGAAATGGCAAGTTAAGATCCTTCTGAGTAATAATTTTCATGAAAAATTGAGTCTTTGAACCTAATCCTCTAGCCTTGAAAGAAGTTTTTTATTCCATTATTTGCTAGGGCAATTATTTTATCTTGATATATCCTTTTCTATAATTTACTTCAATTTAAATTAATGTTTTACACTACCCAGCTAGATAAGTATGTGTGTGTGTTTGTGTGTGTGTAACCAGAGAACAGAAATGAATCAGTAATCAAGAGTTTCTTGCTCTATTTTCAGTCTTTTAACCAAATTTATATAGGGACTGGTCTAATTTCACTCATGTCATGAATAACCCCCACAATCATTTCACCTATCATATTGTATTGTATGTGAAAACTTTTAAAAAATGTGGAAAACAGTAGAGGCAAGATGAGGCAAGATGGCAGAACAGCGGCAGAGAGATTTTATGCTCCACGAAGTTAGCAGGAAAAAAAAAAAAAAGTGGAGAAGTTACACACTCTCTGGGAAGAGTTACAGGGAAAACTGCAGTGGGAGAGCTTCTGAAAGCAGTGAAAACAGCCTAGAAGTACAGCAAGCATAGGGCACAGAGCAGGGAAACAACAACAAAAGAACCAGCAATCCAGGATGGCAAGGTGAAGTCAGACTGCACTGTTGATACAGCTGGAGGGACAGTCTACTAGACTGCACCAAGCCCAGAACCCTCGGGGAGCTGGGAGACTGCTCACCCAGAGTGGGGGAAGGAGGCGGCATGCCTCTCTCTTTTTCAATTCCCCTGCCACACCAGTGCCCTGCAGCTAACTAGCTGGGAGAAAGTTGGCATCATTTTGGACATAAACAGGAGTAGCAGCCCCACCTTCTCTGTGTGCACTCAACAGCTAGCGGAGACTGTTGGTTGGGGCAACCACAACAGTTCAAATCAACTGGTGGGGTCTATCCCATCTTGTCATCAGGGCAACAACACCAGCTCTGCTGCACCCACCCCCACAACGGGCGAAGAGAGGGAGCCATCCCTATTGAAGGGAAGTGTTGCCCACAGGGACTCTTGTACCCACCCTGCACAGTTCTGAAAGCAGTAGGGCTGCAAATGGCCAGCAGAACATGTGCATGTTTTGGACCTAGGGATTCTACCAGGGGAAAAAATCTTGCTTGCCCTTCTCCATGCCAGCTGCCCCCACCCCAAGGCTCCTCAGGAAACCCAGACTCCAGGCAACCTCTGAGCCATTTGGCAAACAGACTCCCAAAATGTTGCCCAGAGACTTTGAGTCTGGCTGGGAGGATCAGACTCCATCCACCCAGGGTGGAATACACACAGGCAGCAGCTCTGGGAACCCCTCAGCCTCTCTGTGGATAGGACAGCTTAGTGGAGTGCGGTGGACTCTCCTGCATTCCTTATCTGTGGGAGCCTTAGGTGCTGAGACTGTGAAAACACTGAGATTGTGTGAGAGGGTGCAGGGTAGAGTTGAGTTTCTGGGTAAGCTCTGGAACCAAATGAAGATGATGACATATATCAAAATTTATTGGATACAGCAAAAGCAGTGTTAAGAAGAAAGTTTATAGCAATCTGTGCCTAAATGAAGAAATTGGAAAGTTACCAAATAAAGGAGCTATCAATGCGTATCAAGGACCTAGACAAACAACAGACCAAACCCAAAATTAATAGAAGGAAAGAAGTAATTAAAAAGAGAAGAAATGAACAAAATTCAAACAAAAAATATAAAAAAATGGTGAAATGAAGAGCTGGTTTTTTGAAAAAATAAACAAAATAGATACAGCATTGGCACAACTAACTGAAAAAAAAAGACAAAGACCCAAATCAACAAAATCAGAGATGAAAAAGGAAATGTAACAACAAATACCACAGAAATAAAAGAATCATCAGGAATTACTGCAAAGAGCTGTATGAGAAAAAAATGGGAAATTTAGATGAAACTGATATATTCCTGGACAAATGCAGCCTAACTAAATAGAGTCATGTAGACATAGAAAACTTGAACAGACCATTAACCAAAATGGAAATTGAATCAGTTACAAAGACCCTCCCAACAAAGAAGAGCTCAAGACAAGATGACTTCATGGCTGAATTCTACCAGACATTTAAAGAAGAAATAATTCCAATTCTTCTCATGCTTTTCAAAACAATTGAAAGGGATAGAAACCTCCCAAACTCCCTCTAGAAAGCCTCTATTAGCTTAATTCCTAAGCCAGAAAAATATATAACAGAGAAAGAGAACTATAGACCAATTCTTGAAGAACACAGATAGAAAAATCCTCAACAAAATATTAGCCAATTGAATTCATGATCACATCAGAAAGATCAATCATCTAGACCAAGTGGGATTTAGCCCTGGTATGCAGGTATGAGTCAACATTCGCAAATCAATCAATGTGATACATCATATTAAGAAACTGAAGAACAAACCATATGGTTATCTCAATAGATGCAGAGAAAGCATTTGATAAAATAAAACATCATTTCATGATGAGAACCATAGCAAATTGGTTATAGAAGGAACATTCCTCAACACAATCAAGGCAAACTATTACAAGCCTACAGCCAGCATTCTATTGAATGGGGATAAGCTGAAAGCATTTCCCCTACAATCTGGAACCAGACAAGGATGCTCACTTTCACCACTGCTATTTAAAATAGTACTAGAAGTTTTAGCCAGAGCCATTAGGCAAGAAACATAAATCAAAGGAATACAAATTTTAAAGGAGGAAATCGAATTATCCCTATGTGCAGATTGTGGGTGATCCTGTGCCTGGCTGGTAAACTGCCTGCCTAGCCCATGCAGGAGACTAAGAGGGCATGGCACACAATGACTCCTGGGAAAGACCCTTGTCAGGGGCTCAGGACACTGAAACCCACATATGACCTGAGTGCTGACAGGCAGCAGGGGCCCCAGGCACATTTCCCCACCCACACTTACTGGTTTAGGGGACTTGTAAACAGTTCGGTGTTGTGGCCTAGACCCATAAGACCACCTGGAAGACTATGTAGGCTACATGACCTTTAGGTGATTGGGGAGCATAGAAGCGGCAGCAATGGCTTTGTCCTACCGAATTAGTGTTGCTGCCCTGAACTAATGACTCCTCTTTGCCTGCCCCAGAAAAACTTGTGCCTGATTGTTAATAAGCAGACATAGTCACCGAAACTGTCTCCAGTGCTTCTTGTCGATAAGTGCCATCATCCTACCATCCCGACAGTGTGGGCCTCACAGGATGAGCCCACTACAGGTGACAAGATCTTTTACATACAGTATCCAAAAAGCTCCACTGAGAGACTTTTGGAACACATAAAAGTGTCTGGAAATGCAGCAGGATATAAAATCAACTCAGAAAAATCAGTAGCCTTTGTATACACAGACAATGTCATGGCTGAGAAAAAACTCTTAAGATTATTCCCATTCACAATAGCTCCAAAAAGAATCAAATATCTTGGCATAAATTTAACCAAGGATGTCAAGGGTCTCTATGATGAAAATTCCAAAAAAAAAAAATAAAGAAATAGGAAAAGACATTTTAAAAATGGAAAAAGCTTCCATATTTGTGGATTAGAAGAATCAACATCATCATAATGTTCAGACTACCTAAAGTATTTTACAAATTAAATGTGATCCCAATCCAAATACCAACAAGATTATTTGGAAATTTAGAAAAAATGATGCTAGAATTCATATGAAACACAAGAGACCTCAAATAACTAAAGCAATCTTATACAACAAAAACAAAGCCATAAGCATCACACAATTCCTGATTTCAAGACATAATTACAGGGCAATTATAATCAAAACACCCTGGTATTGGCACAACAACAGAGTTGTAGACCAATGAAACAGAATAGAAATCCCAGAAATCAATCTATGCATCTACAACCAAATTATTTTTCACAAAGGAACTATATCAATCACTGGAACAAGGATGACTTCTTTAACAAACGTTGCTGAGAAAACTGGATCTCCACATGTAGAAGTATGAACCTAGATCCCTACCTTACACCTTACACAAAAATCCAATCAAAATGGATCAAAGACCTAAATCTACATCCTGATCCCATCAAATCATTAGAGAACATTGGGGAAACTTTGATAGACATTGGCATAGGCAAAGATTTCTTGGAAAAGACCCTAGAGGCCTTGACATTCAAAACCACAATTGACAAATGGGACTACATCAAGCTGAGAAGCTTCTGTAATTCAAAAGAAACAATCAGGAAAGTAAAGAGACAACCCATGGAATGGGATAAAATATTTGCAAACTACACAACTGATAAAGGATTAACATCTTGAATTTATTAACAGCTCAAGAAATTCAACAACATCAAAATAAACAATCCAGTTAAAAATAGGCAAAGGACTTAAACAGGAATTTTTCAAGAGAGGAAATTCAAATGGCAACAGACACTTGAGAAAATGCTCAGGATCACTAGCCATCAGGGAAATGCAAATCAAAACCACAAAGAGGTTTCAGCTCACTCCAGTTAGAAGGACCCACATACAGAAATCAACAAACAACAAATGCTGGCAAAGTACCTGAAAGAGGTACCATGATACACTGTTGGTGGGAATGGAAACTGGAGCAACCACTGTGGAAGCAATATGGAGATTCCTTAGAAATCTGAATATAGACCTACCATACCATCCAACCATCCCACTCTTGGGAATTTACTCAAACCAAAAGAAATCAGTATATGAAAAACTTATCTGTACCCCCATGTTCATAGGAACAAAACTCACAATAGCCAAGATATGGACTCAACCCAGATGTCCATCAACTGATGGCTAGATAAAGAAATTACACTATGGAGTATTACTTAGCTGTAAAGAAAAATGAAATCCTGTCTTTTTGCAACAAGATGGTGGCAACTGGAAACCATTTGCTGAGTGAAATAAGCCAGTCCCAAAATGATAGTTATCATACGTTTTCAACGATCAGACATAACGAATAGAGTACCTGAAATGTAATGTATTGAAGTGAAATAGACACTTTGACAATGGAGAGTTTTTAACCCTTGTCTCTTTTGTTGAGGAAGAGTGTTTTGCTTTGCTTGTTTTCTCTACATACTATTTGCTGAATTCTTTTATTTAGGGTAGAGTTAACTATACAAACATTAAGTGTACTAAGAAACACAATGATCATTGTGTAAATTGAGAATGGGAATGTAAGGGGAAGATGGAGGAGGGTTTGGAGTGTGGGTAGGAGGGAAGGTAGGGGGGAAGTGCCACTAAGTTCCTGTAATGGTATGAAAAGAATGTATGAAACTTGTGTAACTTAAATAACACACACACACATACATATATTCAAAATACTGAAAACATAAAATAAAAATAATTTTTGGTACAAAAAATTTTTCAAATCCATGCATAGCTTTTTTTCATAATATATATTTTCATGAACCTTTTTGAAAATCCCTCATATAATTGATCTAAACCTGTTGAAGCTATTGAACAATTACCTTCATACTATTGCAAAATCACACTACAGAAAATAATTCATATAGGAACTCATTGGAGCATTTACCATAATATTTCTTAGAAATTCTATCATCCCACTCTCCCGCTAAATCATAATCAGTGATCCCTGTTAAATACAAGAAAGGGAATAAGAGAGGGAAGAGAGGGACATACTCAAGCTGACTTTCCCCAAATGGTAGAGTTAGAAACATACCAGGGGATTCCAATTCAATCCCATCAAGGTGGCATATACCAATATCATCTCACTAGTCCAAGTGATCAATTTCAGTTCACAATTGATCATAATGATAGGATTAAGAACCAAAGGGATCACATAAACAAGAATAGTGTCTGAAAATACTAACTGATAGAAAAAAAAAAAAAAAAAGGGAGAAACTATCCATCATGGGAAGCGGGATATGCAGCAGACCCATAGAATGGCAAATGTCCTAAACATTACTCTGGCCTCAGAATAAGCCCTTAAGGCATGCGGATCTGGCTGAAAAGCCCACGAGAGCATTTCAGGCATGGAAAGCCAAGACCCTCTGTTAAAAAAAAATGACCTAAATGAAAGATCACTGCGAGTGAGATCCCAGTGGAAAGAACAGGTCATCAAAGAAGGAGGTACCTTTCTCTGAAGGGAGGAGAGAACTTCCACATTGACTATGACCTTGTCTAAATATGATCAGAGTTGTTGAATTCAAAAGGCTTCCATAGCCTTGGCAACTCATGAGAAGAGCCTAGGGTGATTACTGATGCCATAAACAAGAGTGTCAATTTGTTGGGTCAACAACAGGAGTCACTGTGCACTTACTCCTCATGGAGGATCTCTGTCCTTAATGTGCTGTACATTGTGATTTAATGCTATAACGAGTACTCAAACAGTATATTTCACTTTGTGTTTCTATGTCGGTGCAAACTGTTGAAATCTTTACTTAATATATGCTAAACTGATCTTCTGTATATAAGGAGTATTGAAAATGAATCTTGATGTGAATGGAAGGGGAGAGGGAGCGGGAAAGGGGAGGGTTGCAGGTGGGAGGGAAGATATGGGGGGACAGCCATTGTAATCCATAAGCTGTACTTTGGAAATTTATATTCATTAAATAAAAGTTAAAAAAATCATAATCATGCCCAGCTTCTTATCTGTAATTAATGCTGCTTCCATGAACAGACTTACTCAATTTAAAAATTAAATCAGTATTTTACAGATAGACACATTTGGCTCCATGTCAGTTGTAAGTTTTATCACACATTCACAGTTTAGTAAGGGAGATAGTATTCAAAATAGGTTATTTGGGGGTGCGCTTTGGCACAGAGGGTTATACAATTGCTTACGAAGATTAAATCACATGTCTGAGTGCTGGTTAGAGACCTAGCTGCTCTTCTTCTAACCTAGCTCCCTGCTAATGTGCCTCAGAAAGCACAGAAAATGGCTCAAGTTCTTAGGCTTCTGCCACCCGTGTGGAAGACCCAGATGAAGTTCCAAGCACCTAGCTTTTAACCTGCCCACCCCTAGATCTTATGAACATTTGGGGAGTGAACAAGCAGATAGAACATCTCTCTCTCCCTCTACTTCTTGTTGTCTCTGTCACTGACTCTCAAATAAATAATCTTTTAAAAATGTTTGATATAGAATAAAACTTACAATGATGGACATAATCATAACTTTGTACTAAAGGACAGAATAGCTTGAATAGCTATGAGACTTTGATATATTTGTTAAAATTGGTGATATTGAATAATTTATAGCATTTTCATAATAACAAATCTTTTGATTCTATGTTTTAAAAATTTAGTGAGTTTTGCCAGTGCCACGGCTCACTAGGCTAATCCTCCGCCTTGCGGCACCGGCACACCGGAGTGTGTCAGAGCACTCTACACTTTGCTTGGCTGTGCTACATGACTATCTGGCAGGCTTTGTATATGTGACACTCGGCACTTCAAGAATTCTGTAGTTTTGTTTAACTATTATGTCTATATGTCTATATGTACAAATGATAAAAGTATATCATTTAATGCATTTTAAATTGAGAAAAATCACATTCAAATGATTTCCTGTTAACACTCATTAATATTAAAAACTCTGCTTCCAAAATGCAGTGAAACCAAACATTTTGCATAGTGATAATAAACTGCAGAATCCATTTGGAGGTTTTACTATGAATTAGCCTTATTGATATGGGCAATTAAATTGATTAGAAACATCAGCAGTTTTTTTTTTCTTCTCCCTCTTTTAATTGTCATTAGTTCTCTCTAGTCCGTGTGGTAATAATAATTAGAGTAGAAAGATAGAAACTTCAATTAAGACTACAAGCTCAGAGCTTCTGTTTTTTCAGAAGATAATGAACAAACACCTGGTGTCTTTGAAATACATTTTATTATTGGAATTTTTGTAATGTATGGATGGAGGAAATAAAAGTATAACAAAGAGGGAAAAGAAAATACCTGTACATTATAACCAGGGATGTATGATTTTCAAATAACATTTCAAGTATCTGCTGGAAATGTAAATACATGAATAGTTGCTGGAATTGTTTGCTCATATTTTTATAATATGCTTGTTTTTTATTTAAAATCGTAATTTATTTTTATGGTTTTTTAAAGATTTTATTTTATTTAATTGACAGAGTTACAAACAGTGAGAGAGAGAGAGAGAGAGAGAAAGGTCTTCCTTCCATTGGTTCACTCCCCAAATGGCCGGAGCTGCGCCAATCCGAAGCCAGGAGCTGGGTGCTTCTTCCTGGTCTCCCATGCGGGTGCAGGGCCCAAACACTTAGGCCGTCCTCTACTGCTGTTCCAGACCACAGCAGAGAGCTGGACTGGAAGAGGAGCAACCGGGACTAGAACCGGTGCCCAATGGGATGCCAGCACCGCAGGTGGAGGATTAACCCAATGCACCATGGCGCCGGCCCCATCTTTTTATGTTTTTAACTCAGCTATATATGGATTTAATGTAACATTTAAAAAATTCTTACAGGTATTTTACAAATATAAGGGCTTAACATAATGAGTCTTCCAGAGGTACACTTCATACTCTAACATAATAAAATTTGAAGAGATTGATTTCATCCAGTTTCAGTAAACCACTAAAGTATCTTAACATTTCAATTTGGAATATGTGATAAAATATAAAAATCCAACAGTAATTCTGTGGCTAATGGCTTTGTGTGGGTCCTGGAGTTGGTAGTCACTTGGGTTATGCTACTTTCCAAACAATGTTTACATGTATCTGGATGATAGAATTTTCTCTCTGAACAAATGGCGTGGCTACCCAAACAACAAGATAATATGCTTGATGCTGTGTAATCTTAGAATTGTGATTTAAAATACCAAGACTTTTAAATCTTATAATGGAACACATGTCTTCGATTATGATGGATGGTCATGTGCTGTATTATTAGACAAGAACCCCATTTGGATTCCCAAGTATCTAAAGCACTTCTAGGTTTGAAGACTGGAGGCACAAGATCTAATAAATGTTACATTTTGCTTAGTTGAATAAATATACTTTCCAAAATTTTTGGAACATTTTTGAAGGTGATTTGCAGTGCATTTTTAAAGAATTTTTATGCAATTTGAAAGGTAGAATGACAGAGATGGAGAGACAGATGGAGATCTTCCATGCACTTGTCCACTCTCCTAATGGCAGAACAGGGCCATTCTGAAGCCAAGAGCCAGGAATTCTATCTGTGTCTCACATATGGGTGGCACGGCCCATCTACTGGGGCTAACATACACTGCTTTCCAGGTAGTCTTTCTGTTCTTCCAAAATGATTACTCTGCTGGCACTGACAAGTTCATTAACTATGACACACATAGAAAATGCTTCCAAACCATACAGAAGACACAATATTTGTCAATTTTTGACAATATTTGTCAATATGTTAAACAGAAAAAGCCAATTACAAATCCTTAGTTCAGTGTTTGAACAGATTTTATTTTATGTTTTTTCTTTTCAGAAATAAAATTACTTAGCAGAAAGGAGCAAGGATCATCTAATACTGTACTTTCAAATGTTTTATACTATTCATCCTTCTTGCATATTAATAATAATGTTACATCTAAACAATAGTATAGTGCAACAAATACAAAAAAGGAATAAAGCACACAAAAATTCTTATAAATTCATGGAAAAGGGGCCAGTGTTGTGGTGCAGTGGGTAAAGCCACCAGCTACAATGTTGGCATCCCATCTGGGCAGGGGTTAGAGACACAGCAGCTCCACCTCTGATCCAGCTCCCTGCTAATGCTCCTGGGGAAGAGCAACTGATGGCCCAAGTACTTGGACCTTTGCATCCACATAGGAGACCCAGAAGAATCTCAGGCTCCTGGTGTTAGTATGGTCCAGCCCCAGTTGTTGCAGCCATTTGGGGAGTAAACCAGCAGGATTGAAGCCCTCTCTCTCTCTCCCTCTGTGTGTGTGTGTGTGTGTGTGTGTGTGACTGGGTGTATAACTCTGCCTTTCAAATAAATAAATATTTTTTTAAATATTCATGGGGAATTCATATTACTGAAAAACTATGTAGTATTTGAAAAAATGTATGGATCAAAAGAAACTTGTATTCCATTTGCTGTGAACTTTTGCTGTACCCTCATATATATGTGTGTTCACATGTGTGAGTGTATGTGCTTGTGTGTACGTGTGTACCTGCTTTAGAAATCAGTTTAATGTGGATGTTCTAAAGGCTGTAAAAGTGTGGCAATCCAATATTTATTTCAAAAATTAATAAATGCTCTTTTCAAATCAGGAATGCAAGGCATGCATGTGTTTCTTCAGTGGATTCATGCAACGTGTCCTTACTCCTATAAATGTCATTCCTCTCTTCTGTGTCATTTAATCTTTTCTTCAGGGTGAAATGTAGAAATATCCTCCAACATCCTCCTGCCTAAAAGCAATGACAACAACAATAACAAACTCTTTGGGTTGCACATTCCTCTTTGTCTAGTACATAATGGAATACATTCTTCTTTCCTGTTTTTTGCTGCACCACACAGAGACAATTGTAGAGAAGGCATTTATAATATAATATGACAAATCCTAACCTCATAGTCTCTCCTAAATCTATTCCAAGAGGGCTTTCATCTCCACCTCTCCACTGAAATCGATCCTCTATCTCCAGTGACATATCCATTGTCAAATCCCCACTGTTTGAAATTTTTTAATCTCAATGAAATTTAACTCTCAGTTGTATTGAATAGAATAGTTTGTGCCCTTAATACATGTTTATTTGGGATTCTGTGACTGTATTTGGTTTTTGCCTACTTCACAGCTGTCAGCCAGGTTTGGGTTCCAGGGTTTTATTTACCTTTAGTTTTTGATCTTCTCCTACATTAACCACTCACACATTTTCCTTCTTGGCTCCAATTGCACTGCTTGATTTTTATCTATAGGAATGCTCCAAGGCTAATCATAGACTTCTTTCCTCCTTATATATGCCTCTTCTTAGATGACTTTGTTCAATGACTTGACTTAAAATTACTTTTAGAATGATGATCCCCAAATTTATGTCCTCAGCTATGACCACTGCCTTGAGCTCTAATAGTATGTTAGGATGTCTGATTTCCTTTCACAGCAAACATCACGTCCCTCTTTCAGTTTTTTGCATCTTTTCAAATGACATCATTCTCCTTGTTCTTCAGCTCTACAAAAATGCTGTTAAAAATGGGGAACAATTCAAGTACCTTTATAAATGTGTGAGATTCAGATTTGCCCTCTGATCCAGGTGCTTAGGATTCAAATAATAGTTTACATTTGGAAGATTTATTAACTTAATTCTTATCTTAAAGCAGCAGTATACTTTCAAAGAGTTTGGCAAAGCAAACTTGGCTTTAGGATGTCGTGTTTGATATGCATCCATCCTAAACAATATTCTAATGTTGGGAGCCAGGGTTTTCACTTGAGTGGTTTACGTAGAGATTACTATATTTACATGCATTCGTTTTTGCAATTTATGTTTGAACCAATAAATGATGTATACTCCATCCTCAAATCATGAGCTGTCAATCAAAATATATTCATTGTGTGCTTCCACTGTATTAGACTTGCATAAATGTTAACTTTCTTTAGTGATTTTTACAAAGATTTCTTTGAAAGGCAGAGTGACACCCACACACCCACACACAGACAGAGAGCGGGTATGAGAAAATCTTCCATTGTTTGTTCACTCCCCAAATAGCACAATAGCTGAGGGTGGGCCAGGCTGAAGTCAGGAGTCAGGAGCTCCTTCCAAGTCTCCGCAGTAGCTCAAGTACTTGAGCCATCATCCGCTGCTTCTCAGGTTCATTAAAAGGGAACTGGGTCAGACAGAATAGCCAGGACTCAAACCAGCACTCCAATATGGAATGCGGACATTCTAAATAGCGTGCTAACCTGCTGCAACACAACATCTACCCCACTTTAGTGATTTTAAAAAATGCATAATATTAGCCCTGAAATATGCAGAGAAGATAAGAAGTAAACAAATTATAGATACATAATTAATAAATAATTAATTTAGAAACAGTAACAAAAGAAAACAAATATTTAAAAACATAACAAAGGAAAGGTCTTAAAAGTTTTGTGTGCTTATGAGTTTTAATAGAGAAATAAAATGTTATTACAAGTAAATTCAACAAATTTTGAGGGACTGTAATATATATATGACACTGTACAACCTAATGAGTGTGCAATTATGTAAAATTTATAATATATGACACCAGTGAATGGAAGATCTCTCTCTACCATTCTTTCTCCCTTTCTCTGTCCCTCTCCACATCCACCTTTCCATCTCATTCCTCTGTCATTTTGTCTTTCATATAACTAAATCTTAAACATATAGATGTATGTACACATGCATATATGTATGCATAAACAGAGACTGTATACATGTATGCGGAATATATAAACATACAAGCTAAGCTGTATACACACACATGCAAAAAGTAATTATGGCTTTGTATAGGTATACATTATTAATCTTCCTGGCAGCTTTCTGAGAATAAAGAAGTATCCTTGTCCCTATAGTTGTATGCAATCCAGGACAGCATGTTAAAGGTTTCACATAGATCTAAGACCAGAGCAAGGGCTGGATCCTCAGTCCTTCTGTTAACCATTATTTATAAACATCAATACCTTCCTCTGTTGAATTTATATTTATATAGCTGGAAACATATTTAACAATGTATTAAAATTCATGTTATATTTAAATGTTTGTCTTGACACTTTATATTTATTTATGTGACTTACTTGAAGGTTGAGGTAAGAATACAGATTTTTTATAAGTATCTTCACAATAAGAACAGTAAGAGGAAGAAATGTCAAACTGATCTCGGGATGCAAATACTTTTCAGTGTGAGATGACTTAGGAAAAATCTCAGTTGGGCACTAGTGAATGTTCTGTTTTCCCAATGTTTTCTGAGCCATGATACTCTGTAAACTGACATAATTTAATTAATAGCATTGGTGGTGTTGGAATTGAGCATTATTTTTAACTTTGGGACTTAATCTGCCCTATGGGTAAGCTTGACTTTTCCCTGAATTATTGGGTAGCTGTATCTCTTAACAGCGATGCCAGTCACTTCTAGGCTGGCTGAAACATTACATCACTGTGGCATTAACACTTTACTTTTCGTTAGAGTATATAATTTTTTACTCAGTTTGAAAGGAAAAGAGAGATGCAGACACAAGCGGAGAAAGAGATCTTCCACCCACTAGTTCATTTTCCAAATGTCTGAAACTGCCAATGGTTCAGATCAGCATCTGGGTCTCCCTCACTGGTGGCAGGGACCCAAGTACCTGGGTAACCATTGCTGTTTCCACGGTGTGCATTAGAAGGAAGCTGGATTCAGAAACAGTCAGGACTCAACCTCTGTACCAAACACACAATCCTTTTCTTTTTTTTTCAAAGATTCAATTGAAACTTTAACCATGTTTCACACTCCAGGATCATTCCCCTAGGAAATATGGTAATATCTCTCTGAGGAGTCAGTTCAAACCAATATATTTTTCACATTTGAAATGAAAACGATTAGCTAATATAATGCTATGTAACACAAAATACCTGGGTGTCACCAGAGAGCAGAGAAGTACATGCTATTCACCTCAACAGCTCATTTCTTAATATTTGACTTATCCAGACTTACCGAATATTTAAAACTGTGAGAGATGGTACAGGGTTTAAAAGGGATTTGCCTATAAAGTTTTACAGAGAAAAATTTAGTCTTATGACTGCACAATTATAAGAGATTTCCAATCTGATATTTTGAAAATCTCTGATCTTTTAAAATGAAGTACTTATGATAATTTTTCTACATGACTGTGAATAATTGGCATGCACTACTCTGTTCTTTCCAGTGTGGGTAGTTTTTCCAAGATGGTAGTGAAAAGAAAAAAAATTTATTTCCAGAGAAACTCAGGAGGTGGAAGTATGAAATATATAATCATCTAGTCTGATGTTATCAAAAGTTAATTACTCTACACAGTCAACAACAATCCAGCCAAGCGTGTCACCTCTGTGTCTCCAGGTTAGCCAGGCCTGCATTCCCAGCTGGAAGGTGTTCTCTACCACAATGCAGGGATACAAGTCAGCCCCTTCCACATGCCTCATGAACCAGCATGCTTCCCAACAAAAGTTTCCTCTAAGAAATTTTTAGATATGACTTCCTATGTAAGGTAATGGCAAAATGTCTGCTGTTACTCTGTATGAATTATTCTCCACCAAGCTGATTAAGAACTTACAACCTTATCCTTGTTTTTTCTAATTAAATGGATAGAATATTATATCTTTGAAAATCTTTGCATTATTGATGTGTAACTTAACCTTTTTTAATCGTTCACAAATTGATACAATATTGACTATGCACAGCTCCCCTACAGGTAAACAATGCTGATGAAAGATAAGTGGAGCAATATTTTATGGGGTTACTGTTTTCTTATTCACATGAAATGGAGAGTTATACGGATCATTAAAGCAACAATGAAGCCTAAAACTTGTTTGCCCCTTACAAGATATAGAGGTTGCAAAACACACCAATATTATGTGTTAAGAAAAATGGGGTACACTTTCAAATAACTGCTAACAGAATTGTAATTTTAAAAGAAAATTATAACTTGAATCTATCCTAGGAAACGTATACATTGTAGACTTACTTAAGGAATAAAGATTAACAACCATTGCAGTTAATAAATGAAAATCAGTAAATCAGTATCTCACACAACTTTATGACTTTTGCAGCTTTTGATGATTAGTTATTTGAACTTTCAGAAATAACTAATGTCATATTTAATAATACCTCAAATCATAAAAGAAATTAATGCTTCTTTGTAGTCCACTTTGACTGGGACCAAATTATCACACTGAGATTCATGACAGAATGAGTTTTTCTTTTAGAATATCTAGTATATTTAATAAGAGAATTAACAATTTGTATTGAACTGAATTTCATTTGTAATATTACTCACAATTTATTTGACATATTATTATTTTCCAGAAATAATTATTGAACTCCTATATGTAGCTCAGATGCACCCAGCATCCTTCTCTGTTTTTATTTTTCTTCTCAAAATCATCAATACTTGTGAATTAATTTGACAAGACAGTGACTTATGACCCAACTTAACCCTACCAATCCCATATCATCTTTTACCAAAGGATAACGATTTCTACGAGTTGATGGAAAAGGTCCATTATCTTTTAATTCTGATCTTTCCAAGAACACTTGAAAGTACCCTTGAAGAATCTATCATGCTCACTACTTTTTTTAAAATTATTAGTTAGATAATTCTGTAGCCTTAGTAGCACAGATTCTGAGATACAAGTTTCAACAACTCACATTAGTGTGTATGTGTGTGCATGTCTCTCTGTGTGTGCATGGTGGGTGATAGAGGTTGGGTGCATAATGAGTACCAAAGACAAAAAGACTAATTTCGTAATGTCGCGCAACATAGCAGGTGATCATAGTTCCCAATAACCTTTTAGATATTTTATGAGCAAATGGAAGAGAAGATCTCTAAGCTTCCAAACAGAAAATAATGACATAGAAAAGGAAATGTTTATTGTTCTGATCACTGCACACTGTTTACAGGTGCTGAAATGTAACACTGTACCCCATAAATAGGTGCAATTATTCTAAATAAAAATTGAAAATATATAAAACTCTTGTTGTAGAAGCCTTTATAAAAAGTCTTGTTTTGTGACTTATCTCCACTGAGAGCAGCTTCTCTGTTGGTAAAGTGTGACATAATTACACTGAATTTCCTTGGGGGAACAAACACAGTTGGAAAAATTGAATTACTTAAAACAAAGAGAAGGATATCAAAAGCATAGAGATAAGACATCATCAGGGAAAATACAGAGGAATGAGAAACACATGGCACATTCTAGTCTATTTTAAAGTACCATCTCATTAAAAATGTATGAACATTCGCATTATGGATATGAAATTGGAAAGAGGACTGGGAGGAGACAAATACACTCATCTTCTACAACTCACTGTTTCTACTAGCTTCTATAAAGATACAAAGTATATACAAATATGTACATATAATTTTCAAAATACGTCTCATATAAGATAAATATTTTCCAGTTAAAGATGGAAGCAAGACTATAACACTGTTTTTAAAAAGTATTTCATAAGACTATTTATTCATCTGGTTTTCAAATTATTTAAGGTTAGCATATTATTTTTGAAATGTAATTAGTATAATTCTTTTTGTACATATAAATCAAAAATTATTTTTCAAAAGTGTTTACAGGTTAAACAGCATTTTTCTAAGTTTCTGTGGTTTTCCAACTTATGAAAATTCACTTAGAACTATTTTTAACAAACATAAAAAAGAAACCTTTTAAGTATGATATTCATTTAATTTTACGAGTTCCCATTTAACACTGTTTAAAATGGACAGGAATTATGTTACTTCTTCAGCAAACTTTTATGTTACTTAAAGATAGTTTGAGTCAATGCATATGGCAATAAATTTCCATACATATTACCTGTTAGTGTTCCACTTTTTAATGGAGATGTAGCACTAGCAATCAATACCTATTAAATAAAACAGATGGTCATTTGGGTGGTTTTACAAATATTTTCTCAGTTGTAAACTCTACAAACAAACAAAACATCTAACAATTAGAGAACAGTTATTTGACTTGTATTTTCCAATTTACCCTGAAAAAGAACATTAAAAATATGATCTTGCTATAACAAACTGCCTTGTTAACGATTATAAAAGATTCGTGGGAACAAGAAATTATATCACTGATATGCAGAATTTTGTAGTTTTCTCTATAAATCATCAGGAAAACATCCAAAGTTTAAAAAAAAAAAACTCAAGACAAAATATGGTGGTGATCCCTAAACTGTCTTGACAGCATTTGATTACATATTGCTTAGTCTTAGCCAAAATCATTTTTGTTCCCATTCACAATGATCACCATCCCCTCAAATGCCTTTAAAATATATTAAGCAGTACAGTAGTAAAAGGAAAAAAAAAATCAGAGCACAAACAATTGTCAAGAACAGGAAAATCTCTAATACAGAAGAACAGATTCCTTTGGAGGCATTCATCAGTTGGTTGGTAATCAGTTAGTTCATCATGAAGATTTCTCTTTCCTCTTTGGAAGGGCGTCTACCCTGCTGGCGGATTCCACACCATTCTCTGCTCCTTTCTTAGAAGACCTGCCTTTAGTCAGGGACCTTTTCTTCTTGGCGTTCGAGGTTTGGTGGGTGGACTCTTCCACCCATCTCTGCAGCCACACGGTAATTAAGGTCCACGTGATGTACGCCTGGATGGTGCAACTGGACGACAGCACCGCGATTTTAGCGGCCAACACGTTCACGTTCCCAGTCAGGGCGTCTGGATCCCGAGTCTGCGACCCCGCCAGGTGAAACCCAACAGTGAGCACCGAAACGATTAAAGTCGTCAGTCTCCCCAGGATGAACACAAGGGCCCACAGAGAAAGCCCCTTCTGGTACTTTTCGTCGCTAAAATAAAACAGGCCGCACATGTGGGACAGTAGCTCAACAAAGTAGTGCAGCACCAAAAGAAGGAGCCCCAGATGATTCAGGTACAGAAGGTAAGCTCCAGAAATGTGAAAGAGGTGAAGGCCGATGTAGATCAGCTGCCGAGGGATATCCTGTTTCCTGATTTTCTGGAAGTAGAGTTCAGGAAAACCGTGAAACCAGTACGCCAACTGCGAGATGTAGAAAAACTTCATCTGAAATGTCATCATGTTAGGGGGGTGAGAGCGCCATAAGAGAGTGGGGTCTGCCAGGCAGTTTTCAGAGATGAGAATGATTGTGCCCCAGATACAAGACACAAAGTAGAAGACACTAAACTGGCCCGACTCGTTAAATTTGTTTTGTTTCGCTTTGGTGAACTGCATCCTCTTGTTTATTTTATCCAACACGTACTCCTGAATGGTGGCGTGGATAATGATTGCCACCAGCATGTAGAAGAACACCGTGGCCAAGTCTTTGCCACCGTAGTGATAGAGGGACCTGGAGCCCGAGGCTTGCTCCTCGGTCGCAGGGACCGTGACACCGTGCTGAAGAGTCAGGAACACGATCGATACTCCCGCGGTGCCCTCGAACATAAGCCCCAGCAAGAAGAACATCCCCACGCAGGACGCGATGTCCGCGTGATTCTGCAGGATGAACTCCTGGCTCAGCATCGGGGGGTTCTTGCTGCTCTTCTTACGGAACCCCATGGTGGCGCTTCCCGGATACTCACCGGCGAGCCGCAGCTGCCTCCCCCTGGCTGCTCCTCACAGCGCCGCCGCAGATGCAGCTCCGGGGGCTCCACTTCACATCCCGGAGCCAGTCCCGGGTCGCCGCGGCCGCCGGGATAAAAATAAATCAAAGGCGAAGGCCGAGCAGGGCTGAGCATGCGCACCAGGGGGACGGCGGAGGCAGGGAAGGAAATCGAGCGCCGCGCCCCTACCCCGCGCCAGGCCCGGGGTTGCGAGCGTGGCTTCTCCACGTTGATCGTCGCGGCTCCCCGGCCGCCGCCGTCGCCGAGAGGCTGATGAAGGCGGTCTTTAGCGACATCCCGATTCCCAGCCGCAATCAAGCGGGTGGAGCAGGTCGTAGCTGCTGACAGCGTCGTTATCATCAGCATCTTCATCATCATCGCCGCCGCCCGCTGCCACAGCAGGCTCCCCAACTGCTTACTGTGCATCAGCTTTGGTTCTCAGCACTTATGTGTGTTTACAAACTTAACACTCCTGGAAACCCCCACGAAGTACATGCTCTCCTGATTTCCCACTAATGATTCTTTTTATTTACTTGTTGATTTTAATCCTCAAGAAACTGAGACCCCCCCGGAGGTTAAGTAACTGTTCAGAGATCACAGCCTTAGAAAATGTTAATAGCCAAGATCTGAGTCCCGTCTCGCTCACTGTAAACAGTCATAGTAGAAACACTTACCAGATCAACAATAAAGCATGCATTTAAAAAAAAAAAATAGCTAGCTCGCTGGTGGCTAGTGACTAAGTAAGTGTGACAATGATATCATTTGGTCAGAAATTGCATGTGAAAAGTCTAGGTTATAGTCAGAAGGAGAGAGCTATTTATCAGTTCATAGAAACCAAAATTTGGTTAAAAGGCCCCAAAGTGCCTTTCTTTACTCTGGCAGATAAAAAACATGTATTTTCATGTCTACAATTTTGGCCTATATAACTTTGCTGAAATTCACATTTCACAAGCAGCTTTTGTGCACGTTAAATCCTTGATCGTTTTAAGTTTCATGTTGGGATCCAAATTTCTCTTTGAATGCGATGAAATTTTCCCGTTTCTCTTGTGTTTCCTGAGATCACGGTCACAGAATTCAGGTGTAAAGTTCTGAATGTACAATTCAGAAGAAACAGTGCTGCAGAATTCAAAGAATGAAGCATAGACCATATTTAGTCTACCTTTTGTTTCTCTGCGTGCCATGCAGTGATAGTGGATGTAGCCCAACTTGTGTCATTATGTTTATGATGTTGAACAAATTGCTCTGATCAGTGGACAGTTTACCTGCATTTCCTAAAACAAACAATAGATGCATATAGAACTTGTTTTGGAAACTGCCCCTGAGGTAAACAAAGTACCTACATGGCTTTCTATATCAAGAATCCTCTATTTCTCAGAGGTTTTTCTCATTGGGTAGTCGATTTTCTAAAGTTTTTGCTGCTGTATTCTCTTTGATTTTCCCAGCTGTTACTCAGTTCTTGGCTGTGACAGGTGTACAGTGAATGCAATTTAAGGTTACATAAATCATTGAGGAATCAAATATAGTTGTGCAAAAAATTAGGACAGCAAGAAATGAGAAAACAATCAAATTTCTTGAAAGCCATCAGGATGAAACCGTAGAGAGTGCCTTGTGGGAACTGTCAAGATTTGATTCAAGAAAGTATATATTTAGTTATTCAAGACTAATTATAAATTTAAATATAGAATTTGTCAGTATTTTCATGAGCATGTGCAATATAACTGTTGTCATTTTGTAACACAGTGAATATAAAAAAATACTGTGAAATTCCTGGACCAAGAATTTGTTTATAGTAGTGTTCAATATCCCTTTCAATAATTTCCAGCTCTTTCTGTGGAAATATAATAAATTTTAGCCTCAACAAAAAGAACATATCAAATTTAATAGCACACATATTTATGTATACATATGAAATGTGTTATTAAATGGAGAAAAGACACATTGCTACGATAAAATTATCTCTTGACTCTAGAGTTTTCTTCAGAATAGCACCTTTCCCTTCTTAGAAACTGTAACACCAAATGCTGCTTTCTATTCTAAATCTTTAATAAATTTTTCATTAAATAATTTGTAACTATTTTAAGTTCAAATTCACATTAATGCTAAAGTGAAAATATATGATGTCATTTATTAAATTATAAGGCTCTGCAAGGATATTTTAGTAATATTTTTAAATGTTTGCTTTTAAATTTTGTTATTTTTATTTGATGGAATAAACTGTATATAAAGCAATGTTTGCAAAAACTGATGCTGCTATGATGTTATATGTTACAGTGCTATATTCCTTCTTCATGCTTCACCCTGTGCCTGTGATACAAAAATTATTAAAATCCAAATAGAGACTTGTGCTTCCACCCATGGGGGTTGATAGTGATTGAACTTTCACTTCAACTGCAAATAATTTAATCACCTTGAAAATATATGAGATAACTTTGAACTATTACAAAGCATGCAACTTAAGACTATGATCTCAGAGAAGACAGCTAAGTAAGGTGGAATCCAAAATTGTCCTGATTGTCTGCACACAGCTTCCAAATAATCACATAGGGTGAGAATGCCCAAGATCCATGTGCACTTGCTGAATTGAGGAGGAAGAGAGAGGAGTTAGGAGGTGCTTAAGCCACTGAATTTAAGAGGCAGAGTACATGTGCAAGGAAGTTACCTTCTAAAAGAGCTCCTGAAATGTGCATAACTGTTCATTAAAATCTGCTACTAATTGTAAGTTATGCATACATATCGTTAAAATACATAATGCCAAGCAACGAATAATAGCGAATTGCATATTTAGATTCCCAATACTTGCGCAGGACTAGGAGACTAGCCAGAGGGTAGAATATTTATTGAACATCTTTGGCATTGTGTAGAGACTCCCCCAAAATTAGTCTTAAGTGTCGTTATACTTGTCCTAGGGGAGAATTCATGCCTTTTTACACAAAGTGTGTAAGTACCTTTGAAAAGATTAAACTCATTTTGTTCCATTATCCTATACAAAGTATACCTATGTTGACAAATTGGGCAATAAATACACCCCTATGGTAACATTAAAATAAATAGTATGTTGGTGAAATAGTTGCAGAGTTAAAAACTTGAAATTTGATGTGCCACAAGACCTAACTGCTTGCCAGGAAATCCAGCCATCAACAATATGAAATTCACATTGTTTAGTATCCAGTAAAAAAAAAATTATGATTTAAAGGCTGGGTTCAACTTGGACTGTGTATCAGAATCCCTACACTCTCTGTCTCTCTCTCTCACTGTCTAACTCTGCCTGTCAAAAAAAAAAATCCCTACAAATGGCATTTCCATGTAATGCAGGTATCATAAAAGTGATATGATGACTCATATCACTTAATATTTCTGGTAAAAATGAAACTGTGTGGCTTATCTGACCTATAATTGAAAATTCTATCATATTTTTCATTGTCAAAGCAGGCACAAAACGTTTTAATATCAAGATGTGTGGGGAGAGAAAGGGACAGTGGACAGCATAGATGTCACCTCTTAATAAGATGTGCACCAAATATTTGTGAATATAAATAAATGATTTCACTGAATAAGCAATTTTTAATAATTCTATTCAATGTATATTATATTAAATTATTTTTATAATTATAAATCTTAAGATAAAACATAGGCTTTTAATAAAATCACACTATGCAATCTGGCCAAGTATTTCATGAAACAAAAAAAACTGAGTAGACCAAATGCAAACTCTAAAATATCTGTCTGAAGTCAGGCACTAGCACCATTGGGGTGCCCGCATTCCTGAGGGTTTGGTTGGAGTGTTGCCTTCTCTGCTTCCGATCTACCTCCCTGCTAATGCATCTTTGGGATAGGTGTTGATAACACATGCTACCTTTGTGGAAGACTCTGATGGAGTTCTGGGATCCTGGCATTTGGTGAGTAAACCAGCGAAGGAAGAACTCAATCTCGCTCCTCTGTCCTCTCTGTGTGTGTGTGTGTGTGTGTGTGTGTTAAGTAGATGAAAAACTAACACTAGAAACAAAAAATAAAATATTTGTCTACCAGTGTATTTATTACTAAACTAGTAAGTAAAACTGATATAAAGCACTATCTAAGGATAAACTCCTGGATTGCATTAATAGCAGGAGCCTACCATTAAATATGAATTGATAAAGTTAAAATCAATATTCGGTAATTTATTCTTTCAAGTTCCTCCTTTATTAACCAATTAGAGTTTAAGCTGGAGAACACTAGCACAAATGTGTACACATCAAAGAGCTCACAAAAAATATTAAGAAAAAAATGAGGATAAGAGGATGACATGAATGAGGAGTTCCTTTCAGACAGGGTGACCAGGAAGATCCTCACTGAATAGCTGATATGTGAACAAAGACCTACATCAAGTCAGAGAAAACCACACACTATCTGTTGGAGAATCCTGGGACACAGCAAGTTCAAATGCTATGAGGCAAAACAAGAATGAGGAGCTGGTGTTTGGGCATCATTGGTGAGGCCACAGTCTGTGACACCAGCACCCATATGGGCACCAGTTTGTGTCCCGATTGCTCCATTTCCAATCTATATTCCTACTAATATCCTGTGAAAATCAGCAGAAGGTGGCCTAAGTGACTGCATGTCTTCCACCCATGTGGGAGTCCCGGATGAAGCTCCTCGCTCCTGGCTTCTGCCTGGCCCAGCAGTGGATATCCTAGTCATTTGGGGAAGTGAACCAGCAGATGGAAGATCTCTCTCTCTCTCTCTCTCCCTCTCTCTCTCTCTTTCTCTGTGTGTGTGTGTGTCCCTCTCTCTCTCTCTCTCTCTCTCTCGTCTATTTCTTGCCATATGTAATTCTTTTAAAATAAATAAATATATTTTAAAAAGAAAAGAAAAAACCAGTAATGATTATTCCTCTCAGAGGCTAGGATGACAAAAGTATAGCACTGGAGGAGTATGATTTTTTAAAAAAGTTGTTGGAAAGAAGCATATCTGTATGGCCTAAGACTGATAGGAAGACCCTACATGTTTTGAGTATTGGTTTTAAATTATTAGTGTTTTTCACTTTAAAAGAAGGGGGGTCAGGGAAACACACAGAGAAATCTTCCATCCACTTGTTCATGCCCCAAATGCCTCAAAAAGCCAAGGCTGGATCAGGTCAAAGCAGGGAGTAAGGAATTGGAACCAGGTAATGTCAGTGACCAAACTACTAGAACCAAACCACCCCCCCCAACAGAGTCCTCATTACCAGGATGCTGGATTGGACGGGGAATGGCCAGGAATTGACCCAGGGACTCAGATAATATGATACAGACATTCTAAGTGGCCACTTAACTGTTGCACCTATACACATACACAGACACACACAAATACACAGACACAAACACACACAAACACATTTTAAAACAATCACTTTGCTTTCTGCTAAATTCACTAGTTGTCTAAGTTGTAAAAATACAAAATGACCATTACATAAATCATAATTTGCAAATATCCCATTAAACTATTATAATTTATGGCTAATATCTTTGTTCCTTTTTTTTAAAACATATATGTTTAAATTTAAATTTGATAGCTGTCTGGGAAATTATCAAACTAATGAGACATTCCTGTAACCTATAATACAGCAAACATTTCTTTACTCATGTTGATTATATAATGTATGTAACTTGAAATTTGACAGTCTTTATGATTTTCTACATAATTATTTTTCTACTAAAAGGAAAGATGCTGTGCTTATAAATGTTTATTAGTTCTCTAGTAAGAATAATCAATTGACTTCCAAGTATTTGCTTGATGAATCTTTCAACAGACCTACTTCCTCTTTGACAGCATCATTTGTTCATTTGTATGTAAAATTAAACAGGTTGTAGATCCCTTATCTGAAATACTTGAGACCAGAAGTGTCTCAAATATTAGAGGTTTTTAAATTTTGAAGTATTTGTATGTACACATTGTGAGATATCTTGGTAAATATAAGCATATATTTACGTATATGACTGTGTGTATAAATTTATGAAAAATATATATCCATTTTTGCAATCAACCCTAACAGAGAAAATGAAATTCTTATTGAAATAATAAGGTAGATAAATTTATTAAATTACTTTTCATTTCTAGTAATCTAGCATCATTGAAAAGCATCAAATTCCATAATGTCTATTTGTTATTATTTCCCTTATTACAAGTGTCTTATCCAAGGATTTTTATGATGCTTACTATTAACATAATGTAGTCAATATAGTTTTGTTATATAAGCATTTCACAGATCCTGGTTACACTACTGAACTTCCATATTGCTCAACTCTGATGAATCACTAAATAAAAAGTGTATTTTTGAGTTAGTCCAATGATGATATTTTTAAGACTCTAAAATAGTGACCTTTAAAAATTAACATATACTTTTAAAGTGGGGTATAATTCAAATTCCATAAAACTCCTCTTTAATGTGTTCAATTTTTGAATTTATTATATTACTTATTATTAGATTATTTCATCATCTTTGCTCCTACCCCTCCTCCCCAAAATCCTGACACTAAATGTAAGTCACTTTTCACTGCCTCCCATCCCACCAGCCTAAATTAACCATCCTCCATTTTTATTGTTGATTGATTTTTCAATTTTGTACATTTAATATAAACAGAATCATTCCAATATGTGACCTTTAATGATTTCATTCACAAAAATAAAACAATGTCATTCTAAAATCTTTTATACTGTAATAGTTACATATTTTCCAGATTTAACTTGGGAGAGAATAAGGTAAAAAAAAATTTAGTGTCCATTTATATGAGTTATATCATGAGTTGCTATATTTTGGTTATCTGGTCATCAATGAAAAAAGAAGGATCAGCTGGCAACGCGGCTCACTAGGCTAATCCTCTGCCTGCGGCGCCAGCACTCCGGATTCTAGTCCCGGTTGGGGCGCCGGATTCTGTCCCGGTTGCTCCTATTCCAGTCCAGCTCTCTGCTGTGGCCCGGGAGTGCAGTGGAGGATGGCCCAGGTGCTTGGGCCCTGCACCCTCATGGGAGACCAGGAGGAAGCACCTGGCTCCTGGCTTCAGATCCATGCAGTGCGCCAGCCGTAGCGGACATTTGGGGGGTGAAACAACGGAAGGAAGACCTTTCTCTCTGTTTCTCTTTCTCACTGTTTAACTCTGCCTGTAAAAAAAAAAAAAAAAAAGGAAGGAAATAATCTAATAAATTTCTTCCATATGTAGATTGGACACCTTATATAATCACATAACATATTGCACAACAGGTGAAAACAGAGAATATTGTAGAAGAGTAATAACAGATGTAGCAGCATTGAATCTGAACATAAAACCCTGTATACTAAATCTTTGTAGTTGTGCTGATGTATAGATGACTAAGTGTAGCTGGGTGCAAAAATGGACACCAGCACTTTCAGGTCCTTCATTCAGGGTACACTATATATTTCTCCAGTCCTTGACTCTGGAGGCCTTGCTTTAGTGAAAACAGTGCAATGAAAGGGTTTCTGTACAAGTAATAAGTCTTGACGAAAAGATTTGCATGCCTCATTTTGTTGCCATGGTATCCTCTGTGACTCCATACGAACAAGCCTAAGCAAGTCTGCTAGAGG
This sequence comes from Oryctolagus cuniculus, assembly GCF_051225735.1. Lineage (NCBI taxonomy): Eukaryota > Metazoa > Chordata > Mammalia > Lagomorpha > Leporidae > Oryctolagus > Oryctolagus cuniculus. Next base: position 77,518,408 of record NC_142874.1, on the reverse strand, counting down.
AGAAAAGATAATGTTTTGGAGTACACAGTATCCCAGCTGACAGCCAGATAGTCCTCAGCCAACATAACAATTGAGCACAGATGCATAAATGAACCCCAGGTTGGAAGTGTCATTATTTTTCTATCACAAAAACAAAATGCTGTTATTAACACCAATGAGTATGCATCTTGGTGGACATATTTTTTTTTAATTTTATTTAAGTTATACAAGTTTCATGTATTTCATATGTACAGATTTAGGAACACAGTGACACTTACCCCCTACCCTCCCTCCCGCCCAAGCTCCATCTTCCTCCTCCTCCCTCTCACATTCCCACTCTTAATTTTTACAAAGTACTTGAGTTCCTGCCACTCATGTGGGAACCCCAGATGGAGTTCCTGACTCCTGACTTCAGCCTCCCAGCCTGGCTATTGATAACATTTGGAGAGTGAGTCAGTGAATGGATGAATGAATGATATTTTCTCTCTCTCTCCCTCTCTCTCTCCGTCTTTCTCTTTCTTTCACCTTGGATTTCAAATAAGTAAATATTTTAATTATTGAAAAGACTTTTTGCAGATTGTATGTTCTTGTATAGTAAATGAAGTTTGCAATAGTCACATTAAATATAAAGAAATCAGGCATTTTGTCTTAATAAAATTGTAAGGCAATTATTTTCCTTCAAGGACAGGCACACATTATAAAGATTACAAACGGCCAAATGCTGATTTGTAATGTGAAGTAACTGGTGTGGTGATGAGCACTGTTGCTTTCTTTGTGATACAGACTGGATAACATTGTTGGTTGTCCCTCAAAGGTCCTCATATGGGGGACTCAGTCCCCAATCTCATGGTAACAGTTCATGGATGTGTTATTAGTTGAAGACTGAAGACATGATATTATTAATTTATGGCATCTGAAAGTTTGATGGAGTGTCAAGTCTTTAAGTCACTGAGATTTTTTGGAAGTTAATTCTTACAAAATTTTGGGCTACACCTATTAAGTGTGCTTCCTGTGTCTCCTTACTTCTTCACGTATGTGATCCTCCCTGTGCTGTCCTGAAGTCTCACCAGATGCTTGAAATCCAGATCTCTGACTATGAATAGCCAAACTATTAGCCAAAATATACCTGCTTGATTCATAAGAAATTCTCAGGAATTATAGTTAAAGTAATGAAAAGTTGACTAAGACACATCGCATATCTAAATTTTTATAATTTATTTTGTAATATAAGAACAGAATAGTGTAGGTGTTATAAAACCATATTATGCATAATAAAAATAGAACATAGGATGAGACTTCACAAAACTCACAGAAAATGAAACTAAAAGTAGTTTATTTAAGTTAACAATTTTTTTTTTGAAATCCATGCATGGCTTTTAAGATATATGCAGTTCCCACATATAAGGAAAAGAGTTGCATTAAAATAAACTCATGGTTTTAGTTTCATTTTCTATGAAATTTTACTTGAATTACCCTTGTATGAATGGCATTGGAAAATTGAAAGAGCATTTTCTACTATATGCCCTAAAATCTGTTTCCAACTATATGAGCTACAATGCACTACAATTATGAAGTACTTTAGAGCATATATCCTCATTTGTAGTTATAAAATTTCTATTTTCATGGGTTAATACATTTTGAAAAATTTTAAAACTAATATGACATTTCCTAATTTTTTAAAATTTTATTTAAGTTATACAAGGTTCATGTGTTTCATATATACAGATTTAGGAACATATTCTTTCAAGAATAGAAAACAGAGGGAAAAAGTTAGGTACAATTTTCTTTTTGGAGTCAAGTCTGCAATACTATTTAAAGAATATAGCTTACCATGACAATACTAGAATAATATCTGGAAGAGATTATCATAACATTCTTTTATCAAAAAATAAAATGGATTGAAAACTTGTGTTCAAATCTGCAACTGAGGGTTCCTGGGTCATTTGATAGCTGCAAATATGAGCAAATGTGCTTATGTTGACTTTCATCAATTGTTTGAATATTCATATGTGTACTGCACAAAAGGACATTGAAATTACACACATTTTTCTCTTGCTCAATTTGTCTGGTCATGAAAATATCCAGGTTACTAAATAATATGTGTTCCAAAATTCCAGTTTAAAAAAAGATGTTAAAATGCGCATGTTGAAAACAAAACAGAAGTTTGGAACCTCAACTAGAGAAGGTTTTCTTTCATATATTTTATGAAAAATTACTGTTATATATTGCAATTAATACACTTCATTTTGTTCCTGTAGATTCAGGCTGTGTGTAGACATTTTTAATTTATTGAAACACCCTGTGTTACAGCTACAATTATTAATATTTTTAAGCCATAAAATTAGCAATAAGAAAAATCAACATGGGTTAATATCTAAAATCATAATTCTGAATACGTCACAGTTGGTACAAACTTCTGACTTCTATTTCTATTAAACTGTATCTTGAAAATTAAAGTCTACAACATGTTGCCAAGGGCAAAGAAGACTGTGCACCATTTATTTTTGGCAAGAAAAATGGTTTTAATTTCCCTAACACACAACCTTTCTCACAAATTCCCTTCTATAGAACACATCAATCAGAGGGTGTCACTTTTGTGGCAGTCATGATTTGTATTACTGCTGGTGGCTCTCTACTTTGCAGGCCCTCAAATAGGTTCAGTGATGGTCTACAACTGCACAAGAACAAAAATCCATTTCTTATATCCATTTCCTTGGCTCACAACCATTTGATGTTGTCTTTCTGATTCTTTCACTAAAGTTATTGACGATGTTACAAAATGGGCAGTATGAAAATCGAATGCTTTTCATAAGATCTAATAATTAAATGGTAAGAAAAGTCCCACATCTGTAAGCCAAAGAGAAATATTTTATAATAAAGGCCCTGAGGCCATTGGAAATTCTGATTATTGCTTCTGTTAAAAAATATACCTTATAATGTTGCAAATAATGCAAGTGAAGTTACACTAATCTTATGATATTATGATGAATCCTTTGTGGTTCTTATCTTAAATTAATTCACACTTTTCTAAGATAGTAAGTAAATATAGAATTATTTTTGGTTGTACATTGCAATCTTATTTTTTCTTCAGCACTAATTAATCTTGTTTAATGCATTCCTACTTATTAGCTAGCTAAATTGCTATACAACTTTGGATAGCAAGTAAGAGCCCCATTAAATATTTTATTTTGTAAGTTCTTCTTACACCTCTCTCTTTTATAATACTCCCACAACTGGCATTTTTTTTTTTCAGAAATAGAGTACTAAATAAATGTTTTGAAGTACATTATGATAGTCATGAACAACATATTTTAAAAATTCAGGATCAATTAATAATTAATAGTATAAAGAAGCCTATCAGCAGATACAGTTCTTTAATTACTCAGCATGAGAACACAATTGAAGTTCAATCACGTAAAGGAGAAAGACTTAGAAATGGGCAGTGAGCATATAAGAAGATGTTCAGTGCCACTGATTAGCAAGAAATGACAAAGTTGGAATTATTATCAGACACCATTATATGATCACACACTCATGGAATAACCAAAATTTGGAAATTTCAAAGATTGGAAATTTCAACCTTGGCAAGAATAGAATGCAATGTGAACATGCAATGTGAACTTTCTCACATTGGGGCTGAAATTGTAAAATAATACAACTACTTTGGAAAATAGGTTTTTTTTTTTTTTAATTAAAATTAAACTTACACTTACCATAGGATCCAGCAGTTCCTTCTCTCAGCATTTACCTCTGATAAATGACACATAAATTCACAAAAAAACTTACACACAAGTACTCATAGAAGTTATTCTTAATAACAATAAACTCGGTATAACCAGAATATCATTCAGTAGAAGAACAAATAAACAAATTAGCTTTTATCTACAATTTTAAATTTTGTTTAGCAATAAAATTCACAACAAATAAAATCAACATGGATTAATATCTAAAATCATAATGATGAACATGTCAGACAATTAACACAAACTTTCTATTTCAATTTTTATTAAATTATTGAAAAGACAAATCCATGTAGGAAAAATGTATGTGGCATATGACAGTTTTGTGGATTCCTGTGGTGATAAATTATCAGAATGGGGGAAGAATTACATAAAAATGAAATAAATATTCTATGCCTTACTATGCTGAAGGCTGTAGAAACAAAGTGCATATTATTAGTCAAGGTTTTAACTGAACAAAGATGTCTTAGAACTATAAAAAATTTTTGTAGTAAAACGATTTCACTTAAAATGATTGCATCTTAATAAGTTGAGTTTAATGTCAATAACATTCAACCTAACAATTAAATTAGCAGTAAAATCCTAAGCTTTTACAATGGTTCTGGGATTCATTGAGTCATCTTAGGTTAATTTATTTAAACTTTGATGGGTTTTCATAAACCAAAAGAGAACAATTTAGACTACATTATCTCTAGTACACTTATCAGATCCAGGTGTTGAAATCATACATTGTATATTAAAATAATAAAAATGCAATAATAGACAAAGATTATGTTAGCATTTTTAAAGATATTCTATGTAAAGCACTTTATTAGAGGAGAATGACCATTTATCAGTTTCATGTTAAAATTGAAAAAAGTCTTATGAGATTTAAAGTAATAATTTCACAGAGGTTGTCTTTAAATCTTTGTAAAGATGATTAATTTTGGTACTTGGTAATCTGTATGAATTGAATAGGGTGAGTAATGTTTCTGGAGGTAAAATAAAATAGGAAATATTTGGGGACATTGACAACATGTTTATTTGATCAGTATAATAGTTAAATCTACCCCAAGCAAAATATGGTGGACACATGTTCTGGGTATTAATTTTTAGGAATATAAATATAAATATAAATATAAATAAATCATGAAAACTAACTTCAGATTTCCAAGTTAGTGGCCTAGCAACAGGATGATATGAGTCACACTGGGCAAAACATAGTTGAAAAGGAGAGAAGATACACACCAGACATAGAGCCATGGGAAATTCATGATGGGAAGCCCAGGAGGCCAACACAGACCGGGCATGTCCACGCTGATAAAGCAAAAAAGAAAGAGAAGCAGCAGAGATGCAGCGGAGGCAGGGATTGGGCACCGGTGCCAGCCCACAACAAACCATGTTAGATGAGAAATTGTGGTTCCAAAGAGCTGCAGATGGCAGTGAGAGGATTAGATTGGTGGACTACTTTTGAAGTTCCACATGGCGAAAAAAAAAAGGAAGGTAGAGAAAAGCAAACAGAGAGGTCAGGCACTGTTCCCACCTCTCCCACTTAGACCTGCAGCTGGTTGGGACAAACCATCTTGAATGTTTACATTTTTGAATGTAAGCCTTAGCCTCCCAACCACACACCCATCAATTGTGGGGGTCACCCCACCACAACCTCCATCTAGGAATGAGGTCCACAACATTTCATGAGAATTTTTTCTCCAGCAGACAAGCTGTACAACAAGCAAAAGTCCTGAATATAGAAAATTGGAGCCCGTTTCATCAACCATTGGGAAGCAAGCTGGGTCTCAGTAGGCAGGGCTAAGTGCACAAGAGCTCATTCCTACCCCCACCATGATTGACTAGTGAGCAGGATTCCAGTAGATGGAAAGCTCTGTGCTTCCATTTGAAATGTACAAACATAGCAGCTCATAACAGAGAGAAACCTTTCAAGAGAAATTCCACACACAAATTCTGAAAAACAAAGCAAAAAACCCTAAATAAGAATCAGGAAGATTTTTTAAGCCCACCAAAGGAATACTACTACTCTTCAATAATAGAAGGTAAAGATGAAGAGATTGAGGATATGCCAGAAATGGAATTCAGAAAATTAATCATCAGATTACCTAGAAGTACTCAGAAGCAAATTAACCATCTAAATAAAAAAATGCTCACAAGAAATTGAGATATTAAAAAGAAGTCAGAATGAAATACCAGAAATGAAAAATTCAATATATCAAATAAAAATGCAGTATAAAGCCTTAACAACAGGATAGGTGAGACAGAAGAAAGGATATCAGACCTAGAAGACAAATTTCTGGATATATTATAATCAGAGCAAAAAAAAAAAAAAAAACACAGTTGGAGAACTACAAGATACTATGGAACAACCCAACATAAGGATCCTAGGAGTTCCAGAAGGCATGGAAAGAGAGAAAGGATTAGAATATCTTCTTTTTTGCCTTTTTTTTTTCTTTTTGACAGGCAGAGTGCACAATGGGAGAGAGAGACAGAGAGAAAGGGCTTCCTTTGCCGTTGGTTCACCCTCCAATGGCCGCCGCCGCCAGCGCGCTGTGGCTGGCGCACCGCGCTGATCCGATGGCAGGAGCCAGGTACTTATCCTGGTCTCCCATGGGGTGCTGGGCCCAAGTACTTGGGCCATCCTCCACTGCACTCCCTGGCCACAGCAGAGAGCTGGCCTGGAAGAGGGGCAACCAGGACAGAATCCGGCACCCTGACCAGGACTAGAACCCGGTGTGCCGGCGCCACAAGGCGGAGGATTAGCCTAGTGAGCTGTGGCGCCAGCCTAGAATGTCTTCTTAATGAAATAGTAACAGAAAACCTCCCCAATCTTAAAAAAAAAAAAAATGGTACATCTAAGTATAAGGGGTACACAGAACTCCCAATAGACATAACTAGAAAATCAGTTAATGTGATACATCACATCAACAAACTGCAGAATAAAAAACATATGATTATCTAATAGATGCAGAGAAAACATTTAATATAATACAACATCCTTTCATGATGAATACCTTAAGCAACTTCGGTATAGAAGGAACATTAATCAAGGCAATTTATGAAAAACCTATCACCAACACCTAATTGAATATGAAATACTTGAAAGCCTTGCCCCTAAGATCTGGAACCAGATAAAGATGCCCATTCTCACCATTGCTTCTTAATGTAGTCATGAAAGTTCTAGGAAGAGACATTAGACAAGAAGAAGAAATCAAAGGGATTTAAGTCGGGAAAGAGTAGGTCAAACTATCCCTACTTGCAGATGACATGATTCTATATATAAGGGATTCAAAAGACTCCACCAAGAGAATATTGGAACTCATAGAAGTGTTTGGCAAAGTAGCAAGATAAAAAATCAATACACAAAAAAGAGCAACCTTGGTATACACAGATAATGCCACGGCTAAGAAAGAACTTCTAAGATCAATCCCATTCACAATAGCTGCAAAAAATATCAAATACCTTGGTATAAACTTAACCAGGGATGTCAAAGACCTCTATGATGAGAATTAAAAAACATTATAGAAAGAAATAGAAGAAGATACGAAAAATGGAAAAAACTTCCATGTTCATGGGTTGGACTAATCAATATCATCAAAATGTTCATTCTTCTAAAAACAATTTACAGAATCAATGCAATCAAAATACCAAAGACAGTCTTCTCAGATCTAGAAAAAATGATGCTGAAATTCATTTGGAAACACAGGAAACCCTGAATAGCTAAAACAATCTTATGCCACAAAATCAAAGCTGGAGGCATCATAATACCAGATTTCAAGACATACTAAAAGGCAGTTATAATAACAACAGTCTGGTACTGGTACAAAAACAGATGGATGGACAAATGGAGCAGAATAGAAATGCTAGAAATCAATCCAAACATATATAACCAACTTATATTCTACCAAGGAGCTAAAACCATTCACTAGAGCAAAGGCAGTCTTCAACAAACGGTACTGGGAAAACTGGATTTCCACATGCAGAAGTATGAAGCAGGACCTCTACCTTACACCTTACACAAAAATCCATTGAAAATAGATTGAAGACCTAATTCTATGATGTAATATCATCAAATATTTAGAGAGCATTGGGGAAGCCCTGCAAGACATTGGCATAGGCAAAGACTTCTTGGAAAAAACCCCAGATGGACAAGAAATCAAAGCAAAAAAGGACAAATAGAATTACATCAAATTGAGAAGCTTCTGTACTGCAAAAGAAATAGGATAGTAAAAAGGTAACCAACAGAATGGAAGAAATTATTCACAAACTATGTAACAGATAAAGAATTAATAATCAGAATATAGAGAGATCAAGAGACTCCACAACAACAAAACAAACAACCCAATTAGGACATGGGCAAAGAACTTAAATAGACATTTTTCAGAACCAGAAAAACAAATGGCCAACAGATATATGAAAAAATGCTCAGGATCACTAGCTCTCAGGGAAATGAAAATCCAAACCACATTGAGGGGTCACCTCACCCCAGTTAGAATGGCATTCAAACAGAAATCAAGAAACAACAAATGTTGGTGAGGATGTGGAGAAAAAGATACCCTAATCCACTGTTGATGGAAATGTAAACTGGTAAGTTCACAATGGTAGGTAGACAGCTTGGAGATACCTCAGAAATCTGAATATAGTCCTACCATATGACCCAGCCATCCACTTTGATAACTAACAGAACACCTAAAAGGAAACCTGAAAAACTGAAATTGACAGTTTGAAAAGTAATGACTTGAACAGCTCTTTTCGTGACTGTTGAGGAATGGTTCTATTTTTCTTTTCTTTTCTTTTCTTTTCTTTTCTTTTCTTTTCTTTTCTTTTCTTTTCTTTCTTTTCTTTTCTTTTCTTTTCTTTCTTTTCTTTTCTTTCTTTTCTTTTTAAATTCTTTTCCTTTCTTAATACCAATGGTTGAACTCTTTACCTAATATAGAACTAATCATATGTGTAAAAAATCAATTGAAAAATAGGAGACAGGGAGGAAGAAGTGGGGAGAGAAAGGGTGTGGAAGGGCTGGTATGGTGAGAAGAAACACTATATTCCTAAAGATGTACTTATGTAATGTAGACTCATTAAATAAAAGAATTCTAAAGAAAAAGAAAGAAAGCAATGAAGTGGAATTAAAAAAAAATAAAAACTTACTTCATTACTTTGAATTCAAAATTTCTGTGGAGCAATTTTAGTAACACATGTGAAATATTTTTCCAAAGTGTTTTCTTTGATCTAATAAGTGATAACCTTCACTCATTGATGCAAAAATTTACATTTTTATTTACCTTAAAAATAATATCTAAAAACTGGAAACCAAGATGTATATTAGTTTCCAGATTTCTAGTGTTATGATTATTAATAACCCTATTGGGCAAGAGCATTCACATCTTAATTATATTATTGCCTACAAATTTTCTAACAAAATATGTTTCTCATATGTTAAATTAACTTCCTCCTAGTGATGTAATATTTCCTTTGGTTAAAACTATTACCTGTCTTTGGAACTGAATTTTGACCATATTTTTTTTCCTAAGAAGAGAGTGGGTCCCATCCTTTTATCCCTTCATTGTTTTTGAGTCATTGATTTGCATTAATGACACAGCGATTGGAATCCACTTAAAGCTATGGATATCCTCACTGTGTCATCCCAGTACTGATTTCCTTGCTTCTCTCTCTAGCATTTTCGTCAGGTTTTATAAATTGTACTTGCAGTCAGATAGTAATAACTCTTCAGTTTTGTAAATAAAAATGACTTCTTAGGCCGGCACCGCGGCTCAATAGGTTAATCCTCCGCCTGCGGCACCAGCACCCCCGGTTCTAGTCCCAGTCAGGGCACTGGATTCTGTCCCAGTTGCTCCTCTTCCAGTCCAGCTCTCTGCTGTGGCCCGGGAGTGCAGTGGAGGATGCCCAAGTGCTTGGGTCCTGCACCCACGTGGGAGACCAGGAGAAGCACCTGGCTCCTGGCTTCATTTCAGTGTGGTACGCCGGCCGCAGCAGCCATTAAGGGTGAACCAATGGAAAAGGAAGACCTTTCTCTCTGTCTCTCTCTCTCTCACTGTCCACTCGGCCTGTCAAAAAAAAAAAATGACTTCTTAGAGCTTTAGAGTATTTTTCTCTTGTGTGACACAGCTATGTACATTCTGGGATAAGGAATTTTAAATAGCAGTGTTACACTCCTGTGATCAGATAAGCTGGACAATGTTGTGCTTAGATTTAGTTTATTCTCCTTTGCCAGACCCTGTAATATGCCAATGTTCCATCTCTCTGCTTGTGCTGTTAGCCAATTAAAATAGTAAATTTCAACTATAAACATTGGTGAAATACTTTGTCATGTCAATTATACAATGCTTAAGAACAAAATTAACAAAGGACATGCAGGAACTATATACTGAAAACAGCAAAATTATATTCATGGAATAGATTGAACCATGGATTTAATGAGATTTTTTTTTCTTTTTTTTAACTTTTATTTAATGAATATAAATTTCCAAAGTACAGCTTATGGATTACAATGCCTTCCCACCCCATAACTTTCCTCCCACCCGCAACCCTCTCCTTTCCCTCTCCCTTCCCCTTTCTATTCAAATCAAGATTCATTTTCGATTCTCTTTATATACAGAGGATCAGTTTAGCATATATTAAGTAAAAATTTCAACAGTTTGCACCCACATAGAAACACAAAGTGAAAAATACTGTTTGAGTACTAGTCATAGCATTAAATCTCAATGTACAGCACATTAAGGACAGAGATCCTACAGGAGGAGTAAGTGCACAGTGACTCCTGTTGTTGACTTAACAAATTGACACTCTTGTTTATGGCATCAGTAATCCCCCTAGGCTCTTGTCATGAGCTGCCAAGGCTATGGAAGCCCCCTGAGTTCACCGACTCTGATCATATTTAGACAAGGCCATGGTCAAAGTAGAAGTTCTCTCCTCCCTTCAGAGAAAGGTGCCTCCTTCTTTGATGACCTGTTCTTTTCACTGGGATCTCACTCGCAGAGATCTTTCATTTAGGGTTTTTTGTTTGTTTGTTTGTTTGTTTTGTTTTCTTTTGTTTTGTTTTGTTTTTTGTTTATATAAAGTGAACAAATTTCATATATACATTTTTAAGAGTATGATGATACTTCCCACACTACCCTCCTTCCTTCACTTTCTCCCACCCTCATTCCCCCTTCCTTTCTTATAAATCCTTTAATTTTAGCAAGGAATATATAGCCTCAGTGACCACAATCACAATGTAAACAACAAGATTATCTTAGAGAGTACCATTAATTAAAGATAATAATTGGGAAAGGGAAGATTTCTGGTAAAAATATATTGTTGGATGTTTTGATCACTACTACTTATTTTTAAAATTTTAGTGCAAAAAATGGTACTAGAGGGTTGTGTGTATTCAAAGTATCTTTTTAGAATTGTACTCTTGAAATAAGTGAAATCATCTTTATATTAATAACAATTTAAAAAACAAATCTAACTAGTTTTTGATTTGCAGAAATTTATTGACATCTGGGAGATGTTTACTCTTCTCTCCCATGATCATCCAACCAGCTGTCTTTCAAATGGTAGCATATCACTGCTGTCACCAAAGCCCTTCATGTTTCCATGGTTAGAGCACACAAGGTTCAGGACCTGTGCTTCACCAAATGTCAGTTCTTAATCCTTTGCTTCAAGACTTTTTTCTTCATGGACTGGAGCCAAGCTGACATTTCACACCTTTAAGTAAAAGGTCTCCAAATTCTGCACCTGAAAATAAGTTATTTCTTTAGACATCATTTCCTAATGGTTGAATTCTATTCATGTTGTTTACAGTACTTAATATTGCTTCCCAAAAGCTTCTGTCCACAGGATTTAACAAGGCAACACTCACTGAAAATAAACATAATAAAGTAGGGGCCGGCACTGTGGCGTAACGGGTAAAGCTGTCACGTGCAGTGGGGCATCCCTGCTCCACTTCTGATCCAGCTCTCTGCTATGGCCTGGGAAAGCAATAGAAGATGGCCCAAGTCCTTGGGCTCCTGCACCCATGTGGGAAGACCCAGAAGAAACTCCTGGCTCCTGGCTTCAGATCAGCGCAGCTCCAATCGTTGTGGCCAGTTGGGGCGTGAACCAGCAGATGGAAGACGTCTCTTTCTCTCTCTCTTTGCCTCTCTTTATCTCTCTGTGTAACTCCGTCTTTCAAATAAATAAATAAATAAATAAATCTTTAAAAAAACACAGATAATAAAGCTACATTTTGGGACTGGCACTATGGTGTAGTAGGCAAACCTTCCACCTGCTGCATGGCATCCCATGTGGGCACCAGTTCGAGTTCCATCTGCTCCTCTTCTGAGCCAGCTCTCTGCTGTGCTCTGGGAAAGCAGTTGAAAGGGTTTTGGTCCCTGCACCTGCATGGGAGACCTGCACGGAACTCCTGGCTCCCGGCTCCTGGCTCCTGGCTTCAGATCGGAGTCCATTTGGGGAGTGAACCGGCGGATAGAAGCCCTTTCTTTCTGTCTCTCACTTTCTTTATCTGTACCTCTGACTCTCAAATAAAAAAATAAATTAAAAAAAAAAAAAAAACAAAAACAATTACGGCTGAAAATGCCTAGCACTCTGCCAGGCATATGGCCAGTATTTTGATCCAGAGCCTTAGAGAAGCTGACTTCAACATGGGATCAAAGTGCTCAGGAAATCTATGAGAAGAAATATCAGAGAGAGACAATTGAGAAATACCTGGGATAGCAGGAGAGCATGGCCCAAGTGCTTGGCCTGTGCACCCACATGGTAAACCTGGAAGCTCCTGGCTCCTGGCTTCAGATTGGCCGAGCCCTGGCTGCTGCAGCCGTCTAGGGAGTATATCAGTGGATGGAAGATCTCTTTTTTACTAGATGTCAATATTTTCTGTATATATACTAAGAATAAAAACAATTCTGACCTTAATAATGATTCCTATAAAGCCCTCCTCAACCCCATTCCCAGCTCTCATCAAGCGATAATGATTTCATACATATGGGTATTACAAATTGCTTTTTTTTTTTTTTTTTTGGACAGGCAGAGTGGACAGTGAGAGAGAGAGAGACAGAGAGAAAGGTCTTCCTTTTCCATTGGTTCACCCTCCAATGGCCGCTGCAGCCGGCGCAGCACGCTGATCCGAAGGCAGGAGCCAGGTGCTTCTCCTGGTCTCCCATGGGATGCAGGGCCCAAGCACTTGGGCCATCCTCCACTGCACTCCCGGGCCACAGCAGAGAGCTGGCCTGGAAGGGGGGCAACTGGGACAGAATCCGGCACCCCGACCAGGACTAGAACCTGGTGTGCTGGCCCTGCAGGCGGAGGATTAGCCTATTGAGCCGTAGTGCCGGCCTACAAATTGCTTTCAAAAATTTCATGTCATTAAATCTGTATACACAACATATGCAACATTTATACATACTTTATTTATAAGATTTATTTATTTTCTCAAAATAATTGGCCAATTATCTCCAAAAATGTCAAAGACCTGAAAGCTACAGCAAAGCTAAGGAACTAATGGAAAAAGCCATGACAATAAAATGCAATGTAAGAGCCTTAGTTGTATCTAAGAATCAAGTTTGACACGAGTGAGACAAATAGTAAAGCGCACATAATGTCCATAGACCAGGTAATAGTATTTCACCAACGTTCATGTCCACGTTTTGATAACTGCATACGGGAGGTATAAGTAACGAGTTAATAGTAAACAAATTGGATGAAGGATACATAAGAATTTTGTGTCGTATTGGATATTTGTGTGTCTTCTTTAAATAATGTCTAGTCAAACCCTTTGCCTTTGTTTAACTAAATTATTTTTCTTTTATTTGTTCCAAGATTCAAAGTTCATTTTTGAATGAAACTTTATTTCCATTCAAAAGGCAGAGTGAAGAGCAAGGAGGCACACATACACACAAAGGGTGGAGGAAGTTCACTCTATATATACCACAATATGTACACCTTCTGTATTTGCTTCTATGTTACCCATTATCTTAACGATATTTACGCATATGTGTGGTCTCAAAAATCAGCACAGTTTCTTCATTTGCTTGATAGTATCAGCAGCATCCTACTTGTTCCAAACACTTGGAATCTCAGCATCTCTATACCGAAATATGTGTCTTCTGTATCAGCAGAGGCAAAGTCCTATATATTTAGGCAACTAGTCTGTTAAAATCTAGATTTGGCCAGAATTTGGACTCTAGTTCATAAGGAAGAAAAGGATATTAAAATACTTATTGAACTGCATAGTTATTTAAGTTGATTTTGCAATTAGCATTTTTGCTGACTGCAATGAAAGATGTTAAATTTTTGTTGAATAACTTCTGCAATTCAGGCCAGAAAAACACCATTTTTTATTAAATATAGTGATTGCTTCTCAGTTTCTCTTTGTTTATTTACTAACTTTTTATTTACTTGAAAGGGGGAGAGAGAAAGAGAGAGAGAGGCTTCTATACACTAGTTCACTTCCAAGTGTGTGCAACAACTAGAACTGTATAAAGCCATAGTCAGGAGCTCAGAACCCATCCACATATCCCAGTTGAGTGGCAACAATCCAAGTGTTTAAGCCATTATCAACAGCCTCCAAGGATCCAGCAAGAAACTGGGTTGAAGCAGAGGTAGGAGTTGCTCCCAGGTACTGTAGACATGGGATGCAGGTGACAACTGACAGCTTAACCCACTAAATGCTTGCACTGCCTTCTCATTTTTTTCAGTGCCCCCTTAGTAACTCTGAAAGAACCACTGTGCTCTCATTTCTGTGATTCGCTCTACAAAATGATGATTAACACCCATTGTTTCATGATTTTTTTTCCCATTCCTGGAACAAACTTCTTAAGGGAGATGATTTTAATAAAGTCACACAAAAATCATATTTTTATGTAGCTGCTGAAATTACTCATAAATTTTTCACTCTCTCAGCAGGCCAGTGCTGTGATCAAATTTGTCTCTTTGTATCATTCTCTCACAGGTATCATTATTGTAAACAGCTAAATCACTGGTGCCAATTTCCAATCCAGGGCAGGCCCATATGACACTTGTTTCAGACTACGATCTACAGTGGTATATGATTAAAATTACCAAAAAGGATGTGATTACCAGAACTTGCCTTCTGTTTTGTTTTTACCATTAGCTCCCCCTGACCTACTTATAATTTATTTTAAATGGTGTATTGCCTTAATTTAAACTTAATTTTATAAATTGTTTTGCTGCTTTTTCTGGAATGAAAAACTAACAAAAATTTTTTAACTGTATGTAAGTGAAGTGAGTATTTGAACTCGGCCCAAGCACTAAGTGAGATTTTATAAGGGATACCTAATGCAGTATTAAAAATCTTTCCTTATTGCCATTCTTAGAAAAAGAAAATTTGCAAATTCAGCAAAAACTGACTTTTAACCTTTGAATTATTAACCTTAACATATGATTGTACACAGATTAAATACAAATTAAATGCCTACTTTGGAAATAATGGAATCTAAATATAAAAATAAAATCTGAACCACAACACAATTTATGAAATGCATTACAGTTTTTACCCCAGAGACGACAGTCATTTCATTGGATCATTAATTTTTATTTCCAAATCTATTATATGTATGCAATGTGAGTTTCCTGGGAAAAAAGAGTTTCTATCTCAAGTGATGATATTAGCAAAAGAATGCTGATTTAGTTTCCTCCCCTTATTTACTAAGATGTCTGTTATGTTTTCATTGCTAATGCTATTTATCATTTTGCGTGTGTATGTGTGTTTGTTTCCTTCTGATCTTACATGACCCAAGTTTATATTGGTATTCAGGGGCCTCAAACATTGTAGCAGCTCCTGCAATGGACTTCCATTGAAGTTTTATGCTTTTATAAGGGAGAGTTTCCAGCAACATAAGCAGAAGACTGAAAAAGTATTTTCCAATCATTAGAAGCCAAATAATAGATTTAGGCATTATAGGTAGCATTCATCTACTTCTTTTCTATTTTCTTCTGAATATCAAAAATATCTTGAAAAATTCATGTAAACAAATCTTAAAGATAAGTTTTAGTTGATACATAAATGATATTAATAGATGGCTTGTTACTGGAGCTGACGCTGTGACTCATTTGGTTAATCTTCTGCCTGCGGTGCCAGCATCCCATATGGGCGCCGGGTTCTAGTCCCAGTTGTTCCTCTTCCAATTCAACTCTCTTCTGTGGCCTGGGAGGGCAGTAGAGGATGGCCCAGGTCCCTGGGCTCCTGCACCCATGTGGGAGACCAGGAAGAGGCACCTGGCTCCTGGCTTTGGATCAGTGCAGCACAGGCTGTGGATGCCAATTGGGGAGTGAACCAACAGAAGGAAGACCTTTCTCTCTGTCTCTCTCTCTCTCTCACTGTCTATAACTCTACCTGTCAAACAAAGATGGCTTGTTACATAGGAAAATGTTTAATCATGAATTCAAATATATTTTTAGAAAAAATGTTTATATTGTTTTTCCAAGTCATTTTTATAGCATGCAACATTCTTTAAATTGAATAATTAGCCAAATTTCATTAACCATAACCAAAATTCATAAAATGTGTACTAATTATAAAACAGATAAGTCATCACATTAGGCTAATGAAGTGAAAAAATAAAATTTGGAAAAATTTTAAAAATTACAGTTGAAATATACTTTTGGTTATTCTATGAAACTGAATGCATAAAAGCAAATTTTCCCTTAAAAAATAAAGCCTTCAAGTATTATGCAGAAGTCATTAGCAGTGAGCATGTGGCCCAGCAGGTCCAGTCACCATTTGGAATGCCCACAGGCCTCTTGGACACCCACATCCCATATTGGAGGGCTTGGGACCAAGTCTAGACTGCAGTTTCCAGCCAGTGGATAATGACTTACGTACTCAGTATTCCACTACCCATATGGGTATCCAAGCTCCTTTTTTCCTGGCCCATCCCTTACATGTGGACATTTGGGTAGTGAACCAGTACATAGAAGATCTCTCTCTCTCTCTCTCTCTTTCTCTCTTTCATCTATCTTCTATCTCTGTCTTGTTTTCTCTCTGTGTTTTCCTATCTACACTGTGATTTTCAAATAAATCTTTGTTTAAAAAAATATCTTCTGAGTCTGTAAGAGATACAAATCAGTGCAATAGAAATGCCATGAAAACATGGCTGAATCAACATGGATTCATCATGGACTGATACTGTGCCACAGTGAGTTAAGCAGCTGCCTGCTGTGGCTGCATACCATATGGACACCAGTTCAAGTCCCAGCCGCTGCATTTCTTAACCAATTCCTTGCTAATATGCCTAGGAAAGGAGCAGAAGATGGCTCAAATCCCTGGGTCCCACCCACTCACACGGGAGAACCAGAAGAGGATCCTGGTTTTGGGCCTCACCCTGCCCCAGTCATTGCATTCATTTTGGGAGTGAACCAGCAGAGGGGAGATGTCTCTCTCTGTCTCTCCTTCTTTCTCTGTAACTCTGCCTTTCAAATAAATAAATAAATCTTTAAAAAATATGTATTCCTCATTTAATTCTTGCTACTTCTGAGACATGCAAAGTGTTACTTTTGTTAAAAGTATTGTTGTCCGGCTCTGAGGCTCACTTGGCTAATCCTCCACCTGTGGCACCAGCACCCTGGGTTCTAATCCGGGTTGGGGTGCCTGGTACTAGTCCTAGTTGCTCCTCTTCCAGTACAGCTCTCTGCTGTGGCCCGGGAGGGCAGTGGAGGATGGCCCAAGTGCTTGGGTCTCTGCACCCGCATGGGAGACCAGGAGGAAGCACCTGCCTCCTGGCTTCGGATTGGCAAAGCGCAGGCCATAGCGGCCATTAGGGGAGTGAACCAATGGAAGGAAGACTTTTCTCTGTCTCTCTTTCGCTGTCTATAACTCTCTCTGTCTCTCTCTCTCACTGTCTAACTCTGCCTGTCAGAAGAAAAAAAAAGTATTGTTTCAGCTATTATTGAGTACAGCATGTATTTTAAAATGTGTGCATGTAAATTCATACATAAAATAAACATTATGAATATGAATACCTTGTCTTTTGTATGAATGATTCTGATTTTCTCTGTCAATATATAAGAACCTGAAAATAACCAATGAATTTGAAAAATCAAATGCAAAAGAGAGATATGACTGCTACTTAGGAACACAGGTGGAATGATTGACAAGGAGTGTATTCGGAGAAACACTGTAACCAGTCCAACAGGATAGAGGTTACAGAGGGGCTCAGGAAGGCATACCAAGAATCTGAAACAGTTGGTTGGCTTGAGCTTGTTTTCCAGGAACTTATCACACAGCGTTGTACTCAGAGCCAGACCACTACAAATAAAGCAAGCTGCAGGTCAGCAGCTTGTCAGAGCTTGAACATAAAATGTATAACGAAGCATATCTCAAGCAAGAAGGTCCTCCTGTTTAGCTTCTCTATATTCTGAATACTTTCCTGACCCTTGCTATAAAAATGCCAGCAAATGGCTTGTTGGGAGTCAGTTAATTTAGGTATTTATACCTTCTGATTGTCTTTCATACATGGCAGAAGTCAGTAAAGTTTTCCTTCGGGCAACTTTGTATTGTGTCTAATTATTTAGTGACACCGCAAATGAATGTACCCTTCGTACCTGCTAACACCATATTTCAATCACATCAGCAAACATCACATATACTTTGCTGTATTAGTCAGCTCTTGCTGCCATAACAAACTACCATAGAGTAGGTGGCTTAAACGATAGAAATTTGTTTTCTCACAATCCTGGAGGCTGGCTTCTGGACATCCTTTTTCTCTCTGTGTCCTCACATGGCACAAAGAAAGAGCTCTGGTGGCTCTTCCTCTTAGAGGCATCAGTACTACTGGGTCTAAGCTCTTCCTCATTTAACCTTGCTCATTTCTCAAAAAGGCCTATCTTCTACCCGGTCACATAGGAAATTAGGTATTCAACATATAAGTGTGTGAATGAGGGGAAGGGCACAGTTCACTCCAGAGTGTCCATCCTTCAGATGGCGTGCTTGAAGTTGTCTGCAAACCTGTCTAAGACTAACACTAGGAAACTTCAAAAAACTTGTGGAAAAAATCAATTAAATAATTATGTGGACTTTCCATGAACTTTTCCAAGCAATTTCACGTAATCAAATCTCAATTCCCTTCTGAAAATTTCACATAATAAATACAACTGTTACCATCTGAATTAATGTTGACACATGGTAGCTCCTTAAAACTAGAAAATCATTATGATACAATTGTAAAAATGGTACTTCACAGTACATTGGTTAATATTTAAAGCAATTAAAAACAAAAGTAACTAGTTTCCAGCTACTTCAGTTCTTTTGCTTCTGTTAGAAGCATAGTTTGCTATTTGTAATATTTTTATTTTTGTAGTATAGTAATGGATTAATGTAGAAATATATAGGCATCAATATTTTTTCAATTCAGTGTTTAAAATATATGTGAATACAATATATGGCCAGATGCACACATGCACACAAATGTACCTCTCTGTGTATATCCTGACAAATATAAAAAAAACTTTGAAAATATATATTTATTTGAAAGACAGAAAGAGAAGTATATATATATATATATATATATATACTAGATATATATATAGATAACTAGACAGAAACAGACACACAAACACACACACAGTTTCCATTCACTGGTTTAATTCCCAAATGCTTACAACAGCAAGACTGGACCAGGCAGAAGCCAGGAACCAGGTACTCAACACCAATCTACCACAAATGTGTCAGGAACCCAATTACTAAATCCATAATATACTACCTCCCAGAGTCTACATCAGCAGTAAGCTCAAATCATATATCAGAGGCAGGCATTGAACCCAGGTACTCTGACTTGGGATATGGGTATCCATCTGGAATCTTAGCCTCTAGGTCAAATGCCTATCCAGTCACTGAGAATTTAAAGCCTTGATAACATTTGAAAAAACATAATAGGAAAAAAAATCACTGACAAGTCATTTAGATATACATAGATGAATTTTTTTTTTTTTCAAATAATCGCAGCAGTGTATAGGAAGGTTAATTCATTCCAGGTTAGTTAGGTTTATTCTAGGAATGCAAGAATAGTTTCTTGTTTGAATCTCAAAAGAAGTTTTCTTCATACATGTAAAGAAAGTTAATGAGGCCTGCGCTGTGGCTCACTAGGCTAATCCTCCGACTTTGGTGCCAGTACCCTGGGTTCTAGTTCTGGTTAGGGTGCCAGGTTCTGTCCCGATTGCTCCTCTTCCAGTCCAGCTCTCTGCTGTGGCCTGCAAGTGCAGTGGAGGAGTGCTTGGGTCCTGCACCCGCATGGGAGACCAGTGGGAGGCACCTGGCTCCTGGCTTCGGATCCATGCAGTGCGCCGGCCATGGGTGGCCATTTGGGGGGTGAACCAACAGAAGGAAGACCTTTCTCTCTGTCTCTCTCTCTCACTGTCTAACTCTGCCTGTCAAAGAAAGAAAGAAAGAACGAACAAAAGAACGAAAGTTAATGAATATTGTAATAGATATAGAGAAATGATAAATCAACATCCGCTGTGGCATAGCGGGTAAGGCTACCACCCGCAGTTCAGCCATCTTCTGTAGCACAAAGGAAACAATCAACAGAATGAAGAGACAAGCGTTACACTGGGAGAAAATATTTGCAACCTATCCAAGTGACGTGGGGTTAATAGCTAGAATATATAAGAGATTCAAACAATGCAACAACCAGATACAAAATTATCTCATTTTGAAATTTGGCAAAAGTTCAAAAAATGCATTTATCAGATAAAGACAGGCTAATATGTATGTGAACTCAGTCTCACTGATCATCGGGAGAATGTAAATGGAAACTGCCAAGACATATGAGCCTACTTCCATAAGAATGCCTAGTATCAAAAGACAGGAAAATAACAAGTGGTGCTAAGAGTGAAGAAATGGGAACCCTTAACACTTCTGGTGGGAATGTAAATTAGTACATCTACTTTGAAAAATAGTATAGAGATTCCTTAACAACTTAAAAATAAATCCAGAATACTATATATATATATATACATATATATATTTATGTTTATATATTATATTTAAATACTTGATATATATTTTTCTATTATATATATATATGTATATAATTAGGTATAGTAGGCCAGTCACATATAGACAAATGCCACATATTCTCCACATTTGTGGAAGCAAAAGCAAAATGAGTTGATCATATAGAAGTACAGAGTAACCTAGAGGTCACTAGAGTCTAAGAAATGTGGAATGCACAATTAAAGGTAGGATAATAGTACAGATAATTAGAGAGTTAAATGGGGAAATGAGTTCTAATCATTTATAACATGGTCTTTTTCTATTATACTTTTTAAAATTATTAGGCAAGAGTTGAAGATTTTCAAAACATAGAAAATACAATATTCAAAAGGATGAAAATATTAATTGCCCTGATTTGATCATTACCAAATGTATTCATGTATCAAATTACAATACTGTATCCCATTAATAAGTACAAATATGTGCAATTTAAATAAAAATTTTTAAAAAAACTGAAAAGACAAAGAAGACAACTAATTCAGATGACTTTTAATTACACTGATAAAGGTTATGTACTGAATGTTCTATAACATTCTTTTATTTTGCTCTACAGTTCATTCACTCTGTTATTCCTTCTATAGTTATGAGAAACACAATGTAAAAAACAACTATTGTTGAAAATTTACAAGATATCAGAAGAAAGCTACTGAAAACATCAGATACCAATAATTATATGGTGAGGACCGCTAAGCAACCTGGAGAATCTTATTCAAAATCTTGCCTTTGAGATGCTGGTTAGCTTAATCATGACTTTCAAATTCTTAAGCCAAATATGCCATAACTTAATTTATTTAGTCATTGTGGGAGTTTTTTCTTTTGTGACCACATGATACTTCAAAATATTAGCAACTAAAACATTTTCAAAACTGGTTATACATTCTAAGATGATACCTGAGCAACTTTTTGAAGATCAATTTAAACCTAATATACAAATAAATTACACTCAGTCAATTTTCTGATTACTTTATTTTGAATCTAATTTTCAATTTCATGCCTGATTATATAAATATTTTCAAATTACATACTGAAGGTATGCCATATTAAGTTTGTGAAAATCAAACCAATTATTAGCACATTTCACATGCTCCAGTGGCATTGCCTTTTCACATGGAAGATAATAGGACTTTTTAATTTAATCAAAGAAACTGGTTTCATTCCATTTTAGAAACTATGATCTCTGGTGCATAAAATCAAATTGCCCATTCTTCTTAATTCATTGCCTTTGTGGTCAGACTTTGGTTTTTATGAGTTTTATTTTTTATCTTAAACACACAGCCAATCCTATCAAGCTCCCACCAACTGAAATGCTCCTGTTGCTTTAGTGTAAAGCCGTCCAATTAACATATGTATATACTCCAATATTCACAAAACTAAAAATTGTAGTTTTATACTTTTAATTTCCACCAATAGCATTGCGATATAAATCTCACTGTTCAATATTTTTGGTAATTTTTCAATTAATATTATATTTTGAGATCTTACCAAGTGACTCTAATAGATCTGTTTCTTGACTGAACCACACAGTCCATTCAGATTCGAGTTGTTTTTTATCACAGGCAATGCTGTCAGTGTCTCTAGTGGCACCCACACACTTCCATAGAGCAAATTGATTGGCAAGCTTAGAGAGTTAAAGAATTTAATTCTGATATCATCTAGGTTTACTTTAAAAGAAAAAATAGACCTTTTTTTAAAGTCGGGGCGGGTGAGAGAGAGAGAGAAGAGAGAGAAAAGGAAGGAGACATTCATTCCATCTGCTGATTCATTCCCCAAATGCTCACAACAATTGGAATCAAAGCAAAAGCCTAGAGCTGGGAATGCGATCCAGGTCCCACATGGGTAGCAGAAACTCAACTGCTTGCTTAAATTACCACCACAACCTGTCAGGGTATGAGTTTTCAGGAGGCTGGGATCAGAAACTCTAGCCAGGAATTGAATTTAATCACTCAGATGTCGGACACATGAGTCTTAACCCCAGGCCAAACATTACCACATACTTGGGGTTTAAATGGTGACAATAAGATAGATAAGAATTGTCCCCAGATCTATTTCCTATTTATGTTGTAGATAGTGTTAGTTTTCCTTTTAAGGATGCAAATTTTGGGTAGGCCTTGTGAGACACTGGGGCTTGGATGCCCACATCCACTATCTGAGTGCCTGGGATCTAATCCCACCACTGTTTCTGACTCAGCTTCCTGCTAATGCACCAAGTGATGACCCAAATACTTGGGTTCTTTCTACCCACCCCAGGAGACCTGGATTCAGTTCTTGGCTCTTGTCTTGGGCCTGGGCCAGCTCTGCCTGCTGTGGCCATTTGGGAAGTGAACCAGCAGATGGTAGATTCTCCCTCTCTTTCTCTCCGTTTCTGCTTCTCAAATAAATTTTTTAAAAAAATAAAACTATTAAAAACATGTAAATTTTCATCTGGTGTCTGCAGTGAGAAAACTTGAGGGCATATTCATTTGTAAGGCATCAAGTTTACTAAATACTGTAGAAGTTTCTTTTCAAGTGACAGTTGTAATCCTACATAAAACTAATTTCATTCTCTGGATAATTTAGAGAAAGATTGCGTGAATTTCAAATTCTAATCAATCTTCAAGGCCTTAGGTAGCATTTTTCCTGGAAGTAGTATTTTATTGTTGTTTTATTATTCAGATCATCATCTAAGCATCAGTTCAAATCTTAATTTGCAATCTGTTTTGAGCTTTTAGAGTTAATTATTTAATACTATTGCAATGGCAAGCTCTGACTTTATGTTTTACAAAAGTTGCTATATTCTAGCAATGCAATTGTATTTGAATGTAAATCTTTCATCTATCATGTTACCATTTGTGTGTATATGTGTAGTGATCATTTTATATTGAAAAATATATTAATGATGATGTAGCCAATGTTCATCAATTTGCTTTACTTATCCTTATTAGTTTTCTTTGTAGAGTCTAATTTATTAACTTTCCCTGGATTGGGAAAATTATATAATTATAAATATTTAAAATACAATGGTTTTATTATAAAATTATTTAAACCAGTGTTCATAGAGCTGATCAGCCAAAAGTTGGTGAGGAAACCCAGAGTTCACCAAGATGCATTAAGCTGTTGCTACAGATAGGCTAGAGACACAGATGGGAAGCATTGTGCACTGAAGGTACAGAAAAGAAGCAAGTCTGCTGATGGCATCCTGGGCTAGCAAGACTCAGGAATGCCAGGTTACAAGCGTTTCACCAAGAGATGATGAGTGTAAGGAACATATTCAAGTCTTCCTTCTTCCCACCATCCAATACTTTGTCCATGACTTTGGCTGAACTTAGATGGAAGCCAAAAGATACTGATGCCATAAACAAGAGTGTCAATTTGTTAAGTCAACAACAGGAGTCACTGGGCACTTACTCCTCATGTAGGATCTTTGTCCTTAGTGTGCTGTACATTGAGATTTAATGCTATAACTAGTACTCAAACAGTATTTTTCACTTTATGTTTCTGTGTGGGAGCAAACTGTTGAAATCTTTACTTACTGTATGCTAAACTGATCTTCTGTATATAAAGAGAATTGAAAATGAATCTTGATGTGAATGGAAGGGGAGAGGGAGTGGGAAAGGGGAGGGTTGTGGTGGGAGGGACGTTATGGGGGGGAAGCCATTGTAATCCATAAGCTGTACTTTGGAAATTTATATTCATTAAATAAAAGTTAAAAAAAGTTAGAATATAAAAAGAAGTGAAAATATAAATAGATAAAAACTAAATTTAACAACAATAAAATAAAGATGCTAATTAGAAAACAAAAATAAAGTAAAAATGAAAGGTATAAAATATTTTTTAATTAGAAAACAATTAACTAAGGGGCAGGCGTTGTGGCATAATGGCCTGGGGAAAAGCAGCAGAAAATGGCCCAAGTGTGTGGGTTCTTACCACCCTCATGGGAGGACAGGATGGAGGTCCTGGCTCTTGGCTTCAGCTTGCCCTAGCATTGGCTACTGGGGCCAACTGTGAGTGACACAGCAGATGGAAGATCTCTCTCTTTCTGTCTCTTCCCCTTTCTCTCTGTTATCTGACTTTCAAAAAATATAAACAACTCTTTTTTAGAAAGAAAATTTAAATAAAAATCATATAAAACATGGTAGAGTTTATTTTTTATTTTATTTATTTATTTATTTTTTGACAGGCAGAGTGGACAGTAAGAGAGAGAGACAGAGAGAAAGGTCTTCCTTTGCTGTTGGTTCACCCTCCAATGGCCGCCGTGGCCAGTGCACTGCGGCCGGCGCACCGCACTGATCCGAAGCCAGGAGCCAGGTGCTTCTCCTGGTCTCCCATGGGGTGCAGGGCCCAAGTACTTGGGCCATCCTCCACTGCACTCCCGGGCCTCAGCAGAGAGCTGGCCTGGAAGAGAAGCAAGCGGGACAGAATCCGGCGCCCCGACTGGTACTAGAACCCGGTGCCAGAGCCGCTAGATGGAGGATTAGCCTATTGAGCCGCAGCACCGGCCCTAGAGTTTATTTAAAAGACACTAAATCTGAAATGCTTCACATATATGTAGAAAAAAAAACCTTAAAGATAGAAGATTCTCTCCCTACATCTGAACTATTCAAAATTTAAAAATTTGTTTAATAAATGTGGTATAACCAGCCTTTAAACTAATATGTGACAATTATATTCACAGATCTTATGTTGCTGAATAATGTTACCAATTTACATGCATAAATATGAAATATAGTATTAGTAAATATTAACTGGGATATTCATCAAATCATTGCCATATTCAATATAGTGGCTTCTAGAAGAAGTATTGCTTAGCCTAGCAGTCGATTAAATGCATTTATTATATCAATGAGTAAAGAAAAAAGAACCTGGTTACCTTATGCTTAGTGAGCATTGTTTAAAATTTAGCACACAGTAATAATTTAAAAATTATTTATTAAATATTTCTACTACTGTTATTACTCACAAGTGAAAGTAAGAGATTTCTCATTTGGTAGTGGTGAAATGTCAACTACTCAAAAAGATAATTTACACAAAATTAAACCACCACATATTTTCATGTAAAAACCAAAAACTAAGTCCTAATAATAGTCCTAGTGAGGCAGCTAGAAATGGCCCTTTTGCTCCATTTACTACAACTTTGTTTAATTTCTGTTTGATAATGGATAACGAAAGGTATGAAAAGGCAATGATTTTTCAGCTCTATAATTTCAATTACAGAAATTACTTCTTAGAAACATATAAATGCATATTTTTCTTATAATTGTGCTGGGAATTAATAGTATTTCAGATTAATTTAATAATTTCTGATTTACATGCCTTCTGTGCAAACATATAAATTATTTTAGGAATATAATAATTTTGGAAATTTTTATATCAAAATTAGTTTGGTAAGCTAAATGACAATAATGATAATTTCAAAGCATATAGACAATAATTATCTTGCAGCATGAAATTTTTACAGTCACTACAACTCTCCCTCTACTCTATCTCCTTATTTGCTGATATGGATGTTGAGAAGTCAGTATATGAATTATAATATAATATGGAATAAATACATAGAATATAATAAGGCCAATAAATTAACATTTGGACAGAAAACGGAAAAAATTAATTAATTTTTCAAAGTTTATAAAGTGAATGAAAAATTATTTTTGTTTTGGAACATAAAACTAAGTAATCCCACAAAAATGTTTCAATGCATTGAAGATGAGACATATATGAAATAAAGTTAAAATAGTCTGCTTCAAATGTTGATTTCTAATCTTAAAATATATGACTGTAAAAATACACACACACATAAAGACTTATTTTGGCAGATTGGGACAGACTGCTGAGTTTAGTGAAAGATGATACCTAACATTATCTCATCCTATGACTCATTTTTTGTGTTTATTTTTTGTCTTTTGCCTTTTCTTATCATTTTTCATATTTTCTTCTGGTTTTTTTATTGTTTTAAATGCTTTTTTATATGTTTTAAATACTTGCATATATTTCCAAGGCAAAACAAAAGAGAAGGAGAGAAGCAGAGACAAAGAGAGAGAGATCTTCCTTCTCATTCACTCAATAACGCCTGCAACAGCTAGGACCAAGCCACACGGAAGATGGGAGCTTGGAACTCCATTCAAGTCTCCCGTGTGTGTAGCAGGGATTGAAGTAGTTGAGCCTTCAGCTGCCTCCCAGGATATTAGCAGGGATCTAGATCAGAAGCAGAGTAGCCAGAACCAAAACTGGCACTCTGATGTGGAATGCAGTCATTCCAAGCAGTGGCTTAACCCACTGAGCCAAAACAAGTGACCATCATCCCTTTAAACTGATGCCTGTGGTCTCTAAATTGTAGTCACAGACAAAGAAAGGAAAATGACTCCCATTTTTTAAAATACAGCCACAAATTTTATATTTATTAAATATATTCCTATTCCCTGTTCAACTCTAAATAATGTCTTTTGTTAAGCAAAAACATCATTACTTGTCAGGGTAAACATATTTTAGTGTATTTTTAGGAAAAAATAAATAATGGTTACGATGTTCACAAGACAACTGGCCTGAAGTACTCAATATGTCAATATTTTGAACAATAATATAAGAAGTATTCTATAGTAAATTGACAAAAAGATAGCAAAGAAATATTTTAAATAGCTATTATCCTGGTCTAAATTTTTGAAAACTATAAAAATATTTTGGTAAAAGGAAAGAGCAGCAGACCTAGCCGCCAATTGTAAGGTGGTCCTCCCACAACAGAGTGCAGTTTGAGTCCTGGATACTCTGCTTCTAACCCAGCTTCCTGCTAATGTACCTAGTAGAGATGTTTCAAGTACTTGGGTCACTTTCGTCCATGTAGGAGACTAAGGTAATTCATATTTTTAAATGCGTCATTTATATTATATTTAAAGAAATATGAGAATTACATTTCTTTTTAAATGCAGACTTTCCCATCTACAAAATTATATTGAATTGAAGGTTTGTTTTGTAAGTAGTTATAAGAATCATGTGTATTTTCTTAATCTTTAATAAAGAAATTTTTATAAAACTTAATGAAATCCCAAAGTTTCTAGCTTACAAACAGAGCTAAAGAGCAACTGTTGCTTCAATAGCTTGCAATTTCTTCTCCCTCAACCATGCACTCCAGATTCTCCTCTTGCATGGCAAGCAGTTCTGCAGCTGTCTGTCCATCAGGGAAACCGAATGAAGCAATAATGTACTGATCACATTGTATGTTTAGTGATGATCCAGACACTGAGTCTACACAAGTGGAGGAGAAAAGGCATAAAATTCAGTCAGAACTCCTGTCCTTGTTGGACTCAAAAGTCTATTTTGCATTTTTCTCTTTTAATAATATTTAAATTTACAGTGATTTTCATTGTTTGCTTTTGTTCTCATATATGTTTATCTTTCTGTATAGGTCAAACAATTAAACATAAAATTTTTCTTTCCTGACTTAATTGTTACTGGTAACATTGCTCTTTTAATGGCACTCTTGCTTAATTTTTGTTTCTAGGTTTTCCCTTTTTGAGCATTTCAGATTGAATTAAGTCTGGTTCCAAAAATATAATATATTGATAATTGTTTTCTCTGGATTGTGGGGATTTAATTGATTATTTTTATACAATTGTCTTGCAGTAAAAAATACGTTGTGGTTCATACATAACAAAAGTGTAGAAAACTAAGACAAATTGCTGATGGAAAAAACTTACAGAGTATGAAGATACAGAATGAAGAAGGGGCCAGCACTGTGATTTTGCAAGTAAACCGTTACTTGCAGTGCCGACATCCCATATATGCACCAGTTCGAGTCCTGGCTGCTCCAATTCTAACCCAGATCTCTGGAATGGCCTGGGAAAACAGTAGAAGATGGCCCAAGTGCTTGGGTACCTGCACCCGCACAGGAGACCCAGAAGAAGCTCCTGGCTCCTTGTTTCAGATCAATGCAGCTCTGGACATTACAGCTCTTTAGGGAGTGAACAAGTTGATGGAAGATCTCTCTTTCTCTCTCCCTCTCTCTTCCTCTCTCTCCTGCCTCTCTGTAACTCTGCCTTTCAAATAAATCTTAAAAGAAAATGAAGAAGTGACCAATGGAGCAAAATATTTTGTAGCTAAGAGGTCATGTTATTGCAACTGGTGGGCATCTTAGTCTGAAAATGAAGAAAGAAAGCCTTCTCCTTGTGTACAGAAAATAAACAAGTATAGTTAAAGATGAATATTTTTATATGTTTGTGTTGGGAGAGCACAAATAGCAGTCTCTCTATGATGCAGAAATTGAGTTTGAGTGCTGACATATTAGGCAATGTGATGAAAATGAAAAAAAAACTGAAAATGATTAGAAAAGAAATGGGAGAGAGGGACGATCAGAATTAAGAGTCCATGTGTCACTGCGACCTAGAATTTGTAGTGGCACCTAATAATGAGTCTGTTGGATACTTCATAACAGTTTGGACAGCACAGAGCACCTTGTTAATAACTGCACTAAAAAAAGGTACTCCAAGAAACATTTATTAAGAAAAAAAAAAAGAAAAATAAACACTTGTCAGATATTTGTTACTGAAATTGGAATAACATTTAATGTTGTGATTCTTAGAAGACAGGCAGAAATTGAAGCTAATCTGTCAGGTAATTTTTTATTTAATAAACATTAGCATATAGGTATATCTGAAGATTACCCATGAAAAAAAGCCCCTGGAGTAACTTTTGGTTATAATTTATCAAACAAACACACACACACACACACAGAAGCAAGTGTTGGTATAATAATAATTTTAATGATGGTCTGCTTGATATTTGGGACATCAAGAAATGTTTTTCAATTGGATGATTATTTAGTACTTGATAATTATGAAGAGCATTGAAGCTAAAATGTCAATCTTCAAGTCCCAAATTCTGTATTTCATTTCTGCCCATGTCTATCAAAGGAAAACATGCAGAAAAATAAATTCCCAGTATAAGCAGATCAATGATTGGATAAGCCTTTCACAGAGATTACCTCCTATGAAGCCCAATGGACCCAATTCATTAATAAGTATATGAATCTAAACAAGAATGCTTGGGGGGTTGTCCACCTCCTCAACATTCATTAAATCAGAAGAATTTGAAGATTAATAGGCCTTATAGGTAATTGTTAAATATGTTTTTATTTTTAATTGACCTATAATAATTGTACATGTTGGTGGTATGTAAAGTGTGTAATTATCAGGTCACCATAACTCTCAAACCTATCACCTTGGAGCTTTATCATTTCTTTGTATTCAGAGCATTCAGTGTCTTCTGTACCAGCCTTTTAAAATGTTCAGTTAATTGTTATCAGCCGCAATAGCTACCCTACAGTGCTATAGAAGACTAGAAGTTATTCCTCTATTGTACCCCTATACACGTCCAACCTCCTCCAAGTCCTTCCCAGTTTCATTGTCTCCTATGAAATCCGTTTCAGCTCCTGCATGTGAGAGAGAATATGTGGTGTCTATCATGCTGACCTGACTTATCTTGCTTAATCTATTGAACCCCTGTTCCATTTATGTTGCTGTAAGTGATAGACTTTCATTACTTTTTATAATTAGAACACATTTCATTGTGTATATAAGACACATATTCTTTATTCATTCACCCCACAGATGATTTACAAAACATTAACATTTCATCGGTTAGTGTTAGCAGGTACTAGACTTGTCTATGTGCTCCCTTTGACTCCCAGTCCCTCCACCATGACCAACTGTGAACTGAAATTGATCACCTGGAACAGTGAGATGGCATTGGTACATGCCACCTCGATGGGATTGAATTGGAATCCCCTGGTATGCTTCCAACTCCACCACTTGGGGCAAGTCAGCCTGAGCATGTCCCAAATTATACATCTCTTCCCTCTCCCATTCCCACTCCCATGTTCAACAGGGATCACATTTCAGTTAATTTTCAACACTTAAGAATAACTGTGCATCAATTACAGAACTAAACCAGTCATATTAAGTAGAACAGATAAAAAAACTACTAAGAGGGATAATGTATTAAGTTGTTCATTAACAGTCAGGGCTATGCTGATCAAGCCACCGTTTCCCATAGTGTCCACCTCACTCCAACAGGTTTCCCTCTTGGTGTTCAGTCAGTCGTCACCGATCAGGGAGAATATATGGTATTTGTCCCTTTGGGACTGGCTTATTTCACTCAGCATGATGTGTTCCAGATTCCTCCATTTTGTTGCAAATGACTGGATTTCGAACATGGGAAGTGAGATACTCAGCAGACTCATAGAATGGCAGATGTCCTAAATAGCACTCTGGCCTCAGAATCAGCCCTAAAGGCATTCGGAGCTGGCTGAAAAGCTCATGAGAGTATTTCAGGCATGGAAAGCCAAGACACTCTGGCAAAAGATCTCTGCGAGTGAGATCCCAGTGGAAAGAACAGGTCATCAAAGAAGGAGGTACCTTTCTCTGAAGGGAGGAGAGAACCTCCACTTTGACTATGACCTTGTTTAAAAAGATAAGAGTCGGAGAACTCAGAGGGCTTCCATAGCCTTGGAAACTCATGACTGGAGCATAGGGAGATTACTGATGCCATAGACAGGAGTGTCAATTGGTAAAGTCAACAACAGGAGTCACTGTGCACTTACTCCTCATGTAGGATCTCTATCCTTAATGTGCTGTACATTGAGATTTAATGCTATAACGAGTACTCAAACAATATATTTCACTTTGTGTTTCTATGGGGGTGCAAACTGTTGAAATCCTTACTTAATGCATACTAAACTGATCCTCTGTAAAAAAAAAAAAAAAATTATCAATTCCCAACTTGACTCTCACTGGGATGAAACATGACAATAGGTCTGCTCTGATTTCATCATCATTTAAAAAAAATCATCTATTATTTTTCACTTTATGTTTCTGTGTGGGAGCAAACTGTTGAAATCCATACTTAATGTATACTAAGCTGATCTGTATATTAAGATAATCGAAAATGAATCTTGATGTGAATGGAAGGGGAGAGGGAGTGGGAAAGGGGAGGGTTGTGGGTGGGAAGGACGGTATGGGGGGGAAGCCATTGTAATCCATAAGTCGTACTTTGGAAATTTATATTCATTAAATAAAAGTTTAAAAAAAAATTAACATTTCAGAACTGATGATGTGAGAGAATAGATACTAGCAAGTCATCCAAACTGCTTCTTTCAATTAGTAATTATCTGTTACGAGGTTATCATATACTGAAAATAAACCAATTATTTCTATATGAGTTGGAACTCAGTGCTGATATTTTAAACCATTAACTTCAAAAATGCTGGTGAGGATGTGGAGATAATGGAATTCTTATACATTGTTGGTGGGAATATAAATTAGTGCAGCCAATGTGGAAAGAAGTATGGAGGATTCTTTAAAAAAAAAAAAAAAAAACGCTAGAAATAGACTTGCATATTATGCAGAAATCTCACTACTGGGTATATGCCCAAAAGACATTCACATTTTGTTATCAAAGATATGCCTACACCACCACGTTTATAGCACCACTGTTCACAATAACTAAAATATGGAATTAACCTAATTGATCAGATGAATGGATAAAGAAAATGTGGCACATTAGCAGGGATTGGATTGAAGGCAGAGCAGCCAGGATTGGAACCAGTGCTCTGATATGGAATGCTGGTGTCACAAATGGTATGTTAACCCACTGTACCTCAGCCCTCGTCCTGAATTATTTATTCTAATACTGTTAAAAATAAATAATATTAAATAATTTGTTGTAAATTTGGAATGATGTAGACTAAATCATTTAAAAAGATTTATTTTCTTATTTGAAAAGCAGATTGACATAGAATAAGGGAAAGACACAGATAAAGAAGGGTAGATTTTCCATCTGTGGGTTCACTCTACAAATGCTCACAACAGCTTGCTCTGGCCAAGCTGAATCCAGGATTCAAGAACTCCACCTGGGCCTTCAGTGTGGGGGCATGGATTCAAGTACTTAGACCATCATCCGTGGCCTTTCTAATCAAATTAGCAGGAAGCTGAATGGGAACAAGAGAAGCCAAGACTCAAACTAGCACTCTGAAATAGGATGTGGGTGTTCCAAGTGGCGGCTTATCACCACAGTGATTACCAAATCACTGTTTTTAAATATGTATTTTAAAACCTTTAAATTACAGAATCTTGCCTCCAATGCTTTCACTAATAACATTTTAGAAGACCATTTTTTTCTTTTGAAATTCTAGTATTTGTTTCCTAAGGGTAATATGGGCTTAGGTGTCTTAATTTTTATTCCTTGCCTCCACAGTGATAAAAATTACAAGTGGAGGCATCTGTGTAAATATATAATGCATAAATGAGTACAGGATTTATTTAATAGTGTGAGAATAAGCATACATTCATGTGTGAGTGTGGACCACCACACATAGACAACTACCAATCCTAAGTGGGCAGGAGGGTTTCCATGTAAGAGAGAGAAGAGAATGGTACCTGCAAGCATGGTCCATGCTGACGAGAGACCTCTCCTCCTTTCGCAGCCTCTTTTATGAAATAGGGGGTTATTGCATAGTCAGATAGATAGAATGGGTTCTAGCATGTACTGTGGTCCCAAGTGAGAGAGGTGCATCCTGGGAAAGTGGGCATACACCTTCAGCCAACAGTTAAAAGATAAATATTACATTGCAGGAGTGAAAGAACCCCAGCTCACCTAAACTTAACTAACTGGCTTGTTCTACCATATCATCCCCCCTTCAGAAATTTGTATCCCATAATCTTAAAGGGAGGCTGCTTCTGAAGCATCTTCATGGTGATTCATGATCATAGGTCCTACCTAGGCTGGGAGTGAAAATTCCTGCTCATTTGATAAAGCCAGAATATTTTTTCTGTTGCTACCAGTGTTCATGGTTCATGCATGAGCATTATTTCCCTGAGAATCTGTTGAAATTTGAAAGAAAATTAATTTGGCAATCAAGATGAACATAATCAGAAAAATATCAATGTGTGTTGCAGCCCTCTTAAGAAAGGTAAAGAATGTTCCATTATTTGCCAAATAGTGGGAATTGGTAACTTTCCTTGTCTAAATTACAAAATCATTTAATCTGGGTGTAAAGCATTGCAATGTTCCTTTCAGCAGGAATACTGCTGTTAAAGTAAATGTAGATCAGAAGTGACAGAGACAAGCTAGCACATCAAAACTGCCTCTATGGTTTTTCTCTCAGTCTTGAGTCAGGAAATGGCCACTGTGTAGTTCCAATGGAGATAAATCCCAGCAACCATGCTTTGCTGTGTCAGGTGTCTGAAGTTAGAGTTGAATTTCTCAGAACATTCTCTCCAGGAAAAATTTTACAGTATCTCAGGCTTTACTTATTGATCCTGCATAAAGGATAAAGCCCAAGGTAGAAATGGGTCACTCCAATTCTAGATCACATTCTTCAGGATCGAAGTCTATATCACAGTCTAGTTCTTCATCATCCCAAAGCAGATCTCACCGGTCATATAGATCCTCTAGGTCTCGAAGACTATTGTCTTCTTACTCTCATCCCCATGTAGCAAATCTCCTGTGTCTAAAAGACGAAGGTCTCAGGAAAAACAGATCAAAAATGCTGAAGGGGAGCCCCAAGAAGAGAGTCTTTTGAAAAGTAAATCACAAGAGGAACCGAAAGATACGTTTGGACATTACCCATCTGAATCTATGGAGGAGTTTAATAAATCATCAGCCACATCTGGTGAGATTTGCTCAGGCCTTCAGCTTATGATAATAGTTCCAGATCTCCCCATAGCCTTCAGGTATTGCTACACCACCTAGTCAGAGTTCATCTTGCTCTCAAGCCCCCTGTGCTCGGCATGCATATGCTATGCAT
The DNA here is from genome assembly GCF_051225735.1 of Oryctolagus cuniculus. Classification (NCBI taxonomy): domain Eukaryota; kingdom Metazoa; phylum Chordata; class Mammalia; order Lagomorpha; family Leporidae; genus Oryctolagus; species Oryctolagus cuniculus. Next base: position 77,483,925 of record NC_142874.1, on the reverse strand, counting down.
ATGCTCACTATGCCACTCTGCAAAAAACACCCTCTGTTAGCACTCACATCCCATTCAGCATAGTCCTGAAAGGTCTGGATCTGGTTCTGTTGGAAATGGATCTAGCAGATATAGTCCTTTTCAGAATAGTCCAATTCATCAGATGCCTTCACGAAGAAGCCCTGCAAAGACAGTCACACCACAGAATGCTCCAAGACATGACTCTAGGGGATGTTCTTTCTTTTATCCTGGTGGTGAAGATCAGAAAACTGCAAAGTCTGGAAAGTTCTTCAAAAGGTTCACAGATGAAAAATCTTGAGTATTCCTGCTTGAGTAATACCAGGGATAGAGATGTTCCAACGGAGAAAGGATCAGAGAAAGGGAGGGCAGAGGGAGAATGGGAAGATCAGGAAGCACTAGATTATTTCAGGGATAAAGAGCCTGCGAAACAAAGTTTAATGACTCAGACCGAGATGACACAGAGGAGACCGAGGATTATAGGCAGTTCAGGAAGTCAGTCCTTGCAGATCAGGGTAAAAATTTTGGTACTGGATCTCACCGGAATACTGAGGAGGAAGGACCCAAGTACAAGTCCAAAGTTTCGTTGAAAGAGAAGAAAAAAATGACAAGTTTAAAGAGACTGGATGTCTAGTGGAAAGGCCTAGCACTGCAAAAGATAAACACGAGGAAGAAGACAAAAGCTCTGAAAGCAGAACAGTAAAGAAAGGAACTCAGTCACCTGAGCAGGAAAAGTCTGAAAAGCTCAAAGACCTCTTTGATTACAGTCCCTCTCTGTGTAAGAATCTTGACACAGGAGAAAAGTCTAAGCTTCAGAGAGGAGAACCCACTTAGTATCCACATGAGAGCCAGTGATTCTCCCCATCCTGAAGTCACACTCAAAATGGCACCTGTTCCTCTTGGTGATTCTAACAGACCTGCTTGCTTGACTAAAGACAGGTTAAGGGCCAGCACTGTTGTGCAGTGAGTAAAGCTGCAGCCTGCAGTGCTGGCATCCCATGTGGGCACGGTTCGAGTCCCCAGTGCTCCACTTCCAATCCGGCTCTCTGCTGTGGCCTGGGAAAGCAGTAGAAGATGGCTCAAGTTCTTGGACCCCTGAACCCCATGTGGGAGACCCGGAAGAAGCTCCTGGCTTCTGGCTTTGGATTGGCTCAGCTCCAGCCATTGTGGCCAGTTGGAGAGTGAAGACCTCTCTCTCTCTCTTCCTCTCCTTCTCTTTCTGTGTAACTCTTTTAACTAAATAAGTAATATTTAAAAAAAGAAAAGGAACAACACATTGTTAAAAAAAATAAAAGGCTACTTGCTATCATACTTGTCCATTCTGTCAAGAGGAAACAAGAATTTGGATCTTTGATCACATTAAGCTACCACAGGCCAGCAAAAGCTGTATTAATACAGCACACTGTGTCCTTGGTTCATCAAGTTAAAGAGCAATAAGAGCAGTTTCGTTCATATCAGAAAGCCACTTAAGGACATAATATCCGGCAAAAGAGTCATGAGAGACACAGGAGAGCAGACTTCTCTCCAAGTGCCCTGAGGTAGCATACCCATTTAGCAGGGTAAGAGAGAATTTTTAAACAAGAAAATCAAAAGGGGGACAAAAATTAAGATGTGATTCTGCTCATCTTTGGTATGACATGGATCGGCGTAGGAAAGAAAGAAGTAAAAAACAGGGGGATTCCAAGGGCTCTAGGGAATCCAGTGGATCAAGAAATCAGGAGAACTCCAAAAGATTACAAGGAATGCAAATCTTACAAAGATGACAGCAAACATAAAAGCAGAGAGCAAAATCATTCTTCATTTTCATCGTCTTCAGCATCACTTTCTTCTCCCAGGTCTCCAGAAGAAAAGGAGCGTAAGAAGGAAAGAGAAGAAGAATTTAAAGCTCACCACGAACTGAAAGAATACTCGGGCTTTGCAGAAATTAGCAGACCATGAGGAACCTTTTTTCGAATTAGAGGCAGAGGAAGAGCCATAGGAGTTTTTGCTGTGACAAATACTATTCCAAACAACTCAAACACTACTTCTCAAAAGAGACCAAAGGAAGAGGAATGGAATCCAGAATATACCCCAAAGAGCAAGAGTACTTCTTGCATGATGATGGAGATGGTGTTGTGAACTATTGGGCCAAAAGACAAAGAAGCCCTGATATTTTCAAGGTGGCAAAGGCAGTTTACCTTCAAAAAATCCAGTAGCAGTCCAAAATGGACTCACGACAAATACCAAGGGGATGGAATTGTTGAAGATGAAGAAGAGACACTGGAAAATAATGAAGAAAACATTTAGTAATATTTGAAGTGATTTTTTTTAAGTATTACCAATATAAAAGGTGTTGGTTGGAAGCTTGTTGCAGCATCAACTTAGTTTTTATTTTTTCCCTGCTTCAGTTGCAGTTTATAAATTGGCTTTTTTCTGTGTATTCCCAAAGGTTCTATTTGTCAGGTAGATAATCTTTCAAATGTGAATTATCTTATGTTTATGTCGATGGCTGTTAAAGGAATGAAAATTGGAACTATAAAATCACTGTTGTCTTTTTTATGAAAATACATAAACTAGCCTGCATTTCATTAGATAATTCAGCAACTGAATTAGTTGTGTATGTTTGCATTTAAAGGAGATAATGCTTATTCTGTTGATGTGAACTTTTAAAGGTCTTTAAGCACGTGGCTCTTTAATCTATGAATATGCTTCTAGCATCTTGATTACAGCCAGGAACATTTGCTAAGAGTTACTGGAAACTAAACTAAAACCAAATTTGGTATATGTGATATTTATGGATTTTAGAGTCCCTATTATTGAATGATTTCCCCCACTAATTTTATGTTTCTAATATTGTTGATTAAAGCCAAGGAGTTACCTCCCAAACGAAGGATGTGTTGCATTAATCAAGACAAAATTAATATTATCTTATTCAGAATTAATACTTAGTTATATGGTAAAGCAAGATGGATTTTATCCCCCAAACAAAATTCTCATGACCACTTTATTTATGCAAATAAACATAGCTTTTAACAGCTATTATTTGATTGAAAATGCATCTCTATACATGATCACAATGTGCAGTTCTACGTTTTCCATTTAAGACAATAGGAAAAGGGAGATTTGCTGACAAGTTACTTAACAGGGAGTTGGAATAAAGTTACTTTGATCCTATGAGCAGGTTATAATTTAAGTATAAATGCATTGCTTTAACCTTTGGTTGCTTTTAATTCTCTTAAAATGGAAGAAAGAATATCGTACCAAAATATATTGAGGCAGGATGGTTGTGAGAACTCTGTTATAGAATTCCATTATGAATGTTAAGTTTCTCAGACCGAAAGAAATAAAGCTACTCTGTATTTTTTAAAATCACAATTTAGCACCACATATTATGACATGTTACAAAAGCTGAACTGTTCTTGTGACAAAGATATTTGTTTACAAGTCCCAGGATATAACTCTGATACCTGCATTGATAGATTTCCCTTTGCCCAGAGAAGGGAAATAAAAGTGAACCAAAGGATATTTACTGTAAGGGATTAAGAAAGCTGTGTAAGATGGGCATGACTCAATTCTTAGGTGTGTATTCTTCTCAACATCCTAGAAATTTTAATACAAAAAGTCAAGAACATTTTACCAATTTCAGTCTACTTCAAGGAATTGCTATTGTTCGCTATGTCACAGTTAAAATCAGCATTAGAAATTAAATTAAAATTTGAGGAAAAAATATCACCCATTAAGAATGAATGTAGATGGCTAGGTAATTCTTACTCAGTGTAATGTATAATTTAACAGAGACCCTTGTAAATTGTCATATGCCAATAAAATGTCATAAGTGCTAAAAAAAAAAAGTAAATGTAAAAGATTCTTTCATTTACCACACATACTTCACCTTGTTCTATTAAGGTTAGTTGGTTGTTACAACTACTTTAGCTAGAGCATCCGCAGACTTGAGTACTTGCTGTAAATTCTGGCCTATAGTTGGAGCTAACCTTCCCCATGCACTATACAAGTTTTTAAAAAGGACTTCATGGGGCTGACACTGTGGCACAGTAGGTTAATCTGCGACCTGTGAAGCCAGCACCCGGTATGGGCACCAGTTCTAATCCAGGCGGCTCCTCTTCTGATGCAGTTCTCTACGATGGCCTGGGAAACCAGTATAAGGTGGCCCAAGTATTTGGGCCAGTGTACCTGTGTGGGAAACCCGGAAGAAGCTCCTGGCTCCTGGCTTCGGATCAGTGCAGCTCTGGCCCTTGCAGCCATTTGGGGAGTGAACCAGTGGATGAAAGACCTTTCTCTCCATCTCTCCCTCTCACTGTCTGTAACTCTACCTCTCAAATAAATGAATAAAATCTTTTAAAAGAAAAAAGAAAAAAAAAAAAAAAAACAGGGCTTCATGAGGCATGGAAGATTTTCTCCTATTACTGTGAAAGAACTCACCACGGAGTTTTCCTGCCAATAGCAGCTTCTGAAGACAATTATGGAAAGAGGTAAGTAAAACATGCCTGTCAAAAAGTGCAACAGCTTTGACATAACAAAAGCAAAGAGTTTACTTCTTCTTCTTTTTTTTTTTTTTTTTTGGCTTTTTTAGGACATATTTGAGGTCTTCCATTCATTCACAAGAGTAGTTTGACTTATCTCCTGCACTCACCTGTGAAGACTCAAGAGGTAAGAATTTAATTCTTGAGAAATGTACCCAACTTGAAATCCTCTGTAATTTAAACTGCAATAGAAGTATGAAGTAGCACCCGGTAAGGGTCCTCCATTTATGCTGTAGTTCGTCCGAAAGAGAGCCTTCCTTCAAGTTTTTAACAAAACTAGATGTCCTGGGGAAACTGTTTGTTCATGACTTTTGGAATCTGACACCGGGAGAATTTTGTTATCTTATTCTTTTGGGACTTTTGAAAGTCAACCTAGATTGATAATATGCCATATCTGATACTGATTATCTGAATCAAAAAAGATGTCAGAGGTGAGAAAAGGTCTCCAATATAACATCTCTCATGGACTGAGTTTTAAAGTGGCCTTAGGTGCTATTCTCATTGTAAAGCAATAGGTAATAGCTTAAGCAATAACTCTGAGATCTTTTGCGCTTAAACAGAGATCTTTTAAGATTGTGATTAGATTTTTTGACTTCAGCTAAAGACTGAGGTCTCCAAGAGTCATGCAGATGAAAAAAAAATCTCTGACTCAGTAGCTATCTGCTATTACTTTAGACACAAAAGAGGGTCCATTGTCATTTTGGAATGACCTGGGAAGGCCAAAATGAGGATTTTTTTAAGGAGAGATTTAAGAATATCTTTTGCCTTTTCTGTTAGGTTGGAACAGTCTCTATTCATGCTGTGAAGGTGTCAATAAAGACCTCCATATATTTATTATCACTTTCTGAGGGCATATTAATAAAGTGTATTTGCCAGTCTTCACTTTGGTGTGTTACTCTGCTGTGAGAGCTAGGACTTGATTGTGGAATACTAGGCCCTAAATTGCTATCACAAGTCACATTGATGTGCCTAGAGACAGGTGCATTTAAATCTGTCTACTTTGCAGCTATCTTCCTCCAAGAGCAGCGAAATTATAGTGGCCATCAGGCTCCAGAGAGACTGTGAGTTAGCTGGCTGCCACATGAACATGGCAGTCTCCAGAATAATGTCCTATGTCCCAAGGGGGTAGTGTGAGTGCCCAGCCTCCACCAAGGCAGGAAGTCCTACCCCTGGCATCCAGATGCAGCAAATTACATCAGAGTAGGACATAGTGTCCTCAGGAGCCAGGTGCAGTTGCTGGGTAACAGGAACTGGCTCCTTCTTCTTCCCTCTCACATTCTAATAAGCAAAAGGAAGGAGTTAAGTAGCCAGGACTAAGACAATACAGAAGACAATATAGAAGACAATATTGAAGACAATATAGAACAATATTGAGGGAAAACCAGAGTCAATCAAGTGTATTCTGGCAGTTTTGGCTCAATACTAAGAGCTAGTGATTCCCATAATAGACACTAATTCTAGGAACACAATATGGCCAGATGGGGGACATCTGTGCACTATTAGTGTGTGGCCAAAAACTTGCATTTTCCCTCCACATGTTCCATTATACCATGCCCATGGCTTTTCTATAGCAATTGCCAAGACAAAGAACAGAAGTAGCCAGGTTTACATTTCAAATGCCTGCTCAAGAATCTAAGACAGAGAAAAAAATCATTTTAAACTGACTGCAAGTGGTTTCCCCAGAACCTGAGAAGACTGTGAAGGGGGGAGTTGGGATTCTCTCACCCACTGGCTGTCCTGGGATGACAGTCCTGTTCCAATTATTTGAAACTCTTGGGTGGCTGTTTTGATATAGGCATGTGTATCTTTTTTTTAAACTTTTATTTAATGAATATAAATTTCCAAAGTACAGCTTATGGATTACAATGGCTTCCCCCCCATAACGTCTCTCCCACCCGCAACCCTCTGCTTTCCCACTCCTTCTCCCCTGTGTATCTTAATTTTTATTCCATGCCCTTCCTTCCACAAAGATAATAATTGGAAGTTTTTCAAGTGTGTTGGCCATTTGAAGTTCCTCTCTTGAAAACTATCCTTTGAAGCCTTTCAACCATTTCTTAACTGGATTGTTTGTTTTGTTGTTCTTGGATTTTTTGAGCTCTTCATAGATGCTGGATATTAACCATTTATTCATTGCATAGTTTGCAAATATTTTCCCCAATCTCTCAATTTCCACCTCACTTTATTTAGTTTTTGGCAGTGCAGAATCTTCTCAACTTGATGTAATTCCATTTGTCAATTTTGCTTGATTGCCTGTGATTCTGGAGTCCTTTTCAAGAAGTCTTGCAGAGTTTCCTCAATATTCTCTAGTAACTTGATGATATCGGGTCATAGATTTAAGTCCTTGAGCCATTTTGAATGGATTTTTGTGTAAGGTGTGAGGAAGGGGTCTAGTGTCTTATTTCTGCTTACAGAGATCCAGTTTTCCCAGCACCATTTGTTGAAGAGACTGTCCTTGCTCCAGGGATTTATTTCAGCTCCTTTGTCAAAAATAAGTTGGTTATAGATGTGTGGATTGATTTATGGAGTTTCTATTCCGTTCCACTGTTCTTCATGTCTATTTTTGTGCCCGTTTTGTGGCTGTTTTGATTATAACTACCCATAGCGTGTCTTGAAATCTGACATTGTGATGTTTCCAGCTTTGTTTTTGTTGTATAATATTGTTTTAACTGTACTGGGTATTGTGTTTTCATATGAATTTTAGCATCATTTTTTTCTCGATCTGAAAAGAATGTCATTAGTATTTTGATTGGGATCACCTTGAATCTGTAATTTGATTTCAGTAGTATGGACATTTTGGTAATACTGAGTCTTACAGTCCATGAACATGGAAGATTTTTTTTTTCATTTTTAATGTCTTCTTCTATGTCTTTCTTTAATGATTTGTAATTTTTCATCGTAGAGATATTTCACATCCTTGGTTAAATTTATTCCAAGGTATTTAATTCTTTTTGGACCTGTCATGAATGGATTGAGCTCAAAAGTTCTTCCATGGTCTTGTCTGTACATACAAAGGCTATTGATTTTTGTGTGTTAATTTTATATTCTGCCACTTTACCAAACTGTATTATGTGTTTCAATAGTCTCTTAATGGGGTCATTTGGATCCCATATGTATAGAAACATGTCATCTCCAAATAGGTAAAGTTTGACTTCTTCCTTTCCAATTTGTATCTTTTTGATTTGTTTTTTTTTTTTTTTTAAAGATTTATTTATTTATTTGAAAGGCAGAGTTACAGAGAGGCAGAGAGAAAGAGAGAGGGGGGTGGATTCTATCCACTGGTTCACTCCCTGGAGGGCTTCAATGGCCAGAACTGAACCGGTCCGAAGCCAGGAGCCAGGAGTTTCTTCCAGGTCTCCCACATAGATGCAGGGCCCAAGGAGGTGGGCCATCTTCTATTGCTTTCCCAGTCCATAACAGAGAGCTTGATCTGAAGTGGAGCAGCCAGGACTCAAACCAGCTCCCATATGGGATACCAGCACTTCACGTGGCAGCTTTACCTGCTAAGCCACAGCTCCAGCCCCCAATTTCTCTTTCTTGCCTAATAGCTCTGGTTAAAACTACCAGGACAATAATGAATAGCAATGGTGAGAGTGAGCAATCTTTTCTGGTTCTTGATCTCAGCAGGAATGCTTCCCATATTTCATAATTCACTAAGATGCCAGCTGTTTGTTTGTCATAAATTGTCTTCATTGTGTTGAGTAATGTACCTTTAATATTCAATTTGCTTAAGGTTTTCCTCATGAAAGTATGTTGTATCTTATCAAATACTTTCTCTGCATCTATGGAAATAAATATAGATTTTGTACTTCAGTTTGTTAATGTGATGTATCACATTTCTTGAGTTGAGAATGTTGAATCATCCTTAATACCAAGGAAAAATCCCACTTGGTCCTAGTGAATGATCTTTCTCTGATGTGGATTTGGATTTGATTGGCTAATATTTTGTTGAGGATTTTTGCATCATGTTCATCAGAGATATTGTAATATATCTTTCTCTGTTCTATCTTTTTCTGGTTTAGAAATAAAGGAGATGCAGATTTCATAGAAGGAATTTGAGAGGATTTGCTCCCTTTCAAATTTTTCAATAGCTGAGAAGAATTGTAATTAGTTCTTCTTTAAATGATTGGTAGAATGCAGCAGGGAAGCCATCCAATTCTGGGTTTTTCTTTCTTGGATGTGTCTTTATTATTGATTCAATCTCCATTATGATTATTTGTCTTGTTAGGTTTTCTATGTCTCCATGATTCAACTTTGGTAGATTGTATGTGTCAAGGAATCTGTCCATTTTTTCTAGGTTTCCCAAATTTTGGCATATGGCTCTTTGTAGTAATTTCTGATGATTCTTTTTATTTATGTGGTATCTGTTGTTACATTTGCTTTTCCATTTTTTGATTCTATTGATGTAGTCATCTGCCAAGAGATCTAGCTTCTTTTGACTGTGCCTTAGAATTCTTTGTCTCATAGCCCCATCACTGCAAGCTATATCTTCTTGACATCATCTTCCCCTCTATGTCTTTCCTATTTTCTTTTTTTAAAAAGATTTTATTTATTTATTTGAAAGGTGGAGGTAGAGAGAGGCCAAGGCAAAGGCTGAGAGTCTGAGAGAGAGAGAGAGAGAGAGAGAGAGAGAGAATCTTCTATCTGCCATCTGCTGGTTCACTTCCTAGATGACCAGGAGCTAGATCAATGCAAAGTCAGGAGCCTGGAGTTTCTTCCAGGTCTCCCAAAAGGATTCAAGAGCCCAAGTTCTTGGGCCATCTTCCATTCCGTTTCCAGCCATAGCAGAGAGATGGACCAGAAGTGGAGCAGCCAAGACTCGAACTGTCACCTATATGGGATGCGGGCGCTGTGGGCAGCGGCTATATCCACTGGCTCTTTCTATATTGCCTAGCTCTTCACTAATCTCCCTCTGACTTTCTTTCATAAGGATGCTTGTTGAAGTTAAGTCCAACCTGGATAATCCAAGGATAACCTAAACTCAAGATGTTAAACCTAATGAAATTTGTTGAGGCTCTTGTACAAAATAATGTTGTATTCACAGGTCTATGATGACATAGAAATTTCTTTTATGTTTTATATATATATATATATATTTTATGTTTTATATATTTTATGTTTTATGTATATATTTTATGTTTTATATATTTCTTTTGAATATGAGAAGAAGGAATTAAATTAACTGCCAAACTTCAACTACCATGAGAAAGAGGAAGGATTGGGTGAGAGCTGTGATTTGCCTCCAAATCAAGACCATATTTCAGAGACCCTGCATGCTTATATTACACACGCATCAAATTTGGTCAAGTATTTTTACACACAGAATCCACAGCTCACTTTATATTCATTGGGTAAATCAAGGACTAAAAACTTCAAGCCCACAGACCAAATTCTCCCAAATTCTCTCTGCCATCTGTCTGTTATAAATAACCAGCACACCCATTTGTTTATGTAATATCTAGAGCTGCTTTCTCCTTGCAATGTCAGAGTTGAGTAGCAGTGACTGAGACCGTATGGCCGACAACACCTAATTAGTACTTGACAGAAAATGTTTGCCATCTGCTGGTCTAGGTAATCATTGTTGTCATAAAATGCAACTGACCTTTACATTTTGAAAGCCTTTTACTGAAGTCAATCAAACTGAGTGAATGATCATATATGTTCATTGATTGTTTTGTTAACCTTCCGATATAGAAGTCTCATGCTGTTGAAAACCTCTTAACATCAAATCAGTGATGTATTGAAAAAATTAGAATTGAATGTTTATACACTATTCTAGGACAAGAATTCAAAAAACAGAACAGCCAAACATTCCTGTTTTTGGATAATTTATAGTCAATGTTTTTACTTTCTCATGTTAAATTACTTAATAATAAGGAAAACATTCTTCTTCACTGAAATGAACTTACAGCACTTTGAGAATAAATTCTCCTGTACATGTTTTTAAAGACTTACTTTAATATCTTTTCACTTTAATTGTTCTCAATATTGCATTAAAGATTTAACTATTTATTTTTGTATGTGTTTCCCTGTGCTGATTTAAAGCTGTTTTCATTATATACATTTGAATTTGACTGACAGAATTTTATACATGCCAGTATCACCATCTATTATAAATAATAAATATTCATTCAGATGTAGCATTGATAATGTTATTTATGTAGTGTCCTTTCCTTTAATAAACTTATTGAAAATAATTTTTGCCAAGCCACCATTTTGCTCATGAAATATATTTTATAGTTTGATTCAAATGATTTTAGTGTCACTATTTTGCTATATTTTAGAATTTATTCCCATGAAAAAATTCTTAGAATAATTTTTAATTTCCTTGCAATTTCTTAACTTTGTATTTATTTATTTATGTATAAATTTTTATTAAAGTATAACATATTGGAATAATTTTGCACAAGTAATAAATCCATAACTAGACTGATTTTCTCAAATAGAACATATCCTATACACAGTGCCATATCAATAAAGAGAACATTGCTAGTGCTCTAAATTTCTCTGTATTTTAATTTTATATAAAATGAAAACAAATTTATGTATTCTATGTGCATAATTTCTTCAAGCCAATATTGTGTTTTCTTTTACTCAATATTATAAGAATTATTTCTCACAGTATCTGTATGATGACTTGGTTCTTTTTATATTTTCTAATACTTGTCATATGAATATACTCTAATCCAGTTGCACATCCAACCCTTTAACAATTTAGACTTTCTAATTTAGACATTTTACAAATATTACCTTTGTAATATTGTCATTATTTTTATGAATTTATGTGAAGATTTCTGTTTGTCATATGCCTGTGATGTATAGTTTTAGTATTTACTGCCAGTTTTTCAAGGTGGTTCTGCTGTTATACACTCGACAGCTACATCTGAGAGATTCTGCTGTTCCATGTGCCAGCCCCTGCTTGGTGCTGTATACTTTTCACTTTAATTTTTACATTTTGGCTGATGACTATCTATGCTTCAATATTTTCATGTTTTATGACAATACAGATGCACTCTTCTGAAAGTTTGTTCACATCTTTTGCCTCTGTGATCTAACATGATTAATGGCAAAGCAGGTTTTTACTTTTCCATTGAAGCTGAATTTTACTTTCTTATGTCACCACTAGATTGAATTTGTTCTCCCTATAAAATCATAATTTGAGTCATTGAGTTCATTCCATATAAGATTGTAATAATGCCTATATTTAAATTCCAATTGTTTCACTTTCTAAATGTGCTGAATTTGGCCAACTTATTTAACCAATTATGCTTTTGTATTTTCTTAGTAAAATGAGGATTATCATTGTGTGTTCATCATGGAAATGTTATGAGAAATCCATAGAATACATAACAAATATTCAACATATGGTGAACATAAAAATGATTGCTATTATGGTGGTTTTCTTTCTCTTGTTTATTCTAATCATTATCATCCTGTAACTGAGAAAACAAAAAAAAAGTTTATCTCCTAACAATATTTTTGGCTTATCCTTGTGATGCCAAACTTTTGCTATGATTATCAGTTGATTCCCTCTCCTCATTTCTTTTTTTAAAGATTTACTTATTTATTTGAAAGGCAGGATGAAAGCAATGTTCCATCCACTGGTTCAGTCCCCAGAGGAGCACAACAGCTAGGCTAGGTCTGTCTGGTCAGGCCAAAGCCAGGACTCAAGAACACCTACAGGATCTCCTACATGAGTGGCAGGTGTCCAAATCATCTGCTTCCCAAGGCACAAAAGCCAAAATCTGGATCAGAAACAGAGCAGCCTAGAGTTGAACTGACTGATAATCACATGCCAACACTGCAGATGGAGGTTTAGCCCATTGCACCTCAACCTGGCCCCTTCTCTTCATTTTGTTTGTTTGTTTGCCAAGCTTATCATTGACTCTCACTGTTTTAAACATTCATTCCACTTGTATTAGTTCGGCTTGGAATGGAATTTTTTTTTTTTTTTTTTATTTGACAGGCAGAGTTACAGACAGTGAGAAAGAGAGACAGAGAGAAAGGTCTTCCTTCTTTTGGTTCACTCCCCAAATGGCCCCTACAGCCGGCGCTGTGCCGATCGGAAGCCAGGAGCCAGGTGCTTCTTTCTGGTCTCCCATGCGGGTACAAGGGTCCAAGCTCTTGGGCCACCTTCTACTGCTTTCCCAGGCCACAGCAGAGAGCTGGATTGGAAGAGGAGCAGACAGAATTAGAACCAGAGCCCATATGGGATGCTGGCACCACAGGCGGAGGATTAACCAAGTGAACCATGGCGCCGGCCCTGGAATGCACAATTTTTAAACTTTTCTTTCTGCAACGTGTAGCTTCATCTAAGTGTGTAATTATTACTTAACAACTGGGCTCCCTTACCCCAGCGCTCACTTCTCCTTAGGAGAACAGTAATGATAGAATTCTTGTCCATTCACTTCCAGATGAAATTGTTTGTGTGTATCTTTCAAAGACTTAGAAAACATCTGGACCATTGAGCATACATTATCTGTATTTAACTATTTACCTATATTTCATATGTTGCACAGGATCTTGTAAAAGAAAAAGACAAATTTATTTAAATGATTTTCACAAACAAAAATACAACTTGGCAACATTCTAATTTTGGTAAATGTAAAAGTCATCATTTTGTGTGATTCTATTAAAATAAATAGAGTTTAGGGGCCAGTGCTGTGGCATAGTGCTTAAAGGCTGCATCCTGCAGTGCAGGCAACCCATAATGGGCACTGGTTCGAGTCCTGGCTGCTCCACTTTCAGTCCAGCTCTCTGCTGATGGCCTGGGAAAGCAGTAGAAGATGGCCCAAGTCCTTGGCCCACCTGGGAGACCTGGGGGAAGTTCCTGGCTCCTGGCTTTGGATGGGTCCAGCTCTGGCCATTGCAGCCATTCAGGGAATGAACCACCGGATGAAATACCTCTCTCTCTCTCTGCCTCTGGCACTCTGTAACTCTGCCTTTCAAGTAAATAAATAAATCTTTAAAAAATAATAAATGGAGTTTAGTTTTTAAAGAAATCTTGGGTATATAGAAACATGGCAAAAAAGCTTGGAGTTATCCTTTATCTCCTCTCACACTCACATACTCTTACAATGGAAGTAGCAAAAATCAATTACTTAAAGGAGCTTTTGATTTCAGGACTACAAGAAGAAAAATCTCTCATGCCGGCGCCACGGCTCACTAGGATAATCCTCCACCTAGCGGCGCCGGCACACCGGGTTCTAGTCCCGGTCGGGGCACTGGATTCTGTCCCGGTTGTCCCTCTTCCAGGCCAGCTCTCTGCTGTGGCCAGGGAGTGCAGTGGAGAATGGCCCAAGTCCTTGGGCCCTGCACCCCATGGGAAACCAGGATAAGCACCTGGCTCCTGCCTTGGGATCAGCGGGGTGCGCCGGCCGCAGTGGCCACTGGAGGGTGTACCAACGGCAAAGGAAGACCTTTCTCTCTGTCTCTCTGTCTCACTGTCCACTCTGCCTGTCAAAAAAAAAAAAAAATCTCTCTTTATAGACTTTCATTTAAAAAAAGTAGAATTACAGTAATTCAACATATAAAATATAATGCATTATATTTTCTTAATTTGTTCTTAAATATTTGATTTTGTAGCTATTTTGAGTGGGATTTCTCTTCTGTTTTCTCTTTCAGCTGGACCATTGTTAGTATATAAAACTTCTACTGTTTTTTGTTTGTTGATTTTCTAACCTGGAACATTACTGAATTGATTTATCAGTGTTTAGCAGCTTTTTACTGGAGTCTTTTGAGTTTTCTATATACAATAGCATGTTATCTGCAAACATGGATATTTTGCTTTCCTCCTTTGAAATTTTGATGCTCTTTATTCCTTTCTCTTCCTTAGTAGCTCTTGCTAAAATTTCTCAAGCTCTATTGATGAAGTTCGCTGAAAGCAGACATCTTCATCTTGTTCCAGATCTGAGAGGAAATGCTTTCAGCTTTTACCCATTCAGTAGGATATTAGCTGTTGGTTTGTCAATGATCACCTTTATAATTTTAAGATGTGTTCCTTCTATACCTAATTTGTGAAGGGTTTATTTTATCAAGAAAAGATGCTGAATTTTTTAATGATTTATTTATTTCTTTGAAAGGCAGATTTACAGAGTAAGAGGGAGAGACAGAGAGAGAAATTGCCCATCCACTGATTCACTCCCAACATGGCTGCAATAGCTGGGACTGGGCCAAGCCAGAAACAGGAGCCATGTGTTTCTTCAAGTTCTCCCACTAGTTTGACAGGTGTCCAAGTACTTGGGCCATCCTCTGCTGCTTTCCCAGATGTGTTAGCAGAGAGTTGGATCAGAATTGTAGCAGCCAGGACAGGAACCATTACCTACATTGAGATGCTATCAGCACAGGTGGCAGCTTAACATGTTAAGCCACAATGCCCACCAGAAGGAATGTTAAATCTTATCAGTTGCTTTCCCTGCATTTATTTAGATGTCCATATGACTTTTGTTTTTCAATCTGTTGATTTTATTTATGAGGTTTATTTATTTTCACAATTGAACTGCCCTTGAATAGCTGGGATAAATCCCACTTGACTAAGATATATGATCTTTTCCCAAATTAGATGAAAACTATAAGCTGTAGAAAGCAAACGAAAAGCATGTCCAAGAATCATCAAAGAAAGAAAAATGCAGCATGGCACATAATAATTAAATTGCTAAGAAACTTTAATAACAAAGCTTAAAATCTATTGAGGCATGTAAATTAACAGATAAAATACCACTTAAGACAACTGCAATCCATATCAGTGCGTGGTTTTGAAACTTTACTCAACTCTAGATTCCAGTGTCTCACTACTGAGAGGCAACAGGTGGCAGCTCAAGGATTTGGATCCCTGCAACCATGCAGGAGTCCTATACTGTTTCCACTTTCTGGCTTCAGCCTAACCTTGGCTATTTCAGGCATTTGAGGGGTAAGCCAATAGATGGAGTAACCCCCACTCCCACTCCAGTGTCCCTCTGCCTTACAAATAAAATAAAGATATAAATAAATAAATTTTTAAAATTCCAAAAACACCCAGAGAAAGACTCACACTACATAAAAGACAACAAAAATAAGAATGACAGCAGAATTATTGTTCAAGACAATGAAAGTAATATGAGGGTGGGGCAATGTATTGAAAGGAAAAGGCGTTTTAACCTAGAATTTTGTATTAGTGAAAATATCTTTCAACAAATACAGGCAAGATGAAGACTTTTAGGACAAATATAGCTTAAAAATCATCTCTAGCAGATTGGCACAACTGACACAAAAATATTTTAAAAGAAATTAATCAGACAGAAGAAAATGATATAAGAGAGAATCCCAATAATAAGATTTATTAAAATAAGATTTATTAAAACACACATACACACACATACACACACACACACACTAACAAAGTGTATAACTAGAAAAGAGAAAGAGAAAGAGAGCATCTTATTGAAAATATATGAACAAACAGAGTGAAAGAAATATTGATCTAAAACATACGCAAAGAAACAGGAGTTATGGCCAGTGAGTATTCTCATGTTCCTGTCTCAAGGGTCTAAGGAAACTGGTAATTTTAAGGCTTAGGAAGCATTTAGTATTAAAAAGAGAGTTGTTCCTCAAATTCTGTGCATAAAATGGAAAATCCCTCAGGCCACAGAAAAGTCATCAATTGCCAACGTAAATAGAGTGGAGATCATTTTTACTCACATTCAAGAAAGGAAAAATGATGAAGACTGTTCCTTCACGGAGATGAGATTCCCAAGAATGCTACTGAGAACGCGTTCTTTTTTTGAAATACTGATCTTTTGACATTTTTTCCCCTGTGGCCTCATGGTGGCAATGCAGCTCCAGGAACAATGTTTGTAGTCTAGGAAGGGAGAGAGAATGGGGGGAAAGGTGATTGCTTATCTATCACTTGGAAAGAACAATGGTATGTTGCAACCTGTAGCTCTAAGGGAGGCTTAAAAGTCAATTATTCCAGTTTTCTTTAATCCATACATAAGGAAGACAAAGGGGGAAGGAGTTGCAAATGACTTTGTGTTCCTAAGAGCCACAGCATAAAACAGTAACTATGAAACCAAAAAGACAAAAATATAAGAAAACTGGAGGAGGAACAGATAATTCAGAACCAACAGATAATTCATTTAAACAATCATTTCAAAATGTGCTGAGGCATTTTACAAGCCTGCAGGAAATCCCACAAATGTATTGAAAACAATTTAAAATGTGTTTTGTAAAATGATTATTACAACAATTGAAAAAGAAGTTTTAAAATCCATGAAGTATCAGTTTCTTACTAAAGAATAAAATTATAAATGCCATTGTGACTGCTTCTCCAGATACCTGTTACATGAGCAATAAAGTTAAAAACCTCCCCATTTCCCTCTCTCTCTCTCTCTCTCTCTCTCTCTCACACACACACACACACCTTCTATCACAATCCTTAATGCCACAAAACACTTCATTATGAATCAGGGAAATTGCCTGCTACTGTAAATCTATCATATTGCTTCCATTCCTAACATGAAATGGCTCTCAGTGGCTAGACTGATAGGAAATGGCTAACTTAAAATTTAAAAGTACTCTCATTCCTACCAGTCATGTGGGGGACACAGACTAAGTTCTGAGCTAACAGCAGAGACATTTGTGAGCATTTGGGGAGTGAACCTGTAGATGGATGATCTTTGTCTGTCTGTTGCTCTGCCTTCCAAATAAAGAGAAAATACATAAATAAAATTTATAAAAATATAAACAGAAATATACCATTAAAGCAATTTAACGTCCAGATAAAATATATTGCTTGAAATTTGAAGAATTTATTTAAATACATTAGAATTACTGCAGGGATATAACAGTTCAGATGGAAAGATGAGAGAAAATCCTAACAGTTCAACTCAGAAAAGAAAATAAGTAAGAAGAAAAAAAGCATAAGCATTCCAGAAATAGCAAAACCAAAATGAATATTAATAGAACCATTGTAAGTTATTAAAAAATAAGAGTGGAATCTAAAATAAATTGTAGAATATATGGAAATATTATATCTTTAGAAGTTAAATTAAGGAACATATACATTTATAGCAATAATTAGCCCTACTATGTGGAAATTTTAAAAAATTCATTTTAAGAAATTCAAGACAACTTTTGAGAACTTAATCAATGTGAAATAATTCCTATTGTAATATAAAATATACGAATCCATTGGTTGTGACAGATCCCAGGGAATTCCCTGAGCATTAGAGGCAAAGAAAATGTCTTCTGATTATCCACGCCGAAAAGCTAGAGTGGCCATTAGTAGTATTGATATTCCACTACTACACACTGAGATGGCCTCATTTTTATTGGTCAAATGCACTTTCTGATAGATTGATGCCTGTATTCTTTTGATTTTTTTCAGTATTGTTACATAAAGGAGCAAGGATATCAGAAATAAGAATTGCCTATTGCAACAACAGTTGCTTCAAAACAGCAGAGCTGTGCAAGCTAAGTTCAAAGGGAATTTAGAAAACACACACATGCACCAAAAAAAAAAAAAAAAAAAAAAAAGGAAAAAATGGCAGCAAGGGATGTTTGATTAAATCAGGAAATGGTAGATGGGGTCGGAAAGCCAAAAAATGCTAACATTATCAAATAGTATCAGAATTCAGCATTGTAATATGTTAATATATATGTATAATATTAACTCACCTAACCAAAAAATGCAGACTTTGTAAATCTGTGAATAAATGAAATTCAGAAAATAAGTATTCTTTAAAAATTTTAAATAATTCTAAGTGTTTTACTTAGTGCTATGAAAATGTATTTGATGATGATGATACTTATTAGATTTATTAGAAAATACATATTTAAAAATTGAACAAGAAAGGCCAGTGCCACGACTCACTAGGCTAATCCTCCGCCTAGCGTCGCCAGCACACCGGGTTCTAGTCCCGGTTGGGGCGCCGGATTCTGTCCCAGTTGCCCCTCTTCCAGGCCAGCTCTCTGCTGTGGCCAGGGAGTGCAGTGGAGGATGGCCCAGGTGCTTGGGCCCTGCACCCCATGGGAGACCAGGAAAAGCACCTGGCTCCTGGCTCCTGCCATCGGATCAGCGCGGTGCGCCGGCCACAGCGTGCCGGCCGCGGCGGCCATTGGAGGGTGAACCAATGGAAAAGGAAGACCTTTCTCTCTCTCTCTCTCTCTCTCTCTCTCTCACTGTCCACTCTGCCTGTCAGAAAAAAAAAAAATTGAACAAGAAAGAGATATAAAGAACAAAAGGAGGGGCTGGCTGTGTGGCTTAGCTGGTAAAGCGGTACCTTCAGTGCCAGCATCCCATATGGGCACCTGTTCGAGTTCGGGCTGTTCCACTAACAATACAGCTCTTTGTTATGGCCTGAGAATGCAGTGGAAGATGGCCCAAGTCTTTGGGTCTCTGCACCCCTGTGGGAGACCTAGAAGAAGCTCCTGGCTCCTGGCTTTCAATTGGCGCAGTTCTGGCTATCCTGGCCAACTGGGGAGTGAACCAGCAGGTGGAAGACCTCTCTCTCTCTCTGCCTCTCCTTCTCTCTCTGTGTAACTCTGACTTTCCGTAGTAGCCATTTGGGGATTGAATCACGGAAGGAAGACCTTTCTCTCTGTCTCTCTCTCTCACTGTCTATAACTCTATTTGTCAAATAAATAAAAATAAACAAAAATAAAAAAAGAATGAGCCCAGAATTGAAATGCTACTTCATGGTCACAGAAAATCACAGATCGATTCTCCTTCTCCATATTTGGGGATTTTAATGATTGCTCAGTGTTAATATTCTTAACTATTCAATATTTTTAATGATGTATTTGTTTATTTATTTGAAAGTCAGAGTTACCAAAAGGCTTCTATAGCCTTGGCAACTCATGACAAGAGCCTAGGGTGATTACTGATGCCATAAACAAGAGTGTCAATTTGTTAAGTCAACAACAGGAGTCACTGTGCACTTATTCCTCATGTAGGATCTCTGTCCTTAATGTGCTGTACATTGTGATTTAATGCTATAACTAGTACTCAAACAGTATTTTTCACTTTGTGTTTCTATGTGGGTGCAAACTGTTGAAATCTTTACTTAATATATGCTAAACTGATCTTCTGTATATAAAGAGAATTGAAAATGAATCTTGATGTGAATGGAAGGGGGGAGGGAGAGGGAAAGGGGAGGGTTGTGGGTGGGAGGGAAGTTATGGTCGGGGGGGAAGCCATTGTAATCCATAGTTGTACTTTTGAAATTTATATTCATTAAATAAAAGTTAAAAAAAAAAAGAAAGTCAGAGTTACAGAAAAGGAGAGGCAGAGAGAAAGAGACGGGGAGAGAAAGAGATCTTCCATCTGCTGGTTCATTCCCCAAATAGTCGTATAGGCCAGAGCTGGGCTGAACCAGAGTTGGGCTGATCTGAAGCCAGGAGCCAGAAACTTCTTCCTGGTCTCCCATGTGGGTGCAGGGGTCCAGACATTGGGCCATACTCTGATGTTTTCCCAGGCGCATCTGCAGGGAGGTGACCAGGAAGCGAAGCAGCGGGGACTGGAACCTGCACCCATTTGAGCTGCCCTCACAGCAGGCATCGGCATTATCCACTATGCCATGGCACTGCCCCCTATTCATTTAGTCTTAAATGGGCTTGACAAACTTTAATATCCACTAAAAAATGAATTGTAATTTGACTCAAGTTTTCGTCTCACTGTCCATATTTAATCTGGCCCTGAATCCTGCCAGTTGTCAATTTTGATGTCCACACAGAATAGAACATTTATAATCCTACTTACTGACTTTTTTTGAATCTAATCCATTCTCATATATATTTCCTGTTTATGCCAATAGACTTCTACTTACTGCTCCACTTATTTCTAGTCTTGTTCTTATAGTCTCCTACATAAACAGCAGTTGTATCACAATCACACATTGCTCAGTTCTTCCTTTCACTTTCCATCTCACATCTAAAGTCCTTTCTATAATTCAAAAAACCTGAAATGGTTGATCCTCATCTTTCTGATTTTATCTCATATTACTTTCTCTCATAGCTGTTATACCCCACCTATTCTAGTCATCAAGTTTAATTTTGTGTCCCTGTACTGGAAACTCTTCCCACTGATACTCGCTTTTCCCCAAAAAAACACCCATAGATTTCATCTATCACTGCTTTATACTCTGCACATGACAAACTGAATACAACACATTGATGTTCAAAAATACATTTGATGAATTACTGAATAGTAAAAGGACGAGGACCATTTTTATTTATTATGTAAGATATTATCCTTATTATATTGCTAGGTGAAAATATATTATAAAAAATAAATGCAGCATGTTCATATTTGTGCAAAAATATAGGCAGATATGTCAGTGAACAAATATATAATGTAAATTTTGTGTGTATCTGTATTAAATAGTGTGTGCATACCTGAATACATACATCATCCTTACATAGAAATTGAAGGAAGAAAGGAAAGACCGAAGGAAGGAAGGACAAATGGAAGGAAGGAAGGAAAGTGCTACATTTTGGATATTATTTTCAGTTGAATATTCCCCAAGCCATATGTTAAAGATTTTGACCCCGCTTATATTGATGGTACTAAGAGGATAGGGACTTAATCCATTTATGATGTTGAGGGGTAGGGCTTCAGGAAATGATTGAATTGGAGTGACTCATTAGGGGGAAGCCTGCAAATAAAATTCTGATGACTTCATAAAGGACAACATAGAGATATGGCACATGTGCTCCTTTTCTCCAGGTGATGTTCTGGACTGCCTCAGGACTCTGCTAGCAAAAATGGCATCACCGGTGGCCGAACCAGCGAGACTCCAGGGATATTAGACCTGAGAGCTTATTATAACAAAAAGTGGACTAAATTCAGGGGAGATTCAATTCAATCCACACTGTATAAGACAGTGACCCTGGCAGACAGGATTTAATATGTGTTTATATTATGTGACTGTGTGTAAGCAGCAGGGAAACAATACTATCAGATTTTTCTTTTTAGTTTCATCATTATCTATTATTTATTTTTTAGTTTTCAAAAATTATAACATAATGTTATAATGCATAAAAGTGTTAACACAATGTAGTTACTTGAGAGTTTCAATGTTTGTGCCCCCTCCAAAAATAACAAAAGAATATTCTTATATCCTGATTCACAACATGAAAGGATTAGGTGGGGAGGTCTTTGGAAGCTGATTAGCTCATGAAGATAAAGCCCTCATGAGTGGTTTTATTTGCAAGAGGCCCAGGAGAGACCCACCCTACTCTGCATATTCCACAAAGTGAGGACACAGTGAATACTTTCTTCTGCAATGATGAAACTAGGCCCTCAGCAGACACGAACTTTGCAGGTGTTTTAATCTTGACTGCCCAACTCAATTGAGAAGTAAATTTCCATGGTTTATGAGTAACTTCATTTTGCTTGGTGTTTTATTCAGCAACTTAAGCAAACTAAGAAGCAATGTTTCTGCAACCCAGATAGAGTTCAGGGCTCTCAGCTTAGGCCTGGTCCATCCCCAGTCATTATTGCTAACTGGAAAATGAAGGAGCAAACTGAACATCTCTCTCTCTCTCTCTCTCTCTCTCTCCCTCTGTGTGTGTGTGTGTGTGTGTGTTTCTCCCTCTTTCTCTGTTACTCTGCCTTTCAAATAAATAAAATAAAAAATTTTAAATAAAATAAAAAAAGAAGCAATGTTTCAAGTTCAATTTAGCATTAGGCATAATAATGGCTCCCTATTTAAAATAAACTGTCTTTATAAATTAAGAAATATAAATTTAATAATGAACAATTTTAAATGGAATTCTTGCTTGGTTTTACCAAATATCTTCTATTATGTCATAATGACACGAAGTGTTTATCAAAATATGCTATCTTCTTAGGATGCAGACTTACTAATTATGTCAGGAACATATATGTAATGTTGGTCACTATTTCTATTTAAGGAATGACCTAGTAGATGTACTCTTTTATCTCCGAAATTCACTAAAACACTTTTGTGATGGATAAGTTTCTCCAGAATGAGATTAGTTTTCAAGCAAGATGGTTCTTGTGAAATTACTTGCATTGTAAAAGACCTGTTCTGAATTTAAACATTTGTAAAGGTCAATTCTGAGTGTGTAACAACATGTAGATTAAGTCAACTTCAATGTAGCTTAGCTACAGATTGTGCATTATGGAGAGCAAATTTTAATTAAAATGCCATCTTCCCCAGGAAAGCATTTCTAGTGTCTTGCACGTAGATAAAAAATACATTTTTGTGTATCAATTTGTTAAAATTAACAACAGGAACTAGAAAAAAGGAATTGCAATTTGAATGGAAGTAGTAATGTACCCAACTCAAAAAAATCAGTCCTTAGCCTCTCTTAAGATAAATCAGACTTAGCTTGAAGGGATAATCTGCTCAGTGGTAGGGTACAGGTCATAATAACCTAGTGTGTGTTCTATGAACAAATAGAAGAAATATGCTCTAAATCTCCAAACATAATGTAATGTCAAAGAAGAGGAAATATTGATTTCCTTGTTTTGATCAGTTCATATTGTAAATGTCTATGGAAATTTCACTTGATATCCATTAATATATTAATATTAATAAATTTTTAATGCTAATGGTGACCAAGTTAAATGAATCTGACAACTCACATGCATGTTAGCAGCAACTATTTGTGACTCAGCCTCAAAGGACTGGCAAAGTTAGTTGGCATGTGATATTTTTAATTTTCCATCCCCATTCTTTCCACTGTAGCCTCTTCCGTGTTATGAAGACATGTCTAGTGCTAAGAATGGTGGAAAAGATATACAGGAAGAAGTAGAACACTCATGCCATTTGTGGAGGTCACTTGGGCAAGCCCTGGGAAGCCCATGCACCTTTTGGTTTGCTTTTCTATTCTTTAGACACTTAAGCCACTTCAAAATGGATTCTAACATGTGCAACTGAACCAATCTGAAACATGTGTGATTTGGAAAGTATTTGAAATAGTCTTTGCTCTCTGAAGTTCTCTTACAAATGTGAGCTCTTAATAGGTTTTGAAAATATCCATACAGATGAACTTAAGAAGTCATTGGGCTTTCCCTGATAAAATGATTTCTGTGAAACTCTGATACCAGGTTTCCCATGCAACAAACATAGGACGAATGTCAGGATATTGCTTTAAATGTTCCCCAGAGGCCCATGTGTTCAAAGATCAGTCCTTAATATCTTATGTTAAAAGTACTAAGAAGGTAGAAATTTATTCTACAAAAGGTGTTTGCAGGTGGAGGCTATTGGTGATTAGATTAGGATGAATGCTAGTTTTTCTTGTTTTGTTTTTTTAATTGTCTTGCTGAAAAGGTAATTAATTCATCTGGTAAAACAAACTAGTGAAAATGTAATTCCTAATTATCTTTATTTGTGAATGTTATATAGTTAAATAATAGCAAGACAAAGGCCGGTGCCGTGGCTCACTAGGCTAATCCTCCGCCTTGCGGCGCCGGCACACCGGGTTCTAGTCCCGGTTGGGGCGCCGGATTCTGTCCCGGTTGCCCCTCTTCCAGGCCAGCTCTCTGCTATGGCCAGGGAGTGCAGTGGAGGATGGCCCAAGTACTTGGGCCCTGCACCCCATGGGAGACCAGGAGAAGCACCTGGCTCCTGCCATCTGATCAGCGTGGTGCGCGGGCCACAGTGCACCGGCCGTGGCGGCCACTGGAGGGTGAACCAATGGCAAAAGGAAGACCTTTCTCCCTGTCTCTCTCTCTCACTGTCCACTCTGCCTGTCAAAAAAAAAAAAATAGCAAGACAAAATCGAATTAGCATTAATATTAAGTATTCTAGTAACCTATAGGTTACATTTTTCTCTTTGTAATGGCCAATTTACACAGCATTTAAGCAATCAGTCATTTTTTAAATTTTATGTATTTATTTTCATATTATTTGAGAGGTAAAGAGAGAGCGACAGAGAGATCTTCCATCTTTTGGTTTATTCTCCAAACATCCTCAACTGGGCTAGTCTGAAGCCAGGAACCTGGAACTCAATATAGGTCTCTGAGGTGGGTGGCAGAGATCAAGTACTAGAGTCATCATCTGCTGCCACTCATAGTCTGCATTAGCAGGAAGCTAGAGTTGGAAGCGAAGCTGGCAATTGAATTTAGGCACTCTGATATGGGGTTCAGATGTCCCAAATAATGTATTAACCAGAGTATCAAACACCCACCCAAGAAACTAATTATTAAATATGTATTGTTTACGTTGTATGCATAGGCATGTAGATAATGGATTATGGTCAAGATTACTGACTGGTAGTAACATGGATGAGTTGCTCGGTAAAATTTCTCTTGTGGATCTTACACTGAGTGTGAGAGGCAAACTGACCCATGTAATTCAACTCTTTTAATAACTGGTACCACTTGCCAGAGCAAAGAGAGTCCATGTTGATCAAGACTGTTGTGCTCTGTTCATTTTCGGTCAGTGCCTTATCTAAGCTTTTGTCCTTTCCTGCAGTTCAGTTTCATTTTACATATAACAAGCAGCTCATGTAACAAGCAGCTTGCTTTTGATGGCAAGTATTCCAGCATATGTTGAGAGACGATTTCTAAATGTGTTCTTTGAAGACATACATCAGACAACTCTACAAAAGCAGAACTTTCTAAAGTATATTCAAACATTGGGATTAAGAAGAACTCTGTGTAATATGACGGAGACTTTATTTTTTTTAGAGTTGAGTTTGTCAAACTGATAGCTAATCTTATGCTAAAAAAGTGCTGACAGTACTATATCCAGGTTATATGTAATGATTTCTTTTGATAATGAGTTTTCTCGCCCAGATGAAGAGAATCCATAAAGCCATCATACTCTGTTATTTCACTGTTGGTTTAAAAGGGAGAAGGATGACTCATTCCTTGACTCCAGGAGGCACAGACTGGAGACAGGGTTATCTTTGTCATTCAGGCAGTGGAGAGTGCAGAATAATCAAGCAGCTACAGAAGCACACAGCTCTGCTTAATTTCACCACTAATCCTTTTTCAGTAATCTCCTGAATAATTCCCTTCATTTACATTGCTCTCAGTCCTCAGAGACCTAATGCTTCCCAGCCTGAAAACACATATGCCTGGTACTTGAGAGAATGAAACTGCAGTGTCTGATTTGCTTTATGTACCTTAAACCTCATTTTCTCTACAATGTTTGCAATAGGCAATATAAGTGATAAAATAGCAAAGGATTAGATTATATAATGCACAGGAAATTAAATATTATTTAAAAATAAACTTTATAAGCAGAGATTGAAACATGGATTAACTTTTATTGCTGAAGTGGATGTAACCTTGAATATGGATGTATGCAAGCTAGGCAAGACTTCAGATTAAAGTAGGGGATTTATGCAAGCCATTTTTATTGTGAAAAACCATTTATTTAAAGAAAAACCAACTGAAGTAACAAAATTCAAAACCTGAAAAGTCATGGGTATGAAATAAATAAGTAAAGATGATTTTGTTTGAACAGAAATCTCAGACATGAAACAAGGAAACAAAATGGGCAACATGCAGGTGCTAAGTTGCTGTGTCACATTGAAATGAGTAGGTTCCTTTCAATTTAAGGATTTTTTTAAAGGTTTTTATTTATTTATTTATTTGAGAAGTAGAGTTACAGACAGAGAGAGGGAGAGAGAGAGAGAAAGGTCTTCCATCTGCTGGTTGACCTCTCAAATGGCCACAATGGGCAGATCTGAAACCAGGAGCCAGGAGCTTCTTCTGGGTCTCCCACACAGGGGCAGAGGCCCAAGCACTTGGGACACCTTCTACTGCTTTCCTAGGCCATACAGAGAGCTGGATCAGGAGAGGAGCAGCTAGGACACGAACTCTTGCCCATAACGGGATGCCGGTCCCATTGCTGGAAGCTTAGCTTACTATACCACAGCACTGGCCACTTAATTGAAAGTTTTGCGGCCAGCACTGTGGCTCAGCAGGTTAAAGCCCTGGCCTGAAGTGCCTGCATCCCATATGGGTGCCGGTTCAGGACCCAGGTGCTCCACTTTCAATCCAGCTCTCTGCTGTGGCCTAGGAAAGCAGTAGAAGATGGCCCACGTCCTTGGGCCCCTGAACACATGTGGAAGACCAGGAAGAAGCTCCTGGCTCCTGGCTTCGGATCAACACAGCTCCAGCTGTTGTGGTCAATTGGGGAGTGAACCATAGGATGGAAGACCTCTCTCTCTCTCTCTCACTCTCTCTGCCTCTCCTCTCTCTGTGTAACTCTGACGTTCAGTTAAACATAAATAAATCTTTAAAAAATTAAATAAATAAATAAAGTTTTCTAATAAAGTTTTTCACTGAAAATTCCATTGTATTGATGCCATTATATCACTTTATATCAAAGAAATAAATATTTTTATACAAGGAGAATAGATTGTATGTGTTTGTGTATGTGTGTGTGTGTGTGTATGTGCGTATGTGTGAATTTCCAAAAGGTTTGGTTTAACCCAAATGATCCCTTTACAATATATTGATCATACTAGGTTTTCATCATTCTTGTTACCTATTTATACATGCAATTATATTTTCATTTAGTATTCAAAATAGTTTTCTACTATGTCTTTCATTCTTCTACCTATTCTACATATTCAGCAGGATTCATCCTTTTCTACAGTGATGTTATTCTTTATTTTAATTTTAATTTATTGGACAGATAGAGTTAGATAGTGAGAGAGAGAGAGAGACAGAGAGAAAGTTCTTCCTTCTGTTGCTTCACCCCCCAAATGGCTGCTACAGCCAGAACTATGTCAATCCAAAGCCAGGAGCCAGGTTCTTATCCTGGTCTCCCAAGCAGGTGCAGGGGCCCAAGCACTTGGGCCATCCTCCACTGCCCTCCTGGGCCACAGCAGAGAGCTGGGCTGGAAGAGGAGCAACTGGGACTAGAGCCTGGCACCCCTATGGGATGCCGGCGCCACAGGCAGAGGATTAACCAAGTGAGCCACAGCTATGGTCCCTCCAGTGATGTTATTCTCTATCCTACTTCCTATTTGTTTTACATATGAGTTGAGGCTTCACCCATGGAAATTTTACTTGTTCTCATTGGCAGGAAAATTTTACTTTTCAGTATTCTTTTGCCAATTTGAAGAAGATAATTTCCTCCGAGGGGCAAACAGGCGAGCAGCATCGTAGTAGAGACTGCTTTTCCTGTGATATGTACCCAGCCTCTAAAAAAGTTATTACTGATCTTGATCATCATTTTTGAATAACTCTTTATAAAGATTTGTTTGTTTATTTATTTGAAAGGCTGAGTTACAAAAAAGGAGAGACACAGATGGAGAGATCTTCCATCTGCTGATTCACTCCCCAAATGGCCACAACAGGAGGAGCTGCATTAGTCCGAAGCCAGGAGCCAGGAGCTTCTTCCTGGGCTCTGACTTGGGTGCAGGGACCCAATCACGTGAGCCACCTTATGCTGCTTTCCCAGGCCATAAGCAGAGAGCTGGATCGCAAGTGGAGCAGCTGGGACTCAAACGGATGCCCAAATGGGATGTTCGTATTGCAGGCGGCAGCTTTTATTAGCCACGCTACAGTGCCAGCCCCAATAACTTTATTTTTTGATATGGGATGCTAGGTTGAAAGGCTGACTTTATTGTACAATATATTGTGGAGCGTCGTTTGTTTCTAGAGAACAATTTTAGTGTAATTGTCTATGACAAAATGTGAATTTCTCCTTTTGCTTATGAAAAATTATAAAAATGTTACACTTTAAGAGAGACAGAGACAATGAAAAAAATTTTAACTGTTTTTTCCATCAATAATATTGTATCACCTCTAAATATATTCCACTGGTATGTTTTCAGTATATATTTGCTCAAAATGTAAAAATCTATGATGCAAAACATATATGTTGTAAACAGGCATGAGCAATAAAAATGCATTGTGTTTTATGAGTTGAACTAATATAAATATATTATTTAAGGGTAATTCTTCTGTCATTAAACAACTTAAGTCACACTTCATCATATTGTAGATTATTGGCAAACAGTCAGTCTCCAAATTAACATCTGTAATCATGTAAATATGTTTTTGAAAAATAAAGAAGCAAGACAATAAGCATATAAGAATCAATCTAGACTGATCTTACATATGAAACTTTGGAAAGAGCCCCGTAGTTAGAATCATTACATAATACTGGCAACATTAGCATCAAATATTCTTGGGTAAAAATGCCATTCCATGTTCTGCTTCAGTTTTGATATCCTTATTTTAAATAGTTCTTCAAAATAGGTTTCTCATGTTTATCAATTTTTGTGCAATAAAAATTAGTAAGACAATAAACATTTTCTTACCTACCAAACATTATATCTCTACAATCTCTATTTTCTCACTATATATATATAATACATACATCATGTTACATATTAATATATAAAACATATTTTGTCATATGTGTATATATATATATATATATTTCCTTTCCAGACTCAAGGAAGTAGCACTTATACCCTAGCCTTCTGTCTTGGCATTATTCCTTCTGGAATATATTTTTAGCCCTCTCATTGGAGCTTCTATATTTAAAACCAGCATAGACCCCTACAATTGAGTCAAATGGCTTCACATGATAGAATCTAGGGAATTTTCATGAAATATTTCTCTATTGTCTTATTATTTATATTCTTTTCTCTCACATGAATAAATTAGCAAAGAAATAATAATGAATTCATGGTCAATATTATCATATTCTGCCCACACAGATTTTTAATGCATTTGTATTTTAATGAAAATCAGACAAATATAATTAACCCTATTCCTTTTTAGAAGCACTTTCAGCTTTTATATTTAATTATGCAATTAGTTTAGATCATCCGTTTTATCAAGGCAGGATGTTTATTCCATCAGTGTAATAAAATGGCAAATGAATATGTTTTCCAGTATAAATATATTTGAAAATTAGTAGCACAGTTAGTTTGTGTACATGCACTTGAAGAAGACAATGAGTGTATTTTTGCAATTTACTTCTTGATGTGCAAATGTATAGAAACTTGAATATTAACTGCCTCTCTCTGTCCATTTTAACAGTAGTGGGTATTGAATCAATGGGATATAAAATACGGAGAGCATAAAATGGATATGTAAAACCATCTCTACCTATGACCTCATCTGTTCAATTCCAGATCCTACATAAGGGTCTAATTTACTGCATTAGACAATGTAGGAGACATATGTACTTCTAGCAAATTAATGTTTACCTGATCAAACAGCCTTTGTTTTGTGGTAGGCTTTTGGTTTATTGGTTAAGATACCAGTTGGAACAACTGTATCTCATACTGGAATACCTGAGTTTTAAGTTCTAGCTCTGCTCCTGATTCCAGCTTCCAACTAAAGTATACCCTGGAAGGCACAGGTGTGCCTGCCACACTCATGGGAGACTCAGATGGGGTTCATGGTCCCCAGCTTCATCCCAGGCCTCGCCCAAGCCAGTCCCAGCCACAGTCTTTGTGGGAATTGGGGGAATGAATTAGATAGTGGGAACTCTCTGTCCATCTCTTTCCAACTTTTTATTGTCTCTCAGCCTCCCAAATACATAAACTAATTAATTAAAAAGCTTAAAAAATTTTGCTTTTTATTTCACACATACGAATGTGTAGTTACTATGAAGCCAATTAAATAAAATATACCTAAAGGTGAAAGGAATTTATCACTTTGAATGAGTGAACATAAAAACCAACTATTCTGAGATGAGATTCTTACCATAATACTCTTAGTTTTAATGAAAGAATAAAAGTCTTGTCTTTTGGATATGATGATGTGATTATTTCTCTTGAATTAAATCCTTCTGATTTAGAGAAGACTATCATTGGGTGCAGGTGTTTGATTACATCAGATTGAATTTCTAGTGTTAATACCACCTACTGACTTAAACTGGATTTTCTTATATCAATACTTAATAAATCACCAATCTTGGAGTTTATTTTGTGTGTATGTAGGACAATGGTTATTTCTTACATTGCAAGGAACTTTGAGCAATGCTTTTTCACATTTATTAATATTTTAAATATGACAATGCTCTTACATTATTTATATGATGTTCTTGTATTATTAATTTCCCACTGATTAGAGTGACAACATTATTGATCCTCTCAACTGCCAGTCATGCCAAAGCAAAATCACAGTCAACTGACAGTCACATCTACCTGCCAGAGCAGATCATGTCTGTGAATGAATAAGGAATCATGCAATTAGTATGTAAAGGAAGTTTAAGTGGGTATAGCAAATATAGATATAGTAAACCAAAAGTCCAAGTAAATGTCTTGCAATTAGAAATTAAACAATAAAAATTCAGTCAAGAAAAACAAAAGGGAGCAAATAAATTTTTAATGTTGTACTTATAGTAACTATTATTAACTATATTGCCAATTATATGGAAGTAGGCTTTGACTAAATTTGAGATTATATAATGATAATAATTTTTTCATAAACCATTGGCTCTATGCTTTTAATTCCTATTAACTAGTACTTACTGAACTGCTTAATTTTAGTAGAAATCTCAATTAAAATATGGTATGAGAAATGTTTTCTATGACTTCAGATTTCTAATAGTGCCTGACCAAGTGAATTAAATTATGTCATCACTTAGCAGGGTAAATCCAGCTTCAAAAGCCTCTAACTAATTCTAAATCCACCACTTAGTCAATTAGAGTGTGCTTAGTAATTGCTGGGATGTTGGGCAGTTTACTAAACTGGAAAAGACAAGAGTGCTTAATACTGTGTGGAAATGAAGTATGCCTTGACTGATTCTGTGATCTGTTAAAAACATGTTATCCAAACTAGCAGCCACAGTAATCAAGCACAAGTTTATACACTATTCAACTAAATGCTCTGATTTGACAAAGGGAATAATAGGCCATTTGCCTGACCACGGATTTACAATGTGAAAAAGGAAAAATAGAGTTGGTCTTGGTAGCTGTGAGGATTTCTGGCCCTATTAACCAAGGGAATCTATAGGTAAGGGCACTACTATGGCTCGTGGATGTGGTTTGTCTCATAAGAATTCTTGTTAGAAGCTTTGTCCCCAACATGGAAGTACTAGGAGATGATGCACCCTCTAAAAGGTAGGGCTTGGTGCAAGCTAATTAGACACTCAGAGCATTGCTTGCAAGGCTGATTAAGTAGTGCCGTGGGATTCCACTTAGTTCCCGCAAGAGTGAGATTTGAAAAGAGCAAGATTCATCCTTCCCCAGTTCCTGTCTTCCTGTATCACCATCCCATCAGTCTTTTTTCTTTTTTTAAAGATTTTATTTATTTATTTGAGAGTTAGAGTTACAAACAGTGAGAGGGAGAGACAGAGAGAAAGGTCTTCCTTCCTTTGGTTTGCTCCCCAAATGGCTGCAATGGCAGGAGCTGCGCTGATCCAAAGTCATGAGCCTGGAGCTTCATCCGGGTCTCCCACACACGGGTGCAGGGGCCCAAGGACTTGGGCCATCTTCCACTACCTTCCCAGGCCACAGCAGAGAGCTGGATTGGAAGTGGAGCAGCCGGGACTCAAACCTGGGCCCATATGGGATGCCAGTGCCACAGGCAGAGGATTAACCTGCTGTGCCACAGTGCTAGCCCCAATCCCATCAATCTTTATGTGCTTACACCATTGTGACAACTTCAGGTCATGAGTGCCTCACCCGATATAAATAAAAGTAGATTTCTGCTCTTGAAATCTCAGTAGAGATTCCAGGTAGAGCAGGAATAATTTGAGAGTTCATTCATAAAGAGGTTAAAAATAAACATATTATTTGAATAAGTGAAATGCATATACTAAATGAAAAAGCTATTTTGTATAAGATCATAATGTAGAATTCCTTCAGGAAGTTTATGTTCCTGGAAACTTGAGACTATGAATACTTTCTTCACAGAAAAATAATGGAAAGGCGTATTTTCATTCAGTTTTTAAAAAGGTCTGCAGCACTCTGCAGTGACTTGGTTTTTTTATGATTTATTTATTTATTTGAAAGTCAGAGTTACACAGAGAGAAGGAGAGGCTGAGAGAGAGCAAGGTCTTCCATCTGCTAATTCACTTCAAAATTGGCTGCACCGATCCAAACCCAGGAGCCAGGAGCTTCTTCCTGGTCTCCCACATGGGTGCAGGGGCCCAATGACTTGGGCCAACTTCTACTGTTTCCCAGGCCATAGCAGAGAGCTGAATCAGAAGTGGAGCAGCCCGGACTCAAACTGGCGCCCATATGGGATGCCAGAGCTGCAGGCGGTGCCTTTACACGCTAAACCACAGTGCTGGCCCCAGTGACTTGGACTTTTCAAATGCAAATTATTTATAATCAGAATAAGACACAGAAGTAAAATTGGAGGTGTAGGAAACATGTAAATCAATAAAAATACAAACAATTTAGGTAACAGTGTTTGATGTTCTTTGTCTCTAAAATGAGGCTAACAATTTTATTCACCTCATCGCAATATGTTGTTTTAAGAGAGATAAAATATTTATATATACACAAATAAATATATATAAGAACTGAAGGCAATACATGATATAATCAATGCCGTCTCTATTTATTACTATTATTTTTAAATTTGTAAAAGAATGCTGTGCTTTTGTCGCGTAACTTTGTTGTTCTCCAAGTCATCATCTGATATTTGTTAAGCTAATAAACTAGCATATCTCCTCTAATTTCTGAAGTTAACCTTATTCTACAATTTCTTCAAACAAGAGTGTTTGAGAAATGTTAGAAGAATAGTAAGTCTTCAGTAAGGAACTAATTAGAAATTGGTTTCTGGAAAGAATGGAAACAAATCTATTCTGGAAAGAAGGGAAACAAAGTGCTCCAGGGTTTTTATGTTTGTCTCATCACAGTCCCTGTACATTGAAGATGCCATTGGTTAGTATTTCATTTTGAGAACCTTAAAACTGGGCGATATAAACAAGGTGGTGTAGATATTCCTTTGATACAATGTGTTCATGTATCCCAGTTATATACCCAATAGTGGGATTATTAGATCCTAAATCTTGTCTATTTCTAGTTTTTTTGTTTCGTTTTTATTTGACAGGTAGAGTTATAGACAGTGAGAGAGACAGAGAGAAAGGTCCTCCTTCCATTGGTTCACCCCCCAAATGGCCGCCACTGCGGGCGCTGCACCAATCTATTTCTAGTGTTTAAGGAAATGTCGATACTGTTTTTCGCAGTGGCTGCATTTATATCCTCAGCTACAGTATTTAAGTTCCACTTTATCTACATCCTGGTCATTATTTGTTCCTCTCTCTCTTTTGGATCATAGTGCTTCTGACAAGGATGAGGTGACATCTCATTGCGACTTTGATTTACATTTCCATGATGGCTTACATTTCCGCCCACAGCATTGGCATCCCATATGGACAGGTTTGTGTCCTGGCTGCTCCATTACCGATCTATCTCTCTTCTATGGCCTGGAAAACCAGTAGAAGATGGCCAAGTGCTTAGGCCCCTGCACCCACAAGAAGCTCCTGACCTCTGACTTCAGATCAGTTCAGCTCCGAAGGTTACAGCCATTTGGGAAGTGAACCAGTGGTTGAAAGACCACTCTCTCTCTCTTCCTCTCTCTGTCTATAACTCTGCTTCTCAAGTAAATAAATAAATCTTTAAGAAGAAAAGAGGTATTCATCTTGGATGCTAAAATTTGAATTATTTTATTCAGACTGACACAGAAGTTTAAAAAGAAATGGAGGTGTAGCCGACAGAAAAATAGATTAAAAAGATAAAACTTATTTAGTGTCTCCCCTACTAAACATTTTCATAAGGAGAATAGCACCATATATACATATGTTAAACATGGACTAAAACTAAAATATTGCTATTGGTAAATTACAGACTGATGGCAGTGACAAACTAGAATAACTAGTAAATCAAAACCACAATGAGGTTTCACCTCACCCCAGTTAGAATGGCTCACATACAAAAATCTACCAACAACAGATGCTGGTGAGGATGTGGGGAAAAAGGAACACTAACCCACTGTTGGTGGGAATGCAAACTGGTAAAGCCACTATGGAAGTCAGTCTGGAGATTCCTCAGAAACCTGAATATAACCCTATCATTCAACCCAGCCATCCCACTCCTTGGAATTTACCCAAAGGAAATTAAATTGGCAAATAAAAGAGTTGTCAGACCCTTAATGCTTATTGCAGCTCAATTCACAATAGCTAAGACCTGGAATGAACCCAAATGCCCATCAACAGTAGACTGGATAAAGAAATTATGGGACATGTACTCTATAGAATACTATACAGCAATCAAAAACAATGAAATCCGGTCATTTGCAACAAAATGGAGGAATCTGGAACACATCATGCTGAATGAAATAAGCCAGTCCCAGAGGGATAAATATTGTATGTTCTCCCTGATCGGTGACAACTAACTGAGCACCTAAAAGGAAACCTGGTGAAGTGAAAGGGACACTATGAGAAACAATGATTTGATCAGCTCTTGTCCTGACTGTTGATGAGCAACTTGATATGTTATCCCTCTTAGTATTTTTTTTTGTTTTATTTAATACTATTGGTTGAACTCTGTAATTAACACACAATTATTCTTAGGTGTTTAAAGTTAACTGAAAAGTGATCCCTGTTAAATATAAGAGTGGGAATAAGAGAGGGAGGAGATGTACAATTTGGGACATGCTCAAGCTGTCTTGCCCCAAGTGGTAGAGTTAGAAATGTGCCAGGGAATTCCAATACAATCCCATCAAGGTAACATATACCAATGCCATCTCACTAGTCCAAGTGATCAATTTCAGGTCACAATAGATCATAATGATAGGACTAAGAGTCAAAGGGATCACATAAACAAGACTAGTGTCTGCTAATACTAACTGATAGAATAAAAAAGGGAGAGAATGATCCAACATGGGAAGTGGGATACACAGCAGACTCATAGAATGGCAGATGTCCTAAACAGCACTCTGGCCCCGGATCAGCCCTTAAGGCATTCGGATATGGCTGAAGAACCCATGAGAGTATTTTAGGCATGGAAAACCAAGACCCTCTGCAAAAAACAAACAAACAAAACAAAACAAAACAAAAAACTAAATGAAAGATATCTGCGAGTGAGATCCCAGTCCCAGTAGAATGAATGGGCCATCAAAGAATGAGGTACCTTTCTCTGAAGGGAGGAGAGAACTTCCACTTTGACTATGGCCTTGTGGAAATAACATGAAAGTTGGCGAGCTCAGGGGACTTCTATGGCCTTGGCAACTCATGACTAGAGCCTGGGGAGATTGCTGACGCCTTAAACAAGAGTGTCCATTTGTTAGGTCAACAACAGGAGTCACTGTGCACTTACTCCTAATGTAGGATCTCTGTCCTTAATGTGTAGTTCAATGTGAATTAATGCTATGACTAGTGCTAAAACAGTATTTTGTACTTTGTGTTCTGTGTGGGGGCAAACTGATGAAATCTTTACTTAATATATACTGAATTGATTTTCTGTATATAAAGAGAATTGAAAATGAATCTTGATGTGAATGGAATGGGAGAGGGAGTGGGAGATGGGAGGGTTGAGGGTGGGAGGGAAGTTATGGGGGGAAAAATGCCATTGTAATCCATAAACTCTACTTTGGAAATTTATAGCTACTAAATAAAAGTTACAAAAAAAAAAAAAACCAAGAATGTAGGCAGAAAATGATTGCCATTCTTTATTTCCTTGTTTTTGAATATCATTCTATTTTATTTGGTATTTTATTTCATTATTTTATGTAAATAAAATCAATCTAAGCTCAAATATAATTATTTATGTGTGTGTGCAAATACACACAATGTCAAATATATATAATCCATGAAATCAGAATATGAAAATGTCCTATGAACTCTCAGTTCTTTATACATACAATAACATTCTCCTTTCCAAAAGCTCCAATGAACAGTTTTATATACCCTTTCTGCCTAATATTTGCATTTAAAATGTATGTGTAGATATAATTTCTATTTTTGTTCCTTTTTCTTAGAAAACATAAATTGTTCTGCAATTTAGTTAGAATGCAAATATCCAAAAATGCAAAAAAATCTATTTTTCTTGTTGATGTTTGTAACATTTACCTACTTAATGGAAAAACATACAGAACCTTCCCCCGAAAACATTTACAGGAAAGTGAATCTGTTGCCTCCAAGGACAGATGTGTACTCAACACTGGCTAGAGAATACGCCTATATACCAGCAGAAAACATGTCCAAAACAGAAGGATGAAAAGTGCAGATAGCACAGGTGAGCTAACAACACTAAGTGATTTTCAGAATGCATCTGGCATGCTGAGAAAGAAGTGTAAATCTGGAGCAACTGAATATCAAATTAATCATTCTGGCTTGTTAAGAGATTCAGTATTTCATATATTGACTTGTTCAAGTTTTGTGAGCCCCTAAGCAGTACTTTTAAAAAGTAGAGCAATTAATTTTTTCTTCATTAACTTTAATTATGCTTAGAAGCCTAGAAATGTTGGAGCAGTTTCAAAAACAAGCATGTCTACTAAGCAGGTTTTCCCAAGTTCTCACAAATCACAGGGACACCAAAAGCATCACTGCAAGCCCAATTAAGAAGAAAAACAAGGAAACTAAAGAAATCACCATAAGGTGTGTTGCTTTAAGATTTCGATCAAGTATTGAAGCAGTGAGCCGAAGGAAGGATAACAATTTATTTCCTACCATTCTTAATATATAATGCTGTGTAACAAGATATATTAAGTATGTGAAGTTTCTCAAAAATAGTAGTATCTTGAAGGAAACATTTAAAAGGCAACAAGTGTTGATAAGGCAAAAAGAATTCATTGCAATGTATTTCCACTACAGTAATGCCAATAAACATGCCACTTCACTCTTACTAAGATTAAGTAGCAGGCAGACACCTTGGCTCAGTGGGTTAACGCCCTGGCCTGAGGCACTGGCATCCCCATATGGGCACTGGTTCAAGACTCGGCTGCTCCACTTCCAATCCAGCTCTGCTATGGCCTGGGAAAGCAGTGGAAGATGGCCCAAGTCATTGGGCCCCTACACCCATGTGGGAGACCAGGAAGAAGCTCCTGGCTCCTGGCTTCGGATCAGCCCAGCTCGAGCTGTTGCAACCAACTGGGGAGTGAACCAGTAGATGCAAGACCTCTCTCTCTCTCTCTGCCTCGCCTCTCTCTGTGTCACCCTTTCAAATGAATAAACAAATCTTTAAAAAAAGATTAAGTAGCATATATATCTGTATATGCTGTGTATATATACATATATATATACACACACATTAAGAAAATGCTGACTGGTTATCATACTTACATATTTTTAATATCTTGAATTAGTTTTCTTCTTTAGCCTACAGTGTTTCTACGAAATTTGAGTGAGATAAATTAGAAATTCATTTCGAAATACTATACTATTTGTTAGAAGCATTATTTTTCACTAGAAATCAAATTTGATATCAACATGCATGAGTTATAAATAATCCTTTCCTGTGAAATTGTTTAAGAACTAATTAAAAGATTTCCCTTAGGAATTTATAATATATATTTCTATAAATTACCTGAGGTTTGTGCATGTATCTAGCTACATCTACATTAATCGCAATGCTTTACAAAAGAGAGGTATTATATATGAAAAGAGAGGAAGCGTTAGTTCTGTCTACTTTGCATTAAAAAACCAAAAATTTCAAAACACCAGAACCTACAACACAATAAGACTATGGTTCAGGATGATGTTTAATATGCTTTATAAAGAACTGGGACAAAGGAGTTTGTAGCCTTCCAACACAAAGAAACAAGGAAACAGAAATGCTGCTTGTCTGTAATGGTCAGTATATAAGTTGAAACTTTGCATTTTACTCCTTTAAAATGTTCAAGTATTGCATAGTAACACAATATTTTAATATAAATTTTAAAACTTTGAAAACAAAAAAAGAACCAAGGACTCTTGACACTAGGGTGTTTTAATAAATATATATTAAGTAAATATACCAATAAAAAATGAGAAATCCATAAAAGGAAACCATAATATAATAAAGTGATTGTTTGATGTATGTTTGCATAAATTGATTACAAACAGCTCTTAACTTCTTCAACTTAACATAAACTCAACACTTTCCTCTAAAACTGGCAGCAGAACTTTTTATTTTTTTAATTTTAAAAGATTTATTTATTTATTTAAAGGCAGAGATACAGAGAGAGAGAGAGAGAGAGAGAGAGATCATTTGCTAGTTCACTCCCCAAAGGACAGTAATGGCTGTGGCTGGGCCAGGTGAAGCGAGGAACCAGGAGCTTCTCCCAGGACTCCCACATAAGTTCAGGGGACAAAGAACTTGGGCCATCCTCTGCTGTTTTCCCAGGTTCACTCGCAGGGCACTGTATCAGAAGGAGAGCAGCCAGAACTTGAATCTGCACCCATATGGGATGCTGGCACAGCAGGCGGAGGCCTAGCCTTCTACAACATAGCACTGGCTA
This sequence comes from Oryctolagus cuniculus, assembly GCF_051225735.1. Classification (NCBI taxonomy): domain Eukaryota; kingdom Metazoa; phylum Chordata; class Mammalia; order Lagomorpha; family Leporidae; genus Oryctolagus; species Oryctolagus cuniculus. The sequence goes on along the minus strand of NC_142874.1, from coordinate 77,445,081 downwards.
CTAATTTTTCATGTTAATCTTTAATTTTAGAATTTATTTTCCTTATATTTGAAAAGAAGAGAGAGACATAATGGGAGAGAGAAAGAGATAGGGAGAGAGAGCAAGGAAGAGTGACCATTTATCGGCTGGTTCACATCCCAAATACCTTGAGCAGCCAAGGCAAAACAAGGAGCCAAGGAACTCCATGAGGGTCTCTCACATGGGTGATGGAAACTCAATCAAATATTTTGGTTGTTACCTGCTACATTCCTAGAACCTGAATTAGCAGGTAGCTGGATCAGAAGCACAGCCAGGATATAATATGTCTCCTATCATTATGCATTATTTAATATTTTAAAGTCATTATGTAGGCTAGCAAATATTCAGTACATTTTACATATTCAAGAAAATGTTTCCTGTTGTGCTAATTATTTTGTGATTTACTATTTTCTCCATATTTTATCATATAATACTCACTGAAGATTTATATCAGTAGATAGAAATGGTTAGTGTAACACAAGTAGTAGATAAAAATGTTGTGTATAACATTAAAATTGATAATTTTTTTTCCTAACATCTCTGCCTTCTTCTTTAAAAATTTGATGAAAATGCCTTTTCCTGGGACAGGTATTTGCCATAAATCAACATGACACTTGGGATACCCACATACTACACAGAGGGCTTATGATAGAGTTTGGCTCCACTTCCAATTCCAGCTTCCTGCTATTGTGCACCCTGTGAGGAGGCAGGTAATGGCTCAAGTTGTAGGGTCTCTGCCACACATGTGAGTGATACATATTGAGTTTGGGACCCCTGGCTTCAGTTTGGCCCAGTAGAGATTTTACAGGCATTTGGGATAGAAATCAGTAGATAGAAAATTTCTTCTCTTTCTTTCTCTCCTTTTCTTTCTTTCTTTCTTTCTTTCTTTCTTTCTTTCTTTCTTTCTTTCTTTCTTTCTTTCTTTCTTTCTCTCTCTCTCTCTCTCTCTTTCTTTCTTTCTTTCTTTCTTTCTTTCTTTCTTTCTTTCTTTCTTTCTTTCTTTCTCTGTCTCTCTCTCCCCTTCCTTTTTTGTCTTTCTTCCTCCAAATATAATGAAAATAGAATAAATAATTATTTTTCAAATTTGACTGATGTTTTAATTATTTGAAGTGAATGAAAATAATGGAGAGACATAGTCCAAATCATAAAAGAAAAAAAAAAGCCAGAATAGTGTACCCTGTGAAAACTCTCATTTATGAAAGAAGGTGGAATAAATACCTTCTGTAATAAACAGAATTTGAAAGAATTTTTCACCTCTGGTCCAGCCTTACAAATGATACTTGAGATTATGCTACACATGGAAACACAGAAACAAGGAAAAAATGTGAAGGTGGAAAATCTCCTGGTAAAAGTACAAAGGAAATTCAAATAAATCAATAGGAATATTAATGAAAAAATGGTAGGACCAAATTTTTATTTAATAATAATAACCTTAAGTGTAAGTGGCCTAAATTCTCCAACTAGAATGTACATATTGACAGAATATATTATAAAACAAGATCCATCTATTTGCGGTCGGCATGAAACAGATCTTACCAACAAAGATATAGAAAGACTGAAAGTGAAAGGATGGAAAAAGATATTCCATGCTAACAAAAAGCAAAAAAGTGCAAAAGTAGCCAACTTGATATCAGACAAAATAAACTTTAACCCAAAAACTGCTAAATCGGAAAAGGAGGGCATTATGTAGTGATAAAGGGATCAATCCCATGGGAAGATAAAACTATAATACATGTACATACATACAATGCCAAGGCATCTGACTATTTAAAAGCAATGAGGATTGTAGATTTTACGCACACTATTCTATTCTTTCTTTTTTTAATTTATTTAAATTTTATTTAAGTTATACAAGTTTCATGTATTTCATTTATATAAATCTGGGAACATAATGATACTTCCCATCCTACCCTTCCTCCTGTCCATACTCCAGTCCTTCTTCCTCCTCTCTCTCCTATTCCCACTTTTAAATATTACAAAGATCTATTTCTAAGTGATTATAAGACAGACCCTACACTATGTAAAGAGTTCAAAAGATGCCGGAGCCACAGCTCACTATGCTAATCCTCTACCTGTGGTGCCAGCACCTCGGGTTCTAGTCCCAGTCAGGGCGCCAGTTCTGTCTTGGTTGCTCCTCTTCCAGTCCAGCTCTCTGCTTTGGCACGGGAAGGCAGTGGAGGATGGCCCAAGTCCTTTGGCCTTACACCCGCATGGGAGACCAGGAGGAAGCACCTAGCTCCTGGCTTTGGATCAGTGTAGCGCGCCAGCGGCCATTTGGTGGTGAACCAACAGAAGGTAGAACTTTTTCTCTTTTTCTTTCTCACTGTCTAACACTGCCTGTCAAAAAAAAAAAAAAAAAAAAAAAAAAGAGTTCAAAGATAGTATCAATTGACACTATGAGAAACAGTGATTTGATCAGCTCTTTTCCTGAATGTTGTTGTACAATATAATACTTTACCCATTTTAGTATTTTTTTGTTCTAGTACTATTGGTTGAACTCTGTAATTAACACACAATTATACTTAGGTAATTAAATTTTAACTGAAAAGTGATCCCTGTTAGGAATTTGGAAAGCATTATGCTGAGTGAAATAAGCCAGTCCCAAAGGGACAAATACCACTTGTTCTCCCTGATCGGTGAAAACTAACTGAGCACCAAAAGGAAACCTGTTAAAGTGAAATGAACACTATGAGAAACAGTGAATTGATCATCCCTTGCCCTGACTGTTGATGAACAACTTAATACGTTATCCCTCTTAGTATTTTTTTTGTGTGTTCTACTTAATACTTTTGGTTGAATACTGTAATCAATACACAGTTATTCTCAAGTGCTGAAACTTAACTGAAAAGTGATCACTGTTAAATATAAGAGTGGGAATAAGAGAGGGAAGAGATGTGCAATTCGGGACATGCTCAAGCTGACTTACCTCAAATGGTAGAGTTAGAAACATACCAGGGGATTCCAATTCAATCCCATCAAGGTGGCATGTACCAATGCCATCTCACTAGTCCCAGTGATCAATTTCTGTTCACAATTGATCATAATGATAGGACTAAGAGCCAAAGGGATCACATAAACAAGACTAGTGTCTGCAAATACTAGCTGATAGAATAAAAAAGGGAGAGAACGATCCAACATGGGAAGCGAGATACATAGCAGACCCATAGAATGGCAGATGTCCTAAACAGCACTCTGGCCTCAGAATCAGCCCTTAAGGCACGTGTATCTGGCTGGAAAGCCCATGAGAGTATTACAGACATGGAAAGCCAAAACACTCTGGAAAAAAAAAAAAAAAAAAAAAAAAAAAAAAAAAAAAAAAAAAAAAAAAAAACCACCACACCTAAATGAAAGATATCTGCGAGTGAGATCCTAGTGAAAAGAATAGGTCATCAAAGAAGGAGGTACCTTTCTCTGAAGGGAGGAGAGAACTTCCACTTTGACTACGACTTTGTCTAAATATGATCAGAGTTGGTGAACTCAAAAGGCTTCCATAGCCTTGGCAACTCATGACAAGAGCCTAGGGTGATTACTGATGCCATAAACAAGAGTGTCAATTTGTTAAGTCCACAGCAGGTGTCACTGTGCACTTATTCCTCATGTAGGATCTCTGTCCTTAATGTGCTGTACATTGTGATTTAATGCTATAACTAGTACTCAAACAGTATTTTTCACTTTGTGTTTCTGTGTGGGGGCAAACTGATGAAATCTTTAGTTAATATATGCTAAACTGATCTTCTACAGAAGAGAATTGAAAATGAATCTTGATGTGAATGGAAGGGGAGAGGGAGAGGGAGAGGGGAGGGTTGTGGGTGGGAGGGAAGTTATGGGGGGAAAAATGCCATTGTAATCCATAAGCTGTACTTTTGAAATTTATATTCATTAAATAAAAGTTTAAAAAAAATACTGTTCTTCAACAAAAGAAGCAAGGTAAACAGTCATCGAATCTCAAAATGCGATAAAGCAGAGAAGAAAATATATTAGAAAAGAACAACTCAGGGCCAACGCTGTGGCTCACTTGGCTAATCCTCCACCTGTGGCGCCAACACACCAGGTTCTAGTCCTGGTTGGGGTTCTGGATTCTGTCCCGGTTGCTCCTCTTCCAGTCCAGCTCTTTGGTGTGGCCCGGGAAGGTAGGGGAAGATGGCCCAAGTGCTTGGGCACCTGTACCCACGTCGGAGACCAGGAAGAGGTACCTGGCTCCTGGCTTCAGATTGGGGTAGCTCCAGCCATTGTGGCCATTGAGGGGTGAACCAATGGAAGGAAGACCTTTCCCTCTTTCTCTCTCTGACTTCTATCTTTCAAACAAAAAAAAAAAAAAAAAAAAAAGAAAGAAAGAAAAGAAAAGAACTCCACGTAGGCTGAATGAGATATTTTATTTCAAATGGAGTACCTTGTCCTGAGAAACATAAAATAGAATTATTTAACTAAATAATTGAGAGAGAAAATACAGTGTTATGTGCAGCTGCTATCACGCAAAAGTATGAGTTTAATTGCAAAAATTCCATCTGTTATTCATACTTAAACTGAAGAAGAAAAGAACATTTTTCTCAGATAGGGTCATTAGTAAATAAAAATAATCATGGAATCTGAGGGAAAAAGAAAAACCTAATCACTTTTATTAACAATATAATTGGTTAATGTTCCTATCCACTTATTTTGTTCTTAAGAAATCTACAAAAGAATCTTCAAGTAAATTCATCATATATCTTCACTTCCACCTTAAACAGTTCTTTAATTTTTCAATTTTAATCTCTTTTAATTTGTTGTTTATGAGCTATCAATATTTGTAATATGAATTTTTATAATATCAAGTTTAATACAATTTAATACATATATCAATAAGTAGTTTTAGAATTGAATATTCTTAAACATTTTGGGTTCATAATATAGAAACTATAAAGTATCTTTACATACATTCTATTAAAAACATAGAAGCTTTGGATCAGCGCTGTGACATAGTAGGTGGAGCTTTCACCTGTGGTGCCAGAATTTCATACGGGTGCTGGTTCATGTCCCAGTGGCTCCACTCTGATCCAACTCTCCAATAAAGAGATACAGGCTGTCTGAATGGATTAAAAAACAGGGCCCACCTATTTACTGACTAAAAGAAATACATCTCACCAACAAAGATGCATGCAGACTGGAAGTGAAAGAATGAAAAAAGGTATCCCATGCTAACAGAAAGCAAACAAAGAGCTGGTGTAGCCATCCTAATATCAGACAAAATAGACTTTAACACAAAAATTGTTAAAAAGAGACAAAGGAGGCCACTATGCAATGAATAAGGAATCAATTCAACAAGAAGATGTGACTATAATAAAGGTATATGCACCTAATTATGGGGTAGCTAGCTATTTAAGAGAAATGCTAATGAATCTAAAAGGAAACATAGACTCCAATACAATAGTGATGGGGGACTTCAATACCCAGCTATTAGCAATGGGCGGATCAACCAGAAAGAAAATCAGGAAGGAAACAACAGAGTTAATTGTCACCATAGACTAAATGGTCCTAAAGGATATCTACAAAACTTTTCATCCTACAGTAGCAGAATATACATTCTTCTCACCAGTGCATGGGATTTTCTCGAAGATGAAAGCCATGCTAAGCCATAAAGCAAGTTTCTGCAAATTTAAAAAAATCGAAATCATACCATGTATCTTCTTTGACCACAATGGAATGAAGCTGGAATTCCAACTCAATAATATCTAGAAAATATGCAAACTCATGGATACTGAACAATGTGCTCCTGAATGAATAGTATGCAATAGTAAAAATCAAAAGAGAAAATAAAAAAAAAAGATTATCTTGAAATGAATGAAGTTAACAATGCATCATATCAAAACTTTTGGGATACAGCAAGAGCAGTGTTAAGAGGAAAGTTTATAGCAATTGGTGCCAACATCAAGGAATTAGAAAGGCACCAAATAAACAAGCTATCATGCATCTCAAGGACCTATAAAAACACAGCAAACCAAAACCAAAATTAGTAGAAGGAAATAAATAATTAAAATTAGAGAAGAAATAAAGAAAATTGAAGCCAATAAAAAATAAAACCCAAAATATTGGTGAAACAGATTGTCAGTTTTTTGAAAAACAAAACTGACACTCCAATGGCCAACTAACCAAGAGGGAGGGAGGGCGGTGGGAGAGAGAGAGAGAGAGAGAGAGACCCAAATCAATAAAATTAGAAATGAAAAAGGAAATGTAACAACATATACCATAGAAACTAAAAGAATCATCAGGAATTGCTAAAAAGAGCTGTTTGCCAACAAATGGGAAACCTAAAAGAAATGGATAGGTTCCTGGACACATACAAGCTACCTAAATTGAGCCATGGATACATAGAAATCCTAAACAGACCAATAACCAAGATGGAAATTGAATCAGTAATAAACACCCTCCCAACAGAGAAAAGCCCAGAACTGGATGGCTTCCCTGCTGTAGTCTACCAGACATTTAAAAAAGAACTAACTCCAATTCGTTTCAAGCTATTCAAGACAATTAAAAAGGACTTAATCCACCCAAACTCTTTCAATGAAGCCAGCATCCCCTTAAATCTAAGCCAGTAAAACATACAGCAGAGAAAGACAAGTATAGGCCAGTATTCCTGATGAACACAGACACAAAAATCTTCAAGAAAATACTAGTTAATTGAACCTTACAACACATCAGAAATATAATTTACCCAGATCAAGTAGGATTTATCCCTGGTATGCCGAGATGGTTAAACATGCACAAATCAATCAATGTGATACATCACTTTAACAAACTAAAGAACAATAGCCATATGATTATCTCAATAGATGCAGAGAAAGCATTTGATAAAACACATCTTTCATGATGAAACTTTAAGCAAATTGGATATAGAAGGAACATTCCTCAACACAATCAAGGAAATTTATGACATACCCACAGCCAGCATCTTATAGAATGGGGAAAAGTTGGAGTATTCCCACTAAGATCCAGAACCAGATAAGGATAGTCACTCTCACCATTTGCTGTTCAATATATTCCTGGATTTTTTTTTAATTTTTTGACAGGCAGAGTAGACAGTGAGAGAGAGAGAGACAGTGAGAAAGGTCTTCCTTTTGCCGTTGGTTCACCCTCCAATGGCTGCCGCGGCTGGTGCACTGCGGCCGGCACACCACGCTGATCCGAAGCCAGGAGCCAGGTGCTTCTCCTGGTCTCCCATGGGGTGCAGGGCCCAAGGACTTGGGCCATCCTCCACTGCACTCCCGGGCCATAGCAGAGGGTTGGCCTGGAAGAGGGGCAACCGGGACAGAATCCAGTGCCCCGACTGGGACTAGAACCCAGTGTGCTGGCGCCGCAGGCAGAGGATTAGCCTATTCAGCCACGGCGCTGGCCAATTCCTGGAAGTTTTAGCCAGAGCCATTAGGCAAGGAAAAGTAAAAAGGGATACAAATTGGGAAGGAGTACATCAAACTATACATATTTGCAGATGACATAATTCTATGTATAGGGGATCCAAATGACTCCAGAAAGTGACTATTGGAACTCATAAAAGAGTTTTGTAAATTGGCAGGATATAAAATCAACACACAAAAATCAGCATCCTTTGTATACACAGACAATGGCATGGCTGAGAAAGAACTTCAAAGATCAATCCCATTCATACCTTGGAATAAATATAACCAATGACATCAAAGATCTCTATGATGAGACTTACAAAACACTAAAGAAAGAAATAGAAGGAGACACCAAAAAAGTGGAAAAAATTTCCATGTTCATGGTTTGAAAATAGTCAACATCATCAAAATGTCCATACTACCAACAGTAATTTATAGATTCAATGCAATCCCAATCAAAATCAAATGATATTCTTAACAGATCTAGAAAAGACAATGTTAAGATTCATATGGAAACACAAGAGATACCAAACAGCGAAAACATTCTTACACAACAAAGAAAAAGCTGGAGGCAACACAATACCTGCTTTTAAGACATACTACAGGGGATTTATAATCCAAACAGCCTTGTACTGTCACAAAAATAGACACGAAGACCAATGGAACAGAACAGAAACCCCAGAAATCATTCCATACATGTACAACCAATTTATCTTTGACAAAATTGCTCAAATCAATCAATTTGGGGCAACAGATGCATGCTTATGGGGTTTTCTTTTGGGTTTATAGAGGTGGTGGTCATAAAACAGTGTAGTGAATTCTACTAAATTGTTCACTTTAAAATGATTAATACATTATTTGAATTTCCACTCCAAAAAAGAGTGTCAAGCACTAAGTCAGTTGAGATCTGTGTGAATGAATCAATATTTTAAAAATTATTTTCCAATTATCTCTGGTTGTATACAAGGCAAATAACTAAAGGAAACTAATTTCCATTTTCTTCAACAATTATTCCCATTTCCTTTTTACACACATAACATTTCACAACTATTAGACTGTGCATTTTTATTATTATTGCTATAAACAATGTTAGTTGAGAAGTTTAGAGTTGTGAAGTACAAAAACATCTAATGAGAGTTGTTTAGACTTTCCAAAATGCTTCATGCATGATTCTTAGTACATCTTGCTTGTAGTCCATATTGGCTGAATCCCAGGTTTCATTTTCTTCCAACTCAGTTACATTAGGTAGGCAATATAAACTTTGCAAGTTTATTTCCACTAAAGAAGTTTAAAATTTAAGAATCAGGGTTGTGCAAAAGTGACTCTTTTGAAAGATTAACTACATAACTCTAGTAAATCAGTGAGATTTATAAGTCTGGTAAATTGCAAATGCTAAAAACAGATAAGTTGTAGTAGTTACTGTTGCTATAATCTATAATTTACTTGAGTAGCAGATTCACCTCTTTTTCACATAAACTTCAATGTCACGTTTGGTATTGACAAACATATGTCACACTACTAAATTACTCAATAATTGCTTCATAATTGTTATAAATTCTTGAGCAAGCGAGCTCCATGCTACTTATTTTAATTAAGTCTCTGTTGTATCCCTCTCAGCCTTTTGGTTAAGATCAAGTGTGAGTCTCTGTTGCTCATATATCTGAATATTAAAATGGAGCGACCTGTCATAAATTGTGCTCAAATTTGTACTGCATTTGTACTCAAATTTGTAATGAATTGTATTGTTATTGTTATGAATTTGAAAACAAAGAGCTAAGTGATTAGTTCTCAAAACATCTATCATCTCTCATATAGAATCCTTTTGGTTAGCAATATTATTCAACTGGGAAGTCAGAAGTGAAATTTTTAGGATCAAAAATATGTTGGGTTCCATTTCTTAGGAAGAAAGAAATATGCAAATGAAATTAAGATCATTTCTTTTTGATAATGAGTCAAAAGTGATATAAGAAACAGTCTATTGAAATATTTTTTAATTTGAACTGTTGGTAAAGCAGGACTTGTCCAAACATCTGTAAATCTGTTCTATGGAATAAACTATTATTTCCATAGCTTTTTATTTGTATTTAAATGCCTATCAATGATATTTTCATCCTAAAAATAATCTAATACTGTATTAGTCTGCTCTGGTTTTGATAACAAAACAGCGTAAAGTGGGTGGTTTACACAACTTAAATATTTCTCACTGTCCTAGGGCATGCATGTCAAAGCAAAGGAACAGACAAGGCCAGTTTTATTATGAGACTTCTCTTCTTCCCTGAGCTTGAAGGCACTCTCCATGTAGCTGTGTACTCACAGGACCTCTTATTTGTGTGCAGAGCTTGAGAAAGCAAGAGAGACGAATGAGCCATCTGATGTCCTCTTCTTGCAAGACACGATTCCTAGTGAATCAGAACCCATCCCTAGATTGCACTTATCCTTAATTAATTCCTTATACATACCACCAGTAAATATGATCACTATTGGAGAGTAGACTTCAGTATAAGGATTTGGAAAGGGGGAACAATTCATTCCATAGCAAATATATTCATATTTCTATCAAAAAATCTTTTCAGTTTGGTTTCAGTAACAGCATAAGGAAATATATATTAAATAATTACAAGGATTCAAAGAGAGAAATATGTAATTTCAATTAGATTTTTACAATTTGGGGTTACATTAAATCTTCACATAATATGATTTATCTATTTACTACTTGTTGAATTCTTTAATTAGTTTAGGATTAACCTTGTGATTATAAAGTAAATTGGAAGTACGCCATTGTGAAAATTAAAAGAAAAATAATAAAGAAAGCAGGAGTGGAAGTGCAGTGAGGCAGGGAGGGTGGGAAGTATAATATTGTTCTTAAAACTGTATAGATTAATTACATAAAATCTACTCCCTTTATATAAATAAATATATAAATAAATAACAATTTTAAATGCATATTATTTAAAATTACTTTAAGACAAGAAACTGAGACAATGCTTGTGGCAAAGTTGTCTACCCATCAACAGACCAATAGCAATTCCATCTTATGCTGTACAATAAAACATGCTGTGTAAAAGTGATTGCATTTGAAGTTATCAGTACATTTGAATGCAAACTACCCAACCATGAAAAATGAGGCTTCCGTTTGTAATAAAAATAAATTAGGAGGCAACGCTTTGCTGGAAAAGCCATTTGAGCACCTCAGTTCATAACTATTCATGGTGCCATTAACAGATGTCTTTGCTCACACTGTGAGCTGCCTTATGATATTGTTGTATTCAATATTACTATATATCTAAAATGAATGTAGGCAACTTGTTTTCAGATATAATAAAACCTATCCCAATGTAGAAATCCTGTGGGAAATTATACAGTAATGTTACCTACATAACTAATTTTTTCTTATGAAATCATGATTCCCACTACACTTTCAGAGCCATCAAAAGTATTGTTTAACATCACCATTTCCATGTTAATATCTCAGTAAATCATAAAAAATGTAATACTTTGTGAAGAAGCTGAGCCATTACTTTGGGAACATACGTTTTCACTTCTAAATTAAATGTTGCGTGAAGTGAATGCTAAAAATGGTGAATGGTACTTATTTATACTGAAAGTACTTTTTCTTAAAAGAGTAACTTTCTTCAAGAAACAGTGATGGTAACAGGTACACTAAGATAAATCATTCAAGAAAAAAATAATAAAAGGTGAATATTGCCTTTTCTAATTATCTACAGGTCCAAATGTTGTCAAATTGAAGAAACTCTAAGTAATATTTTCAAAGGAATCACCATAAATGTGCACACACAAACATTGATACACTTATGGAAAGCAGTGCAAGTGGGGCCAAAAACAAATTTTTCCCTTAATAAAAGCAATCAACAACAATGATAATTTTTAAAAACTTTGTTTCAAACCTGAGGTGCAAGTATACTTAAGTAATCCATCTAGTCCTGGATCTTCGCGTCCCTGTGCACAGGAAGTGGATACTAATACACATTCTATGTGAGAATTCATTAGACGGGATTATAAAAGTACACTTAATGTGGCATTTATGTCATCTGCTTGAAAGTTAGTGGCCATTTATTGTGCTGCTGATTTCTTTTCCTTTGCAAAATTCCCTCAGGACATACACAGTTTAGCACAATAATTAAAATGAAAGCTACCAAAAGACTAATGAAAATTTTCTTCCTACAACTACAGTCCTTGACTGCTATGCAAAAAGTGGTTGACACTGATTATTCAGGTCTGAAATATTTTGCACTGTAATCTCAGAAGAAATAATGACAAAAATAAAAAAAAAAGATCAGGTATACTATACACCGGACATTAGAAAAATAGTGACCATGTATTATTTTATAAAGATATCAGGGTGCCTGTGAAAATCTGGATAACTTTCAGCAATCTGTTATTATCCACAAAATAATCTTAAGCAGTTCCAGTTTTTCTGTCTTGTATATCTGTCTTAATACAAAAGTCTTCAGAAAGTTCATGGAAAAACAATCACTGCAGTGAGCACAGTGAGTTAAAACTTATCTGAGTGCTGGGGAATGACTCCGCCTCCAACTCTGCTTCCAGTTCAGCTCCCTGTTAATGCACCTGAAAGACAGCGGATGATGGCTCAAGTACGGAGTCCCTGCCACCCATGTGGGAAGCCCTGATCAAGTTATTGCTTCCTGGCTTCAGTTTGGCCCAGCCGTTGCTGTTGCAGGCATTTTGGGAAGCGCACTAGCATATGGAAGATATTCTCTCTCTCCCTCTCCATCTCTCTCTCCCTCTCTCTCTCTCTTTGTCTCAAAATAACTTTCAAGTAAATAAAATTAATAAATAATTTACAGTTCATAGAAATATATATTATGAAAATATTAATGATTTCACATATTTTGATAAAAAATTAGCTTTTTTGTATATTTTAATTTATATATTCAAAACACAGACAAAGACAAAATTTCCACACTCTGGTTTACTTCTCAAAGGTCCACCTGGAACTGTGCTGACCAAGAGCTGGAATCCAGGAACTCAGTCCAGGTCTCCTTTGTGTGTGGCAGGAATCTAAATATTCAAGCCATCACTCCCTGTCTCCTAGGGTCTGCACTCACAGGAAACCAGAAACTAGAATTAGTACTGTTATGTCAAACCCAGGTACACAGATAGAGGACATCAATTGCTAGGCCAAATGCCTGCCTTAAACTGGCGTTTTAATTGCATCTCCATAAACTTATTCCTTTTTTTAACCTGAAATTCAACTTTCCCTAGAGGTTTCTTATATTAAAGTTAATTACAAAGATCTCATGAATACATAGAAGAATCAAAACTAGGTATTTTTAGCAGGAAGCATATATAGTTGACAAGGCAAGGATAGAGAATAAATGGTGAGATATTCACCTAGAAATGTGAGACAGTTCATGCTACTTATGTGATCGATGTCATGGAGACAAGAAAAGTTTAAATGTGGGAAATCATTATCAATGAATAAAATGAAAATATGTCATACTTAAAAGGTACAGAAATTATGGCTCATTTAGTTAAAATAGCTTTCTGATATACTGCTATATTTGAAGATAGTTGAATCTATATTTTGACCATCTACTGGTTTAATATGACATTTCTTTATATATATATATTTAATTTGCATAAATTGCTTTAAAATGTATTTAAGAGACATCATTTTATACATTTTAAAATATGCAATTAAAGGGTACTGAGTACATTCACGTCTGCAACTGTCCTCACCAGTAGTTTTCTTCTTGCTGCAGAATTGGATTCATTCATTTTACTTTCTTTTTATGAATTTGGCTACTCCATTATGCAGTATTTGCACGTATACGCTGCATTTTGTTTAGTAATGCATCCATCCATGCACATTTGGGTTGCTTCCACCCTTTAGCTAGAGTAAATAATGTTGCTATAAAAATGGCTGTAAAAAATGGGGTTGAGTCTGGACCAGGACTGTGGTGCAGTGGGTAAAGCCTCTGCCTGAAGTACCAGCATCCCATACGCATGCCAGCTTGAGTCCCGGCTGCTCCTCTTCCAATTCAGCTCTCTGCTAAGGCCTAGGAAAGCAGCGGAAGATGGCCCAAGTGCTTGAGCCCCTGCACCCACATGGAAGACCAGGAAGAAGCTCCTGGCTCCTGGCTTCGGATCTGCACAGCTCCAACCACTGTGGCCATTTGGGGAGTGAATCAATGGAAAGCAGACCTTTCTCTGTGTCTCTTTCTCTCACTCTCTGTAATTCTACCTCTCAAATAAATAAATAAAATATTAAAAAGAGAAAAAATGTGGTTGAGTCTCCATTTTTAATTCATCCAATTCATTAATTCATTTTGTGTATATATATATATGTCTATATATACACAAAAGAATTACTAGATCATGTGGTAATGCTCTTTTATTAAAAAGATTTATTTACTTATTTAAAAGGCAGAGTTACAGGAAGAGAGAGAGACACCAGAAAGATTCTTCATCCACTGGTTCACTCTCCAGATGGCCACTTTGGCCAGGGCTTAGCTAGAGCAAATTCAAGAGAGGAGTTTCATCCAGGTCTCCCAGATAGGTTTGGGGACCAAAGGCTTTGTCATCGCCCACTGCTTTCCCAGGTGCATTAGGGAGCTGCTGCACTTCTGAGTGGAGCTCATGTGGCTGCTGGTGCTGCATGCAGCAGATTAACTTACTGCACCATTGTCAGCCCTGGTAATTGCATTTTTAATATTTTGAGGAAACTCCATCATTTTTTTTTTAACTTTTATTTAATGAATATAAATTTCCAAAGTACAGCTTATGGATTACAATGCCTTCCCCCCATAACTTCCCTCCCACCCACAACCCTCCCCTTTCCCTCTCCCCCCCTTCCATTCACATCAAGATTCATTTTCAATTCTCTTTATATACAGAAGATCAGTTTAGCATACATTAAGTAAAGATTTCAACAGTTTGCACCCACATACAAACACAAAGTGAAAAATACTGTTTGAGTACTAGTTATAGCATTAAATCACAACACATTAAATCACACACCTTAAATCACAGCACACTAAGGACAGAGATCCTACATGAGGAGTAAGTGCACAGTGACTCCGGTTGTTGACTTAAATTGACACTCTTGTTTATGGCATCAGTTCCCACTAGTAATTTGCAAGTATTCCTGTTTTTCTATGTCATCATCAACTTTTGATAAAGCTACCTAAAGCGTGTGAAATGGTACATCCTTTTTCCATGTTTTCATTGGTTCCTTGTGTATCTTCTATGGAGAAATATCTATTACAGTTCTTTTTCTTTTTAAGAATTATTTTGTTTATTTGAAAGACAGAGTTACAGAGAGAGGTAGAGCCAGAGAGAGAGAGAGAGATCTTCCATTCTTTTGGTTCACTCCCCAAATGATTGCAACCACCAGAACTGAGCTGATCTGAAGCCAGGAACCAGGAGCTTCTTCCTGGTCTGCCATGCAGGTTCAGGGGCCCAAGGACTTGGGCCAACTTTCACAGCTTTCCCAGGCCATAGCAGAGAGATGGATCAGAAGAGGAGCAGCCAGGACTTGAACCGGCTTCCATACAGGATAACTGCACTGCAGGCTGGGGCTTTAACCTACTGCACCACAGCGCTGGCCCCATTCCAGTTTTTAAATAACACATTTAACATATGCTATTTATTGTATGTCTAATATACTCCAATAAATTTTTATCTTTTAAGAAGAAATAATATTGAAAAGTTGAGAATGATGTCCAAGTGATTTTATAATCAAAGTCTCTAAAACTTTCAGAAGTACTATTTTTCAAACATTTAATCTAAAGAGAAGATATAGATAAAAATCTATTTTAATGAACTTAATGGAGCTAGAGAAGGTGAAAAACATACGCTGAAAGTTATAGAGAAACTAATGTGTTATCAGGAAATCATATCCAGTATCATAGAAAAATGGTAAAGCTTTTGAATATTACATTTAATGTGTCTAAATATGTTCTGGATACTGTAGGTAAGACTGTCTTCAAACTAGGCAGTGATTTCTCATATAGAGCTTCTTGGATTTTACATTCTAGTCAGTGAGACTGTACATACACACATACATATATATATTTGACTTACAATCACTAGTATGGAGTAGGAATAGAGTTTGATATTCATCAAATAACTTCATTCTATTTATTTCAGATTGGAGTAAATGGTTATATTTATTAATATAATATCAAAATGCATATGACAACATATGTATGTAATTTATCAAAATCAAAAAGAACATCATATATGTTCACATAAATATCTAAAAAGCATATCATAATATGTGTATACTTCAAAAAGTTTGGGAAAATGGACTTCAAATGAGTTTGTGTGCACATTTTTTATCCATATTTATTAATTAATTAATACAACTACTTCACTATTCTAAATTGAATAGAGATCTCCCCATCCATTGATTCACTCCCAAAATCTTTGCACTGACACTGGCTGGCACAGGACAAATCCAGGAGCCAAGAGCTCCATGCAGGTCTCCCACAAGGGTAGCATGGGCCTAAAACTTAGATCATCTTCTGATGCTTTCCCAGGTGCATTAGCAGGGAACTGGATCAGAAGCACAGCAAATGGAACTCCAGCTGGGACTTCAATATGGGATGCTGGCATCAAAAGCAGCAGCTTCCGTGCTGCTCCATAATGCTGGCCCCTCTCTAATTATGTTCAAGCTTATTTTCCACACCTCCTTGTGGAAAACATTTTTGCCCACTCTTGGCAAGTGTGTTTCTCTAAGACTAAGCCTGTGAGTGGTTTAGCCAAAGGGACACCACTCTTCCCTGTGTCTTTCCAGTTCGAGGGATTTAACAGCATCCTGTAGCTGCCAATGTCCAAGGCACCTGCACTATTTTCTATTTAACCCTTCTGAGTTAAGTTAAACTCTTCTATTTATCTCTTCTGAGACCTTTATAAGAAGAGCCCATATTAAATTCCTTCTATTGGACAATCCAGCAAAGATAATTTACTGATTGTTTTAGTTGATACAATGACCTATTTGTTAAACAATAAACTAGATATTTTTAAAGCACTTTAAAACAAATCATTGAAAACCACAGGATTTGCAAATATATATATTTCTCAAAATTTTAGAGTGATGTACATCAAATAAATTTTCATAATAATAAATTTACAACAAATATTATTCTTGTAAAATTATCTGTTTAACTTTCCCTTAGAGAAAATTTCTTGAAGCTAATACACTCAAATTAAAATATTGCTAATCTGCACACACCTTTGGCAATGGTGTATTGTTAGATTTTTTAATTCTATTTCACCACTTTCTTTCCATTCATTTTTTATTAAAATCGTGGACCAGTAGTTTTTACTTGTTTAATTTCCTGAAGACATTTGTTTTTTAATCTAATTTGCTAAGTCAGCCATTATAGTAAAACCAATTAGCATTATCAGACTTAATTTCTAGTGTATTAAGTCCAACTTCAGATTTAAAATTAAATAAATATTTAAAATAAGTAAGTACATATACCCATGAGAACCATAATACTTCTGCATGAAACAACAGCTGGATCAAATAAATCTCTAAATTATCTTTATAATGGATCTGTTCAGTTAAAGAACCCCTTTCTGTTGATTAATGCTTATTTATGTATATAGTAAAATTCCCAATTTAAAGGTCAAAATATTCAAAAGAGCAATTGAGTCCATCTTTGCACTATACCTCTGTGCTATCTTTCTATAGAGCTTCTTATGTGCCATACTCAAGTAAAACCATAGCACTCAGAATAAGTCTATTCATTTTTAAAAACTTTGCTTCTATTGCTTATTCTTCAAAGCAATATTCTTACCAATAAAGTTATTTTGTTGCTTGTTTTTAAAATCTTTTTTCTGAGTGTAACAAGACTTACTCTCCCCCAAACTCATGCAAGATGTTTAAATTCCAATTTCTTCATATTAAACATTGGTGGAATAAGTGTGCAGTCTTGGTTTAATTATGGCATCTGAGAGGTAGACCTGGTGGAAGATCTTTGTGTCAGTTGGATGTACACTTCTCATGAGTGGGATTGATTATTATTTGAGTTCAAGTATGGCCCAGCTGCTATTTCTCTCTCTCTGCTTCCTGGCTCCCCGTATTATTTGTTCTCTGCACATGCCATGACCAGACTCTACAGACACCGGAGTATGGGCTGCTTGATCCGGAACTGTAACTTCCAAACTGTAAGCTAAAACGTACCTTTTCTTTCCCAAGACGCTCCTCTCATGTATTTTAATGTAACAAAATTAATGTAACCGGGGCCGGCACGGTGGCATAGCAGGTAAAGCTGCCGCCTGAAGTGTCAAAATCCCATATGGGCATCAGTCCGAGTCACTGCTGCTCTTCTTCAAATACAGCTGTCTGCTATGGTGTGGGATTACAGTAGAAGATGGTCCAAGTCCTTGGGCCCCTGTACCCGCATGGGAGACCCAGAGGAAGCTCCTGGCTCCTAGTTTCAGATCAACACAGCTCCAGCCATTGTGGCCAATTGTGGAGTGAATCAGTGGATGGAAGACCTCTCTCTCTCTCTCTCTCTCTTTCTCTTTCTCTTTCTCTCTCTGCCTCTCCTCTCTGTGTAACTCTTTCAAATAAAGAAATAAATCTTTAAAAAAAATAATGTAACCATGAATCATCAACCAGCAATTATTGGAAACATTTACATAGATTAATTCATGTAGAAAACAGAACTTTGATCTCTGCAATTGTTGCAGTAATTTTCTGATAAATATATCTTGCAAGGCCGTATACTTTATTAGCTACATTAATACTTCAGACTATCCTTTTGTATTTATCACAATCTTAACTTTCTGAATCAATATAGTTCTTTAATAAGAACAAGTTAGGAAACAGTACATATAAACATATCTAAACTACTTTCCCTAGAAGAAATTTCTCAGATAATGTGCATGTGTTATTTCTTACAGTATTATATTATAGTCTGAGAAATCATATTCATTAGTTTAGTTTTGTTCTAGTCAAAGAAATAAACTAGAGTATTTTATAACATGTTCTTGGCATTATTATTCTAAGATTTTTGACAACCTGTAAGATGTATCAGAAAACACTAATTAAATCTGAGACCAAAAGTGCCTCATATTCATCATTTTTAAAAGGCCAATTTTGGGTAAAATAACAAGATGAATAAGCCTATTAAAATTGGCATTTATAATGAAAATAGGATCAGATCCTACAATAGACAATTGTGGCCCAAGAATCAGAAAATATCTGGTTAATCACCTTTATTTTTAATGCACTAAATGATTGGAGAATTTATGATCATCATAATAAAATATCTACATATAGGGATTATAGACTTTCTTTTAGAGTTATTTTTGACTTCTCAGTGATAAAAACATTCATAAAATTATTAAGAAAATTGAATTTTCTTATTGTCATTAATTTTATGTAATGCTTCGAACCTTATTAAAATGCATATTACTTGGGCTACAATTTGCTTGCTCAGATATAGAGATTTTCAAAAAGATTACTTGAAAAACAGAGTTACAGAGAGAGAGAGAGATGGAGACAGTGAAAGAGACAGAGAACTCTGACATTTGCTGGTTCTCTCCTCAAATGGTTGCACTAGCCAGTGAGGGATCAACCCGAAGATAGAAGCCAAGACCTTCATCTTAGTTCCTGATGTGGCTGACAGAGTCCAGATACTTGGAAAATTCTCTGCTGCTTTTCCAGGCACATTAGCAGGGAGCTGGATCTGAAGTGGAGGGGCCAAGACACAATCAGGCATCCATATTGGATTCCAGCATTGAAGGCGATGGCTTAATCTGCTATACCACAATGCTGGCCTCAGATACTATTGTACTTATTATATACCAAAGGATGCTGCTCTCTGAAGTTATAACCGGGATGGATGAAAAATGATAGAGTTAATGCAGAACAACCACCAGCCTGTACATAGGCAGCTCTTTGGCCATCCAAATATCCCAGTCTACTATTCCTGGGACTAATACTTCTACAAGTGATTTTTTTGTTTTTAACAGGCAGAGTTAGACAATGAGAGAGAGAAAGACAGAGAGAAAGGTCTTCCTTCCGTTGGTTCACCCCCCAAATGGCCGCTAAGGCCGGCACTGTGCCGATCCCAAGCCAGGAGCCAGATGCTTCCTCCTGGTCTCCCATGCAGGTGCAGGGCCCAAGCACTTGGGCCATCCTCCACTGCCTTCCTGGGCTACAGCAGAGAGCTAGACTGGAAGAGGAGCAACCAGGACAGAATCCAGCACCCCAACCAGGACTAGAACCCGGGGTGCTGGTGCCGCAGGTGGAGGATTAGCCAAGTGAGCCACAGCGCCGGCCCACAAGTGATATATTTCTACCATAGCTGGCAGCTTAGGTCACCTAACACCCTCTCCATTAGTCAATTAATCCAAGTCTAAGAATAGATGAATTTTTTGAAAGATTTCTGTTTGATCCAGTTGTAATCCAATGACAGCTACACCAAGACTTCATTCCTGGATGAATGCAATTGTGAAAAATCTGTCTAATATTAGAGCATTCCAAATTTGGGGACAATAAATAAATAGTAGGAAATCTGTTTACAGAAAATGTACCAGTATTTTTTTTTCATGACAGATGAAGTGTCTATTTCCAACTTGCAATGTTTCTGACCACAGAGCACTTTAAGGTTCTATGCTTTTCATTTTTACAACTATGCCTGAAATTCTGTATTACTTGGAAAGAAGTTTGAGAAGCAATGGAAGAGATACCAAACAGTAGACTTTGTCTTATCCCTGCAATGTTTAGATGGAAGCTTCAGAAAATTGGAAAGTGAACCAATTGTCCTCTGCTTCTGTCACATTATTTGTTGCCTCTGTCCTCCCTGTATAAGACATGATCACTACATCTTCTGCAATATAGCCCAGTGAGAATAAAGCAGAAAATATGGGTCTACACTCCTACTTTAATGTCATGATGCAAACGATGCACATAACTCCTCCACTTTTATCACATTGTCCAGTATTTACTCATTCAGCTACAAGGCCTCAGGAAACACAAGAAATATGGCTAATCTTTGGGAAGCTTTAGAACCATCCATTTTACTATGGTAGGTGGAAAGAATGACTTTGGAGAGGATGGATAAGTAAAATATATCTAGTAATTTTCATAGCAAAATATTGTTGTCAAAATCTTAAACTTCATTTTTAAAAATATTTTTAAAATAGTTATATTTATTATTCTAAATAGAAAGATATTATAAACTAAAATTACCTGTAAATCATAAGGTTTTAGCTCTTAACTATAGGAAGAAGGATGTACACATATACATACATGAATATATAAATAAAAATATATAAAGTTACATTTTAATTTTACTACATGTAAAGTAATAGATGATGTTGTTTACCACTTACATTTTATGAACAGTAAAATTATGTAACTTTTCATCTGTTATATATTTAATCTTCTTCTATTTGTTATGAAGTAGGAATAATGCAGAAACTGTCTATGCATATAAATATGTATCATCAAATATTAATAAGTTCACATTTGCTAGTTAGGTAAAATACTAAATTTGTTCTAAACAAAATATATTTTAAGACATCCATTTTAAAATTCAATTTTGATAATAAATGTGCCAATAAATTCAAATTCTTTTAAATTAGGTTACAAACAACTTCACAAATCTCTTCCACTCTGAAAAGAATTACTATTTCATTCCAATTGAAGTGTACATTGAATTCTAATTCAATTATTGCTGAAAGCAATAAATAATTTTTAACTTTACTTATTATATTTTATTATTTATGATAAACTGTTAAAAAGATATGCAATAAAATTTTATGATATCATTTTGTTTCAAAATCAACAAAATGTTGAATGACAAAACACATTGTTTTTGGAGCTTAGCTTTCAACCTTCATACAGCTTTTGAAAGCTCAGTCTACCCCCACTTTTTAGCACTTCACTTAGATTACATTTGACTTTATACTATGCCACAGTAAACATAAAGATAAATGCAAGTATGTGTGATGATATTTTGTGGAAAAGGAATTGTAATTTTATTAGTTTCAGCTTTAAGTTAAATAACAAAAACAATTGCCAGGAGAGTTTCATTGTGGAGAATAACCTCAATTTAAGAAACTGACATAGAGCAACTTGATGAGGGTCTCATGAAGCCCAAAGGTGTAAAGGAACAAAAACTAGTGTAACAGACCATTGGCATTCACTCTGGAATGTGGATATGAATTCATATTCACCTCTGTCTACTAACTCCAGTTTCTTGCTTATGCACTCCATGGAAAGAGTACTGATGGTTCAAGTAATCTGGTATTGCTATGCAGTATGGAAGCCTGGATTGAATTCCTGGATCCTGGCTTCACCCCAGACTGATAGGAGTGTTGTAGGCATTGGTAGAGTCAATCAGCAGGTTAGAGTGCACTGTGTATGTATCTCTGCATGTGTGTTTGTCTCAGCCTATTTCAAAAAGAGTAATAGGAGCTGACACTGTGCCATAGTAGGCTAAGACCTCCGCCTGCAGAGCTGACATCCCATATGGGCACTGGTTCAAGTCCAATCTGCTCCTCTCCCATCCAGCTCTATGCTATGGCCTAGGAGGGGAGTGGAAGATGTCCCAAGTGCTTGGACCCCTGTACCCATATGGGAGACCTGGAAGAAGCTCCTGGCTTCTGGATTCAGATCTGCCCATTGTAGGTATTTGGGGTTCAACCAGCAGATGAAAGACCTCGCTCTCTCTGTTTCTCCCTCTCTATGCCTGTAATTCTGCCTCTCAAATAAATAAACAATAAATAAATTTTTAAGGAAAAAAATGATGAATGTGTGACCCACATTATCTACCAGAGAAGAACAGTATAAATGATCACAGGTCACTAACATTTATGTCTCACTCAATAATATTACCCTAATATTTTCCATGT
Organism: Oryctolagus cuniculus; assembly: GCF_051225735.1. Lineage (NCBI taxonomy): Eukaryota > Metazoa > Chordata > Mammalia > Lagomorpha > Leporidae > Oryctolagus > Oryctolagus cuniculus. The sequence goes on along the minus strand of NC_142874.1, from coordinate 77,422,828 downwards.
TTATAGTAAAACTACTACAACTCTTTTCTCATATTACTATATAATAAAGGCCATGTGTAAAACATACTAGTACACTTGGTAACATAATGGATACAGTCTACATATGTAAAACACTATTAACTGAGTTACAGTTAAACATAATGAATCAAATGTACCATCTTGAACTTCATGATTTATTTATTTATTTGAAAGGCAGAGTGAGTGAGAGAGAAGGAGAGAGAGAGTAAGAGAGAGAGAGAGAAAGAGAGAATGAGAATCTTTCATTCCATCCACTGGTTCACTCCTCAAATGTTCCCAACAACTGGGGCTGTGCAAGGCTAAAGCCAGGAACCAGGAGCTTCTTCCAGGTTTCCCATATCTGTAACAGGGTCCTTAGTACTTGGGCCATCTTTACCCACTTTCACAGGCATATGAGTAAGAAGCTGGATTGGAAATGGAGTTGCCGGGACAGAAACTGGAGCTCATATGGTATGCCAGTATCGTAGGTGGCAGCTTAACCAGCTGTGCCACAACTCTGGCCTATAACCCTGAACTTAAAAAAAAATACAGCTTTTATGCTTTCAATATAGTACAGATTTAACAATAATGTTAAAAATAACATATTTAATAAAATCATAGCTCATTCACAAAATATCACTATATCTGCTTATATTATTTCTGCTAATTCATTAACAAACACCTTCATAGTTCACTGGCTTATCAGGTAGAATTTATTTTCTTACGCACATCATAGTATAGTCTCATATTGCAGCTTCTGATGGGTATTCACCAATTTCTTGGACTCTTAGAAGCAATTGCATGTCAATGTTGGTGCAAGCCCTGAGCTTGTGTACTGAACATTCAGCACCCAACCTTCTTTTTAGATCCCTTCAGTTATGGTGAGTGCCTAAAACTCATCACATTTACTCTTTTCTTAATTAAACTAAATTATTCTAACTTATGAACTGAGAAATGTGACTGACCTTTGAAGGTTAAACTACTTTCATCACCACGTAATAAAAGCTTGAGAATATGTTTAATTCTCTAGGCTCAACTACTTTACTTAGACTAGTGAGATCTATTTAACATAATGTTAAAGTATCTTGAGAGAACAGATAAAGAAATGTAATATAGATGTGATTAGCATTCAAAAAATAATTTTATGGAAAATAGGCTAAAATCATTGTTTAAAACTTAGATGCAACATGTGACTGTTTGTCTTCACTAAAAATACAAATTGTGGCAAGAAGTCCTGATCTATTCATTGCTCAGGACTTTCTACATCTTTCCTTTCTGATCACATGTTCATACAAACAATTGCAGATTCCCCACTTAGTGTGGGACCAGGTCTGACCTAGATAAAGGATTTAAATTTTTCCTTTTCTAAAGACAGATTGAATGCTTTATACGTTAATAATTTTATTAAAAATGAATAGAATGTAACTACAGAGTGTCAGTCTATCATCTCTACAATAGGTACCTTAGCATTCAGAAACGTAATTATGAAATACCAATCTTAGGGTTATTTTGCAGCATTTTTAGCAGCCACACAGCTGGATTTTTCTGGGCAAGACTCTACAACTGTTCTTCGCCAAACACTAAATGTATGTATCTAAATACTGTAAAAGGATCTAGCAAACTAGCATTGCTCATATGATAAATGTCTTGTTGGAATACTGCTATCCTTTCAAGACACATACATTAGGAATCATAGAAGTAGAATTATAAGCTTTATAAGATTTTAAAAAACAATAATGTCTACATTTTGTTATTTGCATTTGTACGAATTTCCTGTCAATGTATAAAAAAATACCACAGACTTGTCAACTTAAAACAGAAAAAAAAAATTGTTTACTCAGTTACTGTGGGCCAAGAATGGGGGAATGGATTATCTGAGCTCTCTGTTGAGCCACACTGCTAATATACAACAATGCTGTGGTTCCTATGGGTCTCAGGACCATTTTGCAAACTGTGGTTGTTGGTGGCTTTCAGCTCCTTTATTATTTCTTACCTACTTTTGGACTGGGACTGTCCAAGTTACTAAAAGTGGCTCTTCAAGGAGTAGGTGTTTGGCATACTTATAACCACATCCTTTACTGGAGTGCCTGGCACTGAATCCCAGCTATTCTGATTTCAGCTACCAACTAAAAGTGCCCCACCCCCCCCACCAGGAGGCAGCAGGAAATGGTTAAAGTCTTTTGGTTTCTGCCACTCATGTGAAAGACCAGGACTGAGTTCCACAACTCCTGACTTTGGCCTGACCCAGTGTCTGCTATAGTAAGCATTTGGAGAGTGAATCAGCCAATGGGAGATAGCTGAGATCTCTCTCTGTCCCTTTCTCTTTCTCTTGATCTCTCTCTGTTTCTGTCTATCAAACAAAAGAAAGAAGGGAAGGGAAGGGAAGGGAAGGGAAGGGGAGGGAAGGGAAGGGAAGGGAAGAGAAGGGAAGGGAAGGGAAGGGAAAGGGAGGGCGAGTGGGGAGGGGAGGGGAGGAAGGGAGAGAGGGAGGGATGCAGGGAGGGAAGGAGAGAAAGAAGAAAGAAAGGAGAAAGAAAGGAAGAGAGAGAGAAAGAAAGAGAGAGAGAGTGAAAGAAAGAAAGAGAGAAAAAAGCAAGAGAGAGAAAGGAAGGAAGGAAGAAGGAGAGAAGGAAAGAAAGAAAGAAAAAAGAAGAGAGAGAGAAATTTACAAAAGAAGCTGCTGTTCTGCAACAGCAGTTCACATCATGGTGGTATGCTTCTTTCCAACTCAAAACGAATATACCTACTTAATTCCTTCTCTAAAACCAGCCAAAGAAAACTCTGTTTTGACTATCAGCCCCCCAAGAACAATATAATTTTCGCTGTACAACACAGCATACTAACAGAAGAGGTAATCCACCATAGTTCAAGGTTTCATTGAGGGCAAGTATTTATATTAGGAATATATTGTAATCTAGATTTTTATATGAAGAACATATGTGAAGACATCATGAAAAATATTAAAACATTCCAATTAGATACTCAAATCACACTTAAAAAAATCCAAAATTGTGTACAAATTATCAGTTTAAAGTACTCATGTATTTCAACTACATAACTTTTTTAATAAGTGTGAGAAATATTTTACTTATTGTTGTTCTTGTTATATTTCATTTATGCTATAGACTTCCAGTTGTTTTTTCAAATTAAAAAATGTCAAAGTCTTACAAAAATATCAGAGGGGTAGACAACAGTCAAAGATAAGTTTAGTAAACTTGTTGAGAAATGCAAAAATAGCTCTTTGACGATAACTCAATCGTGTTTGAAAAGAGTGTGTTGAGGAAATGAACTTACAGAAATTTAGAAATGTGGGATCAGCCTGGTAGCATAGCAGGTGACATCACCACCTACAATACCAGCACGCCTTATGGGTGCTGGTTTGTGTCCTGGCTGCTGGACTACTGGTCTAGCTCCCAGTTAATGGCCTGGGAGAGGCAATGGAAGGTGGCTCAAGTGTTTGGACCTTTGCCAGCCATGTGGGAGACCTGGAAGAATTTCCTGGTCCTGGCTTCAGCTTGGCCCAGCCCTGGTTACTGTGGCCATCTGGAGAGTAAACCAGCAGATAGAAGATTCTCTTTCTTTCTCTCTCTCTCTCTTTCTAACTCTTTTAATTAAATAAATCTTAAAAGAGAGATGAGAGAGAGAGAGAGAGAGAGAGAGAGAGAGAGAAACCAGGCTCCAATGGCGTCAATGCGGCCCCACTAGAAAATTGTCCAGAAACTGGTGAGCTAGATGAGCTGCTGTAGTAGTCTACTACTTCTATAAATGTATCAGTCTGAAACAGTTGCCATTGAAAGTTTGAATTAAACATTTTGTCACAGATGAAAATTTGTGGTTAGGCTTTTGGAATAGGCAACTGTTATATAACACAAACCATGTTCCCTATGTTCCAGTATCACCTTATATGCAGTACTGATGATCACAAAAATTGAAAAGAGGGTGGCATAAGAACACATTATTCTTTTTTTTTTTTTTTTTTTTTTTTGACAGGCAGAGTGGCGAGTGAGAGAGGGAGAGAGACAGAGAGAAAGGTCTTCCTTCTTGCCGTTGGTTCACCCTCCAATGGCCACGCTGATCCAAAGGCAGGAGCCAGGTGCTTATCCTGGTCTCCCATGCGGGTGCAGGGCCCAAGTACTTGGGCCATCCTCCACTGCAGTCCTGGGCCACAGCAGAGAGCTGGCCTGGAAGAGCAGCAACCAGGACAGAATCCGGCGCCCTGACCGGGACTAGAACCCGGTGTGCCAGCGCCCCAAGGCGGAGGATTAGCCTAGTGAGCCGCGGCGCCGGCCCAAGAACACATTATTCTTGATATTTCAAAGCATGTATACAAACATCAGCAACTTAAGAAAAATAAATCTTGATATTTCAGAAGATGTGCAAACATCCTTTAGCTTAATAAAACAATTCTATTTATTATTAGTATGCAAATTTTAAATGAACTTCTAAACTAAGAAAAAAAAGATTATTTGGAGAGATAATAGAAAACAAATTGAGAAATAAAATAAACTTTCCTAAAATAATTAAAATATGATTTGCAACATTATTTGAGTTATTGTTTGTAAACACTGTAATGACTATGAAAAATAAGAATTATTATATGATCAATAATAATATTAAATATTTCAAACAGAGATGAAAGTCTATATTCACATGTTTAAAATTTTAAAAAATTTTGTTTAAATAGTCACTGTCAAAATCTGGGAATTTTGTGACAAAGCATTTGAATGTGCTTTTCAGAGTTAACAATTATGAAAATGTTCCATGTTACACAACAGTGGTAATTAGACATATCAGACCAGAAATCATAAAGCATGAGAAAAGAACATGTTATAATTCTATCAAATAATTTAGTTTGGAAAAAGAAGAAATAGAAATGGAAAGCTGATAAATCAGAAACAAGTTAAGTAATGGAACCTAGGACTTTTTAAATATTTTAATGTATTGCTACATCTAGCTCCTTCTTAGGTGTATTCTATGAAACCTACTCATGGAACTTCCATGATTGCACTGTCTCGCAGAAGCTTCTATATTCTTACCACTTCATATATCTTGTGGGATTGTGAGTAACTTAGTAAATTGTATCAATAAATAGTAAAATCTCCTTATTGAGTGTCCACTATGAATTTAACAGTTCACTAAGAACATTTAATTAAAATGTATTACTTTAATTAAACATTTTACTAACAGGCTAAGAGCAACTTGAGGTTCATTTTATCAATAAGAATATTGATGCTTAGGATAGTCAAGTAATTTTCCTTAGGTTTCACATTTAGGAATTGTTGACACCAGATTAAAAGTTATATATCCTAATTAATGTAATGAAACTGAACACATAAACACATATACTTACATGAGGGGTCTTCCAAAAGTTTATGAAATATGTGCCTCTTAAAATTATGCATGGATTTCAGAAGTATTTTGCAAAAAAAAAATCAATTTAATGCTATTTTAAGGAACTTTTTGAATTTCTTTTGTATATATAATTTCTTGCTGTAATAGGGAATCAAAAATTCAAATGACTTCTCTTAAACTGCAATCACTTACATACCCACACTGAAAATATTTTTAAAAGGGCCAACTTGGATTGAATAATAAATAAATTTTAGTCATGAAGAAATATCAGTGTCATTATTTTAAATTATTTACACTTTCCTGGTAAAACTTTTACAGAAGAAAAATGACGCCACTTGTAAGAAAAATATTAATAAGCACACTAAAAAAGACTTATATAACTGAGATAAATAATTTAGCACATAAACAGAAAACTGAATTACCACCCACAAGTGATGGACAAAGATATGATTAGATATTTCACAGCAGAGAAAACTTTAACGAGCCATAATCCTTAGAAAACAAAATTAGTAACTGTTGAAATGCAATTAAATCACATTGAAAATATGTTAATTAAACCTATGTGAATAGAAAATAAATTTGATTTAAAAAAATTGAAGTGAAATAACAGAATTTGTCTTCTATTCATAATTACACATTAGTGTTGTTCTCTTTTAAACCTTTTCAGAGAATTTATAGAGAATATAAACACTGAGACATTAGCCATGAATTTTTGTCACATTTTTTTAAACAGTAGACAATAGGGTATGTATTACTTGATATCATTCTTTACTACACTATTTTTTTTTTTCATTTTCTATAGCTACCCAGAGTTTTTGCAAGCTCATCCTGCTAGGCCCACGGTATCGTGATGGTGGGGCGACAGTGTTCTTCGACAAGAAGCACCAGAGAGGAGTTTGGGTGAACATGTCTGTTTATTAACAATCAGGCACGGGATTTTAAAGGGAAGGCAAGGATGAGTAGCCTCTTGAAGGTAACACTAATTCCATAGGATAAAGCCGATACTGGTGCCTCTATCCTTCTCCAATTAGCTTGAAGGTCAGGTAGCCTACACAGACTTCCAGGTAGTCCTTATGGGTCTGGGCCACACCCTGGAGCTGTTTACCTGGTTGACAATTACAAGGCCCTTCAATAGGAAGCAAGGGTGAGGGAAATGTGCCTGGGGTCCCTGCTGCCTGCCAGCAGTCAGATAATGTGTGGCTCTCAGTGTGCCTGAGCCCCAGACCAGGATCTTTCCTAGGAGGCATGGAGTGCCCTGACCCATTTACCTCCTGCATGGACTAGGCAGGCAGTCTCCTAGCCAGGCACAGGATCACTTACAAGTTTTCATATCTTACACAAAGGGTTAACATTACAGTATTGTTTCAGGCTTTTATTTCTAAAGAAGCTTGCCTTGTAAAGTTCAACAAAAATATAGATTATATCCCAAAAACTCCATTCATGAATATAAACCTTTGAGGAACTCTTGAACATGTGCACTGGGAGATACCACAAGATTCTCAATGCATTCAAAGCAATACCAATCAAGATACCAAAGACCTTCTTCTCAGATCTGGAAAAATTGGTGCTGAAATTAATATGGAGGCACAAGAGACCTCGAATAGCTAAAGCAATCTTGTACAACAAAAACAAAGCCGGAGGCATCACAATACCAGATTTCAGGACATACTACAGGGCAGTTGTAATCAAAACAGCATGGTACTGGTACAGAAACAGATGGATAGACCAATGGAACAGAATTGAAACACCAGAAATCAACCCAAACATCTACAGCCAACTTATATTTGATCAAGGATCTAAAACCAATTCCTGGAGCAAGGACAGTCTATTCAATAAATGGTGCTGGGAAAACTGGATTTCCACGTGCAGAAGCATGAAGCAAGACCCCTACCTTACGCCTTACACAAAAATCCACTCAACATGGATTAAAGACCTAAATCTATGACCTGACACCATCAAGTTACTAGAGAACATTGGAGAAACCCTTCAAGATATTGGCACAGGCAAAGAGTTTCTGGAAAAGAGCCGGGAGGCACAGGCAGTCAAAGCCAAAATCAACTATTGGGATTGCATCAAATTGAGAAGTTTCTGTACTGCAAAAAAACAGTCGGGAGAGTGAAGAGACAACCGACAGAATGGGAAAAAATATTTGCAAACTATGCAACAGATAAAGGGTTAATAACCAGAATCTACAAAGAGATCAAGAAACTCCACAAAAACAAAACCAACAACCCACTTAAGAGATGGGCCAAGGACCTCAATAGACATTTTTCAAAAGAGGAAATCCAAATGGCCAACAGGCACATGAAAAAATGTTCAAGGTCATTAGTAATCAGGGAAATGCAAATCAAAACCACAATGAGGTTTCACCTCACCCCGGTTAGAATGGCTCACATTCAGAAATCTACCAACAACAGATGCTGGCGAGGATGTGGGGAAAAAGGAACACTAACCCACTGTTGGTGGGAATGCAAACTGGTCAAACCACTATGGAAGGCAGTCTGGAGATTCCTCAGAAACCTGAAGATAACCCTACCGTTCGACCCAGCCATCCCACTCCTTGGAATTTACCCAAAGGAATTTAAATTGGCAAACAAAAAAGCGGTCTGCAGCCTAATGTTTATTGCAGCTCAATTCACAATAGCTAAGACCTGGAACCGACCTAAATGCCCATCAATGGTAGACTGGATAAAGAAATTATGGGATATGTACTCTTTAGAATACTATACCGCAGTAAGAAACAAGGAAATCCAGTCATTTGCAACAAAATGGAGGAATCTGGAACACATCATGCTGAGTGAAATAAGCCAGTCCCAAAGGGACAAATACCATATGTTCTCCCTGATGGGTGACAACTGACTGAACACCAAAAAGGAAACCTCCTGAAGTGAAACGGACACTATGGGAAACGGTGACTTGATCAGCATAGCCCTGACTGTTAATGAACAACTTAATACATTATCCCTCTTAGTAGTTTTTTTGTCTGTTCTACTTAATATGACTGGTTTAATTCTGTAATTAATACACAGTTATTCTTAAGTGTTAAAAATTAACTGAAATGTGATCCCTGTTAAACATAAGAGTGGGAATAAGAGAGGGAAGAGATGTATAATTTGGGACATGCTCAAGCTGACTTGCCCCAAATGGTAGAGTTAGAAACATACCAGGGGATTCCAATTCAATCCCATCAAGGTGGCATGTACCAATGCCATCTCACTAGTCCAAGTGATCAATTTCAGTTCACAATTGATCATAATGAAAGGACTAAGAGTCAAAGGGAGCACATAAACAAGTCTAGTACCTGCTAACACTAACCGATGGAATAAATAAAGGGGAGAGTGATCCAACATGGGAAGTGAGATACTCAGCAGACTCATAGAATGGCAGATGTCCTAAATAGCACTCTGGCCTCAGAATCAGCGCTAAAGGCATTCGGATCTGGCTGAAAAGCCCATGAGAGTATTTCAGGCATGGAAAGCCAAGACACTCTGGCAAAAGATCTCTGCAAGTGAGATCCCAGTGGAAAGAACAGGTCTTCAAAGAAGGAGGTACCTTTCTCTGAAGGGAGGAGAGAACCTCCACTTTGACTATGAGCTTGTCTAAACAAGATAAGAATCGGAGAACTCAGAGGGCTTCCATAGCCTTGGAAACTCATGACCGGAGCATAGGGAGACTACTGATGCCATAGACAGGAGTGTCAATTGGTAAAGTCAACAACAGGAGTCACTGTGCACTTACTCCTCATGTAGGATCTCTGTCCTTAATGTGCTGTGTATTGAGATTTAATGCTATAACGAGTACTCAAACAATATATTTCACTTTGTGTTTTTATGGGGGTGCAAACTGTTGAAATCTTTACCTAATGTATACTAAACTGATCCTCTGTAAAAAAAAAAAAAAAAATTATCAACTCCCAACTTGACTCTCACTGGGATTAAACATGACAATAGGTCTGATCTGATTTCATCTTCATTTAAAAAAAATCATCTATTATTTTTCACTTTATGTTTCTGTGTGAGAGCAAACTGTTGAAATCCTTACTTAATGTATACTAAGCTGATCTTCTGTATATTAAGATAATCAAAAATGAATCTTGATGTGAATGGAAGGGGAGAGGGCGTGGGAAAGGGGAGGGTAGTGGGTGGGAGGGACGGTATGTGGGGGAAGCCATTGTAATCCATAAATCGTACTATGGAAATTTATATTCATTAAATAAAAGTTTAAAAAAAAAAAAAATTCTCAATGCAGCCGGTGATGTGGCTCAATAGGCTAATCCTCCACCTGCGGAGCCGGCACACCGGGTTCTAGTCCCGGTTGGGGTGCCGGATTCTGTCCCAGTTGCCCCTCTTCCAGGCCAGCTCTCTGCTGTGGCCAGGGAGTGCAGTGGAAGATGGCCTAAGTGTTTGGGCCCTGCACCCCATGGGAGACCAGGAGAAGCACCTGGCTCCTGCCTTCGAATCAGCACAATGCATAGGCTGCAGTGCATCGGCCGTGGAGGCCATTGGAGGGTGAACCAACAGCAAGAGGGAAGACCTTTCTCTCTGTCTCTCTCTCTCACTGTCCACTCTGCCTGTCAAAAAAAAAAAAAATAGATTCTCAATGCAGCATTTTTTGATCCTAGGAAACTTGGCAAAAAGGCTTTATAAACTGTACAATTAATATGTTGTGGTAATGTGACATTACATGATAGTATACATAATGGATATGGAATTAAAAACTACAATTACATAGATATATTTAAGAATCAACATGTTCAAAAAGTCACAGGAGTCATAGAGCATGACTGGAATAATTCACCATTCAAATAAGGTATAATAAGCAACACATTGCTTAAAGATACCTATATCAGTGGTAATAATATAAAAATATTCCAATTAAAATTCATGACAGCAGTTACTCAGCAGAAGCGGAAAGCAGATGTGATCAAAGGGCAAATGAAGGTCACTAAGCTACCATTAAGAGAAAGGAAATATCAGATTTAGGAAACAGTGGATTCAAAGCAAGAGCTCACTGAGGAAAGCTCACAAGACAAGGGCAGTAGGACTAAAGTGACAGTCCAGATTGCAGTGGGAGGAGTAAGGATCTGAACTGGGAAGTTCCTGTAGAACAAAGAGGAAGAAAATAAACAAAATGGCAACAGTCAAAGGTAAAATCAATAAAAAAGGAATATTTGGGGGAAGAAAAAGGGGAGAGAGAAACGGCTTGTTTGGTATTATGGAACTCAAATGAGATTAACAACTGACACTGCATCAAAAATGGTGGAGATCAGAAAACAACAGGAATGCTCAATCTGTAAAAAGTAATATTTACAACAATGTTATTTTTGGATTGTAACATATATGGGTATAATAATATATCAAAATAATACACAGAGGATAGGGAATGGAGTTTTAGAAAGAAAACATTTCCAAAGTGGTTTAAAAAACAGGTACAATTAATTGTTTTATACAAAAGACACGATTTATAATGAAACTCACAAATAGGTTCAAAGCAAAATGTTGACATAATTATATCACATAAACAATAATCTAAGAAAGCTGAAGAAGTTATATTTACATCAAATAAAAACATGTAACAAAATCTACAATTAGATATCAAAAGGAACACTTCATAATTACTAAATATAAAGGAGATATAATATCTGCAAATATACATGAACATAACAAAATAATCCTAAAATGCCTGCAGGAAAATTTGATAAAATTTAAGGAAGATATAGACAATTTAGTAATAACAACTGAATCTTTGAATAATTCACTTGCAATAATGGGTTAAAGTACTATAAAGAAGTTCTATCAATAAAGGTAGAACTCAAACTACATTTAATATCTAGTAAACCTAAAAGATAGCAATAGATGATCCAAACAAAAAATAACAAATTTATACAACATTAATGAGACAGTTCTATCTTTCAATAACAACAAAAACAAAAATAGAATGAAAACAGTAAAGTATGCATTCTTCTCTAGGGCCCATGGTACACTCCACAGACTCTTTTTTTGGACCATCAAACAAGACTCCATAAACTTAAATGTATTGATATACAAAATATATCTTCTGGGGGCCAGCACCTTGGCTCACTTGGTTAATCCTCTGCCTGTGGCACCTGCATACCATATGGGCCTGGGTTCTAGTCCCGGCTGCTCCTCTTCCAGACCAGCTCTCTGCTTTGACCCGGGAAAGCAGTGGAGGATGGCCCTAGTGCTTGGCCCCTGCACCCTTAAGGGAGACCAGGAAGAAGCATCTGGCTCCTGACTTCAGATTGGCACAGCACCGGCCGTAGCGGCCATTTGGGGGAGGAACCAACAGAAGGAAGACCGTTCTCTCTGTCTCTCCCTCTCACTGTCTATAACTCTACCTGTAAAATATATATATACATATATATTCTGACCACAATGGAATGAAATTATTAATAAATAAAAGTTTTGATAATTCAAAGATATGTGGGAATTAAAAAATAACAAGCTCCAAATTAACCCATGAGTAAATTACAAGGTGAATCATAGATTGCCTTGAGTAAATAAAAATGAAAATGCATATAAAAACATATGAGTTGAAGTAAAGTTGTGCTTAGAGAAAAATTTATAGTCATAACCACCTATATTAGTAAAGGAAGTAAAGATTTTAAATATGTTAACAAACCTTTCATCTTAAATGCTTGAGAGAAAAAGAGTAAAGAAAAAAACAAATCAGCTAAAAAAGGAATGATCAGAAACACTAGAGCATGGCCGGCACCGCGGCTCACTAGGCTAATCCTCTGCCTGCCGCACTGGCACCCAGGTTTCTAGTCCCGGTTGGGGTGCCAGGTACTAGTCCCAGTTGCTCCTCTTCCAGTTCAGCTCTCTGCTGTGGCCCAGGAGGGCAGGAGAGGATGGCCCGGTGTTTGGGTCCCTGCACCCGCTTGGGAGACCAGGAGGACATACCAGGCTCCTGGCTTCAGATAAGCACAGAGCTGGCTGTAGCAGCCATTAGGGGAGTGAACCAATGGAAGGAAGACTTTTCTCTTTCTCTCTCTCACTGTCTATAACTCTCTCTCTGTCTCTCTCTCTCTCACTGTCTAACTCTTGTGGAAAAAAAAAAAGACTATAGCAGAAATCAGTAAAATTGGCAATAGTTAAAGTAGTTAAAGGATAGAGACAATCAAGGAAGTAAATGGTGGATTCTTGAAAAGATAAAATTTGATCATTTGGTTACACTAACCAAGGGGGGGAAAAGTGAACTCAAATTTTCAGAGGAAGAAATATGTACTACATATTTCACATAAATGAAATGGAATGTTGGGAGCCAGTGCTGTGGCATAGTGGATTAAGCCCATGGTAGGCATTTCATTCAGACCCCAATTCATGTACTAACTGCTCCCCTTCTGATCCAGCTCTCTGCTAATGGCCTGAGAAGGCAGTGGAAGATGACCCCAATACCTGGGCCTACTGTCCCGATGTGGGAGACCCAGAAGAAGCGACTGGCTTCTGGATTCAGATAGGCTCTGGCCATCACAAACAATTAGCAAGTGAAGACCTTTCTATCTCCCCCTCTCTCTGTAACTCTACCTCTCAAAAAAATAAATAAAATATTTTTAAAAAAAGAAATGAAATGTGAAGACCTATGAGTATTATGAACAATTGTATGGCCACATACTGAATAGCTCAGATGAAGTGAACAAATACCTAAAAAGTCATAAACTAGCAAATTTCCAGAAATTATGGTATATGTACGCTATGGAATACCACTCAGGTAAAAAATATGAAATCCTTTAATTCGCAAGCAAATGAATGCAACTGGAAACCATTATATTTAGAGAAATAAGCCAGTCACAAAATAACAAATGTCATATCTCTGACCTGTGGTAACTAATAGAGTATCTAAATGTAATCTATAAGAGCAAAACTGTCATTTTGAGATGCATTGATTTTGAACAGCTCTTGCCTTGAATGTCAAGGAACAATATTTTCTTTTCGTTTGTCTTTGTTTGTCTGTTTTTTTTTTTTTCTCATACTAATCGGTAAAGTCTACTTAGTGTAGGGTTAATTTTATGAGTATAAAACTTAGCTGAAAATTTGATCTCTGTAAAAAATAAGAATGGGAAAGGATGAGGGAGGAGGAAGAAAGGCAAGAATATGGGTGGGAGGGAAGTGGGGGAGAAGAATCATCACATTCCCAAGTCTTTATATATTAAATTCTTGAAGTTTATTCCTTAAACAAAATAAAATAATAAAAAAAGAAACTATGGGAAATAGGAATGGACCCAAAACACATGAAAAGACTGAAAGTGTTAACAAAAGCCTTCACGCAAAGACAAACCATGACTAAAATGGCTTTGCTGATAAAATGTACAAAACACTTAAGGAAGACTTAATGCTAATTTTTTACAATTCTTCCAAAATATACAAGAGGAAGAAACACTTCCTAATTCACTCAGTGAGACCAATTTTATAGATTCCAAAAACAAGACAGGCATTACAAGAAAACTGCTGACCAATACTCCTTATGAATGTACACAAAAAATTCTCAAGACAATACTAACAAACCAAATCCAGCTACAAATAAAAAGGATTGCATACTATGGACAGAAGGGACTTAACTCAGGAATCAAAGCTATAGTAAGCAGTTGTGTGACATAAAGGTAGACAAATAGATCAATGCAATAAATTGCAAGCTCAAAAATAAACTTCCTTCACTTTTACAGTCAATTTCAGACATGACACCAAAAGCTAAAGCAATGAAAAAACTATAAATAAGCTCAATGTCAACAAATAAAAAGCTCCATAGACATAAATAGGTAGGTAAATAGGTGGAGGGACAGTTGTATAAATGTGTATGTACATAATGAGATTTCTGTCTGTATGGCACTTTCAAAAAAATTAATTGACCCAAGAATGTGATTCCCATATATCTACTTAAAAAGAATGAAAATATACACAAAATAATTCTCACAAGTGTTTACAGGTACATTATTCACAACAGCCAAAATGCAGAGAATAACACCAAGTCTGCTAGTGAATGAGTGAATACAATACATATATCCATATTTTAAAATGTTATTCATCAATAAAAAACATGAAATATTTACACACATCACAACATAGATTACCTAAATGAGAATAGCTAATCACAAAGAATCACATAGTGTAATATTCCATTAATACAGAATTTCCCACACATAGAGAGGTGGAAGAATCTGTTGATGGTTGCCTGGTGTCTTACAGAATGAGAAGAAGTGGGGAGCTGCTTTCATGGATGTGAAGTTTCTTTCTTAGGTGATAAAAATGTTCTTAAATTGATTGCAGTGATACTGCAAAACATTATGAATATATGAACAAACATGGAATTGCACTTTAAATTGTTGAGTGAAGTGTGGTTATATGTGAAGTTGCACATTAATTAAATTAAGAAAAAATGTTCAAGAAAAACAAAAAAAGGTATCTTGACACAGTGATTTTTGTAGTTGTTCTTTTTTTTATTAAGATATATTTTATTTCTTTGAAAGGCACATTTGCAGTGGGCCAGGGAAGAGACTGAGATATATAGAGAGAATCTTCTAGCCACTGGTTCATGCCCCAAATGGCTGCAATCACTGGAGCTGAGCCAGGCTGAAGCCAGGAGTCAAGAGCTTCTTCCAGGTTTCTTATGTGAGTACACAAACCCAAGCATTTGGGCCATCTTCCACTGCTTTCTAATTGGCACACATATGGGATTCTTGCATCGCAGGCTACAGCTTTATGCACTATGCCACAATGCCAGCCCAGTTACACTGTTTTAGTTTATTTGAAAGGCAGGGAGACACAAAGAGTTTCCATACCCCTGGATCACACTAAATGACTATTGTAAAAAATGCAATTTAACATGCCTGGGAGAATGTACAGAAGCCTGCTATTTGGAGGTGAAAATTGGAATAAACAGAGAACTATAGAGTTGAATGATGATATCTTCATTTTTGAAGACTGGAAGTCAAAAGACTCTCTGAAGAATATAGAGCTAACAAAATGTGCATGTGTTCCTTAATGTTACAAAAGTTAATAATGGAAGAAGAAAATAATCAATTGTCTATATTGGTGGGATTCCAAGAGAATCCCACTGGTGTGTTTTGTTTTTAAAGATGTGTGTTTTGGGGCTGACACTGTGGCATAGTAGGTAAAGCTGCCACCTGCAGTGCCGGCATCCCATACGGGCACTAGTTTGAGTCTCTTGGCTGCTCTACTTCCAATCCAGCTCTTTGCTATGGCCTGGGATAGCAGTAGAAGATGGCCCAAGTTCTTGGGCCCCTGCACCCGCGTGGGAAACCAGGAAGAGGCTCCTGGCTCCTGGCTTGGGATCAGTGCAGCTCCGACTGTTGCAGCCAATTAGGGAGTGAACCAGTAGATGGAAGACCTCTCTCTCTCTGCCTCTCCTCTCTCTCTCTCTGTGTAACTCTGACTTTCAAATAAATTAATTGATATTTTTTAAAAATTAATATTTTTTCTAAAGCACCTTTGCATAAAATATGAAGCAAACAAATGTATACATTTTTAGATGCGGCACCATTATAGTATTTAAAGATGTCAAGTTAAATACAATAAATAAACACAGTAAAAGTAAAACATACATTGCTTCCTCCAGCAAATTTAAAATGACCAGCAGTGGGTTAAACCACCACTTGCAACACTGGCATTCCGTATTGGAGAGATGTTCTGAGTCCCACCTGATTTGCTTCTGACCCAGCTTCCTGCTATTGTTCCAATGAAAGCAGCAGTCGATAGATGACCCAAGGACTTGGATTTCTTTCACCAATGTGGAAGACGATAATGGAGTTTCTGGTTCTTGGCTACAACCTGACCAGGGCCAGCTCTTGTGACAATTTGGGGAGTGAAGCAGCAGTTGAGATTACTGTCACTTTCATTCTGCTTTTAGAATAAATAAGTAAATCTTTTTTTTAAATGGAACTTAAAATAATGGTGCATTTAGATTATTGTTAGTCTTCTTTATGTCTATGTAGTCAAATATGTTTTGCTAAAAGTAAAAAAGAACACACAACCTAAAGTTTTATATAAAAACATATCACGTCTGAAATAATGCAATATTTTCAAAATTCATTAATTGTAACCATAGGGTCTGAGGCCCAAGAAATGAAATGTAAGTGATGCGCCAGGAAAGGTGGATGATAGTCATATCCTGAAGATAATTATTTATAAGACAAGAGACACAAGAGATTTAGACCATATAACTGGGGCACCAAACTAACCTGAAGCTTATCAGTTGTGTATTTTATGAATTGATATCATTTTTGAAACTGGTTTTTAGTTGTCATTTAGTTGTAGTTAAGGTAAAATCACTCAGGACTGCTATGGAAGGACAGTGGGACATTTGAAAAGCATACCAAGCAATCCATGAAACCAAAGGGCAGAAATGCAATAGGGACCTTGGGATAATGAAACAAGAAGAGCAAACCAAGAACTCAAGCAACGTGCTTCCTGTCATGTTCCTTTTCTTTCTGGACTGCAATTTTGCCAAATCTATAAATGCTTTTTCAGCTTTTGTGTGCATGATCAACCCCAAATTGAACTTTTTCCCACCAGTCAACCTAAGAAAAGTGGAAACATTTCATCCTAATTCCAAAATACTAGGAGAGAATACCTGGACCAATTTGAATTAATTCATTAAAGTCAGCTGATGGTCACAGTGCAAGAACAGCTACCGTGATCACCCCAAGATAGTCTGATACAGTTCATGAAAATGTCTTTCCTTTTCAATGGTAACACCTTTAAATATGAATGGAAACACCGAGAAGAAAAAGTAAGAAATCATGAAAATGATATTTATTCAGGGTCACCATAATGAAACAGCGCATTAGCCAATGCCTGTGATGCCGACATTTCATGTGAAGTGCTGATTACAATCCATCTCCTTGTGGAGGATGATCCAAGAGCTTCCACAGATGGAATTCCGAGCTACTGGCTTCAGCCTGGCCCAGCCTGGTCTAGGTCCTGCCCTGGCCATAATGACATCTGGGGAGCAAACCAGCAGATGGAAGATAGATTTTTTTTTCTGTCTCTCTGTCTCTCTCTCTTCCCACCTCCTTCCCCCATCTCTGTGTGTCAATCTGCCTTTCAAATGAAATAAATCTTTAAATATGCATATATATTTGTTTATTCAAGAATAGAAAACTATTTTTTACAATGATTGAATGGACATAATGAGTAGCAACTGGATTTATAATTTGTAAGAGGTAGCTAAGAGCTTCAAATTATCATTGCCTAATGATCATACTATAAATAAACATTATCTGCTGTGTTGGGTAGGGTATATTTGATTCAGCCTGAACACAATGAATGCTGTGTGACCGTTAGGTCCCATGCAGGTGAGAGTTATATGTTCCATATATCATAAGAGTTTTTCAATTCATTTCTCAGTACTTGAGTTACTAAAGACATATCTATACAAAGAAATAAAAATATAAACCAACATGCCAGTTAATCTACACACAGATAAATAACATTCACTTTACATCTATTTTTATTCAGCTACTAAATTCCAAATGTTAATTTCTTCTAAGCAACTGTAAATAGTGTATGAGACCTATGATGAAGGACAGGTGAGCAGATGGCAAGGACAGTTATGACATACTTTCCAAAATAGCAGTTGGGATAGAATGTTACAAACTCTTCTTTAAAAAAAGATTTATTTTTATTTGAAAGGTAGAGTTACATAGAGAGAGGAAGAAACAGAAAGAGATTTTCTATCTACTAGTTTGCTCTCCAAATGGTAGCAATGGCCAGTGCTGGGCCAGGTGGAAGTCAGGAGTCAGGAACTTCATCTGGATCTCCTAGGTGGATGACAGAGGCCCAAACACTTGGGCTATCTTCCACTGCTTTTTCCAGGCCATTAGCAGAGTGCTAGATCAGAAGTGGAGCAGTTGGGATGTGAACCAGCATCCTTATGGGATGCCAACATCTGAGGTGGTGATTTTACCCACTATGCCACAACACTGACCCCAAGAACTCCTGTTAAATTTGTCCTAGAATATGTGCAAGCAAGACATGTTATTTACATAGCAACAGCTGATAGTTGCGTATGATTTACATGTTCACAAATGCCTCATAAAGGTTAATGAGAGAATTTTACTAATTAAGCTATGTTTTTCAGATAAGGCAGGTTTGTCATGTTAAATCACAAAGTTTTAGAGTGTCACTCTCATAGTCAAAAATGTCAACACATTCTTCACTGTGCCTATATTTTGAAGTAGAGGTAGATTTCAGGGGCAGGCACATAATGAATTAAAGATAACTATGTGTCATTAGCATTATGCTAAAATAGATTTTTTAAATGACTAGACTAATTGACTATTCTTTCATAAAGAAATATTTAAATTAATTAAGACATTTGTTGTGGTAAAGACATTATGCTTTAACATATTTGAATAAATAAAACATTATTATGCCAAGATTAAGGAGCTTCTTTTCAGAGAATACAGCTAAGTAAATAGGCAATATTCTCTTGGAAGTAATTTTCTCCAGCCAACTCCAGCATGTCACACTTTGACAGATGGAAATAATAAAGAACAGCAGCAAAAGAAAGAGTTGTTTGCTGTGGTACAATATTACCACTAAACACTCAGCACTTGTCAAAGGTATAGATGTCTTTCTACAAACTTTGGCCATCTTTTTAAATATTTCTCTCAATATCATAAAAACATCACTTATAGTTAGCAAATTAATCATTAAAATACAAATATAGGCAAAATACTCCCATATTTCAGAGAAATGATAGTTTCCTCATCCATTTCTAATATCCTGTAGTTATCTTTTATATTGTAAATCTGTTTTTATGTGTTTGCATGTGTATCTTAAATGTCCTAATATAACGTATTTTAGATTTTATATGAAATGTCATCTTTATTGATTTATCCCAACGTTTGAAGACACCATGGCTAACACCTTCCTATGCAATTTTACTAAGTCCTGATTTTATTCATATCAATGTACTAACATTGCATACAGTCACAGCATAAATAAACTTTCTTGATAAACATCACATAAATCCCTCTCTCAAGTGGCAGAGAAGTTGATTTATGTATAAAAAGAACTTAATGAAAAAGGACAAGATATCACAGATTGGTGCCCTTTCTAGGAAACTGATGTTTTGGTGATAAACTAGCATGTAGCCCTAAGTAAATCATTTGAATATCATTGAAAGTTCGAGAATGTTAGCACTAAAAATAAGGCCAATCAAAGGGCATTTGGCAGAAGTGTTTGTCTGTATTTATGAGAAAATTAATCCCAGAAAAAAATGTTTTTATCTGTATGTCATATGGAGAACCAAATTTAAAAGAAATCTTTACTTCTCTAAATATTTATCTATTTATTTGAAAGGCAGAGCGACGGAGACAGGGGAAGACATGACTGGGATTAGAGGAGGTGGAGAATCTTCCATCTCTGACTCACTCCCTAAAGAGCCACAGCAGCCAAAGATGGGTCAGGCCTAAGCCAGGAGTCAGGAACTCCAAACTGGTCTCCCATACAGCTAGCAGGGGTACAAGTACTTGGGCCATCATTGGTTATCTCCCCAGGTGCATTAGTGGGAGCTGGATGGAAAGTGGGACAACCAGTATGGGATGCTATTAGCAGATTAATACATTGTGCCACAATACCCGCCCCACAATATTTTTTAAGATTAATCTACATTGAAAAACATTGTAACATATCAATCTTTACTAAATTTGTTAAATTTTTTGCTGACATTTTGTCTGTTTTTGTGGGTTCTGCAAACTGGTATGAAAACTTCCAAGTTTGATATATGAAGAATTGTATAGATTTATTGAAGAACTGATATATTCATTGAACTGTACTTAGATCATTTAATGCCTAAACACATTTCAAACCTAAGTGATGATTAATTTTTCTGCCTTTATTTCTGCTTTCTTAGATTTAAGATATTTAGTTAAGCTATCAGAAATTACTTTCAATGGGATACAGAACTCTATTTTTTTTCTTACTTTTTTGCAAAATGTAAACTTGAAGGTCATGGAGGGACATCCATAGTAAGAGAAGCTCTGGGTGTCAGGTTTTAGTTGCGCTAATCTCTCATCCTCTTCCTTTTTGTCACTTTTTAGAGTCAGTCTTTTATTAAACACAGTCTCATGCTTCGTTAAGAATTCGTGGAGATTTTTCACTAGACATAAGCTACTTACAAGCCTTTTTTTTGGAACAGGATTTACCAAGCCTGTGAGTTTTCCAACTTTTCTTTAGCATGGCTGACAGGTTTGTAAATTTCAGTGAAAAAAATCTTTAAAATCCTTATCCTAAATATTCAGAATTATTTCCAAAGCAAGAAAAAACAATGTCAACTATAAGCCAGTACTAGTTTCATAGCTAAATGCAACCTCAATTCGCAATAAAGATACTATACATTTACTTCATGTATTATGGGCATCTCACGTACAATGAGAATGGAAATTCAGTGAAGCAAGGCATGAAGCTCCCATCTGTAACAGTGCAGATTGCATATTCTGCACACTGTAAGGCATAGAAAAAAAGGGAGAAGCCACAATAAAAATGATGTGCAGATAAAAATAAACATAGCTATGTCCATGTAGCATATTATTAATTCAAAAGGATAAAATTTTGGATATTTTTAAAGAATGACTACTGAAAGTGAAATATTTGGGAATATATAAAGATAGTGTTACTCAGAATTTTCAAGGCATACAATATATAACCTAAGAAGTAAAAAAAAGTAATTAAAAGATAAGCTTTTTCATTGAAAAAAAATGAAATCCATGAAATTTTTTCATAATACGTTTCCATTTATCTGTGTGTGTGTGTGTGCACGCGTCTTTGTTAAAGGTAACTGTGGGTGCTGTAATAAATAGCCCAACTATTTCAGTTGCTTAATACAACAAAATTTTTATTTTGTGTTAATTTCCTATGTGGGTCATATGCCTCTCTTGTAGGGTGATTCTGGAAGCTACCTTGTTTGTCTCTCACATGTATTATGTCTATACCAGGATCCTTTACTTTCACCCACACATGAAATATTCAATAATTAGGTAGTGTGGGAAAAAGATAGATCTAGAATTGCTTTAGAATTTATCTGCCCTCCAATTGTGAGGATTTAACTGAATACATATGGAAATTCCCTTTCTTGTGTAAATTCACCATTTAAATCCTCAGTCAACCACTGTTTTCCACCTAAGGATAAAGAAAAACTAGCTAAATATCATTGCCTAGACAACAATTCATCAATCTAACCTATGAACTGTGTAAATTTAATGAGAATAAGATTTAATTAAGTTTGCATTTACCCATGCCTGTCCACCATATCAAAAATAAGAATTTAAACAAATTAGTTCTGATTACATTGTCCAATAGTAAAAGTTGTTTTGAGCATAATATTTGAAACAAATTTGAATTCTGTCACTGGCAACAATTTTAACTCATGCATACAGACTTTTAAATAGTCTTTAATTTTATGATTTATTTCCACCAAATAATACATAGTAGTAAATATTTAGCATGCTATTTTTAATTGATGAGACACTACCACATAAACCACACTGTGAGATAATATTGATCTGCCTACAATTGATTCAGTTTGTTCCTTTTAGCCCACTCTAGTTATTGTCTATGGTCTCAAGAGCATATCATATTGACAATAAACACTTTCACAGTAACACAAAATTCCGCAAATTTATTTAAAATTAAATTTCAAAAATGTTGTAAGTAGTATTTAACTATTAAGGTAAACACTGCTCTCTTTTTCCTTAAATGAAGGAAAAATTGAGCTGAGATTACAGGTATAGATTATTTGGTTTTATAAATCCAGGTGTTAAATTTGTGTCCTTTGTTTTATATGACTTTATATTTTCATTTTGGAATATAAATCAGAATTATATCCATGTGAACACTGTCATGCTGTGTTGCTAAACAGACAGATGGTATGTTTGCTATTAAATATTAGACATTGTATGCTGTGCACAGTGGGGCACATATGTTATACTGCTACATTAAAGAACAGTTAGAATACTAAATTCAATATTGCTTAAGGGAACTATATTAGCTTTCCATTACTTTAAAATACCTGAGATGAGCTTCTTGGGAAGGGAAAGGCTTATTTTGCCTTCTAGTTTGGATCTTCACAGTTAGAGATTGATGGCCCTCTAGTCTGGTATCTTGTGGATTCTGGCAGCGGAAGATCGTGTGCAGAGGAGTAATTACACATGAGTCAAGAAGCAGAGGGAAAAGCTATGCTGAACTCAGCTTGAATAACTTACCATCTCTTGAGAACTGACTTCCAAGTGCAAGCTCCCCATAACCTAAATACCTCCTTCTACTCCACCTCCTAGCCACCTCAATTAGGTCATATCTCCACCTTAAGCCATCAACCATTAGCATTAAGACATTAGCTGTTAGCATATGACATTGGTGATTAAACATCTGCATGAGTTTGAGAAGCCAAGTCCTGCTCTCATCATGACACTCCACATCTGGCACCCTAAAGAACATGTCCTATTCTCTTCCAGCATTTAATCATTCCAGCCTCAAAGGTCCCAGTGCCTTCTCTCACTCCCACATTAATTTTAAAATCCAAAGTCCATATGTAATCCAAAGTCCATATTCTCATCTGAGCTTCAAGGCAAACTCCCTTAGCTCTGAACCCATGTACAATCAAAAACAAGTTGCATATAAACAAAATTATGGCACAGGCCATGTATATATTTCCATTGCAAATAGTGTACACAAGGGAAGAAAAAAAAATAGTAAAGACAAAACAAGACTAAACTCCAACAGGTCAAACATTAAATCCTAGAGAAGAGATGCCATGTCCAGTATCCTATGCATACTATATTGGGGGCTATTGTGCCAACAGCTGAGAAGTTCCACTCTTGCAGCTTTTCTGGTCATAGCTGTCCAGTTCCCACACATTGGATCCACATCTCCACATACCCACTATGCACTGCCTTGGTGGAGACTCTGCAGCAGGTCTACCCCTCATTTCTCCTTGGCATTGCCTTCGTGGAGGCACTTTGCAGCTCTATCACTGCAGCTGATCTTTGTCTGGGCCCGCAGTTGTCTGAGACATCCTGTGCAGTTTGGGTGGTGGCCTTCATGCCTTCCAACTTCTTTGGTTTTTGTCCACATGGCTACTCTGTTAGACCACATGCTGACATTTGCAGCTTTTCCAGGCTTGTATGACATACTACTCACAGATTTTCTTAGTGGCTGTCTCATATTTCTGGCACCTCTGCTTCTCTGCAGTCTCATCTATAGATCCACTCTAACAGCTACCTTACTCACTGCTCTATTCAGGGGCTCCAGCCCTACAGCACAGCTGCCTGGTTTCCTCCTGTTTCTTTTCAAAAGTCAGTGAAGATGACATAATCCCTTAGTGCACGCTTTCTGCACAGTTGCCAAACCAGCATCATGTGGAGAACATCAAGGTCTGCCATCTGCAGGAGCCACTCAAGGACCTGCTTGAGTCAGGGCTGCAGTGACAAACAAGAACGTTGCCAGTAAGCCTGAATTCAGAGCGGGTCCTGGGGTTTTAGGAAGCTATTCTGCTCTTCCAGGTCTCTAGGCCTGAAATGGGAAGGGCAGCCTGAAGATCTCTGGAATGCCTTTGAGGTCTCTTTCCCATTATCTTGCCCAATTACACTTGGTTCTCTCTCTCCCTCTTTTTTTAAAGATTTATCTATTTATTTGAAAGTTACACACAAAGAGAGAAGGAGAGGCGGAGAGAGAGAAAGAGAGAGAGAAGTCTTCCATTTGTTGATTCACTCCCCAAGTGGCTGCAACGGATGGAGCTGAGCCCATCAGAAGCCAGAAACCAGGAGCTTATTCTGGGTATCCCATGTGGGTGCAGGGGCCCAATGCCTTGGGCCATCTTATACTGCTTTCCCAGGCCATAGCAGAGAGCTGGATCAGAAGTGGAGCAGCCAGGTCTCAAACTAGGACCCATACGGGATACCAGCACTACAGGTGGTGGCTTAACACACTATGCCACAGTGCTGGACCCACTTGGTTCTCTTTTACCTGAACCAATCCCTTCAGCAAAAGGTTTCCCCTCTCCATTCTGTCCTGAACATTTTTTCTGCCTTCCTTTTCCATCTCTACTTTTTACCCCTGATTCTCACTATAAACTTACTATCAGCAGCAATAACAGCTATTCTACAGCCTGAATAATTTTTCTGCCGTATTTAAATTCAGCCTTTCATGACGTTTCAGGATATGAAAACACTGTCAGTTTGCTTGTCATGGTTTAGCCAGGGTGGCTTTTAATCCAATCCCAATAGAATCCTCATTTCCACTTAAAATTCATCAGCATGCTTCTACCATCCACATATCTACCAGCATTCTGGTCCTTGAAGCCCTCACCAGAATTGCCCACGATGCTCTCTGCTTATTGTATTCTAGGTTTCTCGCTAGCATGTCCCTCCAAATTCTCCTAAACTTTCCCAATAAATTGATTCCTTAGGCTGCTCCATGACTTCAGTTACCAACATACATCTTGATATGAACTTTCTATATTAGTAAACATTTCTCTTCTTCAAATACAATATCTAAAAGGACCTTCTTGGGAAGAAAAGGGTTTATTTTGGCCTGCAGTTTAGTGGTTCACAGTTCATTAGTCTGGCACTTATAATGGCTGCCAGTAGCATAGCATTTGTGTAGGTGTGATCTCCTGGTGAGCCAGGAAGCAGAAGAGACACAAGTAACAAAGATAGGTCCCTGAGCCTAAAGAACTCTCACTGGCTTTATCTCCTAGCCACCACAATTAGATCAAGCCTCCACCCTCATCTGTTAATTATTAGCATTACTCCATTAACAGTTGATGTTAAGATTTTGGGAGTTAAGCATCTGCATGAATTTGGGGAGCAAATATTTGCTCAATCCAAAATTGGAGCTACAATTTTTCTAAATATGTGCTTATTAGGCACTATAAAATAAACTCTGAAGTCCAGCATCCAAATAATGTTGACTATATGTTCACACATTGTACAAAGCTTAATTAGCAGATACATTTTCTCTTTCAAACTGTTAGAATTTATTAGAATCATGGCTGGTAATCAATGAAGATATTAGTCTGTGTTCTCCAGGCAGCAGGAAATTGGAAAACAGAAAATTAATTTTCTTGCCTCCTAGAGAAGCATTCACATACTATCTCTCCTAAGGTCCAACCTCTTTCATATAAGTGCTGTTAATGACTGTTTACCTTATCAATAAAAAAAAAAAAAAACCTAGATTTTTGTAAAGAGTTATACTACCTGCAACTTTTCCAGTTATCTTTAGTGGAAAGGCCTTAGTGGTTTTCTAATGCCCTTGGATCTTCCCTTAGATCTTGTGGGGCAGGGACAGTACTCAATTTACCTTGGTCAAATACCTTGGTACCTTGTCCATTGATAGGATCATCTTATGGCCCCTAGAGTATTTATTCTATCAAAGGAGATACATCTGCTGGCTTCAGAACTTCGTGCAGATGCCAGAGCGGATGCCAGAGTGTATTTCCACTGGGCTTCTGTCATTTGAAACATGTTGCAGAGTACTGTTGCAATCTTCTGTAGTGCTATAAAAAGGACACTTTCAGTGAGTAATATCAGCTGGCAAGAAAGGAGTGTAAATTACACAGGAGATCCAGATCTCAATGGCATCAGATTTTCTGGCAACAGTCCAACCTTCCCTCACATTGAGACAAGAAAGCATCAACTATGTGGCAATTTGCAAACTTTATTCAAACACCTTATTTGTTTGCCTGTTCCCAGGTTTCCAATGCAGCTACCCCCACCCAACTACATTTAAACAGTGACAGTCCAAGTTTCCACTGGTGATCGGCTCTACATCCCATGTGTATGTTCTCCCCACGTGGTGTATACATAGAAAGATATTTTTATTTGCTGATTTTCATTTTATTTGAAAGGCAGAATATGCCTTCTGGATGTACATTAGCAGGAAGCTGAATCAGAAGCAACATAGCTGGGAGTTGAATCAGGCACTCCAATAGAGGATGCAGGTGTCCCAAATGAGACTTAACTGCTACACGAATGAGAGTCCGAAGATAGACACAATCCAGATAAACATATGAGTTAGATTCAGGGTTAGGACATGAGGCACACAAACATGCACTTTCAAACAGGGCAGGAAAATTATTACCTGCGAGAGAGATTGTGATCTCATCCTCTTTATTGGGAAACACATTAATGAAGAAAATTCACATTTATAAATGATTATCACAAGACACTACTTCAGTATAGTAAATTGGGGGCTGAAATGACAAAGAGTTGATGAAGGGGAAGCAGAGGGTAAGAAGACAGCAGAGAAAAGGAAAATTGCCTTTAATTTCACATTCCCTCTTCTATATTTATTTCCAATATTTTCTCCTGGTTACTGAAATAATTTTTTCTTAGAGTGATTTTTACCCAGTCAAGGCCAGTCATTTGGTTGGTTGGGATATAGCCTATCAGTTCCAGAAAATTTATTGATGTATCCAAACTAAAAGAATGCTTTTCAGGCAAGGAAAAACATCCATTTTGAATATGAAAGATATTAGCTTTTGAAGAGAAAGGTCTCCAAGCAACATTCCAGGCTTCCCATTTTTACAAGCATAAAGTAATATTAGCAAAATTTTAAAGCCCATACTAACTGATAGAATCAAAAAGGGAGAGAACAATCCATCATGGGAAGCGGGATACACAGCAGACTCATAGAATGGCAGATGTCCTAAATAGCACTCTGGCCTCAGAATCAGCCCTTAAGGCATTTGGATCTGGCTGAAGAGCCCATGAGAGTATTTTAGGCATGGAAAGCCAAGACACTCTGGGAAAACAACAACAACAACAACAAAAACAAAACAAAACAAAAAAAAAAAGAAGAAGAAGACCTACATGAAAGATCTCTGCAAGTGAGATCCCAGTGGAAAGAACGGGGCCATCAAAGAAGGAGGTACCTTTCTCTGAAGGTAGGAGAGAACTTTCACTTTTACTATGATCCTGTCAGAATAAGATCAAAGTCGGCGAACCCAAAAGGCTTCCATAGCCTTGGCAACTCATGACTAGAGCCTAGGGTGATTACTGACGCCATAAACAAGAGTGTCAAATTGTTAAGTCAACAACAGGAGTCACTGTGTACTTACTTCTCATGTGGGATCTGTCCTTAATGTGTTGTCCAATGTGAAGTAATGCTATAACTAGTACAGAAACAGTATTTTTACACTTTGTGTTTCTGTGTGGGTGCAAACTGATGAAATCTTTACTTAATATATACTGAATCGATCTTCCGTATATAAAGATAATTGAAAATGAATCTTGATGTGAATGGAATGGGAGAGGGAGCCGGAGATGGGAGGGGTGTGAGTGGGAGGGAAATTGTGGGGGGGGGGGGAGCCAATGTAATCCATAAACTGTACTTTGGAAATTTATATTTACTAAATAAAAAACAGAAAAAAAAATTAAAGCCCATATCATCCGTGTTTATTCAGTAGTAGACTCTTATATTTAGAGATAACTTCCATGAAGTTATCATTCTAAAACAAACAAACAATAACAACAACAAAACAGAGAGCTTGAGGGAGGAGCCTTCTTACAATTCAGTGTCTCTTGACTGTTAAGTAGCTTCAACAGGTCTATTCAGTTCAGGAGCTACCAGCCAGCTAGTATTGTCATGGGAAGTCTTTGTAACTACAAACAAATTTCTGAATCTAGAAAACTTTATATGTGTATTTGAATAAAAATATTTAATGTGGTGTACATGTTAGAGAGAAAGGAATCTCACACTTTCAGATGGCAATGCAGATACAACCAATGACAAGCATCTTCCCAAGAGAAGCAATGAGGACTCCTCAGGCAAGAGGATTTTGACAGCATCAATCGTGATACATAGTGTGTATACTAAATTTATCTAGCAATTGCAATGAACCTCTGTGTTAACTGATTGGATTTACACCAAGGAACAATAAGCTTCCCATGTTGATGGCCAGAAGTAGAGCTAGAGCTGTGAGTGAGATACCCACTGAAGTTAGGCTTCTCTAGGGAAAGGATCTTTCATTTTAAAGGGTTAGCCCTCCTGTTCTGGAAGGAGACATCACTAGGCTGCAAAACCAGCAGGAGCCTTTGGAAAATATTTACATCTCAAAGGGACAGAAGAATAAACTACATTACAAAGTAAATGTCCTAAGATAAGGGAGGGAGGAGGCTCTGATGTTAGGTCCTGTGGATTCTGTAAGGAAGTAGGCTAGAAGGAGGTCAAGAACCTGGAGGCTGGAAGAAGCTTTAATAATGAGAAGTGAAGCTGAAAGAAAACTTAAGGCCATTACATTCATCGGTGCCTTTATACTTTAGCATTCTTTGAATAAAAGCTGCAATTATATTTGATACTTAACATATTATTCATGTTATTATAAAATGTGTTTTTCTGGGAAATACACTAATGAAGAAAAGTCTACTTGCTAAAAGGTGAATTTTAAATAAGCAAATTATTTTTTATCTTGATTTTCAGTTACTCCAAAGCCATTATAGTGTTGCTGTAAATTTTTTTAATATCTATTTTTAAATTTTATTTACCTTATACAAGTTTTGTGTATTTCATATATACAGATAATAGGAACATTGGGATACTTCCCACCCACACTCCAGCCCTTCTTGCTCTTCCCTCTCCCATTCCCACTCTTAATTTTTACAAAGATCTATTTTCAGTTTACTTAATGATTGTATAGTTAACTCTACACTAAGTAAAAGAGTACAACAAACAGTATGAAGGAAAACAACACTGCTCCTCAATGGAAGAGACAAGGGCTGTAAACAATCATCGAATCTTA
Organism: Oryctolagus cuniculus; assembly: GCF_051225735.1. NCBI lineage: Eukaryota > Metazoa > Chordata > Mammalia > Lagomorpha > Leporidae > Oryctolagus > Oryctolagus cuniculus. Next base: position 77,393,704 of record NC_142874.1, on the reverse strand, counting down.
AAATGCCCATTTCATACAATACATTCCATTCTAGATACTCTATTAGTTACCTCGAATTGGAGAAAACATGTGATATCTGTGTTGTTGGGACTAGCTTATTTCACTAAGTATAATGGTTTCCGGTTGCATCCATCTGTTGCAAAACACAGGATTTCATTTTTTTTACAGCATATAATATCTGTATATACTTCTTACCTAATTTTTTTTACTTTTATTTAATGAATATAAATTTCCAAAGTACGATTTATGGATTACAATGGCAATGGCTTCCCCCACATACCGTCCCTCCCACCCACTACCCTCCCCTTTCCCACTCCCTCTCCACTTCCATTCACATCAAGATTCATTTTCGATTATCTTAATATACAGAAGATCAGCTTAGTATACATTAAGTAAGGATTTCAACAGTTTGCTCCCACACAGAAACATAAAGTGAAAAATAATAGATGATTTTTTTAAATGATGATGAAATCAGCTCAGACCTATTGTCATGTTTAATCCCAGTGAGAGTCAAGCTGGGAGTTGATAATTTCTTTCTTTCTTTTCCTTTTTTTTTTTTTTTTTTTTTTTTTTTTTTACAGAGGATCAGTTTAGTATACATTAAGTAAAGGTTTCAACAGCTTGCACCCCCATAGAAACACAAAGTGAAATATATTGTTTGAGTATTCATTATAGCATTAAATCTCAATACACAGCACATTAAGGACAGAGATCCTACATGAGGAGTAAGTGCACAGTGACTCCTGTTGTTGACTTTACCAATTGACACTCCTGTCTATGGCATCAGTAATCTCCCTATGCACCAGTCATGAGTTTCCAAGGCTATGGAAGCCCTCTGAGTTCTCTGATTCTTATCTTGTTTAGACAAGGTCATAGTCAAAGTGGAGGTTCTCTCCTCCCTTCAGAGAAAGGTACCTCCTTCTTTGAAGACCTGTTCTTTCCACTGGGATCTCACTCACAGAGATCTTTTGCCAGAGTGTCTTGGCTTTCCATGCCTGAAATACTCTCATGGGCTTTTCAGCCAGATCAGAATGCCTTTAGGGCTGATTCTGAGGCCAGAGTGCTATTTAGGACATCTGCCATTCTATGAGTCTGCTGAGTATCTCACTTCCCATGTTGGATCACTCTCCCCTTTGTTAATTTAAGCCTATTCTACTTTTTGTTCAATGACATCCATTTCCTGGGAAACTGGTCTTTAAGCAAAGCCAGAAACAGAAGTCAGAATGGGATATATTGACCAAGACATCTGCATATGAGGAATAAAATTTAAACTTGAAGACAGTCTCACAGTCATGAATTGCAAAAGTACATCTAGATAGTTTTTTTTAAACTAATTACAACTATTTTAAAGAGGTCATTTATTTACTTAAAAGTCACAGACATATACACACACATACATACACACACAAACACACACATACACACAGAGATTGAGAGAAAGAGAGAGAGTTGTATCTTCCATCTTCAGGTTCATTTCAGGTCCATTCCCCATTTACCAGCAACAGGGCTAAGCTTGGCTGACTAGGGGCCAGGAATTCCATTTAGATTTTCCATGTGGGTAACAATGGCCCAAGCACTTGAGCAACCATTCGCTGCCTTCCCGGGTGAAGTTGGATTAGAAGTGGAAAAACACTTCCATTCAAAAATGGGATGTGGGTGTCACAAGTGGTCACTTAAACCCCTGCACTACATCACCCATCTCATTCTACCTTTGTTGCATTCTGTTTCTTTTTCTTTTCCCAAATAACTTCTCCCTACACCACTGTGTACCATCAAAATTAATTTTGTGGGGCCAGAGCTGTGGCGTAGAAAGTTAAGCCTCTGCCTACAGTACTGACATCCATTATGTGCGCCTGTTCAAGTCCTGGCTGGTCCACTTCCTATCCGGCTCCCTGATAATGCATCTAGGATAGCAGTGGAAGATGGCACAAGTGCTTGGACCCCTGCCACATACATGGGAGACCTTTCAGAGGCAAGGAGGGAGGGAAGGAGGAAGAGAGAAAGAGAGAAAGAGAGAGAGAGATGGAAGGAAGGAGAGAAAGGTGGGAAGGTGGCTGAGAACAACAGAGATGTCCAATCTCCTTATCCACTCCCAAAATAACTTCAAAGGCCAGGGCTAGCCAGGCCAAAGCTAGGAGCTGAGAACTCATTCCAGCTCTCCCATGTAGGTGGCAAAGGTCTAACTACTTGATCTAACACTTGCTGCCTTTCGGAGTGTGCCTATGCAGGAAGCTGGAGGAGAACAGAACTAAGGCTTCAACAAAGGCACATACTTGCATATGGGATGCACTTACGGGATGCAGGTATCCCAAGCTTCCAAGTGGCATTTTAACCACTATGCCAAATGTCTGCTCCAGAACTATTATTTTTTAAGGATTTTTTATTTATTTATTTGACAGGTAGAGTTACAGACAGTGAGAGAGAGAGACAGAGAGAAAGGTCTTCCATCTGATGGTTCACCGCCCAAATGGCCACAACGGCCAGAGCCACGCCAGTCCGAAGCCAGGAGCCAGGTGCCTCATCCTGGTCTCCCATGTGGTAGCAGGGGCCCAAGCACTTGGGCCATCCGCCACTGCATTCCCAGGCCACAGCAGAGAGCTGGACTGGAAGAGGAGTAGCTGGGACTAGAACCCAGTACCCATATGGGATGCGGCGCAGCAGGTGGAGGATTAGCCTAGTGCGCCTCGGAGCCAGTCCCTGCTCCAGAATTATTAAAAATATTTTCTTGAGGGCCGGCGCCGCAGCTCAATAGGCTAATCCTCCGCCTGAGGCACCGGCACACCGGGTTCTAGTCCTGGTTGGGGCTCCAGATTCTTTCCTGGTTGCCCCTCTTCCAGGCCAGCCCTCTGCTGTGGCCAGGGAGTGCAGTGGAGGATGGCCCAAGTGCTTGGGCCCTGAACCCACATGGGAGACCAGGAGAAGAACCTGGCTCCTGCCTTCAGATCAGCGCGGTACGCCGGCTGCGGCGGCCATTGGAGGGTGAACCAATGGCAAAGGAAGACCTTTCTCTCTGTCTCTCTCTCACTGTCCCTCTGCCTGTCAAAAAAAAATATTTTCTTGAAATTAAACCATAAGACTTTCTGTAACATTGTAATTTCTGTAGACACATTCATTTCTAGCATCATAGTTTTTCAGACATTTTAAACATATTTTCAATAATTACAGATCTATAAAATCTGAATGCCACTGCAGTCAAATAAATAAATTCAAATATTTCCAGTAGTTTGAATCACTGTTTAACAGGTCATTCATCTATTCAGGAATATCTAATTATATTCACTTATGCCACTTTTAGCAATGGTTATATAAGAATGCACAGTGTGGTAAATTTTCTCATGTGTGTGTTAAAGATATACAATTTTGCTCTCCTAAAGCATTTGCATCTATATCATCAACAATATTAATGGCTTTCTATAAGTTATCAATAATGCTTTACTTTTCTACATTACCAATTTCATTCAGCACCGTATTCCTACTCAAAAATCACTTTGTCTAGCAAGGTTTGGCATTAAAAAATTTGCTGTTGGAATTTTTCTAGTTGCTCATGTATCTCAAGGAAGTTTTCACCTTCCAGCTTTGTCCTTTATTGATTTCTGACAGAAACATCTACAAATGACTATTTTTAACCTTTCACTTTCCTTACTGTTTTCCCTCATCCATCTTTCTCTTGCTTTTTTAGATTCTATTACCTTCTCAAAAAGTGTGAAAAATACAGGTATTCAACTTGTAAAATCATCTTCAAACATCCTACAAAAGGAAAAAAAATCATTATTAATCACAAAGATACTATTTTGTTACTTAAATTATCTCCAAGGAACTTCACAGAATTTCTATCATTATGTAGTATGCTACCACCTTGATTCTAGAAAATTCTAGGATGTTCGATAATAGAATACGGTAGAAGTGGTTCTGCGCTTATTTCATGTTTAGGTGAATTGCTTTGGAAACTTCTGATAATTTTTTGTTAGAAATACAAAATCTAGGAACACAGTCTCTTGTAGTTTTGAATAACCTTACATGAAGTTCAGATTCTTTTTGGGAAAAGAAGCCATTTGGAGAATGAAACATTGTAGAAAAAGTTTAGAAAGAGAAACATCAAGACAAGTCATTTAGGCAACAGGTACAGTCCCAGTAACAATCTTTTCTCTGTGTAAGACATTCCAAGTATAGAAACTGTCCTACTGAAACCCAGTCAATCCATATACTCATGAGAATTATTAGGCATAGATAATGAACATAGCATTCTGTGCCTAGAGGCAGGATGTTGCCATCAGAAATACTTTAACCAAGCAACAACGACTCTGTGGCTAGCCAGTGGACAGGCTACAAGAGCCTCAAAATGCCATCGGAGGTTTGACCTGTCTTTGATGGCTAAAGGAAGGAGGCCCCAACCTGTGTTCTGGAAGAACAAGTCATAATTGTAACCTGCAAACTGTTAACATAGAAAGAGAAACTAACAAATATTTGTATCTGGCTAAGGAGATTCCAGGCAGAAGATTAAACATGTCACCTAGTTTCCTAGGAAAAAAGAAGTACGTTTATCTTTTGTGGAAAAAAAAAAAAAGGATATGCTCAGTTTTCAGACAGAACTTAAATGAAGCATAAAGAAATGAGAGATTCTTTGATTCTAAAATAAAGCTTCTTGTTAAGAGTCTGTTCAGAAAATAAGGATCTCCATGATAGAAATGGCTTCTGGGAAAAGATAAAATCCAGGACTCTGATAATACGCAAAGCCTCAGGGTAAAATTCAGATAAAAGATAGATAGGACCAAAAGACCTTTATTGAGAACTCAGAAAGATTTCAGAGAGTCTATTCCAGATTCTTTCAGTTATATGTAAAGATATTTAAATATAATAGGAGTGTGTCATGTGTAGCCTCTGAACTAGACATCTGGATTATAGAAAAAATTTAGGATGCTGGTCTATAGCAATTTAATGAATGGGCTGTATATATCTGGTATGTTAATACATAGGCCCTTCAAAAAGTTCGTGGAAATTAAAATTAAAGGACAAACTTATTTTGGTGCCAAAAATTTGATATCTCTGCACATTTTTCCCCTAAGGCATTCTTTCCATGAATGTTTTGAAGACTTCTGATATAATATTTCATATTTCTCTATATCATTATTCAATTCAAATTCAGACACTACACAAGTAAAAGGGACATTATTTGGGATCTTAGGAATTGCAATTCAAGAGGCACAGGTTCAGATATCTCTGACTCTGTGTTCAGAGAAAGGTAGGGAAATTTGGGCCTATTTAGATAAACTGAGTTGATTTACAGGATAGACTTAATTGTAAGAAACGTAAATGAAAATTATGCAAAAGAAGTGGGGGTATTGGCCCATAGAAGATAAAGGAAATAATGGGATATCCATCAAACAAGAGTCTGGTAACCTTCTGAATCTCTGAAAACAATGTAATTATTTATTTTGATCATTACAGATGTCTGCATTCCAATGATAAAAATGATCCAAACTCAACATTCTTATGCAACAGCTAAAATCATGCATAATTGCTACTCTTGATGGCCTCTCTTCTTCTCTCACAAGAAAACCTTTTACTTAAGGATTACAAACTGCATGCATTTCATAAATACAACTTTAGGAACATGGAGATTCCAGCATACCTGCCCTCCCACACACACTCCCACCCCGTTTCCTCCTCCCTCTCTTGTTCCCAGTCTTAGGTATTAACTAATATCTATTGTCAATTAATTTTATACACAGAAGATTAACTGTATACTAAATAAAGAGTTCAACAAATTGTATATTAAAAAAATCTGTTCCTCAACAGTTAAGATACTGCTGTTCAAAGTCATTGCATCTCAAAGTTGATTTTGCTTCTTTTTTTTAAACATTCATTTTTTGAGAAACTTGATTAACTTTAAAGAAAAACCCAAGAATGATACATCTTTTATGAGCACTTAGCCATAACTATGACTTATGAGACATAAGAATATCCTCCATTTAATACACTAAAATGAAATAAATCATTGAGAAAAAGTTTTACTATTAACTCTCATAATACAACTCTTTGAGGACAGAGGTCCTGAATGGGTAGTTAGTGCAGTTATTCCTTTTGACAGGCAGAGTTTGACAGTGACAGAGAGAGAGAGAGAGAGGGAGTGAGGGAAAGGTCTTCCCTTTTCTGTTGGTTCATTCCCCCAAATGGCTGCTACAGCCAGCGCACTGTGCCGATCTGAAGCCACGAGCCAGGTGCCTCCTCCAGGTCTCCCATGTGGGTGCAGAGCCCAAGCACTTGGGCCATCCTCCACTGCCTTCCCAGGCCACAGTAGAGAGCTGGACTGGAAGAGGAGCAACCAGGACAGAATCCAGCACCCCAACCGGGACTAGAACCCGGGGTGACAGTGCCGCAGGTGGAGGATTAGCCAAATGAGCCACAGCGCCGGCCTCCTGTTGTTAATTTAACAATTAACACTCTTATGTATGACATCACTGATCACCCAAGGCTCTTGACATGAGCTGTCTAGGCTATGGAAGGCTTTTGAATCCAGAAGCTCCTCCAGTATTTAAACAAGGCCAAGAGCAAAGTGAATGTTCTCTCCTCACTTCAGAGGAAAGTACTTCCTTCTTTTATGACCACATTTTTCTACTGGGGTCTCATCAAAAGAGGTCCTTCATGTATGACATTTTTTGTCACAGTGTCTTGGCTTTCAATGCATGAAATGCTCTTAGGCTTTTCAGCCAGACTAGAATGCCTTAAGGGCTGATTCTGAGTTCAGAGTGCTACTTAAAATGATTATCATTCTATGAGTCTGCTGTATGGACTGTTTACATGTTGGAATATTTCTCCTTTTAATTATATCTATGATTAATGCAAACACTTAACCCCATTTATATAATCACTCTAAAACTTAATCCTATCCATATAATCACTTTAACACAAAAGATGATATATTTTCCACCAGCTTAAGGAGATTTGGGGTCCCATGGAAAGTTTTTAAACTGTACTACTAGAATTAAGAGTTAAGTAATAATATGCTTCCTCACTTCTCTTTTTTTCTCATCTAATTTGGCAGTTACTCTATCCCCCACAGGGCTCCAAACTGGATTTCTGTCAGGCTCTTCCAGCAGCTTTATAGCCAGTGTCTTGGACTGCTGCATAAAGGTCTCAAAGAGCTGGTATTGAGATTCTCTGCTGGTGGGGTTCTGAGTTGTGTATGTCCATACCCTCCATGTAGGTCCACAGTGCCCCTCTAATTTGTGTGGAATTTCTTCTGCCATTTTCCCTCTTTTCTGAGACTCTAATCCCTCCATTTTTTAAAAACTATCTTCTAGACTAGAGCAGTAAACTCTCTCCCTATTCTGCCATCTTAATCCAATCTCCCTAATGGCCTCTTGATTCCATTTTGAAAGCTCTTTCAATGTTACTTTCATCATATTGTTCCTTTTATTTTTATAGTATGTTGTTCCGGAATAAGTAAAATATCTTTCAATGTATTAGCTTCATATACTGAGATGAATTATTGAAAAACTCTCAATAATTAATTTTATTATGTTTACTATTAAAAATATTTCATTATATGATGCTTTAATTGCTTGTTAAGTAATGCAGTAGTTCCTAGTACTATGAAATTAAAGCCATGATTCTTCATTTAAGTGATGTTGGTATACTGGACAAATAACAGCAATGTGTTACATACCTAACTAAGGAATAGAGACACTAGTATAAGACAATGAGAGGGTGTAGAAGTCACAGAAAAGCTGCCATTTTAGATAAACCAACAAGAAGACATGACTTAAAGACATGGTAACGCAATCTGAGTATTTAAGAGTTGCCAGACACAGTGTTGTGTGCTTTCATTTCATTAGACAGCAATGCAGGCAAGATAACAATACAGTGTATTGTGTTTCATGAGACATAGAACTAATAAAGGAGTCAACAAACAAACCACAACTTCTCTTAAAATGCAAGGATTGCTTCACAAATTAATTTTTCCAGGTAACTTATTTATATACGATAATGCCACCTTGAGGTACAAAGCAGCTCAGTAAAATTCATGGAACAGACTGAAAGCTGATCTGATGCATGGGGACTGAGAGAAATGTGTGACATACTTCTGTTTCAAAATGTAAGGGCCTTTTTTTTACAGTCATATATTTGGAAATTTTTGTTGAGTGTGATGGGAAACATAGAGCTAGGGGTGAGATGACCTGATTTTATAATAAAAGTCCTCTATGTAGATCAAGAATTTTGAAGGAATGCAAACATGAGGAGCTACTTCACAGGATATAGACAGATGAATTTGAGTGTGGACTAAGTAGTGATAGTGAGGATGAAATAATTTTTCAAGGTCTGTTGGAATTAGAACTGGAAAGAAGCTACTAATGTTTAGAAAAGTATACGTGAGTGTGCTATAAGGTAAGCAATATTTTTTGGCTAGAGGAATTTGTTGATATGTGAAGATAAATTAATTTGAGTTCATTTTTATACTTGTGGTGATGTCAGTTCCTACAAAACCCATCCATGTGGGGGATAGAAAGTAATTAGCTATGTGAGAGATGGAGATTTAAATTCCAAATGATCAGCCCCAGGATTCTGATTTATTTTCCTTTGCCTTCATACATTTTCGGTGAATAATTATTAACAGAATTTTAAGTAAGGAGGTGGGCATTAGGAATATCAAATAATTGTTAAAAGTTTTGAAGTTTTGAAAAGATGGAATGAAAATTTGTATCCTTTCCATACTTTCATAATTTTTTTTTTCCATTGCTTTGAGTTGGATTTGGAGTGAAAATGAATGGCAGACATTTCTATGGAAAGCTCAAAACAAAAAAGTAGCAAAAACAACAACAAAAAAATGAGATAAAAGCCATGATGCAATCATTTGCATTTGGAAAATGTGTCCAGAAGTTGGAATATAGAGGTGGGGGGTGGTGGTGGTGAAGAATGTCATGATGGAGAAGCTGGTGTGGAACAGATTACTGAGTGAGGGTGTTTATTCTTGTCACAAAATGTTCCTAAATTATTTTAATCAGAAATAGAAAGTGTGTGTTCTCTAAAGATTGCTTTGGTTTTATAGGGAAGAGTGACTGGAAGAGTCTTAGAAGTAAGTAAGAATTTTTTGGTCAGTGAGCATTTAGTTTGCACAGCAACAGTGGGAAAGGAAGGCTATTTAGGCTATTTAGAAGACAAAAATTGTCTTTCCAATGAGTGGATTCCAATAATTCCAAAGAATTATGAATCAACATAATATAATTTTCTGGATTTAGACACAGATTAAATGTGAAGAATTTCAATGTAAAAATGTTCCAATATGCACAGGCAGAATATTCATTTGATAGTAAACCAATGAAAGCAGTTGGGGGCAATTTGACCCAAAATAATGTGTGTTACCTTTACAAGTGCTAAGATAATCTTTTCATGATAGCCAAAATTTATTTCATTTAAATTCTCCAGATTAAATAATACTTTCCAATCTATCATTCAGAATAACCTACAGCCCCAAATGAGAAAAACATTCTTCATTTCTTCCTTTATTGATATGTGATGGGAAGATTTTTCTATCAGTGGTGGAGGAAGCAGAATTCCATCCTAAGATCAGGCTGCCCTGGTAGCCTAAAATAGTTATTTTCAAGTAGGTCTTTGATTTTTGGATTTCATCAGAATATTGTTCTCTTCTGTTGATACTGGTGAAAAGTGTTTTAACTTGAAATTGGCATTAACATTTCCATTACACAAATAGGTGATGACATTGTGGGAGGTTAAAAATTGGTGGTGGTTGACTATAAAGGTGATTTATTGTGTATAGGGATTGCTATACATCATATGCCTAATTCTAGGAATTGTGTGGACCAAACTAGAAATTTCAGGGCATTCACATACTTAATCAAACATCAACATATGTTCTATAGATCAGAGATATTCTATGATTATATTTTATAGTAAAAGTCAAATAAGAAAAGATGTCTTTAAGATGGTAGAAAGAAGAGATACCTGTTCTAATCAGTAAAATGTCAAAGTTATTTTTCCTATTTATTGAACATTGAGATCATTGAATATGGACTATAAAATTACATGATAATATGGCATCAATTTTAAATTTTGTAAATTCATTAAGTTGGTATGGTTATTTATAGAAATATGTATCTTTTATGAAAAGGCTCTTCTCCTCCTCTGTATATCAACACGTTCATTTTTCTTTTTTTTACAATATCTACTTATAATATTGGCTTCAGGTTAAGATATATAATATTGAAAGGCAAGGTATATGGGACTAAATAAATATTTTTAGATATTGCTAACTGAAAATTCAGTTATAGAACTACTGAGATATAATTTTGTCACTTACAAAATATAAATAAGCTGTTTTTCTAAGTTAGAGGAAAAAAGATGATTCACTGTGTTATCTATTCTCTTGTTACTATGGTCCCAGTTCATCGCTCTATATCAAGTCATTCGTTTGTGCTCTCAACTCCATCTGATCACAGAAGTTAACTTATTCCTCCTTTTGTATATCGTAAAAAATACTGTTATCAACACGAGTTTTCAAATATATTTCCAAATTTCAGCTTAAAATTCTTTTGGGCATTTTCTCAGAAGTGTAATTTCTGGATCATGTGATAATTTTTTTTTTTAAGAATTGCCATTCTGCATTCTGTTTTCCACAGTGGGTGCACTGTTGTACCTGCCTCCCCAGAAATGCGTAAGATTATTGATCTCTAAATCCTCATAAAGGTTTTTCCTTCCTCCCTTACTTCTTTTTCTTCCTTCTTTCTTCCCTTAGCTATCCCTGACTGGAATGACAGTTATAGAATTCTGGAGATACAATTTTGTCACCTAAAAAGTATATTGTTTGTTTTCCCTAAGTCAGAGGGAAGCAAGATGACTCAATAAAGTCCACCACATCTTTCCATCTTTCCCCATTGCCTCTGCTTTCACCTATCCCTTTCTCTCTCTTTCTCTCTTTCTCCCTCTCTCTCTCTCTCCTTTTCTTGGGCATCTTAATATTATCTCATAGTGATTTTGATTATCCTGGATAAGTGAAGTTGAGCATCTTTTCATAACCTTCAGGCTTTTCACCTAGTGTCTTTGAGGAAACATTTATTGAAGTCCTTTACTCAATTTCCTGGGGCATTTTTATTCTACTTAACAGTCTTTTGATGCACAAACATTTTTTAATCTGATGAAGTCAAATTTGTGTATTTTTGTTTTTATTGGTTGAGTTTAGCTATTCTATTCAAGAAATTATTGTTAAAAGCAATGTCATAAAAATTTCCTCTGCTATCTTCTAAGTGTTACAGTTTTAGCACTTGGATTTAGATTCACTTTGAGTTACTTTTTTATATGGTAGAAGAGAAGGGTACAGTTTTACATTTTTAGAAGGGAATTTCCAATTTCCCAACATCACTTGTTGAAAAGGTTTTCCTTTGCTAATCTTGACATTCTCTGAAAATCATTTGACCGCATGTGCAAAGTTTATTTCTGGGTATCCTGAGGTGTCTGTACTACATTATATTGACTGTTGTGTCTTTGTAGTAAGTTTTGAGGTCAATAAGCTGAGACCTTCAATTTTCTTCTCTTTTTCCATATTATTTTGTCTATTCATGGTCCCTTAGGGTTTCATATGATTTTAAGGATGGAATTTTCAATTTCTGCAAAAAATAATGTTTGAATTTGATTGAAATTGTATTGCATCTGCAGATCAAAATTAGTACTATTAATATCTTAACATTAAGTATCCAAATTCATTTGTTTATATCTATCTTCCTTCAGCAATGATTTATGGATTTCAACATGATTATTCATCTGCTCAGTTAATTTCATGCCTAAGTGGATTTTATTTATTTTTTTCTTGAGCTCTTCCTACTTTATTTAGTTTTTTACTAAACATTGATCAGTTAAACTAAGGACTTTGGATTTATTTATTTATTTATTCATTCATTTATTTATTTATTTATTTTTATTTTTTCCCAAAGAAACCATTTATTTAAGGAATACAAAATTTATGAATTTCATAAGTACAACTTTAGGAATATAGTGATTCTTCTTACACACCCTCCCACCCACACTCCCATCCCTCCTCCTCCTCTCTCTCCCATTACCAGTCCCATTCTCCACTAAAGAGAATAATAATAAGATATGTTTTCAATGAACTTCACATACAGAAGACCAACTCTATACTAAGTAAAGAGTTTAACAATTTGCACACACACAAAAAAAGCCTGTTTCTTAACAGTCGATACAAGGGTTTGTCCAGAGCTGTTGCATTTCAAAGTTAATTAACTTTTTTTTTTTAGAAGCATAATCAGTTTTAAAGATGTATCCCAAGAATGATACATCTTTTGCGAGCATTCAGACATAACTATAACTTATGGGACATAAGACTATCCTCCACTTAATACACAGAAACAAAATAAACTTTGAGAAGTTTTACTGTCTATTCTCATAATACAATTCTTTGAGGACAGAGGTCCTGCATGAGTAGTTAGTACACAGTGACTTCTGTTGCTAATTTAACAATTAATACTCTTATGTATGACATCAGTGACCACCGAGTCTCTTGACATAAGCTACCTAGGCTACAGAAGGTTTTTTTTTTTTTTTTTTTTTTTTTTTTTGGACAGGCAGAGTGGACAGTGAGAGAGAGAGACAGAGAGAAAGGTCTTCCTTTTGCTGTTGGTTCACCCTCCAATGGCCGCTGCGGCTGGCGCGCTGCGGCTGGCGCAACGCGCTGATCCGAAGCCAGGAGCCAGGTGCTTCTCCTGGTCTCCCATGCGGGTGCAGGGCCCAAGCACTTGGGCCATCTTTCAGTGCACTCCCGGGCCATAGCAGAGAGCTGGCCTGGAAGAGGGGCAACTGGGACTGAATCCGGCACCCCGACCGGGACTAGAACCTGGTGTTATGGCGCCGCAAGGCAGAGGTACAGAAGCTTCTGAATCCACAAACTCCTCCAGTATTTAGACAAGGCCAAGAGCAAATTGAAAATTCTCTCCTCCCTTCAGAGAAAAGTACATCCTTTGATGATCACTTCTTCCCACTGGTGTCTCATCCACAGAGGTCCTTCGTGTAGGACATTTTTTGCCACATTGTCTTGGCTCTCCATGCCTGATTCTAAGGTCAAAATGTCATTGAAATGATTATCATTCTATGAGTCTGCTGTATGGACTGCTTTCCAGGTTGGAGCATTCACTTCTTTTAAATTCTATTATTATTGCCAGATAATTAATCCTATTTATTTGATCACTTTGACACTTAATCCTCTCCATATGATAACTTAAACCCTTAAGATGGTATTTTTACCACCTAGCTTAAGGGGATTTGGAATCCCATGGCAAGATTTTAAACTGCACATTTAGAATTAAGTCCATAGGAATGCATGCAGAACTATACATTTTTACAGTTACAAGCTTCATACATTTCTTAATGACAATTTTAGGAACATGGTGATTATTCCCACCATGCCCACCCTCACACCCATACTTCCACTCCTCTTCCTCCTCCATCTCTTATTCCCATTCTTATTTTTTTTTTACCAAGACCTATTTCCAATTGACTTTATACAATATGGTTAACTCTATGTTAAATAAAGAGTTCAATAAATAGTAATAAAATTGCTTTTCAACATTTCACTTTTAAACAACGTTTCTTATATCTATGAGATATATTTCCAGTAATTTTTAGTAAAATTTTTAGAATACAGAGTGTATGTGTTTTTAAATTTAAAGAAATGTGGACTTTTAAATCTCTTGTAACTGTACACATAAACACCCACAAAGCATGTGGTAATCCCTAAGCCAATATTATCACATTATGGGGAATTATCACACAGAAATATTTCATATTTAATTATTTAATACATTTAAAATTTTTTACTGTTTTAGTTAGCTTCCCCAGGCTTTTAAGGCCTTACATATGAATATACAGGGGCATCACTGTGGTATTAAACTGCCACCTGTAATGCTGGGATCAAAAATACCAGACGGTTCAAATCCAGGCTGCTCCATTTTTGATCCAGCTCTCTGGCAATGGCCTAGGGAAAGCAGCAGACAAAATAACCCAAGTGATTGGGTTTCTACCACCCATGTGGGAGACCTGGATGAAGCTCTTGGCTTGTGTCTTCAGCCTGGCCCAGCCCTGGCTGTTATGGCCATCCGAGGAGTGAATCAGCAGATGGAAGATCTCTCTCTCTCAGTTTCTGTGTGCGTGTGTGTGTGTGTATGTGTGTGTGTATTTGTGTCTCCTTTTTCTGTAGCTCTTTCAAAAAATACATAAAATTCTAATATACAAATTTGTATATCTTTGGGCAATTTGTAATAGTCAATAATCTACTCGTTTTTTGTTTACCATTTTGTTATCAACATCTTATATACTACTGTATAGATAATTATCATTTGTGCTCCAATTAAGAAGCAAAACCCTACCCCAGGCCAGCGCCACAGCTCACTTGACTAATCCTCAACCTGCGGCGCCAGCACCCGGGGTTCTATTCCTGGTTGGGGCACCAGATTCTGTCCTGGTTGCTCCACTTCCAGTCCAGCTCTCTGTTGTGGCCTGGGAGTGCAGTGGAGGATGGGCCAAGTGCTTAGGCCCTGCACCCACATGGGAGACCAGGATGAAGCACCTGGCTCCTGGCTTTGGATCAGCGTGGCGAGCCGGCCACAGCACGCCTCCGTACTGGCCATTTGGGGGGTGAACCAACAGAAAGAAGACTTTTCTCTCTGTCTCTCTCACTGTCTAACTCTGCCTGTCAAAAAAATTTTTAAAAAACCTACCCCAATGCTAACATGCTTTATCTTACTTCCTTCTGGTTTTTCTACCACTATATAAATATTTGATATGTTAAATATGGGATTACCAAATTCATACTGTATCATCATTTCTTGAATTTATCATAGTGATTAATATAAAATCTATTCCTTTCTACTTTATGAAACAATTTTATACATATATACACGAAAAATGATTATTTAACTTATTATCCAATACTGTCACTTATAATTTATATGTCCAATATGAAAATGTTAAAATTATATGAAATCTTTGTGGAAGTCTTAATGTTAGTGGTGGGGTTTAATTTATTTAACTATCTTTACAGTAATTAGAATCTCTTATTTTTCTCTGATTATAGAGATTTCAAATTAATCCAACTAAAATACAAATCAAAGCATAAAAGGAAACAAAACATTTAAATTATGCATAATAATTAAAGGAAATAATTGAATAAATGTTTCTGAATTACCTTCACTATTGCAACATTACCTTACTTTACTTATCTGATGATAAATTATACAGAAGTATTATCAGGGAATACAGAAAATATACAAAACAGAGATTGAAGGGCAATGGAAGAAAATCATGTACAAGAGGAATGCATGTGTAAGAGTTGAAATAACTTGTACCAAGGAAATAATGTGAGATTTTCTCCTTTATGACCTTAGATGTTCTTTAAAAAGCTTACAAAAGAAAAATTAACAAGTTCTTATATAATGCAGTGTTGTACCTTTCTTTAATCAAAATTCATTTGCCATGATTAAGATTCTCCCTAGTTTTTCTCTTCACTGATTTTCTTCTTGCTAACTACTCTCACTCAGTTTTAGTCTGCAGTTAAAACTTTATCAAATGATGATGGTACAACAGATTAATTTAAGTTTGTACCAAAATTTCATTGAATTGCATTTTAAGCATAAATTATCACATTATTACTATCTGAAAAGACTTTAATGGGAATAAGAAAATTAGAAAGGTCATTGGATGTGACAAATATCTGATTTTCTGGATTTATGGAACATTAAACTATCTTACAATCATCCATTAACAAATAAAATGTTCATTTTGAGAAGTATTTTATTGTGAAATTAAGTCCACAGTTGATAATATATAATACTTTACAAGTTTTATTTTAAACCCATGTAAATGATATTCTAATATTTTATTAAAATTAAAGATTGCTATGTTAAAGTTTATTTTTTTTGGAGCAGTGATGCCCCATAAGGAAAGAATAGAGCATTATAATTTGAATATTTTGTTTATCATTAGTTGCTGGTTATCTTTATTTTGACTTAATTTATTGCCAGATAAACTTGTAATTACTCATGTATAACATGATGCTCAAAAACACATACATTGTGGAATGACTAAATCTTGATAATTAATAAATGTGTTACTTCATATAATTATATTTGTTTACTCTTTTGTGTATCTGGGGTGTTTTTGATTTTTTTGTTGTTGTTCCTGATTGTTATTTTTTTCCTCACATAATTTCCAGAAAAAATAATATATTAAATATGTTAATATAAAATAGTACATTAAAAATAAATTTTTACAACTAGTTTAATTTCATGATTCTCATAGAAACAGCTTCCCATTTTTTTATCTCTTCTTATTTCCCAAGAAATACCTTGTTTTTTCAGAATGTCAATATGCCATGATAAAACTCTGTGTTTTGGTACTCTAAAATTATTTTTCATTTATAGATGCACAAGGGTACTTCAAAAGCTTTGTGGAAATAAGGAATTAGAAAGTACATTTATTTTGGTGTAACAATTTTTTGTTTTCATAACACATTTTCCACAAATGTTTTTGAAAACAACTTGCATGTAGCAGACCCATCTCTTTGTCATTTTCTTTTACTTCACTTTGCAATATGAACAAAATATTGGGATCAAATTCCCCTTTGAGATATGATCGGATGATAAAGTAGACATGTGTTTTTTGTAATTTAAATCATTTGTTTGTACAATATTTTTTACCAAAAAAGTACATATGAGTTAGTTAATACATTTCTTTCCATGAGTCTGCCAAGTAGGACAAGCTGAGGGCTTCATTGTCTGCTCTCTTAGAACTCCTATGGTATTTCCATCTTGCTCTAATATTCTACTCTCAAATTTTGCATGTAAATTCCTCATTGACATGTAGTCTCAGTTTCAGGACCATGCCTTCACATGTACGTTTCACAACTCCAATGCCTGAAAAATGGAAGATAATCAATTATATAAATACTGACTGAAAGCTACCTCCCTTGAAATGGCATATTGTATTTCATAGCATCGTTGTGCTACCAAGTGTGAAATGGGAAATCTGTTATTAGATTAGTCTCAAGCAGTTAAACCATAGTGGTGAATATATGCTAATTATAGTAATCTGCAGTACTATAATTATAGTTTAATAGAAAAATAGTGTTAGAATTGTACCTATGAAATACATAGAATCTGTTCTCTTGATATAAATATAAACATTTTTAAAAAGATGTTAAATTGAGGGTTGCAAAAAGTGAGAAAAGGTAGAAAGGTGGAGGGCATTCTAGATGAAGCAGAGAGACGTTACAACTAAATACAAACAGAAAAAAAATGAAATCAGTGTTGATTTTAGGTTCTCATTTGTATCTGTATGTTTGAATCTATATGAGTTGTCCCCACCCTGGTCAATGAATGACATAGTCTTATTC
This sequence comes from Oryctolagus cuniculus, assembly GCF_051225735.1. Taxonomy (NCBI): domain Eukaryota; kingdom Metazoa; phylum Chordata; class Mammalia; order Lagomorpha; family Leporidae; genus Oryctolagus; species Oryctolagus cuniculus. The sequence continues at coordinate 77,376,294 of NC_142874.1, read as the reverse complement.
AATTTGTCAGTGTATCCCCTCTAGATACAAGGTTTTTACCCTTGTTTCTGTCCATTCACAGGTAGAGAAGAGGAAAAAGGACTGTGTGTTTGCAGTTCGCATGAGTAAGCCTAGAAGTGCCAGCCATGACTTGCACTCACATCCCTTTGGCTAGAACTCATTTTAAGAATGACTTTATCAGTAAAAACTAGCTCATGATCAGGAACAAGCAGAGAACATAGATTTATCAGGGCATCAGTAACCTGTATTATAGATCTTTCTCTTCCAAAGAGACTGATGATAAAGAGGAAATGAAATCAGGGGAAAAGTTCTTAATAAAAACAACAACAATAATGTAGCTACTAATTTCTGTAAATAAGGAAAGAAGTATTTCATTAAGATTTAAAAGCATCTTAGGAGTTGGTGCTGTGGTGCAGGCAGTTAAGTCACCAGCTATAGCACCTACACCTGCTGTGGGCACTGGTTTGAGTCACTGTTGCTCCTTTTCTGATCCAGCTCCCCGCTAACATGCCTAGGAGCAGAAGAAGATTGCCCACGTGTTTAGGTCCCTGAACCTACGTGGGAGAACCAGATGAAGTTCTGGCCTTCTGGATTAAGGCTGAACCAGCTCTGGCTGTTGTGATCATTTGGTAGACATCTCTCTCTCTCTCTCTGGCTGCCTCTGTATTTCTGTAACTCTGCTTTTCAAATACACAAATACATCTTTTAAAAATTAAAAGATATATTAACAGTAGAACCATTAAATATAAGATATTTTGGATGAATCTTTAAAAAGATATGCTAGGTCATTGTGGGAAAGCTATAAAGCATTTTTGAAAGACTTAAAAATGGAAACACGTACTGCAGTAATCCATAATACTTAGTGCCATAAATTTATTAATCTATTACAAAAATGTCTCTACTACATTTGTGGACAATTTGATTTACAGGGAAATTAATTTTAAAATTTTGATGATGGGGGCCGGCGCCATGGCTCACTGGCTAATCCTCTGCCTGCAGCGCCAGCATCCCATATGGGCACCGGGTTCTAGTCCTGGCTGCTCTTCTTTCAGTCCAGCTCTCTGATGTGGCCTGGGAAGGCAGTGGAGGATGGCCCAAGTGCTTGGGCACCTGCACTTGCGTGGGAGACCAGGAGGAAGCCCCTGGCTCCTGGCTTCAGATCAGCGTAGCTCCCGTCATAACGGCCATTTTGGGGGTGAACCAACGGAGGGAAGACCATTCTCTTTGTCTCTTTCTCTCACTGTCTAACTCTATGTGTCAAATAAATAAAAAAAATTAATGATGGAACCTAAGTCCAGGAATATTTAAAATACCTGCATAGATTAATAGCAAAGACACTAGATATCAAAACAATGGTAAGCTTAGCAGCAAATTCCCAGTGGAGAAGTACAGGAACCAAAGAAACAAATCTTAGGTAATACAGGAATCTGAACTATGAAAGAACTGACTTTCAAGATTGTTGTGGGAAAAAAAAGGACTATTAAATAAATGGTTATGAAAGAATTGGTAATTCACAAGGAAAATTTTAAGAAACAAAATGCATACATTGTTCTTTACATTCAAAAATCAATTTCAGATGGATTATGAATGTACAAAAGTTAAAAAAATTAAAAAATATATATGCATGTATAACATATGTACATGCATAAAATTTATCTTGAGAAAGAAAATTTACCATAACAAAAAAGACTAGTCTAAAAATAAGAACTCCTATTAACAAAACTGATTCCAAGAAAATTAATATATATGCCACAAACTTGGAAATTTCTAACATGTTGTTGACAAATTTTTTTTTATCTACAAGGCATATTAAAATCTTATTAATTGATAAGAAAAAGTCAAAAAATCTAGGAAGTGTGTTCAGAATATTAAAACATGAATAGATTTCTAAATTTTTTTCCTCTTTCAATAGTTTTGATTAGTCTAAGAATTGGAATTAGTTCTTTAAAGTCTGATAAAATTCAGCAGTGAATCCATCCTATCCTGGGCTTTTTTTTTATTGGAGGGCCTTTAATACTGATTGGATATCCTTCTTGGTTATTGGCTCATTCATATTTTCTGTCTTCATGACTCAATTTTGGAAGATTGTGTGTATCCAGGATTCTGTCCATTTCTTCAGAGTTCCCAATTTGTTGTCATACAGCTATTTGTAGTAATTCCTGATTATTCTTTTAATTGTGTGGTGTCTATTGTTACATTTCCTTTTTCATCTCTTATTTGATTGATTTGGATATTCTTTTTTTGATTGATTGGGCCAATTGTGTATCTATTAATTTTGGTTTTTTTTTTGAAATCATTTTTTATTTCCCTGGTGTATCTATTGATGGTGTATTTTTTTATTTAAAAATTCTTTATTTCCATGTCTTTTATTTTTTTATCTCAATTTTGTTTATTTATTCTCTAATTTTAATAATTTATTTCCTCCTACTAATTTGGGGTTTCATTTCATGTTGTTTTTTAGGTGCTTGACATACATCAATAGCTCATTTATTGAGTGCCTTTCCAATTTCTTGATCTAGACACCAATTGTTATAAACTTCCCTCTTATCACTGCTTTCACTCTGTCTCATAGTTTTGATATGATTTATTGTCAATGCCATTCATTTCCAGGAATTTTTGATTTCTCTTTTGATTTCTTCTATGACCCATTGTTCATTCACAAGCATGTTGTTCAATCTTCTCTTTTTGCATATTTTCTAGTTTTTTTTTTTTTAAGTTGTCAATTTTCTACTTCATTCCACTTGTGGTCAGATATAATACATGGTATCATTTCAATTTTTTTTTTTAATTTGCTGAGACTTGCAATATGGTCTAGCATATGGTCTATCCCAGAAAAAGTTCCATGCACCCATGAAAAGACTGTGTATTCATCAACTATGGGATATAATATTCTGTAGATATCAGTTAAGTTCATTTGATCCACACCATAGATTAATTCTGTTTATTTATTGATTTCCATTTGGTTGATTCACCCATTGATGAAAGTTGGGTGTTGAAGACCCCCATAGTTATTGTATTGGAGTCTATGTCTCCCTTTAGATGCTTTAACATTTATTTTAAATAGCCAGAAGCCCTAGTTTTACGTGCATATAGGTTTACTATAGTTCCATCTTGCTGTTGGAATTGATCACTTAATCATTACATAATGTCCTTCTTTATCTCCTTTAACAATTTTTATGTTAAAATCTATTTTGTCTTATATTAGAATGGCTACACCTACTCATTTTTGCTTTTCTTTAGCATGGGATACATTTCTCCATTCATTCACCTTCAGTCCTTGTCTATCTTTGCTGGTGAGGTGTGTTTCTTGTAGGCACCAAAGAGGTGGGTCTTGTTTTTTTAATCCATTCATCCAGATTGTGTATTTTAATTGGAGAATTTAATCCATTTACACTCAAGGTTGCTCTTCATAAGCAACAATTTGTTCCTGCTATTTTTCAATAAATATCCCTATTGTTTGCTTTGGATTTCCTTTGTATTTTTACTAGGAGATTTTTTGCCTTCACACCCTTTCATAATGATGACTCTATCTCTGTTTCTGTGTGTAGCACATGCTTAATAATCATTTTTAAGGCTAGATAAGCAGTGAGAAATATTTCATTTTCTGTTTATTTTAGAAGGTCCTTATTTCACCTTCGTTTATAAATGAGAACTTCCCTGGGTGCAGTATTCTGGTTGACAGTTTGTTTCTTTTAGGGCTTGGACTATGTTTCTCCATTTGCTTCTAGTCTGCAGGGTTTCTGATGAGAAATCACTGTTAGTCTTATTGGGGATCTTCTGAAGGTAATATAATATTTCCCTCTTCACATTTTACAGTCTTTTTTTTACTGTTGAAAGTTTGCAATGTGTCACGGTGAAGTTTATTTTCTGATGATGTCTATTAGCGGTTCTATATACTTCCTTTCTTTCCCCAATTAGGCATTTAAGGAAAAATTTACTGGTTTTTCTCCCCCGATTGGTGTTATCTTTGAACTGTGCCTTTATGGATGAGTGGAGTGTGCTCCTTCAGTGGATATCCAGATTCCTTTGCTGGACTGGGCCAGGGAGCTCTGATCTGTGTTCAAGTGAAACCAGGGCAACATCCAAGTTGGGTGTGGTAGACCTCCTCTATTGTCAGCAGGGGAAGAGTGTTACCATGCTTGTTGGTGTAATCACAAACTCACCTCCTCTTTCCAATTTATCAATGTCTCTGTTTAGCCCATTGTGGGAACAACTCCATTGATTTGGTCACATGGACTGCATAAAGGTTCTGCAGTTCTGTGTGTGAGTATGGGACCTTCTGCACTGATCCACCCCAGGCAATCAGGTAGCTCTGAGCATATGAGGCCAGACTCAGCTAACCCCTTTATCATACAATCACAGAATTCCCAGAGCCGTGGCTTCTTGACTCCCATAGTTGACAGGGTTCAGGGGATCAACTCAGCCCCAATTGCTTACCATGTCCCCTGAGAGAGCAGAGACAATCCTTTAGACTGCTGCCCATGTATGCTCCAACTTGGTAGTTTGAGCCTTGGAACCTGTGAAGGGGTGGTGAGATAGGAGTGCCACACAATGCTAACTGGGTGCCTTGCCCCCTACCCACCTTCTAGGCAAGACTCAAAGTCGGTGGGGAGTACAGATTTATCATTCTGATAAAATCCCTTAGGTGCCCATGTGGGAGAGCCACTGCTGCATCTACTGGCATTAAGATGACATTTTATTCCTGCTGGTTGTCAGACACCCATGTGAAGGGACAGGGAGAAAGAAATGTGTTTTTCTTTCATGGGGTTACATGGGTACCGTGCCCACAGCTAGGGCTCTAACCTAGACTCAAAGCCAGTGTACTGTGCAAAGTTTTCCCTCAGGCAATATCACCAGTACCATGGGCTACCACAGCCTGCTCTTATTGAGCTCTCAAAACTTGCTGTCTTCCCCTGCCCCACCCCCTCAGCTGTGAGAGCTGTGGGTGGTGTTCCAATTCACTGCTGCATGTCTGCACTTTCCACACTGCTTCACAGTGTCTCTCTTCTTTCTGTAGAATTGCCACTACAAACTTCTCTCCAGCTCTGTCCTGGGAATGTATTTTCTCTGCTTTTCTTCTGTTATCTTCTGATAAAAATCAGTCCTTTCCCGCCTATTTAGCCATCTTGGAATTCATAAAGAGATATTTTAAAGAATTCTGAATATTAATTGTTAACATGTGTTGGAATAGACATTCAAGGATAATTTTACTATATGATTGTACCTACATCAATGCTTATCAGCCCCAAATACAGAATCCTTATTTCGTGGGGAGTTACTACAAATATCTCTAATGCAGTTTGAAAACAAAACAAGACTATTGACATTTTTTAAAATATTTATTTACTTATCTATTGGAAAGCAAAGCAAGAGAAAGAGAGAGAGAGAGAATCTTTCATATGCTTAGTCAATCTCCAAATGGTCACAATAGCTGAGTTATGTCAGGTTGAAACCAGGGGCCAAGGAGTCCATCCAGATCTCCTATGTGGGTGTCATGAATTCAAGTGCTTTGTCATCTGCTGCATCCCCAGCACATTAACAGGTAGCTGGATAGGAAACAAAGTAGAGTAGCCAGGACTTGAACTGGCATTTCCCTGGCAACGCAGGCATCAGAAGCTTGACAAATTCATGGTCTCCAGCCTGGGATATTTTCTTTTGCAATTATTATTTGGCATTATTTTTGAACTAATTGTCAAAATAATAAGAAAAGAAAAATAAGGGCTGGCGCCACGGCTCACTAGGCTAATCCTCCGCCTACAGCACCGGCACACTGGGTTCTAGTCCTGGTCGGGGCACCAGATTCTGTCCCAGTTGCTCCTCTTCCTGTCCAGCTCTCTGCTGTGGCCCAGGAGTGCAGTGGAGGATGGCCCAGGTCCTTGGGCCCTGCACCCACATGGGAGACCAGGAAAAGCACCTGGTTCCTGGCTTCAATCTGTGCGGTACGCCAGCCACAGTGCACCAGCCTTAGCAGCCACTTGAGGGGTAAACCAACGGAAAAAGAAGAGCTTTCTCTCTGTCTCTCTCACTGTCCATTCTGCCTGTCAAAAAAAAAAAAAAAAAAAAAAGGATAAATATTTTTAGAAGGGATTACAATTTACATTATTGGAAGATTTAATGATTTTATGTCTTCAAACAAAATCAACTGAAAAAACTTCTGAAAAATAAATGCATTAGGTAGGGATAAAGTAAATGCTTCTACTTGCCTATTTTCCAGTCATGGTCAGATCCTTCACCTTTGTTGTATGTGACTAGATTCATCAATCCAAATTCAGAATATTGGGGGCTGTTTTTAATTATTTTTAAGTAAGTGATACAGTAATTTCATTCATTCACTACTTCATTCAGCTCACAAACCTGTTGAACCTCTCTGAAGGTTAATTTTCCCTTGAATGTTTCCACATTAGGCAGAGATCGTCCCCCCAGAAATATCTGAAGACTTCCCATTAAGCTTAATTTCTCCCTTCTCTTAAAGTTCCCTCTTATCCAATCAAAACAACTTCTGGCTTGTCTTATTAAGCCAGATTGTGAAAGTATCTACTTGATCTAAATCACAACTAAACTCACAATACTGTACACAAAATGAAGTTTTATCAATCATAAACACTGTATTGTAAAATACAAGGTTTTGTGTATCAACACTATTGTAATAAACCAGGTTTCAATTAATGCAATGATTTTTGTGCTTGATATTTGCAAGTAATGAAAATCAAGTCACATAGGAAACTGATGTAGAAGCTAGGTGTATCACCCTAGAAGAGAAAATATGGAGACATATGCTATAATTTTAAATATTAAGAGGGTTATATTTTATGGTAAACAGATATCTACAGTTAATTTTCAGTTGAGTTTTACATACTCAAAAATTTTTGATGTGTTGTTTTAATATCATAGACTAGTTCTAAAACCTCAACATATTGCTTACCCTTTCTTATTTGCTTCAAAATTTGTTAATTCTGCCAGAACTGTGTAATTATATAATGTACGTTTTTAATGTTTTGGGAATTATTTGGAACCAACACTTTACAAGGTAGAAGGATTTCTACTTATAAGACTTAATACTAATGGAAGTATTATGTAAAACTATCTTTCCATGAATTGTATAGTTTTAAGTGTCCTCTTTGTGCTTCCAAAATCAATATATTTCTTTTGTTCCTCTTTCAATTTTGAGTACCAGAAAAGCTAAAAGATTAAATAATTGACACAGATTGTACTGCAATGCAAAAATGTGGAGGAGATAAAAAACCACACAAAGGTAGCATACAACACAATAAAAAGAACTCAGTTATTGAAACGTCACACTACACCACATAATTATTATTAACAGAATTTTGAAAATTCTTAAAGAGATGCAAATGCTGACTACATAATTTGATCTTCACATATGGAATACATATGGTGATGCATCACAGAGTACCCCACAAATATGTACATTTAAAATAAAATACAAAATAAGGCAAATTTAAAAAGGAACAATTGGATCCACATTGCCATTTCTCTGTAAGAATGATCACATTACTCTTCAAAACACAAAATTATAGCACTCTTCTCTATAACAATTAAAAAAACAAAATTTGTTTATGCAATAAAAATACACTATCAGTATTACATGCTTGTTTTTCTTTCATTTTTGTTTTATTCTACCATTTTATCTAAAAATTAACAAACATAAAAATTGTGCATATTATTTATGGGACATGTTGTGATATTTTGTAATATGCAATCAGGGTAAACATATTTACCCTTTCAAGCATTTAACATTTCTCTTTTTTTTTCTTATTTTTTAAACTTTTATTTAATGAATATAAATTTCCAAAGTACAGCTTATGGATTACAATGGCTTCCCCCCCATAACGTCCCTCCCACCCACAACCCTCCCCTTTCCCACTCCCTCTCCCCTTCCATTCACATCAAGATTCATTTTAATTCTCTTGATATACAGAAGATCAGTTTAGCATACATTAAGTAAAGATTTCAACAGTTTGCTCCCACATAGAAACATAAAGTGAAAAATACTGTTTGAGTACTAGTTATAGCATTAAATCTCAATGTAGAGCACACTAAGGACAAAGATCCTACATGAGGAGTAAGTGCACAGTGACTCCTGTTGTTGACTTAACAAATTGACACTCTTGTTTGTGGCCTCAGTAATCACCCTAGGCTCTTGTCATGAGCTGCCAAGGCTATGGAAGCCCCCTGAGTTCACTGACTCTGATAATTTTTAGACAAGGCCATGGTCAAAGTAGAAGTTCTTTCCTCCCTTCAGAGAAAGGTACCTCCTTCTTTGATGACCCATTCTTTCCACTGGGATCTCACTCACAGAGATCTTTCATTTATGGTTTTTTTTTTTTTTTTTTTTTTTTTTTTTTTTTGCCCCCAGAGTGTTTTGGCTTTCCATCCCTGAAACACTCTCATGAGCTTTTCAGCCAGATCCGCATGCCTTAAGGGCTGATTCTGAGGCCAGAGTGCTGTTTAGGACATCTGCCATTCTATGGGTCTGCTGTGTGTCTCACTTCCCATGTTGGATCGTTCTCTCCCTTTTTTATTCTATCAGCTAGTATTTGCAGACACTATTCATGTTTACGTGCTCCCTTTGACTCTTAGTCCTATCATTATGATCAATTGTGAACAGAAATTGATCACTGGGACTAGTGAGATGGCATTGGTACATGCCACCTTGATGGGATTGAATTGGAATCCCCTGGTATGTTTCTAACTCTACCGTTTGAGGTAAGTCAGCTTGAGCATGTCCCGAATTGCACATCTCTTCCCTCTCTTATTCCCACTCTTATATTTAACAGTGATCACTCTTTCGTTAAGTTTCAGCACTTAAGAAGAATTGTGTATTGATTACAGTATTCAACCAAAAGTATTAAGTAGAACAAACAAAAAAAAAATACTAAGCGGGATAACATATTAAGTTGCTCTTCAACAGTCAGGTTGAGGGCTGATCAAGTTACTGTTTCTCATAGTGTTCATTTCACTTTAACAGGTTTCCTTTTTGGTGCTCAGTTAGTTGTCACCTATCAGCTCTTGTCCTGACGGTTGATGTACAATGTAATACTTTATCCATTTTTTTTTTTTTTGTTCTAGTACCATTGGTTGAACTCTGTAACTAACACACAATTATTCTTAGGTGTTTAAATTTTAACTGAAAAGTGATCCCTGTTAGGAATTTGTAAAACATTATGCTGAGTGAAATAAGCCAATCCCAAAGGGACAAATACCACTTGTTCTCCTTGATAGGTAACATTTCTTTATAGTGAAAAATCACTATAGGATATTTATAGAACAAAATAATATCTCCTATTTTTAATAGGCAGATGTACAGTACATTAACATTATCTATAGTCACCCTATTGTGCAATAGAACCAGAATTTATTAATCCTATCAAGCTCTAGCCCAATACCTGTCAACCAACCTTATTCTCCCTACCTACTTGCTCCTAAGATTCTGGTAACCACCATTTTATTTTTAACTTCTATAAAATATGAGTGAGATCATGTGATATTTGTCTTCTCTGCTCGGCTGCAAACAACAAGATTTCATCCATTTTTATGGATCAGTAGCATGCTGTTGTGTAGATGTACCACATTCTCTTTATCTGTTCATCTGCAGATGGGCATTTGGGTCATTTCTTTTTCATGGCTATTATGAATAGTGTAAAGATAAACATGTAGGGGCAGATGTTTCATTGACAGACTGATTTAATTTCCCTTGGATATGTATACCCAGGACTAGGATTGCTAGATCATGTGACAGGTCTATTTCTAGATTTTTTGAGGAACTTCAAAACTGTTTTCCATAATGACTGTATTAATTCACATTCCCAGGTCTGGAGCTGTGGCATAGCAGTTAAAGCTGCAACCTGCAATGCCAGCGTCCCATGAGGGCACCGGTTCAGATACAGGTTGTTCCACTTCTGATCCAGCTCCCTGCTAATGCATTTGGTAAAGCAATAGAAGATGCCCCAAGTACTTGGGCCTCTACACCCACTTGGGAGACCTAGAAGAATCTCTTGGCTCCTGGCTTTGGATAATCCCAGCTCCAACGAATGAGGTCATTTCGGGAGTGAACAAGTGGATGGAAGATTGCTTTCTCCAGCTCCCTCTCTTTCTCTGTTACTCTGTCTTTAAATAAATAAATAAACCTTTAAAAACATTCACATTCCCTACAACAGTGTGCGAGGATTCCTTTTCTCCACACTCTTAGCAACACTTGTTATTTTTTGTCTTTTTGCTAAAGATAAATCTCACTGAAATGAAATGATTATTGTGGTTTTGATTTGCATTTCCCTGGAGATTAGTGACTTTGAACATTTTTAAATGTCACTTGTATTGCCTTCCTTTGCGAAATGTCTGTTCACATACACTGTCATTGTTTGTATTTGGATTGTGTGTTTACATACATTTTCAAATTGGATGATTTGGCATTTTACTGTTAAGTTGTTTGAATTCCTTACCTTTGCTGGTCATTAACCCCTTGTCAAATGTATAACTTGCAAATTTTCTCCCATTCTGTACATTCCCTCTTCTCTCTGTTGATTGTTTTCTTTGCTGGAAAAAAAATCTCTTTGATTTGGGGAGAGCATTGTGAAGCATCAGGTTAAGTTGCTTTCAGGAGTGCTCATATTCCATTTCATAGTGCCAATCAAATCCCTGCTTCTCACTCAGCTTCCTGGTACTGACCTGGGAAGGCAAAGGATGAGGGCCCATCTCAGCTGTTGCAGGCACTAGTAGAATGAACCATCAGGTGGAAGACCTCCTGGAGATGGCACTGTGACACAGTGGGTTAATCCTCCACCTATGGTGCTGGCATCCTATATGGGCACCGGTTCTAGTCCCGGCTGCTCCTCTTTAGATCCAGCTCTCTGTTAATTGCCTGGGAGATCAGTGGAAGATGGGCCCCTGCACCCACGTGGGAGACCTGGAAGAAGCTCCTGGCTCCTGGCTTTGAATAGGCCCAGTTTCAGTGGTTTGTGGGCATTTGGCAGGGTGAACCACCTGATGGAAGACCTTTCTCTCTGTATCTCCCTCTCACTGCCTATCAAATAAATAAATAAAATATTTTAAATATGACCCCTTCTTCTCTTACTCTCATTTTATAGTACAAATTAATAGGAAAAAAAACTCTTCAGTTTAATGAAACCCTATTTGTCTACTTTCACTTTTACTTTCTGTGCTTTTGAATCCAATCTAGAAAATGTTTGCCAGCTACAATGTCCTATATTGTTTTTCCTATATATTTTTCTGATTGTTTCTAAGTTTTAGGTATCACATTTAGGTTTTTAATCCATTTCAGATAAATTTTTGTGAGAGGCAGAGGCTTGGTTTCATTCTTCTGTATGTGCACATCTAGTTTTCTCAACATCATTTATTAAAAGAACAATCCTTTATAAAACGTATGTTCTTAGCACATTTGTTAAAGCTCAGGTCGCTATAGATGCATGCAAGCTTTCATTCTTTGACTATTTTTTGAAAGAATTTAAGAAGGATTGGTCCTGATTCTCCTTAAATGTTTGCTAGAATTCAGCAGTGCAGTCTTTTGGGTCTCGACATTTTTTTGGTGGGATATATTCCTTTTTATATTGTTGATCGAATGTTACTACTTGTAATTAGTCTGTATATGCTGATTTCTAATGATTCAATTTGGGTAGGGTGTTTGTGGCCAAGCATTTGCCTATTTCTGTTAGGTTATTGAGTTTGCTTTCACATGGCTATTCATATTAGTATGCAGCAATTGTTTGTATTTCTGTGGTATCAGATATAAAGTCTGCTACTTCATCTCTGATTCTGAGTATTTGAATCACCTTTTTTTCTCAGTTATTCTAGCTTAGAGTTTTTTTCAATTTTGTATGTCTTTTCAAAGATCCATCTCTTGGTGTCATTGATTTTATTGTATTTATTTTTAGACTCTTTGCTGTTTATTTGTGCGCTGTGTGTTATTATTTCTTTCTTTCTACAATTTTGGATTTGATTTATTCCTGTTTTTCCTGATCCTTAAGGTACAGTAATAAGTTGCTTATTTGAGGTTTTTCTGTGATTTTATTTTTTTTGACTTAAGCATGGATTGCTGTAAACTTCCCTCATAGTACTGCTTTTGCTGTATTTCACAGGTGTTGGTAGGTTTTGTTTTCATTCTCATTTGTTTCAAGAAATTTTAATTTCTGCCTTGATTTCTTCTTAATGCATTTGTTGTTCGTGAGTAAATCCTATAACTTTTTTTTTTTTTTTTGACAGGCAGAGTGGATAGTGAAAGAGAGAGACAGAGAGAAAGGTCTTCCTTTTGCCGTTGGTTCACCCTCCAATGGCCTCCATGGCTGGCGTGCTGTGGCCGGCGCACCACGCTGATCCAAAGGCAGGAGCCAGGTGCTTCTCCTGGTCTCCCATGGGGTGCAGGGCCCAAGCACTTGGCCCATCCTCCACTGCCTTCCCGGGCCACAGCAGAGAGCTGACCTGGAAGAGGGGCAACTGGGACAGAATCTGGCACCCCGACCGGACTAGATGGTGTGCCGGCGCCGCTTAGGTGGAGGATTAGCCTATTGAGCCGCGGCACCAGCCTAAATCCTATAATTTTTATATGTTTGTCATTTCCAAAGTTTTTCTTGTTATTGATTTCTAGTTTCAATGCATTGTGGTAATAAAGCATAGTAGCACCTTGAAGGGTGCTTTAGTAATCTACCTTTTTTTGTGTCTGTCCTAGAAATTCTACTAAGCCTGTTAATTTCTGTGAGCCTATGGATAGTTTTGCTATTTCACATTGTGTAGTACCGTATGTTGAGCCTTGCTCCAGGTTTGTCATTTACTCATTTTTTTTTTACTGATTGAATCCTACAATACACTATAAACTCAAATTTGTCCAAAATTTGCAGTTGATGAGTGGCTCAGTATAAACCAGATAAGTTTCTAAAAAGGGGTAAAACACCCTATAATCCAGACTCTTCATGCCAAGTTCATGAACACCAAAATTCTAGATAACATCTGGAGCCCACAGCCCAGAAAGACCAATGCAGCATGGGTGTCAGACCAAGGCATACTCTGCTGTGGTCTATCTGTTACTGAGATGGGCTCAGTGCCCAACATCATTCTTAGTAAACAACGGTGATGTAGCTGGCATATAAGACTACTCAACTAGGATCATAATACTTCACTGGGCACTGACGTAGATCCAAAGGCTCTCTTGATTACCTGGGGGATAGCATTGTGGTATAGTTGCTTAAGCTTGCTGTTTCCAAAAGGCATGGTATCCCATATCAGAGGGACGGCTGCTCCACATTCAATATAGCTTCTTGCTAATATTCCTTGGAAAGAAACAGATGACAACCCAAGTACATGTGTTCCTGTCACCCACATGGGAGATCTGTTTGTAGTTTCTGGTTCCTTTCTTTGGCTTGGTCAAGAACTGGCTTCCACAGCTAGTTAGGAAGTAAGCCAGCATGTGGAAAATTCCTCTCTCTCTCTTTCTTTCTCTCTCTCATCACTTTGTCTATCAAATACATATTTTTAAAAATAAAATTAAGAAAATACAGATCCAATGTAATCCCTATCAAAATTCTAGTCTCACTCATCATAGAAATTTGAAAAATCCTAAAATTTCTATGAAACCAAAAAAGACTCTCTAAAGCTTCCCTCCTCAAATTCTGAGAAATTAAAACAGAATTAGAGGCATCACATTTCCCATTTTAAAATTATATTAGGAATAATAGTACTAAAAGCATTATGATAATGTCATAAAAACAAACAGCAAAGGTCAGTGGAACAGAATAGATATACCCAAAATACACTCAAACATACATGTTCCACTGATTTTCCACAAGAGAACCAAGAGGACACAATGAGGAAAGAAGCATCTCTTCAGAAAACGGCACAGAGACAACTGTATTTCCACATGTAAAAGACTGAAATTGCACTCTTCTATTATTTCATACTAAAAAATGAACACAAAAGCAGTCAAAAACCTAAACGTAAGACTGGAAACCATCAATGGATAAAAGAAACCATAGGAGAAAACTCCTTGATGTTGACTTTGGCAATAATGTTTTTGGATAGCACATCATAGGTTCGAGATACAAAATAAAAAATAAATGGTACCTGTGTAACTAAAAATATAAGCATGGCAAAGGAAACAATGAACACAATGAAAAGACAACCATGGGTTGTGTAAATATTTTCAAATCACACATCTGACAAGCATTTAATATCTAACATTTGTAATATTTTTTCTCATAAATCATAGTTTTTATTTTTTAACTTTTATTTAATAAATATAAATTTCCAAAGTACAACATTTGGACTATAGTAACTTTTTCCCCCATAACCACCCTCACACCCGCTACCATCCCATCTCCCATTCCCTCTCCCACCCCATTCATATCAAGATTCATTTTCTATTATCTTTATATACAGAAGATCAGTTTAGTATACATTAAGTAAAGATTTCAGCAGTTTGCACCCACACAGATACACAAAGTATAAAGTACTAGTATTTGATTACTAGTAATACCGTTAATTCACATAGTACAACACATTAAGGACAGAGATCCTACGTGGGGAGTAAGTGCACAGTGACTCCTGTTGTTGATTTAACAATTGACACTCTTATTTATGACACCAGTAATCACCTGAGGCTCTTGTCATGAGCTGCCAAGGCTTTGGAAGCCTCTAGAGTTTGTCAACTCCAATCTTATATAGTCAAAGTGGAAGTTCTCTCCTCCCTTCAGAGAAAGGTACCTCCTTCTTTGATGGCCTTTTCTTTCTGCTGGGATCTCACTCAGAGATCTCTCATTTAGGTGTTTTTTTTTTTTTTTTTTTGTTTTTTTTTTCCAGAGGGTCTTGACTTTCCATGCCTGAAATACTCTCATGGGCTTTTCAGCCAGATCCAAATGCCTTAAGGGCTGATTCTGAGGCCAGAGTGCTGTTTAGGACATCTGCCATTCTATGAGTCTGCTGTGTATCCTGCTTCCCATGTTGGATTGTTCTCTCCTTTAAATTCTATCAGCTAGTATTTTCAGACACTAGTCTTGTTTATGTGATCCCTTTGATTCTTAGACCTATCATTATGATCTATTGTGACCTGAAATTGATCACTTGGACTAGTGAGAAGGCATTGGTACATGCCACCTTGATGGGATTGAATTGGAATCCCCTGGCACATTTCTAACTCTACCATTAGAGGTAAGTCTGATTGAGCATGTGCTGAACTATATATCTCCTCCCTCTCTTATTCTCACTCTTAAATTTAACAGGGATCACTTTTCAGTTAAATTTAAACACCTAAGAATAATTGTGTGTTAATTACAGAGTTCAACCAATGGTATTAAGTAGAACAAAAAAAACTACTAAAAGGAATAAAGTAGCAAGATATACTCACAATGAGTAAGAGAATTTCTCTTCTAAAATAACAGTAACACAAATAGCTTTTCTCCAAATATTTTTGTTTCATTGATATTTAGTTATGTGTATCAAATTTCTTTGAGAACAGAAATGGGACCAAGAATTCCATGACGCAAAAAAACCTTGAAAGTTTTTACAGCTTTTGTCATTTAAATATTTACAAAGATTTTGTTTATCAGAATATATTTAATTATGCAAAAATCAACACAAATGGTAGACACTGTTGAAAGAGCTATTCACAATCTTGTAGTTGTCCTAGTAGCTTTAGTTATCATCTTCATGGTGTCTGTATGATGAAAACTTTCTCTTCTAAATTCTGAGTATCCTTAAAAGATTTGTACCCTCATATCTGCTCTCCAGTGGTTTCTGGGAGATAACATGTTTTAGGCATTAGACCTCAAATTCATTCACTTCTATGATATACATACATGAAAGACAGAAATTTTTAAAATTTAGCATAATTTTTAAAAATGAAGGCAGTAAATAAGAGTTGTAACTAATACTTTTTTTTTGTACCTCTAAATAAAGTTTCCTACAAAAGATTCATATGTGTGATGGAACTTAGAGGCAGTTAATCTCACTTTTTATTTGACAGACATAGAAATCACAGCCTGGCAAATATGGTGATTTATTTTCAAAAACATACAACTAATGCAATTGTTGCTATTTCTAGAGAAATACTCTTCCTATTATAGTATGACAACCTTTCTCTTACCCCAGAATTAAAACAAAAGCAGCTACTGTCATCTCAACAAGTAGAGTTTAGAAATAAATGTTTTGCCTATGATTTCATTTTTATAATATTTTGTGAAGTTTAGCACCATGCATTATATAATATGCAATATATATTTAATATATGTATATTATATACATACCAATAAATTCTACAAGATACTATCACAATACCTTACATCAATTAATTCAATGTATCATTAAATAATGTAGAGAATATTTTAGTAGAATGAAACTCAGTATTGCATTAGTTCCTGATGTTCAAAAAATTACACCAGAGATATAAATATAGTAAATGCACATATGTGGAGAGTAAATGAGTGCTAGAAAATTTAATTTCCTGAAGTGTATGGCTTATAACAATTCTTGCCATTTTAGTTCGTCCACTCAAATAAAATGATAACCATTTATCCTGTAAATGGCAAATATGCAATATACTTTTTGAAATGGAAAGAGCACATTAGGATACGAGGTAATGAACTCCTTTCAATTACATTTTATGATTATGACCTTTGTTTCAACAATAATTTAACATTTTAATTAAATCTGCAAATCTTTCCATTTCTAAAGGATGTCCTTCATTATTTAGTACTACAATTTAATGAAGTGACTTTCCATTGCAATTTACAACAGTTGGCTATAAATTTTAATGACATATTTCAATGACAAATCTATATTATTTTAAAAACTCATACCATGGAAAATTATGAAATAATAATTTTATGCATAATTGACTATATTTTAGTAACACATATGTTTATATTCAAAAGTAAATGTATTTTAACATTCAGAGCAAAAAGAGACACAAAATATAAAATATCCTGGATAATTTTATCTTAAAGACATGTCAAGTGTCAAAAATCTAAGGAAATGAAATCATGTTGCTGCACTACGCTGTGCTGAGCTGCTAATGCAGAGAGTAACATCTCTGGTCTGTTTGAAAGACTCACAATTTTTGCTTCATTGTATTTGACTTTCTACTTATTTTGTCACTTAAATATATTTTAGGTCACTGATGGATCAGATTTATTTGGTGTTCTATTTTGAAGGTTTTTCATGTTATACAATACTCCAGGTGTCACTATGGGCATCTGCTGTTTTAAAATACATATGCCTGATCTCATTTTTTGTTGTTGTTTCTTTAACTCCATCATCAAAATGAATTCCTTTCTTTATAACAATGCATGATATCATAATTAAGGAACAGATTTTAGGTAATCAATTTAGCAAGCCATCAACTTCTTTCAAAAGAAAAAAATTCTTCAAACTTAGTTTATTTTTTAGCCTCAAAATATTAAAACATAATACCATTTTCACATGCAACATACACAGAGACATGTTTATACATACATACACACACACACACACACACACACCCCACAAACACATTTGTTATATCTTGTACAGTGAATAATATGTTGTGTTTTAAACTAGAAGATTCTATTCCAAATAATATTCTTTAGTGGAGACATTTAATGAGTGTCTCCAAGCATCTCCCCTTCTAGGTACTCATGTTGTAGTGCAATGTCCTCCTCTGAATGTAGGCTGGCTGTATGACTTTTATGCAATAGAAAATTGCAAAATTATTACTTTTTTAAAAAAGATTTTATGTATTCATTTGAGAGGTAAAGTTACAGACAGAGTGAGGGAGAGACAGAAAGGTATTCCATCCACTGGTTCACTCCCCAGACAGCCACAATGGCCAGAGCTGAGCCATTTGAAGCCAGGATCCAGGGGCTTCTTCCACATGGATTCAGGGGCCCAAGCACTTGGGCCACCTTCTATGCTTTCCCAGGCCATAGCAGAGAGCTGGATGGGAAGAGGAGCAGCTGGGACACAAACTAGCACCCACAGGGATGCTGGCTCTGCAAGGGGAAGCTTAGTCTACTACTCCACAGTGCTGGTCCCAATTATCACTTTTTTAATTGAATTATAAGACCTTTGTAAATTCTGGCTAACATAATTTTTATTTATTTTTCCCTTATTGATTCTGGTGAAGGAAAATTCTGTATTATTGAGGTCCATGTGGCAGTGAACTGAGAATGATCATCAGACAACAGCCAGCTATAAAGTAAACCCTCACTCCCACAGCCCCAGAGAAAGTGAACCCCTGAAACAACTGCATGAGCTTGGGATAGACACATCAGAGGATACCAAAGTGCATTTTACATCTTGATTTTAATCTCATGAGAGACTCTGACATCAAAGAACAAGCTAAGCTGTGTGCAGATTCCTGGCCCATAGTAACTGACTCAACAACCAATGGGTGTCCTCTTAAGTCTCTAAGCTTGTCATGATTTGTCACACAGCATGGATTATAAATTCATTTTTATGTTTATTTTTTTCTAGTTTTGGAAAATACATCAGTTTTAATCATTGATTTCCATATTCACACCAACTTTTATTTTTAAAGATTTAAATATTTATTAGAAAGTCAGAGTTACACAGAGAGAAGGAGAGGCAGAGAGAGAAAGAGAGAGAGGTCTTCCATCTGCTGGTTCATTCCCCAGTTGGTCCCAGCAGCCTGAGCTGTGCTGATCAGAAGCCAGGAGCCAGGAGCTTCTTCCTGGTCTCCCATGCAGGTACAGGGGCCCAAGGACTTGGGCCATCTTCTACGGCTTTCCCAGGCCATAGCAGAGAACTGGATCAGAAGTGGAGCAGCTGGGTCGTGAACCAGTGCCCATATGGGATGCCAGCACTGCAGGCAACAGCTTCACCCGTTACCCCACTGCACCAGCCCCACACCAACTTTTTAAAATAAATTTTATTGTGTTATATTTAAGGCAAACTGCATGATGTTATCAGATTTATAAAGTGAAATCATCACTAAAGTGAAAAACTTAACATATTCATTATCTCAAAGAGTTATCTATTTTTCACCCTGTGGCAAGAGAATTCCCAATTTTTTTATTAATAAAAACTCTTGAATGCAATACACTATTATTAACTATAGGACTCATACTCTACCTTAAATCTTTAGACTTGTTCATGTTACTCATCTGCTACCAAGTATCTTTTGACTTATACCGCCCTATTTCCTTCACCCACCACAACTCTGGTACTTTTTATATTATAAATTAGATTTCAAATGTAAGTGCAGGTGTGGGTGCCCAAAGACTTAGGCTATCCTTTGCTGCTTTTCCATGAAATTTAGCAGGGAGCTGGATTGGAAGTGGAGCAGCTGGGACTTGAACCTCCACCATATGGGCTGTTGCAAGTATGCGCTACTGCACAGTGCCAGTCCCAGTTTCCATATTTTAACTGCTGTGGATAATGTTGCAATGAACATGGGAGTGTAGACTTTTTTTTTTCTATTTTTTAAAATTATATAAGCTGAAATAATTTATATGTACAGGTTTAGGAACATAGTGAGTGCAGATGTTTTTATGAGGTAGTGATAACATTTCCTTTTTTTTTTTTTAAA
The DNA here is from genome assembly GCF_051225735.1 of Oryctolagus cuniculus. Taxonomy (NCBI): domain Eukaryota; kingdom Metazoa; phylum Chordata; class Mammalia; order Lagomorpha; family Leporidae; genus Oryctolagus; species Oryctolagus cuniculus. Next base: position 77,356,748 of record NC_142874.1, on the reverse strand, counting down.
GAGTTACAGAGAGAGAGAGAGAGAGAGGAGACAGATAGCTTAGATCTGCTGGTTCACTCTTCAAATGGCCATAATGTACACAGCTGGGCCAGGCCAAAGCCAGGAGGCAGCAACTTAAGGACCTGGGCCATCATCTGTTGCTTTCCCCAGCACATTTGCACATTAGGAACCTGGTTAGAAGTGGAGCAGGTGGCAGCCTAACCTGCTGCACTGATCCTAATAGAAGAAATTGTTTTTAACCTAGAAACCTTTTATTTAAGGTATACAAACATTATAATTTTCATATATACAAATTTAAGTACATAGTGATTCTTACCATCTGCACTCCCACTCTTCTTCATATACCTTCTCTTATTCCGGTTCTTACTTTTTACAAAGATCTATTTTCCATTATCTTTATCAGATTAACCCTACACTAAATAAAGAGTTCAACAAAGAGCATTAAAAAAAAAACAACAAAACAAACAAACAAAAAATCCAAACCGTGTTCTTCAACAGTCAAGACAAGGGCTGTTCAAAATCATCACATCTCAAAGTGGCAGTTGCATTTCTATAGATTGCCTTTTAGGCACTCTATTAGTTAACACAGATCAGGGAGAAGATATGGTATTTGTCTTTTTGAGACTATAGATAAAACAGGGATTTCTGGATCATGGGGCAATTCTATTTTTAATTTATTTAGTCACTTATTTACTGTTTTACATATTGGCTCTAAAATTTTTGTTATTCAGTCATTTCCAAACAGATCACATCTTTTTCTCAACTTGTAAATCAGAACAATAATCCATTTCAATATATTTTATTAAATCCTTGAGGCAAGCATTGTGGTTCAGTGGGTTAAGTCGCAGCCTGCAACACAGGCCTCCCATATGGGGAGAAACTCTAGTCTCCTAATTTCAGCCTGGCCCAGTCCTAGCCATTGCAGCCACTTAGGGAATGAACCAGCAACAGTAGTTATCTCTCTTTTCCCTCTCTCTTTGTAACTCTGCCTTTCAAATAAATAAAATAAGAATCTTTATAAAAGAAGACATAATCTGTACAATTTAACATTTGTCAATATGGTTAAGTATTTTAAGCTACAAGAAATGTAGTGTACATATTTCATTCTAATATTGTAAATATTGTATAGATCTACTTAGTTGGAAAATGTAACGTCTAGAAGTTAAAGGAAAAGGAAAAGTACTATTTTACCTGTACCTGAAAAGTCCCACACTGGAGTATTTATGTGCAGTGAAACGGGAAACATAGTAATATATTGAGTCCTTCAGGCTGACACAGCATTTTTGTATGGTGAATAAATAGTTTTTAAGACACTGAATTTGCTAGGAATGCATCTCAATATGTATGTTAACATGTGGAGAGCCCTATTGCCTCAGTTATATTAAGCAACATAGATGCTCTTATCAAAATCCAGCAGTTTTGCTGAAGTTGAATACACTATTAATTGAAAATGCTGAATCATTGATTTCTTCCACATTTTTGCTATACATTATATTCATCCCTGGTTCTTAAGGCTTAATTTAGTCAGCATATGACAAACTTAATGCTCCATTTGAAAATATATGATGTTTTCATAGATGGTATTCCATAATTGGTTGATCCATTAGAGGATTTTAAAATGCATATGTGACAAAACACCAATATCAGGCAATAGGTGAAAATGCTCATCCTTTGGCATTGTGGAAAGTGTGCTTTAGGAATAAAAAATGATTTAGGGAAAAGAAAATGAATTCCTTTTAATAAAAACTATATTGCACGAAGAAATTAATGTTCTAGAAGAAAAAACACTAACGATAAAAAATGTGCATACCCAGTGACAAGGTTTCTCAAAGGAAAAGGCAAAGGAGAATCTCTGGTAGCCATGTGAGTGAGCCTTAATGGTATTCAAAGAGATTTGCAATTTATTTAACGTCATATGGGAAACAGGACGATGACTGTATCTGGTAGCCATTCATTTCATATCTATCCACAGGCATTTACACCAGCCCAGTTTGTGTATGCTCATGTTATCAAAATATTGGATTCAAAAGGAAATAAATCAAATGCTTTCAAGTTATCAGTTTATATCATGTATATGCTAGTTTTATATTTAATATTCTCTTCAAATGTAAAAGTGAAATTAGGCTAATGTTTGATTAATACATTCTTTCAGGATAATATCACAAATAGAAAAACCTGCAAGACAGGAAACAAAAAGGTAGTAAAAGTTAATGATATGACTTTGAAGCCTCTTAAATCTGTAATTGTTAATGTCTATAAATGAAAATATATAGCAAACATATTTCATACATTTAAATATGCATAAAAATATTAAATGAAAATTGGTTTGGGGTGCTTGATTCCAGCTAACCAGTTTAGCTTAATTTTCCATTTAATTCCCTTGTTGTTTTCACAGTATGCTTTTAATTAAATTGTTTTGAAGAGAAACCTAGAGAATGAAATAAATTCAAGAAATGCTTGATATCCACTATACTTTCAAACCACACTTACAGATAGGATTTTCTAAAATATCCTCGGATGCCTTCTTTGACTCTATTCCTTTCATTGTTTCTTTCTAGTATTTCCATTCCTTTTCTTTTTTCATGGCCTTTTTGCCTTCCTGAGCTCCAACTGGGAAGTGAAAATGTTTGCTGAAATAAAGCAGATGTTGAGAATAGACTGATAGATAATTTTTTCAGAAGGTTTCCTCAAATAGGCTGAGTGAATTAATTAATATCAATATTCTCTCTTAACAGATCAGAGGTTTTGGTTCCTTACAAATATTTTGGTCTCTAATGAAATTTTGGATTTTTTTTCAGTCTTCTGTAAGTCTTTTTGCAATGGAATTTCTTACTGATTTTACTCCTTCAGTGCCAGGAGACATAGCTGAGAATGGTTCCTAGTTGCAACAATTTAGCAACAGTCCATAACTGGTGCAGAGTTCATAGACAATAATTCGTTTTCTGTTCCAGTTGGTGAGAACAGAGGCAGGGAAGAACAGCTGAATGCACTTGGGAAAAGCACTCCCATATTGTTTCTGATGACTGGAAAGTCATTAGCCATGAGGAGTCAAGGAAACAGCTCTTTAAGAAATTCTATCATCAGCTGGTGCCATGGCTCACTTGGCTAATCCTCTGCCTGCAGCACCAGCACCCTGGGTTCTAGTCCAGTTTGGGGCACCGGGTACTAGTCCCACTTGCTCCTCTTCCAGTCCAGCTCTCTGCTGTGGCCCGGGAGGGCAGTGGAGGATGGCCCAAGTGCTTGGGCCCTGCACCCCATGGGAGACCAGGAGGAAGCACTGGCTCCAGTGCCGGCTGTAGCAGCCATTAGGGGAGTGAACCAACGGAAGGAAGACCTTTTTCTCTGTCTCTCTCTCTCATTGTCTATAACTCTCTGTCTCCTCTCTCACTATCTAACACTGCCTGGCAAAACAAACAAAATTCTATCTTTTGACTTCTTATATTTTCTTCATATTCAAATTCACAATTATTTTATTACAACAGTAGTAGTAAAATGTTCATGAATACAAGGAAAGATGCTTTTATTTTAGTTACTGTAACTACTACAAAGATGATGGAGCTAGTTTCTATTCATAATGCTTCACATAAGTGTACACATATACTTACACATCTTAGGACCAAGAAATCTCTGAATAAATGAGCTGTGTTTATTCAATATTTTAAATTTTGTAGTATGCTAAGAGTGACTTACTAGTCTCAATAAATAAATAATGTTTATTAAGTATGAGAATATATCATAGCAAATTTGAATAAAATTTTATATTAGATATTGTAACTAAGGTATATCCATCTCTGAAACAAACTGAATCTTCTCTTATTCTTAAAATTTATGCTGAATACATTTAAAATAATATTGTCTCTCATATACTGAAATTATGAGAGAACTTGCATATGACAGAGGTAATAGATAGAAATAAAAGATATAGTGAATATGTAGGAAGGCAAGAACAATGAATAGGAGAAATCAACTTTGGGAGCATCTCTCCATTTTTTTTCTTATAATTTATAATATTAGTTCTCAGAACATGATATAGACATCTAGCCATCATGGATGCTCACATTGGAAAATTAGTTAATTATTTACAATGAATGTCAAAGATAGGCTATGCATAGCTTTTTTTTTGCCACTTGAAATTTTGATCAGCAATGGCATATTCAGAAATATCTAAATGTGGCAGAGGAAATAAATATTTACTGATTAGTTAATGCTTCATAAGTGTATTAATTGCTACCTAATTCCTAGGCTAGATATTAAAGCAAAAAAAATTTAACTTTGAGAGGCAAAAGTAAAGTTTTTAATATTATAAATATTTATTTCCATAACATTTTTATTCTAATTGTAGTTACAAAACCAAGACCCAAAGAGAATATTTATACCCTAAACAATATGAATAAGGTGATTTACAAGAAATTTGGCATTACTTTCTTACTGATTTTTTCTGTTATGATCTTGGCTTCTCAAGCAAATGAAAAACTATTTTTAACTTATCAAATGAATAGTGCAGTTTTTTTCTATAGTAATATTTCATGACTTAAATGTGTCTTGGTACCTTTATCACTTTTAATTCATTTAATATATAATTTGGTATATGATAGAGAAAACACAGTATGTTAGAAACTAAATTACCATATCATTAATGCTAATTTTATTTTTATTTTCTATATGAGAAGCCAACAAACTGAAGCCTAGCTCACCTCTAGTTCATTAGCTACAATTGTTTGGGAATCATAATCATGTCCACTTATTTACATTTTGTTTATGACTCATTTCCTGTGTCAGTAGCAGTGGTAAACAATTGCAACACTACATGGCATGCACAGTTGTAAATGTCTATTACTTAGCTTGTTATATAAATACAGATAGTTTAAATACTGTTTTCACTGAATTATGTCATCTAAATTGTAACATTCCATTATTGTCACACTTTAAGATCATTGTCATGAATCCACATTATGTAATATTAATAAATCTGTTTTCCTAAAAAATAGTGTGTATGTGCATGTATATATCTATGTATGAAACAAATGTGACAAAATTTTAAAAATTATAAATCTTGAAATAGATTTAAAAATATTTCTAGCAACACAAAAGAAAAAATGTTTCCCTGACCTTCTTCAATGTCATCAATATGAACAATGGAAAGAGCAAGTTAAAATTAATTGTTTTGACTTAAGTTAATTATTATAAGGGCTAAGTGTGCTAAGCTACTACCTATGATGTTGGCACCCCATTGATTTGAGTTCTTCCCCTGTTCTGATCCAGTTCTCTTTTAATGCACCTGGGAAAATAATAGATGACCCATGTACTTGGGTTCCTATCACCATGATGGAGTTCCTGGCCCCTGAATTCCATCTGCCCCAGCACCAGCTATTACAGGCATTTCTGGAATGAATCAGAGTGGGGATGACCTCTGTTTCTCCCTCTATCTCTGTTATTTTGCCTTTCAAATAAGTAAAATAAAATCATAAGGAAACAAATAAATATAAATAAAAATATATTATAAAAAAGAGAAAGTCTTAATATCCTTGGATATATTTAAATGGCCAATATATCAATGCCTAAACAAAACCAATTCAAAACTATTCTTTAGCACCATGTTTTTCAGTTAGCTACTGTAATCAATAAATTCTCTTAGAGAACACGAATGATTTTCAATTAAATAACAACAACTGTATAGGAATTAAATACTTACTTAAGGAACCTAATTAGAAATGGTACCTATGTCTCATTATTGATTTGGCTAACAACTTTAATTGCATGTTTCATCAGCTTTTGCTGTCTAAAGTAATAGCAAGAGTCTTTAAAAGGATCTTAGCACATCATCAAAGCATGGAATGGCATTTCCTAAGAAGATGGATACTGGTCTTTTACAATCTACATGTCATTCAAGGATTAACTAGGACTGTGCATGCCTTTCTTCTTATTCAAATAATATTTAAGTTAGTGATAAGCTTAACTTTCTCCCCTAACAGTTCAAGTCAACTAGATATTGGACTTACAAGTGAGGTAATTACAGTAATTTTACTAAAAAGTCAATTATTTCGGCCGGTGCCGTGGCTCAATAGGCTAATCCTCCGCTTAGCAGCGCCGGCACCCCGGGTTCTAGTCCCGGCCGGGGCGCCAAATTCTGTCCAGGTTGCCCCTCTTCCAAGCCAGCTCTCTGCCGTGGCCAGGGAGTGCAGTGGAGGATGGCCCAAGTGCTTGGGCCCTGCACCCCATGGGAGACCAGGAGAAGCACCTGGCTCCTGCCTTCGGATCAGCGCGGTGCGCTGGCCTCAGCGCTGGCCGCGGTGGCCATTGGAGGGTGAATCAATGGCAAAGGAAGGTCTTTCTCTCTGTCTCTCTCTCTCTCTCTCACTGTCCACTCTGCCTGTAAAAAAAAAAAAAAAAAAAAAAAAAGTCAATTATTTCCTGTTTATTTTAGTTAGTTGAAAATAACAACCACAAAGGCAGGCATTGAGCAAAGCAGCAGTTAAGACACCACTTTGGATGTCTGCATCAAATATCAGATTGCCTGTGTTCCAGATTCAGCTCTTCTTCTAAATCCAGCTTTCTGTTAATACACGCTTTCAGAGGCAGCTCAAGTACTTGGATCTCTGTCACACATGGAGGAAATGCATATGGAATAGCAGAAATGCCTGCAATAGCCAGGGCTGGACCAGGCCAAAGCCAGGAACCCAGATCTCACTCCCACTTGAATGGCAGGGACTCAGGTATTGAGTCATTATCTGCTGCCATCCAGTGTATTGGCAGAAAGTTGGACTGGAAGCAGAGTTGTGGTGACTAAAACCAAGCACTTCAATATGGGATGCAGCCAGGCCAAGTGGTATCTTAGCCCACTACACTCCAATGCTCACCCCATTTCATTCATCATTTTATTGAAACACTATCATTTTGGTGGAATTATGTTGCTTGTAAATCTATAAGGTCATTTCAAATCTATTAATTTGATGCATCAATACATCAAATAATACTAATATGAAAACATTCCATTATTTTAGGCAACCAAGCAGTTTCAGAAAAGGAAGTATACAAGTAGGTAAGAAAACAAATTCTAAAAATTGAAATTAAGTGAATTGACAAAGAAAATAATTAGTTAACTTCTCTTAAAATAGGTTTGATGATCTACAGTTCATACATTTCTTTTTGCTCCGTGCAATAACTTGTTTTAAAAAATTATTTTTAAGTAACCAAACCTTAAACTCTTGTTTAAACATCATACAGAATTGAGGTGATAGCAAGCTCTCACAAGCTGGATTAACAAATTTTAATATAATAATTTTAAAACATATTCAGAAATTTCTGCCCTTATGACAATATTCATTCTCAACCCAATCCTTCAAATTTTAAAGTAGCTGGAACAATTTAAAGGTGTCTGAATCTATAAATCTAACACAATTTCAAAAATTGGAACATACTTCAGCTTTTGCAAAATTTTACAACCATGTTCTCAGAGGGCTACCATTATATAATAGTAAAGTAAAAATTCTTTTATGACACTGATGAGACTCTTGCTGTCTGTATAAAATTGAGAGATGTCAACCAATAAGCTGCTCATTGCTGATTTTGGTCAGAAATGTTGTACCAGATGCTTGGGAGTAGAAATGAGATAGGAGTGAAGTGGGAGGTAAACACATGGAACAGGCACAGACACAGAAATTCTTGACTAAGGGTGACTGTAATAGAAAAATTAGTGCTATCATTACAGAAGTGAACGTGAGAATGGGAGGAGTGAATGCATTGCTCATTAAAAGGAAGAAAGTAAGAGTAGCTTCAGACACAACATAAAATGGGCTAATTGTAGTTAATTTCTATTACAGAGTAAGGAAGACAGTGTTATATAGAGGATGCTGTCTACCACACAAATAACCATCAACTGAAAGAAAATCAAGAGAGGATACAACATGGAATCACAAGAAAAAATAAAGGAGTGAATTACAACACAAATTTACATAGAGACCACAAAAAGTTCATGGAGAAATAGAAATACAAAGGGAAAATATAAACTTTAGGTTTTAGTAAAAAATCCATCAAATTTGACATCTTTGTGAGTAAGGATATCAGCTTTGTAGTCCCACCCTGAGAATACTTGTATATAACCAAATCAATGCAATCTGAAAAAAATATAAAAAAGAGTGCCCTTTGAAGATTTTTTGAAGAAAAAAACAAGCAGAAGCCTGAGATATTCACATGGTGACTGGGAAGTGGGTACCTAAGGTTTTTCATCAAAACTGATAAATTTGAAATTGTTTGAGGAGAGGAATGAGCAGGAACATTGCCCTTGTGGAGAAGAATTCTCCGGTGATTTTTTTTCTGTTTTATATTGTTTTTTTGATATAACTTTGGCCAGCTTCTTCAAAAGACTCCCCTAGTAAGCAGATGCTATCATTCTTTGGTCCTTATGTCAACAAGCAAAATGCCTTGAGCACCCCACAGTAACTGTTGTCATGACCCTTACTCCAGATCAGTATGCTTTGGATCTGACTGCACTAATTCCACCTCTTGATAGCCATTGCTTTGATTGTGCTTTGTCTTTAGGATTAGACTGATAAAGACATGCTTCATCCCCTGTTGCAGTTCTTTAAAGAAATGATTCAGGATCTTGATCTTACTTGTTTAAAATTTCAGGGAAATCCTTGCTCTTTTGTGCAGCTGATATGGGCACAACAGTTTTGACACCTGTGAAGCAGAAAGCTTACTTCTCTTTACTTGTTCTATCAGAATTGTGTAAGTTGAACCAATAGAGATGTCTATGTGATTGTCTATTGAGTCTGCTGGTAATGATTTATCCATTTCAGTTAAAGCACAATTAAGCAAGATTAATTTCTTCCTTTAAAATCAATGTGGAAACTGCTGCTGAGGGTTTCTTCTTCAACATCATTATTGTCACTTAATTTTCTTTTAAAAAGATACTTTTTGAAGCTTAATCAAAGTCTCCCAAATGAGTAGCAAGGATGCAAGTGCTTTGGTTGTCTCTAAAGGTGTGCATTATCAGGAAGCTGGAGTTGGAAGTGGGGCCAAGACTCAAACTCAGGTATTTTGGTATGGAATTCTGGCATCCTAAGTGGTGCCAAACACCTACTCCCTTCTTGCTTCTTGTCGCTCCCCCTCTTCGTGGAGGAACGACACTAAACCCTGCACTGTTCTTTTGTCTGCTCGGCCCTCTCCGGGTTTGCTGCTGGTTCTTCCCGGGTTAGCTGCCGTCCCTCCACCTCTGTGGAAGGGCGGTTCCCCCCGCCACTTTCCCCACTTCCGCGGGGGAGCGGCACACCACCGGCCGGCTCTCTGGGGGGCTGCTCAGATGTTCCTCAGGTGTTCCTGGTGCATGTTGTCTCTCTCCTTTATAGTCCTCTTCCACCAATCCCAACTCTGCTACCCACACACCGAGCACACTGCTCTCCTCCAATCAGGAGCAGCTCCTGCAGCTTGTCAAGTTGGTGAGAGGCAGCTGTGTAGAAGCTGTTTCCTCCTCTCCCAGAGCCATATTGTGGGAGAGCAGATGCATAGAATAAGTCTTAATTCCAGTAACTTAGTCTAGTCCGAGTTGCTCCCCACACTTCTCACTAAAGTTCACTATCCATTTGTAAACTGCTGAATTCTTTGAGGAATTGTTCCCATAAGCCTTTTATTATCTTACTAAAATTTTATTTATTTTTTTCAAAAGTTTTTTAAAATTTATTTTACAGGCAGAGTTATAAAAAGAGAGAGACAGAGAGAGGTCTTCCATCCATTGCTTCACTCCTCAAATGGCCAGAAGTGGGCCAATCCAAAGCTAGGAACTAGGAGCTTCTTTCAGGTCTCCCAAGTGGGTGCAGAGGCCTAGGCACCTGGGCCATCTTCTATTGCTTTCCAAGGCCATAGCAGAGAGCTGGATTGGAATAAGAGCAGCCTGGACCAGAACCAACACCCATATTTGATGCTGGTTCTTTAGGCAGAAGCTTAACCTACTATGCCACATTACCCCTCCATAAACTTTTCATAAAACATCAATCATGTCATCATTCTTCCACCCAAGATCATCTCCCAATCCACCATCAATTTGATATTTGTTCATGATTTAATTTTAGCATAACTTATGTTTCTTTGTTAAGGGATTATTTCAAAGTGATATTTTTTATAATGCTTCAAATTAGAACCTTCTCAGAAACTTTAAAAGAAATCAGTACAAGTTATTTTTGGTTTATAATGAAAAAGAAATGCAGGCATTTTTTTCATAATATGGATTTTCTATTAACTTTTTGAAGACCCCATATATTTGTAGTTTAAATAGTAGGGGTTGGTTACTATTTTATCTGTGAATATATTTTTAATTTTATATTAATAGTTGAGAATATATGGGGATGGAGAGTTAGATAAATTTAAGATGTAAAATACTTATTGTGAAAAAGTTAAATTTTACTTTGATTTTACTACAATATTAATTGGAGATATGAGGTGGAAATTTTGGAATTTAAACTGACAAAAATCCTTAAAATTGTATGGCCTAGTAAAGGAATATCCAGTCACCTCATAATAGACATAGATAATGTAGAATAGCCTACCTTTGAGTTTCCCAGTATTGGAGTTCTGGCCGGGATATTCAAAGGTAGGAAAAGAGGCAATGCAAGCTGAGTTGCTTGATAGGAGAGGCTTGATGTGGTATGTCATTGTATCTTAAGCTGTAGCACTCAGGATACATATTACACAGAAAATTATTGGTCAGTAACCACAAAACTAAACCAAAATAAGCAATAAAAACTGTAGAGGTCACAGAATTGGATCTCTCATAAAGAGAAGGTAGAGGTATAGAGGGAAATGAATGGAGAAAAAAAAGGTAGAGTTAAAACATTGGCTATTTCCATCTATATTTGAAAAACCTAGCCCTTTACCTAAAAAGTACCAAATGTTTCCTTGGGGATGGTCATTGAGGGAGACTTGGTGAATATGATTGTGTTAGGTAACTAGGTGGCTGGGTGATGGTTGATGTTCCAGACTTGAAGTCAGCAAGGTTGATGGCAAGTCAGCATAAAAGAAAAAAGACATGAGACAAGTTCCACAACCAACAATGATGAGCGTGGGTATACTTGATAACACTTAGGAGAAGAAATCACTCTACTTGAGTGATTACGATGTCAATAGAGCCAGAGTGATATATCAGAAAGTGAGGGACGAGAGGTTTAGAAGCAGCATGATATCAAGCAGAATTCAGCTGAGACAAATCTCAGTTACAGCCAGGAGATGGAAGAAGTTAGGAATGAGAGTGTGTTTTCTCAGAAACAGAAGTTTCAGCAGGTGCAGATGAATTATTTGGGTACGGATGAGAGGGAGTTTGGGGACAGGAAAGGAATTACTGGCTTGTGATGGGATGAACATGAAGAAAGAGGACGCCAGCATTGATAATGAAACACATATCGGATATATGAAGCCTGATAGTTTCATTTCCTGGAGGCTTAGTCAAAACAGTGCCCAACCAAAATAGAGCACAAGTGCATGTTGAGAAGTCTTGGTAGTGTTGATCTGGGAGAGCCGTACCTCTGGTGAAGAGGATCCAGTTCACGTGAAAGCACAGCTTCTTGGACTTGTAGCTTGTTTTAGGTATGTGTTAGAATCCTTGTTTCTGCTGCTTGGACTAAGGCTTGCAGTTTTAGCATCTTCTTTTTAAAATTACTTTTTAAAAAATTTTAAAGTTTATTTACTTATTTATATAAAACACAACAAGAGAAAGATGGAGACATAGACATCTCATTCCCTAAATGGCCCCAACAGCCAGATCTTGTCCAGGCCAAAGCCAGGAGCTAGGAACTACATCCTGATTTCCCACATGGGTGGCAGGAGACCAAGCACCTGAGCTCTTTCCACTGCCCTAGAAGGCATATTTGCAGCAACTGGATTGGAAATGGAGCAGCAGTGACTCTGGTATGTGACGTCTGTCTCACAGGACATGGCTTTACTTGCTGTCCCAAAATGCAGCCCCAGGACCTGTGTTTTTTAGAAGAAGACATTTCTGATTTGATCTACACATTTTTTCCAATTTCAGTGCACCCAAAGCTTTTGTTTAGTCATAGATGGATAGATAGATAGATAGATAGATATGGAGTATCATTGCTTTTTTTTTAACACTGCTAATTAGAACATTTTCCTATATTTTTTATTTGGTTGTCTAAAATGACTCATAAGGCCTAGATTTTTACTCCTCTGACTAAACCATAAAAGTTACTGGCCATCAATGAAAACGTTGGAAACAATTCTATGCTGGGGCATTATATCAAACTGTTGCTTATATTGATTGCATCAAAATTTGAAAGTCAGGCACATTTTATGACAGATACATTCAGATAAAAGAAAAAAAGTGAATGATTTTTAAAAGATTTATTTATTTACTTGAGAGTTAGAGTTATAGAAACAGAGAGGGAGAGACAGAGAGAAAGATCTTCCACCACTGGTTCTCTCCCGAAATGGCCACAACCAACAGAGATGAGCCAATCTGTGCCAATCTGAAACCAGGAGCCAGGAACTTCTTCAAGGTCTCCCATGAGGGTGCAGGGACCCAAGCATTTGTTGCCATCTTCCACTGCTTTCCCAGACCATAGCCGAGAATTGGATCTGAAGAAGAGCAGCCCAGGATCCAAACCGGTGCCATATGGGATGCCAGCTCCTCAGGCTGGGGCTTGGATTATTATGCCACAGTGCCAGCTCCCAAAAATGAATGATGTTTTAAAATGTGTTGATATTATACCACATGAATTAAGAATCTATTTTTCTCAAGTACAAAACCAATTAAAGGCTAAAAAAAACAATGGATTGAGATTTGTAAAATATTTAATATAGAGCTTTTTTTTCTGAAAGCAGTGTGATAAATTCAAAAATTACTAATACATATTATCTGGGTTCCATATAGTTGTGGAGAAGATTTATTTTCATGAATGTATTTCTGAATCAAATTTTCAATCTCACAATTCTGATGCAGCATCAACCATAGCCCAATTATGACTAAAATTTGGAGTTCCTATTTTCTGGCAACAGAGAAAAGCCACATCCCAGATTTTTTTCTCTTTTTTGTAATACAGTCTTATTTTATTTTATGAACATAAATTTCCAAAGTACAGCTTATGGATTACAATAGCTCCCCCCCCCCATAACTTCCCTCCCACCCACAACCCTCCCCTCCCACTCCCTCTTCCCTTCCATTTACATCAAGATTAATTTTCAATTATCTTTATATACAGAAGATCAATTTAGCATATATTAAGTAAAGATTTCAACAGTTTGCACCCACACAGAAACACAAAGTGTAAAATACTATTTGAGTACTAGTTATAGCATTAATTATACAACTAAGAGTAATTGTATATTAATTACAGAGTTCAACCAATAGTTTTAAGGAGAACATAAAAAATACTAAAAGCGTAAAGTATTAAGTTCTTTTTTGTTCTTTTTCTTTTTTTGTTTGTTATATAGTTTTTTTTATTTAATAAATGTGAAATTACAAAGAGCAACTTTTGTACTGTTGTGCCCCTCCCAACCTCCCTCCCTCCCGTGGCCCTCCCCCTCCCACTCCCTCTCCCATCCCGCCCTTCATTGAGTTTCATTTTCAATTACCTTCATATACTGAAGACCAACTTAGTATATACTAAGCAAGGATTTCAACAGGCTGTACTCACACAGCCGCACAAGGTATAGGGTATTGTTCGACTAGTAGTGTTGTTTTTAAGTTTCATAGTAAAACACATTAAGGACAGAGATCCTATGTGGGGAGTATGTACCCAGTGACTCCCGTTGTTGATTTAACAATTGGCACTCTTATTTATGACATCAGCAATCACCCGAGACTCTTGCTATGAGCTGTCTAGGCTATGGAAGCCCCTTGAATTCACCGACTCTGAACTTGTTTAGTCAAGGCCGTATCACAATGGAGGTTCATTCCTCCCTTCAGAGAAAGGCGCCTCTCTCCTTGATGGCCTGTTCCTTCTGCTGGGGTCTTGTTCACCAGGATCTTTCATTTAGATTGTTTTTTGCCACCGTGTCATGGCTTTCCATGCCTGTGAGACTCTCATGGACCTTTCAGTCAGATCCGAATGTCCCAAGGGTTGATTCTGAGGCAGGAGTGCTGCCATTCTATGAGTCTGCTGTGTGTCCTGTTTCCCCCACAGGACCATTCTCTCCCTTTTAATTCTATCCTTCATTATTTGCTTATACTGGTCTTATTTGTGAAATCTCATCGACACATACCCTATCTTTTTGATCAGTTGTGTATTTATACTTATCACTTTACCAAGTGCACTGGCATTGGTACCTGCCTCCTTGGTAAGATTGAGTTGAAATCCCCTGGTACATTTCTAGCTCCACCATTGGAGGTAAGTCCGAGTGAGCATGTACAACCCATATATCTCCTCCCTCCCTTATTCCCACTCCTATGTTTAATAGAGATCACTTTTCTGTTAATTTTAAATGCCTAAGAATGATTGTGCATTGATTAGAGTTCAACCAGTGGTCTTATGTAGAACAAACAGAGCAACAACAACAACAACAACAACAAAAATACTAAATGGAATAAAATAGTAAGTTGTTCCTCAACAGTCTAGACAAGGGCTGATCATGTCATTGTCTCTCATAGTGTCCATTTCACTTCAATGGGTATCATTTTAGATGCTTGTTTAGTTGCCATTAATCAGGGAGCACATATGATATTTGTCCCTTTTGGACTGGCTTATTTCACTCAGCATGATGTTTTCCAGCTTCCTCCATTTTGTTGTAAATGCCCGGATTTCATTGTTTTTTACTGCTGTATTGTGTTCCATAGAGTACATTTAGGTTGATTCCATGTCTTAGCTATTGTGAATTGAGCTGCAACAAATATTGAGGTGCAAATGTCTTTTTTTCTCCCCTTTAATTCCATTCAGGTAAATTCCAAGGAGTGGGATGGCTGGGTCCTGTGGTAGTGCTATATTCTGGTTTCTGAGGACTCTCCAAACTGTCTTCCATAGTGGCTTTACCAGTTTGCATTCCCACCAACAGTGGATTAGTGTCCCTTTTTCCCCACATCCTCGCCAGCATCTGTTGTTGGTTAATTTCTGTATGTAAGCCAATCTAACTGGAGTGACGTGAAACCTCATTGTGGTTTTGAGCTAGGGATCCTGAGCATTTTCTCATGTGTCTGTTGGCCATTTGGATTTCCTCTTTTGAAAAATGTCTGTTAAGGTCCTAGGCCCATTTTTTTATTGGGTTTTTGTTTTGATTTTGTGGTGTTTTTTGATATTTGTAGATTCTAGTTGTTAATCCTTTATCTGTTGTGTAGTTTGCGAATAATGTCTCCCATTCTGTTGGTTGCTTCTTCACTTTCCTGTTTCCTTTGCTGTAAAGAAACTCTTCAATTTGAGGTAATCCCATTTGTTTATTTTATCTTTTATTACCCGTGCCTCTGGGGTCTTCTCCAGGAATTCTTCACCTGTTCCAATATCTTGAAGGGTTTCCCCTATGTTCTCAATTAGTTTCATGGTGTCATGGCGCATCTCTAGTTCTTTGATCCTTGTTGAGTGGATTTTTGTATAAGGTGTAAGGTAGGCATCTTGCTTCATACTTTGACATGTGGACATCCAGTTTTCCCAGCACCATTTGTTGAAGAGGCTGTCCTTGTTCCAGTGGTTGGTTTTAGGTTCTTTGTCAAATATGAGTTGGTTATAGATGTTTGGATTGATCTCTGGTGTTTCAATTCTGTTCCATTGGTCTATCCATCTGTTTTTGTACCAGTACCAGGCTGTTTTGATTATAACTGCCCTGTAGTATATCTTGAAGTCTGGAATTGTGATGCCTCCGGCCTTGTTTTTATTGTAAAGGATTGCTTTAGCTATTCTGGGTCTCCTGTTTCTCCATATGAATTTCATCATTGTTTTTTTTAGGTCTTTGAATAATAACTTTGGTATTTTGATTGGTATTGCATTGAACTTGTAAATTGCTTTTGGGAGAATGGATATTTTGATAATATTGATTCTTCCAATCCATGAGCATGGCAGGTTTTTCCATTTTTTTCTGTCGTCTTCTATTTCTTTCTTTAGCATTTTGTAATTTTCATCATAGAGGTCTTTGTCATCCTTGGTTAAATTTATTCCAAGATACTTTATTGTTTTTGTGGCTATCGTGAATGGGATTGATCTTAGAAGTTCTTCCTCGGCCCTGGCATTATCTGTGTATACAAAGGCTGTTGATTTCTGAGCGTTGATTTTGTATCCTGCTACTTTACCAAACTCTTCTATGAGTTCCAATAGTCTCTTATAGGAGTTTATCGGGTCCCCTAATATCATGTCATCTGCAAATAGGGATAGTTTAACTTCCTCCTTTCCCATTTGGTGATACAGTCTTAAGAATACTTCCATGCGGTACATATCTGGAATGCACTGATATTTGAGAATTAGTGTAAGAAAAAAATGTCACCCATTTATTTTCCTAAATATTCTACTATGTAACTTTCATTTTAAGGAGGAAAATAAGAGAAATCTCTACATGGACTATATCTGGCCATCTCTATCTAAATAAATATGCTGAAATTCACCTTAATTAATATGTCAATAACTTTACATTAAGTGTGTTGAAAAACAATGCTCCATGATTCCAAAAAAATTTAAAAAGCTATTTCCATTATAAGGAAGTAATTGACAAAAATTCAACTCATTGTCCAAAGTCCACTTGATATGAATAAAAGACAGAATTTTCACTGTGGCACTTAATAATTTAATGTCCACTGAAACCCTTGTAACAGATGCTGTAGAAAATAAGACTGCATACGCAGAATTTAAAATGAGACCCTTTTTTTAATTTCCCAAAGAGGCAAATTTAAGGGGAGAGAAAATAAGTGAACGAGCATAGTTAGCCTAATGGAGTACATATTCCAGTTGTTTAGCTACTAAGCAGAGTTCCTTCTACATAAATAATACTTCAGAACCTTTCTGTGGTAGATACTCCTAGCTTCTCACCAGGAACCTCTTCATGAGCACAGTGTTAAACCATATTTTCTGGTTTCCCTTGTAGTCTGTTTAAGTCACATACCCAGATCACAGTAATGCAATAGTTGTCAAAATGATGGGCCATTCCTCTAGGCCATGGTTTCTAAGAAGTATAAATGTCCAGTTACATGCTTTTCCTTAGGGCCTATGGACTACAGATGAGATATGACCTTAGAGGAAAGCAGAACAATAAATAGGAAGCATCTCTGGAGTTCTTTTCTGTTTGTATAAAGACATTAACTTAATTTTCCATTCTAGGATCAGGAAACATGCCATTCTAGATTATAAAATAAATATTCCCTGGAGTCTTTAAATTACTACCTGCTTCACCTTAATTTGCCTTTTTCATTACTATATGGGTCTTGCAAATCAAGATAAGTCATACACAGAGTTAATGCTAGACATTCATGCCAGATATTGTGTACGTTTGGTGAATTTAAGGTGAGCTTTTATTTTTATTTAGCATGAAATTTTGACATTCTCTTACTTATTAAAACTACTAGTTCAGAAATGGTACAGCCTGTGACGCCACAGGAGAGGGAAAAGAGGACCATGTATCATGTATATCTGTGTTTTATAAGGCATACACTTCTTCACTGGCTCAATTTCTTCTCATGAGACCACTGAAAAAGTCTGAAGTAAAATGGGATCATGCTAAGGAAGTGCTTAGCATTGCATAGAATTAGCAAGTTGTTAATTCTAGTTGTTGATAGGAGTAATAATATTGTCTTTCCCAAATATAAGATCTGAAACTTTGAAACTACTAGAAAAAACATATGTGAACCATAAAGGCCATTGGTATGGGTAAGGATTTTTTTTTTTTATCAGACCCAAAAAGCCAAGGAAACAAAAGCAAGAATAAACAAAAGATTTCACTAAACTGAAGAATTTCAGCACAGCAAATAAAACAATTCACAGAGTGAAGAGACCTCAACAAAATGGCAGACACTTATGGCAAGCTGACTTTTTACAAGAGGTTAATATCAAAAATATAGAAAGAATTCAAACAACTCAATAGGAAAAAAATAAATAATTCAATTAATAAAGTAAATCTAAGCACATGTTTCTCAAAGTAAGGCATACAAATGACCAAGCAGTATATTAAAAGTGCTTAGCATTTCTCATCATCAGAGAAATAAAAATCAAACTATAATGAGATTTCACTTCACTCCAATTATACTGGCTATTAGCAAAAAGAAGGAAGATAACAAGTATTGGAAAGTATTTGGAAAAAAGAAGACCCTTGTATACTGTTGGTAGGAATATAAAATAGTGCATCTATTATGGAAAGCAGTATGGAGATTCCTCATAAAACTGAAAATATAACTACCATATGATCCATCAAACCCACTCCTGGGCATATGAGCAAGAGAAATGAAATCAGTCTGTTGAAGAGATATCTGTACTTCTGTTTTTATGGCAGCACTAATTTCTTAATAGCCAAGAAATGGAAACAACCCAGTGTTCATCCACTATTAAATGGATAAAGAAAATATGTTAAATACATGCAACATCATACTATTCATCCATTATAAAAATGAAATCTTGTTATTTGAAACAACAGGGATAGTACTGGAGATTATTATGTTAAGTGAAATAAGCTAAACACAGAAAGACAACTATCACATGATTATTTATCTTTAAAAACATCTTATTCTGTCAAAACAAGTAACCATTACAGAGCCAAAAATGGTTAAATGAGCTCTGAGAAGCATGGATAGAGAGTATTGGCCAGCATGTTGATTTTCATTGTTGTTCAATTAAAATATCTGCTTTTTAAGGTATGAGAAGGTATTGATTCCATTGTTCTCAAAGGGAAAAGATTGGACATTTACACAGATCTAAATGATCATCTTTTAAAAATCTATTGACCACAACATCTGGGGCTAGGCCAGGCTGAAGCCAAGAGCCCAGAACTCAATCTAGGTCTCCTATGAGGATGGCAAAACCAAAGTATTTGAGCCAGTATCTGCTGCCTCCCAAGCTACACATTAGCAGTAAGCTAGAATCAGAAATGGAGCTGGGACTCAAACACAAGCACTTTGATACAAGATACATCTCAAGTGGATTCCTAACCACTATACCAAACACCTGCCCCTCAATGTGTATATTGCGGTAAAGAAAATCTTTGAGAGACAATCAGTATGTTCTAGGATTTTATGGTACATTCTCAATCCTCAGACGTCTCACATTTGCATAAGAGAAAATCACTCATTCTTTTTCAACAGCAACCTCATCTTATAATCGTCCATAGATAATGAAAAACTCTAGAACCTCAGTACATGAAAGTCGATATTATCTATATCTATGTAAAGTGACACCAATATTTTTTTAAAACTTACCAACTATAACTAGCCACATTGAAATAAACAGATAGATATAAACAGAGTTATTATCCTCTCAGTTAAAACTTATTAAAATGTATATGTTAAACAAAATGTTTTATTGCAATAGTTAGTGTTTTCTTTTACATTTTAAAGACCTGTTCCTGAGACCTATAGTCTCAAAATAAAAACTGTGTTCCTTTAACCTAATGAAAAGTATATAATCACTTCAAGGATTGAGGGTTTGAAAAAATGTGATATTAACATAAAGAAGGAGGACTACATAAAGATAGACCAAAGGTCTCCCAGGGGCTTTCTGCTTCGGAGCCCATAAATAGTTTTATGTGTGCTCTTGTTAATTAAACCAAGACTCTCAAGTTAAACGTGATCACATTCTCATTGTCACAGTTAGCCACTGCTAGGCTCAAGGGAAAACTTCCCCTAAAAATATTTACTTAAAAAAACCACCACACACACACACACACACACACACAAACCTAAATGAAAGATCTCTGTGAGTGAGATCCCAGTGGAAAGAACAGGTCTTCAAAGAAGGAGGTACCTTTCTCTGAAGGGAGGAGAGAACTTCCACTTTGACTATGACCTTGTCTAAACAAGATAAGAGTCGGAGAACTCAAGGGGCTTCCATAGCCTTGGAAACTCATGACTGGTGCATAGGGAGATTACTGATGCCATAAACAGGAGTGTCAATTTGTAAAGTCAACAACAGGAGTCACTGTGCACTTACTCCTCATGTAGGATCTCTGTCCTTAATGTGCTGTACATTGAGACTTAATGCTATAAAAAAAAAAAAACCACCACACATTCCATATTAAATTAGCCAATTAGCCAATTAATTGATGAGTGTGTTTTTCTTCAAATTGTGATATAGTGTAAGTTCACCAAAAAGGGAAATAGGCTTGCTGTCATGCGTTTGCTTGAGGTGACATTGCTCTCTCCATTGCAAGGAATTTATTGATAAATACAATATCAGAGAGTGTCCAACCTAAATATTAGGGATTGAGTCAACTAAAATGGATCTGTAATAGCTGAATAGATTGCAGCTATATGTGGTGTTAAAGTAATAACATTTTCTTCAGTAGGGCACTAGAAAGTCTCTTGCTCCCATTTTTTCTTCACATTGCATTAGCATCCTTCCTGTAGCTTGGCCTAATGTCAGACTGGTATAGCTCAAAAGATAAAAAGCAACTTTGTCTCACATTTATAAAGAATTCTGTGCTGACTTTTCTCTAAATTGGGCATGAAATAAATGTATTACTGCAAAAGCAGGGAAACAAAATCTATTATGAACTTGAAATGAATCTTGAAGAAGCAATCATTTTCTATGGTGTGGTATTTTCTCAGCTATTGTTTTGCTTTTTTCATTGTTAAAGCTTTACTGAAAAGCAATTATGCTATCCTTTCTCTTTTCTTTTATGACTTATGAATTCATCATTAACTTTTACCTCATCTCCATTGGGTTTTATTTTTAAAGGACCACAAACATTTTAAAGACTGTATTGATTTTGTGCCAGTATTATGTGTTTTTTCCCTATCTTTATACAGATTTCTCTCTAGTAACCCAATGTATTCTTAAAATCTTAAAATGCACAAATACTTTAAAATTAAAATTTAATTACTTTTTACTATAAAATAGTCAATTGTTTATAGCAATTGTAAAAAATAACAAGCACTGATAATCAAACTTCAAGGGCTTTTAACCCTATAGTTCCAAAATTCTCTTTTGGGTAGATGATACGATTAACTCAAGCTGTAGATTAGTACATTTAGTATTAAACATTTATGCATGTTTTACAAATTTAATATAACTAAAATTAGATCCTTAGAGATTTAGAAGATAGAAAGTGAGCAGAGGAAAATGTGAATGGTTTTATTGTCCAATGAATAAAGATAGCCAGGAATATATATGTTCCTTAGGAAGTTGCATCCAGGAGGATCATAACCACAGGGGGTCATGAGACATCCGGCAAGAAAGGTTTAGGAGAAGCATATGATTGTCATGGTGGTTTGATAACATTCAAAGAAATAAGGGTTTCTTCTGCATTGGGTGGGGTCAGAAAGGTGGATAATGCTATGATGGAGTATTTTGACATTTTTTACTTCATAGATAGGTTAAAACAAACTGGAGTTAATGCATTGGGTAAATAAACTTCATTCACTCAGGATATCCAGGTTAACAGAATATTGGGTCATTTGTGTAGTTTGCACAGGACTCTCAGCTTTGTCTGAGCTCAGACATGATTACAAAGTAATCTTGTTTTTATTATGTTTCAACGCATTCACAGAGTGACATTGACTAATGGTGACTTAAGAAGGAGGCACCAAGTCGCATTTGTTAGTGCCAGGAAAGGTACCTGCTGACAGCTGTCAAGGCTGACTTTTTCTTTCTCAGAGGCCTGCAGTGGCTAAAATATTGACAGACTTTCTGTCATAACTAGAGAAATTCCCAGGCCCTAGAGCTGAGAGGGTTCTGTGGATTTTAGAGCCTGTTGCATGGGATGGTAGCGACACATACCATCTGTAGAGGCAGGAAACTTAAGTACTAATCAGAGTGAAGCGTATGCAGAGATGACAAGTCACCAATGCCTTTGAGCTGCCCTTCACTCCATTAATATACACCCATACACCACTTTTTAGCCCTGAAATATTGACAAGGTTTCTCTGTGAATTACTTTATAGGATCTCTTACTTCAGGAGTTTGGAGAGTTGGAATTAGAGATTAACTACTTTCTTTTTTTCTTTTTTTTTATAAGATTTATTTATTTACTTGACAGGATTACAGAGAGGCAGAAGCAGAGAGAGAGAAGTTTTGCATCCACTGGTTCACACTCCAAATCTCTGGAGTGGCCAGATCTAAGACTATCTGAAAGCAGGAGCTTCTTCCAGGAATCCCACGTGGGTGCAGGGGCCAAAGGACTTGGACCATCTTCTACTGCTTTCCCAAGCTACAGCAGAGAGCTGGATTAGAAGTGGAGCAGCTGGGACTCCAAGCGGCACCCATAGGAGATGCAGGCACTACCTTACTTGCTATGCCTCAGCACCAGCCCCAATTAACTAATTTCTTAAAAATAAATTACTTCATTGATAAAGTAAGAAACATGATTCCTTCTTCTAAGTTTCAGGTTGTGGGTTGAAAGTCTAAACAAATATATTCACATGGCTTATATTAGATTATTGTCTTTAAATAAATTAGCTCATGTAATTTTGGAAAATATAATACTATGTCACTTGTATATTCATTTATAAGTTTATATAATAGATCTACACCATATCAGGAGGTTATTTTGAGACGGTCACTACAGGTCTTTGGTTTTTAATTATCACATCTCTAAAATAAGATGAGCAGACTAACATGCCCTGCAACTCTGTGTTCTTTCACTTAAGTATACATAAATCAAAACATATCTCATTTCAAACGTGCATGCATGCTTCAAAAAGCCCCTAGCAGCAAAAATTAGTTTCTAAAAATGTTGTTATATTTTGAGTATTAATAGGGGAAGTGATGCAATTTTCCACCCAGAAGGATTTCTTAAATATTGTTGGCTGAAATTCTATAAATAAATAAATGTCCTTTTTTCTCAATTGCAGGTTTGCAATTGTTTTCACGTTAGACTTAAATTTATCACTGATATTACCACTATTGAAAGAGGGATCTGCAGAACAGTTAAGAAAGTGTGTCACAATCATCAGTAGTAAATCTGAGTTACGTGTTCACTGCTATGACCTGTGTCTTCCACTCACAGTGCCTGTATGAACTTACAGGGACTTTGGATAATCAGATTTCATTTTATCTTCTGAATCTACATAGTCTTTCAAAACAAAAAACAACTGAGTATGTGATTTAATGTATTTGTATTGACCACATTTTTGTAAGAAAGGGTCAGTGTATGTAAAGTGTGAGAGAAATAAAGTCAAAGGTATCAAATATCTAGGGACCACTAAGAATACTTCTGCACTTGAAAAATTTCAACAAAGATGACCACACACCATGAAAGACCAATAACCAATAGATGTAATTAGTAGCATAGTAGATGCAATTTGGATATTCAATTACATCACAAATAATAATTATTTAAAATTTTAACTATATATTGCAAATAATCTTTCAATCATCCTTTCATTATATCAATGCCAATTCATATTTATTTCCTAAATTGATTTTATTTTGGTTTATCTCATTTTTTTCATTATGATGTTGTGGTTTGATGATAGTCACTTAACATGAATCCCCAAAAACTAGGTCCAATCTCGTATCATCATTTATTCTGTGCATGAATTTATGTAAATTACTTAGCTTCTTCAAGCATTAAATGCTTCAACTGTCATGTGGCGATAGTAATACCTTCTCTGTACATTACCTGCAATTCACAGTTATGAATCAAATAAGGCAAATTATGTGGAAAATTGTGAGATGTATTTTATGAATAAACTAGAATTCTTAGCTCAGGAAACTGTAGAGAAGAAACATGAAATATTGACACAATCTATATTAACTACATTTGTGACCAATGACTGCAAGTTCTGTAAGGGATATGGCAGAGGAAAACTCATTTGCAAGCAATCATAACTTATTACTGATCTCCATCTATCCCCTACCAATGTCTAGACACAAGAAGCCAAGTGAGTCACTTTTCATCAATTTCCTCATTTGTAGAAAGATAAATTAATACGAACATCATAGAATTTCAACTTTGAATTTAAAAATGCACACAAAGTGGTTAAAATTATCTGGCTACTTCCGCTCTCTACAGAAATTCGTTTTTCAGATTTATCTTTCTAGTTTGGCTTAACTTCTTTTTCCCTGACCACTTTTATTCATTGACAGATCTTTTTTGAATTCACAAATTATTTCTAAGACAATGTAAACATGCAAATAAATACTACATTTTAGATTTAAAAGAGGAAGGAGAGCAGTGGTATTATCTACACATGACATCTGCTGCACTGTTTTTAATCCAATAATGTCAGCAACACTTTACATGATACTATTTGCATACCTCTGCTCATATCATAAAATGTGACTTCCTTTGCTAGCCCTTCATTTACTAATCTTTACCAATTAATTGCTCCACGTCTTTAGATTACATATATCATACATGGTAGATAGTATTATATGTTACCAACATTTCCAGATCTTCTCCTTCTGGAAATACAATGTATTGACGTATCCTATCGTCTTGAGTTTATCCCTTAAGTTTTCTGGTTAATGGAATACATGCTTTTACAGGTGAATACATCTCATGTCTGGTGGCTCTCTCTCCTTCCCAGGCATTCATTCTTTTCTTACTGGGGAAACATCATACTAAGGGTGCCATCAGCTGAAGCTGATTGGCACACTGAGCCTACACACAGACAGAAACTGACCTGCAGCGCTATTGCACGCACAGTGGACATAGCGTGAGCAAGTGCTGAGCTGCTGCGCTGAAATTTGGAGATGATTTCTTATCACAGCACAAACCAGCCAATTGTGCATTCATATTCTGCAAGTCTAACTTTTTTTAGGTTAAGATTAAATCTACCATTAACCTACAAAATATTGAAAATTATATTATCTGTGTACAAATTGTTTATAAAAGAAATTGGGGGTATTATTTACATTATATCCCAATTAAATGCTTGAGAATAAGTTTATTATGTAAAATAATTTGAAAGCTTTAGTGGAACATAAGAACTTCTTATCATTAATTGACCTTTGAACATACACATTTAAAATATTTATAGAAAGAAGTTTGATGTGACTTTCATAATACAAATTATTAATAGTTTTTAGAAGCAATAAAAATTAATTCAACTAAAATATAGCATAGCAATTTACCATTTTTGCTAACCTTTGTGCAAAGTGTTGAAAAACAGAACAAGTGAATTTAGTTAGTACTATCTCTGCCATATAGCTCCCTTAATCTTTGCAGATAAATATTTGAAACATTTATCTGAATCTATAATTTGATATAAAATCAATGACAGAAGAATCTTATTTACATTATTTCCTCTACTATTGAAATTAATATGCAAGGGGGCCAGCGCTGTGGCACAACAGGTTAAAGCCCCAGCCTGCAGCGCCCGCATCCCATATAGGTGCCGGTTCCAGTCCTGGCTGCTCCTTTTCCAACCCAGCTCTCTGCTATGGCATGGGAAAAGAGTAGAATATGGCCTAAGTCCTTGGGCCCCTGTACCCACGAGGGAGGTACAGAGGAAGCTTCTGGCTCCTGGCTTCGAATCAGCTCAGTTCTGGCCATTGCAGTCATTGAGGAGTGAACCAGTGGAATGGAAGACCTCTCTCTCGCATGCTCTACCTCTCTCTGTAACTCTCTTTCAAATAAATAAGTCTTTAAAAATAAATTAATATGCAGGGTAATCTGGGTCAAAAGACTGTATGGAAACAGCTGTAATGCCATTCTATTGGGCAAATACTGTAGTGTTTTGAAGCTCTACTAGGGGACAGTGGTGTGCCATAACGGATTAAGCAGCCACCTGCAGCACTGGAATTCCATACGGGTGCCGGTTCAAATCCTGTCTTCTCCTCTTACGGTCTATGTTCCTGCTAATGTACCTGGGAAAGTAGCAGAAGGTGGCCCAAGTGCTTGGGCCCATGTACCCATGTGGGAGACCTGGATGAAACTCCTGGCTCCTGGTTTTGGTCTGGCCCAGCTCTGGCCATTGTGGTCATTTGGGGAGTAAACCAGCAGATGGAAGATCTCTCTCTCTCTCTCTCTAACTCTGTCTTTCAAATAAAATAAATAAATCTTTTTAAAAAAGAAGCTCTACCGTTATTCTGCCATACTGATCATGATATAAGAACAGTTGTTTTCTTCCTCTAGTTTACTAGTATCAGTTCAGCAGATTTCAAAATCCATTGATATTCTTGCTTTTATTCTTATGTTTTTGGCAATCTTTTAATTTTATGGAGAATGATAATGTTTCAAATGGAAAAATTACATGCAGTTGAAGAATATATTCAATAAAACATTTGCTGACTGTCATTCAGGAAGTTTCATCAGATGAAATTCTTTATTGAATTTTCCACTCTGGCTTAGCTCTCGACTTAGTTGCCTTGAAAATTTGATCGATCCAGAATGCATAAAGTGAATCTCTATGTGAATAAGTTACTCAGTTCAATATACACATGAGACAACTTGGTATTAATTTTTTTCTAATTTTAAATAGGTAATAATAAAGGTGTTTACTATAATTTTTATTAGTGTGTTCTGAAGAAGTGTTAAAATTTACATTACTAAATACAAAGTGTATGTGGACTAAATTATTTGAATTTGCAAGATTAGATTTTCTTTTCCCTTTATTCATATTTTGTTGAACCCAAAATAAAATCATAAATTGTCTTGCTGAATGCTAAGTAACATCAAAAGCTCAGAGTTTTCCACAGAATACAATTTTTTTCTCTCTCTGATGATGATGTCTCGGTATTGGCATCTAGACTTCTTTACCTGGTTGAAGTGTAACGTTGTCCTCATTTCTTCACATTTTTCTGGCTTAGAATTGCTGTTTCCAGTCCAGATATCATAGCCACATTCCAAACAATGAGCAGAAGGAACAAAAAAGAGATGGGCATGCTTTTTCCCTTTAATTAGACTCTGAAAGATACTCACATACTTTCAGTTTGCATTCTGTTTGCTAAAAATCTCATTCACATGACATTTCTGCCTTTCAGGGCACTAGAAAATAAAAAGCTAGCTTCTGAGAGGCCATTGAATTTAGCTACAATTCAAAGACAGAGTGACTTTTAGGGGATAATTAGCATGGTCTAAAACAATTAAAGGTACAATCACATAGTATAATATCTACATTGAGAATGGCCTGGTGGCTAGATTGAACTATGTAGAAGTCTTGGTCAAGATTGTTTGTGTCCTGGAGACTACTCATGTTGGCAATGATGGCAACACACACCCCTATTCAAAACATCTGTGTGGATCACGTATTCTTTTTTTAAACAAATGATTTATTTATATTATTATAAAAGGCAGAGGTGGAGAGGGAGAGGGAGATCTTCTGTGTACTATTTCATTCCCCAAACGGCATAAAAGACATAGCTAAGCAAAGCCAAAATCAGGAGCCAAGAACTCTGTCTGAGTCTCCCACATAGGTGACAGGCGGACCAAGTACTTACACCCTCTTCCACTACTTTCCCAGTTGCATTAGTAGGAATCTGGATTCAAAATGGATCACCTGGGACTTGAACTCACTTCCAAATGGGATGCCAGCATCTCAGGCATAGGCTTAACACACTGCACCACCACACTGCACCCTGGATCAATATTCTTATCACACATCAGATTTTTTTTAATGTTATTGCTTGCTTTTTTTCTCAAATGTATCCCGTGGACCACCAATATCAGAAGCATAAGAAGTGCATTTAATAATGAAAATTTGGGAACCTCATTTCTTGTATTCTGAACCAAGTTAGCTTTAAATCCAGACTATTTTTCATACCTAATTTTTTCCGTCTGTAATAAATCACAAAACTTGTATATGAATATAGATAAATTTTTCACTGTAGTTTCAGTGAAATATGATAAACTAATATAAGAAGACAAGCAGCTAAATGACAAGTAAATTGCGCTTCCTGTTTATTTGCAATTCTCTGTCATACATCAATTTTTATACCAAAAGTAGGATAAATATATTACCCACAAAACTCTCTTAATGAGAAACTATAGAAAAATTGATAAAGTAATGTTCTAATTTCATTGGCATGTGAACTCAATTGCTGAAGTTATTAGCATGTAGCATGTTTTGATTAAATCTTGCTATGATCTGAATGTTGTGTCCCCAAATATTGATAGCAGTCTTATTATCCAAAGTGACAAGATTTGAAGATGGTGCCTTCAGGAGCTCACTAGATCATGAAGATGGAGAACTTATGAATGGAACTATTGCCCTCAAACGGGACCCCTAAGAGCCCACTTGTCTTTTCCTCCATGTGAAGACACACCAAAAAGGCTCTGTCTATAAACCAAAAAGTGGGTACTCACCAGACAATTATATTGAACTCCAAGCCTCCATAACTAAGAAAATAAAATTCCTGTTGTTTATAATCCACCTAGTTCAGGATTTTTTTTAAAAAAATTATTTAACTTATATAAGTTCCATGTATTTGATATATACAGATTTAGGAATATAGTGATATTCCTCCCCATACCCTCCTCTTACCCAAGCTCCAACCCTTCCCTCACCCCCACATTCCCACTCTTAATTTTTACAAAGGTCTATTTTCAGTTTACTTAATGTTCATTAAGATTAACACTACACTAAGTAAAAGAGTTCAACAAACAGTATGGTGAAAGAAAAAAAAAAAAAACACTGTTCCTCAACAGAAAAGACAAGAGTGTTGCTCCCCCTCTTCATGGAGGAACGACACTAAACCTTGCCTAGGCTTCATATCCGAGTCACGGCACCATTATGTCGCTCCCCCTCTTCGTGGAGGAACAACACAGGACCCTGCGCTGTTCTTTTTGTCTGCTCTGCCCTCCCCGGGTTTGCTGCTGGTTCTTCCTGGGTTGGCTACTGTCCCTTCCACCTCCGTGGAAGGGCGGTTCCCCCTGCCACATTCCCCACTTCCGCGGGGGAGCGGCACACCGCCGGCCGGCTCTCTCGGGGGCTGCACAGGTGTTCCTTCAGATGTTCCCCTTAGATGTTCCTGGTGCATGTTGTCTCTCTCCTCCTTTATAGTCCTCTTCCACCAATCCCAACTCTGCTACCCACACGCCGAGTGCGCTGCTCTCCTCCAATCAGGAGTAGGTCCTACAGTTTATTGGTTGAACTGGAGGCAGCTGCGTAGAAGCTGTTTCTCCCTTCTCAGCGCCATATTGTGGGAGAGCAGATGCATAGAATAAGTCTTAATTCCAGTAACTTAGTCTAGTCCGAGTTGCTCCCCACAAAGAGCTGTAAACAATCATCAAATCTCAAAATATTCATTCACTCCTAAGCATTTTAGGTAATCTATTAGCTACTTTGGATCAGGGAAAACATGGCTTATTTCACTAAATATAATGGTTTCCAGTTACATCCATTTTGTTGTAAAAGAGAGGATTTCATTTTTTTCGTACACAGAGTAGTTCTCCATAGCATATATACACCATAATTTCTTTCTCCATTCAATAATGAATTGACATTTAGGTTGATTCTGTATCTTAGCTATTGTGAATTGTGCTGCAATGAATTTGGGGGTACAGATAACTCTTCCAGATGATGATGATTTCTTTTCATTTGGGTATACCAGGAGTGGGATGAATAGATCAGATGATAGGTCTATATTCAGATTTCTGAGCTTGCTCCATACTGTCTTCCACAATGGCTGTACCAGTTTACATTCCCACCAACGGTGGGTTAGGGTAGTTTGCTGATTTCTGTATGAGAGACATTCTAACTAGTTTGAGGTGAAACCTCATTGTGGTTTTGATTTGCATTTCCCTGATGCTTAGTGATCCTGAGTATTTTCTCAAGTTTATGTTGGCCATTTGAATTTCTTTTCTTGAAAAAAAAAAAAAAATACTTGGTCAACTCCTTTGCCCAATTCTTAACTGGATTGTTTGTTTTGTTGTTGTGGAGTTTCTTGAGCTCTTAATAGATTCTGAATGTTAACCCTTTATCAATTGTGTAGTCTCCAAATATTTTCTGCCATTCTGTCAGTTGCCTCTTCACTTTGCTGAGTGTTTCTTTTGAAGTGCAGGAGCTTCTCAGCTTGATGTAATCCCATTTGTCAATTTTGGCTTTGATTGCCTGAGCTTCTGAGGTCTTTTCCAAGAAGTGTTTGCCTTTGTTAATGTCTTGCAGAGTGTCCCTAACGTTCTCTAGCAATTTGGTGGTATCAGGTCATATGTTTAGGTCTTTGATTCATTTTGACTTGATTTTTGTGTAAGGTGTAAAATATGTGTCTAGTGTTATATTTCTTGACATGGAGATACAGCTTCCCTAGCACCATTTGTTGAAGAGACTGTCATTGCTCCAGGGATTGATTTTAGCTTTGTCAAAGATAAGTTGCTTGTAGATGTATGGATTAATTTCTGGAATTTCTATTCTGTCCCATTGGTCTACGTGTTTGTTTCTGTACCAATACCAGGCTGTTTTGATTATAAATGCCCTACAGAATCTTGAAATTAGGTATTGTGATTCCTCTGGCTTTGCTTTTGTTGTATAAGATTGCATTAGGTATTCAGGGTGCCTTGTGTTTCTATATGAATTTTAGTATTATTTTTCCTAGATTTGCGAAGAATGTGACAGGTATTTTGATTGGGATTACATTGAATCTGTATATTCCTTTGGTAATATGACATTTTGATGATGTTAATTCTTCAAATTCATGAACATGGAAGATTTTTTCCATTTTTTAATGTGTTCTATTTCTTTCTTTAGTGTTTTGTAATAAAGTCTATATAGTGCCTACTGATACTGGATCTCTAGAAAATGATGACTAATACAATGCAAAGCTGACTGATGAGTCAGAGTAATCAGCAGATATTTTCCACAGACAAACATAAATACATACTTGGCTGGCGCCACAGCTCAATAGGCTAATCCTCTGCTGCAGCACCGGCACACCGGGTTCTAGTCCGGTCAGGGTGCCAGATTCTGTCCCAGTTACCCCTCTTCCAGGCCAGCTCTCTGCTGTGGCCTGGGAGTGCAGTGGAGGATGGCCCAAGTGCTTGGGCCCTGAACCCACATGGGAGACCAGGAGAAGAACCTGGCTCCTGCCTTCAGATCAGCGCAGTGCGCTGGTCGCAGTGCACCGGCCGCGGTGGCCATTGGAGGGTGAACCAACGGCAAAGGAAGACCTTTCTCTCTGTCTCTCTATCTCACTTTCCACTCTGCCTGTCAAAAAAAAAAAAAAAAACATAAATACATACATGGAGAATTATTAATGGCTGAGTTAGGAAACCTAATTTTAGAACCGCTTCTCTGATGGCATTTGTATGCAGTGGAATGCGTCTCAGCTGAATATCTAAGATGTATTAACTTTCCTATACCACTTGTTACACTGAAAAATACAAATTTTAAAAAGAGGGACAAAGAGGGGAGAACTTCACTAGGGACACATTAGAAAATAGTAGACCAATAAAACAGTAGCAGTCATGCATATCAAATTGTTAAGAAATATATAAATGCCACATTGCATATAATATTTAATCTTGAAAATTATCATTTATACTTTTGGAAGTGGGCACTGGAAGATCTATAGGCTGGTGCTTGTGAATTGTTATTGAGTATTGGAAGAGTGATTATCTTTAATTTGAGGGAACTTTAATACCAGATGTGGATGGCTGTGACTTACAAGCTAGTAAACTGAGATAATGTGGTATATGTGAGGTTGAATGTGTGTGTGCATGTGTGCAAGCGCACATGTTTTCTTTTTTACTACTTGTGTTAGTTTGGTTGAGTGTAGTTTTACAAGAATTGCACATAAATAATTGCACAGTTGTGGGTTTTTTTTTTTTTTTTTTTTTGACAGGCAGAGCGGACAGTAAGAGAGCGAGAGACAGAGAGAAAGATCTTCTTTTGCCGTTGGTTCACCCTCCAATGGCCGCCACGGCTGGCGCGCTGTGGCCAGCGCACCGCGCTGATCCGATGGCAGGAGCCAGGTACTTATCCTGGTCTCCCATGGGGTGCAGGGCCCAAGCACTTGGGCCATCCTCCACTGCACTCCCTGGCCACAGCAGAGAGCTGGCCTGGAAGAGGGGCAACCGGGACAGAATCCAGTGCCCCGACCGGCACTAGAACCTGGTGTGCCGGCACCGCAAGGCAGAGGATTAGCCTAGTGAGCCGTGGCGCCGGCCAGGAGTCTGGTGAATTCTGAGGTCATGGGACCACCATGTTTGGAATCCTTATAGCTCCACTTTATCCATCTCTTCATTCAAATGGTCCTGATTAATTTCCTTTATATTTAAAATGTACAGCACACTTGAGTTCTATATCTCATTCTAGCAAATTATGAACCCTGAAATAACAGTTGGAGTCACTGAATTCATAGCCAGTTAGTCAGAAGGGCAGATGGCCAGGGAATCCTGGAGCTTGTACCTGCTGTCTGTAGTGATGAGAGTCTGGTGAAGGGCCAAACCCTGGACCTGAGAAGTCTGTTTTAACTTCGATAGATAGAGTAAGGGCTGTATTCCAGCATGGAAGATAATGAGAAGCAGAAAGAAAGTCAAGTGTTGTTTAGAAAGTAGGGATGAAATGGTGACACAATGGACAAAAACATGAAGCTTGAATGTTTTTACAAAGTACAAAGGGACATGTGAATGATCTTAAGCAGATGGTTATTGTAAGCATAATTATGGTTAGAAAATTAATTAATTCTATAATGAGAATGGCAGACCAGGTTGGAGACTACAATGATCATTCAAGTGAAAATAATTTGGTCATATACCTGAAAAATCACAGTGAAAGCAGAGTTACTGTGATTTTATGGGTTGAGTGTATTTGTGTATATGTGTGTGTGTTTGTATGTATGGTGGGTGGTTGTGCATGTTTGTATGTGTGTCAGATCCTAGTTGGCTTGAAACTGGATTGGATATGGAGAAGAAGGACTGAGAGGAATTTAGGGGTTATTCTTATCATTGATTTAAAAGTAATAATTATTCAAATGAACACATATGAGGTAACTCTCCTGTGAAAATAGCTGGAGAGATTTTATGTATACTGAGATGGCATATTTTGGAGGCGAAGACAAATCCCTTCATAATGTCTGCATAATAATCCCTGAAATCTATGGATATGTTACCTTGCACAGAAAGGGGAAATTGAGATTGCTGGTGAATTAAGGCAGCTAATCAATTGTTATTCAAAATGAGAAATTTGAAAAGCTGGCACTGTGGCATAGAGGGTAACTCTAATGCCTGTGACATTGGCATCCCCTGTGTGCATCAGTTAGTGTCCCAGCAGCTCCACTTTGAACCTAGCTCCCTGATAATGGCCTAGGAAAGCAGCAGAAGATGATCTAAGTACATGAGTCCCTGCCACCTACATGGAAGAGCCAGATGAAACTCGTGGCTTCTGGCTTCAGCCTGGCCCAGCCCTGGCCATTGGGGCCATCCGGGGAGTGAACCAGTGGATCGAAGGTTCTCTCTCTCTCTCTCTCTCTCCCTCCTTCTCTTATTTCTTCCTCTGACTTTTAAGTAAATACATAAATCATAAATATTTTTAAAATGGGAAATTATCCTCTATCATTTGATTGAGTTCAATGTAATCAAAAAGTGGGGAAAAAAAGGGGGAGCAGAAGAGAGAACAAAAAATGCAGAGCACTATGGCTTCATCACAGTGATATGAGCTTTGACAAAGGAGGATCGGGCATCTGCAAGTTATAAAACAGCACACTTTGGGATGCAGTAGATGATGCTTCAAGTACTTGTGTCCCTGACACGTATGTAGAAGACTCTGCCTGATTTCGGGCCTCCTGGCTTTGATCTGGCCAGCCACAGCTCTTGTAGACATATGGGGAATGAAACAGCAGTTGGGAAATTCTCTCTCTCCTCTCTGTCTCTGTCTCTGTCTGTCTCTCTCTCTCTCTTTCTTTTCCTCTCTCCACCTTTTAAATAAAAATATAAATAAAAATTTAGCGGCTAGAAAAATCAAGGAAATACATTCTCAAGTAGAGCTTCCAAAAAGATTTCCATTCTGCCAAAGTATTGATTTTATCCAGCATGTCTAATCTGCAGAAGTGGAAGTCTAATATACAGAACTGTAATAAAATAAGTTTGTGTGATTTCAAGTCACTAAATTTATAGTGATTTATGATGGCAGCAATAAGAAATAGACACACGTATCGTTCATCTAGTTAGGGGTGTTGAACTCATGTTGAACTATAAACATCATTGTGGCCGGCGCCGCGGCTCACTAGGCTAATCCTCCACCTTGCAGCGCCGGCACACCGGGTTCTAGTCCCGGTCGGGGCGCCGGATTCTGTCCCGGTTGCCCCTCTTCCAGGCCAGCTCTCTGCTGTAGCCTGGGAAGGCAGTGGAGGATGGCCCAAGTACTTGGGCCCTGCACCCCATGGGAGACCAGGATAAGTACCTGGCTCCTGCCATTGGATCAGCGTGGTGCGCTGGCCACAGAGCGCCAGCCGTGGCGGCCATTGGAGGGTGAACCAACGGCAAAAGGAAGACCTTTCTCTCTGTCTCTCGCTCTCTCACTATCCACTCTGCCTGTCAAAAAAAAAAAAAAAAAAAAAAAAGAAAAGAAAAGAAAGAAATATAAACATCATTGTGAAGTGTCTTGAGGGTAGTATTTAGAGACAGACTTTTGGCAGGTGATCAGGATTAGATAAGGTCCTCTGCATGGAACCCTCATGATCAAATACTGGAGGCTTTTTAAGAAGAGGTAAAGAGAGCAGCACACAAGCATCTGCTCCCTATCTTGTCTCTCCACTGATACTCTGCACCATCTCTGGGCTCATCGGCAAGATCAGTATCAGGTGTGGTTTCTCAACCTTGGGCCATGTCTGTGAGCCAACACAAACCTCTTTTCTTCAAAAATTATTCTGCCTCAGGTATTTGATTATATTAACTGAAAATGAAGTCAGACAAGATTCTTCAGATCCAAAAACCTTTGATCCAGAGGAATGGATATAAGGTTGAGATGTAGATGTGAGGGTCAACAGCATACTGAGATGGGACAGACAGCCCAGAGAAGGCTGATTTGGATGGCACATGTGTCATGGCAAATATATTTTTACACATTGAATGTCTGATTTTACAGCCCTATTAATTACTATAATAGACAGGTTTTCTACAGTGAGTGTCAAGATTTGTATAGATGTATTAAAACAATTCCTCCTTATATTGCTAGGCAAGTATTATGCCAAAGTTAAGACAAAGTTGTGATTATTTTTAATTCTTGCTACATCTTTTATATTGTGAATTATTTCATTTAGAAATTACCTACACTAAACTCATGTATTTTTAAACATGTTTCACATAGTATAGCTTCTAACATTTCAAAAGGAGATGTAATAAAATAATTACTATATATAAAACCATAATAGAAATTTTAAATTAATTCTATTGTAAGAAGACCAGAAAGTTTTTTGTCATTTCATTGTTTTCCTTCACTTCTTCCATATAATTTCATATTTCCTGGCAAATATTGATGAAATTCCAAAACCATTGTTCAAGTAGAGGAATTAACAATTTCATATTTGCTGAACATTAACTATTATCTCTCAGAGGATCATTAAACCGTATTAATCTTTGTTGTTTTTACCAATTATGAACTCTACTGTGCCAATTATTTTGAGAAAAGATTAAATTTCTCCATATAATTTTCAGCAATTAGAGACTATTCCCTCTATTTATTACAAATTTATATTTTTCCTGGAGTCACATTTATTTAAACAGGTAAAGTGTTTAAGTACTTGTAATTTGGGGATATTTTCCCTGAAATCAGTTATGTCTTATTGAGAGAATTATGGATTCTGTGGAACCCAATCTTATTCTCTCCAGCTAAAAGGACTTATCTATCACGGGTAGGGGAAGAAAATGGACACAGTGTTTTTCCCTTGAAAAAGGAAATGAAAGTGAAGTGAAAAAAGCATTGCTGAAGCAAATATCTTAAGAAAGCTGCTTCGGGAGTGAGAAGAAAGCCAGCCAGAAAGAGATGTTGGCCTTTTACTGTCAGATGACAGTATTCAATGGCATCACTTAAATTTAAAGACACCATGAAAATTGTGTGACATTGCATCAAAATGCTTTGAAACTGCTCTTTGGTTACAAAATGCAGGCTTCATGTAACTTTTATCTCTTAAAGTCAGTGGAGAATAAGGGAATGCTGTTTGCACTTTAGGGCATATTTGAAGTTACTGTTAGAGAATCCAAATGCAGTCTAACAGGACTCAGAAGCAAGTTACAATTTTAAATTTTATTTTTAAATTTTGTAATTATTTTATTTCTTGACTGATTTCAAAAGCAGAGACAAAGAGACAGACAGAGATTGCCCATCCACTGGTTCATTCCCAAATGTCTCCAAAAGTCAGGGCTGGGCCAGGTCAAAGCCAGGAGCCAGAACTCAATTGAAATCTTCCACATAGGTGGTAGAGACCCAAGTACTTGAGCCAGTACTGCTGTCTTCCAAGATGCACATTAGCAGGAAGCTGGAATTGGACTCAACTCCATTCACTCTAATATGGAACACGGGCATTTCAAGTGGCATCTTAACTGTTCAAGTAAGTGCCTGCCTTGCATTTTTTAAATTGCATGCTATATGGGTATTTTATTCAAATACCTTATTGAAATTATTTACGTTTTCTTCATTTTTATTACTCCTATTAAAGTCCTTTAAGTATTTGAAAAATTCATGCAACATTCAGTTTGTGAGAAGTCTTTAACAATTATAACTTTTGTTTATAATAATACTTGTTATTATGAGAGATTTGCTTTGATGAATGTTGAATTCATAGAGTTTCACTCATAGCTCTGTGATATCTTTAACTATTGCTAAAAGAAAAAGCCTACATCAGGGAGTAGTGGTTATTTTTGTTGTTGTTATTTTTGTAAGATTTATTTATTTACATGAAAAGCAGAGAGAGTGAAAGAGAGAGAGGGAGAGAGAGATCTTTCATCCATTGTTTCACTCCCCAGATGCCTGCAACAGCCAGAGATGCCAAACTGGAGCCAAGATCCAGGAACTCCATCCAGGTCTCCCATGTGAGTGTCAGGAACCTTACTATGTTGGTCGTCATCCACTGGCTCCCATGCAGGTTAGTGGTAAACTCATTCAGAGGCACAGAGTAGCGGGAACTCCAGCCAGGTACTCTCTTACTGGGCAGGGGTGTTGTAAGAGGCAGCTTAACCTGACGGCACTACAACACCTGCTTCAGTGTGAGTTTTTAGTTTTTCTTTTATATAAAATAGTTTGTATCCAAATACTTTATGAAATGCATGATGTGAAGATATTTTCTCCCAGTCTGTGGCTTGTGTTTTTATTCTTTTTCAGTAACTTTCAAAGATTAATTTTTTTAAAGATTTTATTTATTTATTTGAGAGATAGAATTACAGACGATGAGAGGCAGAGGCAGAGAGAAAGTTCTTTTTTTT
Organism: Oryctolagus cuniculus; assembly: GCF_051225735.1. Classification (NCBI taxonomy): domain Eukaryota; kingdom Metazoa; phylum Chordata; class Mammalia; order Lagomorpha; family Leporidae; genus Oryctolagus; species Oryctolagus cuniculus. The sequence goes on along the minus strand of NC_142874.1, from coordinate 77,319,392 downwards.
TTTTTTTCTTTTTTACCTCCAATCGGAAGTGGTTTTTTGTTTTGTTTTGTTTTTGACAGATAGAGTTAGATAGTGAGAGAGAGAAAGAGGTCTTCCTTCCGTTGGTTCACCCATCAAATGGCCACTATGGCCAGAGCTACACTGATCCGAAGCCAGGAGCCAGGTGCTTCCTATTGGTCTCCCACGTGATTGCAGGGCTTCAAGGACTTGGGCCATCCTCCACTGCCCTCCTGGGCTACAACAGAGAGCTGGACTAGAAGAGGAGCAACCAAAACTAGAACCCAGCACCCATATGGGATGCCTGCACCGCAGGCGGAGGATTAACCAAGTGAGCCACGGCGCTGGCCTCCTCAAAGATTAATTTTAATTTTTATAAAATCTAACTTCTCTTTGATAGGATTTTTATTCAAATATCTAAAAAAATTATTGTATAACCCATGCCTTAAGAATTTTCTTCTGCTTCATTTTTCAAGAAACACAGCTTTTGGTTTTTCATTTATGACTATTACCCATTTTGATTTTTTTTTGTATTGATATGGACTATTGAGAGAGAATTCTTTTGTTCATGTATGAATACCAGTGATTATGATATTGTTTTTTCAAAAGACTATCTTCTGTGCACTGAATTGTTTTAGAGCCTTTGTAAAAAGTCTGCTGTCCAGAATTTGTAACAGCCAAAGCCTAAAAATAAATCTTTTAGAAAAGAAATGCTGTCTCAAATTGATTATTGTAGATTTTGCATTTAGAAATAGAATAAAAGTTAATACTAGGGAAAAAAATCCAGCAAAAACATAGAGAACTGGTACCATTGAAAGCCACAAATATTTTTAGGAAATATGGAAGTCTTAGATAAATGAGTGGATAGCTTTGTGCCCAGTTTAGAAGTTGAATTTTTTTAACTTGTAAAATTTTTCCAAAACTGATCTACAGATTCAGTGCAGTTCCATGAAAATTCCCAGTAGTTTTTTGTGTTTGTTTTAGTTGAAATGACAAACCTTTTAAAAAAAATTCATATATAAATGCAAAAACCTTTGGAAAATAAGAACAATATTTCTTAGTTTTGAGTCTTAAAATAAAACTACATTAATTATCAGAATGTGATGCTGGTAGGAAAAGAGACAAATAAATGAAGCGAAATTGACAATCTACAGATAAACATATATCTAATTTTATGCCTGGGATTTTATAAATCCTCCAATAGTATTGATTTAGTTACTTCCAAAAAATCAGTGTTTTATTTTTATCTCCTTTATTTCAAAATTCTTTGAAATTTCTTTTTGATTTTTCAGTTACTCAAATTTTTGAGAGTACCTTACTTTTTCTCTCTCTTTCCCACTCAACTTCTAATTGAGTTTCACTGTGATCAGAAAGCACATTTTGGACAATAAAATTTTAAATTTGTTAAGATTTGTTTTGTGCCCCAGAATATATTCTACTGTGGTGAATAATATATGTGCATTTGAAAATAGAGTAAGCTTTCTGTTTTGGGTGAAAGGTTCTTTAAATGTCAGTTCCTAGTCTTATTGATTGCCTCACTCAAATGTCCTACATTTTTATTGAATTCTTTTTTTAAAAGATTTATTTATTTATTTGAAAGTCAGAATTACACAGAGAAGGAGAGGCAGAGAGAGAGAGAGAGAGAGAGAGTGAGCGAGAGAGAGAAAGAGAGAGAGAAAGGTCTTCCATCTGCTGGATCATTCCCCAACTGGCCACAATGGTCAGAGCTGTGCTGATCAAAAACCAGGATGCATAGGGCTTTTTCTGGGTCCCCCACATGGGTGCAGGGGCCCAACGACTTGGGCCATCTTCTACTGCTTTCCCAGGTCATAGCAGAGAGCTAGATTGGAAACAGAGCAGCTGAGACTTGAACCAGTGCCCATATGGGATGCTGGCACTGCAGATGGCGGCTTTACCCACTACAACACAGCACCAGTCCCTTGAATTTTTGTGTACTTCTCAATTATTGATAGAGAGGCATTGAAATTATTATCTATAATTATGAAAATATATATCCACAAGTGTGAATAGTGTAATTGTGTTACATATTTGTGAACTTTTCAATTTCTCTTTGTACTTCTGTGAATTTGTTTTATGTATATTAAGGCTCTGTTAAATTCTAGGTGGTGAAACTAATCTACTCTCAACCAAGAATCAGATGATCCAGCTTTGTGGGAACCCTAAAACACCCATATTTCCTTTTCCTATTGCTATGTATCCAAATGGCTTGATTCACAGAAAGAAATTGTAGAGTTAGGCTAGATTGTAGAATTACACTAGAATTGTACTGAGAATATTTCTGGAGAAAGAGCACTTTAATGAACTTTGGAAAAATTGTCATCTTGTTAACTAACATTGAAATAACATTTGAAACTCATTTAGCGCTGAGTGGAAATTTTGCTCTTCTACCTCATACTTCTTCGTGCTTTGTTTTGTAAGGCAATGATAGAATGACAAATGATAAAGTATAGCAGAAAATATTTCTGTAGCCAATTTATATATATACACATACATCTGAATTTTTGCTTTTATATTTATCCTGAAACATTTTCAATCACACATTGTACTCTTTTGGGAGCAATGCATTTTTAATACTGTTGATTTACTCTCTCTGTCTCTCTCACACAAACATACACACACACACATAGACATACACAGATCCAAAGATGATGTTTCTCTATAAATTCTATGGGCAGAATATAAAGGATCTCTGAAAAGAAGCACACAAAGTTCATACAAGTTAAAACTGTAAGAAAACATATAAGTTTGAGCCAAGTAAAATGTGACATGTTGAAGATTTAATATGTATAGTATTTTGTATCAACTATTTAATATAAACTATAGTTCATATCAAGTAATATTACTATGATTTATACTGCTATATAGTATTCTATAGAGTAAATGTCCTATAACTTCTTTATCCATTCCATTGTTGATGGGCATTTAGGTTGATTCCAGGTCATAGCTATTGTGAATTGAGCTGCAATAAACATTAATGTGCAGACAGCTTTTTTGTTTGCCAATTTAATTTCCTTTGGATAACTTCCAAGGAGTGGGATGGCTGGGTTGTATGGTAGGGTTATATTCAGTTTCTGAGGACTCTACAAACTGTCTTCCATAGTGGATTTACCAGTTTGCATTCCCACCAACAGTGGGTTAGTGTCCCTTTTTCCCCACATCCTCGCCAACATCTGTTGCTGGTAGATTTCTGCATGTGAGCCATTCTAACAGGGGTGAGGTGAAACCTCATTGTGGTTTTGATTTGCATTTCCCTGATTGCTAGTGATCTTGAACATTTTTTCATGTGTCTATTGGCCATTTGGATTTCCTCTTTTGAAAAATGTCTATTGAGGACCTTGGCCCATCTCTTAAGTGGGTTGTTTGTTTTGTTGTTGTGGAGTTTCTTGATCTCTGTATAGATTCTGGTTATTAATCCTTTTTCAGTTGCATAGTTTGCAAATTTGTTTCCCATTCTGTTGGTTGCCTCTTCACTTTCCTGGCTGTTTCTTTTGCCATACAGAAACGCTCAATTTGATGCAATCCCAAATGTTAATTTTGCCTTTGATTGCCTGTGCTTCCGGGGTCTTTTTCAGAAGTCTTTGCTGGCGCCTATATCTTGCAAGGTTTCTCCAATGTTCTCTAATAATTTGATGATGTCGGGTCATAAATTTAGGTCTTTAATCCATGTTGAGTGGATTTTTGTGTAAGGTGAAAGGTAGTGGTCTTGCTTCATGCTTTTGCATGTAGAAATCCAGTTTTCCCAGCACTAGTTGTTGAATAGACTGTCCTTGCTCCAGGAGTTGGTTCTAGATCCTTGATCAAATGTAAGTTGCCTGTAGATGTTTGGATTGATTTCTGGTGTTTCTATTCTGTTCCATTGGTCTATCCATCCGTTTCTGTCCCAGTACCATGCTGTTTGGTTTATAACTGCCCTGTAGTATGTCCTGAAATCTGGTATTGTGATGCTTCTGGCTTTGTTTTTGTTGTACAAGATTGCTTTAGCTATTTGAGGTCTCCAGTGCCTCCATATGAATTTCAGCATCATTTTTTCCAGATCTGAGAAGAATGTCTTTGGTATTTTGATTGGTATTGCATTGAATCTATAAATTGCTTTTGGGAGAATGGACATTTTGATGATGCTGATTCTTCCAATCCATGAGCATGAAAGATTTTTTCCATTTTTTGGTATTCTCTTCTATTTCTTTCTTTAAGATTTTGTAGAGATTTTTAACGTCCTTGGTTAAGTTTATTCCTAGGTATTTGATTGTTTTTGTGGCTATTTTGAATGGGATTGATCTTAGAAGTTCTTCCTCAGCCATGGCATTGCCTGTGTATACAAAGGCTGTTGATTTTTGTGCATTGAATTTATATATTGCTACTTTGGATCCCCTAAATAAAGAATCATATCATCTGCAAAGAGGGATATTTTGTCTTCTTCCTTCCTAATTCGTATCCCTTTAATTTCTTTTTCTTGCCTAATGGCTCTGGCTAAAACTTCCAGAACTATATTGAATAGCAGTGGTGAGAGTGGGCATCCCTGTCTGGTACCAGATCTCAGTGGAAATGCTTTCAATTTTTCCCCATTCAATAGGATGTTGGCCGTGGGTTTTTCATAAATTGCTTTGATTGTATTGAGGAATGTTCCTTCCATACCCAGTTTGCTTAGAGTTTTCATCATGAACGGGTGTTGTATTTTATCAAATGCTTTCTCGGCATCTATTGAGATAATCATATGGTTTTTCTTCTGCAGTCTATTAATGTGGTGTATCACACTGCTTGATTTACGAACACTGAACCATCCCTGCATACCAGGGATAAATCCCACTTGGTCTGGGTGGATGATCTTTCTGATGTGTTGTTGCATTCTATTGGCCAGAATCTTATTGAGGATTTTTGCATCTATGTTCATCAGGGAAATTGTTCTGTGATTTTCTTTCAATGCTGCATCTTTTTCTGGCTTAGGGATTAAGGTGATGCTGGTTTCATAGAAAGAATTTGGGAGGATTCCCTCTTTTTCGATTGTTCTGAGGAGTTTGAGAATTGGAATTAGTTCTTCTTTAAAAGTCTGGTAGAACTCAGCAATGATTCCATCTGGTCCTGGGCTTTTCTTTGTTGGGAGGGCCTTTATTACTGTTTCAATTTCTGTCTCAGTTATGGGTCTGTTTAGGTTTTCTGTGTCTTCCTGGTTCAATTTAGGTAGGTTGCATTTGTCCAGGAATCTATCCATTTCTGATAGGTTTCCCTGTTTGCTGGCATACAAGTCCTTGTAGTAATTTCTGATGATTCTTTTTATTTCTGTGGTGTCTGTTGTTACATTTCCTTTTTCATCTCTTATTTTATTGATTTGGGTCTTTTCTCTTCTTTTTTAGTTAGTTGGGCCAATGGGGTGTCAATTTTGTTTATTTTTTTTCAAAAAACCAGCTCCTCGTTTGCTGATGTTTTTTTGGATTCAAACCTGTTGATTTCTTCTCTGATTTTAATTATTTCTCTTCTCCTACTAGATTTGGGTCTGGTTTGCTGCAGTTTTTCTAGATCCTTGAGATGCACTGAAAGCTCATTTCTTTGGTGCCTTTCCAATTTCTTGACATAGGCACCTATTGCTATAAACTTTCCTCTTAACATTGCTTTTGCTGTATCCCATAAGTTTTGATATGTTGTGTTGTTATCCTCATTTACTTCCAGAACGTTTCTGATTTCTCTTTTGATTTTTTCTATGACCTAGTGTTCATTCAGGAACATGTTGTTCAGTCTCCATGTATTTGCATACACTCTAAGGATTCCTGAATTGATAATTTCCAACTTCAGTCCACTGTGGTCTGAGAAGCTGCATCATATGATTCTAATTCCGAATTTGCTGAGACTTGCTTTATGGCCTAGTATGTGGTCAATCCTAGAGAAGGTTCCATGTACTGCTGAGAAGAATGTAAATTCTTTATGTGTAGGATGAAAAGTTCTGTAGATTTCTGTTAGATCCATTTGGGCTATAGTGTCATTTAAATCTACTGTTTCCTTGTTGATCTTCTGTTCAGTTGATCTGTCTATTTCTGAGAGTGGAGTATTTAAATCCCCCAGTACTATTGTATTGGAATCTAAATCTTCCTTTAAGTCCCTTAGCATATATTTTAAATAAACTGGTGCCCTGTAATTGGTGCATATACACTGATAATCATTATATCTTCCTGTTGAATTGATCCCTTAATCATTATATAGTGCCCCTCTTTGTCTCTCTTAGCAGTTTTTGTTGCTAAAGTTTATTTTGTCTGATATTAATATGGCTACACCTGCTTTTTTTTTTTTTTTTTGGTTTCTGTTGGTATGGAATATCTTTTTCCAACCTTTCACTTTCAGTCTGCATGCATCTTTGTTAGAGAGATGTGTTTCTTGTAAGCAGCAAATAGATGGGTTTTGTTTCCTAATCCATCCAGCCAGTCTGTGTCATTATGCTTTCAGGGGTAAAAATGGAATCTAATCAGTTCCACTAAAGGAAAAGGCAGATTTAAAATTTATCATGGAATAAAATTAGCAAAAAATCTTATAAGGAAAGAAGGAAAGAAGGAAAGAAGGAAAGAAGGAAGGAAGGAAGGAAGGGGCCGGCGCTGTGGCTCAATAGGCTAATCCTCCCCCTGCAGTGCCGGCACCCCGGGTTCTAGTCCTGGTCGGGGCGCCAGATTCTGTCCCAGTTGCCCCTCTTCTAGGCCAGCTCTCTGCTGTGGCCCAGGAGGGCAGTGGAGGATGGCCCAAGTCCTTGGGTCCTGCACCTGCATGGGAGACCTGGAGGAAGTACTTGGCTCTAGGCTTTGGATCTTTGCAGCATGCAGGTGGCCATTTGGCGGGTAAACCAACAGAAGGAAAACCTTTCTCTCTGTTTCTCTCACTGTCCACTCTGCCTATCAAAAAAAAGAAAGAAAAAAAGAAAGAAGGAAAGAAAGAATTGTCCCCTGTGTGTCAGTTATGACACAAATACCATGTGTTGTCAAACTAATAATTTTTGTCATACATATTTCAGGAATTATATTCTACTGTATTATTACTGATTTGTCAATAGTTTAAAATTTTCTTTTGTATCAATGAGGCTTAATTATTTTTGATTTTATTTTTGTTCATAATTCTTGCCTTTTTTCCTGCTGCATTAGGGTCTTTTTAGTTTTTATCTACTGAACTCTTTATTTAGTAGGGCCACTAAACCTTTGACTATGGCATACATTAAAAATGATGTACAATGTTTAAAAAATAAAGAAATATTTTACAAAAGCACTAACATTAATGAAAAATAATAAACATAATGTATTTTATTGGCCAAATTCTATTTCTTCAAGTTAATATGTTGAAGACACAACTCCTTACTAGGAGATTATAATCTGTATTAGAACTGTACTTGGAAACATGGACTTTAAGAAGAAATTTAGTTAAACTGAGGCCATACAAATGAGCCTTTATCTACTATACCTTATATCCTTATAATTTGGATATAGAGGTGACACCAGAGATGTGTGTGCTCATAGGAAAGAACATGTAAGGGTGTGGTTTGAAGATGGCCATCTATAAGCCAAAGAGGGAAGACTCAAATGAAGCCAAATCTTCTGGTACTTGATTTTGGACTTCCAGTCTCTACAGTGTAGAAAATGAATTTATGCTTTTTTTTTTAAATAAGTACTTCTACTTACTTTCATCTAACTGAAAGGCAGAGAGAGAGAGAGAGAATCTTCCATCTGCTGGTTCACTTCCCAAATGCCCTCAATAGCCAGTGGTGGGCCAGCAGCCTAGAATTCATACAGATCTCCCACCTTTGTGGCAGGTACCCCAGCAGTGGAGCTATCTTCTGCTGCCATCTGAGATTGCATCAGTCAGAAGTTGGGTCAGAAGCAAAGTAGCTGAAATTGGAACTGGCACTCCAAAATGAGGAAAAGGCATCCAAGACAATGGTCTATCCAACTGCACAGTGCCTCCCACTCCAACAATTTCTTACTTTTAAACTTAAGAAAGTTCTCTTTTGTTATATAATTGATTTCCAAGGTTAGAAAGTATAAAATACCCTGTTTTCCTAATTTGCTTTATTGCTGTGCTGGAAACACAACTACATTTAATAATTTAACCTTTGCTCTTTTTTTCAGGTTTATTTATTTATTTGAGAGGCAGAGCTAGAGAGAGAGAGAGAGAGAGGAGATCTTCCATCTGCTGGTTCACTTCCCAGATGGCCACAACAGCTAGAGCTGGTGGGTCCATCCAAAGGCAAGATCCAAGAACTTCCTCCAGGCCTCCCATATGGGTTCAGGAGCTCAAGCACTTGGGCCATCTTCCACTGCTTTCCAAGGCCATCAGATGGAGCTGGATAGGAAATGGAACAGCTGGGACTCGAACTGGCACTCATATGGGATGCTGGTGCCAGAGGTGGAGGCTTAGGCTATTACTCCACAATGCTGACCCCTAACCTTCTCTTTTTTGTTCTTATATTCTTGCATTACTTTTAAAACACTGATATATTCACTATTGCTGTACAAACAATAAATACATTCAACAATTGATCTGATAAACCATGGAAGCTCACTTAAGCCTATCAATCAATAAAATCAAGAGAAAGCTGAAAGACAAAACTTTCATGCAATTATTCAACTTGGATCTCAGGATTTACATGTATTGGCTTCAGAAGCATTCCCCAAAGCTCATGTCTTGTCTACCCAGTCCTTATAAAAGGGACACTTGAACTTAGAAGCACAGACACTCAGGGATAGCACAATGTAACAATGCAGGAGACTGGAGTGATGCATCAGCAATCTGAGAAATGCCAAAGTTTGCCAGCAACTTTCAGAAGCAAGAACAATCAAGTAGGGATCCCCAAGAGGCGTCAAAAAGAGCATGGCCATGTGAAGGAATACCTTTCTACTATTTTAACTCACCTGTTCACATTTTTTCAGTACACATTTAATACTACAAAATTATCAAAATATTCCTACTGTTTCATATATTAATTGCATATTTGAAGCCTTGTAGCCAATAAAATATGAGAAATTTCTCAGTCAAAATCTAGGCATTTTTTAACTAAAGATTTTTTTTTATTTGACAGGTAGAGTTGCAGACAGTGAGAGAGAGAGGCAGAGAGAAAGGTCTTCCTTCCGTTGGTTCACCCCCAAAATGGCTGCAGTTGCCGGAGCTATGCCGATCTGAAGCCAGGAGCCAGGTGCTGCTTCCTAGTAGATTTTTATAAAAGGTACACTACACATTACTAATGATATTATCTAGGTTCTGAAATGCAAGTCATTTCTTTTCTTTAAAGATTTATTTATTTACTTATTCAAAAGTCAGAGTTACACAGAGAGAGAAAGAGAGGCAGAGAGAGAGAGAGAGGTCTTCCATCCACTGGTTCACTCAACAATTGGCTGCAATGACCAGAGCTGTGCCGTTCATAAGTCAGAAGCCAGGAGCTTCCTCCAAGTCTCACATGCAGGTGCAAGGGTCCAAGGACTTAGGCCATCTTCTATAGCTTTCCCAGATCATAGCAGAGAGCTTGATTGGAAGTGGAGAAGCTGGAACTCAAACCAGCTCCTATATGGGATGCTGGCACTGCAGGCTGTGGTTTTACTCGTTAAGACACAGAGCCAGCCCCCAGACATTTTTTTATAATGATGTAGTCTTCAGACATTTTAATTTATAACAGAATGCACCACTGTTTTTGTTTATTAAAGTAATTTATTTATGTATGCAATCAACTTCAGGATAATACCACATATTAAATAAAGTACATATTTATTGAGTCTTCAAAAAGTGAGAATAAGAAGTAGTAATCCCTTTATTTTATCACCTACTACATTTAAAATACACTGAAAAATAATGTATCCAACTCTTACAGTTATAAACTTTTTGAAAAATTGATCAATTTATTTGAGAGGAGAGACAGAGAGATATCTTCCACCTGCTTGTTCACTCCCCACATGGATGCAATGGCCAGGGCTGGGCCAGCTGGAAGCCAGGAGCCAGGAGCCAGGAACTGCTTCTAGGTCTCCCACATGGGTTCAGGGACCCAAGCACTCCAGCCATCCTCACCTGCTTTCCCAGGAGCATCAGCAGGGAGCTGGATCTGAAGTGGAACAGCCAGGACTTGAACTTGCACTCCTATGGATTGCCAGTATCGCAGGCAGCAGCTTAATTTGCTACTCCACTGAGGGGACCCCTCCCACTTATAATCTTACAATGGACATGAGGTATTTAATTCAAATTAAACCTCCTATATGATTTCTAATATCTGTAGTGGCAAATAGATTTCATCATTATATCTGCTATTTATTTCAATTACTTATAAATACAGCTTCCTAATAGGTTTAAAATCAACTATAGTAAAATGAGTTAATATTTAACTAAAACATATGTACAAAGAAATTTAAAGTTTTGAGTAATTATTGAAATCTTAGGCAAATGACATTTGATTCCATATAATGGATACTTATGATCTTTATAGGATAAATTGTTATTCTACTTCACTAAACGTCTTCATATTATATGAAAACATAGCAATACAAAAACAAGTTAATAGCAATAATCTGAACAAATTGTTTTTTAATTTGAGGAAAGCAATCTTTTCTATTTAACAGAAACTGCTATTTGATCATTATAAGGAGAAGTTGAGACTCTGCAGCATGTCTTCTGAAGTAAGAACTGTTAGGAAGGCAGATATGAGCTTATATGTGTGTGACAAAGGCCTAAGGAGATATTTGTGTCCAGTATATGCATCTCAAAGTCATCCCAATAACGTTTCAGGGGCACCCCAGTATTTGCATCCTGCCCTGCCCCTTCCCTTCTGCTGGATAACCTGCCAGGTGGGGGTCCCCGCCCCTTCTGCCTGATATCTGCATTTCAAATATCCTGCTTCAGGAGGATTCTCCAGGGGGTCCTGCCCATCCTTCCAGGCTTCCCCCTGTCTGATAACTTCAGGGGGAAAACTCAGATATTTACATCCAAAAAGTCCTTTGTTCCAAGAGGAGCAGAGGCTGGAAGGCAAGGCCCATTCCCTTAAAAACCTGGCCTCAACCAGACTGCGTGCTCAGCCCTCTGCCTCTATGCTGAGCCGCCTGTCTGGCCTGGCCAAGTGTACTCCACTCAACCACGTAACATTGCTCTTCCCCCAGTCCGAGCGACTGGGCACTCTCTCTCAGGTTCTGTCTGAAGAGGTGCCCATTCGTTCTTATGGATGTCCCTCTCCTAATAAACTTTGCAATTTTACTTTCTACTACTCTTTATTTCACACCTGAATTCTTTCTTGCGTGAAGACAAGAACCCTGCCATTCACCGGTAACAAGTACCAACAGTCTGTTAGTAGTAGTGCTCCAATGTCTGCAGGAAATTAAGTAAATGCAATGTTGTCTAAAAGAGAGTCCACAATAGTCAATCACTCTCATAACCTGGTTAGCCCTAGATAACCACCCAGAACTCTATGGAGAGCAAACAAAACTATGGTTCTTTGAATCTTTTAACTTAGCAAACACTTGCAGGATTAAAGGAGTGAGCCCTTCCAAGCAAAGTAGTCAAATCTATTTATTAGGTCGGATTAGTGTAATTCACTCTCTGATCCTGACAATTTTTTAAAAACTATCAAAATGACTGATCAGTGACAGTGAATTTTTTTGTTTACATTTAATTTCTCTTTCCCCCTTATAATTTTGGAAGTTTAATACCATATAGCTACTTTCATCCCTGTGTATCTAGTGATACATCAAATAGAAAATAAAAAATGTTGGGGCCAGCGCTGTGGCACAGTAGGTTAATCCTCTGCCTGTGGTGCTGGCATCCCATGTGGGCAACGGTTCTAGTCCTGGCTGCTCCACTTCTGATCCAGTTCTCTGCTATGGCTTGTGAAAGCAGTGGAAGATGGGCCAAGACCTTGGGCCCCTGCACCCACATGGGAGACCAGGAGGAAGCAGCTGGCTCCTGGCTTCAGATCGACACAGCTCTGGCTGTTGTGGCCATTTGGAGAGTGAACGAACAGAGGGAAGATCTTTCTCTCTGTCTCTCCTTCTCACTGTAACTCTCTTAAATAAAATAAATAAAATCTTTTAAAAAAAGTAAATGTTTAAAAAGAAAAGAAAAGAAAAGAATGTTATATTTATGTTGAGCATGCTCAGAGGGATCTGCTTAGCTTATTGAGCCATGGCCTTCTGAAAAAGAACAAAATTTAATTTACTTGTCATTGAAATAAGAATTGGTCAAGTATTAATAGTCATGAGCAATCATCAATATTATATAGTGCTTGCTAAATTATATGGAGACTTTACCACATATTATCCAATGTCCTAACAATGGACTAAACAGGAAAACATGAAAAGAGTTAAGGTTTACTGTATCATTCTAAATATGGGACTCAAATAATAAATTCTTCATTATAGGATATTCATTCTAATGGTCTGAATTTTTAAGTGGTTTGTACTTCATTTTAAATGCTAAAATTTATGACAATTTAGCTTGTAGTTAGAAAACATCCTAAATATATTTCTACATATTATTTATTAAAATATAAAAAAGGCAGTGTTAAAGTGGAGGGAATCTATGGGATACTCTATTATCCAAGAATGGCATGTGATTTATTAACATAATTTATGTTTTAGTGTTAATTCTGTAATTTATATCACCTATAATTCCTGGATCATTTTAATTTTCTCTTCATTAGATTTTTCTATGTTCTTCTTTCTTTGTGTATTTGCTAATTTTTGTTTGAGTACCAGACATGTGAATGTTATCATGTGTACTGAATATCTCTGTATTATTATACATATTTTTCAGCTATCCTTCTCTCCCTCCCTCCCTCTCTCTCTTTCTCTCTCTCTCTCTTCCTTCCTTCCTTCCTTCCTTCCTTCCTTCCTTCCTTCCTTCCTTCTTTCATTTCTTTCTCTCTTCCTCTCTTTCTTTCTTTCATGCCTGCATATAAAGGAGAAAATGTGATATTTGTGTCTCTGTGTCTGGCTTATTTTATTCAATATAATAGCTTCTACTTTCAACCAATTTTGCTGCAAGTGATAGAAATTCATTCTTTTTGTAGCTGAATAATATTGTTTATATGTGTATATGTATAAACATACACATATATCTCACGTTTTCTATATATATATAGATAAATAGATTTATCACATTTTCTTCATTCATGTAATGATAGACTGATAGACCAGGAGAAGCACCTGGCTCCTGGCTTTGGATGGGAGCAGCACCAGCCGTGGTGGCCATTTGGGGGGTGAACCAACAGAAGGAAGGCCTTTCTCTCTGTCTCTCTCTCTGTGTCTATAACTCTACCTGTCAAATAAATAATAAAAAAATAAAAAATAATTTAAAAAGAAATCTTCAGATTGAAACTTGAAAATTAAAACAAACAGAAAAAAGCATGGATAACAAGCTAAAGAATAAGGAAAACCAGATAGGTGACCATGGCATTTGGGGCCACTTTTCTGCTGTGCCTGTCTGTAGCTTTCTTCAAAAAGCAGCAACCAAGAGTGCACAAAGAAAAGAGAAGCTTTCAGTCTCCAAGGGCTAAGACAGGGATTTTCAACTCTGCAGTATTGAAATTTTACAGTGTGTAATAAATCCTTTGCTGTGTGAGTTGTACTATGCGTTGTAGGGTGTTTAACAGAATCCTGGGTTTCTACAGACAACACATTTCTTTCACAAAGTTGTGACAATCAAACTGTGTTCCTACAATGCCACATATTCCCTGTGGACAAAATTGTATCTGAGAAAGAATTGGGGCCAGGGCTGCAGCTCAGCAGGTTAAAGCCTTGGCCTGCAGTGCCAGCATCCCATATGGGTGCCGGTTCGCATCCTGGCTGCTCCACTTTCAATCTAGCTCCCTGTTAATGTGCCTAGGAAAGCAGTAGAAGATGGCCCAAGTCCTTGGGCCCCTGCACCCACATGGGAGACCCAGAAGAAGCTCCTGGCTTCAGATCAGCTCATCTCTGGCCACTGATGCCATCTGGGTAGTGAACCAGTGGGCGGAACACTTCTTTCCCTCTGTCTCTACCTCTCTCTGAAACTCTTTCAAATAAACAAAATAAATCATTTTTTAAAGGAACTGTTGGTTTAAAGAACTGAAATTTTAATTTAGGAGTTTCAAAGAGGAGTTCCAAGCAAATATTCTAGGCCTTTAAATTATACCCCAAGAGGTATTCTTATCCTTCTAGTTTTCCTGAAAGAAAACTAGCCCTGGCAGAGTCTTATGCCTAATTTTATAATGTTTAGTGGCAAGAATTTAGCCCAGTTAAGAGGTTCAAATCTCACAGTAGGGGGTATAGATTAAATTCCTGACTCCAACTCTCATTGCAACTCCTTGCTTATGCAGACTCTACTCTGATCAATAATTGGTGTTTCTGCCACCCACATGGGAAAGCTGAACTGGATTCCCATCTGCTGGCATGGGTCATAGTGCAGCCTTGGCCACTGTGGGCATCTGAGTAGTGAATCACAAAGGGAGGATGTGCTTACTTGCTCCCTCTCTCTGTGTCTCTCTTTCTCTCTCTCTCTCTCTCTCTCTCTTTCTCTCTCCAATATTTAGGGCTCTGAAATTTTATTATTAAACAACATGAGATTATTAGTGCACCAAGTTTTCACAGAAGTTAACATATGGTTTACATCATTGTAGGCCACCAAATGGGTTTACAGATTTTCATATTCATAGTACATACGTTTTTTAAAAAATTGTTTATTTTATTTGTGACACAGAGTTACAGAGAGAGAGAGAGGGAGAGACAGAGAGAGAGGTCTTCCATCCACTGGTTCACTCCCCAAATGGCTGCAACAGCTGGAGATAGACCAATCCCAAAACCAGGAACCAGGAACTTCCTGCAGGTCTCGCATGTGGCTGTATGGGCCCAGGGATATGGGCCATCCTCCACTGCTTTCTCAGGCACACTAGCTGGATTGGAAATGGGGCAGCCATGGCACAAGCTGACACCCAAATGTGATGCTGGCCCCACAGGCAGTGGTTTTACCTGCTACTCCACATTGCCAGCTCCTCACTGTGTATCTTAGTAAAATCAAGTAAGTGCCCAACCAAAGTAGATACCACGATAGTAATTCAAAGCCAAGACTTTACAAGATAGAATTATCACACAAAAATTTTGAAATATATATGCATAATATTTTTGCTAATGAAAAAAATCACAATGGGTTAAACTGCCACTTGGAGTTCCCACATGTCACATTGGAGTGCCTGGTTTAAGTTCTGCCTTCACTTCCAATCCAGCTTCCTGCTAAGTAGCAGCAAGTGATAGCTGAAGTACCTGAGTCACTGCCATCCACATGGGAGACCCAAATGATGCTGTTGGTTCCCTACTTTGGACTAGCGCACCATCACTGTTGTGAGCTTCTGTTGAGGGCATTTGTGGGGGGTGAACCAGTAGTAGAAGCAAAGTTCTCTCCTTCTTTCTCTCTCTCTCTCTCTCTCTCTCTCCCTCTCTCTCTCTCTATATATGTATGCGTTGTTGTACCCTTTGGATATAAACAAATAAAATAAAATTGAAAATAATACCAAAAAATTGAAAGGTATAAAAGTGCAATAAATTCAAAATCTATAAATGCATTAAAAACTAAAATTAAGATTGCGAAAATTCAGGTCAAAAATTTCTTCCAGAGTCTTTAGAAAGCAATGAAGCTGTGGGGAATACAAAAAAAGTGAAGAGGACTTTGGGATTGGAGAATTCTGATTCTTGTAAAAGGGAGTAACAATGAACAGATTTACCTACCATCCCTGCAGCCTTAAATAACAATCAAAAAGTTTTTCAAAAGAGCATTGGTGGTCTTTGGAAAATCTCCAGACACTCTGTCTATAAGTGTCAAGGACAAGAATATCCTTCTCTCAGGAGAGACATCCTAACTGATCCACACATTGCAGTAGTGCCATGTGCCTTTCTGGGCAAATGAAGCAGCTTTTATTCATGAGGCATAAGTAGAATTCCTTTGGAAAAATGTATAGGAAAGATTTCCCTGGTTCTGACAAACCCACGCCAAACTCACTTTCATTCTTTTATGACTGTGGTGCCAGGAAACATTTTGAGATGTCGTATCCTGCAAATAGCCAGCTTGAAACTAAAGCTGCTAACTAAAGATGGGGAAAGCAAAATGAAAAAGAAACAGAACCCGTGATGATTTTATTGAGTCACTGAACTAAACCCCAGACTATTTTCCTCATTGTCTGCATCATCATCAGTAGAATTCTCTGCTATTTATGACCCAAAACATCTTGACATGATTGTCCAAGTCCAAAAAGTGAAAAACCAGTACCCACAACTTAATCAATCCGGTCTCTCAAAAACTTGAAAAGACACACATTAAGTCTCTTTTAACAGAATATTTGTTCCTTGTCAGCATCTGTTACTGCCTACATAAAGAAGGTAACTTCCAAAGTTATTCAGACTAAGTGCCAGTGTTTCTATACCAACATTCTTTTCCAAATTCTGTCTTGCAAAAATGCATCTAAAGCACCAATATCATGAAATCCTCCAGTTTCTCTGTAGGATCTAAAACAGTTTTCTTTAGCTTCCAGCCAGGTTACAACCTGAGACGATATACCTGTCTAGTGCTGTTTCTGATAACCAACTTCAAAATGCCTTGTTTTTAATTAGTACATTTTCTTTGTAGTAAAAAAAGTCACGTTATTTTTACTTTACTATATACTACATCAAGTATCTAAAATCTAGTTTTTAAAACCTGAGATGCTTTTTAGCACTTCGAAATTATTCTAAGGGCAGACATTTGACTCTACAGTTAATAAAACTGCCTGGGATGCCCACATCTCATAGTAGAATGCATGCTGTGAGTCCCAGCTCCACTTCTGGTTCTATGCACCTGCTAATGTACATCCTGGGAGGAAACAGGTGATGGCTCAAAGAGTTCCAGCCTCCTGGATTTGGCCTGGTCTAATGCCAGCTGCTGCAGGTATTTGAGGAGTGACTCATTGGATGTAAGAGCTCTCTGTTGGTCTCTGCTTTTAAAACTGAAGCAGATATTAATGCAGTAACAGAAAGCAATTTGGGGCAGGAAAGAAATCCTATAATGTCATATATGATATAGTCACTTAAATAATATGAAACTCAGTGTCCATAGCATAAAAATAAAAAATGATTATATAGATATTATTGTGAGAAATAATTGATGTTGAACTCCTCTGTAACTGATTAAAAGATGTATATAGGTTGTCAGATCATATTCAATATATAATCAAGATAATTTATTAAAACTTTTATCTCCTGTGCTTGTTTATGGAATATCCGTTTGAGCTTATCTAGCACATTTAAAAAGAAGAGAGAAAATATTGACTAGAGAACAAAAAACTTTATAAAAGCATCTGTATATATACTATTAACTGCCTTGTCTATTACCCAGATGCATATAAAGTCATAGGTTTTATAATTACTAATTAAAAAAAGAGATCATTCGTTTACATGAAGTAACATTGATGCAAGATCAGAGGAATTTGTATTTTCTTCCTACTGAGATGGGGTGAAAACAAATTGAATTTGCATCTAGAAAATGGCAATTCACTGTATAAAGTCTCCTCAGAAAGTTCATTAACCTATAGGATGTAATGTAAAAGGGATGACCTTAAAAAACACATTGTGTGGAGGACGTGGGTTGGTGGATATAGCTACTGCCTGAGAAGCCAGCATCCCATTTGGGTTCCAATTCGTGTCCCAGTTGCTCCACTACCAATCCACCGACCTGCCTGGGAAAAGCAGTAAAAGACCGCACAAGTGTTTGGACCCGGCCACCCATAAGAGACACCCAGATGAAGCTCCTGGATCCTGACTCCTTGCACCTGGCTCCTGGCTTCGACTTGGCTCAGTACTGGCCTCTTTGGCCATCTGGGGAGTATGCCAGTGAATGGAAGACTTGTCTCTCTCTAGTTCAAATATGTACAGAAAAAAAAAAAAAAGTTTGAAAAAGAGAGGAGCAGACATAACATTGTGTGATGATAGTGTTTACAAATACAGTTGAAAGTATTTGTGGGCTTTGTAAGTAATGCACCAGAACAGTGCTTTCCAGTGTAACTTTTGCAAAGATGGACTTGTTCATTATCTGCATTGTCCTGAGCACTTTACATACCAGTGCGACTGAAGAATGGCAGTTATTTAATTTAATCCAGTTATATCAGTTTAAATGTCCCATGCTGCCAAAAGCTACTCTATTAGATAGCAGAGATCTAAAGACATCATGTAGTTTACAAAAACCAAGTCTTCTTGGCTTGAGAATTAGTAAGAAATCCATTATACAATTCTCATTAGGTGCTCAAGAAGAAATTTTGATAGTTATATAAACAAACCAAGAACCCCTAGACTATCTCAGAATAATTAATAACAAGAAGAAAATGTGGGAAATGGGCTTGGTTTTAAAAATATTTTCAACAGGGGCTGGCACTGTGGCACAGTAGGTTAATCCACCACCTGCGGCACTGGCATCCCATAAGGGCACCGATTCTAGTCCCTGCTGCTCCTCTTCCAATCCAGCTCTCTGCTATGGCCTGGGTAAGCAGTAGAAGATGACCCAAGTCCTTCTGCCCCTGCACCCACATGGGCGACCAGGAAGAGGCTCCTGGCTCCTGGCTTCAGATTGGAGCAGCTCCAGCCATTGCAGCCATTTGGAAAGTGAATAAGTGGACCAAAGACCTTTCTTTCTGTTTCTCCCTCTCACTGTAACTCTACCTCGCAAATAAATGAATAAAATCTTTAAAAAATATTTTCAATATACATGTTTAAAATTAAAAATTAGGTTAACAATGTCACAGTACTAAAATAAAGAATGGAACAAAGAAAGAAATTGCAGTAAAACATGGACAATTGGAAAGCAGACAGAGAATAAAACATGAAAGAATAATGAATTAGAAATCAATGTGAACCATGCCAAGGAATTTGAGGACCATCACCATAAAGGGCTGCAATGAAAGAAGGAAGATAACCTGTGTTAAAATAATAATTCAGTGGTGTAGACACTGCCATTCCATTGGTAATGACAAAAATAGCAAAGCAATAATCTTGAAGCTTGAGAAGAGAGATCAGAAGGAGAAACCAAGTCAAACAGGACTTCCATGTATAGTTGTTCAGGTTGTAGCTTGCACAAACACCCGAGAGTAGTAGCCAAACTTCAGCTTATCTTCTACTTAGCAAAAGCTGATAGAAGTGATAAACTAATTTAGTAATGTTGAAGATGCAAAACCAACATACAAAAAAAGGTGTAATTTTCTACACCAATAAAATCTTAGTGAAAGGGAAATTAAGATGGCAATCTCATTCATAGTTGCATCAGTAAAAATAAAGTATTAGAAGTAAATATAATGAAAAATTGAAAGATTTCTACCATGAAAAGTATAAAACTCTGATGAAAGAAATCATAGCATCTTTAGAAAAATGGAAACATGTCCCATGTTTATGGAAGAGAAGATATAATATTGTTAAAATGTCCATACTACAAAAAAATCATGTTCAATGCGATCCCTATTATGTCCTTTTTATCCGATAATAGCAAAAAACCTCAACATATTGTGAGGCTATTTTTTCTTTAAGTAAATTACTTATTGCACAAAGGCTGAAATAATACCTATTCCAGTGGGTGATAAGACTTTATTATTTGTCTTATAGAAGTTTTAAAGCAAGCCTACTGCAGTTTCATATTTTAATTAACTATCCAGATTCTTGAGATAAATTGTAAATTGCCTGTGCGTCCTCAAAGCATTTGTAAGCTTTTTCTTAAAGTAAGCCTTTTCTTAAAGGCTAGCTGAAATATTCTGAAAACATATTTCTGCAAACATAATAGATTTGGGGGAGGTTATTGTTCTGAATTGACTTTAAATTGCTAATCATCTTAGTTCACAACAACAATATTTGAGTTTCAACCTGCATTGGGAATCTCTCAGTCTGTGTTTTGCCCATTTGTCGCAGCAGTTAAGACACCACTTGGGATATCCGTGTCCTGTATCAGAGCTGCAGGGGTCAAGCCCTGGCTGTGCTTCCATTTCCAGCTTCCTGCTAATGCACACCCTGCCACAAGTAACTTAGGTCTTTGCCATGCATGTGGGAGATCTGGATTGAGTTCCAGACTCAGCTTCAGTTGGTCCAGCTCTGGCTGTTGCAGGTTATTTGTGGAGTAAGATTCTCTCTCTCTCTCGCTCTTTCTTTCTCTCCTTTCTTTCGCCATCTCTCTGCCTTTCAAATAAATACATTGATTCATCAATTTAAAGAAATGTCACTTTTAAAATATTTATTTGGTGATAAAGAATTTATCAGAACCCTGTGTAGTCTAAACATGATCTTGTATTATACATAATATTTAATGTTTAGAATAAGAATATGTATTTCCAAAATTAAATTATTTTATTTGATGCTCTGTCACATCTAAGTAAATTATATTGACCTTATGACAAGAAAACTAATATTGATATGAATAACCGATGCTTAACAGTTTTATGATTCATATAACTTGATAATATTTGAGGATGACATTGTTAATTATGTTTAATTGCTTGCATGCATCAATCATGGAAAAATGCTGTTAATGATCGCAGCTGCCGGCAACACCGCACTGTTGATTCGCCAGTGAATACTGAGAAGCCACTGTTGATCCCTTGCTGTCTTCTCTCAGCTCACACATCTGCCTGCTACTGCAATAGGAGAAAAAATATTTCGTTCCTTCCTGTCTTCCAAAGCTTGTTCAAGTGTCTCCTCTTGACAGCATCTTAACTGGAAAGCAGCTGCCAGGGTGTTCTGGCAAATATTCACCTGCTTCTGCAGGGCAAGGAAGGGAAAATATAGAAAAGGGCAGAATTGCATGAAAATGATGAGAAACCATCTGTAATCTGGCTGTCACAGTATGGACGAAGAGACAATATTCAGCATCTATCCCTTTTAATCACATTGAGAAGAAAAGGTAAATGTTTAAATGCTAAATTATCAAGTTGCATAAGCATATAATCTGAAGTGTTACTGGAAAATGTGAAATCCTGAGCACACTGAACCAAGCCATCCTTCCCTGGCTCACATTTATCAAGGAGCTGCTGAGAACGTGCCCTGAGAAAGCTGCCTGGAGTGAAGAGACCCGCTCTTCCAGTTCACTCGCCCTGTTCCATGCTATCAGTTTATTTATCACTGCTTTCTCTCAAAGATAACTTGTGACAAGCATGACAACAACATGAATCCTAAATGAAATAGGAGGAGGGTGGTCGGAGAGCTTAAGAATAATAAAGAATCTGCAGTGTGTTAAACATCAAAAGAATGATAATGCAAGGAGGAAAAGTATACTTAGAGAAAATATCAATTGTTTCCAAGAAAATAAATATCATAATGTCTTTTCTTGCACAGAATCTGAAGTCAGCTGTGTTTAGAGAAAGGGATTCGAGGAAATATGTCAGTGAAGATTCCCTAGACCAGCAGCAAAAGTGGCCTCATCCTAAGCTTCTGGCCCCAGGTACGAGGGCTGCAACATCCTTGCCTGGATCTTCTTTAGCCTAGTGTTGAATTGGCAATAGACTAAATAATTTCCCTGGTTTCTTTATTATTTTCTGAACTGGGATATTCAATCCTCCCTTTGACTTTGAATCATTTACTTTTCTTTCCAGTAAATCCATTCCCTAATTAAATCATTTCCTAGGTAAGTTCAATGAGGCAGATTTCTGACTAATTAAAAGTGGAGCCAGTGGGTTACATTTCAGGCAAGAGACTGTGAGGGAAACTAGATGCATTTGAAATGTGTAATCTGTACTTTGTAGATGATGGAAATGAAGATTGAGCCATACTCAGAAATACGGACATTCATGGTAGATGATGGTCAAGCAACTCCTTGAATTATCAAGTATTAATATCTGGAATGAGAAGAACATTTAAAGAAAGTTCTTTAGGAAACTTAAGACTTTTGGCATTTATCTGAATAGCAAAAAGATAATGATGAATTTTGTTTATGCTTCTATGCTAGGAAAAAGATTGACCTTTGGAGTACTTCGTGCAATAGAGTACAATATTCAGAAGTGAAATTTATTTCCATGTCTTACATCTGTACAAACTCCTGAGAAATCATGCCTGAGTGCAGAACAGCACTGCAGGACATATCTCAGCCTAGAGTCTTGTGGGAGCCACTGACTACTCCCTATTAGTGGGTCATGAGATCAGTTTACAAAATTCCAATGACAATGTTCAGTGAAATAAAAGTTTAAAATAGAAGGAAATAAAAGTAGAAATGAATGCACTTTACACAGTAAAAGTAAGAAAATCAATGCTTTTTGAAACCTGAGTTTCAGTTACAGATGCTAAGAGTTAAAATGGAAGTGTGTTTGTATAAGTGTATGATGAAATGTATGTTTTTAAACACTAAATTTTGGTCTGAAAATTCAATGGAGTGGGAGGAAGTAGAGACAGGTTGGAGTCATGAGTTTTAACACTGTTATTAAGATATCTGTGAGTATGATTTGCTTGCTATTAAATTATTTTAATATATTCCCCAGATCATGAGCTATCATACAGTGATGAAGCCAGCCTGCTTCACAGTGTGTTTCTTAAGAGAGCAGAAGTCATTTGAGGAATTCAAGTGAAAGCGATGTTGTCCAGAAAAAGACAACCCACAAACCTCTGACAGATGACTTGCTCTTCACAAGTGAGCATGTATCACATACTTTCAAAAATATTATGAGGGATCCGGCACTGTGGTGTAATAGATAAATCCTCCACCTGCAGCGTGTCTTCCCATATAGGTGCAGCTTCGTATCCCAGCTGCTCCACTTCTAATCCAGCTCCAAGCTAATGGTCTGGGAAAGCAGTGGAAGATGGCCCAAGTCCTCGGGCCCCTACACTCATGTGGGAGACCTGGAAGAAGCTCTTGACTCCTGGTTTTGGTTTGGCCCAGCTCCGGCCCTCGTGGCCATCTGGAGAGTGAATCAGCAGATGGAAGATCTCTATTTCTCCCTCTCTCTGTCTGTAATTCTTCCTCTCAAGTAAATAAATAAATCTTTAAAAAATACTACCAGTAAATAGAAAAGTAATATTATAGAATACATATGAATCCCCAGAAAAAGGAAACTTCTATGTATCCATGCATACAACTGGTCTTCAAAAATCATGGAAATGCATCATGCACTTCATGTCACCACACATGTAATTCAACACATACTTTTGAAGTACCTCCCTATGTATGCGTGGATATTTGAACCTATAGTGGGTTATATAGCATTATAATTAGCATTGCATAGGTGTTGTTTTTAAGTCTTTTTTGGAAACATAATATAAAATATTACAAAAAAAATCTACTGAAGATTGCTCAGTTAGGATATAAAAACAGTTCCTAAAATGCTTGTAGAAACAAGGTTTATCATTCTGGAGTAGGTCTGATGCCACCTCCCATGATTTATTTGCCTTTATGCCTGTAATGTGTGAATGTGTTGTACTAAAAGTCAAATGAACTTCTAATTAGAGTTATATGCCTTAAATAGTAAGATTATTCTGCATTGTCAAAGATGACACAAACTTGTCACATGAATGTTTCACATTATTTCATTTTGATTCTATAAGTTTGAAACTGTGTAAGTTGCAGATAATGAAAAATAACTCAGCACTTAAAATATGCAGAATTGTTACATAGAAAGAAAATTCACTCCTCATACCTAAGGATGAGTTTTGGAACCATGTAGACATTCTTGTCAATATTCTTTTTTTCCTTTCTTTTACTTGTTTTTAATTTTTTTTTCACTTTTTTTTAAACTTTTATTTAATGAATATAAATTTCCAAAGTACGACTTATGGATTACAATGGCTTCCCCCCAATACCGTCCTTCCCACCCACAACCCTCCCCTTTCCCACTCCCTCTCCCCTTCCATTCACATCAAGATTCATTTTCGATTATCTTAATATACAGAAGATCAGCTTAGTATACATCAAGTATGGATTTCAACAGTTTGCTCCCACACAGAAACATAAAGTGAAAAATAATAGATGATTTTTTTTAAATGATGATGAAATCAGAGCAGACCTATTGTCATGTTTAATCCCAGTGAGAGTCAAGTTGGGAATTGATAATTTCTTTTTTTTTTTTTTTTTACAGAGGATCAGTTTAGTATGCATTAAGTAAGGATTTCAACAGTTTGCACCCCCATAGAAACACAAAGTGAAATATATTGTTTGAGTACTCGTTATAGCATTAAATCTCAATGCACAGCACATTAAGGACAGAGATCCTACATGAGGAGTAAGTGCACAGTGACTATTGTTGTTGACTTTACCAATTGACACTCCTGTCTATGGCATCAGTAATCTCCCTATGCTCCAGTCATGAGTTTCCAAGGCTATGGAAGCCCTCTGAGTTCTCCGACTCTTATCTTGTTTAGACAAGGTCATAGTCAAAGTGGAGGTTCTCTCCTCCCTTCAGAGAAAGGTACCTCCTTCTTTGATGACCTGTTCTTTCCACTGGGATCTCACTCACAGAGATCTTTTGCCAGAGTGTCTTGGCTTTCCATGCCTGAAATACTCTCATGAGCTTTTCAGCCAGCTCCGAATGCCTTTAGGGCTGATTCTGAGGCCAGAGTGCTATTTAGGACATCTGTCATTCTATGAGTCTGCTGAGTATCTCACTTCCCATGTTGGATCACTCTCCCCTTTATTTATTCCATTGGTTAGCGTTAGCAGGTACTAGACTTGTCTATGTGCTCCCTTTGACTCCCAGTCCCTCCACCATGACCAACTGTAAACTGAAACTGATCACCTGGAACAGTGAGATGGCATTGGTACATGCCACCTCGATGGGATTGAATTGGAATCCCCTGGTATGCTTCCAACTCCACCACTTGGGGCAAGTCAGCCTGAGCATGTCCCAAATTATACATCTCTTCCCTCTCCCATTCCCACTCCCACGTTCAACAGGGATCACATTTCAGTTAATTTTCAACACTTAAGAATAACTGTGTGATAATTACAGAATTAAACCAGTCATATTAAGTAGAACAGATAAAAAAAAACTACTAAGAGGGATAATGTATTAAGTTGTTCATTAACAGTCAGGGCTATGCTGATCAAGCCACCGTTTCCCATAGTGTCCACCTCACTCCAACAGGTTTCCCTCTTGGTGTTCAGTCAGTCGTCACCGATCAGGGAGAACATATGGTATTTGTCCCTTTGGGACTGGCTTATTTCACTCAGCATGATGTGTTCCAGATTCCTCCATTTTGTTGCAAATGACTGGATTTCGTTGTTTCTTACTGCGGTATAGTATTCTAAAGATTACATATCCCATAATTTCTTTATCCAGTCTATCGTTGATGGGCATTTAGGTTGGTTCCAGGTCTTAGCTATTGTGAATTGAGCTGCAATAAACATTAGGGTGCAGACCTCTTTTTTGTTTGCCAATTTAAATTCCTTTGGGTAAATTCCAAGGAGTGGGATGGCTGGGTCGAACGGTAGGGTTATCTTCAGGTTTCTGAGGAATCTCCAGACTGACTTCCATAGTGGCTTGACCAGTTTGCATTCCCACCAACAGTGGGTTAGTGTCCCTTTTTCCCCACATCCTCGCCAGCATCTGTTGTTGGTAGATTTCTGCATGTGAGCCATTCTAACCGGGGTGAGGTGAAACCTCATTGTGGTTTTGATTTGCATTTCCCTGATTGCTAGTGAGTCAGAGTTACACAGAGAAAGAAGGAGAGGCAAAGAGAGAGAGAGAAGTTTTTCATCCGCTGGGTCACTCCCCAACTGGCCACACTGGCCATAGCTGCACCAGTCAGAAGCCAGGAGCCAGGAGCTTCTTCCAGGTATCCCACATAGGTCCAGGGGTCCAAGCACTTGGGGCCATCTTCTACTGCTTTCCCAGAGAGCTGGATTGGAAGTGGAGCAACCAGGACTTGAACCACTGCCCATATGGGATGCCGGCACTACAGGAGGCGGTTTACCCACTAAGGCATAGTGCTGGCCCTGATTTTAGCTTTTTAGTTTTTAATAGATTCAATATAGCTCATAGGTACAATTATAGGAATATAATGATTTTCTCCTCCTTCTACCCACCCTCTTCCTCTCTTCTTTCTTTCATTGTCTCTTTTTTCTTTCTTTCAAGATTTTGAAATAGCATACTTTTGATTTACATTAGTCAAGGGCTTACTTCACCAATTAAAGAGTTCAATAGAAAAAAAGCAAAAAGTTCCTAGCTTAGGAGGAATATAGACAAGGACTATAAATAATCATCAAATGGAAAGATGACCATTTCACCCACATACAGTAAGTTTTAAAGTAATCACATTCTTGATCTATAAATGTGTGATTTTGGGTTCTCCTTTGAATCAGTTATAATATTTCACCAAGGGGTTTTTAAAAATCTGTAATGCACCTTTATTTTTATGTCAGTATGAGAGCTGCCTTTTCTTGAGGACTGATTTTTTTTTTTTTTTTTTTTGACAGGCAGAGTGGACAGTGAGAGAGAGAGACAGAGAGAAAGGTCTTCCTTTGCCGTTGGTTTACCCTCCAATGGCCACCACAGCCGGCCCGCTGTGGCCAGCACAACACACTGATCTGATGGCTCGAGCCAGGTACTTATCCTGGTCACCCATGGGGTGCAGGGCCCAAGCACTTGGGCCATCCTCCACTGCATTCCCTGGCCACAGCAGAGAGCTGGCCTGGAAGAGGGGCAACCAGGACAGAATCCGGCGCCCCGACCGGGACTAGAACCCAGTGTGCCGGCGCCACAAGACGGAGGATTAGCCTAGTGAGCCGTGGCGCAGGCCGAGGACTGATTTTTTTAGCAGCTCTGTTGGTCTTCTATTAAAATGCTGAGGCATCAGTTTGGAAGGTCTTTCACACCAGGGAAGTGAACCTCAAGAATACCTTCAGTGTAGGTGTGACATTTTTAAGCTTAAAATGGAATGTACAGTGGTAATAAGATTTTTTGCCTATAATCTATCATCATTTTAATTTTACTATTTACTAATTTTGTGATTTGATTTTCATTCCATTTTTTCATTTAGTTACAAATGGTAAATATTAGAAGCATGAGATTAAGGTTTATGGTCTGACCTTTTGGTAATTTTGGTGTTAGTGATGTACATAAATCTATTCTCTTCAATGTAAGAGTGGATAAATTGGCATATTAATCTTTATTTCTTTTTGTCCATTTTGAGTTGGAAGAATTTCCTGCCCAAAGGTGGGCATTTTGGTTAAAACACTACTTAGAATGCCTGCATCTCATATCATAGTGCCTGGTTGAGTCCAGATTCCATTTCAAATTGCAGATTCGGGTCAAGCCACATCCTAGGAGACAGTAGATGATGGCTGAAATACTTGGGTCTCTGTCATTCAAATTGAGTTCCTGGCTCTGCCTGGCTCACCTCTGGTTTTTGTGAGCATTTGGGGAGTGAATCAGTGGATGGAAGATCTCTCTGTCTCTGTTTTTCTGTCTCTCAAATAAAAATGAAAATAAATAACTATTTTTTTTAAAAAGGTAAGAATTTCCTTCCCACCAGGAAGGAGAGGTCTCTTGGACATAAGAACTAGTGTTTTAGTCATTCTATTTTCAGTCTTGGATGCTGACTGAAATTTTAGTTTAGAATTGTGTGAAATGTTGCAATTAAAGGTATAGGCTATAAGATTAGGTTCCTGGCAAAGATCCTGTCTGTATTCCACAGAATGTCTAAACCATGAAAAATTGGAGTCAATAATAACTGACAATTTTCTGGACTCCAGCTGATGCTAGAGAGCTCTATCTTGTTCTTGCTCTTCCCTATCTGTGCTGTGCGTGGTGGACTCCAAGGTCCAACACTGGGTGTGAAACAACATAAAGGAGTTACAAAAAGAAAAGCAAAATTAGAGTGAGCAACAAATTGAATATACTCCAAATTGCTTGGTTAATGACTAACAAAGAAAAAACATTTATTCTAATAATAATATACAAGGAGTCTTCAAACAATTCTTAGAATGTGTATATTATGGAAAAGCTATGCAAGGTTTTGAAGAAAGTTTGGGGCCAAAATAAGTATATCTTTGAATTCCAAATTTCTAGGAACTTTTTGAAGACTCTTGTAATGCTAAAACTAATTCTAATATGGAAATAAAGGTTAATTCCACAGTGTATAATGCCAAGAAATTATTTTGAACTATAAAAGGCATAACAGAGAAACATCTTCTTTTCAGGACATCTTTAGTTTAAAATTATTGAAAAGGCAATGTTGAGTTTTTAAAATTCAAAAAATATCCAGGGGTATTTCAGTGAAAAGAACTAGGTCATAAAAAAACATTTAAGAGAATTGGAAATACAGCCAATTAGAAATACATATTAAATAATTATTTTTCTTATCTTCCTACAAAGAAATTGTACTTTTTCTAAACACCTCAAGAGATCAAATGGAGGAGTGAAGATATCCAGAACTGTGTTTGGTGTTTCTTATTTAGCAGGCCTGGTGAACAATTATAAATTTAGTTACATTGTTATGAGATTTTTATCTGGTAATGATTTTGTTCCAAACAGAGCTCTGCATCCTTATTTTATAATGCATTACACAGTGGCACATCTGTCACACATGTAGCTTCATCTACTCCAATGACAAATTATGGGATCCCAAGAACAGTGCCTCATGCCATCAGTCAACTTGAAAGCGTTATGATTAATGTGACATTGGATAGAGTACTCAGAGGTTTAATAATGCCTAAGTAGTAGGGAATAATTAGCTCTCAGCAAAAAGGCTCTAATCTAGTCAAGTACATATTGAAAGCAGAACCCAATAGAATGAAACAGTTTCCAAGTCATTTAATCACATTCAAAAATTAAACAATGTAAAAAATATTCAGAGGAATCCATAATTATATAATTCTCAAAACGGTATGTTTCATCATGTCTAACATCCAATAAAAAACTACAGAGCATTCAAAGAAGAAAAATACAATTGATAATGAGGAGGGAGTTTAGTCCATTAAAACTGATATTGAATAATACAGAAGATGGAATTAGTGTATAAGCATCACAAAATTATTACTGAGTTCCATTTTCTAAAAGTTAGAAATATGTACTTAAAAATACAGTGCTTATTTCTATGTTGAACATATACTGGATGAGATTTTTGGAAGAAAACACACTTGAGAAGAAAATATTAAGGACTTTGAATAATAGTACTAAAGATAATCAGAATGAACTTCAGATTTAAAAAGAAATTTTTTAAGCAAATGCTGCATCAGGAAGGGAGGGGACAAAAATATTACTTACAGTGCAAGACTACTAGCAGTGAATTCTATTGATTTTATTAGTCTGGGAAAGGTTTTATTTTTTGTTCAATTCTGAAGGATAATTTCACAGAGTAACAAATTTTGGACTGGTGTTTTTTTTTTTCTCTTCATTCTTTGAGTATTTTATTTCTCTCTCTTCTTGCTTGCATGCTTTCCGAGGGGAAGCTGAAGATAGCTTTTTCCTTTGCACTGCTTTAGGTAAACTGTTTTCTTTTCCCTCTCTGCCTTCTTCCAGAATTTTTTTAAATAAATGATTTTCTGCTGTTAGGAAATAATATGCTTAAGTGTACAGCTTTTTTTCTTTATCTTGTTTAATACATCTGATCTTTCTGATATTTCATATCTAATATAAATTGGGGGAAATTTCAATAGTCATTGCTTGATTTTTTTTAATTTTTCTTCTTTTTCCACACACACTCTCATAATGTGTACAGTACAACTTTTGCACATACACATGCACCCCACAGGTAAAAGGTCGTTATACACTGGGTTTACTTAAAACCCAGTATATCTTATGACGTTGTAAGAAATAATAACAAATGGATAACAAGAACATTAATTTCCCCACACAAAATTCTATAGAGAATGCCTTACATTTTCAAATATTGTGTATAGATATATATAATGATGCACTCACAATGGAATCATAATGGAAAAATATAACATAATCAAATAGTCAAATTAGATTTATCATATGATCTTCTACAGGATACGAAACTGAGAGGATTGAAATAATGTATTGGAGCATGTATTTACATATCCATGCTCATACAAAGATTGTTCACAAGAGCCAAAAAGTGGAAGCAACTCAAAAGTCCATCAGAAGATGAATAAAGAAACCAAACGTATCATACACATACAAGGGCATATTGTTAAGTCACAAAGAAGAAGGAATTCTATCACATGCCAAAACAGGATTGAGCCTTGAGGATGTTGTGTTAAACTAGTCACAGAGTCTAATATTGCATTAATCCACTTATATGAGGTACCATGTGTAGTCAGATTCATAGAGACAGAAATTATAATGGCAGGTGCGGCAGGGCCTGAGGAGTAGGAGAAATGGGTTTAACTGTTTAATAGGCACTGCATTTCAGTTGTGCCAAAAGAAAGGAGTTCTTTGGATGCATGTTGGTGAGAGTAACACAATAATGTAAATGTACTTAATGCCACTGAACTGTACACTTAAAAATGGTAAATTTTGTGTTATGTGTATTTTAGCACATTTCTGAAAAGCGAAAGTAAAATTTTGTTTGTTGTTATTGCAGCATAAAATTTACCTCATTATGCACCACTTCTACATGCAAATCCACCCTGCTTTCCTCCTATGTTCAATTTTAAGGGCATTTCATGGTTTTTATTATTTGTGACTTAGCTCACAGAACTGTTCTTTCTGCTTCAAACTCCTTTTTGAACCCATCCCAAATTGATTCTTCTACCTCTCATTTTATCATTTGGTTTTTTACATAAATGTGACTTTTCTCTAGGAACATCGCTCTTTTATATAATTTTGTTATACCTATACAGATTCCTTATAAACACACTATTTTGCAATTGCTTATCTAAATGTCTAAATTCTGAATTAGAGTGTTATCTACTGCATAACAGTGTGCCTTTCAAATTGTTCACTATTATGTATTGACTTCCTAACATAGTTCCTGGTGTGTTTTTTGCTAAATATGTCTTGTATAAAGGCTTCCATACCTTACATGATATTAATAATGCCAAACCTTAGAAAATCAACTTCCAGAAACATTTATTTAGCAATTAGTTTACTAAATTTAGGAGTACTTGTTTTGGACAAGACTGAGTTTGGCATATGTACTGTTCAATGTTTAGTAACATTTATTTTACCTGTGTATCTTTATCTGTAAAATGGGGTAACTATATTAGAAACTTGATACGGCTATTCTAGAAATTAAAGAAAATAATATATGTCAAACATTTAGAACAAAATTAGTAACATCAAACCCAGTAGGCATTTATATGATAAATAGTAATACCAGTAAAAGATAATAAGAAATTACAGTCCCAGCTTTAAATATTTCTGGAATAACCAACTAACAGGCATTAGAGTTTATGAGAAATAATGATGTCATTAAAACTGAAGTGTTACAGTAGAGAAATATAAATTATTTTTATGAGATTAAATCAAACAAGAATTTGAGAGGAATCCTTGGAGGTAGTATAGTTAGGAACCTTTCTAAAAGAAAACAGGAAATTTCTAAGATATTTATGGATGTAGGATTACAAATACAATGGTGTGCTTAAACCAAGACCAGGGCCCTGAAAAATGTGAAGGCTGTGGAATCTACAGGTAGTAGAACATGCAAAATAATGATGGAAAGGTGGTTGAAGCTTAATCTGGAGACATTAGAATAAACTGTAAAAGATTTAAGATTTAAAATGTTAGGCTGAAGGATGAAACTGTAATTCCACATTTCACGGAACATCCACAAAACTTTAAGGAAGCAAATGAGATGTGCAATTAAAATATGATAACCTATAAAAATGAGGATAAAGGAAATAAGAATCAAATTTTATTAAAATGTTGCTTAATGTGTTTTTCATCCCACATATTTCCTGGTACTCCTTTAACCATTTTCTAAACTTTTATATAATAAATATAAATTTCCAAAGTACAGCTTTTGGATTACAGTGGCTTTCCCCCCCCATAACCTCCCTCCCACCCACAACCATCCCATCTCCCACTCCCTCTCCCATTCCATTCACATCAAGATTCATTTTCAATTATCTTTATATACAGAAGATCAATTTAGTATATACTAAGTAAAGATTTCGACAGTTTGCACCCACACAGAAACACAAAGTATAAAGTACTGCTTGAGTACTAGTTATACCGTTAATTCACATAGTACAACACATTAAGGAGAGAGATCTTACATGGGGAGTAAGTGCACAGTGACTCCTGTTGTTGACCTAACAAATTGACACTCTTGTTTATCGCGTCAGTAATCACCTTAGGCTCTTGTCATGAGTTGCCAAGGCTATGGAAGCTTTTGAGTTCGCCAACTCTGATCTTATTTAGACAAGGTCATAGTCAAAGTGGAAGTTCAGAGAAAGGTACCTCATTCCTTGATGGCCTGTTCTTTCCACTGGGATCTCACTCACAGAGATCTTTCATTTATGTCATTCATTTTATTTTTTTGCCACAGTGTTTTGGCTTTCCATGCCAGAAGTACTCTCATGGGCTTTTTAGCCAGATCTAAATCCCTTAAGGGCTGATTCTGAGGCCAGAGTGCTTTTAAGACGTTTTCCATTCTATGAGTCTGCTGTGTTTCCCGCTTCCCATGTTGGATTGTTCTCTCCTTTTTAATTCTATCAGTTAGCATTAGCAGACACTAGTCTTGTTTATGTGATCCCTTTGACTCTTAATCCTATCATTATGATCAATTGTGAACTGAAACTGATCACTGGGACTAGTGAGATGGCATTGGTACATGCCACCTTGATGGGATTGAATTGGAATCCCCTGGTATGTTTCTAACTCTACCATTAGGGGTAAGTCTGATTGACCACGTGCCAAACTGTACACCTCCTCCCTCTCTTATTCCCACTCTTAAATTTAACAGGGATCACTTTTCAGATAAATTTAAACACCTAAGAATAATTTTGTGTTAATTAAAGAGTTCAACAAATAGTATTAAGTTGAACAAAAAAAAATACTAAAAGGGATAAAGTGTTAAGTTGTTCCTTGACAGTCAGGACAAGGACTGATGAAGTCATTGTTTCTCATAGTGTCCACTTCACTTCTAAAGGTTTCCTTTCTGGTGTTTGGTTAGTTGTCACCGATCAGGGAGAACATATGATATTTTTCCCTTTGGGACTGGCTTATTTCACTCAGCATGATGTTTTACAGATTCCTCCATTTTGTTGGAAATGACCAGGTTTCTTTTATTTTTACTGCTCTATAGTATTCTGTAGAGTACATATCCCATAATTTCTTTATTCATTCCACTGTTGATGGGCATTTAGGTTGATTCCAGGTCTTAGCTATTGTGAATTGAGCTGCAATAAACATGGAGGGCAGACAGCTTTGGGTAAATTCCAAGGAGTGGGATGGCTGGGTTGTATGGTAGGGTTATCTTCAGGTTTCTGAGGAATCTCCAGACTGACTTCCATAGTGGCTAACCAGTTAGCATTCCCAACAACAGTGGGTTAGTGCCCCTTTTCCCCCACATCCTCTCCAGCATCTGTTGTTCGTAGATTTCTGTATGTGAGCCATTCTAACTGGGGTGAGGTGAAACCTCATTGAGGTTTTGATTTGCATTTCCCTGATTGCTAGTGATCCTGAACATGTCTTCATGTGTCTATTGACCATTTGGATTTCCCCTTTTGAAAACTGTCTATTTAGGCCTTGGCCCATCTTTTGAGTGGGTTGTTTGTTTTGTTGTTGTGGAGTTTCGTGATCTCTTTGTATATTCTGGTTATTAACCCTTTATCAGTTGCATAGTTTGCAAATATTTTTTCCCATTCTGTTGGTTGCCTCTTCACTTTCCTGACTATTTCTTTTGCCATACAGAAACTTCTCAATTTGATTTAATCCCAGTTGTTAATTTTGGATTTG
The DNA here is from genome assembly GCF_051225735.1 of Oryctolagus cuniculus. Classification (NCBI taxonomy): domain Eukaryota; kingdom Metazoa; phylum Chordata; class Mammalia; order Lagomorpha; family Leporidae; genus Oryctolagus; species Oryctolagus cuniculus. The sequence goes on along the minus strand of NC_142874.1, from coordinate 77,285,623 downwards.
ACTGCCTGTGCCACCGGGGTCTTTTCCAAGAAGTCTTTTTTGGTAGGTACCTTGCAGGGTTTCTCCAATGTTGTCTAATAATTTGATGGTTTCAGGTCATAGATTTAGATCTTTAATCCATGTTGATTGGATTTTTGTATAAGTTGTAAATTAGGGGTCTTGCTTCATGCTTCTGCACATGGAAATCCAGTTTTCCCAGCACTGCCCTGTAGTATGTCCTGAAATCTTGTATTGTGATGCTTCCGGCCTTGCTTTTTGGTATAAGATTGCTTTAGCTATTCGAGGTCTCCTGTGCCTCCATATGAATTTCAGCATCATTTTTTTTCCAGATCTTAGAAGAATGTCATTGGTATTTTGATTGGTACCCCATTGAATCACACTGACTGATTTGAGAACCCTGAACCATCCCTGCATACCAGGGATAAATCCCATTGGTCTGGGTGGATGATCTTTCTGATGTGTTGTTGCATTCTATTGGCCAGAATTTTATTGAGGATTTTTCCAGATAGGACATAAAAACCAGGCCATGTGCTCCTGGGACTTAGAAATCCAGAAATCCAGCAAGAGTTTAAACTACAAATTTCTCATTTAAAAAAGGGGGTAAATTGTTATATCTGAATGCACAGGATAGAAAGTATACAAGAAACTCCCTTTTTTATTCTATCAGCTAGTATTTGCAGACACTAGTCTTGTTTATGTGATCCCTTTGGTTCTTAGTCCTCTCATTATGATCAATTGTGAACAGAAATTGATCACTGGGACTAGTGAGATGGCATTGGTACATGCCACCTTGATGGGATTGAATTGGAATCCCCTGGTATGTTTCTAACTCTACCATTTGGGGCAAGTCAGCTTGAGCATGTCCCGAATTGCACATCTCTTCCCTCTCTTATTCCCACTCTTATATTTAACAGCGATCACTTTTCAGTTAAGTTTCAGCACTTAAGAAGAATTGTGTATTGATTACAGTATTCAACCAAAAGTATTAAGTAGAACAAACAAAAAAAAATACTAAGAGGGATAACATATCAAGTTGCTCATCAACAGTCAGGTCAAGGGCTGATCAAGTCACCGTTTCTCATAGTGTTCATTTCACTTTAACAGGTTTCCTTTTTGGTGCTCAGTTAGTTGTCACCTATCAAGGAGAACAAGTGGTATTTGTCCCTTTGGGATTGGCTTATTTCACTCAGCATAATGTTTTACAAATTCCTAACAGGGATCACTTTTCACTTAAAATTTAAACACCTAAGAATAATTGTGTGTTAATTACAGAGTTCAACCAATGGTATTAGAACAAAAAAAATACTAAAATGGATAAAGTTTTACATTGTAAATCAACTGTCAGGACAAGAGCTGATCAAGTCACTGTTTATCATAGTGTCCATTTCATTTCAACAAGTTTCCCCTTTGGTGCTCAGTTAGTTGTCGCCGATCAGGGAGAACATATGATATTTGTCCCTTTGGGACTGGCTTAATTCACTCAGCATGATGTTTTCCAAATTCCTCCATCTTGTTGCTGATAGAATAAAAAAGGGAGAGAAGGATCCAACATGGGAAGTGAGATACACAGCAGACCCACAGAATGGCAGATGTCCTGAACAGCACTCTGGCCTCAGAATCAGCCCTTAAGGCATGCAGATCTGGCTGAAAAGCCCATGAGAGTATTGCAGGCATGCAAAGCCAAGACACTCTGGGGAAAAAAAAAAAAAAAAAAAAAAAACACCTAAATGAAAGATCCGCGAGTGAGATCCCAGTGGAAAGAACGGGGAACGGGTCATCAAAGAAGGAGGTACCTTTCTCTGAAGGGAGGAGAGAACTTCCACTTTGACCATGGCCTTGTCTAAATATGATCAGAGTCGGTGAACTCAAAAGGCTTCCATAGCCTTGGCAGCTCATGACAAGAGCCTAGGGTGATTACTGATGCCATAAACAAGAGTGTCAATTTGTTAAGTCAACAACAGGAGTCACTGTGCACTTACTCCTCATGTAGGATCTTTGTCCTTAGTGTGCTGTACATTGAGATTTAATGCTATAACTAGTACTCAAACAGTATTTTTCACTTTATGTTTCTGTGTGGGAGTAAACTGTTGAAATCTTTACTTAATGTATGTTAAACTGATCTTCTGTATATAAAGAGAATCGAAAATGAATCTTGATGTGAATGGAAGGGGAGAGGGAGTGGGAAAGGGGAGGGTTGCGGGTGGGAGGGACGTTATGGGGGGGAAGCCATTGTATTCCACAAGCTGTACTTTGGAAATTTATATTCATTAAGTAAAAGTTTTAAAAAAAAGTATACAAGAAACTAAGTGGATAGAGTGAATTGTTGCCTTGTGAGAATATTCCACACTTGCTTTAAAAACCTTGCTGTGTTGAACCCTCTGATTGTCCTAAAATCAATATATGTCATAGAGAATGAAGATGAGATTCATATGACAAATTAAAAGTCATAATGCAACAGCATCAAGAAAATACAAAAACAGAAAATCTATCAGTTTAAGTAACATGAGTACTTAAACATTAGGATAAGAGGCAGAGTTTTTTCATCTTGAATCCACTGTTTTCCAAATCCTTAATTTCGTGTAAACATTGTGTGAATAATACATATATAAATTTTTCATCAGTCTTTTGCAGGAAAAAAAAAACTATCAAAGCACATTTTTTCCTAAAAAAAGTGTGGTTGGCATTATGGTGTAGGTTAAGGTATCACCTGTGGCACCAGCATCACACATGTATGCCTGTTCAAGTCCCAGCTGCTCCATTTCCAATACAGCTTCCCAATTATGTGCCTGGGAAAGTAGCCAATGATATTGAAGTGCATGGGATCCTGACACCCATGTGACAGACCCAGGTGGAGTTCCACGCCCCTGGCTTTGGTCTGGTTTAGCCCTGGTCATAGAAGTTATTTGGAGAGTGAACCAGGAGATAGAATATAAATCTCTCTTAACTTTCTCTTTCTCTCCTTCTTCACTAGTTCTGTGTGTGTGTGTGTGTGTGTGTTTTGTCCCTCTCTCTTTGTAACTTTGCTTTTCAAATTAATAACATAAATCTTACAAAAATGAGTGATTTATTAATGCATTCTTAACACACATCAAAATTTTTATGCAGATTTGACATACAGTAAAAGGTTAGTAAACAACATTTGACTGTTAGAATTCTTAGAAAGTGAAAATTATATCTACAAGATATCCAATGGACATTAAAATTTGAAATACTACATGTAAAAATTGATCCCAGGAAGACAGGACCTTAGTAGAAGGGTCTTCAAATATATAGATAAACAAACATCTTAGTCTCAATCAGGTCATTTCCGGATGTAAACTCAGGCTGGAATTGGGAGACAGTGACCTAAATTTATTTCCAAAAATTTGTAGTGAATTCTTAGTGAGTTCATATTGGGCATCACCACTCATGCACTGGCATTTCTTAGTTATCCATATAGGAGGAATATCCAAGAAAATTTAAAAAGCAAGAACAGCTTGTGCTTCCTCAGTTATAGCAATAGGGAAATGGTGGATTTTTGCCCACACGCTCCATTCATGTCCCCATCAGAAGATATCAGTGAATTTTGAGCAATGAAGGAATTAATGTTGAGGTATTTCCTAATGATAGAGATTAACGTTGCACTCTTTCCTACCTCAAAATATTTCCACTTTCCGGGCTCAAGACTAGGGAGAAGGTTGTCTGATGTTAGCTTTGATGAATTACACACATGCCAAGAAAGAAAAGTAGTGAATGTAAACAATGGAATATAAGCAAAAGGAGGTTTTTAGGGTGTATTTAAATATTGCAAATCTCTTGATGGCAAATCCAAAATTGAGTAGGGAATTATGATCTAACAATAATTATTGATGTGAGTATATTTTTAAAGAGTTATTTATTTATTTGAAAGGCAGAGTTACAGAGAGACAGGGGGAAACAGAGAGATAGGTCTTCCATCCACTGATTCCCTCCCAAAATGGTCACAACAACTGGAGCTGGGCCAATTTGAAGCCAGGAGCCAGGAGCTTTTTCCATGTCTCCCACTTGGTTGCAGGGGCCCCAGCACTTGGGCTATATTCCACTGATTTCCCAGGCCATTAGCAGGGAGCTGCATTGGAAGTGAAACTGCTGGGACTCGGGACTCGAACCAGCGCTGTGTGGGGTGCAGGCACTACAGGCGGTGGCTTTACCCTCTATGCCACAGCTGTGGCCCCTGATGTGAGCATATTAATCAGTTCTTCTCCGCTGTGAACTACAATGAGTCTACTTCCTCTCTCAGATAGTATTAGCATAAAAGGAAAGCAAATAGATCCCATATATCCTAGCCTGATTTTCCCTAGAGTTAAATACTGATATTCCTTCCCTGGATCACCTTCAAGGAAGGACTCTCTTCTATGTCCCTAGAAGTACAATAAAAACCTAACATCATGAACTAGTATTTTAATAAATTATAAATTTCAAAGTACAACATTTAGCACAGTTCTAAAGCTTTAACTCCAATTAATGGTTGCCATTCTTTCCCTTACATCATGTAACATAAGCCCAAATCTTAATACACACTCCTCCAAAATCTCTTATTGACACTTCATAGTCCCTATGATTGTCAATAATGTTTTATCAATATCAACCTCATCATCACCTTGTTCGTCATTTTCATTGTTTTCACGGTACTTTCCTGGTAGTCTTGGTGAATGAGAATTCATAGCTATATCATAAGTATTTATAATTCTTCTCTGAGTTTTGAAGTTATATGGTGAACTGGTAAATTTTTGCATGACTTTGAATTATATCATAGTCATATATCCAATCAATAAAAAAAATCACATTTTTTTAAATCTTAATTTGGATGTCTCCCTCCCTCCACACTAGATTAAATTTATTCAAACAAAATTAGTATCTTTTGATTCTCAGATCCTGAGAAACTACTTGAACTATATAATCACTCATTAAGTGACTTGTACATGAATGAACTAATGAGTGAATACAGGAATAACTATCCTTGAATTCTTAAGGTTCCATTTTTATCACTAAATTGATATGCTGGAAAAAACATTTTCCCAAACACCATTTAGAAAATGAAAAATTTCATTTCATAATTTCATAGAGTAGGTTTTTGTTATTAACTATTGTTTACACTGCAAGTGTAAACACTTACTTGTACATTTTTATGTTAAAATGTTCATTCTTTGAACAAATAATGTTGAACTTGAAATTTATAATTTGCCTATATTGGCCGGTGCCGTAGCTCACTTGGCTAATCCTCCGCCTGCAGCGCTGGCACCCCGAGTTCTAGTCCCAGTTGCTCCTCTTCCTGTCCAGTCTCTGCTGTGGCCCAGGAGGGCAGTGGAGGATGGCCCAGGTGCTTGGGCCCCTGTACCCACATAGGAGACCGGGAGGAAGCACCTGGCTCCTGGCTTCAAATCGGTGTAGCGCCAGCCACAACAGCCATTAGGGGAGTGAACCAACGGAAGGAAGACCTTTCTCTCTGTCTCTCTCTCACTGTCTATAACTCTACCTGTCAAATAAAAAAAAATAAAAATAACTAATTTGCCTATATTAAAAGGACCATTCTGTGTGTGTATGTGTGTGTGTGTGTGCGTGTGTGTTTGTGGTTCTGTGTGTTGGAAGGGAAACAGAGAGAGAAAGGAAGAGGCATACAGAAATTGCTTGAGTTGTTTTAAGGAAATTGAGACAAAAACCAAAGAATAAAGTAAAATCCTGAGTGACTATGTAACTAAGAAATTGGAGTTAGACATCCAAGAGTGAAGGTTGTAATGTTATATAAAAATGACTGTGAGTTTCAACAAAAGCCATGGGAGGTTAGGAGAATATTTAAAAATTCTACTAAATGTGTCTTGGTCATAGAATTACTTCTGCTAGGGCAAGGAAGTTTGGTGTGCGTTCTCTGAAGGACATGAGAGTGCATAGTAACATTTTTTTGTTCCTCATATAATGAGGCCCCAGAGAACAATAAACAATAGGAAAGTGAGGATTGGTAAAATTCAGTGGGATAAAATTTAATCAATATAAGAATCACAGTACTTGGTAGAATACCTTATTCTTTATTGTTTGTGAGATCATTTTATTTGTGAATAAGAATGATAGAAATGAATGGAATTGTGCAATCAGTGAATTTGTTAATGCTTCATCTGCATGAGCATACGGCTAGAGAGTGTTGGAGAACAGATGTGATGAACAAGCACGCGATGTCTGTTAATGGCAAATAGAATCATGATGCTGAGAGTTCTTTATTTTCCCTGAAGGAATTTCTCCCAGATGGTTTAGGTAGGGATTAAAATAGATCTTGAAATTAAACTTTTGCTGACATACATTGCATCACATTTTGAAGATCTCATTGGGGTAAAATCAACCACTGCCAATCTGTATTAAGAACAGTGTTCAAATATGACATGGTTTGAGTTTCATTTTTATTCACTTTCCACAGATACTATCTGGGGAAACTAGATATCTAAATGTGGCATATCTCTGCCAAAACAAGTGCATAACTGTTAATGCTGATCATATACACATTGCTAATTAGCTTGTAGAAATTATTTTGTTATTCTTTATGTTGTTAAATTAAAGATGGAAGGCTGAAGAAAGCTACAAACTACATGATTCTATTTATGTAACAATTATGAAAAGGGAAATTATAGAAATGTTAAACAGATCTAGGATTACCAGAATTTCAAATGTTGAAGGTGGAGCGGCTAAATAAATGAAATACAGATATTTTTAGGACAATACAGATATTGTGCTTGACATTAATTATTTTTCAAAATGCTAGAATTTTACAGCACAAGGAGCAAACATCAATGTATGCAAATTTAAACTATTTCTCAGGTGATTAAGGGTTTCCAAGATGGAATGCAAAGTGTGACAAGAGAATTTAAATGTATTATAAGTGCATAAAATGAATTGAATGCTGGCTAAGGTGCTCATGTAAATAGCTTTTGAGGGTCAGTGGAACTTGTATGACTAAAGGCAATTGGAAATTTATATAAATACTGTATTCCAGCTGACAAAGCTATTTCATGCAGGAGTATGGGTTATTAATTCAGAGTATACTATACATATACTCAGATTATACTTTTCCTGTGTGCCAATCGTGAACTTTATTCATATGTGACATTTCACTGAGATATACTTTAAAATAGTTTATTGTTTACAAAAGGACACAACATATTAATTATGAAGGGTTTAGAACAGAATAACCATAAAATTGATCAGGTTTCTGAACTGGAAGACCACACCTTCACCATGCCCCTGTGTGCCCACTGGCCAATCAGATTAATTAACCACTCCGGTCTCTCCTTTTCTGTGGCCTTTTGCCATGTGGGCCTGTGCTGTCCTGCTCTTCTAGGGCATGTGGCCTTCAGGACACCCACCCCATGCTTCCTGGCCTACGTGTTCCTCCACGTGGCTGGTTGCTGGTACTCGGTATGAACCCAGATTTACCTCTCTCCTATAGATAGGGCCCTCACTCTCCTATGCATCTCCCTCACTGAATAAAAGCTTAAAACATATCATGCTGCCTTGTTTATGCCGGTATTCAGAATTCTTCTCTGAATATGAGGCAAGAACCCACCCAGGATTATTAATATTGGGAATTTATTAATAAGCACATAGTGATATCGTATGGCACCCCAGATTCCAATGTCAGTAATGTCTGAGAAATATAGCTAAAAATACTTCCATGAAAACTTACAGCTTTGAGCACAAGGATTTAAATAAACATACAGATTAAATATGAATTAAGTTTTCAAATTATAATATGAGACATGTTAACAAAGCATCTGAATAAATACAAAGAAAAAAGTAGTCCATAAGGATACATACAGCTCTGCAACTCCAGCTGTTTTCTCTACTGAACATATTATTTTCCTATTGTTACTGGGAGGAAATGTCTCAAAATCAGTTGCTTAAAACAATAGAAATTTATTTGTTGGGTTTTTAGAAGTCAGAAACTATAAATGCATTGCACTGGGCTGCAAGGCAGAAGCAGGGTTGTACTCCATCTGGCGAGTCCAAGGAAGGGTCTTTTCCCATGCCTTTCCCTTCATCCTCAAAGCCCAGGTGCAGCTTCTCTCGAAGTCCCTCTGACCGTGAGCCTTCTGTCTCTTATGAGGGCTCTCAGATGATTCTGAACTCACTCAGATTGGCCAGGAAAATCTGCCATTTCAGCACCCTTAATCACACCTGCAAAGTTCCTTTTGCTATACAAGGTAATCTAATCACAATTCTCACAAGTGAAGATGGGGAAATTTTTGAGCACTCATTGTTCTGTTAACCACAGTGAATAAAAGATGCAAACCACATGTGGCAAAATATGGAAATTCAATGAAGCAAAATAATGGTTTATGAATGTTCAATAATATTTTCTGAGAACTGGAATATGTTATAATAATTGTTAAATAAATAAATAACTGGGCTGTGCTTAGTCTTAGGAGACTATGATTCCCGAATTTCTATGATCCTGCATTGTGTGGGCCTTCTAGGCAAAGGACATTGAAAGAAAGTATCTCTTCTTCAAAGGACCTGAGTATGATTTTGAAACCTAAACTTTTCTGATTCCCAATCCTGGAAGCACATGCCCCTTTACAGGGCGATGAAAGTGGCGATTCTTTTCCCATGTCCTACAGAAAAGATTTGCTGGCTGTGAAATCTTTTTTTCTCGTCTTAGAGGGGAGCTTGAGCAAATGTTACATTTTTCTCTACCTGAGCTCAAGGCTGTGTCACTTTGAGAATCCTCTCTGTGCTGTAACCCACTAATGGACACTTTCCTGTGGAAACCTTAGGTGTGGGGAATTGATGTGTATTGTGAGATAACATCATATCCCACCGTTTAGAACTTAATACCTCAGTCTCCCTCATACTAATCATAGGAATTATTTCTTGTGTGGACTTCTTGCAATGAAAATAGATAAGGATCTTCATTCTGTTAAGTTGTTCCACAAAAATATTTGTTGGTTTCTCAGAATTATATATTTAATATGTGTGTAGACATTTCTATGTAGAAAAAAACATGTTAAATGGCTACAAAAAACAATAAAACATTATTATCATGGGAACTTTGTTGGCCCATAACTTTCAGGTATTGTTAATCACATAAGAATTTTTAAAGATTCATTTATTTATTTGAGAGGCAGAGTTAGAGAGAGGGAGAAACAGGGAGAGAGCTCTTCCATCTACTGATTCACTTCCCAAATGGCAGCAATAGCCAGAGCTGAGCGAGTCCGAAGCCAAGAGCCAGGAGCTTCTTCTGGGTCTCCCATGAGAGTACAGGGACCCAAGCACTTGGGCCATCTTTCACTGCTTTCCCAGGCCATTACCAGAGAGCTGGATCAGAAGAGGAGGAGCCAAGGCATGAACCTGGCACCCATATGGGATGCAGACATCACAGGCAGAGGTGCTGGCCCTCACTTAACATTTTTTTAACAGATCATGAATTTCCATAGTTTTCCATCTGCAATTACACTCTTGTTTCTCACACAAAGGCGAAATCCTCAGTGATGTCTTTTTTATGATATGACAGCTAAGTCAGTTCTTTCCCTAAGCAAATTAGACTGAATGTAAAAGTGCATTAGACTTCACAAAATCTAAAGCAAACAACAAAAATTGACATGTAGTTAGAATTTAATATAAAACATCTACATAAAATATTCTCCTCAGTTCCATTGACAAGTTTACATCAAAATTTCTCCATTTTCATTAATATTAATTTCAATGCTCTTTGTAAATGACACTAAATTCCCCTAAACTGTCTATATAAATAAAGCTATATGTTTTTCTTTTTTGCAATTAAAGAGATAGAGAGATCTTCCATCCACTGGTTCACTCCCCAATTGGCAACAATGGCTGGAGCCGTGCTGATCTGAAGCCATGAGCCAGAAGCATCCTCCGGATCTCCCACAAGGGTGCAGGAGCCCGAGGACTTGGGCTATCTTCTACTGCTTTCCCAGGCTATAGCAGAGACCTGGAGGGGAAGCGGAGCAGCCGGGACTCAGAATGGCGCCCATGTGGGATGCTGGTCCTGCAACTGGAGGCTCTAATTGCTGACACCAGATTTATTTATTTTGAATGGCAGCTACAGAGAGGCAGAGGCAGAAATAGAGATAGAGACAGGTAGAGATAAAGATAGAGAGAGATAGAGATAGAGACAGGTAGAGATAGAGAGAGAGAGAGATTCTATCTGCTGGTTCACTTCTCAAATGCACACAATGACTGAAGAGGGACCACTCTGAAACTGGAAGTAAGGGACTCAACCCAGATCTTTAGCAAGAATCAGGCTACTCAAGCCATTGTCTATTTCATATGGCAGGGAGCTGGAATTAGGAAAAAGAACTGGGTATCAAATCCAGGCACTCCTATGTAGAATGCAAGCCTCCTAAGTGACATTTTAACAGCTAGGCCAAATGCCTGCCCCTGCACTGTTTAGAATTACAGACTTTATCTTTAAAATTTTCAGTATCTTCAGCAAAAAATCATTTCAGAAGAAGCATTTTATTAAAATTATGAAGTATGATACAATACTTTACATTCACTTCAAACTATATTTTTTAAAATATCATCTATGTTTAAATTTTAATTACTTAATTGAAAGACAGTAAGAGAGGGGGGGAAAAGAGAAAGAGAAGTCGAGAGTGAGAGCAAGATCGAGAGCGAGAGATTCCATCCACTGGTACACTTCCCAGATGCCGCCAACAGCCAGAGCTAAAAAAGGCTGAAGCCAGGAGCTGGGAACTCCATCAAGCCTCCCACATGGGTGGCAGGAATCCATGTACTTAAGCATGGTCTGCTGCCTCCCAGAAGCATAAGCAGAGCACTGGATTGTAAGTGGAAGCAGAATTCAATCCCAGAAACTCTTTGTTCATTGAGCTAGTCCCAAACAGCACCTTAACCTGCTGCACCACAGTGCCTGACCCCACAATCTATTTTATGTCATCATATGTAAATCAATATAGAATTAGTAAAGATTTTAAACATATTATGCAAAGTGAGGAAAAATTTTAAATAACACAGACGATTTCCAAGTAATGTAATGCTATAATACATAGTCCCAAAATAATATAATTACATGTAGTTTGTTTTATGTATTTACATTTTTTTGAGGTTCTCATAAGAGATTAGATAAACCTTTGAGCAGAGAGGGACAAGAAACCTCTGAGTTCAAATTCAGGTACTCCTGAGCCACACAGCTAAGGGTCTTGTCTTTGTTTTTTTTTTTTTTTTTTTTTTTTTTTTTTAGATTTTTTTTTTTTGAAATGCAGAGTTACGGAGACAGAGAGAGGGAGAGACAGATAGAGAGGTCTTCCATCAGGTGATTCACTCCGCAAATGACCACAAAAGCTGTATGAGGGCTGGTCTGAAGTCAGGAGCCAGGAGCTTCTTCCAGTTCTCCAACGTGCATGCAGAGACTCAAGCACTTGGGCCATTTTCCATTGCTTTCCCAGGCCATTACCAGAGAGCTGGATCAGAAGAGGAGCAGCTGGGACATGAACCTGGCAACCAGAGAGGATGCCAGTGCTGCAGGTGGCGACTTCACCTGCTCCACCACAGCGTCGGCCCCTTATGTATTTCTTTCACACACACACACACAAAATTACAAAGACACATATTTCACAATTTAATATTCCACATGAGTAAACATTTCTTTCCAAAAATATTGCCTCCAACATAGTATTGGAAATAGCTTTCTCCTCCAAAATTAGAATCAATGCGTTTATCTATTAATGTGATTAATTCTAACTCCTTTGTGTTTGCCTGCATCAGCATCAAGTCCAACTGCTAGCATTACAACAAGTGCTCATAGAAACTAAAACGAAATTGCTTCATACATGCCTGTGAATGAAGTAATCAGATTCACATATATGCAGATTTAAATCAAAAAAATTTTACAAATTTTCAAAGGAAATATATTAACTCCTCTTTTCACATTGTCAAGTTTTCTTTCATCTGGACAAAAAATGAATTGGTGTCATCAATCTAGAGCCATCAGAGAAGACAAGCCCACATACAGCATCCTACTTATGCAAATAGTGCATCTGCTATATATGAACAGGCCAAAGACTATTTCCAGCTACTGATGCAGTCACAATACTGTGAGGATCAAATCAATCAAAACCACATTCTACCAGAATTGTTTTAAAAACCAACATACATTTGCAATATAGTTATTTACAATCTGTTATTAATTTGTTTTAATTAATCAGCATATCTGAATGCCAACTCATATGTTGGCCTCCTAATAGAAATTATCCATAAAAATAAAATCTCCCTCCACGTTTCTATCTAAAATTTTATATTTTCTGAAAATGCTCCAAAATATTAACTTTTATCTCTTCTAATGCTATTAAACACCTCCATATTAAATACAAAATTGCTAATTAAATTTATTTTAATACAATTTGATATTTCTCCTACATATTTTTAGATATTTATTTTATTTATTTGAAAGGTAGAATGATAGACAGAATGGAAGAGGCAGAAGGAAAGAAATCTTCCATCTGCTGGTTCAACCCCAAAGGTTAACAATGGTTGAGGCTAAGCAAGGCTGAAGCCCAGAGCCAGGAAATCCATCCAGATTACCAAGTGAGTTGTGGATGTCCAGATACTTGGATCATTTTCCCCCTTTCTCCCAGGTGCATTAGCAGGGAGCTAGATCTGAAATGGAGCAGAAAGAACACTAACTGGCACTCGAATATGAAATACTGGCCTTGAAAGCCACAGTTTATCCCACTGCAACACAACACTGGCTGTAGATTTTTAATATATTTAAATATTTTGTAGAAACTGCTAATCTGGTTTGTATATAAAACAAACTGGGGGCCGGTGCTATGGCATAACAGGTAAAGCCGCCAGCAGTGCCAGCATCCCATAAGGTTGCTGGTTCAAGTCCTGGACCCTCCACTTCCCATCCAGCTCTCTGCTATGGCCTGGGAAAACAGTAGAAGATGGCCCAAGAGTGTGGGCCCCTGCACCTGCATGGGAGACCCAGAAGAAGCTCTTGGTTCCTGACTTCAGACTGACCCAGCTTCTGCCATTATAGACATTTGGGGAGTGAATCAGAGGATGGAAGACTCTCTCTCTCTCTCTCTCTCTCTCTCTCTCCTCTCTCTCTGATTCTGCCTCTCTGTATCTCTGCCTTCAAATAAATAAATAAATATTTTTTTAAAAATTTTGTTATGCATATATCATGCTTTAGTTTTTTCTAAAAGCATTATAAATAATGTATGTTTCATTGTTTGAAAATGTGTTTCACATATTCTCAAGATAAATTTCACAACCACAACAAAAATAAAATAAATCAACTTTATATTTGTATATGACAAAAGAGAAATAAGCTATATTGATAAATGTGATCCAAACTGAAGTTTTTCTGAATTCAGAGGCAGAGGTTTAAACTATTATGTATAAAGCCACTAGATTTGTTCTACACTCAGGGTTTATAAAATCACTTATATACTTAATAACAATACTCTGGTTTTATAACAGATTGTATAAATCTTTCATCTTTTACTTAATAACAACAAATAGATTAATGGCTACCAGCAAATATGAGTAGTACATTATTCACAGGGGAAACTAGTCTACTGTTGATTTGGACATAGACATTGTTTGGTAACAAACATATTAATAATCAGGTTATATAATTTATGAAATTTCACTGATGCTGGTTTCCTTTTAGAAACCAATTTATACTTTATACATATGTTATAAGATTATATACAATAATTCTTTTTAACCTAACATTATAACATTTTTGCATCAATAACTGTGGTAAGAGACTCAAAGGGAAGTGGTAGTGGATATTCCTTAGGAAAACATATAGGTGAGGTATGGTTTTCCCTCCACCCCACACTAGGATATAGGGCTATATATTGTCTCCAACAGTTAAAATAAGCTGCGACTCAATAGAAAACAAGTGCCAAACAATATGAATATTTCTGGAGGTTTACACTTTCTACCTCTGAGTTTATGTACTCTGTAGAGGTAATGTTTTCAGAGTTCAAAATACAAAAGCTGTGTGACAGTATACTATGTAGGGTTTTTTCTCACAACACTCTGTTTCCCAAATATTTTGTGCACATATTTCATTTTCTCAGTTTTATTATAGAAATGGTATAAAATAGTTACAATACATTTATTTTATAGATTAATTGCATCAATATGTAAACAGATTGCTCATCAATGCTTTTTATTTTTATCACGTTCATACAAACTGTGTGAATGCATCCTGCCGAAGAGTTTCTGTTTTCAGGGCATGCAAAAGCCAGTAACAAAAGCCAGAATCTGCTGTTGATACAATAATCTGTGTCAACATCATCACTGAGGGGCAGGTATCTGGGCTGGCAGTTAAGATGCTGATTAAGAAGCCCATGTCCCATATCCAAGCATCAGATTCATTACAGGCTCCATTCCCTGACTCCACCTTCCTGCCCGTGCAGACCCTCGGAGGCATCAGTGATGGCTCAAGGCATTAGGATGCTGCCATACCCACGGATAGAGTTCCTGACTCTGGCTTTCAGTCAGTCTACCATTAATTGTTGCAAGATTTTAGGAAGTGAACCAAAAAATGGGATATCTATCTCTCTGTTAAGAGACAGAGAAAGAAAGAAAGAAAGAAAGAAAGAAAGAAAGAAAGAAAGAAAGAAAGAAAGAAAGAAAGAAAGAAAGAAAGAAAGAAAGAAAGAAAGAAAGAAAGAAAGAAAAAGAGAGAAAGAGAGAAAGACAGGGAGGGAGGGAGGGAGGAAGGAAGGAAGGAAATAGTTGTCATGTATTATTTCCCTACTAGTGTGGCAGGTTCTGAGATCCTGGGATTCCCAAAAATATTTTTAAAGTTCTATTTTTATTGTTTAATTTTTAATGGTTATTTATTTGAGAGAGAAAGAAAGAGCACTACCATCAGTAAATTCACTCCTGAAATGTCTGCATTGGCTGGGCCTGGGCTATGCTGAAGCCAGGAGCCAGAAACTCAATGTAAGTCTCCTATGTAAATGGAAGAAATGTCATTACTTGAGCCATATCACTGCCTCCCAGGATCTGCATTAGCTTGTAGCTGGAGTCAGGACTCTGAAGTCGGGATAAACCAAAATATTCCAATGAGAGATGCTGAATCTTTACTAGCCTCTTAATTGCCAGGGAAATATCCAAACCAAAGTTTTACTTCGTATGATATAGGCATCCATATGGAAAGAGAAAAATATGTAAAGCTACAAATATAGTATTTCAAATGATACAAAGTACAAGTGGACATAAAGTGATAACATAATGACAAAGGAAATTCAGATAGATAGCTCTTCAGATTCACTGTTTTAGGCTAGAAACAAAGCAGTGATAAGGATTCTGTTGAAATTGCCCCTTGTGCAATAAATAAGGACAATCCAATGAATTTAAGTTATAGATAAGGCTGGTGTGGGCACAAGATGAAAGTAAGAAGGAGGCTACTGCAGAACACAAAAATGTTGAGGATGATCATGCCATAATAGGCATACATATGAAGTGATTAAAATTGAAATGGGGTCTAATTCAGAATACACTAAGTTGTATGTGTTAATGGTATGGAGCAGAAGGTGTAAGACAAGGAAGCTTTATGTGGAAATTTTTCACATGAACAAATGTAAGTTGCAGCAGTGGAAGCAACATAGTAGCAGCATGTTTTTAGTCTTGGTTTTATTTTTGAGAGGTCAAATCTCAGTGTTTAGACTTAGTATTAAACAAGAGTCAACCAGGACATTAAATACAGGAACATGAACTTTGTGGAGATATCTGAATTGTGTGTATCATTTGGGAATTCTTTGGGAAATGATGGCATTTAATGACATGGGACTGGATGATCTATCTCTGTATTTGCTTTTTCACTGATGATGGCCTTTTTCTTTTGAAAGCATACTTTTCCAGGTTCACTAAAACATGAACTACTTCAAATTTATACTACATTAAATTATCCACATTAATGCAACTCTGGAAATTTCCTTAACTCCAGAAATACAAGTCCACAAAATATCACTGGTATATACTTTATAAAAGATATTCTACTTCACTCTCTCAAACAACCTGAAACTTATTAGTGAGAAACGGCAAGAATGCTAGTAATCATAATCTAAGTGAAATGCTACAGATTCTATGGCAATTTAAAATCTTCCATATTTAAAAACCAAGCTTTCTTAATTACAAAATTGAAGGAATTATTCTATTAACGAAAAATAATAAATTGTCCTTTATGAGGAAAAATTACAAATGCATAATGTTAAAATCCAATAGAAAAGTAAGACATGCACTGTAATATTGGAAGAGACAACAACCATAGGGCATAAGGTGTTTTTCAGGTAATAGCATTTATCAGGCTGGTTCTATTAACTAGAGAGTGGCTGTGATTTACCCAGCTCACTTTGAGCTATTGTGTGCAGCTCCTTGGAAGAAGATGAGGCAGGGAGTGAATAGCGAGCAGACTACTGCTTCAGGCAGTGGGACAACAGAGAGGATAATATCCATTTTAGAGACTTCATTAATGAAAACTAATTGATGTTTTATACTAATATAAGATTTAAATCATTACAGTTTTTAAATGTGTAAGTCATCAGTAAAGGAGAAGAGATTCTTGCAGGCCTCTGTATTTTGGAACGATAGGGAGCTGTTGTTACTCACAGAACCAGATGGGCGTAAAGGGAAAACACATTTCAGTGGTAGCTGCTGGATTTAATTCTTGCTGTGTTGTGTTTGAAGTATGGAGAAGTGAAAATGACCCTACACTTCAGACAAACATATACTGGAAATGTCAAGTGATATTAAGATGCATAAGGCAATATTATAGCATCTCCTTTCAATTATTTAATTTATTCACACTTATTTTAAGTATTGAATCTTTCTGCTCTCTAGTCTCCTTTTTGCCAGTTCATTTAACTCAGCATAAAATGTGGTGAATCAATTTTATTCCACACTTAAACATTGTGTTAACTCGGATTCTAATGAAGTACCTAACATGCATTAATAATTAGAAAATTTATACAGATGCAAAGTATTATTTAAAGAAGATTGAATGTATTAAATAAGAAAGTAATGTTAAAATACTGTCTTAAAAAAACAACTTCTTCCTTCGCTTTATTTTGTTTTATATGTTTTTTTTTTTCATGTGAATTGCTTTCTTTCCTGGAAATCCTAGCCTCCAACTCTCCACCTTCTTCTGAGCCTTCACTGTTGTTTTTCGAAGTTCAGCTTTAATTCAGTTCCTCAGGCAGGCTTTCAACAACCCAGCATTGAGTCATCCCCCCTGTTTTTGTTTTTTTTGTGTGTTTTTTTCTTTTTCTTTTTTTTTTTTTTTTTTTTTTTGACAGGCAGAGTTAGACAGTGAAAGAGAGACAGACAGAGAGAAAGGTCTTTCTTTTCCGTTTTTCTTTAACCCAAAATGGCTAGTATGGCTGGCGCACTGCGCTGACCCAAAGCCAGGAGCCAGGTGCTTCCTTGTGGTCTCCCATGTGGGTGCAGGGCACAAGTACTTGGGCCATCCTCCACTGCCTTCCAGGGCCACAGCAGAGAGCTGGAATGAAAGAGGAGCAACCAGGACAGAATCCAGTGCCCCAACCAGGACTAGAACCTGGGATGCCGGCACCGCAGGCTGAGGATTAGCCTAGTGAGCCAGGGCGCCTACCATCCCCCCTGTTATTTTCTGGCTTCATCATCACAGTTGTCATATTTTATAATTGTACATCTTGTTATATGGATAAATATTTATTTCCTGAATCACCACTGGATTATAATACTATAAAAGCAGAGATGATACCTGTTTTGTTTATAAACATAAAATGAACCCTGGAGTTGACGTTATCTCTTAGTGGAAGTATAGTATTTTTGAGTGAATGAATGAATACTGATTAGAAAAACAATAAAATATAAATTTCACACTACATGTTTGGCAGGGCAGTGAAGATGCCACTTGGGACACCCACATCACAAATCAGAGTATCTGGGTTTGAGTCCCAGCTCTGCTTCCAATCCCAGCTTCCTGCTAAGGCACACCGTGGGAGGCAACAAGAACTTGGGTCCCTGCTACCTACATGGGAGACCCAGCTGAGCTCTGAACACTTGGCTTTGTTCTGGCCCAGCCCTGGCTAGTGTAGACATCTGGAGAGTGAACCAACAGACGGATGAACTCTTTCTGTCTCTGTCATCTCTCTGCCTTTCAAAAAAAATCAATAATTTTTATTATTTATATATATAATCACTTCCTACTAAGTGATTTATTTATCACATCCCTATTATAATACTTGAGTATGTCATTTCATAGAATATGAAGCATAAGCAACATATATGAACAACTTTATTAGTATAATTTAATACATATTTTATATATGTATATATATGTATTCTAGCTCTTAAAAGATTTGTCTAAGGATTGTAGGCAAAGAACATGTACTTTATCTCTAAGGTTTAATCTCTCAATACTAAACTAATAGCTACACCTTTAAATTAAGATTCCTTATTGTTAAGATTTTGTCATTCGCTGTTAAAGAGTAGTTCATGTGTTTGCAGGAGAATAACCACTATCAACTTCTGTTCTCTGATTTATTATGCATGTGTGCATCAGTACAATATGGAGGACTACTTACACAACACGTTTTTGTTGGGAAACAAAAATGATAGTTATTTGGTAATAATATGTCTCCATATAAAAACCAAGAGACTGCTAACTTGAGTTACAATACCATCACCGATCCTGACTTGTGATGCTTTTCCTCCTCTGTCCCTAGCGTACTTGCTGAAATTTGGCTTCATTAGTGATGTTTCCAACTAACGAACCATGCCACTGGGTGACAGAGTTTTGTTTTGTTTTGTTTTGTTTTTGTTGTTGTTTTCTTAAGCTGGATGTTAGGAGCGTGTATCTAACCTAGAAGTCAAGACATCTGCTCCCACATTGGAATGCCTGGGTTCAATTCTTGGCTCAGGTTCTAGATTCCAGCTTCCTGCCAGTGCAGACTCTGTGAGGCAGCAGTAATCACTCAGATGTTCCGGTCCCTCGGAGACAGATTACTCAGTTCTCATTTCCTGGTTTCAGCATGGCCCAGCCTCAGCAATTACGTGTATTTGGGAAGTGAATCACTGCATGGGAAGTTTTTTTTATAAAAAAAAAAAAAATTAGTAAACAAACTTAGATGTTAGTCAAATGCTGAGTCTGGTAAACTCTTAGAAAGTTTTAAGCTCCTAAGCAAAAGTCGAAGTTGCTTCCCCTCCCCCACATGTTGAATAGTATGAATGCTTTTCTTTAATGTAATTTTGTGCTTGTCTTGTCAATTGTATACCAGCATCATCAAAGAGAGAGTTAGGTGCAAATAATTTATGGAAAACCCTCCTCTTCCTGATGTTAATTTTCTTCCAAATGTGAAAGGCCAGTTTAAAAAAATTAATATAATATTCTTTGTAACTCGTAAATAATTACATTTAAACTAGAGAACAAGATTGTGCTCATTAAAAAATCTCCTCAGAGTGACAGGTTAGGTACATTTTTAAATGTAGAATTTATACTTAGGGAAAGGTAATAATTTTTCTTTCCCAATTTTAAGTAAATAGCTATCTTAATTATCTTGTGTTAAAAATAAACTTCTAGTTTTCTAAAAAATCGTAAAGCTTTGTATTTTTTTAAAAGGCAGCATGACACAGAGAGTAAGATGGAGATAAGATGTGACAGAGAAAGAAATGTTCCATCCACTAGTTCACCCCCCAAATGGGTTGGCTAGACCAAATTAGGAGCCAAGAACTCCATCTGGGGCTCCCACATGGGAGGCAGGGCCTCGGGCTCTTGGGCTATCTTCTGCCCTCCTGTGCACATTAGCAGAAGGCTGAATTATAAGCAGAACAGTGGGGATTTGAACTGGCCTTCCAATATAGGATAGTGGTATTTCAGGTGGTGACTTAATCTACTGTACTACAACCCCAACCCCTATTTTAATTTTGATAATACAAGATACTCTCTTTTTTATTTTTATTTGACAGGTAGAGTTAAACAGTGAGAGCGAGAGACAGAGAGAAAGGTCTTCCTTCCATTGGCCAACCCCCAAAATGGCCACTACGGCTGGCGCTGCGCCCATCCGAAGCCAGGATCCAGGTGCCTCTTCCTGGTCTCCCATGCGGATGCAGGCACCTGAGCCATTCTTCACAGCCTTCCCAGGCCACAGCAGAGAGCTGGACTGGAAGAGGAGCAACCAGGACTAGAACCTGGCACCCATATGGGATGCCGGCGCCACAGGTGGAGGATTAACCAAGTGAGCCATGGTGCCAGCCCCATAAGACATTCTTAAAATCTGAGTACTCATTTGTAAGCCACTGTTATCTCATGACTTCACATACATTTCCCTTTCGATTTTTTATTTTAAACATTAATTTGGCTCCCTTTAAATTGGCACAGCCAGTTTTTACATTGTTTTAGAGAATGTGTATCATATGGAAAAGTGGAAGTATTATTTCTGATTCAGTTTTATAATTAATTTGAACAATTTGAACCATGGTTTGTTCATGAAGTCATTGGAGAGATATAATATTATTAATAGCCAGATGGTGGCACATTTTGCTTGCCCAGGAGACACAAAATCATTTCCTAGTGAAAATATTTTTAGAACAGCTTTAGTGCCCTCTGTAGCTATCAATTCAAAGCAATTCGCTTAGTGTTTTCCTACCTTACATATGACAAGTATATTTCTATAGAAATCAAATTTTGAAAAAATTGGCAAAGATTTGATCTTTTTAGAAAATGAACTCTATTAACTGAGCAAATCTGGAATTCCTAAGTGGGAAACTGAAAAATATCTCAAATATATTGCTTGAAAAGTGGTAATGCCTAGATATGTCCCTCAAAGAATAAAATTGTCTATTTTACTTTGACCATATAATATTTTACTTTATTAATGAAAGATTTTTTAAAATTCATTATTGTTTGGTATCTTAGTATGATCACATTTGCAAATTTCAGTTTTACTATCTAATCTCTTAAATGTGAATTAGTCATTATACATGAGCAAAGAGCAAATGTTCTAATTACGCTATCAAATGCAATTCTGAGATTACTTAAAGTGTATGTTGTATAAATCATAGAAATTATATTTAACAAAATATATGAAATCGAAGAAAACAGTTTCATAGCACATTTCCTAATGAAAAATAATCTGAAAAGCACTATTGAACAGTTAAAAGGAATAAACTATCATTTCACATTTCAATTTAGAAAAGTATTAAAATAGCTATTCTGAATGAAAGAAACCAAACTATAAACAGTGCATTCTGCAAAAATTCATTTATATTAAACTTTAGAAAAGGTAAATTAATCTAGAGTGACGGAAAACACATGACTGCCTGGAGAAGGGAAAACTGGGAAGAAGAGAAAATCTTACAGGGATATGGCTGGCATACTAGATATGCTGTCCATCTTGATTGTGGTGATATTTTCATGGGTATGTTCAAATGCTAAAATGTATCAAATTGCACATTTGAAATGCATGTCCATTTATTGTACATTGTTTATAATCCAGAGGAGTTCGTAACATAATCTAATTATTGAAATTTAGATTATCCCTCTATCATTATTGAAAGAGGAATCAAAAGAGGACAAATATTAAGGGAAATGGTAAAATAAAACTAGAAATTATGACAAACTTTTATACATTCACAGATTTTCTAGCACATTAGAATCATTATTTTATTAAATGTTTATAACAAAGCATTCACAAAATAGAAATTTAACTGATAATTAGTAAGATGAGAAGCCAATGTCAAATATCTCTAAAAATAATTATCTGCCTATGCCCATTTATATTTTTACTTTGGAAAAAATTTTAACAGTATTTGTACCAGGGTGGGAATTGTCAACTGGTTAAGATGCCTTCATCCCATACTGGAGTGTTGGTTCAAGGCTCCTCTGCTTCTTATCCAGCTTCCTGCTACTATATATCCTTTGAGGAAGCAGATGATGGACCAAGTACTTGTGTTCCTGCCACTTACATGGGAGACCCAGAAGGAGTCCAGGCTGCTGGCAGCCAAGCCCCCACATGGCTGTTGTGAGCATTTGCAGAGTGAATCAGCAGATGGAAGATCTCTTTCTCTTTGTGCTTGTGTGTGTGTGTGTGTGTATGTCTATCTGCTTGCCACTCCATTTTTCAACATAATTAAATGAACATTTTAAAAAATCTTACTTATTTAGATTCTGATTCTTGAAATTAATATTTGATCATTTAAAAACTCCATAATATCTATTTAAATTTCCATGATCAATTTTAGTTTGCTAAGTTAAACAATCATAATGTTAAGTTAAATTAAATATTACTCCCTTTATTGAAATTTATTGAAAAAGTTTTCAAAGCTAAAATTGGAATATATAGTCATAAGTAATCAACATATAACTAGTCTAATCATCTAAAAAAAAAACCAAAGAAAACAGTTTATTATATAGTATTGGAATATGAGTAGATTTTCATGAGCAAGCTCACAGATATCAAAATGTAATTAAGAGAATAATAAATAATAGGACCAAACTTAACAATATAGATAAATAGCTCATGTTCAAAAATCTTACTAAAACTGAAAAAAAATGAAACACTTGAATACTTCAACAACTGTTAAATTGATACATTGATGAAAGAAAGAAATAAGATGAAAGAAAATAAAAGAAAGAAAGAGGGAGTGGAGAGGGAGGGAGGCAGGTATTACATACTGGGGCCTGCGCTGTGGCACAGCTGGTTAACTCCCTGGCCTGAAACCCCGAGATCTCATATGGGTGCTGGTTCAAGACCCGGCTGCTCCACTTCCCTCCATCTCTCTGCTATGGCCTGGGAAAGCAGTAGAAAATGGCCCAAGTCCTTGGGCCCCTGTGCCCGCGTGGGAGACCTGGAAGAAGCTCCTGACTTCTGGCTTCAGATCAGCTCAGCTCCAGCTGTTTCGGACAATTAGGGAGTGAACCATCAGATGGTAGAACTCTCTCTCTCTCTCTCTCTCTCTCTCTCTCACTCTCTCTCTTTTTCTCTCTCTCTCCTCTCTCTGTGTAAATCTGGATTTCAAATAAATAAATAAATCTTTTTTTTAAAGTATTAAGTTCTTAGAATTTTATCTATGAAATACACAGAATCTGTTTTCTTTGTATTAGGATCGCATCAACATAATAATTAAAGAAAATTCTATTGTTGTAATTATCATGCATTTGCCGTTTTTAAGGTGACAAGTTAGGTATTAGCCTTTGTGAGTACCAGGGGCTTAAGAAGATGGGAAATTTTGTAGAAATTTTTGTGTGGTCAAATGAGGGAAGAAATGTAGAAGCAATGTAGATTTATATATCAAATGTCTTGGCCTTGTTCAATAAGCTAGTTAAGTCAGCCCTAACTGTTCCTAGGTGTCAACTTAGCTAAAGCTTCCCCATCCTAAAGCCTAGTTCTTTCCCCAAATGTCCACAACAGCCTGGAATGGGGTAGGCTGAAGACAGGAGCTAAGAACTCATTCTGGTACTCCCATTTGTGTGACATGGACCCAGTTACTTGAACCAGCAGCTGATGCTTACAAGAGTGCACATTAAAAAAGGAAACCTGTTAAAGTGAAATGAACACTATGAGAAACGGTGACTTGATCAGCCCTTGCCCTGACTGTTGATGAGCAACTAAATATGTTATCCCTCTTAGTATTTTTTTTTGTTTGTTCTACTTAATACTTTTGGTTGAATACTGTAATCAATACACAATTCTTCTTAAGTGCTGAAACTTAACTGAAAAGTGATCGATGTTAAATATAAGAGTGGGAATAAGAGAGGGAGGAGATGTGCAATTCGGGACATGCTCAAGCTGACTTGCCCCAAATGGTAGAGTTAGAAACATACCAGGGGATTCCAATTCAATCCCATCAAGGTGGCATGTACCAATGCCATCTCACTAGTCCCAGTGATCAATTTCTGTTCACAATTGATCATAATGAGAGGACTAAGAACCAAAGGGATCACATAAACAAGATTAGTGTCTGCAAATACTAGCTGATAGAATAAACAAGGGAGAGAATGATCCAACATGGGAAGTGAGACACACAGCAGACCCATAGAATGGCAGATGTCCTAAACAGCACTCTGGCCTCAGAATCAGCCCTTAAGGCATGCGGATCCGGCTGAAAAGCCCATGAGACTATTTCAGGCATGGAAAGCCAAGACACTCTGGGGGCAAAAAAAAAAAAAAAAAAAAAAAACACCTAAATGAAAGATCTCCACGAGTGAGATCCCAGTGGAAAGAACAGGTCATCAAAGAAGGAGGTACCTTTCTCTGAAGGGAGGAGAGAACTTCCACTTTGACCATGGCCTTGTCTAAATATGATCAGAATCAGTGAACTCAGGTGGCTTCCATAGCCTTAGCAACTCATGACAGGAGCCTAGGGTGATTACTGATGCCATAAACAAGAGTGTCAATTTGTTAAGTCAACAACAGGAGTCACTGTGCACTTACTCCTCAGGTAGGATCTTTGTCCTTAGTGTGCTGTACATTGAGATTTAATGCTATAACTAGTACTCAAACAGTATTTTTCACTTTATGTTTCTGTGTGGGAGCAAACTGTTGAAATCTTTACTTCATGTATGCTAAACTGATCTTCTGTATATAAAGAGAATCGAAAATGAATCTTGATGTGAATGGAAGGGGAGAGGGAGTGGTTAAGGGGAGGGTTGCGGGTGGGAGGGACGTTATGGGGGGGAAGCCATTGTAATCCATAAGGTGTACTTTGGAAATTTATATTCATTAAATAAAAGTTAAAAAAAAGATGTTATCAATGAACTTGATTTAAATTACATTCTTAGAACTTTCCAACAAATGATTACAAAATAGTCTCTGGTTTCAAGTGCACTAGAAGATTGTGCAGCATTATCACATTAGTAGTCTTAATAAAATGGATGTATAGAATTAAAACCTACACATGGATTCTCAAGGTAAAGTTAGAATTAAATTGGAAATGAATAACAAAAATATATAATATCAAATATTTATCAATTTTACAATAAATTATAAGAAGATTTCACAGTAACTGTCGCTCGCCCTCTTCATGGAGGAACGACACTAAGCCCTGCCTAGGCTTCATATCCGAGTCACGGCACCATTATGTCGCTCCCCCTCTTCATGGAGGAACGACACTAAGCCCTGCCTAGGCTTCATATCCGAGTCACGGCACCATTATGTCGCTCCCCCTCTTCGTGGAGGAACGACACAGGACCCTGCGCTGTTCTTTCGTCTTCTTGGCCCTCCCTGGGTTTGCTGCTGGTTCTTCCCGGGTTGGCTACTGTCCCTTCCACCTCCGTGGAAGGGCAGTTCCCCCTGGCCACTTTCCCACTTCCGCAGGGGAGCGGCACACCGCCGGCCAGCTCTCTCGGGGGCTGCACAGGTGTTCCTCTTAGATGTTCCTGGTGCATGTTGTCTCTCTCCTCCTTTATAGTCCTCTTCCACCAATCCCAACTCTGCTACCCACACGCCGAGTACGCTGCTCTCCTCCAATCAGGAGCAGGTCCTACAGTTTATTGGTTGAACTGGAGGCAGCTGTGTAGAAGCTGTTACTCCCTTCTCAGCGCCATATTGTGGGAGAGCAGATGCATAGAATAAGTCTTAATTCCAGTAACTTAGTCTAGTCCGAGTTGCTCCCAGTTGCTCCCCACAGTAACTTTTGAATGAAATACGTATTCAACAGAAATATTTATGGGATACAGATAATGCTCTAAATGAATATTAAATCAAAAAAGTAAAACGGTTATCACTGAATAATAACTTCAACTTAACAAGGAGAAAATGAAGAGAAAAATTCAAAATAATGCATATAGAAGACAGAGGATATTAAATATAGGGGTATAAGTAGATAAAATATTCATACAGAGTTTACTAGCCATAGTGTAAAAGCCACACAATCATTAAATGTGTAGAATGTAAGAACACAGTAACTGACTCTTTAGAACAATGTACTGAAAAATTTAAAGATTTTGATTTGGAAAGCAGCTAGTAGTATTTACATAATTTCATTAACTTTTTCATTCCATTCCTGCTCAGTGGAGGAAACATGAAGGAAATTCATGTATCATCAACATGAGTTTCCCTTGATTTTATTCTGTTTCTACTATGTGCCAAAAAAATGAGAGCTTATTAAACTCAAAAATACTTGTTTTCTTTTATTGTAAACATTGAGAGTATACATGATTCTGACAATTGATTGAAAAAAAAAAAAGAGAACAAAGTTACTTTGATATTTGAAAAAAAGTAGAAACATTGCAAAACAATGAGTAAACGTAACTGTACTATCATGTTTATTCATCTCATATTTCTTTTCAAATATAATTAAAAGGATATACACCTGCTCCTCATTTTAATGGAGTTCTCTGTTAAAGACCAACAGTAGGTTGAAAATATTATAAGTTAAATCCATTTAATAAATCTAACTTACTAAGCATCATAGCTTAGCCTACCCCATCTTATTTATTTACTATTAAATATTTTATTTATTTTAGAAACAGAGAGGGAGAAAGAGAAGCAGCCAGAGGGAGCTCCCAATTCCTGGTTCATTTCCCAAATGCTCTCAATGGTGGAAACTGGGCTGAGCCCACAGCCAGAACCAGGAATTTAATCCAGGTCTCCCTCGTAGGTGCAGGAAATCAACTACTTGGGCCATCACCTGATACCTCCCAGAGTTGTA
Organism: Oryctolagus cuniculus; assembly: GCF_051225735.1. Taxonomy (NCBI): domain Eukaryota; kingdom Metazoa; phylum Chordata; class Mammalia; order Lagomorpha; family Leporidae; genus Oryctolagus; species Oryctolagus cuniculus. Next base: position 77,258,974 of record NC_142874.1, on the reverse strand, counting down.
TACGCAGGAAGTTGCAATCAAGAACAGAGACAGGACTCAACACAAAATTTTAAATACTAAGCCAAAAGCTGGCCCCTATTTAACATACCTGAGACATACTCAGAATGTGTACTTACATTATTCCACAGTTAAAGCTAACATAAAAGTTATATAATAATAAGATGCTGAATAGCTCCTATAAATTGTGGAACACAGTATGGAAAATGAAAACAAAAATTGTAGTGCGGGATAAGGTACATAGATGGACATTTTGTAGAGGTAAGGCTTGCAACAAGAGACGGCATCTAAAACTGCTGGCAACATGGTACACTGTAGGGCACTGCTAGTTTATCCTGGCCTACAGGGAGCTGAGGCATTGGTGCAGGGGGTATTGTACAATGTGTCACCAGTCCAGCAAAATGTCAAAGCCCAAAATTCAAGGTTTTATTTCCACAAAATATGTATTATTTTCACACCATTGTAAAGTAAAAAATAGTTGTCAAACCATCATAAATCAGGGGTTACCTGTATTTTAAAGAAATAGGTAAGTGAAGAGTTGGATTTGCTTTCATACGGCAGTGACAAAGTTACTGCCTACAACCATAGAAGAAGCAATGTCATTGTTTGTTTATGGCAATATTAAAATTTAGCCAATTCTGTAAAAGAGTATTATGTCAAAGTAATAAGTAACGCTACAATGAAATGAAACATTTCTAATTTTTGAAAACAGTAATTTTAAGGACTAGCCTGCTGGGTGAAGATCAATATCAATATTATCTGAAAGCAATATGAGGTTACTTCAAATGCTTTATGGGTAAATATAATTAAAAAATAACTTTGTTTTGATGAAAAAATTCAAAATCCATACATACATGTGGTCTTCAAACTACTTGGAAAATGCATAATATGAAATTCTATATGGATTTTTTAAAATTTGAGGGACCATAACAAACATTTTAATACAAATTTTCTACAAATTTTTTGAAAATAATTCATTTTCGTATGTAAACAACCCTAGGAGATTGTTTACAAAAATGTACCAGTGAATAAAATGGAAACCAGGGGGACAGGAAGGCAGAGAGCTGCATTTATTGGTCTAGATACTTAATCAAACTGTGTATGGGAAAATTAATCCATACCACGGGATCTAATGAATGCTTAGAACACAATGGAACTCGCTATATAAACAAATTTTTAGAAAAACTTTTGCATTTTTTCCCAATATAAATGTAAATAAACTAGTTCACCAGGGCTAGGAAAATTATAAACTATCAAGATATTGCATCAATCAATAGTATAAGAATGTGCAAATCTTCCTGTAACTCTATCAGTAATAAACTTGATGTTTGGCAACACAGTTACTTAATCTGGATCATTTTTGAAAATCTGAGTATATGGTATTGAATTTTTTTTCAGGTCCAGTTCTTTGAAATCTGATGAAATGGTCACCTAGATTTATGACTAAACTATGTTTTAATTTAGAATAATTTTGCATTTCACAGATACTGAAAGTGAACAGTAGGAAGGATGACAGACCAGTGAGACCCAGATTTCTAGGAGAACTTTGGTCTGTATTTGCAGGCCTTCTTTGGACACAGGGTACTGCAGGGTGGAACATTAAAAAACGAAGATCAACTGCTAGGTTTCCCAACAGAAACCACCTGAAAGTGGAGTGGCTAGTGAACAGCATGAGTAAGCCTTTCCCTAGAGCTCTTTTCATACTTCTTGCTGAAAAGATAACTGACATTAGTGATCAGCCAGTGTTCGTAACAGCAGGGACATGAATCCTCAATGTTATTGTTCCATATTTATATGATTAATGATCAAACAGCAAGAGTCAGAAGACAATTTAACAGTCCACTTTATCACAAAAAGCATTCAAGTGAAAGCACTTTTACCTTATTTTTAAAAAATGAGAAGCCTTTCTTGTCAAAAGATTGACAGCAACAAATGGGAGGTTTACCCAGAGTTGGTCTAAAACATGTGTATTTGTAATTTCCGTGTTTGCTGAGCCATTCCCGATGATCTGCCTCTTCATGAAGTTCTTCACATCTTTGATGTACGACCATCCAGTTGTCCCATTATTCCACCAAAATTGCACATAAATTTACTGAATTTCCATCAATAATATGGAAATAATGGTTAAATTTTATGAGTTTTCATTTCATGTAAAGTGCATGTTTATGCTATAACCTGTAACATGTAGAAAACAGAATGTTTATAAATCATCTTCCTCATGATGTATGTATATGATCTCTAACTTAATGAGTTTGCTTGAACTATTCTATTCTTCCTATTTACGTTGATCTAATGAAATGCATTAAGTACAACAAGAACATATCTCAGACTTATTCTGTACAGAGAATAGATAATATTCACAAGTCAAACACTGAGCACTGTGCTCACATATACATCATATTAGATTAATCATTGATCAATCAGTTGATCTGGAGTCAGAATTTATTACTGAAATGGTTTACGTTATTTATTCTAAATTGCTGCAACGACTGGAGCTGAGCTGAGCTGAACCCAGGAACCAGAAACTTCCTCTGGGTCTCCCATGTGGGTGCAGAAGGCCAAGGACTTGGGCAATCTTCTACTGCTTTCTCAGGCCATAGTAAACTGGATGGGAAGTGGCGTAGCTGGGACTAGAATCAGCACTCATTTGGGATAACGGCACTTCAGACCAGGGCTTTAACTCACTGCACCACAGCACTGGCCCCCGCCAATCTTTGTTTTCAGAACAAAAAGAAAATATATACTCTAGGAGTAAAAAAATAAGAAACAGAAAAGGTTTGGGCAGAATTAAGTTGGCAGGTTATTAGTTATTTAAATTCATTTATTCATTTTTTTTTTATCACAAAGGCAGAGCTGGGGTCGGGGGAAGGCATGGTACAGAGTTTTCATCATCTGGTTCATTCCCAAATATCTGCAACAGCCCAGGGCTGGGCCTGGAGCCCAGAAATCTATGCAGGTTTTCCACAAAGGTGGCAGGGGCCCAAGAACTTGAGCAATCACCTGGTACCTCCTAGCATGAATGTTAGCAAGAAGTTGCAGAGAAGGCTGAGCTGGGTCTTGACCCCGATACTCAGATATGGGGTTGCATATGTCCCAAATGGTGGTTAACCTGCTATGCCACAACACCCACCCCCAGATTAATTTTTTTCCAAACACTTTTTTAATAATGTATGGTATTAGATAAAATATAATCTGACTCATGAGAAGGAAAAATTGTGATGAAAAAATGATAGAAAAAGTAATGAGAGAAAATTAGGTAATTGAAATATTGGACACACAAATTAACAGGACTCCGTTTCATCTGTTTAAAGAGAAAGAAGCAATGGAATGGGAATAGTGATAAAGAATTTGGGAAGCATATTGTATGATTTCCCAATTAAAAGTTAAAAAAATATGTTTCCTACTGTGGCAATTTTTAATAAGTTCTTATTTGCCACTATATTAAATACCTTAAGAAAATAACATTATAAAGAGAAAAAATTTACTTAGCTCAAAGTTTTCAGGGTTCAAGTCCAAAATCAGGTCAGGTCTATGAGGGTGGCAAATGGTAATGGCAGAGAATACATGGAGGGAGATCACGTGGTGAGACAGGAAACAGAGTGTTAGTGCCTAACTCAGGCTTATATAACCATCCCTCTCTCCAGAATTAGATTGAGTTCCCACCCTCTTTGTACTGTCAGTTTATGACTTTGAGATTTAAACAACTGCATACATTTGGGAGCTAAACCACATTCAATCCATAGCACACATCAAGCAAGATTAAGGTCACTCATGAAGTATAAATGGCTTTGCTTGCTCAGGAATCCTTCAGGCAGTGGTCATCATTTTAATTATTTAACATGTCACATGTATATTCCTTCCCATTTATTTTATTATTTCAATAATGTTTGCATTATGCCTTCTAAAATAACGCTATTTAGAGTATGGAAGTTCTTGATAATTTCCATTCAGAGATTATTTAGTTCCTAAGTTTTAAACTTAATGTGTTTCTCTAATAATATAAAAGCTGGCCTCTAATTTCCATATCACTTGCAATAGTTTGTTATAATATACTAAACCTGATAGCTTTGACTAAGCTGTGGTAAAACACTCCTAGAACTCAGTGGATTACAATTGTAACATCATAAATAAGAGTGTTAATTGTTAAATGAACATCAGAAGTCACTGTGAACTTATTCTCCATGTAGGGCATCTGTCCTTAATGAATTGTACAATGAGAATTAACTGCAAAACTTATTTTCAAAATGTACTTTATATGTTGTGTATGTGTGTGGGTGCAAACTGTTGAAATCTTCACTTAGCATAGAGTTGGCCCTCTGTATATAAAGTTAAAGTAAAAATGAACCATAATGAAAAATGGGAAGGGAGGGAGGACGGGGGTAGTGGTGGGAGGATGGGTATAGGGGAAAGAACCACTATATTCCTAAAGTTGTACCTATGAAAAATGCATTCATTAAATAAAAGCTTTTAAAAAAAATTCACCTTTTTTGTTATGTTCAGCTGTGAATCTGCCTCATTTCACCTTCATTTCCTGCCCCATAAAAGCAAAAAGCAATGTGCTTTGGAACATCACCAAGTGTCACAGCACAAAGATTCAACGTATACAAATAAATGCTCAGAAATGAAAACCATCATTTCATAAGCCAAACCAGGACATGTCACTATGCCTCATTCAAAGGAACTTGAAACCATCCTATTAGCAAGGCCAATGCAGGAACCTAAAACAAGAAACCAAAGGATACAGTGAACTACATATGTTTTTACACATAAATCTGCATTCAATTCTTGTGAATAATATTGTTTCTGTAATCTGTTTTGAAAAGCTTGGGTGGCTGGAATCAGTGACAGAATCTTAGAGATGATTCTCCTCAAGGAAAGAATTAATCCATTTATATTTCTAGGAAGAAGTAATGTGGTAGCTCGGACTTTTATTTTCTTAACTTCAAAAAATTGCTACATTGTCTGTTTCTTCTGATATATTTCAAAGGCACAAATAGTATCTCTCTTTAAAATATTCTATGTATGTAATAGCATTAGCTCTAAATCTTTAAGAAAAACAATAAGATTGAGCTTTGCTTTTCTAAATTCTATTTCAGATTACATTTGTTCTGTTCCCTTCTGAGGGAAACATTTAATATATCATTTGAGTATTAGTATTAATTCCATTTATTATCTGTCCATTCTAATCCTTTGACTATCTTCTGTTCGTGGACTTGGTTTATTATCTGTATCTTGCATATCATATCAAAATCATCATCTGTCTAAGTACTATTTGCTTGTATTAATTCCAAAATGTCCTTTTAATTTTTTTATTATATTTAAGCCTAAAGTAGAATAAATCTAACATTTCTCATCTCATGGATTAATTAATAAAGTAGGAGGCATTCAGGGTCAGTCTTATAATTATAGAATCATTTCTAATTTCTTTATGAGTTTGAACTTATCCAATTCTCTTTAGCACTTTTGTTTATTTTGGACCTGAATGTGATAATTTTTAATACAAACTACATTTTTCATTTCAAATTTTTTATATTTGTATATACTTTAGCATTTTCAGTTATATATGTATTTGTATATATTTTAATAATTTTATCAATTAGATTTGAGTAGTATTTATATATAAAATAAATGGCTATTAACGTAAAAATTTACTGAGAAAATACATAATGCTTCCCTTTGTTCAGCTATGCTTGTTGGAATAATGCAATAGGGTCATTGGTACAATATTGTCACTCCTCTTCTGTTTAGGGGCTCTTTGCTCTCTAAAAGATAGCCACACTGTCAATTACATTTCTTGAAATTAATCATAGAAATGTCCTACATGGCTATAATAATTGAGTTGAAATTCCATTTAGAGAGCAAAATTCTTTTCCAATATATAATTGTTTGTGGGAGTTTGAGGACACAAACTGTAATAGATTAACTGTGTTAGAAGTGTAAAACCATAGGGAACTGAAAGAAGTTTTTTCTTGTTCATTGAGAGAAAAAATAAATAGAAAACAGAGTACTAAGCAGAAAGACAAAACTGTATCATATGTTTATTTGTTGACATTATAGTTATAACATATTTCCTTTAATAGTTATATGAAAATGACCATAAAAATATTCAATATCTTTTTACTTTATATTTTTACCTTATATTTTTACCTTATGTTATAAATAAAATAATATCCTTCTGTGTGTTTTCACTTTGAAAAATTAACAGTTGCTAGGTTATTGGAAATAGCATGCATTTATCATTTAATACTGAATAATTTAATTTCAGCATTTATTTTTAATTTTGTATTATATATTTGAGAGATAATAAGAGAGAGAGGAGGGAGGGAAATGCCCTATATTTTGGTTTACATTTAAATGCTACATCTGGGAAGGACTGAAGCTGAGGGCTGAAGATTCAATCCACCATATGACTGGCAGGAACCCAATTACTTGAGCCGTCACTTCTGCCTTCCAACATCTTGCCTAGTAGGAAGCTAATCAAGATCCAGGAAATGAATCCAGTAACTATGATGTGGGACACAGGTATGTTAAGTGACATCTTAATTGCTAGGAAATGCCCACTTCTCAATATTTATTACATAATGTGTAGGTAAGTATATAGAGAGCATTTTTCTTTAAGAAGAGCCTGTTTTCAACTTTAATGACTCAGATTGAAAAATACAATATGAGATAGGTGCTAGAATTCACTTATTTTTTAATCAAAGCAGTAAGTACATTAAAATGTTCTGATATGTGACAATTATTCTTTAAATATAGTATAAAGAAAAAAGACAAAGGAAACAAAAAGAGGAGGTACAGTATTTGCACTTCGAAGTATTTTATGCATATATGAACAAAGTCATGAGTATATTTGTTTAAACCTCATTGAAGGTTAAGCACACATTTGAAATGAATGTTGGGGCCAGCGCTGTGGCTTAGCAGGTAAAGCAGCCGCCTCCAGGTCCATCATCCGATATGGGCGCCAGTTCGAGTCTTCTTTTCTCCACTTCCTAACCAGCTCTCTGCTATGGCCTAGGAAAACAGTAGAAGATGGTCCAGTTCCTTGGGCCCCTGCACCCATATGGAAGACCCGGAGGAAACTCCTGGCTCCTGGCTTCAGATTGGCACAGCTCCAACCATTGCAGCCAACTGAGGAGTGAAGTGAACCAGTGGATGGAAGATCTCTCTCTCTCTCTATTTCTATCTCTATCTCTTTTCTGTTTCTCCTTCTCACTCTGTGTAACTCTGACTTTCAAATAAATAATTTTTTTTTAAAAAAGAAATAAATGTTGAAGAAAATAGTTCTTTTTCTGTAAGGTATATGATGCAATTCAGGAATTATATTTTATCAGCAGCATATGAAACTACATTAGGAGCAGTGGTTATGCCAAATATCAAAAGCAATTTTGCACAATAAATTACTTTACTTCAGTTATTTTTCCAAAGTAGGTGGGATTTTCAAGTGTTCTAAAAGCCAGAATACTTTATAAAATTATAATTGTGACCTTTGCTTCCTACTTTTTAATTATATTTTGTAGAGCAAATTTATGCTGAAAACTACCTACTGCTTATTCAAGAGAATTTGAAATGAGATCCTGCAAATGAAACTTAATGATGCTAGCTAACTTTTAGAAAACAAATCATCAGTATCAGTGAAATCTAAATTAAATAATAGAATGTATACGTGCATGCATGTGTTTAACTTCAAATGCACTTAGTTCATATAAAATGATATCATGAACTTCATAACCAAAAGTCAGTGATAAAACTGACAGCCACAAGCAGACATTAAGTACCCAACATTGCAGGGACTGGGGTTCTATTCACAGCTCCACATCCTGATTCCAGTTCTTTGCAAATGCACAACCTGAGAGGCAGAGATGAAGGCTCACCTAGCTGTGTCTCTGCCACACTACATAGAATATTTGGATTGGGTTTTTGGCTCCTGAGTCTTGCCTAAGTCTAGACCCTACCATTGGGGCATTTGGGCACTTATCTCTCTCTCTTCTCTCTCTCTCATCACTCTCTCTGCCTCTAAAACAAAAATTTTATATATATATATATATATGCAGTATATATATATAACATATATATAACATTATATATAAGTTTATATATATGTGTGTGTGTGTGTGTGTGTGTTTTAAAGTAGTTGTGCCTGGGTGCAGGTGCTGTGGCATAGAGAGTAAAGCCACTGCCTGCAGTGCTGGCATCCCATATAGGCTCCAGTTCAAGTCCTGGCCCCTCCACTTCCAATCCAGCTCTCTGCTATGGCCTGGGAAAGCAGTAAAGATGGTCCAAGCCTTTGGGCCCCTGCACCCACATGGAAGACCCGGAAGAAGCTCCTGGCTCCTGGCTTAGGATCAGCCCAGCTCTGGCTGTTGCAGCCATTTGGGAAATGAACCAGTGTATGGGAGATCCCTCTCTCTCTGCCTCTGCTTCTGTGTAACTCTGCCTTTCAAATAAATAAATAAATCTTTAAAAAAGAATAAAGTAGCTGTGCCTGAAAAATACTTTGCCTAAGGAAGTAATGATAGTATGCACAAAGGAATCAAGAAATCTAGAAGACAAGACCATTTGCTTTGGTTTATCACTTAAAAATGATTTTACTTAGTTTCACAACCAAATATGTCTGATATTTTGATTATCAGAGATAAAACAGAAAATTTTGTTGCAAATAATTTAAAAATTGAAATATCAATATATAATTATTATTTATTTATATCACAAGCATGTGCAGATACACAGATGTGCACAGCTAGAAGTCAGCTAGAAATATTTTTTATTTATCCCCAACTCTCAATAGTATTCTCTGGCATAGAGCAGAAAATTCAATTTGTTGGGTAAATAACAGAATATCAGAAATTAAAGATGAAAACCTTTAGAGTCTCTATGGAAGACAGCTTGATATTTACTTTCAATTTGGTCTGATGGGAAGTGAGATTGGTATCATGAAACAGGCTTTAATCCTGAGCAGCACTCAGTTCATGGGTGATAAATGACCTGGAAAAACATTTAAATGGCCAGTAAGTCATACATAGCATTTTGTCTTCAATTAAAATTGCATCTTTTCTTGGTCTTGAAAGTTTGTAATTAATTAAAATTAGTGACATTTTCAGGATATAGAACAAAAAATGCAAGGTGATCCCATTGCTAAACACAAGTTATTTTTGAGTAAATCCACAGGTCTTTATGGCTCTTTGGTAGACTACCAGAGATTCTAACGTTCGATTTTATAATTTGTCTTTAGTTCTTGTTATATTCTGAATATCAGTGTCCCCTCAAAAATTTGTTTATTTTCAAGCTGATAGCATTGAAAGTTGAGTGTTTAGAAGGTGATAAGATTTACTCTCACAAAAGGAATAAGTACCCTTATGAAAGGACTTCTTGTCCCTTTAGCGCCTTCCACTGTGTGAGGTCATTGAAAAAGTCCAGTTTATGAGAAAGGAACCTGCATCAGACTATGAATCTGTTGGAATTTGATCTTGGACTTGCCAATCTTTAGAATTGTGAGAAAGACCAGATCAATTTTTTACTTCTATATGCCCTAAGGAGGTTTAAAATGAAAACCAATAGTCTTTTATTGAAAAGACCGTGGCCAAGAAGAATGTCCAGGTGAATGAAGTTTCTCAACTCCCACTGCGTCTCCTCCTGAGGATACAGAGCGACATGAAGTCTGGAGGGTGTCCTCACAACCTACTCATTTTTCCCTATTGGAGACTAGGATGCTTAGCTTGAAATTGAAGACAGGGTAGCAAAATCATTTCTTCCTCTTGAACATTCTTTATCTCTTCTCCTTCTCCAGTTTCTTAAACAGAATATACAGGGGAAGTGACAGAAAACAAGGATGTTTCGATTTCAAAATTCGTATGCTTTTAAAAACCAATAAGAAACAGAAATATTCACACACAGGCATCAGCAATTTTGGAAACATGCACTTGTCAATCAAAGTAACTTTGCATGTACCCTAGACTCAGTAACCCACTCATAATTCTAATTTTCATACATGTGTATAAGGCCACCACATAGTGCTAATTTTAGCACTGTTTGTCCTAACAAAATAGTTGGAGTTAAACTCTGCTACATAATGATCAGGTAAGGGATAGACTGAGTAGAGAAATGTGGTTCAACCTTGGGGCTGGCACTGTGGCATAGTGGATAAAACGGCCGCCTTTAGTGCCGGCATTCCATACGGGTGGCGGTGCAAGTCCCAGCTGCTCCACTTCCAATCCAGCTCTCTGCTATGGCCTGATAAAGCAATAGAAGATGGCCCAAGTCCTTGGGCCTCTGCATCCACATGGGAGACCCAGAGGAAGCTTCTGGTTCCTGGCTTTGGGTCGGCACAGCTCCAGATGTTGGGGCCAACTGGAGAGTGAACCTGCAGATGGAAGACCACTCTCTCTTTGCCTCTTCTCTTTCTGTGTAACTCTGACTTTCAAATAAATAAATAAATCTTTAAAAAAACGTGATTCAACCTGGAACAGAATGTTAAACAATGAAAAGAGCTGGTGAAACTATAAGATTTATTGTGCATAGCAATTAGGTAAATTTAAACCAAACAATTATGATTTTACAATGGTGTGAATGTCAAATAATTATAAGGAAAAGTAAATTTTAAAGATATGCATTGAGCAGATGTGTGCACTATTAACAGGAGTGGAATGGTTGCAAGGAGGAAAGGATATAAGGTTAAAAGCAATGACAAAATAAAGCAAAAATCTAAAAATTAGCCACAAATCTGCAACAAAGATATTGTCAGTAAGTTTAAAAGAAAGAACAACTCAATCTGGACTTTTGAGGTCACATTTTCTAACATGGTTCTTTTGATTAACCTAAAAATGCCTGCTATGCAATTACATAGTGATCTTGGTGTTTGCTAATGTAAATAATAATTGGTTGTTTTAGTACCAACTGCATGTGTTAGACTGTGAGACTCAATGTGTGTATATTTGAAATACACATGAAATAAGATACGATACAAAATGAAGTCTACGAAAAACTTTTCCTGACAATTCATTTGTTGATAGTTTATTTTCAAAAATTGTTCTGATCTTATTAAATGTATGACTGATACTATATATATATACACTATATATTTGAATTTTTTATAAAAGGATATCTGCAAAAGAAGATATTTACATCTTGACATGTGAGAAACAATTTTCTAAGTTAATATTTAATATTTTTAAGACTTTATTTATTCATTTGAAAGTCAGAGTTACACAGAGAGAGGAGAGGCAGAGAGAGAAAGATCTTCCATCCGGTGATTCACTCCCCAATTGGCCGCAATGGCCAAGCTGCACCGAAGCCAAGAGCTTCTTCCAGGTCTCCCACATGGGTACAGGGACCCAAGGACTTGAGCCATCTTATTCTGTCTTCTCAGGCCAAGGTAGAGAGCTGGATGGGAAGCGGAGCAACTAGGACACGAATCGGTGCCCATATGGGATGCTGGCACTGCAGGTGGCGGCCTTGCCCACTACACCATAGCACCAGCCCCAACATTTAATATTTGACTTGAGGACTTGAAAGTTGTGATTAAACAAATCAGCATCTATAAACTAAGATTTAAGCAGCATTCTTCTGAGTGCTTATTTACCACTCCTAAACATAATTGCTTCAAGAATTGATCCAGTAAAACAAATTGAACAGTGTTGATCTCCCGTGATATGTTGTGTATTTCTTCTCTGAGGAAGGAAAGAGAAATTGGTTACACTTTGTCATCAAATAGGAAAGAACAATACTCCTGCTCTCAGAACCTCCTTTTTTTTTAACTTTCTGGAGACAATATAAAAGCAGATATTGGTTGAAGAATCAATGAAAAATTCATTATCTGTCATTTCAATATTTTCTTTTGTAATAAGTTCTCTCACACACACACGCACACACACACATATGTCATTAACTATACTGTCAAAGGTATCTAACTATTTTATCTTATTCATTCTTTTTTGTGCATTACAGATTGAATATACTATTTTTATTCATTGAGTGGACTGAATTTTCATAGTTGGTAAAACATAAGTTATATCTCAAGTCTCAAATATCTCCCACAGAAATAAACAGTGAAATAAAAATCAAGCACTTGTGCTCTAACAAAGTCTGAAGATTTGAAGGCAAACATACAACAGCTGAAAAATAGACAAGATGATTACTCCAAATAAATCTTTCCAAGGTGAACAATAGAGATTTGAAAGAAAAGAAATTGTTAGAACTCATCCTTGGTATATTTTCATAAATATTAAGCCTTATAAGTATACATGTAATGAGGAAGAGTATCTCCATGCTTAATATTTGCTGAGTATGAAGTCACAAAATGCAAATAAAACAGATGCACATTATATTACAATGATATCTAATATGTTTGCCTTTGTTACCCTCTGCTCACTCTCTATAAAACAAAACAAAAGCCTCACTCATATCTGAATGACAGGTGAATGTGTGCCAGGAATGTAGAAGCCTCTGCTATGCAGCTAACAAAATATTGGGCATACTGTAATAATACATGCCTCAGGACAAAATCCTTAGTTACGAAATTTTCAAAGTCCTTTCTGAAATATTCTTTCTGTCTTCTTCTGCACATGTGAGTGATATTTGCTGGTCACAACTAAAGGTCAGCACACTGGTTCAGACAGCTTTGTACCACAGTGAATACAGAAGGGTACAAAGTCAGATACAGAGATAATGAAGAATGTTTGTCTTTTGTCCTTAGAACTACATGGAATGCAGGTAAAATGCTGGACATACCATTTTTCTTTGAGCAACACAATGTTTAGTCCACTTTTGATGCCCATGATTTATCTGCCAAATGTTGTTTGAATGCTAATGCACTCCCCAGCTGGGCACAGACCATGCCATCCCCATGGTGGCCAGCCTGTGAGGGCTTCTCAAATGTGCTATCAGCAGTGGAGACTATGATGTCTTCTTTAACATGTGAATTGTAGTACATTTATTCAAATAGCAGGTGGATGAAATATCAAACATATTACTATAAAGTGATAGTCAAAAACTTGTATCAACCAGGGCTTAAGCAAAGAGTAGAACCAGTATGTTTTTATATAAACACATAAGTACATGCATACACACATACCCACCATACACACATACAGGCAGAGTTAGTGCTCCACATCTCTGAGTTCTGCATCTACAGATACAACCAATTGTGCTTCAGAAATATTTGCAATAAATTGCATCGCTACTAAACATGTTCAGACTATTTTTCTTGTTATTATTCTGTATATTGTATTATATAGCTATTATTTGTAGAGTATCTACATTATTGGGTATTTTAAGTAATCTAGAGATGATTTAAAGTACACAGGAGAGGCTGGCGCCACAGCTCACTAGGCTAATCCTCCGCCTTGTGGCACCGGCACACTGGGTTCTAGTCCCGGTTGGGGCGCTGGATTCTGTCCCGGTTGCCCCTTTTCCATGCCAGCTCTCTGCTGTGGCCAGGGAGTACAGTGGCGGATGGCCCAAGTACTTGGGCCCTGCATCCCATGGGAGACCAGGATAAGCGCGTGGCTCCTGCCATCGGATCAGCTCGGTGCGCCGGCCGCGGCGGCCATTGGAGGGTGAACCAACGGCAAAGGAAGACCTTCCTCTCTGTCTCTCTCTCTCTCACTGTCCACTCTGCCTGTCAAAAAATAAAATAAAATAAATAAAGTACACAGGAGGATATGCATAGGTTCTATGCAAATACTCTGTCATTTTACATAACAGACAATCATCCTCAGATGTTTTATACTTTAGTATAAGGAATTTGCTTGCACAATTATTAGAGCAGAATAAGCCACTTCAAAGATGCTGATTTTTCTAGTACTGATTTTCTAATGATGACACTCAATTCATTAACTCTCTTAAGAAAACTAACCAGTCTGTATTTAATGAAACTATGCCATTGGCTTGAACCATTCAACATCTTGAGTATGGAGGTACTCAGTGGACTTTATCCTGGACTACATGGTGAGTAAAGCAAACTTTTCACTGATGCGGTTGACTTTCATTGAATCCCTCGCCCTCACCTTCTGCATAGCACCTTGTCATTTACTCTACTTCCACTCTAAGAATGAGGTAGTTGAGTCACTCTTCCCTACTGAATGTCAATCTGACATCACCCAAAGTTCAAAGTTCATTTATATTGACTGGGCTTGTAACTTTCTAAAATCATCCAGTATAATAGTGATCTCTGCCAATACTGAGTAGCTTATTAAGGTAAAATCCAATATGTCCATTTCTCAAAAAATATAGTAGAAATCCTAAATAACCTGGCAAAATCATCCAGTTATAATTACAGATCTTGAGATTATACCAGTCCACTTTATTTTTGACACTGAATCTATAAATCTGTATCATACATGCATACAGATGAATATTTCCAAGTGTTCTTTATTTTTTGGCTATGATAAATCTATACTTCAGCTGTGTAAAGTCATATATACACATCACTTCTCAGCCTTTTGGCTAAGATCAAGTGTAAAGTAATATATGCACAGCTAATTATTTTGCTTATTTTTTATTTATTCATTTCTTGAAGTTACAACTGAACTTCAACTGGGATAATTTAGTATGATCATAATTCATAATTATAGAAGCCTCAAATAGTGATTTCTGTTTTTTTTCAACCATATGCTGAAGATTAGTATCTAATTTAACTTTGTAAAAATCGTTCGTCATAATACATTTAGTAGTGAATCGGGTAAGACAAAAACTGAAATTATCTGTGGCTTAGCACAATGGAAGTTTGCTTCTCAGTTACATGAAAGCAGATATGGGTGTTGCTGACCTGAAACATGAGAAAGAAAGGGCAGAGGACTTGGCTGAAGATGAGCAGTTAGGTGCAGAGGCCCTCAAAGTCCATGATAACTGTAGTGTCTGGCTTCCCAAGTTTCCTGTCACTGTCCAGCCAGCTGGACCGAGGAGAGAGGAGGTGAGAGGCCGTATTCAGGTCTCAACTGCTGTGGCTGGGAAGACAGACGTTTCTTATGATCACTTTCTGTTAATAGGAAATGTTGACCCTGATTGAGCTGCCAATTTTAAGCAACTCCACAGTGTGGAAAGACACAATGATTTTTTAATGTACAGGTAGCTGTAACTGCCACAGTTAGAATGAATCTATTTTAGAAAACTTCATGGAAGAATTCTGTCAACTCTTTAAGCAAATAGATAATTTATCAAGGAAAATGTTTTTCCAAATTTGGTTTATTTTGTTTTGTTTTCATCTTTAATCCCCTTTTGATAAAGTGCACAAAATCTCCAATGAACACACTTATTTAACTATATTTTTAATTAACTTTCAGTCATAACACTTTAGTAAAATATGATAATTTTATTTAAAAATTTTTATTTACAGAAGGTAACAAATTTAATGTATTTCATACATACAGTGGTAAGAGCATAATAACACTTCCCATCTTACACTCCCTTCCCTACCCCGCATCTTCCCTCCTCCTTAGTTTCTTGTTTTTCTTTTAATTTTGACAATGACATACTTTCAATAACTAATGTGTGCTTATTCATTTAGCTGCAAGTCACAAGCAAAGAGACAAAATTTGTGGCAAGGCCAGAGATTTCCCAAAATATATACAATGTAAATTATTTAGTTCAAGACTTAAAGCATAGAGTTGGACTAGCTTATGGAGGCATACATGTACAACAATGATATTCATAAATTCCATGTCATGGAACAAATGTATCAATGGTCCTAAGAGGGAGAGGTTTTACACGCTTGAGAGGTCCTTGTTATTCTCAACATTGATCTTCAGCCTGAAAGTACATATCACAAAAAGCTGATGAAACTGCCAACAACGTAGAAAGCAAGGTGTTCAATGCATCCTATGGCATAATGAAGATACATGAGTTATGTGAACATTGAAATGGCTCCAAATCAATCAGAAACTAAGGATGATGCATATCATTTCTCTAAAAAAAGTGTGAAACTACA
Organism: Oryctolagus cuniculus; assembly: GCF_051225735.1. Lineage (NCBI taxonomy): Eukaryota > Metazoa > Chordata > Mammalia > Lagomorpha > Leporidae > Oryctolagus > Oryctolagus cuniculus. The sequence goes on along the minus strand of NC_142874.1, from coordinate 77,243,058 downwards.
GAACACAACTAATTTGTGAGGTTCTAATGCATAAAGTATGCTTAACATTTCAAACTTCTTGTTTTACTTATTTGAATTAAATTAAAAACATACATCATTACAACAACATCTCCCAGCAGACTGTCAACTTTGAAAATGGGAAGAAGATTAAAAGCAGTGCAGTTTATACTTGTGTTCCTCTGTTTCAGATTCATTTATTTTAGCACAAAGAATTTATGTTTTCTATCCAATAGACATTGATCATCCCTTTAACCAACATTGCTAAGATAACTCAAAAAGTGACTGTCAAAAGCAATACACTCAATAGACATTGCCTAGCTAATTGGCTAAGGGACAGAGCTTACAGTCCATTCAGACATGGTAGGGAGGATAGGGATGTAGAATACAACCAGTAAAGTGATCAACATCCAGTCCCAAATGGAAGCAGTGAATGAAAAAGGTATTATATCACTAGAAAAAAAATATTTTCCTGATATTCATGATATTTATAGGATGCAGTTTGTCATAAATGCGATAAGGACAGTCTTCCAGAAAGAAAACATAAACTTAGCAAACATTGATCATATCTGAGTTTATCCTTTATGCTAGTCACTGATATGTATATATAGAGAGAGACATAAATATAGTCAATACATAAAAGTTGTACATTATTATGAGGTATGGTATAATCTTTCAAAGCAGGTATATAGTGTAAAACGTTCAATCAAGGTAGTCATATCTATCTCTTCAAACTTTCAACATTTCTTTATGGAATTCTTTCTTATAGTAGAATAAAGAGCTAAATCTAAACATTATTTTGAATTATTTGATTATAATGACTTTTTAAAGGATTTATTTATTTATTTGAAAGGCAGAGTTACAGAGAGGCAGAGGCAGAGAGAGAGAGAAAGAAAGAAAGAGAGAGAGAGAGGTCTTCCATCTTACGGTTCACTTCCCAGTTGGACGCTGAGCTGATTCGAAGCCAGGAGCCAGGATCTTCTTCTGGGTCTCCCATGAAGGTGCAGGGACCCAAGAACTTGGACTATCATCTACTGCTTTCTCAGGCACACTAGCAGGGAGCTGGATCAGAAGTGGAGCAGCTGGGACTTGCACTGGCGCAATAAGGGATGACAACATTGCAGGCTGTGCTGCCCTCTATAATGACTTTTAATGATGTGTGATTTTTACATTAGATCATACATTTATGATTTTTTTTTTTGACAGGCAGAGTGGACAGTGAGAGAGAGAGAGAGAGACAGAGAGAAAGGTCTTCCTTTGCCGTTGGTTCACCCTCCAATGGCCGCCGCGGTCGGCACGCTGTGGCCGGCGCACCACGCTGATCCGATGGCAGGAGCCAGGAGCCAGGTGCTTTTCCTGGTCTCCCATGGGGTGCAGGGCCCAAGCACCTGGGCCATCCTCCACTGCACTCCCGGGCCACAGCAGAGAGCTGGCCTGGAAGAGGGGCAACCGGGACAGAATCCGGTGCCCCGACCGGGACTAGAACCCGGTGTGCCGGCGCCGCTAGGCGGAGGATTAGCCTAGTGAGCTGCGGCGCCGGCCCATGATTTTTCAAAAGAATAGAGAAAGGTAAAAACTTTGGCATAAAAACAAATTTATTTTGACTAACAATATCATTTTTAAGGAAAATGACCCCATACAATAAGAAATTCAAGCACAAGATAAAGAGGCATGTTTTGTAACTATACCTTTTCAATTCTATGTAAAATATGTTTTGTTTAGATGATTTTATTCATAAATCCCTAAATAAAATTTGCACTTCACAATGCAAATCCTCTCTAATTTCCAGGAGGTTGGCTCATTGGCTCAATTGTTTCAACCACCAGATGATCAAGCTCTGATATGATGAAACACATCATTATTTTTTTTTCTAGTGATACTATTTACTCTTCCATGAACACATGGATTTCCAACTTGGAATTTCATCCTGACCTTCCAACATATAACAACTGCCCTACATGGATGTTTTGCTTCAGTTGAAGAAATTATTTAAAATTTCAAAGTACATAACTCAGAAAAGTTTTAATGCAGTAAAAATAATGCTGTTTGGAGAATTGTCCTATACCAAGGAGATATAATTGCAGAAGTTCTTACTGAATACTGTAAAACTCAACCACACACAGTACCAAATTGTCTACTGGATGTAAAACAGAGCTCCCTAGGGAAAGCTGATGTGCTCGCCTCCAAAATCAATACTTACAATAATTTAGCATAGGTATTATATTTCCACCCAAGAAAACTATAGTGCACAATACCATAGTATATGTTTTATGAATAAATAGAAAACAGAAACTCCAAGACTCCAATCATTAAGTAATGTCAAAGAATAGAAAAGGCTGATTATGCTGTTGAACTTAATTTCATTATATACACATATATAAATATCACAGTGTAGCACATAAATGTGTACAATTATTGTTGATAAAAATTAAATGTAAAAAGTTATTAAATGAGATACAAATTTTCAGTTAAGATATTAAAAGATGTTCATCTTTATTTTGTTATGAGTGCAATTGCAAACAAAAATTTCTAGTCCTACATATACAGCATTTTTTTATTTTTTATTGTTTTAACTTTTATTAAATAAATATAAATTTTCAAAGTGCAACTTTTGAATTATAGAGGCTTTTTCCCCCCATAGTCTCCCTCCCACCTGCAGCCATCCCATCTCCCACTCCCTCTCCCATCCCATTTTGATCAAGACTCATTTTCAATTATCTTTATACACAGAAGATCAATTTAGTATATACTAAGTAAAGATTTCAACAGTTTGCACCCACAGAGAAACACAAAGTATAAAGTACTGTTTGAGTACTAGTTATACCATTAATTCACATAGTACAACACATGGCACAACACAGTAGGACAGAGATCCTACATGGGGAGTAAATGCACAGTGACTCCTGTTGTTGATTTGACAATTGACACTCTTATTTATGGCGTCAGTAATCACTCTAGGCTCTTGTCATGAGTTGCCAAGGCTATGGAAGCCTCTTGAGTTTGCCAACTCTGATATTATTTAGACAAGGCCATAGTCATAGTGGAAATTCTCGCCTCTCTTCAGAGAAAGGTGCCTCCTTCTTTGATGGCCTGTTCTTTCTGCTGGAATCTCCCTCACAGGGATCTTTCATTTAGGTTTTTTTTTTTGTTTTTTTTTTTTGGCCAGAGTGTCTAGACTTCCCATGCCTGAAATACTTTCGTGGGCTTTTTAGCCAGACCCAAATGCTTTATGGGCTGATTTTGAGGCCAGTGTGCTATTTAGGACATGTGCCATTCTATGAGTCTGCTGTGTATCCCACTTCCCATGTTGGATCATTCTCTCCTTTTTAATTCTATCAGTTAGTATTAGCAGACACTAGTCTTGTTTATGTGATCCCTTTGATTCTTAAACCTATCATTATGATCTATTGTGACCTGAAATTGATCACTTGGACTAGTGAGATGGCATTGGTACATGTCACCTTGATGGGATTGAATTGGAATCCCCTGGCATGTTTCTAACTCTACCATTAGGGGTAAGTCCGATTGAGCATGAGCCGAACTGTACATCTCCTCCCTCTCTTATTCCCACTCTTAAATTTAACAAGGATCACTTTTCAGATAAATTTAAACACCTAAAAGAGTTCAACCAATGGTACTAATAGAACCAAAAATACTAAAGTAGTAAGTTGTTCCTTGACAGTCAGAACAAGGGCTGATCAAGTTATTGTTTCTCATGGTGTCCATTTCACTTCAACAGGTTTCCTTTTAGGTGTACAGGTACTTGTCCTAGATCAGGGAGAACATATGATATTTGTCTATTTGGGACTGCCTTATTTCAGTCAGCATGATCTTTTCCAGATTCCTCCATTTTGTTGCAAATTACAGGATTTCATTTTTTTTTTTTACTGTTGTTTATTATTCTATAGAGTACATATCCCATAATTTCTTTATCCAGTCTTCTGTTAATGGGCATTTAGGTTGATTCCATGTCTTTTAATTTTTGATTAGCATGTAATATTTTTATATTCTTATGGAGTATGTTGAAATACTTCAACACACGTATACTGATCAAATCAGACGTTTAGCTTTCCCATTTTCTTATCTTTTCTTTATGTTTGGATCTTTTCTGTTTCTACCTTCAAGTTCTTTACACAGAACAATACATTGTTGTGTTACCTGGTATAATCACCTGCTGTTCTACAGAACACTAGAACTCATTGTATGCACTTGTACTTGGGGAGGCTGGATAATGGATCACAAAATACAAAACGTGCATTTTTAACTTTCATTTGAGAGAGAGAGTATGCATTGATTATTATGCATTTTTAAGCTCATGAAAATAAAAGTGGTTGAATAACTGTATTTAGTGCTCAATATGGATACATAAATAAATAGAAAGAGAGAGAAGAGAGCAAGCTCCCATTCACTAGTTTACTCCCCAAATGCCTAAAATGGCTAGGGCTAGATAAGGCTGAAGCTGGAAGTTGGAAATGCAATCTAGGTCTTCCTTGTGGTGGCAGCAGTCCAATTACTTGAGGCATTATTGCTGCCTCCAAGGGTCTGTATTAGCGTGAAGCTGAAGTCAGGAGGTAGAAGCAGATATTGAACCTGGGTACTGTGGAGTGAGATGTAAACCTTTTAGTCATCATCTTAACCACTGGACTAAAGCCCACCCTAAAACATGGGTAACCCAGAAGTACCTTGAAGTTTTACAGTCTTTGAGTAAATTCTAATTTGCCAAAACTTCAGTTTCACTGTTTCTAGAGTACAGTTCTTTGCAATTAAGAAACTATCTATCCAGTTTTTCTTCTTAGAAGGAAGTTATTGTTAGTGTCATTCTAGTTAACTAGACCAACTTAAACCTTTGTTGAACTCATTTATAGTGAATGAGTCAAAATTCATTTTCTTCCAGACATTCCATAAGCCTGGTACCATTTATTGTGAAAATTATCCTCTCTTTCATTAAATACTTAAGTGGGATCATTTTGTATGCAGTGGGTCTGGGTCCTATATTCTGTCCCAAAGATGAATTTATTGGTCCTTTTATGAAATCCCAGTGTGCTAATTTCTAAGCCTTCAACACCACATAATGTATGCAAGGCTGTTTATCTACACTTTGTTGTTTATATTTCTATATGTATGATATAATTAGCTTTTAAATGTTTACAAAAGTATTAAGATGGTTCTTCATGATAACTACATTAAATAATTAGGAACTTGGAAAAAACTCAGATTGTAAGAATATTTTATTTCCCAATCAATAAATATACTCTTAAATTTATTCAATGTCTATCAATAATCCTTTATAGTTTACAGAATCTAGCACATCTTTTGTTAGTAATCTCTGACTGTCCTTGCCTATATCCAAAAATTGGTAAAAACACAGCACACTGTAGAGTATCATTTCTTTACCCATGAATTCAAGTGACTCACTTTGAGCAGCCATTCACTGACACTTTCCAGCATCACAAGAAAGTATCATTCTGCATATCACTAACCCCAGCAAAAGATCAAAATTAAAAATATGGTTTCTAATGAATGTGCATGCTTTCAGGTCATGGTGAAGTTGAAAAATGGTAATTCAAATCATGCTAGTAAAGGGCCATCTGCACAAAAATGAAAGCAAAAACTACTAAAATATATCTCAGTTAAGGTCTTGTTTTTATTTTTATTTTTTATATTAGTTCATTATTTATTATCTTCAGAGGCAGAGAGGCAGAGAGCTTCCATCTGTTCATTCATTCCCCAGATGTTAACAATGGTTGGAATTGGACTGGGTGGAAGCCAGGAGACAGGAAATCATTGCAGATCTCCCATGTGGGTGATGGGATTCCAATAACCTGAGCCATCCACTACTGTTTCCCAGGGGCTGCATTGACAGAAAGGTAGGGTCAGGTACTGGAGATTATACTGAACCTTGACTTTGAATGTGAGATATAGGCTTCTTTTTTTTTTTTTTTTTTTTTTTTTTTTTGACAGGCAGAGTGGACAGTGAGAGAGAGAGACAGAGAGAAAGGTCTTCCTTTGCCGTTGGTTCACCCTCCAATGGCCGCTGCGGCCGGCGCGCTGCGGCCGGCGCACCGCGCTGATCCGATGGCAGGAGCCAGGAGTCAGGTGCTTTTCCTGGTCTCCCATGGGGTGCAGGGCCCAAGCACCTGGGCCATCCTCCACTGCACTCCCTGGCCACAGCAGAGGGCTGGCCTGGAAGAGGGGCAACCGGGACAGAATCCGGCGCCCCGACCGGGACTAGAACCCGGTGTGCCGGCGCCGCAAGGCGGAGGATTAGCCTAGTGAGCCGCGGCGCCGGCCTAGGCTTCTTAACCATTGTCTTAACTACTAGGCTAAATACCAGCCCTACCATATCTTTCATATACATATAAATATATATATATATATACACACATACACACATATATATATATATATATACATGCAATATAAAAATATATAAAGATAGATAGATAGATAAATTCTGTGGGTAGAGAGATAGAAACAAAGCTCCCATTTGGTGATTAAGGCCCCAAATGTGTGCAACGGCCAGGACTAGATCAATCAAAGCTGGAAGCTTGGTATTCAATCCAAATTTTCCATGTGGGTAGCAGAAACCCAGCAATTACTTGTTGTTTTACAGTGTGCATATTTGAAGAAAGCTGGAATCAATTGAAAACAGGCCAGAACTTGAACACAGGCACTCCAATATGGGATGCAGGTGTCTTAATTAATGTTTTCTTTCGTTTGTTTTGTAACAATTAGTCCAAATGCCTGCCTTTTACATTTTTAACTTTGCTGTTCTATTTTCCTAACTGAGAATATTAAAGAACTCAGAAGAAAAATTTGTCTTCTTATTCGATTAACATACAGAGTTTCAGGAGTCATTGATTTTATTTAGAGTGATTGTGACCTACTCTCCCAGTATGTTTCCCTTCCTGTAGAGTAGTACAACAAATTCTTAGAAAAGATTGCACAGAGAGTTGTTTATTTGAGAGATAGGTTACAGTCAGAGAGAGGGAGAGAAAGAGAGTGAAAGACAGAGACAGAGAGACAGATTTTCCATCCACTGGTTCACTCTCCAGATGGTCGCAACAGCCAGAACTGAGCTCAATGTGATGCCAGGAGCCAAGAGTCTCTTCTGTGTCTCCCACGCAGGTACAGAGGCCCAAGCACATGGGCCATCATCTACTTCTATCCCAGGCCATAGCAGAGAGCTGGATTGGAAGAGGAGCAGCCAGGACAGGAATCGGTGCCCACATGAAATGCGAGCACCTCAGGAGGAAGCTTAGCCTACTCTACTACTGCACTGGCTCTGATTCTATTTTCTTTCATGCATTGTTTGGGATGTTTTCTTGGAAGCAATGCACACTAATTCTTGTGTAGTTTTAGGAGTCATATTCCTGAGAGACAGCTTCCTCCAAATGTTTAATTTTGCTGTTAGTGGTTCTGTAAATATCTGTCAAATACCATTTATGTTTGTTGGTGAAAGAAATGTTAGTGTGAAATAATCCAAGTCCATAAGTTACAAGCTTTCTCAGAATGTTTTTATAGAAATGTTAAGAATGTTCTTATCTGCATTTTTCCTGATCAAATCACTTTTGTTTGTTCAGTTGACCTCCTCTACAGGACCTCCTCTACAGGCAGCAGATCCTGGGAAAAACATAAATCTGGTTGAAAGGTATGCAACTTATAAGAGGATCACAGTTGGTATTACTAGTCTTAAACTACCAGAATGTGGATTAAAAAAAATCTGCTTTATATGTTTAATTGTTTTTTGTTAGTTTCTTTCTTGACTTACACCAGTAAATGGAACTCCAAAGTTCATAATTAATATTATGTCTTCTTTCTTGTGTCTGTTTATATATATATATATATATATATGTAAGTATTCAAGGTAATAGCTCATCAACTTTATACAAAACAAAGTTGAGATAGAAAAGCTCTTACTGATATCATCCGTTTAAATTTTCTTTTGTCTTGGTGCTACTAATTCATAAAGAGTACTAAATTCTCTTCAAGGCTTATTAGAAAAGTAGAGACAAGTACACACACATAAATACAAGGGAGTCTTTTAAAAGTTAATGGAAATATGTATTATGATAAAAACATGAATGGGTTTCAAAAAAATTTTTAACCAAAATAAGCATATTTTTTAATCTCATTTTCCACAATTTTTTGAAGTAGGCTCATTCCAATCATGCAATCAGATGTATAGAAATTTGAGAGGTAGTAATGTGATGAAAATGGATTATTTCAAGCTGCAAAAGAGCCCGAAGCATTCATATTAATCAGAGGCTACAGAGAGAACCCTTGGCGCAGCTCAGAATTACAATATAGGATATAAAATGTAACCATGACTACAATCATTAAGTCATTCTATCTCTCGTTTCTGTAACAATCTACACATTTTGCCCCTGAATTCATCATTCTACTATTGACATTTCTCACAATGCTGAACCTCCACACAGATTATACATCCCCTGGAGCCATATACTTTGCTCCTAGAAGAGAGTGTTTTTATTGTACTTATCTCCAGTTATTTTTCTGCATCATGTCACTCATCTACAGTGCTGGTATCTTCCTTTTAGATGATAGAACAATCCTTCTTCTATACTTTACCAAGAAAACAACAATTTACTCTTCGTTATTATCACCTACTTTGGCTCCCATTATTTTTGATCCTGGATTCATGGCTGATCTTTTGACCTACTATCATCTGTCTCTCTTTCTTGGCTTGTAGCTGACAACCCAACTTGGATTACTGCTATAATTGACCTTGTCCAATATTATGCCCCCAAATCTAAGATATTCTAAGAGGAATAAAATATGTCATGACTTTTCAGTTCTTAATACTTTTAACTATTTTGCCAACTATCTCTTTTCTGACAGTAGTTTTCTGATGTCAGCATATTTCCATAGATTTCTTTTCCCCAATTTCCTGCTCTTATCCACAATATGTATTACCTTCTAAATTCAAAATCCAATTGACAATGTTCAGCCTTTGCTTCCATCAGAGTTTTCTAAATACTTTGGCAAATTCTGTTGTCTTAAATCTCCATTTTTGGCCTGTGCAGCGGCTCAATAGGCTAATCCTCCACCTGCAGCGCTGGCATACTGGGTTCTAGTCCCAGTCGGGGCTCCGGATTCTGTCCCGGTTGCCCCTCTTCCAGGAGTCCAGTTGAGGATGGCCCAAGTGCTTGGGCCCTGCACCTGCATGGGAGACCAGGAAGAAGCACCTGGCTCCTGGCTTTGGATCAGCACGGTGTGCCAGCCGCAGTGCAATGGCCGCAGCGGCCATTGTGGGGTGAACCAATGGAAAAGAAAGACCTTTCTCTCTCTCTCTCTCACTGTCCACTCTGCCTGTCAAAAAAAAATCTATAAAAAAATCTCCATTTTCTCTCCTGGGTCTGTCTTATCAATTTTCCTTACAAATTCTCTTAATTTTCTGGGTCCTGGGCCCCTTCTTTTGTTACCTTTAGAACCTCAGTCATTTTTCTCCTCTATTGTCTATCTATACTCTATACTCTGAGTGATTTCATTTACAACATGGTGATAACTCCTCCATTTTTAATAATCATGCTGGCCTCCCTTCTGATGTGCAGATTTTTCTAATTAGTCATGAAGTTCCCAGAAACACCTGAAAAAAAAATAAACAGGTAATTCTTCTTTAACTCTAAACCAGATTACTTACCCAGATTAACTGCATCAATAAGGTTCAATTAGAAAGATAAAGCCCAGATCAGAATTTTAAATGGAGGGAACTTACTATAGAGAAATAGCTACATTGCTAGAGGAGCTGAAGAGACAGGGGACCACACACTGAGACAACTCAGAGTTAAGCAACAGAAGGAAATCTTTATCTCCCATTAGCTTCTCAGAGGCCAGGTGACTGATCCAAAAGGAGGCAGAATAAAGGTTGTCATATGAACTAGAAACACAGAAGACGCAGCCTCTACCAGGGACACAGAGGGAAACAGAAAAAAAAAAAAAAAACAGGGAGGATACTCTCTGGTTTTCACATTTCTCTCTACCAGTCAGCAGGGGTGATTGGCGCATGCTACAGAGGTTAGTCTCTTGAAATTCAGAGAAGAGCAGAGGAAAGGAAAGGAATTGATTGGAGGGCAATGCTGCAATGACTCAGTAAACACAGTGATTTAATTCCCAGATGTTCTGCTTGCTAGATTCAGGTTTGGAATATCTTTGTCCAACCTTCTGATTGCTTCTATGCATTATTTTCTTGATATCAGAAGATAGACACTCTTCCCTCCTGTTACAGGTTTCCCTTGTTCTTTTTTTAGTGCCTGTTTGCTAGGGAAGGCACTTGATGCAGAACTTATTATGTCTCTTAACATCACTATGCCTGTGTTTGAATCCCAGCTCCACTTCTGATTCCAGCTTCTTGCTAATGTGCACCTTGAGCGACAGCAGGTGACAGCTCAAGTACTTGAATTTCTGCCACTCACGGATGTGTGTTTGTAGCTACTATAAATTTATAGTATGGGAAATATATTATGTAACTCAACTACATGAAGGTCAAATATGGAACATTTTCTTCAAATTGCAGTGGCATGAATGACATATAAGAACCTGCTGTCCAATTAAAGACACAAATAGAGTTCAGAAGCATTCATTGGAATGGATGTTATTATATATTTTAAAAGGTGAGGTTTTTTTTAATTAAAAGCTAAATTTACCATTAATGAGCACAGTAGGAAATTTTGCAAATAGCAGGGAATGGGATCCTTGCCTTGCAGTCTTAGTGACAAAGACAGGTTTAATATCCAACAGTGAAATGCCCTGAAATGAAATATTATGTGTTCTTCAAACACTTGCTATATATTCAATTTCATCACATTTTAATTCACTTCTTTTATTCATCTCTCCCTTCAAATCAGGATATTTGAGTCCCTCACTGCAGATTCAGCCTTGCCTATTGTAATCTGATGGGGGAAGCATCCTGGACCTATGCATGGGTCAGTATCATTACCACTGTGTGCAGTTCTCCAGTCTTGGGTCTTACCTAGAAACTAGATCCTTTCCTTTGTTTGGGTGTGATTCATGGGTAATGTCTGAAGAATATTCCAACTCATTCACGACTGTGTACTTGCCTTTATCTGCGCATGTTCCCTTTCACATTTTAAGTTCTTATCTCTGACCTTAGACAAGTGCCATGTTTGTTGTTGCTGTAACAGACTTCTATATAATTTAAATTTATTCCTAAATCCCATATCTTTTTATGTCACAAAACTGTCTTCAAATTTGTATTATATTTCCATACTCAAATATTGGTCCACTTGGAAACACAGTAATTTTGATTCATCAGAGAACTTTATTTTGCAGAAATAGACTAGATTTACAAAATTATTTAAATGTCTCTTTTTTTCCTAAATTGTTTGTCAAGATCATCAGTCAGTAAGGAACAAGTTGTGAGAAATAAACAAACTGATGTAAAAGACACTTAGAGTGCATATCCAGAAATATTTTTGATACAGGATAAGGCAGATAGCTAGATTAGGGCCATGAGCTGGAAGCCATGCTTCTCCCACCCTATGTAATTTTATCTGGTTATCTGTCAAATAACCCCTTTCACAGGATGTATCTCCCTTCACCTGGGACCTGGGAGAGGTGTTATGTAACCACTCCCCTTTTCATGCTCCTAACAGGCCAGCAACTGGAAGGTGAGGGTAAGAGAGCACACTGAGGCATGGCTCTGTACTTCCCTCCCCCATCCTTTCCCTTCCTGGCCCACTCTGTTCCTGAACAATGCCCATCTGTGTGTGTGTTACTCACATTTTAAATAAACTTTATCACTTTTTATACCATAATGGTGCCTGCATTTAGAGTGCTTCTCTAGGTAAAAGGCAAGGAACCTGGGATAGAAATTTAGACACCACGTTGCCCACACTGCTTTCACTCATATTTATAATTTTATTTTGAGAGAATGAGAGAGAGAGAGACAGAGAGAGAGAGAGAGAGAGAGAGAGTCTTCCATCCACTGGCTCACCTTCAAATAGCCATAATAGCCAGGACTAGGTCAGACTGAAGTCAGGAGCTATAAACTCCATCTGGGTCTCTCATGTAGGTGAAAGGATGGCAGGGTGACAGGGCCCAAGTTCTTGAGCTTATCTGCTGCCTTCCCAGTCGTATTAGGAGGAAGGTGGAACAGCAGGAACTTGAACTGTATCTGCAGTATGTGATGGCTGCACAGCAGACAGAGGCTTAGCCTGCTGCTCCACATCACCAGCCCCTATATTTACCATTTTAAAGATAGTTAAGTTCAGGTTGACATAGAAAAAGCAATAAGCAATTTTATGGGCCTGTGTTATGGCACAGTGAGCTAAGCCACCGCCTGCAATATTTGCATCTATATCAGGGCACCTGTTGGAGTCCTGGCTGCTCTGCTTCTGATCCAGTTCCCTACTGATGCACTTGGGAAGGCAGCAGAGGATGGTCCAAGTACTTGGGCCCCTGCCAATGTGGGAGACCCAGATGGAGGTCTGGGTACCGCTCTTTTTAACCTGGACCAGTGCAACAAGCTGGAGAGTGAATCAGTGGATGGAAGCATTCTCTGTCTTTCAATCTGGATCACTCTGCCTTTCAAATAAATAAATCATTAAAAACAATTTAATATATATTTTCACTATCTGTAAATTATAGTTTTGCCTAGCAGCAGAAAGCACAATTACTTTAAGATTTCTCCTGGCTATAGAAGCTATGTTGTAACATGTTTCTAATTTGCTTTTACAGTTCTGGATTTACTGTGTCTTATTGTCAAATTCAAAGACACTAAGAATGGAGACAGATCTTAATTCCGTTCATTTTGCACTTTTGTGATTAGTTTTGGTGGCACCTAAGAGAAAGACAATAACATCAAATAACCATGACTGAGAACCACTGAACACAAATGAATAAAGGAAACTTCTTTCTGTTTTCCTGCTTTCGTATTTAAAAGGAGACCTATTTGTGGATATGTCAAGAAGAAGAGCTACCAGAATAAATGCCAGAGATGATTATCACCACAGTGGCCTCCTTAAATCGTTACACTTGGTAAAAAGTGACTCATCAGAAACATTAATGTCATTTGTTCTTTTCAGAAATAGGTATTCTTTGTCTTTATTAATATCTTATAATTGAATTCCTATATACGTTTTTGTTTTGCTTTGTAGTACAGAAACACTCAAAAAAGAACTTTCAAAAATTAACACTCATTCATTGAATCACAGGATCATAGAGTCTCCCACTCTAATTAAGTCCCCAAATGTTACTTTAATTTAACCTACAAAAGCTGATTTCCTATGTTCTTTTTTAAAGTAAAAATTTTTAAAGATTTATTTATTCATTTGAAAGGCAGTGTTGAGAGAGAGAAAGAGAGAGGCAGAGAGAAAGAGAGATCTTCTATTTGCTGGTTCACTCTCCAAATGGCTGCAATAGTCAGAGCTGGGCCAGTCAAAAAGCAGGAACCAGGAGGTTCCTCCAGGTCTCCTATGTGGGTGCAGGGTTCCAAGGACTTGGGCCACCTTCAACAGGCACACTGGCAGGGAGCTGGATCAAACATGAAGCAGGCAGAACTTGAACTAGCACCACATGTTGAATGCTGGCATTGCAAAGGGCAACTTTTCCCATCACACCACAAGGCTGGCTCCTCCTATGTTCTTTGAGAAAACCAGAAACCTAAAAATTTTCCATATCTTTGCAACCATATCATCAGTGATATGATTAAAGAAAGCATAAGAAAATGGTTTGTATCATATCAATGGGCATTTTATGAATCCCTCAAGAATTGCTAAAAGCAAATAGAAGAAATCAACATCTATTTCATTAGTCATAATGTTTCCAAAGTGATACACACTTAAAAATCTTTTGTGGCAAATTTAGATTGACTCTTCTTTGATCACTGGCTTTGATCTTATTTCCAAAGCCATGCATTTTTATGATGAAAGGAAATCAAGAATTTCAATCTCCCCCAAAATATATCACTGTATGGTTTCTATTTTACAGACAATCCTTTTTACAAATTCATTAAGCACCTTTCATTCCAAAAAGTAAGCAGGCTTTCATCTGCCTTCTATATTTTGTCTTTAATGAATTATGAAATTTTATAAATGTTGCAGAAACACTTTATAGCATGCTATTATCCACAACTTAGTTTCATAGTATAGGTTTACCAGGAGTAGAGTAGCCACCTTCTATCTCTGAGGGATAAAGTCTATGACCCCCAGTGCATACCCATATTCACGGATAGTACCAAACCCTACATATGTCACATTTTTCCATACTGACATGCCTACAATAAAGTTTAATTTAAAATTAGGCACAGAGATAAACAACAATAACTAATAATAAATAGAAAAGTTATAACAACATAATATAATTAAAGTTAAGTGAATATGGTCTCTTTCCCTCTCTCAAAATATCTTATTGGACTGTATCCACCCTTCTTGTGGTGATGACCTGAGATGAAAAGAGATGCCATCATGTAGGCCTTGTGATGCAGTGTTAGGCCACTAAGTAAGGGTTATTTAAATGCAAACATCTCAGTCTGATAAACAACATGACTGCTGGTAAGCTATGCAAGAATGTAGTAGGACTGGAGAAAGGGTGTTTCACATGCTCAGTGACGCTGAAAGGGTCAGTGGGAGACTCAAATAACTCTAAACAGTACAATTTAACATGTGTGAATTGTACATTCTTGGAATTTTCCACTTAATATTTTCAAAACCATGGGATCAGCATTGTGGGGCAGTGGGTTAAGCTGACAAAAAACCAGCATCACGTCTCAGAGTGCCAGTTCAAGCGCCACCTGCTCAGCTTCTAAATCCACCTTCCTGGTAATGGACCTGGGAAAGCAGTTACATGATGGCCTAGCGCTTGTGTCCCTGTCACTCAAGTCAGAGACCCAGATGGAGTTAGTTCCTGGCTCCTAGTTTTGGTTTGGTCCATCTCTGGCAGTTGTGACCATTTAGGGAGTGAACCCACAGATAGAATATATCTCTCCCTCTCTCCTCCACCTCTTTCTCTGTTTTCCCTTTCTGTTATTCTGCATTTTGGATGGATGGATGGATGAATGAATGAAAAAATATATCTGCAAGCCATGTTTGAACACAGGTACCTGAACCCTGGAGAGTGGAATCACAGATACCAAGGGACTGCTGCATATGCTGACAAATGCAATGCACACATACAATAACAATTCATACATCCTGAATAAGCAAATCATAGGAAGTACTCATGTCCTTTTTCCTACTTTATAGTTCAAAGTATCTTGATGTGATGTAGGTTATGGTAGTTTTCTTTATAAGGAATGAGAATTGGACCATCTCTTTTAGTATATCAAATAACAAACAAAACGATTCAGACCACTAGAAATTTAATGCCATTATATGAATTTTTAAGTGATGTTTAAAATTAGCACCTAGCAGTGCAGAAAAACAAAACTCCTAGCACTTACATAAACAAAACCATCTGATTGTGTGTTCACTCTATTGACTGCTCCTTTCTCCCTGCTCTGAATCATGATGCACTTATTTCAAAATATCCATGGCAGCTAGCAAACAATTCAAAGGCAATAATGGAATAGGTGGGATTGGAGGATCACGAGTATTTTTCTTTTGTATTAAACTGCTGTCTGATGTCAGTTCACTGACCCGTCCTTACCTCTACCCTGTCCTCTTTTTCCTTAGGTTTATAATGTCAGATTGGTGTCTGCAAATCTATCATGCAAGGACAAGAAAAATTTGGCATTGGATTTGATGTTCCTTTCATTCGTTCAGAAAAGTAGCATACTCCTTCACTTCACACTCAGGTAATTAACAGGCTCACAGTACATATTCTCACTATTAAATAATACCTATCAATTTTATAGCTTCCAGTGACAAGTATGAAATGGGTGACACTGAAAACTACCTGTGTTTTGCTAATCAAATGTCTCAGTGAGAATTAGAATTTGTTTCTACACTGAAGTTGGAAGATGTTAGACGCATATTAAACTAGATGAATCTGGGAAACAATCCAACTATTAACATTTCCTGGCATTAAAAACCACTGTCAAAAATTAATTTCATTGTAACAAGAAAAACACAAAATAACTTTATTTCTACATTCACAGAAGTGTTGTGATACTTAATGAGCTGTTTATTCAGAATGAGAATTTATTTGCGAAGAAAAAATATATATGTTTGAAGATATACAAGGAAAGAGACTTCAGTGAATTGTGGAAAATGAATTTTAAAGATAATATAGGAGCCAGGCTGTGGCTCAGCAGGTCAAATAACCACTTGCAGCATCAGCATTCCCTATGGGTGCTGGGTGGAGTCCTGTCTGCCCCACTTCCGATCCAGCTCCCTGCTAATGTACCTGGGAAAGTGGTTAGGATGGCCCAAGTGCTTGGGCCCCTGCTCCCATGTGGGAGATCTGGAAGAAGCTCCTGGCTCCTGGCTTTGGTCTGGCCCAGTTCTGCCTGTTGTGGCCTTTGGGGAATGAGCTAGCAGATGGAAGATCTCTCTCTCTCTCCCTCTCTCCCTCTCTCTCCCTTTCTCTGACTTTCTCTCTCTTTCTGTAACTCTGCCTTTCAAATAAGTAAATAAATCTTAAAAAAAAGTACTCTTTCCAAGAACTTTTTACAGCCCTTATATAGCCCTTATATAGCACATATATATCTGTGCACATGCACAGACATACATGCATATTTGATGTTTACAAATTTATAAGAAAATATTATCAATTTTATCCTGTTGAAAGAAGAAATTAAATATTTATCTACTTGAAAATAATATACAAGATTTTTGTTATTCAAATCTTAAAATATTTGAAACGTTAAAAAAATTAATGCATATAGAGTATAGCTCACCTTATACATCATGGACACAATTAGAAATATTTAGATTTCTTTAATTTCTAAAGCAAGTTTTGAGTAGGTCTACATTCTCTTTCACTTGTTCCTGCCAATCCACATTGTATAATGATCAAATTTCTCTCACATAAAAATTGAAGTAAATTAAAATGTTAAAATCTAATTAATCCTATATTTCCCTTCAGAAAATTCTCCATTTCCTTCTTCCTCTTTCCTTGCCTACAGGACCACACTAATTATACACCCACAGAAAAGTTAAGCCCTATGCCTGTAAAAGATTCTCCACATTCTGAATTCTATATTGCATTGAACACTGCTACTCTCTGACCTGAGAGAGTAGCACTGCTCACTACTAAATCCAGGTCTCCTTCAATGCTCTCTCCCATGAACAACCAACTGCCAAATCCCGTATATCACTCTGCGTGTTTGAGATGCAGATTATTTTCTCCATCCTCATTGAGCAGGGTAAGAAAGAGTCATCTCTTGCTAACTGGTGCCCCTGCCTCCAGTCTTGCCCCATTTTCCCTTCCTGGGTTGCCCATTTTCCACACACCAATAGGTGATCTTCTTGGATATGAAATGTAACCCTTATATGTCATTTCTAAATGTCTCTAATGCCCTTGTGATTAAGTACAAAATTCATCAGAAAGTTCTTAATTCTCCTTTAGCTGTGATCTCCCTTGTGGCCTGCCTGTTCCCACCCTTAGACCTCTGCCAGCAATACTGAGCTGCTATGTCTCTCTCATCCTTCATGATTGGAACATTTTCCTATTCCATTTAATCCAGGTCACTTAGAACCTTCAGTCAGATTCTAGCTGAAATAACATGTCTTTGGGAATTTTCATATCCTCACACTTACTTTGTTCAATGTCAGTATTTCCTTCTTTATAGCAAAATTTATCACACTTCACTTTAATGCAATGTTTAGTTGTTTATAATCTCTACTAGATGATAAGTTTTGTAAAAGAACAAATGAGAATCTCTTTTTGATCTACCAGCGCATTTTATGAGAGTTGTCATAAAACAATATGCAGTAAATCTCTTTGAAAGCTGCATAAATCAAAGTAGGGTAAAACAACACTGTGGCAAATAGATGCCTATGAATATTAGCAGAGATGGGTGGGGTAGATTCTTGTCTTCTTGCAAGGCAGAATTCAGACATGAGACAGAGAGGAGTGGGAAGCAAGGTTGCAAGGTTTAATGGGGTAGGGTATGCATCAGAATGGATGGGCACCTCTCTAGACAGAATCTGAGAAAGAGTTCCTAGTCATTTAGACTGGGGCAAGCAAGGCTACACAGCTTAATGAGAGAATACACCTGGAAGACCAGGCAGGTGGCTCAGGAGGAAGTTGAGAGCTGAGTGCACAGTCTGTATTCAGACTGAGGCTTATAAGGTGATGGGATCCAGTTTTCCCTGCTGTTTCTCCTTCCCCTGAAAGGTTTGCTGAGTATGAATTAGTTAAAAATTCCTCCCAAGGTTTCGATACTCAGTGCTATCAGACGGGTCAGTTCAGCAGGTGCAAGGCAGAGATTTCCCTGGAGTCCCTTCCATGGTGAAGGTTTTACTGCCCAGTGTTATCAGGCCGGATAACCCATGTAGTCCTGAGTAGAGAGGTTTCTGCTGGGGAGCTTTCTTTGGGGAGAAGGCTGAGACCACTTGTAAAGCGATGGGGTATGGATAGGACTTTGTAATGTCAAACACTAGGCTGCTTCCAACATGTGCTCCCCAGCTTCCACAGACGCTTTGTTTTCCTTGACCAATCTCACACACACAGGCTAGTTTCTACCTTCTTTCTTAACATGAAGAGAATATACATCTGTGAACATAGGGAAACAGATACACCTTTAGATAGATAGGTAAGTAAACCACTTCTTGCTTACTGACACTAAAAGAAAAAGTGAAAACTGAAGCAACAATGTAACTACAGAATTCTGGTATTTCAAGTATGTTATATTCCAGTGGAAAAAACATGGTCTCAGAAGAAAAAAAAAGTGAAAAAGAAAATCAAATCCACCTTCCAGTGTGCCTGACTATTAATATCATATTTTTTAAAGTAGAGGAAACTCTTGCATTTGCTCTATTTTTGTCCAGTAAAACCTGAAAATACATCTGTGATCTGATAGAAAATATTTTGAAAGTATATTGGATAGTCTGAAATGCAAAAAATTGTATTTTGCAGATGAAGTGGACTGTTTTTCTGTGTTCTGAATTAGTAAGCTGTTGTCATTTATCTTAGGTGCCCAACAAATTTGAAGGTTATAGGGTAACACTTTGAAAATTTCAATCATTACACATGTTCATTTACTAAATTCTTAAGATTTTGTTTAACAATTTTACCTTCAAAAAAGCCACTGTCTAGATTCTTATAGCAATGTAAGCCCAGGAAAGGAATTTATTAAATTTTCTTAATTTTAGGTTTAGACTCACATATACATGAGGGTATTTCAAAATGTTTTTTTTTTGTCCAATGCTTTTTTGAAATCCATGCATATGAGAGTGCTTCAAAATTTTATGTGACATGTGCATTATGAAAAAGCTACATATGTATTTTAAAATTTTCATGCCAAAATAACAATCTTTTTATTCCCTTTTCCATGTAGTTTTTGAAGTACCTTTGTGTGTGTGTCTCTGTGTGTATACACACACATACAGTAAAAACTATATTACAATGATGATTTTTTTCTTTTTTTAAAACTAGACGCTTTTAAAAATATTTTATTTACTTTCATTTTATTTGAAGGGATAGAGAAGAAAGAGAGAGAGAAACAGAGAGCTTCCCTGCCCTGTGCTGGTTCACTCCCCAAATGACAACAGCTGGGGCAGGGCCAGGGAGAAGCCCAGAGACAAGACTCAATCATGATCTTTGATGTAGGTGGCAGAAACCCAACCACTTTAGCCATCACATGTTGCCTCCCAGGGTTCTCATCATCAGGAAGCTGGATTCAGAAACCCTAATGTCCCATTTTTTGCTTGTCTGACCAGCTGCTCCATTTTCAACTCAACTCCCTGCTAATGTGGCTGGGAAAGCAATGAAAGATGGCCCAAGTGCTGTACCTATGTGGGAGAACCAGAAGAAATTCCTGGCTTCATCCTGGACCAGCCCTGAACCCACTGTGGCCATTTGGAGAATGAAGCAGCAGATGGAAGATCTCTCTCTCTCTCGCTCGCTCTGTAACCCTGCCTTCCAAATAAATAAAACAAATCTTAAAAAATAAGAAATGGGAACTTACACAAAAATGGCAAAATTAAGAAATGAAAGATCTCAAAGTAGGGAGTGGAAACGAGAGAGTCATTAGCCACAATGGCCCTCAGCAGTGGTGTTGGTGGGCATTTCAGAACTCACAGAAAAAGCTCAGAAGAGTTGGATAATTTGTAGCCCTGCATATCCATGAAAGGAGACTTCACAGTAGGATCTGAGAAAGCAGCCCCCTCTGAGGCTGGATTTTTACCGGGTGACTGGTTCCTGGATCATAGAAAACAATGTTCATTTCCACATTGATGCTACTTACCAAAGTTAAAAATCCTCTTCTACCCTGTGGTATTTCAAATTTGGTGTATATGATGAAAACGCGAACAGTTGACGTTATTGTCAATTCAATTACAGTTATTCCAAGTCGAATAAATTCATCTTCAATTTGGAGTACAGAATTATTTTAATTTAATTTCTGCAGTTTTATTGTGTTCTTATCTGTTTGATTGCAATGCCAGTATCATAAATTAAACAGCTATGTTTGTGATTGAGATTACCAGGTTAATAAAATCATGAGTTCCTAATATACTTTGTCAGATTGTAGTAATTTAAACTATTTTTCAGTTTCCTTGATCACTTTAAAATTTATTACTTTGAACTTTAAAAGGCAATATATATCAAGGCCCCCACTTAAGACGAAAGAAAGTAAGCAATGCCTATTATATTCAGAAAGTGATCCTTATGAATTGTATTAAGAATAACTCATCTAGAAGCTGGTTGTAGAATTCACTAACCACTCACGTCAATAGGGTTGAAATAGCAGCACAGACATCCACCAAGCTGCAAGTTTTATTATCATTTATCTGAAAATTAAAATGATGACTATGAAAAACAAGTAAAGTAAAAATTGACAGAAAAGGCTAATATCATATCTAATCATTGTTGCTTACCTTAAATTGATTACTTTGTTAAAGTTATAAAATGTACTGTACAGAATATATTATCCTTGGAAGTATAATGAACTAATCGCTTAAGCTTTCCCTTGAATATACCAATTCCAAAGCCTTATTTAAATTCCCAAGCATAGACTCCCTCAACAGCTTTCACAAACACATGCATATAGCACAGACAAAACTGATATTATCAAATACTACAAAGCGTATACTAAATCCAAGTCTTTCCTGATATAAATGACTGTGAAACAAATTAACTAAGCCGAGTTACTTAAAATGCCTTAAAATGGAGGTCATGTTTCTGAAAAAAATAGGGATAATCTTACAATCACACACTGTTAGCCATAAAACACATGTACTTAGTTTCCTTTTTCTAAAAAAAAATAAAAATTCCAAAAATAAAATGATCATGTGGTAATAAAATATCTACTTCCAAGACAGGTCAGAGAAAAGGTCATTATATACAAGGACTCCATAAAATTGCTAAGAAAAACAAACAAACAAAAATCTCAAGAGGAAACTGGGCAAATACATGGGTATCAAAAAAGAAAATTTTTAAAAAGGAGAGAGAAATTAAACTGATAGAAAATAGAACTCCCAAGCAGTAATCAACAGGGAACACTGGAACCCAACAAGGCCCTCAGAAACCTGATATGGCAAAGAGATCCATGATGGCAGCATAGATGGAAGAATAAAGTACATGGCAAGTGCAACTCCAGCCCATGGCTGGGCAGGGCTCCTCACTGAAGGAAAGGCACAAATAGATGGGTGCAGAGGCCACATAACTATCAGAGATTAGCACTACCAAGGACAGGAGAGTCCCATAGTCTCAGAGATTTTGAATACTGTTTGTTGAACTGCAAGGTCCCATCTGACTGCTTCAGGCCAAGGAGGAACTTAAATTGTCTTCCCTTCATATTTTAGAGTGCAAGCAACTGCAATGCACTTTCATCTTGTGTCTGGAGCTATTGTTACAATTCTGTTGCTAAGCAACACACCAAACTAGTTGGAGGTGTTGCTGTAGAATACCCAAACAAGACCTGCTCACCAATGTACAGAAACCCAATCACTGACATCAGGGTGGTGGAAGAAAGTAGATATTTATTGTAAAGCACAAAGCAAAGAGCTGAGCAGCTATTGCTTACGTCCCTGGGACTCCCAAGGAGTTAGGGGTGAAGGTTCTTATAGACTGAAATCAGGGCTGAGAGGTTTGGGATCAGCTGGTGTCCAAGTTCATAGCTAGTCAGTGGTCCTCATGGCCGTCCTTTGACTGCTCACTGATGTCCTGCTCTTTAGGGAATTGTGAAGCCATGTGGACTCCAGTTGGTATGGGGGTTATGCGAAGGAAGCAATTACTTTTTGCCCTGTCCTGGAATACCCCTAGACAAACCACACAAGGACAACATCGGCCTTAAGGTTCATAGCTATTGAAGAAGAAAATAACTCCTTGAGACCGGTGATCAGAACCTTGAAGGATCAGCTGGATCACTCCATCAGCTCAGTGAATTCTTTTTGATAAAGGGCAGGCAAGGACACGTTGTGCTAAGGGAAGCAGGCAAGAGGCTGGGTCCTGCTTTTACATTATGGGGTTTGTTTTCAATTCCATTCTGCTGTAGGGAAGGGTAGGCACTTTACTGACCTAACCTGAGGAGCCAATAAATATTCTGATACACCTTCCCCTCCTCACACTCCCCCATCCCCCATATGAAAACAATGACTCTAAACTCACAAAATCAGCTAGGCCCATCTGAGCAAAAAAAAAAAAAAATGGAATGTAAATGTTTTTGAAAATATAAAGCTGACAAACTTTTAGCTACATTAGCTAAGAAAAAGAGAGAAAAGCTAAAATAAATAAAATTAGAGATGAAAAGATTTATAAATAGGATGATCCAGAATAAATCATTAAGTTCCAGAACAATGCAACCTACAAGGTCAAAAAAGAAGAAACACAATATATAAATGGACAGATAACAAGTAACAAGAGTGAAACAACTGGTTTAATTCTGTAATTTATACACAGTTATTCTTAAGTGTTGAAATTTAACTGAAATGTGATCCCTGTTAAACATAAGAGTGGGAATAAGAGAGGGAAGAGATGTACAATTTGGGACATGCTCAAGCTGACTTGCCCCAAATGGTAGAGTTAGAAACATACCAGGGGACTCCAATTTAATCCTATCAAGGTGGCATGTACCAATGCCATCTCACTAGTCCAAGTGATCAATTTCAGTTCACAATTGATCATAATGAAAGTTCTAAGAGTCAAAGGGAGCACATAAACAAGTCTAGTACCTGCTAATACTAACTGATAGAATAAATAAAGGGGAGAGTGATCCAACATGGGAAGCGAGATACTCAGCAGACTCATAGAATGGTGGATGTCCTAAACAGCACTCTGGCCTCAGAATCAGCCCTAAAGGCATTCCGATATGGCTGAAAAGCCCATGAGAGTATTTCAGGCATGGAAAGCCAAGACACTCTGGAGGAAAAAAAAAAAAAAAAAAAAAAAACCTAAATGAAAGATCTCTGTGAGTGAGATCCCAATGGAAAGAACAGGTCTTCAAAGAAGGAGGTACCTTTCTCTGAAGGGAGGAGAGAACCTCCACTTTGACTATGACCTTGTCTGAACAAGATAAGAGTCGGAGAACTCAAGGGGCTTCCATAGCCTTGGAAACTCATGAATGGTGCATAGGGAGATTACTGATGCCATAAACAGGAGTGTCAATTTGTAAAGTCAACAACAGGAGTCACTGTGCACTTACTCCTCATGTAGGATCTCTGTCCTTAATGTGCTGTACATTGAGACTTAATGCTATAACAAGTACTCAAACAGTATATTTCACTTTGTGTTTCTATGGGGGTGCAAACTGTTGAAATCTTTACTTAATATATACTAAACTGATCTTCTGTTAAAAAAAAAAAGAAGAAGAAGAAATTATCAGTTCCCAACTTGACTCTCACTGGGATTAAACATGACAATAGGTCTGATCTGATTTCATCATCATTTAAAAAATCATCTATTATTTTTCACTTTATGTTTCTGTGTGGGAGCAAACTGTTGAAATCTTTACTTAATGTATGCTAAGCTGATCTTCTGTATATTAAGATAATCGAAAATGAATCTTGATGTGAATGGAAGGGGAGAGGGAGTGGGAAAGGGGTGGGATGCGGGTGGGAGGGACGTTATGGGGGGGGAAGCCATTGTAATCCATAAGCTGTACTTTGGAAATTTATATTCATTAAATAAAAGTTAAAAAAATAAAAAAAATAAAAAAGAGTGAAACAATAATTAAAACTCTCCCACCACAGAAAATTATAAGACCTAATGATATCATCTTGAATTAAAAAAAAATCTGTAAAGAATCATTTATACTAATGCTTCTGAACCTTTTAAGCTCTTTTAAACTTATTCTACAAAGCCAATATTACCTGTTACCAACATGAAACAAAAAAACAGCAAAAGAGAGAAAACTATATCCCAATATCCTGATGAATATGGAGAATATAGATACAAAGCTTGTCAACATAATATGGAGAAAACAAATCCAATGGCAAATTTAAAATATTATAGGAGATTCAAGATGGCAAAATAGAAGCTGTGCTGACCTCAGGCACAGCAAGATATCAGAAAAATAAAGGATGGACCATGTTCCCAGGGGATTGATTGAGAGTAATTCTCACTGAAGAACTGAAAGAACAGAACAGGTGCTTCAGAGGATAGTGAGAAATGTGGTCAATGAGAGGAGAGGACAGACATGCCCCCACTAGCTGTACCACCAGGCAGTCCTGTATCTACTCAACTGGCTCCCAGCTGAGAAATGCCATCTTGTCAGGACAAGTAGGAATAAGGTGCTGCAAGGCTCTGCCAGCGACCTCACATCCAGCTTGGGGAGTTGACAGGGGTCTGAGTGACTCCAAAATAAGAGATCACGTTGCTTCCCCCGACTCCCTCCACAGAAGCACTAGACTGAACTTTCTGTGGTAGAGTCATTGCTGAACTCAGTTCCAGGTTGGGGGTCAATGAGCTGTCTCGTTGCTTCTGGAGGCTGATGGAACCATAGACAGGGCAGTTTTCAGGATGGAGAGCAGACCGCCCGTACCCTTTGACAGTGGGAGTTTGGGACATAATTCCCAGAGCTAGGACATTGCAGGCTGTAGTTGGGTTCTTGTGCACTTACCCAGCCTGACTGCAGAGAACCAGTGCTCCATGCACATAGGGCAGGGATCTCACGGTGAGGTCCGAGGATGTACTGCAGAGGGGGCTGGTGCTCTGGACGCCCTGCATGCCTCAGTGAGTGACGGCACTGACACCAGGAGTTCTCTCTGTGCTTCAGAGCAGCTGGCTCACCCTGCACAGTGGGACTGCAAGCATGCTGGCCAGCTCTAACATGCCCTCCCCCAGCGACTGTAGCCAAAGATACCATACCACGCTCATCTCGGGTGTCACTCTTAACTCTTGCCCCACCCACAAAGGTGACCAGAGCTCCATGGCTTCAACCAGTACAGGCACCTGGAGCTCCTTTGTAAGCCTTAGGTGCTCCACCGAGTCACGGAGGCACATTTCCAGAATTAGGGGTTCAATCAAAAATGAAACCCATCCCCCAGAAAAGATAGAAGAGATCCCCTGGATGTGTAAAAATAAATGTAGTAACAGAAATATGAGAAGTAAGGCAGTATGACTCACCAAAAGGAACACAATAATACATTATTACTGCACTGTGAAGAAGGTGAGATTGATAAAATTCCTGAAAAAGAATTTAAAAAATAACGATTGTAATGTTATTCAAAAATACAGAGAAACCGTTAAATGAAATTAGCAAATCAGCAAGACATGGATGAAAAATACAGGAAAGAGATAAAGATATTGACAAAACAAATAGAGATATTAGAAGGAAAATATTCGAAAATAAGTAAAACCGTACATAAGTAGAAAGAGTTAACAACAGACTTGGTGAGGCAGGTGAAAATTTATTTGACAGGTAGAGTTGTAGACAGTGAGAGAGAGAGAGACAGAGAGAAAGATTTCTTCTGTTGGTTCACTCCCCAAATGGCTGCTATGGCCAGTGCTGCACCAGTCCGAAGCCAGGAGCCAGGTACTTCCTCCTGTTCTCCCATGTGGGTGCAGGGACCCAAGCACTTGGGCCATCCTCCACTGCCCTCCTGGGCCACAGGAAGAGCTGGACTGGAAGAGGAGCAACCGGGACTAGAACCTAGAGCCCATATGGGATGCTGGCGCCACAGGCAGAGGATTAACCAAGTGAGCTGTGGTGCTGACCCTACACAGCGTATCATTTAAAATACCCCAGTAATACAAAAATAAAAGAAGACAAAAAAATTAGAAAAACTGAAAATAGTGTTCAAGTTTTATGGGATACCATCAAATAACCAAATATGAGTATGAGGAGTTCCAGAAGATATGAGAAACAAACAATGACTTCGAAAATCTATTTAGGAGTCGGTGCCATGACAGATTGGGCTAAGCCTCTGCCTGTGGTTCCAGAATCCCATGACTGCCAGTTTGTGTCCTGGCTGCTCCTCTTCCAATCCAGCTCCCTACTATGGCCTTGGAAAACAATGGAAATTGGATCAAGCGCTAGGGCCCTTGTACCCACTTGGAATATCTGAAAGAAACTTTTGGCTCCTGGCTTAGGATCAGCTCAGCTCTGGCCCTTGTGGCCATCTGGGGAGTGAACCGGGTAATAGAAACCTTTCTCTCTGTCTCTCCCTCTCTTTGTCTGTAACTTTGCCTCTCAAATAAATAAATAAAATTAAAAAAAAGAAAACCTATTCAGTGAAATAAGTGCAGAACACTTTTCTAATTTGAAGAAATAAATGGACATCCAAATATAGGAACTGCATAGAACTTCAAATAATCTTGTTCAAAAAAGATATTCAGCATGGTACATTACAGTCAAAATTTCAAAAATAAAACATAAAAAGAACATCCTAAAATTTGCAAGAGAGAAACATGGAATTGCCTTTAAAGGAACATCAACCAGATTGACAGCATTTTCTCAACAGAAAATATACAGGCCCGGAAAGAGTGGAAGACATAGTGCATGTGCTAGAGGAAAAAACTGCCTACCCAGAATAATTTTCCCAGTGAAGCACCCATTCATAAATTACAGTAAAATAATAGCCTTCCAAGACAAGCAAAAAATGAAAGAATGTTACTACCCATCCAGTCTTAGGAATGGTACTTAAGGATACGCTGCATAAACAGAGAAAGACCATCAGCATCAACAAAGAATGTGAATGTAGAAAATCTTGTATTAAAAGGACATAGGGAATTTATAACCAACAATAAAGATATGTATAGAAAAATGAAAGGGTCAAGTCATTACTTATCAATAATAACCTTGAATGTAAATGGACTAGTTGAATGTAAATGGACCAATTAAACGATACAGACTGGCTAAATGAATTTTTTTAAAAGACCTATCTATGTGCTGCCTTCAAGAAACACATTTCACTAATAAAGATACAAATAGACTGAAAGTAAAAGGACGGAAAAAATTCATAAAAATAGAAATAAAAAGTGAGCAGGAGTAGCTGTACTCATATAAGACAAAATATACTTTAAGACAAAACCTGTTAAAAGGCACAAAGAAGGTCATTATGTAATAATTAAGGGATTAAATTAACAAGAAAACTGACTATAGTAAATATCTGTGTGCCCAAATCTAGGGCACCCTGTTTTGTAAGACAAATGTTAATGGATCTAAAGGGAGATATAAGCTGTAATACAATAATAATTGGAGGCTTCAATATCCCACTTTCATCATTGCAAATATTAATCAGACAAGAAATCAACAAAGAAGAAACAAAACTAATCTACACTATAGACCAAATGGAACTAATAGACATTAATAGAATATTCCATCCCAGAGCAGCAGAATTACATATTTTTTGTATCAATGTGGGAAATATTCTCTAGGATAATCAGATAATAGGCTATTAAACAAGTCTCAGCATTTTTTTAAAAAAAGTAAAATCTTACCATGCATCTTTTTTGACCATAATGAAATGAGGCTGGAAAGTAACAACAACAACAAAAAAATATAGACAGTATGCAAACACATGTAAACTGACCAACATACTCCTTAAAGAACAGAAGGTCAAGAAGAATTCAAATGAAAAGCAAAATTTCTTTGAAATGAGAAAAAAATTAAACCATAACATATCAAAATTTATGGGCGACAGCAAAAGCAGTGTTAAAAGAAAAGTTTATAACAGTAAGTACACACATGAAAAAATTGAAAAGATATCAAATAAATGATCTAAAATTTCATCTAAAGGACCTAAGAAAGCAAGAACTAGTCAAACTTAAAATTAGTAGAAGGGAAGAAATAACAAAAATCAGAGATGAGGTAAACAAGATAGAAATCAAAAATACTATAAACAAGATCAGTGAAATGAAGAGTTATTTTTTTAAACAAACAAAATTGATAATCCATTAGCTCAACTAACCAAAAAAGATGGTGGAGAATACCCAAATTAAAATAAATTAGCATAGAAAATGAGCTGTTAAAACTGATAACCACAGAAATACAAAGAAAAATTAATATTTATTATAGTTATATACAAACAAATTAGAATATCTAGAAGAAATTGATAGAATTCTGGACACATAATTTACCAACATTGAGGAAAGAAAATAAAGAAAACCTGAACAGACCAATAAAAAATACTCAGACGGAACCAGTAATAAAGGCCTTCCCAAAAAGAAAAGCACATAATCAGATGGTTTCACTGTTGAACTGTATCATGCTTTTATGGTAGAATTAAGACCATTTCTTAAACTATTTCAAAACAACTGAGAGAGTGGGAACCTTTCCATACTCATTTATTGAGGCCAGCATTACCTCAATTCCAAAGCCTGACAGAGATGTAACAAAAAAAAAAAAAAAGAGAGAGAGAGAGAGAGAGAGAATTATAGACCAATATCCTTGAAAAAGATTATAAGCATGATCAAGTTAAATCTATTGCAAGGATTTAAGGATAGCTTGACCTTTGAATAGTAATAAATATACAGTAATAAATATCCTTCA
The DNA here is from genome assembly GCF_051225735.1 of Oryctolagus cuniculus. Lineage (NCBI taxonomy): Eukaryota > Metazoa > Chordata > Mammalia > Lagomorpha > Leporidae > Oryctolagus > Oryctolagus cuniculus. Next base: position 77,214,044 of record NC_142874.1, on the reverse strand, counting down.
AAATATCGAAGGATAAAAAATTATCCTTTCAGTAGATGCAGGAAGAGCATTCAATAAAATTCAAGAACCTCTAGCAAATAAAGTATTGGGGGAACATACCTTAACACAATGTGAGGAGTTAGAAAGGTTAATAGGCAATAAGGTTAATGGGAATAAGGAGCCAGGTGTCTGTATGAAGCCTGCCCTCAGTTGATTAGACAGAAGACATTGCCCGAAGAAAATGAAAAGATTAACAGAGAACACAACTGGTCCCATGCCCATAGGTAACCATGTGAGAAACTAGGCTCTGGCATCATACCAGAACCACATGTGGCATATCTCAAGTGCTTAGCAAATGATCAAGCAGATATAACCTGCCTTAATTGGTCAGGTCAACAATATTTCTCAACTATCACATCTCCCAAGTGGTTGTCATGATGTTTGTTAACAGATCAGGAACCATGAGTGCTATACAAGAGACACAGAAAAACAAAGCAGACATCTGATGTAACCAAAACTATATAGAATAATTGATCAAGTGATATGCACTCCCTATGTAAGCTCCCAATACCTAGATCTAGATGGACCCCCTCCAGTGGGGATGTCCCCTGGTAAGCAGGAGTCTCTGTTTCTCAATAAAATATTTCACTTGCTTTGCTCACCCGTTTATTGTCCACATCATGATGCTTCATAAACTTGTAAAAATTAAAAAAGCTTTAAAAAGAAAGAAAAGAATCTGTGTTCTAGATGAAATTGTCCAGTTACTGATGAAAAATACCTGGTAATCTCTTTTTTCTTCTGTGCTTAATGAGATAATAGATGTCTAATTAAAAATGAGTATACAGGGCCCGGCACTGTGGTGTAGCAGGTAAAGCTGCCGCCTTCAGTACTTCAGCATTCCATATGGGCACCGGTTTGAGTCCTGGCTGCTCCACTTCCAATCCAGCAATCTGTCATGGTCTGGGAAAGCAGTAGAAGATGGCCCAAGTCCTTGGGCCCCTGCACCCGAGTGGGAGACCTGGAAGAGGCTCCTGGCTCCTGGCTTCGAATCTGCAGAACTCTGGCTACTACGGCCAATTGGGGAGTAAATCAGTGGATGGAAGACCTCTCTCTCTCTCTCTCTTTCTCTCTCTCTCTCTGCCTCTTTTTCTCTCTCTGTGTAAATCTTTCAAAAAAATGTATATACATGGGTAGACATCGTGGTGTAGCAGGTTAAGCTACTGCGTGCAAGGCTGATGTCATACATCAGAGGCTGGTTCCTGTCCTGGATACTCTGCTTCCAATCCAGCCTCCTGCTAATGTGACTAGCAAGGCAGCAGAAGACAAGTGCTACAGGGTCTCCCACCCATGTGGGAAAGCTGGATGCCATTGTCCTTGCTCATCTGTAGCCTGGCCCAGACCTACCTGTTTTGGCCATTTGAGGAGTGAACCAGCCGACGGGATACATTGCTCCTTTTTCTCCCTGTCTCACTATCACTCAGTTTTTCAACTAAAGAAATCATTAAATCTTATTAAAGTATGTTTAGAAAGTATTTAGCTGTTAGTGTTCAAAAAAATACCATGGGCAAGTTTTAAAAAATATGAAAGCCTAGGGATAGGCAGCACTAATCCTGATACTGTTTTCTTTCCTCCACTCCACACTCAAACTCTAGCATGATAATATTTTATAATAGTTTTCACTTTTCTAGTTCTGGTATATAATCTTCCCTCCAATATGAGGATTTTAAAATTTACTTTATATTATCATTAATTTTATTCAAGAGAGAGAGGGAGGGAGGGGGGAGAGATAGAGAGCCCTCCCTCCATCCACTAGTTCACTCTCCTTTATCAGACCACTTATGGAAGCCAGTTTTGGAAGCTGGGAACTCAATCAAGGACTCCCACATTAGAGGCAGGAGCCCGATTACCTAAGTCATCTTTCTTTGCTGCCCCCCAAAGGTCTGATTTAGTAGGAAACTGGAGTCAGGAACTTGAGCCAGAGATCCAGGCCAGGTACTGCAATGGGGGAGACGAGCTTGTTAATCAGGGTCTTAACCACTGGGTCAAATGCTTACCCCTCATCTGTATAATTTAAAATTCTCTTATTTAAAATACATTTCTTGTGGATATTAAAAATTTTACATATATTCACAATCTTCAGTTTCTTAAAGTACTTTTTGTTCCAATTTGTCAAAACAGACTATTAGTATTAACTAGGTTAAATCAAATTTAAATTAATCTAGACAGCTTAACACATGAATATATTCATATGTCAATCATACTGTAGTCAAATCAAAGAGAAGCTAATGTAAGAAGTTTGGAGAAAGGATGTCACATTAAGTGTAATTTAACCTAATTGAGACAGATTTTTAAATCACTTCTATTTCAAAGGTAGATTTAATCTTCTAAAGATAGCTTTTTTGTTTCTATCTTAAATTCAGGGCCCCCGTTTTTTTTTTCATTTTTCCTTTTCTGCTTTGTCCTTTTTATCTTGCTGTTTTAATCCACTATGTGGATGAATTTCTGTGTAGCAAAATTTCATTATTATCTGCTTTAAGAATCATTACAAATTTTAGCATTTCCTTTTCTTTTAAAAGAACTTCAATCGCTATTGATTCAATAAATATGCTAATATACGTTACAGGAGGAAAATTATAAGTAAGGAAATGAGAACATGTTCTATTGTGGAGAAAGTGGCAAATTGTCTTATATTGTTTCTCATCATACATAACAAATTTCCAAGAGGAGAGAGATTCTGGAATCTATGGACAGTTCTTAAAGAGTCAATACTAGGCATGTTGATTGCATGTAAAAAGCATTTTTGTTTAAGAATTTTGTGGCTAGTTGTGACAAATACTGTACAGAATTGAGGTTATATAAAATAGGGCATATATCTCCATAATACTAATAACCTGAAAATAACTCCATTGAGTTACTGTAATTAGCAACATGGGGCAGCTTGAGGGGCACTTGAAATGTGCATTATTTAAAGAATCAAGTGAATAAACTTTGAAGAAATTGTTATCAAAGTTAATTTCTTTAAGATTAATATGATTTAACCAGATAATGTGTGTAAGTAATGGAGCCAAAGAAATATGATGACAATGATGATGATGCTCCATTTTTATTCATCAAAATGGTTTCATTACCTGTGATTATTTATTCATATATCTTATTTTCTTCTTTTTCTTTAGGCTATACAATGTCAATTTGCTGATGTTGTTTACAAACACATGTGAAAGACCACACATACATCAGTGAAGAGTAACTCCAGTAACAACTTGTTTGCAGAGAAACAAGCTTTGAACCTAGGCTTTGCCACATACAATCACTACAACCTTGGACAGGTTCTTTAACATCTCAATATTTCAGTTTCCTTAACAGCAAAATAAGATAAGTAATGATATCAATCACACAATGGAGATGTACTGATAAAATGATACTAAATTATTTATAAGTGCATGTTACTATATCATCATGCTTATATATTAGCTATTTAATTTAGGGAAAATCTGTCATTACAGTTGTTCAAATACTATTAAGCACATTTTATATATTTCAGTAGCTCCAAATATTGTGAATCTTACTTCCCTGAGAGGAAAAATCTTCTATATTCCTATCTTTTCCACAAGCTTTCAGACATTTGACAGGTTCTGCCAATTTGATGCACCTCCATGAGACTGATTTCTAAACCATGTCAAGAAGCTAGTAGGCATGGTGCACCCAAATTGCTATAGTACAGAGAGGCTAAAGTAGTGAATTTATGAGGTTGTTGATAATGATGTTCTTTTCCTAATAGTGATTGAAGCAGTGAGATCAGCAGCATTAGTTGCTTAACCACCTATTTCTGCAATGTGACTGAGTGTTGTTCCTGGAAGCTTATAAATATCTTCATAAATCCTTCCTGCTCAAACATCTGCGAGTAGAATCTATTGACTTAGTGTGGAGAGAATGCTCAATATAGCAATTTATTTCAGCAGCAGGTTCAGGCATCTGACACTCTCAAAAGTGGGAATTTAAAATTTGTCAGCTCAACTGATTGAGTTTGAAGTCAGTAAAGAATGAATTAACATCAGAGGAAGGATGCTAATATTCCCTGACACACACTGACAAAACACTGAGTTAGCATCACTGGGGTCACTTGGATGAAGTGTGTATTTAAGTGAGGTTTGGGGGATTTCATGATTCCCGTTTATACCACTTTAATAGAAGCCAAAATCACTAGAGTTCCCTTTTAAGCAGTTTCATCTGGCAGTACTGGAGAGTCTGAAGGATAGTTTAACTAGAAGTTTTAAACTATTTTGTCTAGAAGTTGTAAATTCTTATATCAACAATTATCAGACAACCAAAGGGTTTTTTTTTTTTATTTTTAATGAGTTGTTTACATTTTTTGGTCAAGTAACAAGGCTATTTAGCAACACAGAAACACATGCTGTCACTGCTGCACTACAATATAGGCAGCACACTCAGCTTTTTTCATTCAACTTCTTCATTTAAGTGCTATTTACAACTGAGCACTTGAAAGGCTTTAGGACAAATGCTATGTTATAGAAATTAAAGAAATTAATAATCTCTCTGCCACTGAGCACTTTATAGTCTATGGAAGAAAAAAGAAAATAAACAAATAATTAAAAACTATGATGACAGGAAAATAAAAATTCAGTTGAGCTAACCACACTTGAGAGTAATGGGGTAATGTTTTCCTGAAAACATTAGGGTAGGGACTCCCCTACTCCCTTCCAAATAGCAGATACTAAGATGTGATTAGATAAGCAACAGATCTATCGGAGTAAATGCCTATGAAGGATCAAAAGTCTAAGTGGCAGAAGGTGGAGATAGATTCAAACCATATATGAAGGTGAGCACCAATTTAATAACATTGAGTAAGAATCTCAAATTTTTGAACAAAATTGAACAGGCAGATAGGGAATCCTCCAGCCAAATTCAACTCATCTGTAGAAATGGACCTGTACTGGTACTCTACCATGATCAGTCAATGGCTTAAAGCATTCTACAGGAAGCATAGCCTTAACTCAACTATGTTAGTAAAACCAGTTAGGATTATCAATTATGCTTTCCCAGGCAGATAATATGAGCAGGACATTACCATGCCCAATAAATCTCTCCTTTAAGATACCTTTACAGAAAAAGGCTGAGAAAAGTTAGGGACCATGAAATATAGCTACATGAAAAAAAGAAGACTCTGTATACCGGAACATTCAAGAACAAAGTTGCTGAGAAGGAAATGTGTCTAGTATGTTCAATGTGTGTACAGCCTAGGAAGCCTAAGGTAAGGTTAAATCATTAATTAGAGAGATAGCAGAGGGACGATCATGTTGGACAACATAGGTGAAACAAAGAGGGGGTGATTGTAAGGATTTTTCTTTTTAACAGAGGTAGTCTTTGTAGTACAATAAGAAGAGGAACTATGTGTGTGAAATTATCTAATTTATGTTTGATCATTGTTGCTTTTTTGTGAAATCCAGTCTATAGAAAAGATTGTAAACAAATCTATTTAAGAGGCCAAGTTTCCCAAGCTCTCAAACATTAGTGAGTCTCCCAACTCTTCAGATACAGCCTTTCCCCAGCGTCCAGTCAGCCTATTCCTGGCTTCATCAAGGATTTTATAATGGTCCCAATTATGGAAGTAGGAAATACAAACTATCTTGTTCAAGGAAATTGGCTTACTTGGGAGACAAACCCAGGAAATTGGAATTATGGAGTAGGTAAAATGAACAAGGATTGAAGTGAATTAAACACTTAAAAAGGAAATTCACTGAAATGACTACTGTGGACAATGCACATGTATTTCTACCAGAGATTCTGAGATGTGTTCTGAATGCTTCCCAGAATTACTGATTTCAATTACAAGAGGTTATGGGAATTCATGTGCAATATTTTATTATTTATTGTTTGGGACAGAAGGATAAAGTAGTAGAAGATAAACTAAGAGCTTAAAGAAGTAGGGAGATCATAAATGATCTACTAGGTCATCATAATGTTGACTTTCATTCTGAGTGAGATAAAGAAAAATTGCATTATTTTCATCATAGAATTGACAAAAGATAATTCTAGATGCTCTATAATTCTATTGGTTCATGGCAGCCAAACTTTACACACTTTTTTTTACATTTTTACCAACTACTGCATGCCCTTGTGAATCATCGCCTTTCAATTAATGTTAAAAATGAATGAATGAAGCCGGCGCCACGGCTCACTAGGCTAATCCTCCGACTTGCGGTGCTGGCACACCAGGTTCTAGTCCCGGTCGGGGTGCCAGATTCTGTCCCGGTTGCCCCTCTTCCAGGCCAGCTCTCTGCTGTGGCCCGGGAGTGCAGTGGAGGATGGCCCAAGTGCTTGGGCCCTGCACCCCATGGGAGACCAGGATAAGTACCTGGCTCCTGCCATCGGATCAGCGTGGTGTCCTGGCCGCAGCACGCCGGCCATGGTGGCCATTGGAGGGTGAACCAACAGCAAAGGAAGACCTTTCTCTCTCTCTCTCTCTCTCTCTCTCTCTCACTGTCCACTCTGCCTGTCAAAAATAATAATAATAAAAAAATGAATGAATGAATGACTATATAATTTGAAATCCTATGAAATTTTTTTCCTAAAAATATTAAATAAAATTGTAGTGGATATCATTTATGAAAACACTAAAACTATAAAATATAACATTATGTGCTATTTGGAAAAGTTTAAGGAAAGTACTTAAAAGTGATAAAAGTCAACTTTCTGATGGTGATTATTTCTTGGTATAGAAGAAAAAAACATTTTTTTCTTCAGAATAATTTGTAATATTTTGTTCTGCTTTGTTTTTGTAATGAAAAAGTTAGGAAAATGAAGGATATATTAACAATTTTAAATTCATCATGGGGCTAAATCAGATAGTTTTTTGCTCAACACACATTTTGCTCTTGATTTTGTGGTTGGCATCATGGTTTAGTTTAGCTAATTTTTTTTACTGATAAGTCTCTTCTGGACTCATTCATGAATATCTGCAGGCAACTGTCAAGTTTCCAAAGGACTGGTGACTCTCAGAAGGCCACTTCTAAAGCAACTGTGGTCCTCCAGGAAGCTAGGTCAAGGGTCTTAACAAAGTAGAGCAAGATTCAAAAGCTGCAAGATCTAAAGTCCAACACACAGCACTTTACATGCCTTTGCTTGTTTCTTCTTTGCAAAAGAGAGTTTCGTCAGATTAAATCACCTGGTTAATTCAGATTTAAGAGGTGGCAAAATAGATTCTCCCACTGATGGCAAGAGCTACAACACATTGTGGCTATTTTTGCAGAAACACCACTGTTTCTTTTCATAATCATTCACTTTCCTCATGCATAAAATATCTGCTTCACTTTATTATAGGATCATCCAAAACCTTGCTGTATTCCATTCTCCAGCTTGAAATGTAGGATCCCTTGGTATCCTTTGGTCTGGTGGCTCTTTTTAATATCTGGCTTTATCAACTAAAAAACTTAAGTTCTCAGCTATCTGCCATATTAAAAATGAATGCCCAGTTTACAATGATGAGATAAAGGTGACATAACTGCAGTTGATAATCCCTTCACACATGAGGTGAATGAGACACACAGCAGTCACTGATCCATTGCTACTAATGATTGAGACTCCAGAGCCCCTGGAAAGGAAAGAAAGAAGCACATGTGGTATAATCCTCCAGGAGTCCTAAGAGAAGGGGAGAAAGCGGAAATATACACAATGTAATCTCCAGATGTTGCATCTGCAGAGAACCTTGCCCATCTAGCACCTGGTTAGACACCCTACAAATTTCTGTGCAAATATGCTACTCTGATGTCAGTTTCCCCATCATTGAAGAACAGAAAATACCTGGTTAGCACATACCTTGATCAATCAGGTGAACCCCCTCTTTAAAAACACATAAAATTCCTGAGCCAGGCAGTCTTGACTGGGTAACCCTTCGAGGATCCTTTCCAGCTGCCTGGAGCTTTCTTTGCTTCTTTAAACAAACTTCATTCACTTTGCTCACTGTTCCTTGTCCATATGCCACATTCTTCATGGTCATGAGACAACCAACCTGGCAGAGAAGAGGAGCTGCAACATAGAAGATGGCAACACTCCTCAGCAAACCCAGCATGGAGGAGAATCTGTGATGAGTGGGAGAGGAAAGGCTGTAACACAAAGAGCTCCAACACAAGGAGCTGTAACATGGGAGCTGTGCCGTTTCTAAAGCACTCAGTGGGGGGAAAGGATCTGCACATCTCTTAGGGATGAGACACAGATCCCAGCAACTGCAACCCCAGACTCCTCCTGCCATTACTCCTCCAACACTAAAAAAACATCCTGAATAAGTGCTACCAGATTAACATTGCAGGGGACATGGTCTAGTTATCTCCTTGGAAGTGGTCTCCAGTTCACTATTTCCATTGTATCTTGAGAGTGACTCCAACATCTATCCTCTTGTTTTCCCAGGCTTTTAGCTTCATTCTTTAAGCACTTGGCTCTATCCTCTAAAATATCCTTCCTTTTCTAAGAGAAAAACTTAGTAGATTTCCAACCCTAGTTCCTATATATAGACAATGAAAGGCCCAAGGGTTTTATGCAATTTTCTCAGTCTCTTTATTGCAAGCTTAGGTCCTCTTGCAGCTATAACTCCTTTTAAAAATCTATATTTAATAAAAAAATCACATCTCCCTTTCTTTCAGACATATTTTTCTTTATTTTGGATGTGTCATGAACTGGTAAATGTTTTTAGAGGATTTGTTAGCAGACACAAATGATCTATCCACTTGGAGTGTCACCAATAATTAGTCTCAAGTGGGAAAGTTTATTTGAGACAAATGAAGGAGGCAGAAAGAAGGAATAGTTTCATAAGCTACCTCCCTGAAAAGCAGATTGCCAGGGCTTTTTGGCAAGGGTTAGAGGAGTGTGTAGGACATAGACAAGAGAGTGGGAAAATACTTTCTGCTTAGGCAACATACAACTTCATACATTATTGGCAATGCTTTCATTTCATTGTCTAGATTTTTATGTATTCCAAGAATATGTCCTTGACTTACTTAAATGAAGTGATAAATTTGTTTCAGATTCTAGCTTAGCACACTATAAGCCCCTTTATAGACTCCCTAAATTCTCCTTGCAAATGGAACTATTGTTTTTTTTTTTAATTCTTCTGTCTTTCCTGAAACTCATATTTCCTATTTAGGCAGTTAAAAGATATTAATGGGAATATTCAACAATCTCCTTGGAAATCATCTTATTAAAGAGACAAGTTCATTTGTTCATTTCTATCTTCCAACCTATTATAATGGAAATTTTGCTAGTTGCTTATTTCATAAAGTCAAGGCTAGTATTTTATTTTAATTTATGCATTTATTAATTTAATTATCATATTTTCATATGCTCTTTTTAGAAATAATGATAAGAACTCCATGGGGCACTTGAAAAAAAGGAAAAAACATACATGACATAACCTTCCAAAAGCCCTGAGAGAAGGGAGAAGGGAGAAACATATGCAATGCAATCATCAAATGTTGCATCACCCTGAAATTTCTTGAGCACACTTCTAACTTATCTATGTAACATGAGCTCCATGTTAGGTCACGTGATTGGTTCCTGGCCAAACCAATCACATTCAGGCTCTGCTGACTCCCTGATTGGTTCACCTGGAACACTTCATTAGCATACATTTTCTCCAATCAGGTGAACTTCCTCCTTTATAAATATACAAATCCTGAACCATGTATTTCTGCCTGACAGTCCCTTCAGAACACCCCTCCTGGCTGCCAGGAGGGATTTCTCTGCCTTCTTCAAAAATGTTCTTTGCTTTTCTCGCTTCTTGCTTGTCTGTGCACCCCATTTGTTGTACTCACAAGAAGAAGGACCCTAAAAAAGAAGCAAAGCTATTACTCAGAAGACTGTGGCACCCCTTAAGGAACCCAGCAGAGAAAAGAAGTTATAACCAAAAGGATTGCAACACTCAACAGACTTGGCAAAGGAGAAGCTGCAACCCTAGAGAAGAGAACCTATAACACAAAGAGATGCAAAATGAAGAGCTGAAACCCCAAGAGCTGTAACAAGGGAGCTGTGCTATGCCTGGAAAATCTGGTTATAAGAAAAAAAATGACCTAAATGAAGGATATCCACAAGTGAGATCTCAGTTTTTTCTGAAGGGAGGAGAGAACTTCCAGATTGACTACGACCTTGTCTAAATATGATCAGAGTCGGTGAACTCAGAGGGCTTCCATAGCCTTAGCAATTCATGACAAGATCCTAGGGTGATTACTGATGCCATAAACAAGAGTGTCAATTTGTTAAGTCAACAACAGGAGTCACTGTGCACTTACTCCTCATGTAGGATCTTTGGCCTTAGTGTGCTGCACATTGAGATTTAATGCTATAACTAGTACTCAAACAGTATTTTTCACTTTGTGTTTCTATGTGGGTGCAAACTGTTGGAATCTTTACTTAATATATGCTAAACTGATCTTCTGTATATAAAGAGAATTGAAAATGAATCTTGATGTGAATGGAAGGGGAGAGGGAGTGGGAAAGGGGAGGGTTGCGGGTGGGAGGGACATTATGGGGGGGAAGCCATTGTAATCCATAAGCTGTACTTTGGAAATTTATATTCATTAAATAAAAGTTAAAAAAAAGAACAATCCGCCGACCAGTGCTGCTGCTCACTTGGCTAATCCTCTGCCTGCAGCGTAGGAACCCCAAGTTCTAGTCCAGAATGGGACGCCGGATTCTGTCCTGGTTGCTCCTCTTCCAGTCCAGCTCTCTGCTGTGGCCCGGGAGTGCAGTGGAGGATGGCCCAAGTGCTTGGGCTCTGCACCCGCATGGGAGACCAGGTGGAAGCACCTGTCTGCTGGCTTTGGATCCGCGCAGCATGCCGGCTGTTGCGGCCATTTTGGGGGTGAACCAATGGAAAAGGAACACCTTTCTCTCTGTCTCTCTGTCTCTCTGTCTCTCTCTAACTCTGCCTGTCACACACACACACACACACACACACACACACACAAAAGAACAATCTGCCACATCTCTCAGGGGCAAGACTCATACCTGAGTAATTGGAACCTCAGAGTCCTCCTGCAACACCAACTTGAGAATGCCTGAACTCTATTATGGAGAGTGAATCACTAAACAATGAGCTAATGGATTTGTAAAATTCAAGATTTGTATTGCTCTGCTACCACTGAGCTAAAGAAGAACAATAAACAAAATTTTGTTCTTAATATTTTGGCAGTTACCTCTTCAATATATAGCTTGGTAGCATCAGAATTCAAAGTTTTTTCATAAAAATCTTCAAAAATAGATGAATTTACAATCCTATTTTCTTCTCAAAATAGTGTGTTTGAAAGTAAGTGAAATGCTATAATTTCTTTTCTGTAGAAATATTTTCACAAGAGCTAAAATCTCCCCCAAAGCCTGAACATTTTTCCCAATGATACATACAATATGTGAGTGCTTAATATGAAATGGATTGTTTTAAATTTAAAGACTTGTTTTTATTTATTCCATAAATAATATTAAAATTTTGGTTTTATTCTGTTAGCATAGTATAAATAAAAAATTTCAGTTCTTATAAAATAGTTATCTTTCATTATTAATGAGTTCCAACTATTCTCAGTCATTTTGACTAAAAATTCCAATTCTTTTTACTTGAATCCTTGCTTCCTAGATCTTTGAAACTGAAACCATGATCTTATGTAAAATATAGAGTTGAGGTGATTACATAACAAAACAATCAGCTTAACAAATATATTTAATCTTTCTATTAGCAAATGAGGAACTTATATTTTTATCATTGGATATACCATTTGGGATTATTAGATTCCCAACTTTTCTAATGGAAGAATACACATGTGCACAAAATTGGCTTATTATAACACTATAATAAAACAAATAGATTCTGTATCAAAGAATCCAATAATATAAGTTAAATAATACTAAGTATAATATGAAAAATAAAACAATTTAGTTGTCACAGTAAGCTTTCTAAAAACTAAATCTGAATATCCCTTAGGCATAACTATTAACCAGCCTTTTCCACACTCTTACAATCTCAGAATTGCCCTTAGTAACAGACCATCCATCCTATAACAAAATTATGTTTGGTATTTATTGTACTCCATCAATAATAAATGAGCTGGAAAAAATAAATCCAAAGAACCATAAAACATTTTGCTTCAAACACAAAAAGAATCAATACTAATTTGATCTGGCAAAGAATTAAAAGCAGAAGTTGTTTACCATTCAATCCTCCTTTTCAAATTTACCCTTGCCAGATACAATTTTTTGACATTTCAATAATTTGATGTTTATGTTCAGTTAGAAGAAAGAGGAATAACACATTAGACTAGCTTATGCCTAAGCTGGTCATTTTGAAAACTGACTGTATTTCTAATAAAATGGAATTCAGTGAAAAGGTTTCCTAAATATACATCATGGACTGACAATGAGAGGCCTCATTTCCAGCTTTTTACTTATTTATATTAAATATAAATACTTTTAAGCATCTACCATGTTTTAGCATGTCTAGTGATAGAATGGTTAGAGCAATGAATTAAATAGAGCATTCAATGTTCCCACAGAGCTTATATGAGGATACTTAAAAAATCATGGAAACATGAAATTAAAAGATAAGTTTATTATGTTGAAAAAAGAAATTGAAATCAATGCAAGGATTTTCATAATATGCCTTTTTCCATAAAACTTTGAAGATCTCTCATGTGTATGGATTTGTAAACATTTGTGTACCAAAATAAACTTCTGATTCCATTTTCCACAAAGTGTTTAAATACTCTTTATAACATAATAATTTCAGGTCTTGATTACCTAATGACAGGATCTTTTAACTTCAGCCCTTATCTCCTACTCCTCCTGCTAATAAGTTCATGTTAATTTACCCAGCTTCTTAACCTTGAATTTTGAACATTTGTTAATGAAATCTTAAATTTGGTTAACCAGTACCACCTAAAATCCCAATATTTTTAATTACATTTTATTTCCATGTTGGTGAACAGTTTATTATTTAACTTATTTTTATTGAATTCTTTTTGAATTCTATTCCATTGTTTTCTGTAAACACTTTTAGGCTTCTCTGATTCCCATTTTTATGTAGCCACATCTACATCTTGTTCAGAATAAACAATGGAACTTGGGAAGCCAAGTTAATTCTGAACATATGCATTTGAGAACTTTAGACTGCAATGTAAAGCAATAATAGAACCTGTTGAGCATGGAGTGTCAGAATATGAAAAGATGGAATAGGAAAAGGAATTGAAACATATGTATTAGATCACAGAGTGGAATTCAGACTCTGGAAAGCCAAGAGAACATGGTTTCAAAAGGTAAGAAAGCTTATAATTTTCAATGTAAAAAGGCATATTAATGTTTCATATATTAATCCAGTTTTCTTGGAGCAATCTTTGTTCTTTTTTAATTTTTGAGAAAGCATATTTTTAGATTTATATTATAGTGAAAGACTTAACACTGCATTAAATAGAGTTCAATGTGTGGAGACATCCAAGATGGCTGAATCAGGTTAAGCAGCAGTAAATTAAGCTGTTCTGGGATATGAAAAGTAAAAAGGAAAAACCATGTTTCCATGAGTCTGACTGACAGAAATTTTCGGCAAATATGGAAAAAACAAACAAACAATAACAAAACAAACAAAACAACAACAACAACAACAAACAAGACTCTATGGGAAAAGAGGAGACAAGAGACACCACTGTGGCCAGTCACTTGGTGCAGCCAGTTGCCAGCTGTGAGCTGCCATATACCACAGCAAGGTAGGAAGAAACCACACATGTCCCACTACTCACAGTTTTAGATGAGAGGGAATTCCACAGACACCCATTGACTTTAACTTTGTCCTGGAGAGCTGACTGGGGTCTGAGCAACTGCCAAACTTGGAGCAGGAAAGTGGATTTTCTTCCTCCCACTCCCCCACTCCTGCAAAGAACCATACTTTGTAGTAGAAAGTCATGTGCAATGCCTCTGTTCTCTTCCCAGAATCATCTTTGGAGTCAGGGCAAACTGTGAGACAAGGGACAGATCTGATGCATCTTGCAACTGAGAGAGTTTTGGGACATTAGACCCAGAACTACATTCATGCACTCAGTTTGAGCAAAGAAGATTCACTTTAGCTTCTGGAGGCTAACACCAGAAGCAGCCCATAACAAAATCCACTCCCACCCTGGGAGATCTGGGTAATGACCCCACTATACCCTGCAACAAAAACACTGTAACAATTCATTCTAAATTTCTCAGAATCCACCCAGTAGACATAGGGAAGAACCTACCCGCATTCCACCTCTCTACTCATATCATCCAAGGTAAAATCTGTATACCTTGTGGTCACTCTGTAGGATTGTAGCAGGGTCCAGTGACATCCCCTAGTCTTAGGACTAAGGCTGTTGGTGTTATAAACCATAGTACTAGTTGGACTCTCCTAGCAGGACATAAAGAAGGGTCCATTCACATCACATAATTTTAGAGCCACAGAAATTGGTGCCACACAAGCCTCAGCATCACTCAAGCTTGCCAGTAATACAAGCAAGCAGCCAACCCTATTCCCTCAGCACCAGGAATAAGGCCCTGGCTATCACATTCACCAGGGAGATTGACACTGAACTCTCTGTGAACCAAAGATATACACCCAAGGAAATCCTTATTCATTTCAAAACCACACTTCTATCCCTATAAACTGTAGCAGACTACTCCATTGTATCACTTATAGACACAGCTGACAAAACAAATCACTCAGAGGGTACACTCCTGGGCTCACCTAGAACCAAATACAGCTGGTGCCACGGCTCAGTTGGCTAATCCTCCACCTGCAGTGCCAGCACCCCAAGTTCAAGTCCCAGTTCGGGCGCCAGATTCTGTCTTGGCTGCTCCGCTTCCAGTCCAGCTCTCTGCTGTGGCCTGGGAGTGCAGTGAAAGATGGCCCAAGTCCTTGGGCCCTGCACCCGCATGGGAGAACAGGAGAAGCACCTGGCTCCTGGCTTCAGATTAGCATGGTGCGCCGGCCAAAGTGCAATGGTCGCAGCGGCCATTGGGGGGTGAACCAACGGAAAAGGAAGACCTTTCTCTCTGTCTCTCTCTCACTGTCTAACTCTGCCTGTCAAAAAAAAAAGAACCAAATACAAAGCAACAATCCAAATATACCCTGCATTCCAGCTAAACCATAAGTTCTTTTCCAATAAAACCTATCCTGTACAGAAAAGGGATGAATACACCCGATGGGCAAACATCAATGTGGAGATGCGGGAGACATAAAGAGGCAAGGTGGCATGATGCCTCCAAAGAACACAATATTCCTACAGAATTAGATTCTTAATTGAAGGAAATCTTTGAAATTAGAGATGTAAAATTCAAAATAATGATTGTAGGGAAATTCAACAAGATGTAAGAGAACACAGATAGATTAAAGAAATGAAGAAATCATAACTGACATGAATGAAAATATTACTAAGGAGATGGAACTCATTAAGAAGAAACAAGTAAAAATTTTGGAGATTACATATTCACTCAGTGAAATAAAAATGCAATTGAGAGTTTTAATAGCAGAATAGACTAAGTAGACGAAAGAATCTTTGATGTTGAGGATAAGAATTTTGAAATAACCCAATCACTGAAAGGGAAAAGATGGAAAAGGATAATGCATGCTAACAGAAACCAAGAAAGAACTGCTGTGGCCATCCTAATATCAGACAAAATAGACTTTAACATAAGAACTATTAAAAGACACAGAAAAGGGTACTATATAATGATTAAGAGATCAATTCAACAGGAATATGTAACTATTATAAATATATATGAACATAATTCAGGGCACCTGGCTATTTAAAAGAAATATTAATGGATTTAAAGGGAGATATAGACTCTAATACAATCGTAATGGGTGACTTAAATACCCTACTTTCAGCAATGAACAGATAAACCAGACAGAATATCAGCAAAGAAACAACAGATTTAATTGACACTATAGACCTGACAGGTATCTACAGAGCTTTCTACCTCACAGCCACCAGTGCATGGATCTTTCTCTAGGACTGACCACATGCTAGGCCATAAAATGAGTCTCAGCAAATTAAAAAATGTAAATCATACCATACATACTCTTTGACTACAATGGAATGAAGTTAGCAATCAACAATCAGGAATCTCCAGAATATAAGAAACATATGGAGACTGAACAACACGTTCCTAAATGAACAGTGGGTCATTGAAGAAGTCAAAAGAGAAATCAAAAAGTTTCTGGAAACAAATGAAAATGACAATATAACATATCAGAATTTGTGGGATACAGCAAAAACAGTGTTAAGAGGAAAATTTATAGCAATTGGAGCCTACATCAAGAAATTGGAAAAGCACCAAATATACAAGCTATCAATGCATCTCAAGGACCTAAAAAAAAAAAAAAAAGGCAAAGGAAGACCAACACTAGTAGGAAAAAAGAAATAATTAAAATTTGAAAAGAAATCAACAAAATTGAAGCCAATAAAACAATACAAAAGATCAGCAAAATGGAGAGCTAGATTTTTAAATAAATTTAATAAAATTGACATACCATTGGCCCAACTAGCCACAAAAAAGGAGACAGAAGACCGAAAAAAAATAAAATTAGAGATGAAAAGGAAATATAACAGACACCACAGAAATAAAAAGAAACATTAGAAATTGCTACAAAGAGCTATACACCAAAAAAAAGGGGCGGGGGACTGAGAAGAAACAGTTAGATTCCTGGGCACAGATGACCTACATACATTGAGCAATGAAGACATAGAAAACCAAACATACCAACATTCAGTACTCAAATCAGTAGTAAAGAGCCTTCCAGCAAAGAAAAACCCAGGACTGAATGGCTTCACAGATCAATTCTACCAAACATTTAAAGAACTAAATTCAATTCTTCTCAAGCTATTCGAAACAATTGAAAAGAAGGGAATCTTTCTAAATTCTTTCTAGGAAGCCAGCATCACTCTAATTCCTAAACCTGAAAAACATACAACAGAGAAACAAAACTATAACCAGTCTCTTTGATGAACAGATGCAAAAATCCTCAACAAAATACCAGCCAATCAAATCCAACAACACAACAGAAATATCCACCCAGACCATGTGGGATTTATTCCTGGAATTCAGGGATGGTTCAACATTCACAAATCAATGTGATACATCACATTAACAAATTGAAGAAAAAAAAACCATATGATTATCTCAATAGATGCAGAGAAAGCATTTGACAAAATACAATACTCCTTCATGATGGGAACTTTAAGCAAATTGGGAATAGAAGGAATATTTCTCAATATGATCAAGTAATTTTTGACAAAACCACAACCAGCATTCTACTGAAAGCGGAAAAGTTGGAAGCAATCCCATTGAGATCCAGAAACAGACAAAGGTGCCCACTCTCACCACTGCTTTTCAATATAGTACTGGAAGTTGTAGCCAGAGCCATTAGACAAGAAAAAGAAATTAAAGGGATACAAATCAGGAAGGAGGAAGTCAAACCGTCCATATTTGCAGATGAAATGATCCTATATATAGCAGATCCAAAAGAGTCCACTAAGAGACTATTGGAATTCATAGAAGAGTTTGGAAAGGTAGCGGTATATAAAATCAACAGACAAAAATCAACAGCCTTTGTATATGCAGACCATACCAAAGCTGAGAAAGAGCTCTGAGATCAATCCCATTCACAATAGCTACCCAAAGCATCAAATACCTTGGAATAAATTTAACCAAGGATGTCAAGATATCTATGATGAGAATTACAAAACATTAAAGATAGAAATAGAAGAAGATATGAAAATATGGAAATATCTTTCATGTTCATAGATTGGAAGAATCAATATCATCAAAATGTCCATACTACCAAAAGCAATTTACAGATTCAATGTGATACCAATCAAAATACCAAAGACATTCTTCTCAGATCTGGAAAAAATGATGTTGAATTTCATATGGAAACACAAGAGATCCTGAATAGCTGAAGCAATCTTATGCAACAAAAACAAAGCCAGAGGCATCACAATACCGGATTTCAAAATATAATACAGGGCAGTTATAATCAAAACATCCCGGTACTCGTTCAAAAACAGATGGGTAGATGAATCGAACAGAATAGAAACCCTGAAATCAATCCAAGCATCTACAACCAACTTACCTTTGACAAAGGAGCTAAAATCAACCCTGGAGCAAGGACAGTCTCTTCAACAAATGGTGCTGGGAAAACTGGATTTCACATGCAGGAGCATGAAGCAAGATTCTACATGACATCTTTCACTAAAACCCACTCGCAATGGACTAAAGACCTAAATCTACAACCCAATACCATCAAAATATTAGAGAACACTGGGGAAATCCTACAAGACATAGACATAGACAAAGAGTTCTTGCAAATTGGAAAAGACCCCAGAGGCATAGGCAATCAAAGCCAAAATTGACAAATGAGATTATATCAAATTGAGTAGCTTCTGCACTACAAAAGAAGCAATCAGCACTAGGTGAAGAGATAACTGACAGAATGAGAGAAAATATTTGCAAAACATAGAACAGATAAAAGATTAATAATCAGAACATAAAAAGAGATTAAGAAACTCAACAACAACAAAACAAACTGGTTAAGAAATGGCCAAAGGACCTAAACAGGCATTTTTCAAAAGACGAAATCCAAATGACCAACTGACACAAGCAAAAATGCTCAAGATCGCTAGTTGTCAGAGAAATGCAGATCAAAACCACAGTGAGGTTTCCCTCACCCCATTATAATGGCTTTCATACAGAAATCAGCAAGCCACAAATGCTGGTGAGGATGTAGGGAAAAGGGCACCTTCATCCATTGTTATGTAAATTGGTAAAGTCACTATGAATGACAGTGTGGAGATACCTCAGAAGTCTGAATATATACCTACCATATGACCGTGCCAGCCCGCTTCTGGGAATTTACCCAAGGGAAATGAAATCATCATATGAAAGAGCTATCTGTACTTCCATGTTTATTGCATCTCAATTCACACAAGCAAAGACATGGAATCAACCCAAATGTCCATCAACTGAAGACTGGGATGAAGAAATTATGGGATATGTACACTATGGAATACTGCAGGGCAGTAAACAAAAAAAAATAAGTCTGGTCATTTGCAACAAAATGGATGAAACTGGAAATCATCATACTTAGGGAACCAAGCCAGTCCCAAAGGGATAAATTCTATATGTTCTCCTTGACCTGTTGTGATCACTAAGAGCGCACCTGAAAGACAACATGTAGAAACAAACTAGACACTTTGAGAAGTGGTATTTGGAACAGCTCTTTTCTCAACTGTTGAGGAACAGTTTCTTACCTATATTTTTTGCTTATCTTTTCCTTTATAATGTTTTTCTTATCTTGTTCTCTTTTATACAAATGCTATACTTAACATAGAGTTAATCATATATGTATAAAGTTAAATGTAAACAGATCTTAGTAAAGAACAAGAGTGAGAATAAGAAAGGAAAGAGGAAGGGGTTGAGAGTGTGGGTGAGTGGGCACAGTGGGAAGAACTGCCAAGATCCTAACGTTGTAATTGTGTAATGTATGTAGTCCACAACTGCAAAGCAGTATAGTCCTACATGTGGTAGCCACATGCCTGATGCAGAACAGTGCAGAAGAGTATTCCATATACAGCGCTTGAATGCAAGTTACTCCAACAATTGTAATGCTAATATCAACGGCCCTGGTTCTGCATGGCAAGAAGAAACTGTTCCCAGTTCTCATGCAGCATGCAAGGCTGATGCTGTGGTTTGTGCCCAGGGCTCCCAGCACCATGAGCTAGGAGGTGCAAAGGAAACTTCCTCAGGTCAGGTACAGTTTTTATGGGCTACTGTTGGTGCTAGCCCCAAGAATCTGAGGGGCAACACTGCTGACCACCTAGAGTGAATAAGCACAACTCCAGGGAACTCCCATGTTGCAGGATGCCCAGGATCTGGTCTCCACTTTGTAAATCGCCCTGACTCTGGCTCTGGTTGCTTTTGTTAAGAGTGATTGAGTGCCATCTGCTGAGTCAGAACAGGGATCATCCAGGATTCTACCACACCAAATTGAGATTGGTACTTTGAGAGTGAGGCAGGGGTGGGAGGCACTGACTTCCCTTTTCAAAGCAAAATAGCCACTTGGACCCCAGTCGGCTCCCCAGGCTGGACTTGAGGTCCCTGAGGGACAGTGGCATTCTCCTCAGTTAAAGGTGCTGGTGTTAGGATGTGTCAGAAATTTCTTCCTGCCTTGTCTTGGAAAGATGATGTTTCCTAGTCAGCAGCTTGCTTGGTAGATACATGGCTGGCAGTGTTTATCCTCTTTCCTCACTGTTCCGTGGAATCTCTGTTCTATTGTGCCATTTCTCCACTGACAATTTCTTTCAGCCAGTCCTCTGGGAATGTGGTTCTTCCTTTATTTTTCTGTTATCTTTTTGTGGCTGAGGTCAGTGCAACTTTTCCGCATTCAACAAACAGCCTTAAATCATCATTCTTTGTTCTTAATTGATCAGTTTATTCAATTTTTCAGCAAAGCATTTTTGGGAAGAGAATCAACCAATGTTTAAATCACCTAAACTGGAAGTTTTTATCTTTGCACTCAGTTTGTAAAGTTGCTTAATCGCTATGAATCTATTTCTCTGTCTTAAAATAATACATATGATAATTATCCAGCAACAATATTCTTGTGATAACCAGATTAAAAGTATATATGAATAGCCGGCGCCGCGGCTCACTAGGCTAATCCTCCACCTTGCGGCGCCGGCACACCGGGTTCTAGTCCCGGTCGGGGCGCCGGATTCTGTCCCGGTTGCCCCTCTTCCAGGCCAGCTCTCTGCTGTGGCCAGAGAGTGCAGTGGAGGATGGCCGAAGTCCTTGGGCCCTGCACCCCATGGGAGACCAGGATAAGTACCTGGCTCCTGCCATCAGAACAGCGCGGTGCGCCAGCCGCAGCACGCTGGCGGTGGCAGCCATTGGAGGGTGATCCAATGGCAAAGGAAGACCTTTCTCTCTGTCTCTCTCTCTCACTGTCCACTCTGCCTGTCAAATATATATATATATATATGAATATATTTTGGTAGAGTCCATATAATCTTAAGAAGATAGTGTTATCTTACAAAAACTTCTTTTTTTAACAACAGACTTGTTTTTTTCCTAGCTTTCTTTCTCACCTTATACCTACATTTTAAATTATTTTAATTTGTTTAATGAAATACAACACTCATAATATCATGAAAAGTTTAATACTCTCCTCAGGAAGTTAGAATTAAGAAATAAGGAATTTATGGCTATAAAAGTATGATTGAAACTTAAAATATTTTTGTAACTCTTTTCTCATTCTTACCTCATGGTTGTGCAGCTGCTTTCTTTAAAACTACAGTTAAATCTTCCAGATCTTTTTTTCTTCTCAATTCATTACCTCCTTCACATCTCTGACAAAATGCTTCTTACCCCAAGTTTCTTTTCTTGGCAACTTTTTCTAAATAGAAGTGAGACACTACAGAAAGAAGTCTAGTGCAATTTCTCAGGGTAAATTTTCGCACAGTAAAAGCTGTGAGTTTTGTCTTTTCCAGGATAAATATCTCCTCATTTTCTGTGCCCTCCTCATTCTTGTTTTCCAGTTTGTCATCATATCTTGACATTGTCTGCTTAGCTCTCTCAAAACTGAAAATATGATCCCACTCATTCTAGAGGTTATGCTTCTACTAAAGTGTTTTGAAATTTTATTAACACATTTGGCAGCCATCTGTTGTTGCAAACACAAGCTAAACTTGGAAATTTAAATACAAATATCATATGTGATGCCATTGAGCCATTGCCCTCTTGTAAGTTTTGTGGCTATTTGTTCAGTCTAATAACACACTCTACACTAATACCTATTAAATGTGTTATATTTGATTCATCATCTCCAAATTATAAATCGAGCCCTGGAGTTCAGGTTTTTTATTTGATATACTTCCTCATTGCTTCTCACAGATGAATCTCTGAAACAACTGCTTTAAACATTCTAATCAAATTTTGTTTTCTGGTCAGTGCACCTCACTTCAGTTTACTTCATCAAACAATGCTGTTATTTCTCTGGAGCTTCTTCCCATTGACATTTACTCCACATTTTCTCACTAGGGTTGCCCTATATTCTCAAAGTTCTATGTACAAATTAGGGAGGAATAAAACTTAAATTTAAGACTCCACACCTGATTTATTCATATTCATTTTTCAAGTATGTTCTCAATATTGATTCTGAAAATAGATGTTTCCTTTTACAAAAAGGACTTATTAATTAGTATTATATTTTTATGCAATCAAAGTTAAAATTCACTTTCTGTCAGTTTTCCATAGAAGTGATCCATGCCTATGAATTAGGAGTTAATTGTACTTTAAACTACTACATAGTCCTTATCATAAACTCACTGAATGATTATCCATTTACCAATGTCATACAGCATTATATTGTAATAACCTCAAATAACAGAAACTATGTAAGTTGCTCACCACTGAAGCACAAAGACTACCACAATGGCTTCCCCTAACATAGGTCTACATTGATCCTAAAGTTACCACTAAACTCCAAAAACATTGGTAAAAATGAGCATGGGTTAATTCTATGATTAACATGGTGATGACTAAGCTAGAGGAATCTCTGATTTATCCATTTTTAAGGGTCTCAGAGCACACACAGACGTAATACAAACAAGCAGGTATGTCACTTGGGGTTGGGTCACTACCCACTTTCCCACAATGTTTACATGTCTGCTCTGTAATTTACATTGCTCAGGTTTGCACAATGTACAAGATATGCTTCTGCATATCTTCTGGTGTAAGTTTATGTAACAAAAGACAACTCTATGTATCATGAAGCTTTTCAGGCAGTGTTGCTATCAGGTTGAAGACAAATACTATTTTGTTTTGCAGAGAGGAATTTCATGATGGAGGTGCTTAGATAAGAGAAAAGACAAATTAATTTAGTGGTAAAAATCCTCTCGTATAGAATAATGAATTATAGATTCCTAGTAGTGTTAAGCAACTGTTTTCTTGTTCTTTAGGGTGTCCTAATTTGTAAAACCAGAGATATTCATAAATTTACTATAGTAATCACAACAGTGGCATATAGTAGCTGAGGCATTTCCACAATAATAAAAATGCCATTCTATTTTCAAAACATGTGTGTATGTGTGTGTGAATAAGTACATATATGTTATATATATAATCTAGACATAATATACATGAAATGTGTATTAGTTATATATTTTATATGTATATATTATTTTATGTGATACTATATTTTTATATGTTATAATTATGAGTGGGCATTTAAATACTTATAAATTTAAATATGCATTCTTTTTTTTTTTTTTTTTTTTTTTTTTTGACAGGCAGAGTGGACAGTGAGAGAGAGAGACAGAGAGAAAGGTCTTCCTTTTTGCCGTTGGTTCACCCTCCAATGGCCGCCGCGGCCGGCGCGCTGCGGCCGGCGCACCGCGCTGATCTGATGGCAGGAGCCAGGAGCCAGGTGCTTTTCCTGGTCTCCCATGGGGTGCAGGGCCCAAGCACCTGGGCCATCCTCCATTGCACTCCCGGGCCACAGCAGAGGGCTGGCCTGGAAGAGGGGCAACCGGGACAGAATCCGGCGCCCCGACCGGGAGTAGAACCCGGTGTGCCGGCGCCGCTAGGCGGAGGATTAGCCTAGTGAGCCGCGGCGCCGGCCTTAAATATGCATTCTTAAAGATGTATTTATTTGTGAGGCAGAGTGACAGAGGGAGAGAAGGAAAGGCAAAGAGAAAGAACATCCAACTGCTGGTTTACTCCCTAAGTAGCCACAACAGCAAGTCCTTGGCCAGACTGGAAAGACTGAAACCAGGAGCCAGAAACTCCACCTGCGACTTGCACATGGGTAGCAGGAACCCAAGTATTTGGACCATCATCCACTGCTTTTTGAGACACATTAGCAGGAAGTTGAGTCAGAATCTAAGTAGTCAGGATTCTAACCATCAGTCTGATATGGAATGTGTACATTGTAAGTAATGTCTTAACTCACTGCACCACAACACCACACATAAATATGTACTTATTTTAAAAGAAAATTATAAGAATGTTGCTAACATAATTATGGACGATGAAAATTTCCATGATCTGCAGCAGGAGTCAACAAGCTAATAACCCAAGAAAACTAAAAGTGTAGTTTTAGTCTGAAAACCAGCAGGACCAAGACCCAGGAAGAGCTGTTGTTTCAGTTACATCTCAAAGCAGGATAAAATCAATATCTCAATTCATAGGCTGTTAAGCAGGAGAACTTTTCTCTTAATTGGAAAAGGTTCTGCTTTTTTAGGGAGATTTATTTATTTATTTGAAAACAAAGTTACAGAGAGAAAGAAGGAAAGAGAGAGAGTGCTTCCATCCTCTGGTTCACCTAAAGCAGGGCTGGGCAAGGCCAAAGCCATGAGCTAAAAGCTTTATCCAAGTTCTCCACATGGCTACAGGGGCCCAAGCATTTGACCCATCTTCTGCTTTCCCAGGCAATTATCAGGGAGCTGGAATCTAAGTGGAGCAGCCAGGATAAGATCAGGTGCACATATGGAGAGCTGGTTTCACAGGCAGTAGTTCTAGATGATCAGCCATTTTGTTCTATTCAGGCTTTTAACTAGTTAGCTGAGGTCCATCCACATTGGCAAGGCCAATAAGCTTTACTCAGACCTGGACTGACTTCCTAGCTCCTAGCTTTGGCCTAACCCAGTCCTGCCTGTTGCAGGCGCTTGAAGAGTTAAGGAGCAGGTAGGAGTTTCTCTCTTTCTCTGACTCTCTGTCTCTCTTTTCTCTCCCCCAAAACAGAATCTATTGATTCAAATATTTATCTTTATCAAAAACCCCCTCACAGACTCTCCCAGAATAACATTTGAACAAAACATCTAGACACCCCCTAGGTCTGTCAACTTGAAACACAAAATTAGCCATCATGAAATATAATGCCAGTTTTTAATTTGACAACAGGATGTTCACTGAATCATAATGAATTTTGCATTAATGAATATTCAATAACATTCAAATAACTGTCAAAATTTAAATAAAACATTTAATTTTATAAAAATTTTTAATTTAAATTTATTTTTTACTTTAAGTTTAATACATGATTTGGAGTATTTTAGTAAAAAATTCTTTCAGAAATACTACCTTTATTACTTTTAAATTTGGTTTAATATTTAATGGAATATAAGCATATATTAAATAAAATCTCATTTTTTAATTCACCAGATGATTGAAAATTATGATAATAACAGTTTGGCAAAGTGGAATCTATGAAAATAATTATTAGAAAAGAAAAATTCTAAAAAAAAGAAACTAGAAAATTTTTTCAAATGTTTAGTCCTATTATATTGAAAAAGAAATAAAATAATAAACATGCATAGATATCCTCAAAGCATGATACACTCAAAAATCATCAATAACAATAATCATGTCTTTACTGAACAAATATTTAATTATTAGTGAAACCATAAGAATGTACAAGTACGTCTGTGTGCACCATGTTCCAAACCCTGAGACTCCAAGGGGTATCAAATTTCTCACTAGGGCTGGTGTGTAGATCCCATTAGGTTGTTAGAGTGCTGCTACATAGATTTTAACAATAAATTCAGAAGGTCTGAGAGGAATGGAATGAAAGATACAACGAGAAGAGTTTTGAGCTCTAAAAAAAGGCTTCTAATGCCAAACAGGAAATCCCCCAAGGAGACATCTAACTCTAATCCTAACATTTATAAAGTTTTGCTTAAGTCACAGAATTTCAAAAAAAAAAAAGCCAGCAGTTTGTTTTGTGTCTAATTAAATGACTGAATTTGAAGAGCAGAGCTCAGGATATTATAACGAAATCTTAAAGGAAGAGGCTGGCATTCTGGTGTAATGGGGTAGTATGGGCTCTGGTTCAAGTCCCAGCTGTTCCACTTCCAACTCAGTTCTCTGCTAATCTGCTAATGCATTTAATGCTTAGGCCCCTGAACCCACATGGGAGACCAAGATAAGCTCCTGACTCCTGGCTTTGGTCTGACCTAGGCTGAGCCATCAGTAAGTATATGGCTATTTCTGTATGTGTTTATGTGTGTGTGTGTGTCCCTGCCCCCATCTCATAACTCTGCCATTCAAATAAATAAAAATAACTCTTTTTTAAAGAGATATTTTCCTTTTTTATTTTTAAGATTTATTTATTTATTTGAAAGGCACAGTCAAACAGAGAGAAAAGTCGTCTATCTGTTGATTCACTCCCCAGTTGGCTGTAATGGCTAGAGCTGCACCGATCTGAAGCCAGAAGTCTCCCCACATGGGTGCAGGGGACCAAGGACCTGGGCTATCTTATACTGCTTTCCCAGGCCACAGCAGAGGGCTGGATTAGAAGTGGAGCAGCCAGGATTTGAACTGGTGCCCATATGGGATGTCAGCTCCACAAGTGGCAGCTTTACCCACTATGACACAGCATGGGCACCATAAAAATAACTTTAAAATAAACAAAATAAACAAACAAGCAATCAAAAGAAATAAAGCAAGTAATGTTGAAGTAAGCACATTTTTTTTTTTTTTGACAGGCAGAGTGGACAGTGAGAAAGAGAGACAGAGAGAAAGGTCTTCCTTTTGCCGTTGGTTCACTCTCCAATGGCCGCCACGGCCAGCGCGCTGCGGCCGGCACACCGCACTGATCCGATGGCAGGAGTCAGGTACTTATCCTGGTCTCCCATGGGGTGCAGGGCCCAAGCACTTGGGCCATCATCCATTGCACTGCCTGGCCACAGCAGAGAGCTGGCCTGGAAGAGGAGCAACTGGGACAGAATCCGGCGCCCCGACCAGGACTAGAACCCGGTGTGCCGGCACCGCAAGGTGGAGGATTAGCCTAGTGAGCCGCGGCGCTGGCCACACATTCTTTTAAAACAAAAGATATTGAAGAATAGGATTTAGGGTTAAAAGTAATATTCATTTATTTGAAAGGTGGAGTGACAGAGAGAGAGAGAGAGAGAGAGAGAGAGTTGGAGAGACTCAGAGAGAGGAGGGAGAGCTTCCATTCACTCCCCAAATGGCTACAACAGCCAGGAGTGGGCTAGGCCAGAGCCAGGAGTTACACCCTGGTTTCCACATAGGGGAAGGGGACCAAGAACTTAGGTCATCCTTTGTTACCTTTTCAGGTGCATTAGCAGGAAACTGGATCAGAAGCAGAGAAGCAAGGACTCAAACTGGCACTCCAATGTGAGATGTAGACATCTCACACAGTGCTTAAACCCACTGGAACACCATTCTTTAAAATGGTCATATTTATGCTTTGGAAGATAATTCTTTGCAACAAATGTCTATCAACATGATAGGTTGGTTGGGTGTTGCTGAATGAGGATTCTGAATAATCACATAATAGTAAATTATTATAACTACTACTGAAATCCAAGGATCTGCATAAGTGCTAGGCAACCTAGAATAACATTTCCTACATGTCCAGATCAGTGAGAAGTAATCAACTGGGGTCACTAGTGGGTTTGAGTTTGTCTCCTCCCATAATTAGATATTTCCAATGTGATGGTTTTTCAGAGGTGAGGTGTCTCGGGGTGATTTGGCCATGAGAAGTCCTCTCTTGGGTATTGGATTAGTTGGGCTCATGAAAGGGTTTGATGGAGGACATTTATCCCTTCTGTCCTTCCACCTTCTGAAATAAGAGGACACAGCATTCCTTTGGAGGGTGCAACATCAGTATGCAGACCTTTACGAGACAATGAACCTATCAGCACCTTGATCTTGGACTTCTCATCCTCCAAAACTGCCAGGAGTAAGTGTCTTCTTTATGACTTAGCTGGTGTGTAGCTGCATAAACGGAGTAACATAGATCCATCATAGCGTTTGTGCCATTCTGCTTCTCATGTGCTGCCCTGAGGAATACTTCATTTGAAGCAAGAATATTAACCCAGGCCTCTTGCTGGGAGATACAAGAGTGCTGTGTTACCCATGAGATTCCTTCAGATTGGCTCAGCTTCCCTCAGACAGTGTGACATTCAAAGATGCCACTGCCCAATCTTTATTCCTTTTCTATTTTGTTCAAGGGAATTTTTTTTTTTTTGACAGGCAGAGTTAGACAGTGAGAGAGAGAGAGAGAGAGTTATAGACAGTGAGAGAGAGACAGAGAAAAGTCTTCCTTCTGTTGGTTCACTCCCCTAATGGCCTCTATGGCCAACGCTGTGCCGAACCAAAGCCAGGAGCCAGGTGCTTCCTCTCGGTCTCCCATGCGGGTGCAGGGACCAAGGACTTGGGCCATCCTCTGCTGCCCTCCCAGGCCACAACAGAGAGCTGGACTGGAAGAGAAGCAACCAGGACTAGTACCCAATGCCCCATCCGAGACTAGAACCCGGGGTGCCGGTGCCGCAGGAGGAGGATTATTAGCCAAGTGAGCCACAGCGCCGGCCCTCAAGGGAAATCTTACATCAGAGAAGATTGTATGGTGTTTCTAAGAATAAACTGGGAAAACCCTGTATGAATCCCAGGCAAGACTAATGGTCAACTTAAATCACAGAACTACAACTTGAAAGTGAGACTACTCAGTATGAGGGTGTGGTTTCGGCAGGCCTGCTCAGCTCTCTGGGTGCAGGGTTGTGGCCTGGCCAAGTTAATATATTGAAATAGGACAAGACAAAAGGGACTATCTGTGAGGTGCTGTTTATAATGATTGGCCGTGGATTTTAAGCTGACAACTAGGTGAATAAGCAGGGATGAATCTAATATGAAGTTGGTGAAACTTCAGTTTCAGAGATAATCACTTTACATTTTTCCCTCAAGTTCCTGAGTGGGGTCTCAGCTATATGTTCATAACTGTGTTTGGAATTTTTCAAAACAGCATTTTAACCACAATCATTTTAAGTTCTCCCCCATTTTTTTTTAATTCCTTCCAAACATCTGTTTTTGGCTGGCTCTTCATACCATTCAACATTGAATTCAGGCAATTCAGCATAGAGGGAAAATGAGTTGAGATATATTAATTTTCTTAGGAATAGTATTATAGAGGTACTTGATTTGCTGTCTTATCTGTATATGACAGTACTTGTTAGCTGTCCTAATATAGAAATGTCTTCCAGGAATACTCCTACCACACGTCATGAGACCTGACACAGAGGAGGTAGGCCAGTGGTCATGTGGCGATACAAAAGTCCCCTACGGTATTTGAATGTGGACACACATGGACAGGAGAAGTAAAAGGTAGAGTCAACATGTCCACAGTCCTCCAGGGAAGCTCCAGGCCACTGGAGTTGCATGATCAAGAGTCAGCTTGACTAAGACTTTCCAGGGCCAAGTCTGAGGGTCCTCCCCGGAGAACCTCCTTTAACCTGGAAAATGAACTCCTCGTTGAAAAGCAGCATACATTCTGTGGGCCCCAGTACCTGACCTTTTTACATGCAGGCCATGGCCCAGATACCTGCCCTATTGTATGGTACTATAATTATGTCTATATTCTTCTCTGTGTTCATGGTTCAGAACAATGTGTGAGAACAAAAGTAAGATGGCTTGCCATCTAAATCTTAATCAGAGATTTGACCCAAATACTGGGGAATGTTAAGAAATAAATCGCATACACAGAGGCTGAGATCCACCTACCAGAAAGAGTCTCCAATACCTATATCACAATGAAAAAAAAAAAAAAAAAAAAACAACTTCTTTTCCCATTCAGGCTAACAAACTCTGGTGTACACAACACAAAAATTAAGGAGGTATTTAAATTTTAACTGAAAAGTGATCCCTGTTAGGAATTTGGAAAACATTATGCTGAGTGAAATAAGCCAATCCCAAAGGGACAAATACCACTTGTTCTCCCTGATAGGTGACAACTAACTGAGCACCAAAAAGGAAACTTGTTAAAGTGAAATGAACACTATGAGAAACGGTGACTTGATCAGCCCTCACCCTGACTGTTGATGAGCAACTTAATATGTTATCCCTCTTAGTATTTTTTTTTGTTTGTTCTACTTAATGCTTTTGGTTGAATACTGTAGTCAATACACAATTCTTCTTAAGTACTGAAACTTAACTGAAAAGTGATCACTGTTAAATATAAGAGTGGGAATAAGAGAGGGAAGAGATGTGCAATTCGGGACATGCTCAAGCTGACTTACCTCAAACGGTAGAGTTAGAAACATACCAGGGGATTCCAATTCAATCCCATCAAGCTGGCATGTACCAATGCCATCTCACTAGTCCCAGTGATCAATTTCTGTTCACAATTGATCATAATGATAGGACTAAGAACTAAAGGGATCACATAAACAAGACTAGTGTCTGCAAATACTAGCTGATAGAATAAAAAAGGGAGAGAAGGATCCAACATGGGAATTTAGATACACAGCAGACCGATAGAATGGCAGATGTCCTAAACAGCACTCTGGCCTCATAATCAGCCCTTAAGGCATGCGGATCCGGCTGAAAAGCCCATGAGACTATTTCAGGCATGGAAAGCCAAGACACTCTGGAAAAAAAAAAAAAAAAAAAAAAACTAAATGAAAGATCTCCGCGAGTGAGATCCCAGTGAAAAGAACAGGTCATCAAAGAAGGAGGTACCTTTCTCTGAAGGGAGGAGAGAACTTCCTCTTTGCCCATGGCCTTGTCTAAATATGATCTGAGTCGGTGAACTCAAAAGGCTTCCATAGCCTTGGCAGCTCATGACAAGAGCCTAGGGTGATTACTGATGCCATACACAAGAGTGTCAATTTGTTAAGTCAACAACTGGAGTCACTGTGCCCTTCCTCCTCATGTAGGATTTCTGTCCTTAGTGTGCTGTACATTGAGATTTAATGCTCAAACAGTATTTTTCACTTTATGTTTCTGTGTGGGAGCAAACTTGAAATCTTTACTTAATGTATGCTAAACTGATCTTCTGTATATAAAGAGAAACAAAAATGAATCTTGATGTGAGTGGATGGGGAGAGGGAGTAGGAAAGGGGAGGGTTGCGGGTGGGAGGGACGTTATGGGGGGGAAGCCATTGTAATCCATAAGCTGTACTTTGGAAATTTATATTCATTAAATAAAAGTTAAAAAAAATTAAGGAAACATGGCATGTAAAACTTCTAGAATTAGAAGACTTAAAACAGCAGATAAATTGAATTACAAGTGAAAAAAAAGGTCTGGGTCATTTAAATTTTACATTTGAATCTGTATATGAAATATTTTATAGTGATTTCCCCACAGTTGAATTTTTAAAAATCACTTTATATTACTAACTATACATTTGTGAATCTGACAAACTTTGTTAATTCATGCTGGATAAAATCTGAATTATACTCCTGTTCTCTCAATAGAAAATTATTTGAAAAACCTATTGTCATGAAAAGAAACCATTACATTCTACCCTATATGTCCATAGATTCTGCATCTCTGGATTCAACCAACCACTGATCAAAAATATTTCGAAAAACAGGACACTTGGAATGCCCACAACACATATCAGAGTACCTAGATTTGAGTCTTGGCTCCACTCCTGATTCCAGCTTCCTGTTGATGCATACTGCGGAAGGCAGCAGATGATGGCTCAGGTACTTGGGTCTCTTCCACGAACACAGGAGGTCTGGATTCAGTTCCTGGCTCTTTGCTCTGTCGCAGCCCAGTCCAGCTATTATGGGCATTAGAGGGCTTAGCAGATGGAAGATTTCTCTATCTCTGTCTCCCTTTATAAAAATGCATCATCTGTGCTGAACATACATAGGTATTTTCTTGTAATTATTTCCTTAACAATACAGTTTAATAATTATTTATTTGGAGTTTGCATTTATCAGGTGTTAAAAGCAATCTAGAGATGATTTAAATAATCAAGAGGATGTCTGTATATTATATACAAATATTATGCCATTTTGTGTCAGAGAATTGAGTGTCCATGGATTTGGCATCCTGGGAGTGTCCTGAACCCATTGCTATATATATTAAGGGGCAACCATAACAAACTTGTGAGCTAAAGTTGTGAATAAAAATTATTTAAAGATTACTTAAGCAACTAATAGCATGCATGTTGTTTGTATTTTTTGCTATATTTGGCTGTTTTCAACTCTCTAAAGCTTGTAATTAAAGCCATTTTCCCCAATTTTATTTTAAATAATTATTTAGCTATATGTAATTCAGTCTTATATAATATATTTAGAATATTCTTAATTGTTTTCATTTCTCATTTATATTAGTATTTGCATTCCTTATTCGTTGTTCCAAGAAAGGTCTCTAGTCTGTAGAAGTCTCAGGTCCCATGCAAAGCCTAGACCTGCTCTAGGAATGGGTTTAAGAAAGAAGCGGTGAATGATGAGGATGACAGGATGCAGTGGATTGGGCACACTTTGTGGCAGGAGCATTAGTGGAGTTAGGACACCAGGGAGGGGACAATCTTTAGTTGAAATTTAATAATGCCCCTCACTGTGAAGCCTAGTACCTTGGTCAAAGACATGCAAGAGTCAGATACTGTTCCATGGGCAAAAAATTGTTGGAATGCCTAAACTGTCTGTGACCATGGCAGTCACTGTCATTCATTTTGTTATTTTTTTTAAGATTTATTTTATTTATTTGAAAGACAGAGTTGCAGAGAGAGGTAAAGCCAGAGAGAGAGAGGTCTTCTATTCCACTGGTTCACTCCGCAAATGGCCGCAATGGCCAGAGCTGTGCCGATCCAAAGCCAGGAGCCAGGAGCTTCTTCCAGGTCTCCCACATGGTGCAGGGGCCAAGCACTTGAGCCATTTTCCACTGCTTTCCCAGGCCATAGCAGAGAGCTGGATCGGAAGAGGAGCAGCTGGGTCCCAAACCAGCACCCATATGGGATGCTGGTGCTTCAGGCCAGGGCTTTAACCTGCTGCGCCACAGCGACAGCTCCACATTTTTGTTATTTTTAAGAAACTGTGATGAGGGTGGCATTCTGGGTTTGGGATGGTTGCCAATTCTTCAACAAAAGGGAAGCCTCAGACCCCTCCAACCACTCTCATCTCTTCAGCCACTAATGCCCTCTTTCAAGCTAAAGCATTGTGATGCTTTGTCTCTCCATTTAGTAACCTTTCCTGACCTTACCCCCTTTTTTTGATCAATTTATTGAAATAATTATGATTTGTTTTTATTAACATAAAAGTGTATAGTAGCTTTTTCACTAGATAAGAGGCAGATACAAGAACAAAGACACCAAGTAATGCCTTGGGGGATTAATTTCTTTGCAGGAAACAAAAGGGCAGAACGGGAAGAAAAATTCTGTCCCTGTGCATTTCCTTAGTGTGTAATGAAGGCAGTAGTGTTAGCTATTTCATAAAGACGTGAGCCTCAGGGTTTCCTGATAGTTCAATTAAAGGATAAAATGATAAAGATCTTGTAGGAACACAGCATTGTGCCTGACTTTTAATAGTGTCTCCAAAACTGAAGAATTATTTTTCTCCCCTGAAAGTCTGTTATAAATGTTCCCATACACAAAGGGAGGTAAAAATAGATGTACAAGCTGGAGTGAACTTGGTACAGTACAGAAAGATCACTTCGAAGAAATGCAGCATTAATAATTTATAGATATGTTTACTTTATATTCTGGTTTTAAAATTTATAATGTATTTCTTATGTGATTTTTATAGGGTTAAGTTCTTACTATTAATATTTTTATTAATGATATGTGCTTTTCAGGCTGGTAAAAACTAATTAATATGCAAAGAATTTCTACTATCTCACAAAAATGCAGGATTTGACATATTTTTTTAACTTCTGCAATTACTCCTGTGTTAAAGTTTGCCATCTAGTGACAAAAATTTAAAATTGCACATATTTCCTATGGGGAACACCCACACAAGGTAGGTCATTTTACAGTGATTATAATTTCAGGTAATTAATCCAATTTCTTATACTTTTGAATCAGTGGGTTTCTTTTTATAATAGTCACTTTCAGAGCCAAAATATTTTTCCAATTATGTTTGCTATTATTAAATCATTTTTGGAATGAATCTTCAAAATTACCTTCAGTAATAGGGTCACCATAATAGCTCTTTATATAACCAGTTATTATTTATGAAATGTATATTAAATATGTTATTTGATTTCATCTTGTACTTACATAATATGTTCACAATAATACAAATGATCAATGTATTTGTATGTCCTTTTAAAATCTTAATTTTTAGAGCAGTTTTAAGTTCACAGCAAAATTGACAGGAAGATAAAAAGATTTCTGACACACCTCTCACTCTGTAAATGTGCAACCTCCCCGAAAATGAAACCCCCCACTAGAGGTGTTATAATTGATATATGGGTACATCATTATCACCCAGAGTCCATTGTTTGCATTGTTTTCCTTTTTTCCCTTTTCTTTCAAAGATTATTTATTTATTTATTTGAAGAGCAGAGTTGCAGAGAAAGAGAGAGAGAGATTTCTTCTATCCTCGAGTTCAATCCCCAAATGGTTACAATGACCAGGGCTTGGCTTTACTGAAGTGGGGAGCCAGGAACCCCAACTGGGTGTCCAACATGGGTATCAGGGCTGCATCAATTTCAGCCATCTTCCTCTGCTTTTCCAGGCACATTAGCAGGGTGCTGGATTGAAAGTGGTACAGTGGGACACAAACATTGGTTCACTGGGTTGCCAGTGTCTCAGGCAATAGCTTAATCCTTTGCACCACAATGCCAGTCCAAGGCTCACTCATAGCCATGTACCCCCCATTGCAGAGCAGTATCATTGCTTAAAACTCCTCTGTGATTTTCCTATTCATCCTTCACATCTTCACCATTACCTCTAATTTATGCTCCTTTCATAGATGAGTAAAGTTGTGCACAGAGACATTTAATAAGTGGCTTAAGATCATGCATCCAGCCGGCACCGTGGCTCACTTGGCTAATCCTCCACCTGCGGCACCGGCACCTCAGGTTCTGGTCCTAGTTGGCACGCCGGGTACTAGTCCCCGTTGCTCCTCTTCCAGTCAAGCTCTCTGCTATGGCCAGGGAAGGCAGTGGAGGATGGCCCAAGTGCTTGGGTCCCTGCACCCGCATGGGAGATCAGGAGGAAGTACCCAGCTCCTGGCTTCTGATTGGCACAGCGCCGGCCATAGCAGCCATTATGGGATGAACCAACAGAAGGAAGACCTTTCTCTCTGTCTCTCTCTCACTGTCTATAACTCTCTCTCTGTCTCTTTCTCTCTCTCTCTCTCACTGTATAACTCTGCCTGGCCACAAAAAAAAAAAAAAAAAAAAAAAAAAAAAAAAAAAAAAAGAGAGATCATGCATCCTATATAACATTAAACCAAATTCATCTAAGTCAAAATCATTACACTATGCCACTTCCCATTTAACATCATATTATTTAAGCTGGTATTGTACCAAACCTTGATTTAGTGAATATATTTGACTTTAACAACTCAACCAATAAAAATTTTTTAGCTAAACATAATAAAAATCATGTGTTATTAGAATGGGAAATTCTGTTTTATGCCCCAAATTAATTTCTACTGAATTACTCTTGAATTTTGTGTGTTTATAATTGGAAAGCTAGCTTCAAAGAAAGTTACAAAAGAGATATTAAAATAAGTATAATGATTTTTGAGAGATTTATTTATTTATTTATTTGAAAATCAGAATTAGAGAGGCAGGGAAAGGCACAGAGAGAGAGATCTTCCATCTCTGATTCACTCCTCAAATGATCTCAACAGCAGGGCTGAGCCAAGCTGAAGCCAGGAACCAGGAGCTTTATCCAGGTCTCATACGTGGGAACAGTGGCCCAAGGACCTCGGCCATTTTCTGCTGCTTTCCCATGCCGCACAGCAGGGAGCTAGATTAGAAGTGGAGCAGTTAAGAATGAAATCAGCTTCCATCTAGGATTCCAACACCACAGGCAGAGACTTTACATGCTACTCCATAGTTCTGGCCCCAGTGTAATGCTTCTTAAGGTGACTTCACTAATGAAAAAAGCTTCCTTGAATAATTAAGCTTGCTGTTTATTTAAGCAACAAAAATTATATTATGGAAATAAAAACCTATCGTTATGGAATGGCTAAACATGAACAGAGTAAACTGCTGTCTATACAGGAGCATAATCATTAATATTTTATTTTATCATATCCATTGCTGACTGTTCAAATAATTGCATCAGAATTTTAAGAAACTCTGAAACAGTTTATATTAGATGATTAAGAATTTTGCGAAAAGAATAAAAGTGGTTTACCATTATGACATCACATCAATAATAGTTTAGATGAACTTTATAAAATCTACCAAGCAAGCCAAGAAGTTATTCCCAGAGAAAATTTCCTAGAATAATAATTGTCTGTTAAAAGCTCTTGTAAACCAACAGCATATTTCAGACACAACCTTCATTTCAACCTAATAAATAATTGGCCTAAAACTAGAAAATTGTATACTTGTAATACAGGATAATGCTGTCAGTGCACTTATGTGTGAGCTGCTGCACCAAGGGCTTACATCGACTATCCTTTTACATCTCGAAACAACAAATGTAGTAGATAACAACATGTTTTTAGGGATAATGAGTTAAGCTGCTCAGATGCTCAACCTCCTTTTTGGACCAAAAGTTATTCCCTGAACTATAAAAATATCTATTACAGACTTCCTCCTGAGTCTCCCTCCTGCTGCACTTGATATGGACCCAAAGGGGTTGCCTCACTCAAGTCCATGTCACTCCTGGTAAAGAGCCCACATCTATTTTTTTTTTTTTTTTTTTTTTTTTTACACAGTGAGAGGAGAGGCAGAGAGAGGTCTTCCATCTGATTGTTCACTCCCCAGTTAGCCGCAACGGCCAGAGCTACGCTGATCCGAAGCCAGGAGCCTCTTCCGGGTCTCCCATGCAGGTACAGGGGCCCAAGGACTTGGGCCATCGTCCACTGATTTCCCAGGCCACAGCAGAGAGCTGGAACAGAAGTGGAGCAGCCAGGATTAGAACCGGCACCCACACGGGATGCCGGCACTTCAGGCCAGGGCGTTAACCTGCTGAGCCACAGCGCTGGCCCACATCTATTGAGAGGTGAATGCTGTTAGACAACAGACCAATTTTCTTAC
This sequence comes from Oryctolagus cuniculus, assembly GCF_051225735.1. Taxonomy (NCBI): domain Eukaryota; kingdom Metazoa; phylum Chordata; class Mammalia; order Lagomorpha; family Leporidae; genus Oryctolagus; species Oryctolagus cuniculus. The sequence goes on along the minus strand of NC_142874.1, from coordinate 77,177,089 downwards.
ATTATTTTGGTGTCCTTTTGAAGAGCCACCCTAGCTCCAGAACTCCTGTCCCACCAACTAAATGGTGTGTCAATTTTGTTTATTTTTTTTAAAGTTCTTCATTTCATTGATCTTTTTTATTTTTTGTTTCAATTTTTTTATTCTCTAATTTTAATAATTTCTTTTCTCTGACTAATTCGGGGCTTGGTTTGTTGTTGCTTTTATAGGTCCTTGAGATGCATTGATAGCTCATTTATTTGGTTACTTTCCAGTTTCTTGATGTAAGCACAAATTGCTAACACTACTTTTGCTGTATCCCGTAAGTTTTTATGTTGTCTTGTAATCTTCATTTGTTTGCAGGATTTTTAATTTCTCTTTGATTTATTCTATGACCTACTGTTCATTTAACAGCACGTTGTTCAGTTACCATGCATTTGCAAATGTTCTAGAGATTCTTGAGTTTTTCATTTCCAGCTTCATTCCATTATGTTCAGAGAAGATTCATGGTATTATTTCAATTTTTCTGAGATTTGCTTTATGGCCTAGAATATGGTCAATCCTAGAGAAAGTCTAATTCACTGATGAGAAGAATGTGTATTCTCCAACTGTGGGGTGAAAAGTTCTGTACATATCGGTGAGGTCAATTTGGTCTATAGTTTCAATTAGCTCTGATGTTTCTTTGTTTATTTTCTGTCTGGTTGATGTATCTATTGATAAAAGTGGGGTGTTTAAGTCCCCTGTTACTATTGCATTTGAGTCTATGTCTCCCTCTACATCCATTAACAGGTGCCCTGTTGTTGGGTGCATATATGTTTATTAAAGTCACATCTTCTTATTGAATTGATCCCTTAATCATTGCATAATGCCTTTCTCTGTCTCTTTAAGCAGTTTTTGTGTTAAAGTCTATGTTTTCTGATGGAATATCTTTTTCTATCCTTTCACTTTCAATTCATGTTTATCTTTGTTGATGAGGTGTATTCTTGTAGGCAGCAAAATATGGGTCTTGTTTTTAAATCCATTTAGCCAGTCTGTATATTTTAACTGGAGATTTGAGGACATTTATATTCAAGGTGACTATTCCTAAGTAACGACTGAACCTTGCCATTTTCCCAGGAATATTCTTGTTTACTTTGGATTTATTTTGTACTTTTACTAGGAGATTTTCTGCTTTCACATTCTTTCATGATTATAGCTATTGTTTCTGTGTGTAGCACATCCTTTAGCATCTTTTGTAAGTCATGACAAATTCTTTCAATTTCTATTTGCTATGAAAGGTCTTTATTTTACTTTCATTGATAAATGAGAGCTTTGCAGGTACAGTGTTCTTGGTTGATAGTTTTTTTCCCTTAAGACTTATATTATACCTCACCATTATCTCTTAGCCTGTAGGATTTCTCATGAGAAGTCTGCTATGAGTATAATTGGAGATCTGCTGAAAGTAATCTGGCTTTTATCTCATGCATGTTTTTTAATCTTTTCTTTATGCTTCATGTGGAAGGTTTGCCTAAAACATGTCATGGTGAAGATCTTTCCTGGTCATGTCTGTTAAGAGTTCTATGTGCTTCATGTATTTTGGACAACCCTTTGTTTCTCAAATTAGGGAAGCTTTCTGTAATTATTTCATGAAATGGACCTTCTAGTCTATTCTCTCTTTCCACACCTTCAGGAACTCCTAAAACCTGTATGTTGGGTTGTTTGATAGTATCCCACAATCTCCAACACTATTTTTAAGTTTCCTAATTTCTTCTTTTTCTTTTTCTTCTTCATTTTATCCTCTCCTCCTCTTCCTCCTCCTCTTCCTCCTTCTCTGTCTTCATCTTCTTCATTTTCTTCTTTTTTGGTCTGACTGACTGATTTCCAGAAATTTCTCTTCTCCTTCAGATATTCTTTCCTCTGCCCCACTAAGTCTGTTGTTAAGGCTTTCAACCACATTTTTTAAAATTTGATCAACTGAATTCTTCATTTCTAGTATTTCATTTTAATTTCTCTTTAAAATCTCAATTTTATGGGAAGATTTTCATTCATATAATGTATGATTTTCTTTAGTATGTAGATTTGCTTCTGATTGTTTCTCAATAATCCTGTGATTAATTTTTTGAGTTCCATTTCTGGAATTTCATAATATTGAAATGTTGTGTTCTTTTGGGGGCATCATGATGTCTTTTTTATGCTTGCTTCTTCACTTTCTGCATTTATTTTGGGGCATTTTTAAAGTCAAATGTTTTTTGTTTGTTTGTCTTCCTCTGATGACTTTTTTTTTGACAGGCAGAGTGGATTTTGAGAGAGAGAGACAGAGAGAAAGGTCTTCCTTTTGCCGTTGGTTCACCTTCCAATGGCCGCCATGGCTGGCGCACTGCGGCCTTTGAGCTATGCCTCTGTGGCTTAGTGGAATGTCTGTACTTTCAGTGAATACTAAGAGATGTGTAGTGGATGTGGCCAGGGAACTCTTTTCAGTGCTCCAGGGCAGGGCAAGTATCCAGGATAACAACCAAATTGGGCATGGTAGCTCTCCTATTGTTAACAGGAGGAAGGGGGAATGGTCACCTCTGTTGGTGTGGTCACCTCTTCACCTCCTCTCCTCCAAGCTGAGCAAAGCTCAGGTGTCAGCCCCTAGTGTGTTGAACACTCATCCACAGTGCCATATGAACAACATAAATGATCTGCGTGAACCTCGCTGTGAGAAGGATTCCCACTGCAATGAGCTGCCATAGGCAACCAAGGAGCTCCAAGAAAGTGTGGCAGTACCCAGTGATTGCACAGAGACCCAGCTTCACCCTCTCTCCTCTCATGCAGTCACAGTGTTTTCACAGTCTCAGCACCCAGGACTCCTGTGGTCATGGATTGCAAGAGGGTTCACTCCACCCCACTAGCCTGTTTCATCAACAGAGACTGAGAGGCTTGCATAGCTGCTGCTCATGTGCTTTTGTCCTGGAAAATTGAGCCTGATCCTCCCAGTCAGACTCAAAGTCAGTGGTGAATGAGAGTTTTTCACTCTGGTAAAATCCCTGGATCACAGGCATGCACAATACTCTCTGGCCACAGCCCCACTCATTTCACAAATTGTGCTGGGTACAAACAAGAGTCCCCACAGGTGGCACTTCCCTTCCACCAGGATGGCTCTCTTTCTCCACTCATTGGCAGGTGGGTGCAGCTGACCAGGTGGGGACCGTCCCTGCCAACTTCACTCAAACTGCAGTGATTGCCTCTGGCAGCCAGATGGAGTCTGTCCCCACTATTTGCTGGATGTGCATACAAGAGCTGGAGCAGCTGCTACCTGCTTATGTCCAAAGATGACACCATCCCTCCCACAACATACAGAAGGTCACTGGTGGCAGGGAGGGGGAAACGGGGAGAAAGAGACAGGGTGCTTTATTTTCCTTTGGGTGAGCTGCCACCCTGTTCCTCTAAGGGTTCTTGGCTGGACTTAAGACAGTGTATTCCACTAGGTCTCCCTCCAGCTGTATCAACAGCGGTGCTGGCCCATGCAGTCTGACTTCATCTTGCTCACCAGCGTGGTACTTTTTCCAGATCCAATCTACTGGGTAATGTGTTGTACCAGTGCACATTGTTATGTATCCACACCTTCCATACAGGTCCAGGCAATTTCCACTGCTTTTTTGGAAACTCCCACTACAGTTGCCCCTGCAACTTTGTCCTAAGAATGGACTTTCTTCACTTTTTTTCTACTAATTTCACCCAGCCTAGATCAGAACACCCTGTCGCTATTCCTCTGTCTTGGAATCCAGGTCATTCATTCCTTTTAAGTAAGTATTTGTCACTGAGGACAAAATCATCTATTATTTGCAGAGAATAGTAGAAAAAGAAAATAAAATATTTGCTCATTTACTGAGAAGTGAAAACTGTATGGTATAATATCAATATTAATTGCATTCAGTGGAATGGGAAGGAAGGGTAGAATATACAATTAGATTTTTAAATATGAGCTTTGTACCAGTCATGCTTATTTGCCTTTATATGTATTCATTATTTTTTCTGGAAATATGAGCTTACCTCAGAATAGTGCAATAGATTATTTCATTTCTGTGTACAAAACAATACATTTAATGTAGGTGTAGCATGTGCTCCACTCTGTCTCCCTCCTCTTGAAAGTCATTAATAGTTAACTTGGACCATTCAGAATTAATTATCTTTGTGGTCAATGCTCCAATGACAATACTCTAAATCTATCATAAGCACCACAGATGGCTGAAGAGAAATCTCTTTTTTCCCCTATTCAAACAAAATGAATCCTTTTTCTCTCTGTAGAAATATAAATATATTTCACATGCTGTAACTGTATTAGTGTACAAGAAAATATACATAGATGTCATAACAGTAGTGCTTCACAGATTCTAGGTGCAAGCACAATACTTTAAGATGCTGTTTTTTAACACATACTTCTTTTCTTTTAAAAGACCTTGTGCAGGACAAAGCAAAGAAACCAAGGAAATCAATTCCCAAATGGGTCTGTATTCCCTCAAGGCTACTTCCCTGCACTTTTGTCACTAATTGTATTGACAGCTGGTAGTTCTTTCTTGGAGACAATTTATCTTTGTGCTGCATATTTATTGAAATATACCTTGTTGTAGTATTGACCTTACACCATGAGGAAGCAGTGAATAATAGCAAAATCCCATGGGTCTTGACAGATGGTTTTAGTATTCAGCTTTGCTGTTGGCATTAGACCTCACAGCATATGCAAAACAAAAGAACATTATTTTCTGAGGGGAAAATAAAATATTATCTGAATTAAAGGGGCAATGTGGTAATTCACATACAATATTTCTGCTAAATCTGAATTTCAAGAAGAAATAATCTTCCATTACAAAATTTTTCCAATCCTAAATACAGGCAATACAAATTGCTTATATTATTCTTAGTAACAGATAGGCAATAGTTACTGTTAACTTAGCCAAGTGAAAACTCAGTGCAATCATGAAATTTTTACTGTACTTCCCATGTTAAGTGATTAACGATTGTGAACATTTTACAATGAGATTTGAAATTTACCTTATTAGAGAATTACATACATAAAAGAATATGTGTATTCTTAATGTTGTGGTCTTTCAAACACAAATTTCCATCATGTTTTTATATTAAAAATATTATGTCTTCTCTGAGCAGTCTTCCTTTCTCTTTTGTACTATTTATGTATTATTATATCCTCTATAGAGTCTTGCTTTTTACTTTATTTCTTGGTCTCCCTTTCATTCTTACTCCAATTCATTATTGGTACTTCAACAGTGTCATCTTTTTCAAACATAGATCTAATTGTATCACTGCTTAAATATCTCAACAACACTTAATATCTTAACTCACTTAGCAAAATACAAAAAAAAAACACATTCTTTTTCATAATATATGTTCTATTTGTGTATACCTAGTCTCATGAAAAATTCTTATCTTGGAATTTATACTTGGATTGCCCAAGGTGAACATATCCCAGGGTCATCCTCAATGATCCATTCCTGTATATAATTACCTTCCATTAAATGAAGACAGAATCTATGATTTGCTTCAAATCAATAGAAAATAGCAAACATGATTGGGTGCCATAGCCCTAATTAGATAGTATTACATGGCAAAAGTGACAAAAAGTCATTCCATCATTACATTACATTATATGACTCTTAAAGATTGGAGAAAAAGTTTTCCATGCTTGATTCTGAAGAAGGAAGCTGCCATATTGTGAGAAGGCATATAAAGGAAGACACTGGCAAGGATGGGCTACATCTGGAAGCTGAGAGAAGCTCCTGGCCAACAGTTAGCAAGAAAATGGGGACCTCAGTCAAACAACCACAGAAAAACAATACTTCCACAACATGAACAAGCTTGGAAATGGATTCTTCCCCAGTCCAGCCTACAGATGGATGTCAATGCAGTATTGGTAACCTGATTCTAGCCTAGTAAGATCATATGCTATAACACGCTCAGGCATCTGATCAATGCAATCCTTAAAATTAAAAAAGAAATGTTTTAAGCTACTAAAGGCATCTGATCAATGCAATCCTTAAAATTAAAAAAGAAATGTTTTAAGCTACTAAATGTGTGGCAATTTCTTTACGCTGTAATAAAAAAAATGCATGTCCTTTGTCCTTTAAACATACCATACCTCTAGCCATTGCTCATACAGCTATGTTCTCTCTATATCTTCAAAGATTTTTATGTGTGGTTGACGTTCCCTTTTTTTGTTTTATTTTTGAAGATTTCCATTGCCTAAAATTTTACAATGAAATCTCTTTTTGATTCTCCTTTAATTGCAACAGGTCAAATGCAACATCTTGTATAATTGTTAAGTGCCTGTTTCTCTGCTTCCCTCTTTGCATATGCATGTGTATGTATGTTTATACAAATACAGAAATTAATATACAAAGAGAGAACATCAATGTCATCATTTCTCAGTCACCAGCCATAAGTATCTGTAACATATTTTTGTACATTAAAAGAATATTGCAACTTTTTCTTGAAATAGCTATTATAATCTAATAATTATTATAATAAATCTCTCATTAGTGAGCAAGATGATAATAATAATATCATGTTCCAGGCACTGTACTAAATGATTCATTCACTTACTAATATTTAAAGTTGAAAAACATGAAACTTGGAACTTAAAGCTGGACTGTTTTAATTCCCATCATCTATTTCATATCCATTTCTTTTGCTTACCATTAATAATAATGCTGTGTTCAGTGTTCTCAGCTGTCTCATTCCACACACAATGATGGTGCAATACACCATAAATATCATTGTACTCTTTCCATATGGGACGTTATATGATCCAAGCTACTCTAGCCAAACCATTCCCTCAGATATGAAATGAGGATACTGAAGACTGCACAGTTTTCATCTCATGTACACATTCAATGTATGTTATATCTACCAATGGACATTTTCATGGGCATCAAATAGGAAACTGCACGCAGAATCAGGTCAACACATTAAAGAGAGCAAAAGCAAGGCACATACATATATCAAGAAACAGAACTTAAAGCAGTTGTTGAAACAAAGATAACCCTTGACAAGTATATGAAGTAATAATTCTCTTTAAGCTTGAGCTAATTTAATTTGGATTTCTCCTGAAAAATACAAAGGATAAAGTTTCACTTATGGCAAATACTAAAATCAGAAATTGAATTAGCCTCTGAGTCCAAAGTCTATCATTTCATAAGGATTTTTTTCTTTCTCCCTAATTAGCACTGAAATGACCTCTGGGTATTCACTGAAAGAGTGTACACTACACTAAACCACAGAGGCACAGTATAAACATAAAATCCATTACAGTGGGTCACAAAACAACAAGTATCTCCACAAAGGCCTAAAACTAAATGCAAAAATTCAAGAAAAAGGAATAAAAAGACATGATTCTCACAGGAACAAAGCAACACTTCAATATTAGATTTGAAGTAAAGGAGATTGATGAAATACCTGAAAAGGAATTCAGAAAATGTTCATGTGCTTATTCATAAACAAAGAGAGCAAATTCATAAATTCAATAAATCTATACATAAAATTAATGTTAAATTTTCCTGTATGATTGAGACTTGTGAAAGAAATCACACTGAGATATTAGAAGTGAAGAATTCAATATGTTAAATAAAAAGACACAGTGGAAAACCTTAGAAAAGATTTGGTGAGGCACAAGAAAGAATATCCAAGCTAGAAGACAAATCTTTGGTAGTATTTCAGACCAAAAAAAAGAGAAAAAGATTACGAAATTTTAAAAAATGTTTTTAAAATATTTGAGATTTATGAATTACTATCAAATAACATAACATATGGGTCTTAGGAGGTCCTGAAAATGTGGAAAGATAATAGATTAGAATCCATTCAGAGAAATAATAAAACATCCCAAGTTTGAGAAAGAAAGGGACATTCATATACAGAAAGCACATAAACTCCTTATAGACACGACCAAAAACAATCTTCACTATGATGCATTGTAGTCAAACTTTCAATAGTAATACATGGAAAGAATTCTAAAATGTGTGTGAGAGAAAAGCCAGTTTACTTTTAAAGGATCTTTGACTAGACTCATAACATTTCTCAGGCTACTTATTCTCTACAGGCTAATAGAGAATAGAAAGATATAGTTCAAGTCTTAAAAGAAAAAACTATCAACCCATCCAGAATACTGTACCTCCAAAGCTCTCATTTATGAATGAAGGTGAACTAAAGACCTTCCATAATAAACAGAAATTTAAAGAATTTTTTACCACTAGTCAAGTCTTACAAGTGATGCTTAAGGATCTGCTACACACAGAAACACAGGAAGGTAATCATCATTCTGAAAGTCTGAAGGTATGAAATCTAGCAAAAGTACAAAGGAAAACCAAAGCAAACAAAATTACAGAAAAATGTCAGGGCCACATCATTACATAAAAATAGTAACCTTGAATGTAAATGGCTTAAATTCTCAAATAAAAGATACTGGTTAAATGGATTAAAAAAGAAAAATCATCAATTTTCTGCCTACAAGAAACACATGTCACCAAAAAATACACACACAGACTGAAACTGAAAGAATGGAAGAAAATATTCCATTGTAACAGAAAACGAAACAAGTGTAGCCACTCTATTATCAGACAAAATAGGCTTTAATACAAAAATGGTTAGATGAGTCAAAGAAGGACATTATGTAATGATTAAGAGATTGATTCAACAGGAAGATGTGACTATAATAAATATATAAGCACCCAATGCCAGGGCATGTGGCTATTTAAAACAAATGTTAATGGATCTGAAGGGAGACATGAACTCCAATACAATAGTAATGGGGGACTTCAACACCTACTTCCATCAATGGACACATCAACTGGACAGAAAATCAACAAAGAAACAGTACAGCTAATCTATCCTATGGACCAAATGGATCTAACTGATATTTAAAGAACATTTCATCTTATAGTTGAAGAACAGTGTTTTCATCAGTGCATGGAACTTTCTCTAGAGTAGATCATATGCTAGGCCATAATGCAAGTCTAGGTAAATTCAAAAAAATTGAAACCATATCATGTATCTGTCCTAACCACAATGGAATGAAGCCTGAAATTAACAACTTGAGAATCTCTAGAAAATATGCAAACACACTGAAGAACATGCTTCTGAATGATCATTTGTTCATGGAAGAAATCAAAAGGGAAATCAAAACATTCCTGGAACTTAATGAAGATGGCAATACAACATATTAAACTTATGTAGTGCTGGAGTTGTGGCATAGTGGGTAATGCCACCACTGGCATCCCATATGCGTGCTGGTTCAAGTCCTGGCTGCTCCACTTGCAATCCAGTTCTCTTCTATGGCCTGGGAAAGCAGTAGAAGATGGCCCAAGTCCTTGGGCACCTGCACCTGCATGAGAGACTGAGAAGAAGCTCCTGGTTTCAGATCAGCACATCTCTGGCCATTGCGGCCATCTGGGGAGTGAACCAGTGGTTGGAAGACCTCTCTATCACTCTTTACCTCTGTCTCAATGTAACTATGCCTTTCAAATAAATAAAATAAATCAAAAAAATTATGTGATACAGCAAAAGCAGTGTTAACAGAGAAGTTTATAGCAATTAGTGCATACATCAAGACATTTGATAAGTATAAATGAGCTGTCAATACATCTAAAGAACCTAGAAAAACAATAACAACAAACCAAAGCCAAAATGAATAGAGGGATAGAAATAATTAAAATTAGAGAAGAAATAAATTAAATTGAAGCCAAAATAAATAATACAAAAAATTGGAGAAATGGAGAGCTATTTTTTCTGAAAAAAAAAAATTGATATAGCCAAACAAACCAGAAAAAGATGGAGAAGACCCAAATCAATAAAATTGAAGATGAAAAAGGATATGTAGCAATGTATACCACAGAAATAAAACAAATCATCAGGAATTACTACAAACAGTTGTATGCTAACAAATTAGAATATCTGGGAGAAATACATTCTTAGACTTATAAAATAGATCAAACTGCATCATGAAGACATACAAAACATAACAGACCATTAACCAAGACAGAGATTGAATTATTTAAAGGTCCTCCCAACAAAGAAAAACCATGACTGGTTGGCTAACTGGTTAATTATATCAGATCTTTAGATAACAAATTCCAATTCTGCTCAAGCTATTAAAATCATTGAATGATAAGAATCTTCCTAAACTCCTTATATGAACCTGGCATCACGTTAATTCACAAAACATGAAAAAGATACAACAAAGAGAAATATAGATCAATATCACAGATGAATAAAGATGTGAAAATCCACAACAAAATACTAGCTAATTGAATCCAACAACATATCAGAAAGATGATTCACACAGATCAAGTGGTATTTATTCTTAGTATGCAGTGATTGTTAAACATGTTATTCAATCAATAAATGTGATATATCACATTAACAAACTGAAGAATAAAATTATATGATGATCTCAATAGATGAGGAGAAACATTTGATAAAATATAACATTCGTTTAAGATAAATACTTAAAGTAAATTGGGTATAACAGAATATTTGACAATCAAGACAATATATGACAAACCCACAGAATACATAATATTGAATAAGGAAATGTTAGAAGAATTTCCAAAAAGATCTAGGACCAGACAAGAATGCCCAATTTCTCCATTCAGTTTAGTCACAGAAGTTTCAGACAGAGCCATTAAGCAAGCTAAAGAAATCAAAGAGATACCAATTGGAAAGGAGAAAGTCAAATTATCTCTGTTTGTGGATGACATGATTCGATAAATAGGGGAACCCAAAGACTCCACTAAGAAACTATTGGAACTCCTAAGAGCATTTGGTAAAGTTGCAGGTTACAAAATTAATACACAAAAAATGAATAGCCTTTGAATGGACAGACAATGCCATAGCTGCAAAAACAATTTATAAGATCATCCTATTCACAATAGCCACAAAAAATCTACATACCTTGGAATAAATTTGACCAAGGAGGTGAAAGATCTCTGCAATGAAAATTACAAAATATTGAAGAAAGAAGTAGAAGATACAAAAAGATGGAAAAAATTTCAATGTTTATTAAAAGAATTAATATCATAAAAATATACACTATATCAAAAGCAATTTATATATTCAGTGTGATACAAATCAAAATACTAAGGACATTCTTCTCAGACCTAGAATAAAAGATACTAAAATTCATATGAAAACACAAGAGACCCTGAATAGGTAATGCAATCTCAAACAACAAAAACAAAAGCCAGAAGCATCATAAAACTAGATTTCAAGACATACTACAAGGAAGTTATAATCAAAGCAGCTTTGTATTGGCACAAAATTAGACATGTAGACAAATGGAACAGAATAGAAACTGCATAAATTAATCCATGCATCTACAACTAACAAATCTTTGACAAAGGAGCAAAAATCAATCCCTGGAGCAATAACAGTCTCTTCAACAAATGAAGCAGGGAAAATTGGAACTCTGTATTCAGAAGTTTATAATAAGATCCCAACCTCACACCTTATACAGAGATCAATTAAAATTGGATCAATGATCTAAATCTGTGATGTGATACTATCTAATTAATGTAGAAGAACATTGGAAAAACTCTGCAAGGCATTGACATAAGCAAAGACTTCTTGGAAAAGACCCCAGAAGCCCAGGCAATTAATGACAAAATGAATACATGAGATTGCACCAATCTGTGAAACTTCTGCACTGCAAATAAGCACTCAGCAAAGTGAAGAGATAAACAATAGAAATGGAGAAAATATTTCCAAACTATGCAACTGATAAATGATTAATATCCAGAATCTATAAAGAGCACAGCAAGCTCAATTTAAACAAAAACCCAGTTACTAAATGGTCAAAGGACTTGAATAGGCATTTTTCAAAAGAGGAAGTTCAAGTAACCAGCAGATACATGAAAAACTACTCAGGATCACTAGCCATCAGAGAAATTCTAATGAAAACCACAATGAGACTTCACCTCACCACACTTGCATGAATGCAGGCAATCTCATGAGAGAGAATTACCCCACCAGGCTAGGTTTGTGATATTTAAAAAATAAGGCGGTGGGACTCAGAGCTGGATCTGACTAAAAACCCAAAAGAGATAGGGCTTGAAGCAGAGCTACAGCACATATGGTGATATCCAAGAATATGTGTGATGGTGTCTGATGCCTGATGGAAAGTAAGGCTCAGCTGCATAAGGAGGGAGTGTGCTAGGTCTACAGATACGTTGAATCAGCACGGCAGGTGCTGGGATTCAGGCAGTGCACATGGCTTAGGTGTTGGTATTCCTTAGCTCCTTGTGCCTCACTGACTCCCTGCTTATTGGACATCAATATTCTGTTGGCATAAACACTAATTCAGATGTTGTGGGCTTAATTGTGTTGCCCCATAGGAAATAATGTTGAATTCCTCAACCATCATATATCAGAATATGGCCTTGTTTGGAAATAGGTTCATTTGAATTGTAATTAGTTAAGACAAGATCATACTGGAATAAGTTGGGCCTCTAAATACTTGGTGCCATTATAAGAATGCCATGGGAAGACAGAGTCATGCAGGGAAGAGCCATGTGGCCTCAAAAACTGTGGTTGGATTTATGCAGCCACAACCTGTTAAACACCAAAGACTGCAGTTAAACTACCAGAAGCTAGGAAGAAGAAAAAAAAAATAGTTCTGTACAGTTTTTATGGGGAAAACTAGCTGCTGACACTGATTTCTGAGTTATGCTCTCCAGAACTTATAGACAACAGATTTCCATTGTCTTAACTCACCCAGTTCTGTTATGACAACCCTAGGTTATTGATAGAGCACACCAACCCATGTGTATGTTTTTCCATTTTGTGGGTAGATTTACCTAAGAAGTTAGGGAAAATCACATAATCAGCTCAATTTGTCTCATTTTAAGTCATGGCTACAAAACTCAAAAGAACACTCTATAACATTCCTTATAACACTTTCTTAGTAACCTGCTTTCCTATACAATATTCAGGTCCTTTTACCATTTTTTGTCTTATTCCTTTTACAGAAATAGAAATATGTGTTTCTTTTCACTTTAAGGATGCTAATGTTTTATTTACTATGCAATTGTTTTCCTTGCCCAATATTATAATGTTCTAGTGTTGTTCTTTATAAAAGGTAATTCCAGTATTATTTAAAAACAAAGAAAAAGAAAATTTTGCTATGACCATAGATACCCTTCCATTTATTCTGCATTTCTCTAACCCTCTTCAAAATAAAACTTTTTAAAAGATTTTTTTAAAAAATTTACTTGAAAGATTGATGAAGAAAGAGAAAGAGGTATAGACATGGAGAGAGAGAGAGAGAGAAAAATAAATATCTTCTATTAACTGTTTCTCTCCCCAAATGGCCACACAGCTAGGAAAGGGTCCTGCCAAAGCCAGGAGCAGGAACTCCATCCAGATCTCCCACACTTGGACCATCTTCTGATGCCTTTCCAAGTGCATTAGCAGGACACTGGACTGCAAGTAGAACATGCAGGTCACAAACCAACACACCAATATGGAACACTGGTGTGACAAGTATTAGCTTAACATGATGCACCAAAATGACAGCCCACAAAATAACACTTCTTAAAGTGGTGGGTGTATTCTCTATCTCTATATACTCACCTCCTCTTCCGTTTTTAGTTCTCATCACTCAAACTTCTGCCTTCTTCAACCATTTTCTCTTATCTTAATTATCAAGGTTACCAAAGACTCCATGTTGACAAATCCACTGGTATTTCTTTATGTTCATTACGGAAGTTGCTACAAATCTTTCATTCAGATCACCTATTCCCTTCCTCTTGAAATATTTTATTCTATTATTTCTTACCTCTGATTTTGCTGGTGTTCTGCCTAGCCCATTGCTCCTCCCATACAATCTCTTTTTCTGAATGTATGTTCTCTACATTTCTTGCTAATATTAGTGCTTTTATTCCTTGATACCAACCTACATCTTTCCAGAAGATCTCTTCTGGCTCTGTAGATTAAACAATATCTCAAAAGAGATGATTCCTCAAATTATATCCTAACACTAGTACCTCTTCTGAAATCTAGACATATCCATGCACCCAACTGCTTGAAGACAGCTCTGCTTAGAAATTTGATACTTACCACAAATGTAGCATTATCCAAAAGGAAATTATATCTTGTTTCTTCTTTTTATTTTCTCTTCAGTTTCAGAAAATGACATCAAGAACAGCATGGTCAGTCCAAAAGTGTTGGAACTACACTTAATTATAACATTTCCTCTTCTGTTTTCCACACATCCAATCCAAGGTTTATTGTCTCCAACTTGAAACTGTAAAATAATATACCTCTCATTAGCTGTACACACAACCCACTGTGTTTTTATCCATCCTCCTTACAATTTATTTTTCAAACAGCAAGACAACTATACAAACTGGGAAGATGAGTACCGTATCTAGCCTGGAGATTTTAATTTAGTGTAAATTCTTCAGAATGAGAATGTGCCCTTCAGTTTATTACAGCATCTTTTAATTTGTGTATAGCACATTCACTTCACTCAAAATGCCATGTGCCTACCTCCTACAGTCAGTTGAGTTTTGGATTATGACCACACATCATCTTTTATAAATGTAAATCAAATCAGCACAAGACCCTGCTGATAACCTTCCAATGGCTCATCATTTACTTGGTGTAATCCAAACTTCACTGTCCTCTACAAGATGTTGCCTGATACTTGCACAACCATGTGCCTCCTCCCCTAACCTCACTGGATATCCAAAGAGCTCCTAGCTAATCAGGATTAAGGAGACCAGTTTATTTTGTTGTTACTGTTCTGCAAATTGCCAGACTTGTTTTCTTTCAGGGATACACATTTTCCTTTCTGCCTGAAATGTTTTTCCATATCAATTGGGATGATTGTCTCCTATCATTACTCAGATTTCAACTCAAATGTCACCCCCGTAAAAATGAAAGAAAAAAGAAAAAGAAAAGAAAGAGAGAGAGAGAGAGAGAGAGAGAGGGAGGGAGGGAGGGAGGGAGGGAGAAAGAAAAGCCTTTACAATTTACAGTTCACATAGTTCCCTATCATACCCCTGTTTTATTTCCTTCACAGACTGATCCATATCTGTCATTGTCTTGTCCACTTGTTCATGTGTTTGTTCTGAGTCTCCACTGGTTAGAATGCAAAATACTTTGGATTTTGTACCAGTAATGTTTTCCCTGCTGCATTTTCAGTTTCTACCCACTGTCGAGGAGAGTTGAAATTCAAACACAGGTTTTCAACTTCAGTCTCAGTGCCATTTCTGTTCCATGGTGACTTGCTGTGTCGGCTGTTTGTTCACAGCCTACTGGCTATTTATAGATGTTGTCCTAAAAAAAAACTTGATATGTAAGGATATTACTAACCAAGATTTACTGTCAATCTTAATCAATTAAATTCTTGTCACCTTCGGCTGTTTCTAATAATGTAATTGAGTTGCAAGAAGACAGATCTGTTGTTATTGTTATGTACATTCAACTAGGTTGCCTTGCAAACTTCCTGAGATTAGAGTACAGCACAGAACTCCAAGAAGTAAAATTGGAGAGCATTCCAGAACTACTGCTCAGGATCAAGGAAGAATGCTTTCCTAGGGCAAGTTTGAGAGCACATAGCACAAGACAAAGACTGCCTGGTAGGACTCTAGGATTAAAACAAATTAACTCTTCTCAGAAAGCAGAAATAAATTATCATTCATATCTGGCAACCTTCTCTATTTTCTACCGTCAATTCCCAACCAGTATTCCTGATTATATTTGTTCTTTCAATCTATTTATTACACTAGGAGATATTCTCATGTCATTTTTCAAAATGTTCTTGAATTATGCATTCCAAGATTCCTGAACAAAGAACAGTGACTGTTCATGACACAAGGAGTACTTTTGTAATAGAGATTAAATTATAAAGAAGCCATATCTTATCCTGAAAAAGTTAATTGTGAAGCAAAAGTTCTCTGCAATAATAAATCCTGAAATGGTCTGAGCAAGAGTGGAGACAGAAAATGGATACACTATGAAATCTCTGAATGAGCATTACTGATAATTATGTAACAAAGAATAATACAATAACAAAAATACAAAGTGGAAATGCCTATTTTTACATTAATGTTGAGAAATTACATATACAGGGTCACATGTGTGTATATATGTATATAAACTAAGCTATAAAACAATTTATACAAATTTGGAAAATTTATCAAATCTTTAACAAATAAAAGACTATGTGTAGTATCTCTATTTATAATTTTTCCATTTTTCACATATCTACATTATATATTTTGTGGTATTATTTCTATAAATACAAATAATATAGTTGGAAAGATAGAATTAGTTATTTTATAAGAGTTTTAGGAAAGTAAATTTTGGCTCTGGGTGAGGAAACTTTTTAATCAACAGAATTAACCAGAAGGTATTGGGCTGCCAGCTCAAGTGAGGATTTCTCTCAATGTGCAATGATGAGAAGAGACAGCCTCCCTTACAGCAGAGCCTGTGGAGAGATTTCATCATTAGCAGAGGTTTGGTGTCTGGAACCTCTCATTTTCAAGCCAGTCAACGATGCTAGTATAATTAAACTTCAAGTACCATCCTCACCATACTCTGTTTTTGCTTGTTGTAATATTTATTAGTAAAATGCACATGTTTTCATTTATTATTTTGTCTGCTTCCTTAAAAATATAGAAACTTCTTAAGTTTCTCAGGTAAAATAGACAGAGAATCAAATTTTAATTTTCTGTAATTTATTTGAGAAGTAGAGAGGCACAGAGAGAGAAAGAGACAGGGAGAGCTGTCATCCAAATGCCTGCAAAAGCCCACACAGAGCAGGGCTGCACCCGAGAGTCAGAAACTATCCAAGTCTCCCTTGTTCATTGTAGGGCCCCAAGTACTTCAACTATCACTTTTGCTTCCCAGTGTACAGATCATTAAGAAACTAGGAGTGAGAGCAGAGCTGGGAGTCAAACCTGGTTATTCTGATGTAAGACACACAAGTTTTCTAATCAGTGTCTTACCTACTTGGGCCAAATATCTACCCTGAGGATTCATTTTGAATTCACCTTACTTAATAATGTATCCAATACACTGTGTATCAGGCACCACCTCATGTAATCAGGACAAAAAAAGATTATTAATGACCATTGAATAATCTAGTTATTGAGTGTTATATAGATATAAATAAAATCTGTCAAATGTGTGTGCACAGAAATTGTTTTTTTAGTAGTCTAAATAAAGGGGAGAAAGTAATATTTTGACTATTTAAGCCATGTCCCATCAGATGAACTGAGGGGTCTACAGACTAAGACAATGATATCCATATTACATCCTCTTGTATTTCCTTCATTTTTTTCCTGCTGTACTAAATTTTTTCAAGATTTGTTTCTGGATTTTCTGTTTAAACAGTCCTAATAAGTTTCATATTTTTTGCTACAAGTTACTGTTCTCTTCTATCAATGGTGCTACCCTTCTTCAATCCATATATTTTGATCTTATAATTATCTGAACTGTGAGAGTTGGTTTTATGATTTCTCAGAGTTCTGAAATGAATTTTTCTCCTTTTATGCTTATACCTTTAAAACCATAGATTTGGTGGATAAATCCCCATTCTACATTTGCTAATTTAGAATTCTTAGGACATATATGAGTCACAGAAAAAAAAAAGAAAGAACACACACACACATACACACATATATGACATAGCTATAGAGGCAAATCAGAAAAGCTAATGCATAGAGATTTTTAGCTTAAATTTTAAAATTAAATTATGTTATTGCAAAAATTAAAGATAAAAAGAAAGGAAGGATAGGAGGTTGTGGCAGAGAGGATGGGGGAACAGAAATAGGGTTATCTTAGAATTGTATCTATGAAATACATGAAATCTATTCTCTTTATACTAATTAAAATTTAAAAAATAAAAAATGATTTTACTAGAAAAATATTAAGAAAGTCACATTTCAAATTAAATACTATCTATCACATATCATCTATCTTTCTACATACATACACATTAATACAGAATCAGATATACATTCCCAAGGTCAAGAAGAGACTTATGGGAAGTTGAAAGCTCCTGTCAGTCCAAAATTAGGGATTGATGTACTCCATGTAATTACTGTGTCTCAAATGATGATCAGTGAATGAGAAGCAGTTATAGTAGTTGAAAATGCTACTTTATACAAAGGATCCTTGTCATGAATATTTCCTATCATTCTAAGAAACAAAGAGCATGGAAAATATTTTCAATTTGCCTATGGCCCAAATGCCCTCTGCCCAGGTTCACAAAATACACCGAGATGATACAAGCACAGAAGACAAATTATTATGTGAATGAAAAATTTCAATATTGAGACTATCATTTACATTATGTAAGACTATTTGACAATCATTCCTAAGAAGAAACTTTTTCATTACGATTATCAATAGCCAGTTGGAAAGCTGTGGTAGATAAGTATAATAGAAACAGCTATTTCTAAAATAATGACAAGATATTTTCCTTTAAAAAAGGAAAATAATTTAAAAATGAATGTTAACCTATATTTTTTAAAACCTTTCTATTTACTAAGGTATATTCTAACAACTTTTTTTTTTTTTTTTTTTGACAGGCAGAGTGGACAGTGAGATAGAGAGAGAGGAAGGTCTTCCTTTGCCGTTGGTTCACCCTCCAATGGCTGCTGCGGTCGGTGCGCTGTGGCAGGCACACCGTGCTGATCCGATGGCAGGAACCAGGTGCTTTTCCTGGTCTCCCATGGGGTGCAGGGCCCAAGCACCTGGGCCATCCTCCACTGCACTCCCGGGCCACAGCAGAGAGCTGGCCTGGAAGAGGGGCAACCGGGACAGAATCCGGCGCCCCGACCGGGACTAGAACCCAGTGTGCCGGCGCCACAAGGTGGAGGATTAGCCTATTGAGCCGCAGCGCCGGCCTCTAACAACTTAATATTACATTATTTCATTAAATCCCTACACAAACTCTCTGAGGAAAATGACATTATTGCAGTCATAGTATTGAAGAAGTCTGGCATTTGATTCAGTGGTTACAAGCCACTTGAGATGCCTGCATCCCAAATGAGAGTTCCTGACTCCTGATTCCTCCACTTCCTATCCAGCTTCCGGCTCATGCCGGTGATGGCTTAAGTACTTGAGTACTCCCACTCATGTGGGAGACCAAGATGGACTTTGACGTGGCCCAGCCTGATTGATGTGGGCATTTGGGGAGTAAAACAATGAGTGGAAGACCCCTTTCTTTCTGTTTGTCTCTCTGCCTTTCAAGTAAAATGAAAATATATTTTTTTTAATTTTAAATAGCATCATGGTTTCTAATGCTGAATAACTAGTCTAAGATTTTAAAGTAGTTTGTGATTCACATTCAGAAGTTGGTGTATTTCCATTATGTTATTTAAATACTTATTAAATAATTTCTTAATATTGGTTTCTCTTTTTACCAATTTTTATTTATGTATAATGTAAACTCAATCATAAACATTTTCTAATAACTAACTGTTAGACAGGAATTCATATTGAAATTGTATTTTTTGCATTCCAGAATCTTCAGATATTGCACTGAGTATCACTTATTTATCCAAACATGTTAAATAGATTTACTTGAGAACACCACATACATTTGTGTTAGCAGAGCTTGTTCATCACAATGAACTGACAGAAAGCTAATCACTGGGAGCTGTTGCTGTGGAGTGGTGTCCGTTGCTGTGCTCCCCCCTGCCTGCGTGACACCCGATTCCTATTCCTTTTGCTTCTAGGTCCAAAATGGCAGCTCTCAAGGACCAGCTGATTCACAACTTTCTGAGGGAGAACGTGTCCCCAACATGAGGTCAGAGTTGTAGGGGTTGGTACTGTTTGGCATGACATTTTGTGCCATGAGTATCTTAACAGGTGACGTAGCAGATGGGCTTGCTCTTGTTGATGTCATGAAGACATACTGAAGGGAGAGATGATGGATCTCCAACATGGGAGCCTTTTGCTTAAAACCCCCAAACTTGTCTCTG
Source organism: Oryctolagus cuniculus (assembly GCF_051225735.1). Taxonomy (NCBI): domain Eukaryota; kingdom Metazoa; phylum Chordata; class Mammalia; order Lagomorpha; family Leporidae; genus Oryctolagus; species Oryctolagus cuniculus. Next base: position 77,157,149 of record NC_142874.1, on the reverse strand, counting down.
GAAGAGACTTCAGTGTGACTGCAGACTCCATGATTGTGATCTTCACAGCTGGGGCGCACCAGCAAGAGGGAGAAACCCATCTTAATCTGGTCCAGCATAACATGAACATCTTGAAATTCACCACTCCTATAATTCTGTCAAATACAAACCCAACTGCAGATTGCTTCTTGTTTCCAATCCACTGTGTATCTTTACCTATGTCACTTGGAAGATAAGCGGTTTTCTCAAAAGCTGTGTTATCGGAAGTGGTTGCAGTCTGGATTCAGCTTAGTACCGTTACCTGAAGGAAAAAGGCTGAGGGTTCACCCGTTAAGCTGTCATTGGTGGACCATTGGGGAGAATGGAGATTCGTGTGTGTGTGTGTGTGTGTGTGTAGTGATTGTTGCTGGGGATGCCCTGAAGACTCTGCACCCAGATTTAGGCATGCTGGGCCGCTGGATTATCTGTGGCAAGTTTAGCAAAAAGTAAAATGAAGAATTGCAGGCAAGTGCTTCCAATTTCCACTTAAGGGTTTGCATGGAGTAAAGAATGATGTCTTCCTTAGGGTTCCTTATCCCCCCCAATCTCTCTCTTCCTCAACTCCTAATTATTCTTTCCTTTAATTTTTACAATAACATAATTTAACTTAATTTTTAAAGTTAAACTAAAAATCTAGCTGGCGCTGCGGCTCACTAGGCTAATCCTCCACCTTGCGGAGCCAGCACACCGGGTTCTAGTCCCGGTCAGGGCACCAGATTCTGTCCCAGTTGCCCCTCTTCCAGGCCAGCTCTCTGCTGTGGCCAGGGAGTGCAGTGGAGGATGGCCCAGGTGCTTGGGCCCTGCACCCCATGGGAGACCAGGAAAAGCACCTGGCTCCTGCCATCGGATCAGCGTGGTGCGCCGGCTGCAGCGCTCCGGCCGCGGCGGCCATTGGAGGGTGAACCAACGGCAAAGGAAGACCTTTCTCTCTGTCTCTCTCACTGTCCACTCTGCCTGTCAAAAAAAAAAAAAATCTCTATATGTTAGGTTAGTCTGATTTTGGCTTTATAGGTAAGTCACATATGTGTGTGTGTGCTTTCTTTCTTTGTTTTCTGTGACTCATATATGTCTTCATATGTCTATAAATTAGCAAACACAGTATGGAGATTTATTCTCCATATCTATAGTTTTAAAGCTTTAAATGCAACTAAAACCCTGTTGTAGCCCAGACAGTGAAGTGGTTCAATAATAGAAGACTTTAAAATTTCAGCTCTTGGGTTGGCAACATGGCTCACTTGGCTAATCCTCCGCCTGAGGCGCCGGTACCCCAGGTTCCGGGTACTAGTCTCAGTTGCTCCTCTTCCAGCCCAGCTCTGCTGTGGCCCGGGGAGGGCAGTGGAGGATGGCCCAAGTGCTTGGGCCCTGCACCTGCATGGAAGACCAGGAGGAAGCACCCAGCTTCTGGCTTCAGATAGGCGCAGCGCCAGCCGTAGCAGCCATTAGGGGGGTGAACCAATGGAAGGAATACCTTTTTCTCTGTTTCCCTCTCACTGTCTATAACTCTCTCTCTGTCTCTCTCTCTCACTGTCTAGCTCTGCCTGGGAAAAAAAAAATGCGGCTCTTTTTGGATTTCCCAAAATTTAGCTTCAAATGGGTCTCTTCACCAGGAATCAGAGTCACCTTCACTACATCTGAGACTATTTTGTCACTCTCTAGGCTACACCAGGGTTTTAGTTGTAGGTTGTGCAAGCTGTCTTTTTCATCTGATCCATAATTAAAGCAGTGATATCATGATGGTCTGGGGATGGAAAAAAGAGACAGCAAGTTCCTATAGTTAGAAATAGGAATGGTTTATAAATCTCTGTGGCTATATCCAGATGCTGAATGATGCTTATCTTGTGTCATCCTAGACTGGTTAATGTAAGTTCACCACCTCAGGGGTTCTGTTGCCACTGTTGCATATGCTCCAGTTGCCCTTGCCACTAGACACCCGTTTATAGTGTTCTATATACCTTCTGGTTCCTTCACCAAATGTGCTTAGCTTTTTTCCTAATCAGTCACATTCTGGGAACCAATATTGGATATACACAATATTGTATGTCTTGTATATAAAAGTCCTACAGGATCTCATTTTGTGGGTTATATGTATAAGTAGTATACTCTACCATTTAATATAAAAAGAAAGATTTGCATATGAATAACACAACCAGTCATTCAAGTATCATACCAACTATATAACAAAATAAACTTTGAACAGCAAAAAAGAAAAAGAATACAAATGACTGAACAAATAAATTGTCCTACACTAAACAAGTCAAATCTTAAGTGACTGCCAATTTATGCACTAATTCAGTTGCTTTCTGTTTTGTTTAATGGAATAAACATTTGTTAATAATGACCAAATATTAAAATTCAATGTGATCACCTTAATCTGAGATGACTTTAATAATTTATATTACTTTTAGCTTTCCTATTGATATGCTATTCAAGTTTAAATTCCTTTCAATTACTAAAATACATTAAATTATAAATGCTTAGATATGTTATTCTCTTATTTTGAGAGAGATTTATTAAAAGAAAAGGTAAAATCCAGAGAGAAGCACCTATTTTAACCTAAGTCAGCTTACTTTAGGTAACTATATTTTTAAAATAATATATGTAAAAATCACTACTTTGTGTTTACAATCAATTTATATAAATTAATAATGTAAACCATAAAATACTGTCTTTAAACTGTCATGACAAATATCTAATGGAAAGCAGTATATTTCAGTATTGATTTGAGAGATAGTATCTAAATTATTTGGGCTTCCTATTGATTTCTTCTCAGAATATCAAATGTTTCTTATAACAAAATCAATATGAAACTTTATAAGACATTTGGCCAAAGTGAGACAATTTTCTGGACACCACTTTAGAAAACTTTCCATTCTATCTCTTTTTGGTATTTATAAAACAACTTTTTAATCAAAATATTAATTAGGTGGATACAATGTGTAACTAATATATATTCTACAATACACAGATTATCCAGTTTGAACAGCTAAGGGACAATGAAATAGGAAAAATAGACAAATATTATAAATGAGTATATATTAATTTTGTTGATAATTATCAAAAAATAAAAAGTCTGAACAAGATTATGTTTAGAGACTATTTCTTAAAATATATTAATCAACAAGCTCTTGATATTGTAATCTGTTTTGTAAAGGAGAAAAATGAACTTCCTTATCATTTTATATACATTATGAAATTTTCTAGCATGAATACAGAAACACTGGTATAAAACCATGTATATTTATCTCATTGATATTGCAGATACTATTATGACTGGAAAAATGAAATTGCATTTTTTAAAATTTGTGTTGAAGAATTATTGCTATTTCCTAAACAAGTCTCTGGGATAGCAAATACACCTTGTTAGGAAATTATTTCAAGTTACAGAAGAAGAGCAGTATTTTATTAAAAGTAACTTCAAAACTAATGTAACCATTTTTGATACTGTTTCTCAGTGATATCTTCCATATTTTTTCACACATTTGTAGTTATAAAACAGCACTATTGAGTATACTGTTAGTAACTAGGTTAATGATTATTCCTGAGGCAAATATAGATTTCTTTACATTTAGAATACTCCATTCACCACATAAATACAAAGTAGTAACAGTATATGTTAGTACATTAAATTTTAGTAATATTTACTTCCAATAGGAGTAATGTAGACAAATTTCATTGTTTATACAGAAGAGATAGATAGATTCCACTATTGGGGTTTGCAAAGGAGTTTGGGGAATACACAAGGCAAGAGGATCCAAATAGTCAAAGATTTAAATTTTGAGAAAATGCAAGGGAAGACAGAACAATAACTATTATACAGTTCATCCCTAAAGATGTTAGAGATTCTAGGCTCAAGAAAGCCGCAGAATCTTGAGGTTCCCTCCTGCGCTAAAGAATTGATTTGCAAAGATGAGGCAAGAGCAAATTTAGCAGTGTGCTTTTGACTGGATATTCTCTTGGGGATTTTTTTTCTTTTTGGTAATCTGTTTGTAAGACAGAAGTTAGCAACAGGAAAATGTATTTCCCAAAAAAGAGCTATAGATTTAGGAATCTTTATAATCCACATATCCAGAGGCAAGATTGTTCCTGAAGTCCAAAATATGAGGAGGCACAGAGCTGGAAAGTAACACATTCTCCTTGCATGCATGTCCAAAATTTAGGTCAACACAGTGAGCACAGTTTGGCACTTCTCAGATATGGTCCCACAATGTTACTTTCATTATTTTTTCCATTTTAATCTCTAAGGTCTTTGAAGATTTTCTGTCTTTATTCATATCCTTATGGGTATAAAATACTTCAAATAAGTATTAGGTACCTTGTGCATATAAAGCAATGCTGTTGTATATTTAGGTAAACTATATATTATAAGGATATCTATTAAGAAATGATAAATATCAAGACATATATTTATGGATTAAAAACATCAAAACATGTTATGGTGTTCAGTAAAAATACATTATTCTGAATTATTCTTGAAATGTATAGTATTTTAAATAAATGCATTAGTAAAAGAAAGCAGGTTTCATTGAATTTCCTTAAATTTTATAACTTTTTTCTCTTGTTATATTTTTCTTCATGTATAATCTTTTGAAAAAAAATTAAGGAGTTTCCAAAAGAGGCAAACATTTATATTTGTGAACAAAGTACTAATGGTTATGCCCAATGGCTGAAAATGATCAGGAAAAACTAACGTTAAATTATCATAGTAGCATTAAAATTATATGCAATATGCAACATGTTTCACAATATTTCCTATCAAAACAGGTTTGGGGGATATAAAACAAGGCCTTTAATTATTGCAATATCATACTGGACATTTGTAATTATGCACATCATAATCACCTGTTGTGGTCTAGTTTATGAGAACAGGCAGCTCACTATCTCTCTTTATTCTCAAATCCCTAAAGAAACTTTGGATTTCAGTTAAAGAGAACAAAGAGAAATATACCTATATTTCTTTGTATTTTAATGGATTCATACCTTGTAGTAAAGAGTAAGTTGAATTGACCAACCTTTGAGTTTGACAGATCTCCATGGTAGAGAGAAAGTGCCCTGTTCTATATAAATTCTTGGATTAACAAGTAACAAAAATGCCAAAGATCCTCATTTGAGTTTATATTTGAGTTTATATACTCTAAATATTGAGCAAAAAACTACTCCTTGGAAAGACAGGTAATAACAAAATACTAAATAAGAAAGATTCCCAACAACCTTCATGGGCCATGTGAGTAAAACTGACATAACTTTAACCTAAAGTTTTCATAAAAACAGGACAGAATTCACATTGTAAAGCTACAGAAGGGAATAGAATGGTAGTATAGAGCTCTGCTTGAACAAATTATTCAGTTGTTAGGCTGAACGAATTATCTATTTAGTTGTTAGACGGAACCAAGAGTAGTGTCAGATATGATTATCAATGTGCATTTGGATAATTAGCATAGGCGGTGCTTCACATGGGTATTAAGATTGTGAGTGTGAAGCAAGAAGAAAAGTCTATGGTCACACAGGGGAAGATCTTTAGTGCTGCCTTAATGCACAAAGGCTTCATCCTTCAGATCCCATGAGTTATTAAAATGAGTCTCTCTTGAGGCATTTTTGCATTTACCTCCATTGCTGTGAGATATTTGTTCAAATTATTTCCACTTTTCATTCATTTTTTAACTTAGGAGAATCAAGTTCAAGAAGTAGAACTTTTTTTTATCAAATAATATAATCTAATTTGGGGAAAGAAATATCCAGGGATTGAAATAATTGTATAAATGGGTTGAGCCTTCACCAGTGGCACCAGCAGCCCTTATGGGTACTGGTTTGAGTCCTGCTGCTCCACTTCCAATCCAACTCCATTTTGATGGCCTGGGAAACCAGTGGAAGATGCCCCAAGCACTTGGGCCCCTGAACCCACATGGGAGACCTGGAAGAAGCTCCTGGCTCTTGGCTTCATATCTGCCTATTTCCAGCTGTTAGGGCCATCTGGGGAGTGAACCAACAGATGGAAGACCTCTGTCACTCCCTCTCTCTGCCTTTAACTCTGCCTCTCAAATAAATATACATCTTCAGAAAATAGCCAAAGAACATATAAATGTCCTTAAGAAACACTCTCTAAAGTGCTTGACTCAAAATATTTACTTTGAAAACAAGCTTTCATGAAAAGGAAACCGTCTTCATGCCACGGCCTGTAAAGTATGCTATGCACCTAGTCACTACTAGAGCAAACTGGAGTGCAAAAGTCAACCAAGATGCTTTGAAAAGTGTCCATAGGCTCAGCAAAAGGAGGAGTGACTGCTGCACCAGGTTAGCACCCAGGAGTGGCCCCTCTGCTATTCACCAGCATGCTTTGAGCTGTTTGCCCTTATTTCTGCTTTATGGGTATTAGTTATAGAAAATTTTCAAAATTTATCAGGTGCACGAAATGGGTGTTTTAGGGGAGCTCATCTCTACTCTGTAGGTGATGAATTGTCAGGAATGGAGAATGGAAGATATGAAACAATGTTACTATATCAAATAAAGAATAAAACAATCTGTTTTAACCTAATAGTCATAGCAATAGAGAGGTTTGAGCAAGTTGCATTGTGTGAAAAACAAATTTAATTATGTGAATAAACAAAATGAGGAATTTGGGGTTATTTGCAGATTTAATTATCAAAGAAAACTACAGACTTAAAATGAGATCATGATTCTTACCACTGACCAGGAACACATTACCGCAATGTGACTAGTGAGAGCCTAAATTATATTCACATGAATTTGATAGGCTCCTATGTTTCTTTTTCCCCTTTAACTAGATTATACTAAAGGAACAAACTGAAGTTCCACAGGGTTCAAAGATAAAACATCTGCCCAGTCATGACAAGCCAGTCATTTCTAAGTTAGTGTGACTGTTTCAATTATTTCATGAAGTTTGTTTGTTCGTTTTAATGCAAGGTTGAGTCTGAGATTCATCCATAAAGATGACAGATTTCTTTTTAGTCTTTTAGACTTTATCCACATAAAGACAAATAAATGTACAAATCTGGATTTACAGATAATACACTTGATAATATTATTCTCTTTCAAATTCAAAAATAAGTATTTTTTCACTTTTACTGTTTTAATGCTGATATTTTCATTTTACAGCAACAGAGCATTTTACAATTTCTTTAACGAATTCAGACCCCCAAAAGTTCAGATCAAGTGTCACAAAACAGCAGCCCTCAGAATACATTTATCTGGCAGGCAGAATGACGTTTTCCCTCTTAAACTGCAGTGCCTTCAGGAAGTACTTGCTTGCTTTAGTTGACTGCAGTTCATACCAATTTCCCACATTGCTAATGTGATAGGTATGTAGTTCTCTCTGAGATAGCCATAAAGAAGTCTTGTTTAATTACCTACAACCTAAATTAGTTGAAAAATGTATTATAATGCCAAATTTATATATTTTACTTTTAAAATCTATACAATTAAAAATTACAGGGCCAGCACTGTGGTGCAGCGGGTAAGGCTTCCACCTGCTGTGCCACTTCAAGTCCCAGCTGCTCCACTTCCCATCCAGCTCTCTACCAAAGTCTTGGAAAGCAGTGGAAGATGACTCGAGTCCTTGGGTTCCTGCACCTGCATGGGGGACCGGGAAAAAGCTCCTGGCTCCTGGCTTCATCAGCCCAACTCAGGCCATTGCAGCCATTTGGGGAGTGAACCAGCAGATGGAAGACCTCTGGCTCTCCCTCCCTCTGTCTATAACTCTGCCTCTCAAATAAATAAACAAATCTTTTAAAAGAATTAAAGCTACAAAAGAATCTTAAATACATAGCTTCACAATATATAATTTTGGGATACTCATTTTAGTATTTTAGAATCTTTATAATGAAGAACTACATTATAAAATTATATGCAATGTTTTTCTTCAGGTGGATGAAAACATAAAATGTCTTCTGTAGTCATGTTGGCATGGTTTACAGCTTCCAAAATTGAAGCAATCACAAAAATACACCACACAACATCTGATTTTAGACAAGTATAACTTTAATGAAAAAGATTTTATTAAAAAACAAATTCTTTTATAAAAAGCTTTATTATATTTACTTGAAAGGTAGAGTTACAGAGAGAGACAGAGACAAAGAGATATCTTCCAACTGGTGGTTTATTCTCCAAATGGCTTCAGAAGATAGGACTAGGCCAGGTTGAAGCCAGCAGCCAGGAGCTTCATCAGGGTCTCTCACATGGATGAAAGGGACCAAAGTAATTGGGCCATCTTCCTCTGCTTTCCCAGGTGTATAAGCTGGGAGCTAGATCAGAAGTGGAGCAGCTGAGATTCAAACCAATACCCATGCGGGATGCTTGAGTCACAAGAAGAAGCTTAACCCATTATGCAACAATGCTGGCCCCTCAAAAGATAAAATCTCATTCAGTAAGCCATAAATTAACAAATATCCATATATAATAATCAACACAAGAACAAGCATCACTAGGTTCAATGTAGTGTGGTGCAATGGAATCATCAGCCCATCTATGGAATCAGAGACTGGAACTTAATCCCTGCACACTCATTTTATGATTTATGGCAACTCACTTATCTTTTAGAAACACCAGTTTCTTGAACATTTTTACCCTAATGGAAACAATAACCTGCACCCTATGGAGGTATTGTAAGTACTGAATAAGGCAATATAAATTTAATTCCTGCTACATGGAAAATGCTAACAGTTAACATTCTAATTGTATAAACACACATCTATCTTCCAAAATGACAAATTTTCTACTACCAGGCATTTATGAACTGGCAAAGTGGTCATTAGCTACAATAACAACCATTCAGTGGAGGCACATTATAAGTGAAATATAAGGTGTAAGGTGGATGAAGTTTCTCTTAATATATGTTTGAAAAAATATAACCTCGTTGATAATAGTTATACTCTTCTCTAGAAACATTTAATAAATTTACCTTCCATATATCTTAAACATTGTTTCTCTTATTTCTTCAAACATGAACTCTGCGTAGTCACAAAAAGTACATAAAAAGAGTTTACAAAAAGAGACAGGGAAATATGATACATGTATTGAATCAAAGTCCTTGCCATTCGAAAAGAATATGCAACCTTTAAAATGACAAATTCATAGAAGGACCCCATGAGTTTCTCAAGCTTCATCTGTAGCATAAGGATACAAAGGTTGACCAGACCTCACCATTCAAACCATCAGGATATCCTCATCCAAAAAGTCTCTCCTTCTGACCAGGACTCAGTCCAATTTCAGGCCACACACACAGTTAATACAGCAGAAGCAGAGGCTTTCTTTCACTGATATGTTTTCCACTGTAATTTTCTCTAAAAACCAAGAGCTAACTGAATATTGAATATAGTTGCTTTATTTTGCCTAGAGACAGAAAGTTAAATCACTACTATGGGGAAGAACTTAATTTTTTGACAGGTAATATAACAGTTTCAATTGATTTTTATTTCTGATCAATTATTTTAACCTAAATGTGTTTTTACACTTATTTTCCCTACTAAAAGGCCATATAAAAATGATTTTCCATATGTTGTCTGATAACAGATTCCTTTCTCATATCTCATTTCTTTTTTTTCCTTGTTTGTGTCAGAATGATAGGCAAATGTATTTCATTTTTTAAATACATAGGGTGTCAACTGAATCATATATAGGTTATAATCTGTTGCTCCATAGATTCATAGTGAAACTTAAATTCAAATAACAGTAAACATTTATTATCTCTCACTATTTTCAATGGTCGGAAATTTAGGAATGGTTCAGGTAAGAGCTTCTAAATTGGAGCCTCTCATGGAGTAGTAGCCAGGTGTTTTCCAGATGGTAATCAGCTTAAAAATCTCCTACCAGGGGCCAGCACTGTGGTACAGCAGGTAATGCCACCGCCTGCAGTGCTAGCATCCCATATGGATGCCAGTTCAAGTCCCGGCTGCTCCACTTCTGATCCAGCTCTCTGCTATGGCCTGGGAAAGCAGTAGAAGATGGCCCAAGTCCTTGGGCCCCTACACCCATGTGGGAAAACCTGGAGGAAGCTTCTGGCTCCTGGCTTCAGATTGGCACAGCTTTGCCATTGCGGCCAATTAGGGAGTGAACCAGCAGATGGAAGGCCTCTCTCTCTCTACCTCTCCTTCTCTCTCTGTGTAACTCTGACTTTAAAATAAATAAATAAATCTTTAAAAATAATCTCTTACCAAGGTGGCTTGCACCCATCACATTGTTGGCAAGCTAGTACTGGCTGATAGCTGGAGCCTCATACTCCACATTGATCTTTTCATAGGGAAGACTGAGTGTCCTTGTGATATGGTATCTGACTTTACCAAAATTAAGCAGTGTAAAAGTCTAAGGCAAAATCTCAGATGCCATTTATGACCAAGCTCTAGAAATCATACGCAATGCTTTTAGCTATATTCTACCTGATGACAGGGTCAGCCCAAATTTCATGTGGAAAGGCACTGAGTGTCAGAAGGTAAGTTTCATTGGAAACCAATTCACCATCACCTACTACTTCATCACTCTATACACAAAAGCCACTCACCTTTCTCAAGTTCCTGAAACAAAGTCTTGTCTCAGTTGATTCAACTTCAAGGTAGAGCTAAAGCCCACATGAAGGATTTCTGGAGTACAACTACCTGAAAATGGTTCCTTCCAACTGATGATACATTAATTGAAGAGGCAAGTTGTCTTCAATCCCGAATACTACCTATCAAATCATGAGACAGATAAACTGAATACTTTCTTTTACCAAATGAAAGAAAATGGTAGACACAGCTGTCATTTTTCCATGACAATTATGAAAGGAGGCCAGGTATATGATACCAATTACACTAATAGAACTGAGTCCTATTCTTTGAGATAATTCTTTTTTACCATTTACTCTTATCACCAAGTTCTGGATTCTATCTTTTCTGTCATCCTTTCTTTTTTAGAAGAAATAAAAATTGTTTGCAACTGAAAAGTATTCCTAACTTGCTTCCTGTGTGAGCAGTCCATATATCTATTTTAATTTTGTACTGTATTTTTTAATTAAAGTTGAAAGGGTTTCTGATAGCATAATCCTCGTTAAAACCTTGTGAGTCTTACAAGAATATTATTAGAGTCCACTTTATTATACATTCACAGAGAAATCTCTTTCAGATAAGTTGTCATCCATGGGATTATACCAAGGTAGCTAAGGGAGGGTCTTAAAACACATATTATTCAAAGAAAGAGAATCTGTGAGGCTCACCCTAAGGATCTTCAGAAGGTTTTTATATAACAAAAAGGTTATTGCAGAAATTGCCTTCTACTTCTCTGTGGCCATAGTTTTGCTTTATCTTTAGATTATGTTTTCCTGAATGTTCCATTAATTTGATCTTTGTCAGGAAGTCATTTGCCATTTACTTTGCTACCTGTAGAGGTTGTGATAAGAAAATAAATAAATAAGAAATAACTTGTAAAGCTTGGGAAATCTTGCGTCATTACCTTTGATAAATGTTCCTTTGTCATATTTCTGCCTCGACCTTTTACTATAGTCAGAGGAAACCTACTGGCACCTTCAACACTCTGGGTAGAAATCTCCTCAGGAAGATCCAGCAGGGGGCTGGTGCTGTGGCACAGCAGGTTAAGCCCTGGCCTGAAGTGCCGGCATCCAATATGGGTGCCAGTTCTAGTCCCAGCTGTTCCTCTTCCAGTCCAGCTGTTTTTCAAATAAATAAAAATAAATCTTAAAAAAAAATCAGCCAGTCCACTTGGTATCTTTTCTACACTCCACACTTATGCAAGATAAAGTGCTGCTGGACTTTCCACTACAGCTCTGCAATAACTCTCTTTCCTCACATTTTCAATAATGTTTTCCTCACTTTCCTTTAATTATTCTTCAATAGTTTCCTCAAGGACCACAGGCTTCCTCCAGTAGTGTCTTCAAAGTGTCTGCTGCTTGCTTTCAAAATGGCTGCTGAATATTTTGGTTTTACTTATAAGATTACTCTCATTCTATCTTCACCAAGTTGTAGGTCACCCATAAAACCTCATGGTTTAAATTAAAAATTATCATTGTCTCTCACTGTTTCTGAGGAAGAGTTCAGAAGTAGCTCAGCTGGTCATTGTTGGCTCTGCAGAATCGCATGAGGTTACATTCAGATACAAGCTGGACTTGCCTGGGCAGGAAAGTCTTTCAAGGCAGTACACAAACTTGGCTAGAAAGTCGGTGTTTTCTGTTGGCCAAGTATCTCCAGTCCTCAAGGAACCTTTAGTTTCCTCAGAGAAGAGTGTCAGTGCCTTGCTTTCTTGAAGGCAATCTGCCCAGAAGACCAAGAACATTGTCGCAGTGCCTACGTCTGCCTTAATTGCAGTGACTTGGTCTGGCGATTCAAACGCTGTCATTTCTGCTGTATTCCATTATCAAGTATGGCCAACCTCAAATTCAAGGTGAAAAGGACTATATGTAATCGATTGTAACAAGCAGATTCAGGCCACCCAGAAGACTAGATTTCAAAGATACTTTTCCCAATTTTGTGTTTATGGAAATGTCATATTATTATCCATCGAAAATGTTTAAGATATACTTTGAGAATTCCATTTAATCCTCATACTATAGCCTTTTTTCTTTATTGAGCAGTCTTTATGTGCCACTAAGTTTGGCAATACATATTCATTATGTCATTCCTCAAAATGACCATTCAAAATGCATATTTCTATCATATTACAAAGAATGATGCTAGGACTCAGAGGGATTAATTAAAGTATAAAAAGTCATGGAGGATGGAGGCATAATACACAGAACAGGAATTGAATTGTGTTCTAATTCCGAGATCTCCAATTTTTCATTAATAACAGAAAGAGAAAGAACAATAAGAATTACTAGTTCAAAGTGTTAGCAGGTTAATCTGCTGGTTGGGATGCTTGGATCCCATGTCAGAGTCCCTGGGCTGCGGTTTCACCTGTACTTCCAGTGCAGCATTTTTGCTAATCTGCACCCCGGTGCTAGCAGATGATTGCCCAAGTACCTAGATCCCTGCTACCCATATGGGAGGGAGATGTCTTAACCAACCTACTGCTGCACAATGTTCACCTCTGTGTGTAGATTTAAATAATGGGATATAACAACAGGTGATCAGTAATAGGTTGTTCTAATGACTATTTCTGATTTCTTGACATATATCAAGAAATTATATTATAATTATATAATATAATAATATAATATATACAATATATAATATAATATAATAATATAATTTCTTGATATATATCACCAATTTTATATTCTCATATAGCAAAATAAGGAAAATAGATTGTTTTTATTAAAGAACATATTCACATACTAAGCGAGATTATTATCAATTTTTTCCATGTTACTTCATTGAACAAAAACCTGAAATCTAGTAGTTTTCTGAGCTGATAGTATTTCCATTGGCAGCATTTGAATTTTCAGAAGTGTAAAAAACTATAAGGAAGGTCTATGCAAACTAATAAGATTTGACTACTTGAATGAGAACTCTTCTTGTTCAGTGGTGGGTTATTTGTATTTCGCTTACCAGATTAAGCTTCCAGTACCTCATGAGGGCTACAAAAATGTGCTATCATAATTCTTGTTAACCTGGGTGTTTGCGGTTTTCTTTCTGTTTTTCTCATCACAGTATTTTGATCAACTAAAGAAGTTGTATCACAGATTTTGAGAATATTTAACTTTTTTTTATTTTTGACAGGCAGAGTGGATAATGAGAGAGAGAGACAGAGAGAAAGGTCTTCCTTTTGCTATTGGTTCACCCTCCAGTGGCCGCCACGGCTGGCGCGTTGCAGTCTGCGTACTGCGCTGATGCCAAGGCAGGAGCCAGGTGCTTCTCCTGGTCTCCCAACGGGTACAGGGCCCAAGCACTTGGGCCATCCTCCACTGCATTCCCGGGCCATAGCAGAGAGCTGGCCTGGAAGAGGGGCAACCGGGACAGAATCCGGCGCCCTGACAGGGACTAGAACCCCGTGTGCAGCGCTGCTAGGTAGAGGATTAGCCTAGTGAGCCGTGGCACCGGCTAGAGAATATTTAACTTTAATAATGCATAGAAATAGCATAAATATGTGAAAAGTTTATGTAAAAAGTTCATTTTTTGAAAAACACTTCCTCAGGCCGGCTAATCCTCGGCTAATCCTCCGCCTGCAGTGCCAGCATCCCATATGGGTGCCAGGTTCTAGTCCCTGTCAGGGCGCCCGGATTCTGTCCCGGTTGCTCCTCATCCAGTCCAGCTCTCTGCTGTAGCCCGGAAGTGCAGTGGAGGATGGCCCAAGTCCTTGGGCCCTGCACCCGCATGGGAGACCAGGAAGAAGCACCTGGCTCCTGGCTTCAGATTGGCACAGTGCCGGCCGTGGCGGCCATTTGTGGGGGGAACCAATGGAAGGAAGACCTTTCTCTCTGTCTCTCTTTCTCACTGTCTATCTTTGAAATAAATTTAAAAAAAAAAAAAAGAAAAAGAAAAACACTTCCTTAAAACAATTGTCATTCTTCATTCATTTGTATTTTTATTTTTATGAGTTTTGAAGCAGTAAATAAGAAGTATCAAATATTGTTTGGGTCAATATTTTTCATGCAATTTTCTGTCACAAAATTTCCAGTAACTTTTTAGTTACAAAATAAAAAATTTGTTTTTATGTTCTGAATATTGATGAAGAATAAAACCCTTCTCTTTTATAAATACAGGCTTTCACTTACATCATTTATAAAATTTAATTTTATGTGAGTATTCAAACCACTCCAAGAAATATAAATATATAAATTTCAATTCTGGATTCTGGCAAGTAAAATAATCTTCAAGGTCTTTTTTTTGATGAAAAATTACAGTCCTCCCAACAATAAATGTCACTGAATTGCCAAATTCAGAAACCAAATCAATCCTAAAAATGTCTTATAATGTATTCTCAGATATCCAATACTTCAGTTGAACAAACAAATCTGTCTGTACGACGTGTTAATTTCATGCACTCTTATCTACCTCTAGAACCACACTTTGATATATCTTTACACCAACTGGTGGTTTGCACCCCTTCAATTTCTGTTCTACTTTATCCTTAGTCAATCCTCCAAACTTCATTCTCCAAATCCTCCACCATCTATTCTCTCAGAGCAATCAGAGGAATTTTCTTAAGGTGTAAATTAACTTATTTTATTCCTGTGCTTAATAGCATGCTCTCTGTGGCATTGTCTTCTCACAAGTATTCTTTTGGGTCTCTTTCATAATAAGGTAATATCCATTTTGTTTTAAGAATACATTTCAGATAAGCATATCTAGTAAATAACACTTTACTTTTCTATATTGTACATTATTCCTAATCACTCTTTCAGTCATAAAAACAAAAAACAAAAGCAAAAACTTCATGAGAAAAGGAATTTGAGGAAAATTTTTAATACATTTCCAACAGCCACTGTAGACTCTGCACTAATCTACAAATGTTATTTATCATACGTTCAATGATAATTGCAGTGTCTTTCTATGTAAATCGAGAAGCTGGGAAATACTGGTGTTTCATGACTGAGAGGTGCTACCTGCAAAAATTGCCTTGGATATTTAGGACGTCTGTCACAAGGGACATGCTACCAGTGTTTGGAACCAGGGGAGCATTTTTCTCAGATATGTAACAGTAAGCAGAGGTGAATCACTTTGTGTTCCACAAGAATTTTGACTGTTTCATCACATATTTATGTAGGTTAAAAATTTGTTTTATATATCTCAAGCTGAAAAATTTCTTTTTATATGCGATTATAATGAATTCTGTATGATTTTAGTGAACACTGAATTTCCAGAAAAGGAACCAACTTGACTATTGAAGTATTTGCTGTAACTTTTTTTCTCTAAGAGTTACCCATCAGTTTGTAAAACATAACTGTTTGTGGAAAAGATGTTTATAGTACTTAACATCTCATATTAGGTCTGTATTTTTAGCTTTCCCATTAATGACAATTTTTGTATGCAGGAATGTGTAATTATGTATATGCATGTGAATATGTTTATTTAACCTTTACTTTAAAATGTCAAAATTAAAAATAATTGTAATATTTATATAAGTTTGAATTAATGTCACCTTATTAATTACAAGTTTTAAGTTAGATATCTCAAAATGTTGAATATTCAAAGTGCTTTTATTTTGTGAACATGCCAAAGATAATTTTTAGTATCTTGTCACTATCAGGAACTTCTTAAAACTTTACGTTTTTTCACAAAGCCATCCTTGTTTTGAATCCTATTATCTCTCTCAGCAAAAGTCCTGAAGTCAAATATTTGCCTTGCAAATGTTTGCATATATGTATAGTATGTCATATCTATAATTAGATTATGTGCTGTTTGAAGATAAAGCATTCTTCCTCTGTCATGTATCCTTATATTATAGGAGATAATATGATGTCATATTTTTAACATAGCAAACATTCATTCACAAATATATGATCATTGCTTGATGAATCTGTACCGAATTTTATTAATATGGAAAAAATGAAAATTTCAAAGCATGATTATATTCTGAATGGGTTTAAAATAAAACTATGAATAGATCTATAAGACTCTCTTCAAAACTGAAACATGAATGATAAATCATCAGTTTTTTGGTATCTTACAAAAAGAACAAGGAATAAGGACTGCAAATATGTATCAGAATACACACAAATTAGGGCCAGCACCGTGGCTCACTTGGTTAATCCTCCACCTGTGGTGCTGGCATCCCATATGGGTGCCGGGTTCTAGTCCCAGCTGCTCCTCTTCCAGTCCAGCTCTCTGCTGTGGCCCTGGAGGGCAGTGGAGGATGGCCCAAGTCCTTGGACCCCTGCACCTCCATGGGAGACCAGGAAGAGCACATGGCTCCTGGCCTCGGATTGGCACAGCGCCGGCTGTAGTAGCCATTTGGGGAGTGAACCAACCAAAGGAAGACCTCTCTCTCTGTCTCTCTCTCTCACTGTCTATAACTCTACCTGTCAAGCAAACAAACAAAAAAAGAATACACACAAATTGGTAAAATGCAGAATAATGAGAGCCAAAGGGTTTTGATTTAATGTAATTCATATAAAAGGCATGAATACCTGCTGTGAATTAATTTCACCATCCTATAGAACGCTTTGCCGTGATGGAAATGGTTTGCATACACACTGTTCAATACATTAGCCATTAGCCATATGGTACTACTTCGTACTTGACGTATGTTGATTGTGTTTGAAGAATAAAATTTTAAATTTTATTCATTTTGATTGATATGACTTGTGACTTGTTGCTCCAGCACTTGAATTACTGCACTTTTATAATGGTTTGTTTCAATCAGCATAGCTCTAAACTCGTAGAGGAATCACACAATAAATGTTAGATTAAACTAATAAACATGAATATCAAAATACTGACATAACGTTACATATATCATGTCTTTAAAATGAGAACTACTAAAGCAATTGAATGCAGGTATCAGAACTCCAAAAAATTGGGAGCTGTATTTGGTATTTAAGCAATAGATGGAATAAATGAAATTCAAGGAAAAATAAATTCAGTATGTCTATCATGGAATGTCCTGTTAAACTTATATTGAAACAAAAGTAGTTTGCCTTGTTGTTGATTGCAGAGCTACACTATTATTATCTGTTTTTTATTTTGTGCATAGTTGTATAAATAACTCTGAACTTTGTATTTGAGAGTAAAGTTAGAACAAAAAGTGGATGCAGCTTCACCATATAAATTTTTACCACTTTCACAAGGCTCTGTTTTAATCTTCAATAATGCCCAATCTTCTATGAGTTCTATAAACTGTTTTCAAAAAAGTTTGAAGGTTTTTTATTCAATGCTGACCTAATTTTTGAACCTTAATTTATGATTTATCATTGATGTTAATTAACCCCAAGGCACACACAGTCCAGCTGACAATCCCAGAATTGAATAACAGCTGGGGAAACAAAAGAAAAGCCAGTATGGCAGAGCTCAAAAGCAATGGCATGGCACACACAGAGCATTTTAAGCCAGAGGGCATTCATGCAATGGAATAATATTGCGGTATTCTAAATCTAGAGTGATTTTTGTGATCAACTTCCACCTGTAATTGTTCTGGACAATTAGGCAATGCTCTCTGGTGATCACAGTACAACTTAAGTGTTGTAAAAGTAAATACAGAAGTTGGTTACTCTAATCAGTAATGTATATCCTGAAAGGTAGCCAGTGGTGGCTCAATTACTTGGGTTCCTGTCACTCACTTAGGAGACCTACACTGAGTTCCAGATAAAAGGTTTTCGTCTGGCCAAGCATCAGTTGTTGTAAGCAATTGTCAAGTGAACCAGCAGGTGGAAGATAGTGCTCTCTTTCTCTCCCCTTTTTATGACTTTCCAATAGCATTTTTAAGTCAATCATAAAAGTTGAAAAAAATAAGTTCATTTTTTGTTCATGCTTCAAGACTGTAAACTTTGGTGTTCTCCCCATGAGCTAATAATTAGCTCTCCCCAGTACTTGCAACAAGAACTTGCCCAGTGAGGTACTATGATCTGCTTGGTATTTGTATTTTGCTATATTGTATCCAAATACAAATACCAAGCAGACAATAGCTTCTTATTGAGAAATCTTTTGTTGACAAGAAAATATTTTCTTCTATACTTTGCTATTATTGTAGCAAAAGATTTCTATATGTAATTGAATTTCGATGTGAGGCAATATGCCATAATATATGCAGTATAATAGTTAACACAGTATTAGGCCAGACTGTCAGGTTTCCAATCACAATCTACTATTTACTATCCATGTGAGCTTGGGCAAGTTACTTAACCTCTCTCTTAATTATATTTGATGGGAAAACAAGTTGGAAAACACCATGCTTCTCACAGTCATCAATCCCCAAGGTTTCCATTTGTTCTTTGCTCCCTCCTGAGTACAATCTAAGGCGAAGCAGTTGGGAATGGACCAGCGAACAAAAGGGCAAGATGTAAAGGCTGTACAATCAGATCCTGTGCTCTGTGCCTGAAGCTGTGGGCAATGGTGGACAGTATTTGGTAAAATCGCTTACTCCCACACTGTATGAATTCACACTAGGTTTCTCAGAAGGCATGTTTTTGTGTTAATCTGCTTTCCTTTGTGCAATGGAGAGAGAAAATTGTACTCAGATGTTAACAACTTTTGTGACAGATACCCAGGTCTCCTGGATGTGAATGATAGACTGAAGTCTTTCCTCAAGAGGTTTAATTTCGTCAGTTTTCTTTCAAGTACTGCAGTGTTCCTACTTACATATAATGTAGGTAAACATTAATGCTTCATCGTCTTCTGACTAAAGGAGGAATCGCAATGGGAATGAAGGACCAAAGCTCCACATGTCTTCAGCATCCCACAGAGAAGATGCAAGCACAGAGTGACTTTTGAAGTCACCATGGGCTCTAGGCTCTAATCAGTACCATAGGAGGTGCTTAATGAGTAGAGAATGGGCCCCACAGATCCTTTTAACTGGTGTGATTATGACTCACAGGAGAAATCTGCATTCTGCATACATAGCCCTAAGTAAAGCTAAACAATTAAACAGGAGGCTGGGCAGAAAGCATTGAGAAATCACAGGGCTGTCTGATTCATTTCAGATCAGAAAGGGAAACATTGTATCATTCAATAAAATTTCAAACCACCTCTCAAACTCAAATATTTTGTAAGGTTCAGGGACCCTGTCCATCTCCATGTTTTAACAAATCAAGTTCAATAACAGGCAGCTCTGTAAATAGCAATAAGAAATTCTCCCTGGGGGAAAATTCCGAAATTATTTATTTTATTTTTTCCTGAATGCATAAATCCTATATTATACTGCTATTTTTGAAAGATACTGATAGAATGAATGTGAATGAAATGAATATGAAGAAAGAGTTCAGAACAAAATATTTGAGATATGGACTAGGCCCATTCTTCAACTTTTAAAGAATCAGACTGTTACAATAATTCCTTATACTCTAAATTTAGTTTTGAAGGCACCATTAAGAAAGGATTCTTGAAAATAATTTATTAATATAGAGTAATGCTATTTATACTTACATTTTGACTCTATGTGTCTATTCAGTGAAGACATAATATATATAGTCAATAACACCTTATCTTAACGATAATTCTAGTTTCCATCATAAAAAGACCCTTCCAAAGTGCTCAAAAGTAACATTTACTTCATTATCTGCCTCCAATTGGGTCATATTAGAAGGCATGTATAAGAAATAAAAACACCAAGACACAAGGAGTTCCAAGAAGGAGCTAAAGATTTCCCTGGGTCTGTGAAAACTTCAGGACCTGTACTGTCATAAACAAAATCCTTTTCTCAAATCCTGGAGCCAAATGGAAGTCAGCCTCTCGCAAAGCAAATAGATTTTCAACGAAAATAGGAGTTGTAAGGAAGAGGAAAGAGTGAACAATGCTAAGAAAACAAAGGTGTCAGGTGTGTTTTACTTCTTTGTTTGACTGCCTAACTTTCATCTACATTCTCCTTTTCAAACATTTAATAGGCCTCAATTTGAAACATCCCTGCTCTCCCTGAAATAAATTTATTACAACTGACTCTGAGTCTAGGGTTTCTGGATGCTGGCTATCCTATCAGGACTGCATTCAGCTCTTGATGTCATAGGAAACCAGGGATAAACAATAAGCACATCTGATCATGGGGAAACTGGGAGATGATATATGATAGTCACTGAAGTGCATCACAAATCATTTTTGCCTGGATAGAAGCTTCAGGCAATTTCTTCTCTGGGAATAGAATCTTTGGATGGCCAACTGGGCAGCATTGGTGCTAATTTTGATGAGGGCCTCCTTGATGCATTTTCTCCATGGATCCATATTCATTAATATTGAAAACAACCTTGTCAATTTTATTCCATTGGAACACCTGCAATTGCCATGAAAGAGGCCTTCCTACTGAGGTCTATATTTTTTAGTCATCCCACTTTCTTTTAGGTGCAAATTTGGGGTCCTGCTTAGGATGTCTTCAAATGAGCATTCATACATATATTGTTAGTGATCAGAGTTGGTGTTCACCCTAAATATCTCTCTCTCTAAATTTAGCTAGTTCTATGCCTAGTTATATTTAGTCAATTCCGTGTTCTGGTAACCAAAAGCAAAGATTTCATTCATTAAATTATTGTCTTAGATCCTAGAAGAATTGGAAGTTTGCATCTCCTAGTGTAAGACCTTGATCTTCTGTGTGCTTATCATTCAACCAGAGCTTTGCAATGCAGTATGCCTCTTAAACCAATTTGAAGAAATGGCCAGCTTTGTTAAGAAGTGTATATCCTTGTTGTAAGTCAATTTTGGGGCTGTATTTCCGCAGTGTGAGCAGTAAACTACTCTAACAGGTTGTATTATCTAAAGATAATGTTCTTAACGAAGCCAGTAGAATCATGTATCTCTTAGTCCTCCATACTTTGTCCTACTGGGTCCCCCACATCTCTGTTAAACTTATTATTAGTTTACTGTAGAGAATTAAGCTTATCTGGCTGTTAAGCATCTGAATTACCAGATTCTCAGTAAATGCAGATTGAAGATAAAAGCAGAAGAGCAAGCATTTTCCTTCATTCCCGTTAATATTTGGACTTATTTCTTCCAAAATTCCTGTTTAAACTTAATCTCCAATGTGATAGTATTAATAAATGGCACTTTTTGGAGGTGATTAGTCATGAGGTTAAGGCCCTTTTAATATTTATAGAATTTTATGTGAGAATTAGAGAATTGAGAGAGAGAGAGAGAATAACACTATCATTCAGTGGTTCACTCCCAAAATGTCTGCAATGGCTTGTGCTGAGTCCAGCTGAATCTGGGAGGCAGAAAGTCAATCTAGATGAAAGAGTATGCATTAGTAGGAAGTGGGAATCAAGAGCTAAAACCAGGAATGGAGCTCAGGTTCCTGGTGATGTGCAGGCACCTTAACCATTGGGCCAAATGCCCAAACCAGAGCCCTTTAAACAGAATCCTCCTGTAGTTAGCTGTATACCATTTTTCTCTTCTGTTTCTGCCATGTGAGGACACATATTCATACCCTCTGTGTGCTACAGCAACATGGTGCCATCCCTAATGTGTCACCAAGCCTGCCCATACCTTGACCTTGGACTTTGCAGCCTCCATAACTGTAAGAAAATATGTTTCTATTGCTTATAAACTAACCAGTCTAGGGTAGTTTGTTATAGCAGAAAAAATAGACTAAGGCATTCTTTTTGTTTTGTTTTGTTTTTTTATTTTTGTTCAGTACAAGGTACAGAATAATCTTGTCTGTCTCTTGATAGAGATTCCAGAATTCTTATTATTTTTGACTCACTTGTTCTAATGCTGGAGCCTTCGGAGGCACATGGTCTGAAGTCCACACTACAAATAACAGTTGTTTAACTATCTGTTAGCAATTAAGTATTAAATATTCTCAATTTATCACTTAATATATACCAACAAAATTAAGGGAACTCAATTTTTTAGAGCCTGTTACTTGTGAAACTCCATTATTATTGCCACTTATCAGTAACATATTTTTGATTGAATAATAATTTTGTAAGGATTTATTTATTTTGCTTGAAAGTCAGAGTTACACAGAGAGAGAGAAGGAGAGGCAGAGAGAGACAGAGGTCTTTCATCCCTGGTTCACTCCCCAACTGGCTGCAAAGGCCAGAGCTGCGCTTATCTGAAGCCAGGAGCCAAGAGCTTCCCTGGATCTCCCACAAGGGGGCAAGCCATCCTCCACTGCTTTCCCAAGACATAGCAGAGAGCTAGATAGGAAGTGGAGCAGCCGGGACTTGAACAAGCGCCCATATGGGATGCCAGCACTGCAGGCAGCAGCCTTACCCACTATGCCACAGTACCAGCCCTGATTGAATAATAATTCTAAGCAGCCACCTCAAACAGCAAAATCTGAAGAAAAATTATTGCTCCACATTAGTGAAAAGCATCAATCAAAATTACATTTGTCAGAACCACATCTCTGAGCTGGTATCATCACTTTCTTGTCTGATTCTCATTATAATTAATATTTATGTTCAGATCATGGCAGCAAAATTTGCAGGCTTTAAAAGTGCACAAAATACCGTCCAGAGAAACAACAAGAACCACTACTGTAGAATCTTCACCTAAAGTCTTGAAATTTTCTAGATAATAAACTTGTGTTTTCAAGGATAAAGGGTAGTGTAATGTATCCTATAACAATCCATTCACAACACTAGACTACTAAAAAGGAAGCTGTTGGGTACATTTCCACCTTTTTTTTTACATCTCAATAAATAGGGAGAGAAAACAAGATTTTGGACAAATCAATCCATCAATACTAATGTGAAATTTAGGTTATATTACCAATACTATTGTTCTTTATCAAAAATTACATTCTTAAAAAACAGACTGTTTATAAGTAAACCTAAGAAGTTGGACTCCAAAAGAGTGGAGTATAGAAATTTATTTTTGCACATAGTTTTATGAAAGCAAAAAGTTCAATTACTGGCTCTTCAGAGTATTCCTCCTGATCAAGTATTATTTAATTCCACATAGACTAAGACAGATGATTAATCATACAACTTTAGGACAGGTATTACATCACACACTCCTACTGCTTGAATTTTAAAGATCTTGTTCTGATTTATAGTTTCTAATATTTGCAAACTTTCATCTTTACATAAATGGATAAGCCTCAGTTCCAATAAAACCTATTTTGGGGCATCATTTGTACTTCTACTTTCTGGCTCTCTTAGAAATGTCTCTTAAAAATAAATGCTCAAGAGGCTAGAGCCAGATTGTAATACAAAGGCTTTGTTCAGCTTATCTTCTTCTCTCAATAATAATATTTACAAACAGTGTGTCCGTTGCTGTCTCAGTGAATTCGTTTCTCTTGTGTTTATATGTAAGTATAACACTTCTGAGTCAGAGGATGTGCCTATGTTCCAACTTAAAAGATAAAGTTACATCTTTTTCCAAGTGGTTATACCATGATTTCCAAGTGGTTATGTCTATCAGCAAAGAAATAGAGTTCTAATTGCTCAACATCATTGTGAAATTTATTGTCAGCCCAAGCACACTGTTGCATCTTGAATCTTGAGGAAAGAATTCTGCCTAAGCTTCCATTTGTTCATAATGAGGTATCAGGAAGATGCCGTGTGAAAATATTTCTGAGTATCTGACCCAAGAAAATGATTCAATAAATAGTAACTATAAAAAGAATTCTGAATAAATTGCCAAAGCATCATGCCCAGGTAGCATTTCCTAACCAGTGATAATCTTTTATTTTATGGTATTTAACTGCTAGTATGCTCATTTGCATTCTCTTTAGTGTCATTATGAAGAAGAAATGATACTCTTTTAAATTTGAAAAGAACCTATTTTTATTCAAAAAGGATTCATGTAGGTGCAGAAAGAATAATTCCCATAAAAGGCAGCTCATTACCCAATAGCAATAAACTCATTTGTAAAGTCATTACTTCTTACTGTGGGAATATCCATAGAACACATGCAGTTGAAGAGGGCCTTGCAGGTCTAAAAGGAGGTGCATTGGGATGTTGGAGAAAACAGAGTGCAGAGATGACACTGGTGCTGAGCAGAGGATATCAAAAGTAGATGGGAAGTATAACATTGTTAATCATTGGATTGACAACGTTTTACAAAAATTCTATAGTTTTAATGATCTATGATTACTTTAAAATTTACTATTTATGGGTGAAATGGTCATTTTCCTTCACCTGTTGTTTACAGCCATTGTCTGTATTCCCACTAAATTTGGATCTTTTTGCTTTTTACTTGTTAAAGTTCTTATTCAGTGAAGTATTAAGCGTTTTACTGTAATATAAATTTAAAATATATTGTCTCGGGGCCAGCACTGTGGCGTACTGAGTAAAATTGCCACCTGCAGTGCCGGCATCCCATAAGGGCACCCATTCGAGACCTGGCTGCTCCACTTCGGATCCAGCTCTATGCTATGGCCTGGGAAAGCAGTAGAAGATAGCCCAAGTCCTTGGGCCCCTGTACCAGCATGGGAGACCAGGAAGAAGCTCCGGCCGTTGTGGCCAATTGGGGACTGAACCAACAGATGGAAGACCTCTCTCTTTCTCTTTTTCTCTGTCTCTCCTTCTCTCTCTGTCTAACTCTGACTTTCAAATAAATAAATAAATCTTTAAAAATAAAATGTATTATCTCAAAAAAATTAAAAAACAGAGGGAGAAGGAGGAATGTGGGAAGGAGAGGGGGAGGGTGGTGGAGGAGAAAGGAATATTATTACGTTCTTAGAATATCTACATACCACATTGAATCTGTTATAAACGAATTAAAATTAAAATTAAAAAATATTAAAAGTAGATGAGAAAACAAGGTCTGAGTTCAAATGGATTCAAAAATAACCCCCAAAAGCTTGCCTTTTCCCCAATCCTTTTTTTGATTTTTTCCCTGGAAACAGAGGAATCAATGTTCACTTCAAGCATTTCACACAAGCACTGAAGAAAATGACCTATGAGAAGCATGTTCACAACAAACAGCTAGTGTTTTATTTGTCTTATTTTTAAACAATTACATTTTAAAACTTACACATCCAGTTTACAAAAATCATCAGCTTGTAAATGATTAAATTGGAATTGTTCTATATCATTTCTCTACCTTGGTTCTATCATTTCACCTCTCTAAGCTATCCCTTTTGATTTTCTTTCCAGCCGATGGCAGTGCTGAACTCTCAGTAAACACGGAATTAGGAGAACTGTAGGAAACAGGCTTCTGAGCTGATTCACTTGCAACTTCCGTCTCCTATGACAGATGACATTAGCTGCTCCCAGCCTATCAGATGGTGTCTAATTGTTTCAATTAATCTTTCACTGTACAATTTGTTAAAGCCCCTAATCAACTCATAACTTAAGGGGCTAGATTATGATTGAAGAGGTAACAACAGAATGCAACATGGAGGTAAAATTCACTTGAAATTAAGGATAACCAGGCTGAAAGTGCAGTGGTGATCTGTAGATCTTCTGTTCAGCCTAGACGTGCATCCCAGTAAAGAATGCATTTGTGATTAAGGTACAATATATGCTTTAAACCATGACAAATAAATTACTCACACCAAAATGTAAAACATGTCACTTCAACCTCACTAGCACCAGTCACCATATCAAATCAGATCAATGTACAAAATCTCATGGTGTGAAGGAAGTCTGAGAAAGCACAGATCATGTCCTAATGTCTGGTTGGCGGTCCATCTAAGTTATCACACATGCAAAGTATTCGTATACCAAGATGGGTGTGTTCGCTTCTCCCTGTGATAAATTCAAAACCAAGCTCTCTGCCCTTCTCAATCCTCAAATAAAACGAAATCAATAAACATAAGGTTGCCAATGTTATGAACATGCATATTAAATCATAGTTTAAACATTACAAATGATCACCTATGAAAGGAAGTTTTCCAGGTTAGTATTAAAGTTAGTATATTAAAGTAATAATAGGAATTGAAATAATGGTTAACAAATATGTCAAAATCAGTCCTCTGCTCTGCTTCCCACAGCTATGGGTACCTGGAATTCTCCAACCATTCTAAGTCTTTATTTACACATTATAAAAATGATATCCATTTTATCATTTTATTTGTGCCAAATGCTCCTTTTAAAATTCAATGTTTTCTTAAGTATAATGTCTCACATAAAATATAAATATGTATGCCTTATGCATCCCTCATGTGTAAATTCTACTATGCTTTACATCAGCACATGCATGGACAATACGTATCTTTTGCTGACATGAAGCACTATAAAATTTAATTGTATGAAATTTTTCAACACTTCTAGATAATTCAAATATATCTACATCTTTCAATTAAGAGAACAGATTTTTAATGACAACACATTATAATCATATAAGTGTATGTACCACATTTCTATTGTGTAGATAATGTGTATTACAGATATATGTACTTCAAGTATATAGAAATTATCCTCTGAATAATAAATGCACATTTTTAAAAGATTTTTTTTATTTAGTTGAAAAAGTTACAGAAAGAGCTAGAGAAAGAAAGAGAGAGAGAGGTCTGCAGGCGCTGTGGCTCAATAGGCTAATCCTCCGCCTTGCGGCGCTGGCACACCGGGTTCTAGACCCGGCTGGGGCGCTGGATCCTGTCCCGGTTACCCCTCTTCCAGGCCAGCTCTCTGCTGTGGCCAGGGAGTACAGTGGAGGATGGCTCAGGTCCTTGGGCCCTGCACACCATGGAAGACCAGGATAAGCTCCTGGCTCCTGCCATCAGATCAGTACGGTATGCCGGCCGCCGGCCACGGCGACCATTGGAGGGTGAACCAACGGCAAAGGAAGACCTTTCTCTCTCTCTCTCTCTCTCTCTCTCTCTCTCACTGTCCACTCTGCCTGTCAAAAAAAAAAAAAAAAAAAAAAAGAGAGAGAGAGAGAGAGAGAGGTCTTCCATCCACTGGTTCACTCAGCAAGTGGCCACAAAGGCCGGAGCTGAGCTGATCTGGCCAGGAGCCAGGAGCTTCTTCAGGGTCTCCCACATGGGTACTGGCACCCAAGGACTTGGGCCATCTTCTACTGCTTTCCTAGGCCACAGTAGAGAGCTGGTCAGAAGTGGAGCAAGAGCCGGTGCTGTGGTGCAGTGGGTTAACACCCTGGCCTGAAGCTCCAGCATCCAATATGGGTACTGGTTCAAGACCCGGCTGCTCCACTTCTGATCTCGCTCTCTGCTATGGCCTGGGAAAGAATTAGAAGATGGCCCAAGTCCTTGGGCCCCTGCACCTGCGTGGGAGACCTGGAAGAAGCTCCTGGCTCCTGGTTTCGGATTGGCGCAGCTCCGACCTTTGCGGCCAACTAGGGAGTGAACCATTGGATGGAAGACCTTTCTCTCTCACTCTGCATCTCCTCTCTCTGTGTAACTCTGACTTTCAAATAAATAAATAAATCTTTAATAAAAGAAGAAGAAGAAGTGGAGCAGCCTGGACTTGAACCAGCACCCATATGGGATGCCGACACTGCAGGCCAGGGCTTTAACCTGCTATGACACAGTACAAGCCCCATACATTTCTTTTAAACATTCTTAAAATCACAGTAATTTCATCTCATTGCTAGGAATATATGGAAATAGTTTATTCCCTAAAAAATCAATTTTCAATGGATTTCCATCTATTTGAAAATAAGAAGAACATTATTGGTTTGATCACCTTAAAATTTTTTAAAAAAATAAATAATGGATGGCAAGTTAAAAGCTAAATTTAACATGTATGTTGGGAAACTACAAAACTCATACAACTTTTAAACAGGTACAGAAAAATGTTCTTGTGGTTAGTCTTGATTTTTCACTTTTGTCCTTTGTATTTCATTTCTTTCCTGGAACCTCATATTTTTAAATGTGCGTTAATGTTAATTTCATTTCTTATAGAAAGCAAACTTAATTGCCGTCACCTTACAAAATTCTTGTATCACATTTATAAACAACAATTTACTGTACTTGCTTGTTTATCTTCTGCAACCCTTGCCAGATGGAGTGTAAGAACCAGAAGTGTGTTATTCATGAATGCGACATTAGCAGTTGATACAATGCAAATTTGTTGTTGATGAAAAAATGAACTCACATTTCACTTTTAATTGGCTGACATATACTATAAAATGTTGAACTTTCTTCTCTGGAATTAAAAATCCGTCATTTTTAATCAGTGTTTCTCAAAGGGAGGAAAAAACTGACTCCAGGCCTCACACTTTTATTCAGGAATGCAGCATGTAGTGCACTTTGCTATGCTCTTTGAAACCTGAGTGCCTTTATAAGTAAAAATTGAGTTTGACTTCTAAATGTGAGGTTACAACTAGAATTTTTAATAAATGAAAAGGTTGTCATTTTATATGTTACAAATGAATAGAAGACATGATATTAACAGCAAAATCTTCAGAAACAAAAAAGTAACATTTTTAACTGTTATTGGAAAATAGCTTTATTAAATCAATTTAAAGACAATTAGATAGGAAGAGGTCAAGGGTCAGTACAGAAGCCTTCTAAAAAAATGGGTTCTGTTAGCAGTATAAAGAAAGTTGGAGCTAGAAAAAAAAAGAAGCAGGAAAATACATTTACAGAAAATTAAAAAAAATATATAAAAGGAGTTAAAAGTGAATTACACAGATCTGGGGAGCTGCTTGGCATTTCTACCCGGTTCTGATCTGTCGTGGAAAATGAAGCCCTTACACGGTGAGGGTGCTGCACACACCGAACACCTAGAACAATTTCTGGCCTAAGAAGGCAGTCGAAGTCCCTACCTTTCATCGGTGGGTCAAATCCAACATGGTCTCATTGCTTTCACCTTTCCCCACCTTGTAGCCAATCTGCTCATCTAACTATCATGTGCAGTCTCATTCCAGAGCCATGTGCTCCTTTTGCAGCTAGTCTAATGGTCTGGCTTCACAATAGTGAAGCTTTAAATTTGAGAAGCAGTCTACTAATATATAAATACAAATAAGTTAGGTGGGGTAAACACAAATGTCACATTTCATTCATGATATTTAGATAAAACTCTGCAAGCTATGAAACAAATGTTGGTCAGTTTTACATAACATTAATAAAACGTGCAACTCACATGGACAGTGCATCCAATGATTATATTTAAGGGTGTGCATGTGTACACATTTCTCTAAGGCTGACATTGTTGTGCAAAATATTCATAATTTTCCCATATATAGCATTCACTTGTTCCCTAATAAATGTTTACTGAACTTTTAATATGTTCCAGACACTATCAGAGGTTCTAGGGATTTGAAAATAGAAGAAAGAGAGTTCTGTGTATCATATAGATATGAAAATAAAAAATAGGCTACTCATAAATCAATATTATAAACACATTACCAACATTTGTATGGATCTATTTAAAATAACTATGCTAATATAATTCACAAATATCTCAGGGCAAATATATCTCGGAGTAATACTTTAAAACACTGGTTTTTTTGGCCAACTTCTTTAAGTGTATGATTATATTATTCTAATTTTTATTACATATTCTAGTTATTGAAAGATATAAGCAATAAAAACAATACCTCCATCTTGGTTATTGGTCACTTATAGTTGCATTATTAGTTTAATTTTTCAACTTATAGTTTAATTTTATAAATAACTTATCTACTTGTCTGTTTTATTAAAGACTGATAAAAATTTTATATATGTATATTATGTATATATATCCATTAAATTTAGCACAAACAACAACATGTCAACAACCCTTGAAATCCTGTAAGACTTAACAATGATAACAGGGCCCCAATGACTGTTGCAGTCACCAAAGCAAAGGTCACCATATAGATGTAATCACCTGACAATGAGCTATGTAAGGGCACATTCCTATGTTTGAAGTAAGTGTCAGCAAAAGCTTATACTCTCCTTACTCTTACTGGAAAATTAAGTACAAACAATAGTTCTATTGTCTCTCTTTGTGTGCATTGAAACATTACTCCACATTAGAGACCACTGGTTCAACACAGAAACAAATTTTATGGTTGTATTATTACTAGCAGATTTGAGTTCTTTTGAGAGGTTCTCTGTGTTTATCAGAGGTCCTGCCTGCAATGCAGATATCTGCCAATGGAAGTTGTGGTATATTACCTGGTTAAGTGACCTCATTTTATTGCTAATACCTGATGTCTTCAAGATATAAATGTTAATATTTGTTTTAAAATATTAAAATATATGCTATGAAAGTAGTTTTTATTGAAAAGCACAATTGAAAGCTGAATTCACTGAATTAATGTCTGGTTGTAGATAGGCCCTTGGTTTTTGAACTTGAGTCTTTGAACCATTCTTTGACAGAATATCAAAAGATACAAAGTTAATGAAATTGAATAACTAGCTTTTAGTTTATCTCCAGGATTCCATATTTTAAAACAACACATAAGTAAGAAATTCATTTTTCTAATATAGTCACTTAACTATCTACTAAAGTGCATCTACTCCAATTAATCGCTAGAGATAGTAATTCAGATGCAAATGTTATCACATAATTTTTTTATTTTATATATATGCATAAAATATAAATATGAATTGTATCAATGCTAAAATTACTTTGAATTATGAGTCAGTATAATTTATACTGAATAAATAACTTTTAAATATCAAATTATTCAATTATGTATAATTACTCACAAGTGTCCCTTTGTATTTTTTAAAATATTCATTGAAAATAAGGTATCTTGGGTGGGCGTGTGGCACAACAATTAAGTTGTCACTCGGGATGCTGCATCCCATATCACAGTGCCTGGGTTAGCTGCCTGGCTGCTCTGCTTCTCGTACAGCTCCCAGGTGGTGACATCTTTGGTGGCAGCAGGTGATGTTGGCTCAGGTTGCTTCAGGTTGGGGTCCCTACAAGCATGTGCATGAATTCCAGTCTGCTGACTTCAGCCACTCAAGCCTTCCTTGCTGCAGGCATTTCAAGAGTGAACTAGCACATAGAAAATCTCTCTGTGTGTGCCTCTGTCTCTCTCCATCTCTCTGCCTTTCTCGTAAAATAAAAATAAATAATAAAAATAGTTAAAAAATAAAAGTGAGTCATTCTATAAAAGTATAATAACATATATTGTCCTGTTTCAGTTTTCAACAACACACACACTCACCCCTAGTATTTCATAAACTGAATTTTAAAATATACAAAATTAATATGCCATAATTTATAAATTGATCACAGGTGAAGTCTCCTACATCTCCATTATTTTCTATATTTTCAACATTTGCTTAAAAAGTACAAATTATTTGATAACATGAAAACAAGCAGGGGAAGGTAAATTAACCAATACACTGATTTGGTACAAACAGAAATTTCTCTAACAAAGCTTTCTTTAAGTACAGGACTTCTTTCTACTTAATTCCACAAATAACTATTAGAGTTTTATCAGATGTTTCATTTAGTGCCACATAATTTGGTTTCCACATGTAAATAAACAAAAAAATTATTTCTCTTTCTAGTGCATAACTGCTTCTCATAATAACCCATGCATAAAAAGCAAAGATGTAAAACTTAAAAGACATTTGGAGCAAGGCAGGATTTATAATGTAGGAAGCAACTGATCTAACACAAAGAGAATTGTGGAGACCCTAAAAAACTGGGGAATGCATGATCTACCTAGTATAGTTTTTAGTTGTCAACACTCTGCTAGCTGAAGGACACATCCCCTCGGGCAGAATTCAGAACATGGAGTACAAGTTGTAATCAGTAATTAGAAAATTGAATTTGTTATTTAACAAAAGCTAATGGAAATAAAAACACAAAATACAAGTGAACCTTATCATTATCATAATGAGAAATTATCCAAAATGGAGAGAGTTCACTAAAGTATAAAAAATTTATTAATGGTCAAAAACAAGGATGCCACTACATACATATATATATATATATATGAATACATATATATATATATGTATTCATGGAAAACATATACTTGCAAGCCTTTATTATAAGATTAAATGTCAGCTAAAAATACATTAAGGCAACAATTTGCTTAAATTTGATAAGGATGCTTTTATTTAAACATAGAACAAAACAAGATGTTTATAGCCTCAGTTGGCTGAAAGCAGCGAGTTCTTTCATTGTGACATTAGTGTGCTTTCTCTACTAGTCCTGACCATGGTTAGAAATCTGTCCAGAAGCTACAATATACAAATTTCTAGAGTTGCTTTTAAAATTCATGCATTTTTCCACCTCTGTCAGATTAATGTGTATTTGTGTTTATATCTGCAGTTATCCAGTGAATCTGGATAGCTGAGAATTGGACCACCCCATTGCAGCCCAAGCAGCCCACCCAGTCCTTCTCAGTCTTAGTGCTGAAGGTTCAATGATCTTCAACATTTTTCTAAATTCTGGTGACAAATCTGGCCTCTGGAATGCAATGTCCTTGTCTTTCTGATTTAAACGCTGGGTACTTTATATTCTTAAACAGATGAAATCCATTCACTGGAGTAGACCTGTTTCAAAAACTTCAATCAAATCAAACCTAAGTATGTCAAGCCTCTCAGAGCACTAAATATTCTGCTCCAGCTATGCTCTTAAGACATCTGTTTCTAGGTGGATAGTTATTTAAATGCAGTCCCAAATGATTTTGGCATCCAACACCCAACATTTCTCCCCTTGCTCCACTTTAATTCACTATTAGAAACACAGAATTGGCAGGCGCCGCGGCTCACTAGGCTAATCCTCCGCCTTGTGGCGCCGGCACGCCGGGTTCTAGTCCCAGTCGGGGCACCGGATTCTGTCCCGGTTGCCCCTCTTCCAGGCCAGCTCTCTGCTATGGCCCGGGAGTGCAGTGGAGGATGGCCCAAGTGCTTGGGCCCTGCACCCGCATGGGAGACCAGGAGAAGCCCCTGGCTCCTGCCTTCGGATCGGCGCGGTGTGCCGGCTGCAGCGCACCAGCCGCCGCGGCCATTGGAGGGTGAACCAACGGCAAAGGAAGGTCTTTCTCTCTGTCTCTCTCTCTCTCTCACTGTCCACTCTGCCTGTCAAAAAAAAAAAAAAAAAAAAAAAAAAAAAAACCAGAATTATGGAGGCCTAACAGTTAAACCCTGGGTAAGATGGCCACCTCCCTCAGATTGAGTCCTGGCTCCAATGCTACCTATTAACATGAAACCTGGGAGGCAGCAGTGCCCCTGTCACATACTAAGGAGACCTGGATTGAGTTCCCAGCTCCATGTTTTGATCTGGCCTAGTCTAATTATTTGCCAATGAATGACAGATTCTCTCTCTCTCTCTCCCCCCCCCCCTTCTCTGTGTTTGTGTGTGTGTGTGTGTGTGTGTGTGTCTGGTTCTCAAATAAATAAAGGTAAATAAACAAATAGCTTGTAGAAACTCATTAAAATAGAATTCTTTTTTATTTATTTTTTATTTAGTAAATATAAATTTTCAAAGTACAGTTAATGGATTACAATGGTTCCCCCCCATAATTTCCCTCCCACTCACATCCCTCCCATCTCCCGCTCCCTCTCCCATTCCATTCACATCAAGATTCATTTTCAATTATCTTTATATACAGAAGCTCAATTCAGTATATATTAAGTAAAGATTTCACCAGCTTGAACCCACACAGAAACACAAAGTGTAAAATACTAAATACTGTTTCAGTACTAGTTATAGCATTACTTCACATTGGACAACACACTAAGGACAGATCCCACATGAGAAGTAAGTACACAGTGACTTCTGTTGTTGACTTAACAAAAATGAAGTGTTTTGAATTATGTTATTAAATGGAGTTTTGTATCAGGACAAATCTTTATTCTAAAACTAACTATTGTTTCCATGCTGCAGATACATTCAGAAGTCAGTTACCTTCTCTTTATGGCAGAATTGCTTTTGACTATTTGATTCTCAAATGTCTAGGAAATTGAATGAACAGAAAGTCATCTTTATTTTCTGTTGTCATTCAGAGTTCAATAAAAACACTCTCAGCTCTAAATGACATATTTCTTTTTTCTTTGACCCTAGAAGTAAGAAGAGAAAAATTCATTGTGAAAACTGCTATGTTCCAGCAGAGTAAAATGAGAGGGGAAAACAGAGGCAAAGCACAGAGCAAATCTGTTTCTTAGACGTATCAAAAAATCCTCAATACACACAACATTAAACTTTTGAACATTTCCCTCATTGTTCATATGATGTACTTTTAAGTTTTAAAGAAATAAAAAAAATATGCATAAGAAGTGATGGATCAGGGCTGGCACACGCTATTTTTCTCATGTCAGTAAGTGAATGAACCCAAGTCAAAATTAAGTATCTGTATGACAATATCAGGTGGAGTAGACATTAAGAACCACTTACAAAAACACGGGAATATTTCAAATGACTCCACAACTGTTGTTTTGATGTCAACAAAACTCTCTGAGGACAGAGCCTAGTAGAGAATAGGCAAATAAGGTCCTGA
Organism: Oryctolagus cuniculus; assembly: GCF_051225735.1. Classification (NCBI taxonomy): domain Eukaryota; kingdom Metazoa; phylum Chordata; class Mammalia; order Lagomorpha; family Leporidae; genus Oryctolagus; species Oryctolagus cuniculus. Next base: position 77,122,359 of record NC_142874.1, on the reverse strand, counting down.
CTTTCACGGAGTTCACCATCTAGTTCTGGGAAGGAACCTGGCTTGCTTGAGGAGTTTGTAGAAGGCAAAGGTGCTGATGGCAAGAGACGATGCAGGCCAACTGAATTCAGAGAAATGCAGATGCCTATTGAGATGTGGCCTTGAAGATAATGACAAGAAATTTGGATGTCATTATCAATACACGTAGAAAGAATCTAAAAGATAATTCTGTTCAGTGAAGAATAGATGGCAGGGTGATGCTGATAATATTGAATTTTACCTGAGTTCTCTACTCTTGGAAAGACAGGATGGCCAAGAGAAACGTCCACCTTTTTTGTGTTCTGGGAACTGGCTTATTACAAATAAACACACTTTCCCATAACACTTGGATGAGACTCACAGATATCAGCTTCACCTATGAAAAGGCCAGATACAGACCCTCCAAATCCTCTTTCTTCGCTTGAAAAGTCGTATGTTGAACAACTTGCCCCCACTGATCACTTAGAACAAAATGTTTGTTAACCAAACTTTAGTGAAGTGTCTCTCCTTCCCTGGGCCTTTGAACTTTGACCCACTTTCAGCCTGCGTCCACTGGAACACTGGCTAAACTCAGGATACAGCATTCTCTCATTTGCTATCCTGTTCTGACACCTTTTGCCCCATTTCCTCACACACTATTCTTCCTAGCCTTGTCTACTCCTCGCTGTAAAAGAGACATTGCTTTGCCTAAGCCTCTGGGTTCTTGCAGATCAAAGCTTCATGATCACAGCAAATTCTGCATTTGCTGTGGTCTCCTTCCCCCTTAGCCCTTTCCCCTTTCAAGCAACAACCTTTTTTAAATAAATATTTTCCTTTCTTAAGTCCTTATCTCATTTAACTTGACAATGCATGGGGATGGAAACCTAGATAAAATTTCAGTTATTCATGTCATAGGAACAAAGCTAGAGATGGATCATATGTACATAATTACAAAGAACAGAGATAGTAATAATATCTATTAAAAAAAGAGAAACATGCAAGCGAAATGTTTGTTGGTAAATATAAATATCAATATGGTGTTTTAGCCAGCAAAATTTGTAATGTCTTTTAAACATCCTAGTAGTCAGAGTTTCAGAGGAATGATGGAAGCTGGGATATTTGTTTAGGAGTCATCAGCATCAGAGCTTACCCAAACACTTTGGTTGAGGCAATCAGGGAAGAAGGTATCAAGGGAGAGGGGCAGAAGGTTTAGGACTGAGTCTTGGTGCCACCAACACTGAAAAAAATCAAAAATCAAGCCAGAGAGTGAAAATTTCCAAGGAAAGCAGATGATGCCTGGGGCCAGGACAGGGAAACAAAATACTAAACCAAGTACAGAAATCAGAAGAAGCATGTTTCAGGAAGATAAGAAGCACTGGATCAATCTGTCCAACATTATTGAGAATTTCAGGTAAAAGGAACAAAAAGCAAAGGTGCTACTAATTCGTCAGCGTAAGGGTATTTGGAGATTGTGGCTAGATCAGTTTTATTGTAGCTCCAGGGACAGAAGTCTTGTTGGAGTGGATTTCAGGGAGTATAGGAGGCAAGAAATGGGAGGCCTCTAAGCAAAGTTGCTGTGAGATGGAGGAGAGCAACTAGAAAGAGTAATTTATCCTCTTAATCAATAATCAAAAAGGGAAATAGTCACCAAAGATTAATGTTAGTTTATATCTGTCTTGTAAAAGAAGCAGAACTTTACCTCTACCCTCTTAGAGTTTTGAACAGACCTATGAATTAAACTTTCATAAGACCAGTTAAAAGGAAGAAAACATGCAAATTTATTTAATATAAATTTTACATGACATGAAATCTCTCTTAAGGAAATGAAGACTCATGGAAGCAATTAGCCCCACATTTATGCACTGAGTTGAACAAATAGTAAATTGTGAAAATCTGACAAGGGAAGGGGGGTTAGGCTAGGCTGTTCGTTGTGGAGAAGATGAGGATTCATTTACAAAGCTTTTTGTTCAGATTTCTCTTGGCCTTGACCTCCCACCCTTATTGATATGAATACTGCTTTCCTCTTGCCATAGTGAAACATCTTCATTTGGGAGCCTTTATCGCCTGCTTTTTGGAAGAGAGAAGAAAAGTTCAGAGGGTCCTTCTTCCTCCTGCTTTTTCTCAAGTACATTTGAGTTGAAAGAAATCATACGGTAAAAATTGGAATCTTCTGTCACTCTTCAATTGTTTCTTTAATCTAAAGATGGTTGGCATCATAATATAATTCTATACTGAAATTAAAACTCAAAAAGTTTTAAAATTTGGGTACAGGTGTTTGGCACACGTTAAGATACCACTTGGGGCATCTGTATACAATACCAGAATGCTTGGGTTTGAGTCCCTCCTGTACACGTGATTCCAGCTTCCTGCTAATGCTGATCCTGGAATGAGCAGGTAGTGGCTCAAGTCCTTGAGTCCCTTCCACTCTTGTGTGATCTGGATGGAGTTCCTGGCTCTTAACTTCTGCCTGCCCTAGTCTTGACTGTTGCAGATATTTAGGGAGTGAACCACTGGGTGGAAGATTTGTTTTATCTCTATCTGCTCTCTCTCCCCCTTATAAATAAAAATAAAAACATAATTTTTAAAACAACAACAGGAGGCCAGCACTGTGGTGTAATGGGTAAAGGCACTGCCTGTAACACAGGCATCTCACATGGTGCCAGTTCAAGACCCAGTTGATCCACTTCCAATCTGGCTCCCTGCTAATGCACCTGGGAAAAGCAGCAGAAGATGGCTCAACTGTGTGAGCCCCTGCCATCCATGTGGGAGACCCAGATGAAGCTCCTGGCTCCAGGCTGCAGCCCGCCTGAGCCCCAACTGTTGTGGCTATCTCTCTCTCTGTCACTTTGCCTTACAAATAAATAAATAAGCAAATAAATGATTTTTAAAAAGAAAAATAGCAAGAAAGAAAGTAATGAAAATTGATATGACACAGCAGTGAGGGAAGATTATTTTAGAAGAAAGTCTAGATGGAAAAAAAATTGAAGCACAGCACTTATTTCTGACTCAATAAAATCTGCTACTTTTGAGTACCATAAAGTTTAATAAAATTTATCATTGCATTTTTATTTATATTCCTGCATTTCTGGTATGCATTTTAAATTCATGATTATCATTGGCATTAAGGCAGAATAAATAAATTAAAGATTAAGATGGTGGCATTAGTAACCTCTTGGCCATTGCTACCAAGTGTGTTACATTGAACTGATCTGTGCAAATCCTTTTTTTCCTTATGATCCATTTCTCAAGGTGAAAGAGCATGGAACTTAGAACTTTCAGTTGGCTTCTTAGTTTGCTGAACATGTTAGCAGGAAATGCATGTTGCTCTAAGGGAACCAAGAAATATCTCTTCCTAGTCAATTAGCAGAGCATGTCGATTCCAAGAGAGCATATGTCCACTCCAGTAAATGCAAGTTACCACCAAAGCAATTGGAAAAATGCTTGCAGAAACTTATGTAACATTTTCAAATAAGAAATACTTAACCTCTGATCCTCCCCCATTACCATTACCTCCCCCTCTTCCATAAAGAGTACTTAGACAAATTGGAATCTATCTTTAAGGCTTTCTGATCATTCAGTAGAATAATAATTATGGATATTATAAGTAACCTGTGCATGTCATATTAGCATTTTTACAAGTTGTATTGATTAAAAACAGTAAACTTTGAATACTTAGGATCATCCATATCATCTGATTCATTGTGTATTTAGGATATTTATTCAGAGCAAGCACAAAGAGGAAAAACTAGATTTTTTTTCTCAAAATAGAATAGCTTAACTGTCAAAAAAAGACTCGACCAGTGTCTTCAAACACAGAAATTTTTCTGGAACAATTTGGACTGTTAGCAAATTCAGGGATGTGAATCTAATACAGAACTTTGATATACCTATCTATGTGTAACGTAACCCCTTCAAAGTATGTTCTCTCTTCAATCAGGTTACAATCTACTATAATATGAAAAGTACATTTACAAAATAAACTAGTATTTGTTTCATTACTTGTTTCTTTAAGCCATTAGTAAAATAACTGATTTTATAACAGTTATAGTCACCCCTCTTAATGTCAATGTCCAGGTATAAATTTATACTATCTTCTGAAGAAAACGCAGACACAATTTAAATGAGTGTCAAGAAGCTGAGTTGCGGTGAATGCTACATCTCTTAACATCTGCATCAAATACTTAAAAAATTTGAAAAAAAAACTTCTGAGTACTAGCTATAATATGAAGTTTTCTTTTATTGCTTTGCTGTACTTTTTGGTTTAATATCTTTCACTCATTTCCTACATTTAACAGTCTAATAATCTAATGGAATTCAAAACTACCAAATGCTCTTTAGATTCTCATTTCTAACATTTCATTTTGGTTTCTCTTCAAAATCTTAATTTCTTTTTGGCAATTTTTCATTCATGTCACGTATAGATTTTAATTTGTGAATTTGCTTCTCATTGCTTGGGGGGATTAACTTTGGAATTCAGTTTCAAGTATTTCATCAATCCTTCATATTTACATTCTAATATTGAACTGTTGTTGTGTTTCTTAGGTAGGGTCATGTTGGCGTCCTTATTCTTGTTTCTTGAATATCTGTGTTTATTTTTAATCATTTGCGGAAATACTTGTGTTTTTTTTCTTTTCTGATGGCTTTTATCTTTGAAATATGCCGCTGTGGCTTAGTGGTGTGTTTGTTCTTTCAGTGAATACCCAGGGGTGTGTGTTGGATGTGTCCAGGGAGCTGTGGCCAGTGATTCAGTGTAGATGAGTAGCCAAGGTGACACCCCAGTTGGATATAGTAGATCTCCCCTTTTTGGTAGAAAGAGAAGTATGATCACCTCTGTTGGCCTAATCACACTCTCATCTCATTTCATCCAAGGTGATCAATCCTTTGGCGTTAGACCACAGTGGGGCTGATACTCATCCGCATTGCTTTATGAACCACACAAATGATCTGTGTGCAGTCTTCAGTGTGAGCACAAATCCCATTGCAGTTATCTACCCCAGGCAATCAGAGAGTTTTGAGCCTGTGGAGCCACTCACATTTATTGCACTGAGACAGAGCTATACCCTGCACCCTTTCATGCAGTCACAAAGTTTCCATAGTCTCATCACACAAGGCTCCCAAAGTCCCAAGGTGGAGGGGATCTGCTTCACCCTGCTAGTCTGTCCCATCCACAGAGAGGCAGAGACTCCAAGAGCCAGCTGCCTGTGGGTGCTCCACGTAGGCAGTTTGAGCACTGGAACCTGTGATATACTGAGAGGCTGGGGACACCTCACAGTCTTCAGTGGGTTCCCACGCCCCTGTCAATCCTCCTAGACAGACTCAAAGTCAGTGAGTAACATGGATTTTTTCCAGCTGGTAGAATCCCTGGGTCACATGCATCCACAAGATCTGTGGGCCACAGCCCCCACTCAGTTCCCAATGTTGCCTTTTCCTCTTTGGTAGCTGGGTGCGGAAACCTCAGCTCCTGTCAAAGCTACTGCTGATAAGATGCAGTCTTGCTCTGGTCAGTCGCTGGGTGCATGCGCAAGAGCTTTCACAGCTTCTGCTTATTTGCAAAATGCTATCTCCCCTCTCGCAGCTAGTTTCCTGGCTTCATTGTTGGGAGGATCTTGAGAGAGAAATAACCTCTGGGGCTCCAGACCGGAATCATGCCAAGCTCTCCCCCCCAGCTCTATCACCAGTGGCATGGTTTTGCTGCAGTCTGATCCTACCTCAGTCTCCGAAGCTGGCGCTTTCTCTGGCTCTCCTTTCCTGGGGTCATTTGTTATGTCCATGCTCATGCTGCATGTTTGCACCTTCCACACTCATTCATGGTGTTCTTCTTCCTTCCTTGGAATTCCCATTGCGGGGCTGGCGCCGTGGCTCCTCTGCCTGCAGCACCGCCATCCCATATGGGCACTGGGTTCCAGTCCCCGTTGCGTCTCTTCCAGTCCAGCTCTCTGCTGTGGTCTGGGAAGTCAGTGGAAGATGGCCCAAGTGCTTGGGCCCCTGCACCCGCATGGGAGACCAGGAAGAAGCACCTGGCTCCTGGCTTTGGATCGGTGCAGCGCTGACCGTGGCGGCCGTTTGGGAAGTGAACCAACGGAAGGAAGACCTTTCTCTCTGTCTCTCTCTCTCACTGTCTATAACGCTACCTGTCAAATTAAAAAAAAAAAAAATCCCATTGTGGTTTTCTCTCAATTCTCCCCTGAGAATGTTCTTCCTCCACTTTTTTTTTCTATTTACCCCTAGGCTAGAACATTATGCCTTTCCCTCATTTGCCATGTTGGAATTCTCTCCATTTGTGTTTCTTATGAAGACTAAAATGCACGTATTTAAAGCATAATTTGATAAATTGGTGAAACACTCCACATAAGATGACATATGTATATATAAATATGCATAATATATAAATAGTGACTACAAATGAGCCAGTGATATATAATTACAAATACTTCATCAAAGTTGATGTGTGTGTGTGTGTGTGTTGCTGCATTATTCTTAGAATTTCTCCGTGGTGGTTGTTGTAGCTCAGTGAGTTCAGTCACCACTTGGTATGCCTGGATCCAATGTTGTAGTACCTGGTTCTTGTCCCAGCAACTTCACACTTCTGATTCAGCTTTTGCTAATGCAAATCCCAAGAAGCAGTAGATGATGACCCACATAGTTGAGAGTCTGTCACTCATATAGCAAGGATGTCATTCCTGGCTTCTGGCTTTGGCCTGGCCTAGCCAAGGCTGTCACAGACATTTGGGGAGTAAACAAGTGGATGGAAATCTCTCTCGTCTCTGTCTTTCCCTCTATTTCCATTACTCTTTCAAATAAATAAATCTTCAGAATAAAAGACACATCCCTGTGTAATACTTCTCCTGCCGTCCTCTCCAATCTTGTTTCTTCTACAAGGAACCATTGGCCTGCTTTCTGTTACTCTATTTTCATTTTCTAAAGTTTTATATAATGATATCAAAGAGTATGCACATTTTTTGCGTGCAAATGTGTAACAACTCCCTCCACTCGACATTTTTTCATATCCATCCAGTTGCATGCTTCATTAATTTTTTATTCTATATTATTTCATATGGATGTACAAAAATGTATCAATTCACTTGTTTTTGCTATTATACAAATCTTATATTAACTTTTATATAGAAGTGTTTATATGTAAACATCCATGTAGTTCTCTTAAACAAATATCTTAAACAAATATCTATGAGTAGAAAATCTGAATAATCTATGAATACATCCATTTACATTTTTAATAAATCACCAACTGATTTTCCCAAGTGATTGTATGATTTTGCTTTTCTGCAAACAGTGTATAAGTATTGAAGTTTTTCTGTCTTTGCCTATACAGAGTGTGTTTATTTTTTTAATTCTACACAATTCTAATAAGTATCTCATTTTCAATAGATGTATTTATTTATTTGAGAGGCAGAGTTACAGACAGAAACAGGGAGAGACAGAGAGTGATGTCCTTGATCCTCTGGTTCACTACCTAAACAGCTGCAATGGCTGGAGCTGGGCTAATCTGAAGCCAAGAGTTTCTTCCACATCTCCCGCATGGGTGCAGGGTCCCAAGCAGCTGTGCCATCTTTCATTTCTTTCCCAGGCCATCAAGAGAGAGCTGGATTTGAAGTGGAGAAGACAGGATTCAAACCAGCATGGATGTGGGAGTCTTGGCACCACAGGAGGAGGATTAACTTATTTTGTCGCAGAGCCATCCCCATAACATCTCATGTTTTAAGATTTGCATTTCTATAATGACTAGTGATTGAATAAAGTTTTACATATTTATTAGACATTGGTATATCTTCTTGTATAAAACTTTACACATGATTGATTATATTAGGTGGTTGATGATTTTTAATTAGCTTTGTAAGTTGATTAATTTTATAAGTTATTAATTTGGTGGCTTGCAAATATTTTCTATGAAGATGGAAAAGCATTTATTTTAAAATATTGTTTGAGGTGAACTGCCCACCTATGTATTTATTCTGTAACTTAAATATCCAGAAATTATTGGAACTAATTGTGCAGATCTCTTGATAGGGCTGTCAATTTATCACATCACTGATGTTCCGATAGAATAACTTTTATATGAATACCTCTCATATGAGTGATTACTTAGAATGTTACATCATTGAAAAGATATAGCTGATCTCAAGTTGTTGTTTTAGGAAAGAGAAAGTAGTCACAGGGCCAAGGAAATCTGTACAGCAGTAATAGGTTGTGTCAGGGAAATCTGTATGAATGTGCCAGCCAGCTCCCTGCTGGGGCATTGGTATCAAGTTGACCTCCAATTCATTCAACCTCATTTTATATGTGCAGTGCTGCTGGCTGGCAACATGCATTTTTAAGGTTCCCATAAATTAGCCTTGCTTCCTGGGGAAATGCTATTTGTTTAAATCTGTTGTTGAGGTTGTTACAAAGGGAAATGGAAAATACTTGTCTTCCCAAAGCATATACATAGATATAGAGAATGATGTTACTCGTGCCTTTTTCCTAAATATGACATTACTGGCATGTTAGATCATGCTATGTTTTCACTAATTATGCATCTAAGGGAAGACAATTGGCCAAAATCATGAATTATTTCACAAAAAATAAAAGTCAATATTAATTTTAAAACAAAGTCTTCTAAGTTCACCAATGCAAAAGAAAAGGGAGATAGCCTAGTTATGCTGACTATTGCCTTTGTAACATTGGAGAGAACTCAAAAGAAAGAACAGAGTCTTGCAATATTTATAATTGTGTAAACTATAGATGTTTTAGGAGACTCCCCTCTGCATAATTCTTCGAATAGCCTTAAACTATTTAAACTATTATTGTTTACCATTATTCAATTTCTGGTTAATTTCTACCCTATGGCATAATGTGATTAAAGTACAGGAAAGGAAACCTGTCTATAGTATGCACTTTTGATGAATGCTAATCCATATAGCAAAGAATCATATGCTCTAATTATGTTAGCACTGTGATTGCATTTTGCTATGAACTCCATTGCCACCACAGCTTTTGAGATATCTATGTTTTACCAAATAAGAGAAAGATTTTGGAGAAGTGGCAAGTTTACACTTTGTAAATATCAGAACAGATAAAATTAAATGAAATAGAATTATTACATGCAAATGTTTAATTTTCTTCATTTACTGTTTTTTAACTGCTAAAAATAATTATCTTGTTATGTATTTTTTCTAAATATATATAGGTATTTAAACAAACCCAGGCCCTACTATTATACCTACAAGTGTGTCTACTGGAATTATCACCTTGTACTGAAATTACCTGATTCTGTGTGTGCCTTTCTCCCAATAATCAAGTTTACTCAAAGCAAAGGCTAAGCTTCCTCAATACTTAGAATGGTAACTAGATGTGAGAGAAATAACAAGACTTAGCAGAACTGAAATACAGTCAGTTTAGTTTTGTGTATAATTTGACCGCTTTCCACACTAGAACTGGATTTGATTTTCATTAAAATACTATGATATATTCTCAAGAAAATAAACACTTGCAGAATTTTAAAGGAAATATCAGTAACAGAATTTCTAAGCTTCAATTTACATATTCAGAGAATTTTTATAGCAATTTTCTTCTGTAATGCATGTTTGGAAATATGTAAAGGAGTTGTTGTACTCCCTGAGTTCACATCTATCATGGCCAATTGCATAATACTCTGCATAAAAGTAGCAATCTTATTCTTTATTTAGTATCCCATACTATCACTACTACAGCATGCCTTTTCAGAACTGGACTCTCATAGAATTATAATTTCTTATTGGCTTTGTTCAATGCAAGAAGGTAACTCAACGAAGTAAATTTTTATTTAATGTCTACTTCTACCCAGAACATAGCTCAACCTTGGAGATACCACGGTGTAAAAGAAAGTCCTTCAATTTGGTTAATTTAATAATAAAAAGAGAGTGGCCAGCGCTATGGCGAAGCAGGTAAAGCCACAGCCTACAGTGCCTGCATCACATATGGGAGCCAGTTTGAGTCCCAGCTGCTCCACTGTGGATCCAGCTCTCTGCTATGGCCTGGGAAAGCAGTAGAAGACGGCCACGCCCTTGGGCCCTTGCACCTACATGGGAGATAAGGAAGAAACTCCTGGCTCCTGGTTTGGATCGGCACAGCTCTGGCCATTGTGGCCAATTGGGGAGTGAACCAGCAGATGGAAGACCTCTCTCTCTCTCTGCCTCTCCTCTTCCTGTGTAACTCTGACTTTCAAATAAATAAATAAATCTTTAAAAAATGAAGAGAAAAGATAACCACCAGCCAAGTAAAACATACTATATAAACACTATGATGGCAGCAAGCTTCAAATCCATGGGAGAAACTAACACAGACTTACATGCTTAAGGAAGCCTTTTCTCAAAGAATGTATTGGGGCAGGCACTTGGTGCAGTGGTTAAGACACCCCTAGGGACGCCTGTGACCTCTATAGGAGTACCCTTTTCAATTCCAGCTCCACTTCCAATTTTAGATTCCTACTAATGTGGACACTGGGAGACCCAGATTGAGTATCAAGCACCTGGCTTAAGCATGGCACAACAATGGCTGTTGTAGGCATTTGGGGAGTGAATCAGCGGCTGGGATTTCTCTCTCTCCTAACAAAAATAAATGTTTGTATATATTAAAATATATTTTATCAATTATCTGTCATTCAAGGGATCCTATAATATTTGATTTTTTTTTTTTTAGGTTTGAAAGCTACTAAGTCTATGACAGGAAAAACTGCTAAATTTTCATTAATGCTGTCTTTTTTTTAACTTTTATTTAATGAATATAAATTTCCAAAGTACAGCTTATGGATTACAATGGCTTCCCCCCCATAACGTCCCTCCCACCTGCAACCCTCCCCTTTCCCGCTCCCTCTCCCCTTCCATTCACATCAAGATTCATTTTCAATTCTCTTTATATACAGAAGATCAGTTTAGCATACATTAAGTAAAGATTTCAACAGTTTGTTCCCATACAGAAACATAAAGTGAAAATATTATTTGAGTACTAGTTATAGCATTAAATCACAATGTACAGCACACTAAGGACATGAGGAGTAAGTGCACAGTGACTCCTGTTGTTGACTTAACAAATTGACACTCTTGTTTATGGCATCAGTAATCAACCTAGGCTCTTGTCATGAGCTGCCAAGGCTATGGAAGCCCCCTGAGTTCACTGACTCGGATAATTTTTAGACAAGGCCATGGTCAAAGTGGAAGTTCTCTCCTCCCTTCAGAGAAAGGTACCTCCTTCTTTGATGACTTATTCTTTTCACTAGGATCTCACCCGCAGAGATCTTTCATTTAGGTGGTGTTTTTTTTTTTTTTTTTTTTTTTTTTTTTTTTTTTTTTCCCCAGATTGTCTTGGCTTTCCATGCCTGAAATACTCTCATGGGCTTTTCAGCCAGATCCGCATGCCTTAAGGGCTGATTATGAGGCCAGAGTGCTGTTTAGGACATCTGCCATTCTATGGGTCTGCTGTGTATCTCACCTCCCATGTTGGATCATTCTCTCCCTTTTTGATTCTATCAGCTAGTATTTGCAGACACTAGTCTTGTTTATGTGATCCCTTTGGTTCTTAGTCCTATCATTACGATCAGTTGTGAACAGAAATTGATCACTGGGACTAGTGAGATGGCATTGGTACATGCCACCTTGATGGGATTGAATTGGAATCCCCTGGTATGTTTCTAACTCTACCGTTTGAGATAAGTCAGCTTGAGCATGTCCCGAATTGCACATCTCTTCCCTCTCTTATTCCCACTCTTATATTTAACAGTGATCACTCTTTCGTTAAGTTTCAGCACTTAAGAAGAATTGTGTATTGATTACAGTATTCAACCAAAAGTATTAAGTAGAACAAACAAACAAAAAATAGTAAGAGGGATAACATATCAAGTTGCTCATCAACAGTCAGGGTGAGGGCTGATCAAGTCACCGTTTCTCATAGTGTTCATTTCACTTTAACAGGTTTCCTTTTTGGTGCTCAGTTAGTTGTCACCTATCAAGGAGAACAAGTGGTATTTGTCCCTTTGGGATTGGCTTATTTCACTCAGCATAATGTTTTTTTAAGATTTATTTGTTCATTTGAAAGCCAGAGCCGCAGAAAGGGAGAGGCAGAAGTAAAGGCAAAGGCAGAAACAAAGAGTGAAGGAGAAAGAGCCATGAGTGCAAGCCCCAGGCATGCACACGCGGCTGTGGAGTCGGAGTGAGTCTCTGAGACCCAAGACCTCAGAAGCCATGTCAAAGCCCCACAGTGAAGCCGGGGCTGCCTGCACGCAGACGTAGCAGCTGCATATAGCCATGGCAGACATGTTCCTGGAGCACACGTGCCGCCTGGACACCGACTCCGCACCCATCACAGCCCGCAACACGGGCATCATCTGTACCATCGGCCCTGCCTCTCAATCAGTGGAGATGCTGAAGATGATTAAGTCTGGAATGAAAGTGCGTGTATGAACTCCTCCCATGGAACTCTGGAGCACCACGCTGAAACCGTCAAGAATATGTGCACGGCCATGGAAAGCTTTGATTGGGACCCCATCCTCTACTGGCCCGTTGCTGTGGCTCAGAACACCAAGGGACCCGAGATTCAAACGGGGCTCATCAAGGGCAGCGGCCACGACGGAACTGGAGCCGAAGAAGGGAAGGACGCTCAGGATCACGCTGGGTAACGTGAAGGGAGAAGAGAACACCCTGTGGCTGGGCTACAATAACATGTGCAAGGTGGTGGACGTGGGCAGTAAGATCCACGAGGACGACAGCCTCACCTCTCTGCAGGTAGAGGGAGGTAGAGAACGGTGGCTTCTTGGGCAGCAAAAGGATGTGAATCTTCCTTGGGCTGCTGAGGACCGCCTGACACCTCAGAAAGGACATCCAGGATGTGAAGTTTGGAGTGGAGCACAATGTGGACATGGTATTTGCCTTTTTCATCCGAAAGGCAGCTAACATCCTTGAACTTAGGAAGACCCTGGCAGAGAAAGGAAAGAACATCATGGTCATCAGCAAACTTGAGAACCATGAGAGACTATGCAGATTTGACGAGATCCTGGAGGCCAGCGGTGGGATCATGGTGGCCCTTGGTGATCTCGGCATTGAGATTCTTGCAGAGAAGGTCTTCCTTGCCCAGGAGATGATGATTGGGCAATGTAACTGTGCTGGGATGTCTGTACTCTGTGCCACGCAGACGCTGGAGACCATGATCAAGAAGCCCGGCCCCTGCGCTGTGGCGCAGCAGGTTAAAGCCCTGGTCTGAAGCACCAGCATCCCATATGGGCTCTGGTTTGAGACCTGGCTGCTTCACTTCCAATCCATCTCTCTGCTATGGCCTGGGAAAGCAGTAAAAGATGGCCCAAGTCCTTGGGCCCCTGCACCAGCATGGGAGACCTGGAGGAAGCTCCTGGCTCCTGGCTTTGGATCGGGGTAGCTCCAGCCATTGCAGCCAATGGAGGAGTGAACCAGCGGATGGAAGACCTCTCTCTCTCTCTCTCTCTCTCTCTCTCTGCCTCTCCTCTCTCTGTGTAATTCTGACTTTCAAATAAAAAATAAATAAATCTTTTAAAAAGAAGAAGAAGAAGAAGAAGAAGCCAGGCCCCACTAGCACTGAGGGCAGTGATGTGCCCAGCGCAGTCCTGGACGGAGTGGACTGCATCATGCTGTCTGGAGAGACAGGCAAGGGTGATGCCATTGGAGGCCATCTGCATGCAGCTCCTGATTGCCTGTGAGGCAGAGGCTGCCATCTACCACTTGCAATTATTTGAGGAGCTCTGCCACCTGGTGCCCATTACCAGCAACCCCACAGAAGCTGCCACCATGGGCACCCTGGAGGCCTACTTCAAGGGCTGCAGTGGGGCCATAATCATGCTGATCAAGTCTGGCAGGTCTGCTCACCAAGTAGCTAGATACTGCCCATGCCCCCCTACCATTGCCATGACAGAGAACCACCTGTACCGCAGTATCTCCCCCGTGGTATGTAAAGACCCGATCCAAGAAGCTTAGGATGAGGATGTCGACCTCCTGGTGAACTTGGCCATGAATGTTGGCAAGGCCCGCGGTATCTACAAGAAGGGTAATGTGGTTATTGTGCTGACTGGGGGTGCCCTGGCTCCGGCTATACCAATACCATGTGTGTGGTGCCTGTGTTGTGTCAGCCCGCAGTCATTCCTCCAGCCCCTGTCTTGTCCTTTCTTTCAACACATCTATTAGGCCAGCAATGCTTGTAGTGCTTCTTTGGGGCTGTGGTGTGGCACTGGTGGCCTGGGACACAGAGAAGATGGCTTCCTGCCAAAAGTGTTTGTTCTAAGACCAGGCCCAGGTGGAACTGCCCATGCCTGGTGCCCATGGTGGGGCTCACCCAGGCCAAGAGCAGGGCAGGACCAGAGGCCCCCCACCCCGGAGCTTGTATGAGGTCATAAGCCGAGAGCAAGGCTTCAGGAGAGGCAGCAAATCCAGCTGAAGCAGACCCAGATCTGCCCCCCACCCCCTGGGCCTCCTTACTCCAGTGCTGTGCATTGTGCTCACCTATGTTCCCCATCCCACTCAGCTGTCACTGCCAACAAACGCTCCACCTCCACCTCCACTTAGCTCAGGAGAGTAGCCCCTCCAGCCATGCGGCCCTTGCAGGCCTGCTGCTGTAGAGCCGGCTTGTGTATCAATAAACAGATGCTAAACAGCAACATCAACAACAAAAAGTAAGAGACGGGGGTGGGGGTAGAGGTCTTCCATCCATCCTTGTTCACTCCCCAAATGGCTGCAACGGTCAGGGCTAGGCCAAGGACAAAGCCAGGAGCCAGGAGCTTCATCCAGGTCTCCCGCAGGGGCCCAGGGACTTGGGCCAGCCTCCTCTGCTTTCCAAGGCATATTAGCAGGGAGCTGGAACTGGAACAGAACAGGATCTGCTGGGACCCATACCAGCACACATACCAGATGCATGCACTGCAAGTGACAGCTTTACTCCACTACGCCACAACGCTGGCCCCATAAATAAATATTTTTAAATAAAGGGATTTATGTTTAAGCCTGGACTAAAAGATGCTGATGAAGAATTTTCCAGAAGGAGGGAGCAGTATATGAAAAGGCACAGAACTGAGGGTACACTTGTCATACTAAAAATATAGCTGTAGTGTAAAAAGAAAGTGTAAGAGAAAAGATGCAATGTGTGCTATTTAAAACGTATCCAAAATCAGTGAAACTTAGAATTAAACAAGAGAACACAAATTCATATTTGGGAAAAATCATTGGCTGTAGTTCAGAAAACAAACTGAAGAGGATGAAAAACTATCAGATAATTGGGATATTATTTCACATACATTCAGAAAGCAATTAGTTATAAAGCAATAACAATGAATATGGAGGAAGGATATCGATTCAAGATTTTGAAAAAAAATTATCTTTTCAATAAATTAAATTAGGACAATTGGATAATGGCAGGCAAATTATAAAGTTGTGCAGATATAATACTAAAAATGCAAGCAACAACATTTTTAAAATGTGAATTGGACAATGTTAAAATTAAAACACTGATATTTCAAAAGACACTATCAAGAAAGTAGTGATAACCCACATACCTACATACCACAAAAAAAAAAAAAAAACAACCTGCAACTCATATTATCTGATAGTGCAGATGGTGGCTGATGAGGGAAAACAATGCAAGAATGAGGTGATTAGCACATGCAGATTTATTAGGCTATACTGGCTAGGTTTTGCTGGGGATTACTAAGAACCAGAGAAGGGCAAGTGTATTTCTGTTCACTCAGAAGGGAATCCCTGGATCAGTAGGTTTCAAAGGGCAGCAGCAGCTTGGTGTCTTTATAGTCCTTGGATTAATCATTGCTAGCAGATTTGGGGTGAAATTTTGTAGCATATACAAAGCTGACAGACTCTAAATTTCTAAAACTTGGCTTACTTGAGTTATATCTTAAATAACTGTTGTACAAATATGTGAATTTGGCACCAGCAGGTGTTTCAGCTAACATATTTCTAACATATTTCAGGCTTCAGTGAAGACATAAACAACCTACGGAACAATACACAAAGGCCATATTTGGCTGGTACATGTAACAGGTACTTGAATCTGGAATTTATAAAAATCTATTACCTGAATACATCTTTTTCCCATGTAGCTATAAAAAGGATCTTCATAAAGTTCATGGAAAGATGTACATATATTTTGAAAAGATAACGCATGGATCAAAGCAAACTTGTACTAACTCGTTATGACATGTCCAGAGAGGATCTCATTTGAGACACTAGGAAGAATAGGTCTTCTGTTTGAAAAGAGCCCCAATTAGAACAACATGAATGGTACAAAAATTAAATCAAGCACAGACATCGATTATGGTGATGTGTGGGTGGAAAAATGGTGAAATCATTGATGAGAAGTTTATGCAGACAATGTCCTCAAGAAATCAGTAGTTCACAAATGGATAACTCATTTTTTTAAAAAAGTATTAAATGATGCTGCAGTAGCAGAACATCCTCATCAATTTGTGAGAATAACATGAATCTTGTTTCCTTCCTAACCTAAGAAGACTGATGATTAAAAGTAGAAATAATAGTCAACACTATCAACATCTCAACTGGTTCAACTTATACAATTCTGACTGAAAAATTAAAGTGATGCAAACTTTCTGTTCCGTGGGCACCGAAACAATTATACCTTCATCAGCCATACACAAGAACAGAGCTTTCAGTGGAAATTTGTAACGAGTGAGCTTAAGATCCTGAAGCATTTCTTCAAAGAACAGGAAAATGAAAGATGGCTGTAGCAATGAGATCTGAAGACAAAGCACAGTTAGAGCAATGGCCACCAGCAGGTGAAAGTGGTCTGGCTGAAGTGAAAGCACTGGCCAAGTGCAAAGTTCAAGGCATCATTTTTTTGGAATGTGCATGACATTTTGTTTCTTAACGTCTTTGAATTCCAAAGCAACATCTGCTTATTTTGAAAACATTCTAAGAAAGTTAGTTGAATTTTTTTTTTTTTTCACAAAAATACCCAAGAAAGCTTCATAGAGTCCTTCACCATAGCAATGCTCCTCCTCATTCCTCTCATCAAGCAAGCAAAATTTTGTAAGATTTTCAGTTAGGAAACCAATAAACATCAACTCTAAGATCCTAATTTTGCTTCTTCTGAAATTTGTTGTTTCCTCTTTTAAAATAATCTTTAAAGAATACTCAGTTTTCTTCAATCAATGTAAAAAAGGGATTAAACAACAAGGTTAAATACCCAATGCTCAGTTCTTGAGGAGGGGACTAAAAGACTGTTATTATCACTTTTGAAAGTGTCTTGAATTTGACAGACATTGTATTAACAATTAAATTATATTTTTAAATTTTATAATTCAATTCCATCATTTTTTCATTAAAAATGGCCCCTCATACAAATGGTAAATAAGCACATTATAAAGGGGTCACCATTATTAAGCATAGTGCAAATTCAAATCAGCATCACAATGAGATGCTTTGAATAATCACTAGTACGAAAATCTAAAAGATAAATAATAATAAGTGTTAGACAGATGTGAAGAAATTGGACTATTCATGCATGGTTGATGGAAATGGAAAAACATTGTGGTTTTTTTGAAAGACTCTCTGATAGTTCTTGAAATGATTATTAATAGAATTTCTATATAATTCCACAACTCTATTCCTACACTAAATAGCCAAGAGAAATGAAAATATACATCCAACAAAAACTCGTGCATGAATGATTTTAGCAACATTGTTCACAATAATCAAAAGGTAGAAGTAACTTAAATGTTCAAAAAAGATGTGGTATATCTATATAATAATAAATTATTTGAACTTACAAATAATGAAGTATTGATACATGCTACAATTTAAATGGAAATTAAAATTTTTATGCTAAATGGAAGAAGCTAGTCAGAATTGACCATATATTATATGATTCTATTTATGAGAAATACCCAGAATAAATGAATCCTTGGAGAATAAACGTAGATTTGTGATTGCTTCAAGATATGGTGAAAGAGCAGGTTGTTTGGTGACAGCTCACTGCCATGGATTTTATTTTTGGGATAAGAAAGTGACTCTAAATTTATTGTTGTAATGAATATGCAACAAGTGAATATGCTAACAGCCACTGAGCTGTACGTATTAAGTGGGTTGATGCCATTGTATGTGAATTATAACTCAATAAAACTTTTCAAAATAAAATCAAAAGTGATTCTCTGAAAGGAACTTGTGCTTCTTAAGATGGACAGAAAAATAAAATGAGCTTAAAGATAAATTACACTAAAATTTCATAACAGGTGGTAATGCCACTCACCAAAATAAAGGATACAATACTAGACCGGTGCTATGGTGTAACGAGTAAGGCTGCCACCTACAGTGTCAGCATCCCATATATGCACCGGTTTGAGTTCCGGCTGCTCCATTTCCAATCTGGCTCTCTACACTGCCCTGGGAAAGCAGTGGAAGATGGCCCAAGTTCTTAGGCCCCTATACTTGTGTGGGAAACCCGGAAGAAGCTCCTGGCTTCTGGCTTCCAATTGGTCCAGCTCTGGCCATTGTGGCCATCAGGGAATGAACCAGTGGGTGGAAGACCTCTCTCTCTCTCTCTGCCTCTCTCTGCATCTCTGTAACTCTGCCTTTTAAATAAATAAATAAATAAATAAATCTTTTAAAAAAGAATACAATAGAAGAAAAAGTAATTTTTAAATAAAATGAATTAGATAGGGTTAAATTGGGACAAACTCTAAGTATAAATATAGATGACAAATAAACAGTTGCATATATTTGTTGTGAGAAAAATAGCTAAACCTTATTGAAGACAGTTATTGCAGGTCACCATCATAATACATTGAAGTCCTAGTGTTGTATGTGTAGTGATAAATATATAAAGGAAAAAGATAAAATGGCCAACAACAAAAATCCCAAGAAACCCTAGGAGCATGTCCAGGGAGGGCTAAATGATGTCTTCTCCAAGCAAAGGTTTCAGTAAAATAACAGGAACAGAAAGTTCTGGCTCTAACCCTTTCTTGTTATGATTCCAGAACATGTTCACAGATCAGAAAAGGGAACGTTCACTTGTTAAACTGTCTTTACCTGAAACAATACCTTTCATTTCATTTCTCTGAAGATTTTATGAGTCATTTACACAAAAGATGTAAGATGAAGTTCATTTTAGTTAATAGTTTCTCAGATGACAAAATGCTTTCCAAAAATCCAGTTCTTTTAAGGCATTCCTTAGTACCGACTCCATAAATGTTGCTGAAGCCAATGGAACACAATTGAATTAACATCCTTGCAAGATCCCAACACAGACTCCAGTTGAATTTTAAAGAACATGTATTTCTATCCAAAAGGGAGAAATTCTTTAAATTTATCTTCAAAATAGTTATCTAGGGCTGGAGTTGTGGCGCAGTGGGTTAAACCACCACCTGTAATGCTGGAATCCCAGAAGAGTGCTAGGTCAAGTCCCAGTGGTTCCACTTTTGAACCAGTTCCCTACTAATGAGTGTTGGAAGGCAGCAGAAGATGGCCCAAATGCTTGGGTTCCTGCCATGCACAAGGGAGACCCAGATGGAGTCCCTGGTTTCTGGTTTCAGCCTAGCCTAATAATCTCTGCCATTTGTAGAGTCTCAGGCATTTGTAGAGTAAACCAGCAGGTTGACAGTTCCTCTCTGTCTCTCCCTCTCTCTATAACTCTGACCTTCAAATAAATAAAATAAATCTCTAAAAGAATAGTTTTCTGGGGCTGATGCTATGGTGTAGTGAGTTAAAGGTGTGGCCTGCAGCTCTGGCAACCCATAAGGGTGCTGGTTCAAGTCTTGGCTACTCCACTTCCAGTTCAGTGCCCTGCTAATGTGCCTGGGAAAACAGTAGAAGATGATCCAAGTCTTTGGGCCTCTGTATCCACATGGGAGACAAGGATGAAACTCCTGGCTCTTGGCTTTGGCCTGGACCAGGCCTGGCTGTTGTGGCCATTTGGGGAGTCAATCATTGGATGGAAGATTCTCTCTTTCTCTCTCTCTCTCTCTCTCTCTCTGTAACTCTGATTTTCAAATAAAATAAATAAATCTTTTTTTAAAAAAGAATAGCGTTAGAGTTAAATCTATTTGTTACACAATATAATCCTTCACTTGACACGATAAAAGTTTCTGTATTTTAAGATTAGACCAAACAATTTTTTAAAAACTGCAAAGTAAAAGAAAATCTGTGTGCATAAAACTAAGTCACTACCTATTATATTATGAAGCAATTTTTATTATATAGTCTAAATGACATCGTCATTATGCGTACAAAGCATCATAGCATGTACAGCACACATCTTTTATAACAATAGGATATTTGTGTTTAATGTACCTTTTAATTGAAAATGAACAGCCCCATTGTTTCTTCTATTTGTGAGGATCTTAATTTGCTATTCATGAAATAACTGAAGAAATGCATAATACAACCGTGCATAAGCCTTGCCATTCTCTGTATGTGTCTGTGCGCATCCCAGACTTCTTCCCACATTAGGATAGTTACACTTGTGAATCCCTCTTCTGAGATCATTCTTTCCAAAACGTTACCAATTTTATTTCCTTCTCTGCAACACCTTTTCATTGAGGCCTTCTCTGAACATCCTATGTAAATTGCAGCTATGCCTGTGATACTTGTACTGTTCTATGTTTTTTTCTTCATAACTCTTATGACTTCTTTAAATGTTATGAATTTTGCCTTTTTTGTATGTTACCTGTTTGTCTTTCCTACGTAGATTGCAAAGATCAGTAGGGCAGGGGATTTTTTAAAGTTTCTTTTGTTAGATCAGTATCCTCAACATGTAGAAGAAAGCTTGGCACATGGTAAGCAGTCAATAAACAGAAAGTTAGAAAGGTGTTGTGGCACAGTGGGTTGAGCTGTGGCTTGGGATACCCGCATCGCATACTGGAGCAGGTATGGTTCTAGATCTATATAGGTATAGACTATTACACTCCCCATGTTGCTTATGCATCCGGGGAGGCACTGGATGTTGACCAGGTGCCTGGGTGATTGCCACCTGTAAGGGAAACCCAGGTGGAGTTTCAGTGTCCCGGCTTCAGCTGGGCTCAGCACTGGCTATTGCGGGCATTGCTGATGCAGTGAACCAGAAGGCGAAAGTTTCTCTCTCTCTCTCTCTCTCTTCATCTCTCTCTTTTTTTAGAGACATTAAAAAAATTAATACAGAGTTGTTGAATGAATGAAATGAGTTAGAGACAATAGTCAAAGAAATAATGCCTGAGAATATTGCAGAACTAATGTGTGAAATCAGTTCTCAGGAGCAGCAAGCCCAATGAACTGTATACAGAATAAAAGGAAATTGGCACTGGATGCAATATAGGGAACTTTCAGAGAGCCAAAGACAGCCAGAAAGTTTTAAAGTTGACAAATAAAAATACAAGATTACCTTCAAATGAGGGACATCAGTTTGAGATATGTTTCAGGACAGCAATGTCAGTGTGCTAAAGATTGAGGAACAGATAAACTTGTTAATTTAGAACTCAATAGAGTGAAAACAGTTTTTAAGAAAAAAACACAAATTAAATAATCCTATCCTTAGATGAGGGCAGTCAGGATCCTTGCCGTGGGTCCAGTGGGTTGCAAGACATCTTCTTGAGAGGTGAGGTCTGGCCCCATGTCTCCAGTGGAGACTGTCTATGTGGACAGACTTAGACATGCAGTCTAGGCTACCAGCCAAAGTTGGCTTTAGGAGGAAAACGCAGTAAGCTACCAACCAGACTCCTGCACTTTGTCACTCATGATAATCACCATAAATATCATAGATGGGATGAATAATACTTTAAGATAGTAATTATGGACTGCAAATACGCAGATCAAAATATTTTTCAAATAAAAAACTAACAATTTTCTAACAGCTGATACTTGCTAAAGAAATCCTAGCACAATACTTGACTTGGAAGCAAAGTACTGTCAAATAAAAGGTTTGGTCAGAAATGAAAAGCATAGAAGGATATGAGACACAAGTACGCCCAAAGAAAAACTGGCTTTATGAATAGTGACTTTGTGAACAAATGTTAATAGTATATTTCAAAGAAAAGAATATAGTTACAATCCCACTATTATATAAATATCCTGAAGGCAAGAAATCATTGTTTCAAAGAGATACTTATTCCACCATGTTTAGTGCAACTCCATTCATAATAAACAGAACGTGAAATTAGACAAGGTGTTCATCATCAGGTGAATGGATGAATAAAATGTGATATACATACCTAACAGAGTACTATTCAACCATCAAAGGAATTACATCCTATCATTTGCAGCAAAATGGATAGATATCAAGATAAGTAAAATAAGCAAGAAGTGAAAAGCAAGTACTGCATGTTCTCCCTGGCATATAGAAGTTAAACAAACAAACAAACAAACAAACAAAAAAAAACCACCTGAATCTGAACACACAATGGTGATTTCAAGAGGTGAGGAGGTGCCAGAAATGTAAAGTATGTTTGAATAATGGGTGCCAAACCAGAGTTAGATTGAAAGAGTAAGTTCCTACTGTTACACAGAATAGTGGGAGACTATAGTTCAAAATAAACTAGTATGTATCTTATGAACAAACAGAAGAAAGGAGCACCAAGCTTCCAATCATAAGGTAATGTAAAAAAAGGGAAAATGTTGATTATTCTGATTTGATCAATACACATTGTATATATATATATAAAAATAAAATGACATACTGTAGGCCATAAATAACACTATTGTCAATTCAATTTGTTAAAAAATACATTATAGCATATTGGGATAAAATGATGACAGAATTTAAATCTATAAATTATTTGTGAGGAGAATAAAGTTAATCATTCACTTAGATGAATATTTATATTGTTTCCTGAGTACTAGGTTATAGCTACTTAGAAAATGCCCTGGTGTTCTGTGGCATAGTAGAGTGACTCTGGCTAATGTTAATGTATTGCATATTTCTTTATTATAAATTAGAAGATAAAATATTTATAAGCAGGTGTGGGAAAGCAGTGAGAAGAGTAAAAATAATCAATTTTGAAGCAGAGATGGAGAGAGACCAAGTAAAACTAATGCAGACTCAAAAGTAAACAGTAAACAGAACTCAGTTCTATTAGTATTTTCATTAGGTGTAAACAGATTAAAAGGTCCAGTAAAATCCAATATTATCAGACTGAGTTTTAAAATATTTAATTTTCTAGTCTTCAGAATAGTTGTAGACGTATACAGAAAAATTGAGAACACAAGATTGGAAAAGACAAACTCAGCAAATTCTACCCAGGGAATCTTGGAACCTCTATGATAATATGAGGGGATCACAAGGTAGTCACCACATACAGTCCGGAACTCTGCTACTGCCTCCAAGAGCTGTCTTAGCACTGTTGTTGCTGGACACTGCCTGGGCAAACGAATTCCTCTTGCATTTTTGTGTCACTTGTTTTAGATTCAAGCTTTGCTGTTCCCCCTAGTTTTCCTAAAAGTGGAAGCAGTACCTATTCAATTTTTGATTATTCAGTGGGAAATTCTTCCTCTCTTTTTCTTTTGGTTCATTTGTTTGGGGTTTGTGAGAAGCTTTAATTATCTGGACAATTGCTTATCGTTTCTAATTTCTTTTAGGATCACACAAACTTGCAAAAGACATCAAAACAGGAAGTGAGTTGCTCTAAATAATGAACCAAAGTCCAAATATCTTGACTACCCTTTGCTTATCAGCTTGGATGTTTTAAGTGTAAAATAGATTAATATAAAATTTCACCAAGAAAATAGAATAAAAATCTTCTATTCCAATTATAGCACTATATACTTCAACTTTCATGTTCATACCTTATTTGGAATGGAATTTCTGATTTATTGTTACATCTATGAGAAAAGGACCTAAAATAACCTTAAGTAATTAAAAGCATAAAATTCAATCTCCCAAAGACAAATAGGTTGTCTCACATTTTCCCCCAAGTCACATAGTCCTGAGTCATGTGTGATATGAAGCTCTGCCCAACAGTGATCCCTTAGCCTAAACTAATTACTACGAGGCAGCTGGCAATTTGACAGGGAAAGACAAGCTGACAGCTTTTCCTCAAACATCAAGCATGCACTGTGTTTCCAGTGCCAAGCTGGATTTGACATTTAATTAAAAACAGTATCTTAACATGGGTCTACACACACACACACACACACACAAAAACCCTAGGCTGCTGCAACAAAATCAATTTTGTCTTATTTAAAACTGAAAAACCACGATGCCCAAAAGGCAGAATTTTATAAGAAAAATATCACTGTTCTACCACTGGGAGTACTGAGAGTATTAAAAATAATGCATTTTGACCAGTTTAGGGTATTGGACTTGGCTCAAGAGGACAAATAATAACCATGCTTATTAAAGAAACTGAGAACTGCTACAAATAAAAAAATTCCATTGCTATAATTAGCTAGCCATTCAGATAAAAATATCATCAGCTTCACATATAAAAATATATTTATTCACTACACACATGCCTCCATTCAGGGATCTCTCAACATATATTGTGCTTATACATGTGCACACACGCACATATTACACAATGAAAGTACTCCAAAAAGTTCATAAAAAATAGAATCGAATGTTTACCTTGATACAAAAAACTCTTCAATCTTTTCTTAGCTTTTTCATAATACATACTTTCCATGAACTTTTTGAAGTATCATCATATATGTATTAATGATGAGATTTTTAGAAATGGAAATGGCACTTTAGTTGTATTTTACAGAACAAATACATACTTATATTCTTATCACAATATATTTAGTGAAAAGCAAAATCAATAGTTTCATCATATCATTAACTTAATCAAATGAAAGGTTGATATATCTAAAAGTGCCAAGATAATTAAAAATAGCTTTTGTTAGAAAAGCAATATTTTTACTATAATGCTATTCAGTGCAGTAGGCTTATTTGTGTTTTGATTTTTTGCAGGGTTAACAAAGAATGATATTCTTCCCTTTTAGCTATTCTATTTCAGTGTATTCAGAATATGATGATGAACTGGCTTACTTATAAATTTTCAATTTCTTAACATAAAATGAATTTCACTGTCATTGTCTTGAATAGCAAATTTCAAGTAGCAAATAACAAGTCCAACTTATATTGACCCCACTTGCTGGATTATTAGTTGTCTACCTTGCACCCGCCCCTAAGGATCCCTCTTATTGCAGAGAAGCCAGGAACTATGGTCCCCAGAATATCCTTCCATGTATGTTTCCAGGATGGAGTTTAACACAAACAGGAGACTGAGCACATTCGAAAGAAGTTGTAATTCCATCAAGAGGTCTCCATGGCACTAAATTGGGGTTTCTGGAACCTTCTACTTACTTAATCTCCCCCTTCTCTGCTGAAGACTGAGACTTGTGAATTGCAGCAGTTTCCCAGCCGTGGTTAGAATCCTTCAGGTCAGTACTTCAGGCTGAAGTTATCAGTGATGAGTTCCTGATCGCACTGGTCTTCAAATCCCTCTCTGTTAACTGGCTCCCTTATCCTACTTCCTTTTCCACATTCCCATAGAATCCCACTTCTGTATTAAATCACATTATTTCCTCAGTCCTGAGAGCGGTTTTTCTCTTCTAACAAAACTCAGGATACTACACTTTACTCAAAATATAACTTATACTTTATATACAACTCCACAGCAATTTGATTTCAAAGCAAGGCTGATGTGATATGCAGAAAACATCAATCAAATATCTAAATTATTCCTCCTTTTGTATGTTAAGGACTTTAATGAGATGTTTTGATGACTTTTGAGGATAAGACTTTCTTTTTCTTTGTATACTAATACCTGAACTCATGATCGTCTAAAGTGCGTGATGATGTGAATAAAGGATTTGGGGCAAGAACCTCTACAATGATCACATCATTATAATGGGCTTGAAGGCTTGACCCTTACACTGTACCTGCAGTATTTTACTACAGTTGAGAAGGAGTACTAGCTAGATTTCATTGCTTTAATAATGAAATAATTTAGAGGGTTTTTTTTATAACAATAATCTACAGCTTTAGAAAATTTAGGCTGATCAAACTCAGCTATTGTCTGTCTTTCCACTCTCCTAAAAACCTCACTGAATGCTAAGATCTAATGTAATTCACTTAATTATCTTCATTCTTCTCAAGTAGATGTATGATCATAATCTTTCCAAAGTATGGATTCTATAAAAATTTTAATAATAATAAAACAAGATCACAGATAGCTTCAAAGGGTTACCTAAGGGAAGCACTAAACAAATCAAATTATATATTTACATAATTGAGATGATCCATTTATAGCGTGGTAATACAAGGAGCAGAAAGACCAAAATTATTTTTCCTTTAAATAGGAATAAAATGAATCGATTATAATGATTGTCTCTCTCTCTAACACACAGTCAGACTATTAAATATACATTTAAGGTTTTATTGGTATAAACTGAATCATATGTTTTATAACTTAATTCTCAAAAAAACCATATGATATTGATGGGGAAAATGTCCAGTATCTATATAAGTAATAAAGACTTCTGAAATTTCTATTTCCTTATGAAGCCTTTGATTGCCATCCCTAACAAAACTTTCGTTTACCTTCACTGTGAAACTCCAGCTCTACATGGATTTTACCTAAGCAGTGTTAACAGTTTTATTTTCATTATCTCCCCTTGTCTGCAGTGTCGCTTTCCATAGTTTCAGTTTCCTGTCCAATCATGATACAAAAATGAAAAATTCCAGAAATAAAAAATTCAAAAATTTCAATTTTTTAGAATGTATTGTTACAGTTTTATTTTATTAGTCAATTTTGTTAATGTCTTACTATTTTATGTATGAAACTTTATCATAGGCATGAATGTTTAGGAAGACAACATAGTAGGTAAGGCTCAGGACAATCTGTGGTCCCAGGCATCCACCTGGGGATCTTGGTACATATGCCCCACAGAACTTGGGGGATTACCAGCACATTACTGTGTTCTCTATTTCACTGTGAGCATCCTAAAGAAAAAGGTATTTTTAGCCTCCGATGCATGCCTGTTGAATGAATAAATAAATGAATTGAGGAATTTATTTTTTTCTCTGTGAAGTTAGAAGAACCAGTATCAACTTATAGTAAAAAGGATGGTAAATGGACATCAAAGAAGGATAAGTAGTTTAGAATAGACTGCTTTATATTCAGAATGTAAGCCAGGGAACACCAAAAAAGAAGGTGAGTCAGATAATAGTAACAAAGCTTAATTTTGCTCCCTACTTCTATTCTAGACAGTGCTTCCTCCTTTCAACCCTCTACGTGTCCCAGTATCTACTGATTCCACTGAAACTAAGGTCATCTTCTACTTTAGACATCTGAGGGAAAGAAGAGAGTTTGGTTCAACAAAACAAATTAGAAAAAAAAAAATATTTAAGAGTACTTTGTGGAATTTGATAAGGTCTGTTCCATTTTGGCAGCAGGACTGAGTAAAAACACCTATAATTAATGAACGTGATCAGAAATTTTCAAAGGTCTGGTAGAGGGATGTTGGATACTATACTCTTGAACTCAGATGAGGAAGTACAGCATTAGGTTGGTGGAAGTACTTCTCACCTTAGTAGCGAAGTCAGAAACATTCCAGTATCCCAAAGATGAGGATCTTCAGAATATC
The DNA here is from genome assembly GCF_051225735.1 of Oryctolagus cuniculus. NCBI lineage: Eukaryota > Metazoa > Chordata > Mammalia > Lagomorpha > Leporidae > Oryctolagus > Oryctolagus cuniculus. The sequence continues at coordinate 77,094,793 of NC_142874.1, read as the reverse complement.
TAGAAAGAATTTCCTTGCATGAGATGCTAGTATTTTTGAGTGGAGCAATATTAAAACCTCTTAAGAACAAATGTACAGAACTAGTAGTAAGCAAACATCAGCAAGAGCAAAACAATGGGATCTGAGATATGTCTACATGGAGACAGAAGCTTATAAATTAGCACACGTGTTTTGCAATGCATCACTGCTAGACTCCCAAAATCACACCTGATGGAGTAGCAAAGAGCTGTGCTCATGCCAGTGCATAGGTCAGGGCTATAAAAGCAGGATTCATTTGACTGACAAAGGAACAGATTGCGAAATAAGTTTGAGAGCCCAGCTGAAATTGGAAACCATAAATTTATTCCACATGTCAGACTGGGGATAAATCCACTAGAAAGTTATTTCAGTGATCCAGATAAAAACAGATGATTTTTGAATTAGTGCAAAAGCAACTGGAAGTTAGAGAAGGAAAGGAATGGGGGAAGTATTGAGAGTGCGGCATCTGTAGCAACTTGCTATTAATTAAATATGGAATTCATGGAGAGCAAGGCTCAGAGTGGCTCTCTGTTGAACACATTGGACAATCCTTGGTAGTTTAACTCACTGAGACAGTGAGAAAAGGAGGAATAAGAAAAAGTTTATAAAAACGATGATTTGAGAGCCAATGATATTCACAAAGTATTTGAGACCCCATTGATGTTAATGGTATTCAGCAGAAAAGAATATATATATATATATTATTTATGTATATATATGTGTGTATATATATATAATGAGAAGAGCAGTGGGACAAAGGCTAGGTATTTGGTAAAAATTATAAGGTGAAGTGCAAAAGGAAGAGACAGAGAATGTGAAAGCCAGAACATTATGATGACAAAAAAGCCAATGAGCGGCGTTTCCAAAAAGGGATACCCCACTGGTTTAAATTTTTGCTGAAATCTCTAGTATAGAGGCAGTCATGTGCTTAATTAACTTTACAAGGAAGCCAGAAAAATCATTATGATTGTAATACAAAGAGGAGAAGAAAGAGTGCTGAGTGATTAATTTTGACTAGGAATACTTTACTTTGTACACTCCCTTGGAAACAGCATACACATATTAATTGCTAAAGCAGTGGCCTCCAAACACTCCTGATGGCACATCTATCTCAGTAAAAGAAAATTGAACATGATTCTCATACTTGTTTATTTTGGAGCACCATGAATATAACAAATAATGGAAATGCACTTCTAGCCCTGTTCCTGTGAAATGAAAATAAAGAGATGCAGAGGAAAATTAGGTGGAGGAGAATATATACAGTTGAAATGAAATTTTAGGGTGTGAAATCTCAGTAAGAGTGTGAAGTTCAAAGTGGGAGAGAATTTATTATGTCATCTACCACAACATTCCCTGGCATAGTTAATTCAAAATTGAAGAAAGATTCAGAGAGATAAGCATAGTTATGTTATTACAGAAATGTATATTTAAAAATTCACTATCAAGAATATACCAGTATTACATTCTATCAATGATTACAAAATGGACTGAGAGGCAAGCTATTCCAGTTATTATGAGAATTTATTTCCCACAGGCCTCTGCTGAAAATTCCCATTTTGTTTTATTTTCCCAAATTTAGGAAGTATGTCCACTTCTAGACATATGGCCAGAGAAATATAAAAGAAATATTAGGTCTCTGGTTTACTTTCAATATTTTTAAATGGCTAAAAGTAAGTAAATATTTAAGAATAAATCATGACCTCCTATTTTGATTTGGAAATCAAGTACTAAAAACCATCCAATCCCCTTTAATGGGGAAATAATCTGAAAGGGTCTTTTATGAAAAAAAAAAAAAGGATGGATTACTTATTGATTCATTTCTCAGGACTTCATAGTGAGGAATAAGAAGGAATTAGTTGGTGAAGCTGCAATGATGACAGCTCATGGAGAATGTAAATTTGTCATCATGGAATTTTGATAGCCATGAAATTGAAGACTAAGCATAATAATTAATGTATTATATATTTCAAGAAGACAAACCTTTAAAAGTTCACGTAGACAGAATGTGCTGATTCGTGTCTCAGAAGTGGACAATGATTCAAGCAGCCTGGAGCCTTCCAGAGGAACGTTTTTTTGGGCCATGCAGGAAGACAAAGAATATGTACCTTAAAATTACTTTGGGTGCCCCGTAGTTATTGGAAAATGAATTCTGGGACAGCATTTACATTAATATACAATGAAGAACACTTAGTATGAAAGATACAAATCAATTATAAAAATTAGAGAACATCAAAAAAGCAAAGAAAGTACATCATCTGAGGTTATAGTAAGTTTTCAAAATTCAAAGAATCTTTTGTTAAATTCAAACAGAACAAAGTTAACAATGCACGTATAGGTTCACTGCCTGGAGTTGGTGGTGAAAAGTTTATAGGGGCTGGTGCCGCGGCTCACTAGGCTAATCCTCCGCCTTGTGGTGCCAGCACACTGGGTTCTAGTACCCGTCGGGGCGCCGGATTCTGTCCTGGTTGCCCCTCTTCCAGGCCAGCTCTCTGCTGTGGCCAGGGAGTGCAGTGGAGGATGGCCCAAGTACTTGGGCCCTGCACCCCGTGGGAGACCAGGCTCCTGCCATCGAATCAGTGCAGTGCGCCGGCCGCAGCACGCTGGCCGCAGTGGCCATTGGAGGGTGAACCAATGGCAAAGGAAGACCTTTCTCTCTGTCTCTTTCTCTCACTGTCCACTCTGCCTGTCAAAAAAATAAAAAAATAAAAGTTTATAGGTAAATTCTCAACTGTGTTTCTTCTGGGTTCTTTTCAAACTAAAAAATGCAGCAAACATTTGGTAAAGGAAATCGAAAATTAAGACAAGAAAGGTAACTATTAGAGTTCACTTTCCTGCTTAGAAAAGGTCAAATCACCTGGCAGGAAAATGGTATCCCAGGGGACTAGAAGCAACTTTAAGTGAGATTGCTTTAAAATGACCAGAAATTTTGAGTAATTGTGAGAAAATGAAAAGATTTCAAAAAAGGTCAAATTTGGTTACTTTTTTTCTGAAAGGGAAAAATACTCCTGATAGGACACAGGGATTGATCGTTAGAAACCAAACAGATTAATGAGCATATTCATACTACTTCCCATTGAATATTTTCAATATTTTTAAGAATTTGATCTGGAAAGAGAGAGTGGAAGTGAGATTCTAAGTTGTTGAGCAAGTGTAACTGGCATTTTATGAAAGCAGTTAAATGACGGAATTAACATCTAAAAAAAGGAAATGAAATAAAATCTATTAATAAACACTCTGTGGCATTTAGCTCTCGCAACTGTGTGCAGTAAGTATTATATATGTTTAAAGTGGATAAAATTAATGAAGGAATTATTAAGCAGTACTGGATCATTCAACAGGTATTGGAAAAACTGAAATTCAAATCTGAATCTTGCTGATTCCAACATCTAAACTAGATTGCCCTGCTTCAAATGCAGTCCAGAAAAAAAAAAAAAAACTTTAAAAAATGGGGTTAAATGGGTAAATCAAAAGATATGAACTTTAGGAGAAACACTAAAAATAATTCTGATTTTTTTAGAAAAAACATCATTTACTAGCAGCACATATATTCATAAAAAGGCAGAGTTTCATTCATTTGTTTATTATTAAATAAACATGATGTCTTCAAAGCTCATGGAAAATTTGTATTATACAGAAGATATTGTACAAGGCTTCCAAACGCTTTTTGTAAATGGGAAAGGGAGGAGGAGAGGAGGGTTAAGAGTGCATGCGGCCATTGGAAGGTGAACCAACGGCAAAGGAAGGAAGACCTTTCTCTCTCTCTCTCTCTCACTGTCCACTCTGTCTGTAAAAAAAAAAAAAAAAAAAAAAAAAAGAGTGCATGTGGGAGGGCAGGTATGGTGGGAAGAATCACTATATTTTTAAAGTTGTACTTATGAAATTTATACTCATTAAATAAAAAGTTTCTTAGAAAAAAATAAGTTTATCTTTTAAAATTATTTAGTTATTTATTTGAAGCACAGAGTGACAGAGAAGGAGAGACAGAAACAGAGAGAGAGAGAGAGGCCTTTTATCTTCTGATTCACTAATCAACAGTCACAACATCTAGGGCTAGGCCAAGCTGAAGCTAGGAATCAGGAACTCCACCCAGGTCTCTCACATGGAAGGCAGGGCCCTAAGCAGTAAGCCCTTCTTCCATTGCTTTCCCAGGCACATTATCAGGGAGCTGGATTGGATGTGGTGCATTAGGGCTTGAACCAGTGTTCCATACGGTTTGCCAGCATTGCAAGCAATGGCTTTATCTGCTGTCCACATCACCTACTCCAAGTTCATTTTTTTACAGATTTTTATTTATTTATTTGAAAGGCAGAGTTACAGAAAGGCAGAGGCAGAGGCAGAGGCAGAGAGAGAGAGAGAGAATCTTCCATCCACTGCTTTACTGCCCTGATGGCCGCAACAGTGGTAGCTGAGGCAATCCAAAACCAGGAGCCAGGAGCCAGGAGCTTGTTCCAGGTCTCCCACAGGAATGCAGGGAGCCCACACACTTGAGCCATCTTCCACTGCTTTCCCAGGCCATAGCAGAGAGCTGGACCAGAGGTGGAGCAGCTGGTATTTGAACCAGTGCCCATATGGGATGATGGCACTACAGGCAGCGGCTTTACCTGCTATGCCATGGTGCCAGCCTCTCAAGTTCATATTTCAATTCTAGTTTTCCATGAACATTTTGAAGGATCATCACATGTATTGAATGCATATTATCCATCAGGTTTTCTGCAAAGCATTTATGATAAAATAGCAAACAAAACAGACAAAAATATTGACATTGATACCCTTCTAATGAAAACAGGCTGTTTATAAGCATAATTATTAATATATAAAGTATGCTAAGTATATATTAAGGAGAAAATAAGAGGCAGGGAAAGAAGATGGAACTTTAGGGAAGAGGTTTGAAATGTCAAATATAACAGTAAAAAAGTGTTCTGGAGAGATAATTTGGTTTATAAGATTTTATTTATTTATTTGACAGACAGAGTTACAGACAATGAGAGAGAGAGACAGAGAGGAATGTATTCCTTCCGTTGGTTCACTCCCCAAGTGGCTGCAACGGTCGGACTGCGCCAATCTGAAGCCAGAAGCCAGGTGTTTCTTGGTTTTCCATGCAGGTGCAGGGGCGCAAGCACTTGGGCCATCCTCCACTGCCTTCCCGGGTCACAGCAGAGAGCTGGAATGGAAGAAGAGCAATGGAAGAGGAGCAACCAGGACTAGAACCAGTGCCCATATGGGATGCCGGATCCGCAGGCAGAGGATTAACCTAGTGCTCCACGGCGCTGGCCCCAAGAAGATAGTTCTTGAGTAAATGGCAGAAGGTGTTGAGAAAATGAGTTAAAGAGGTATCTGTGGAATAAGCAAGAGTACAGTGTACAAAATCCCTTACACAGAAATGTCTGCATAATGTTCTAAGAATGTGGGGAAGTAAATTAAAATTAGATTGAGTAGCAAAAGGTGAGGTGTAGGAGACATGTAATAAGGAGCATTAGGCTACATTGCATAGATTTATTCTAAATCCCTACTATTCTGTAAAACATTAAGACTCTCTTCATCCAGAATAGACAAGAAGAGAATGAGACATTTTGGAGAAGACATTTGCTTTTTTTAAAGTCCTGTTTCCTGAAAAGCAGAAATCATGTCCATTCAAATGTCATTGTGGAGAACTCAATTATTAGATGTAGAACAGATCTATAAATTTTTATTGATTATAAATTTAAGAGCACCATCAGTTTACCAAAAAAAGATAAATAGTTAAAGAAAGTTTAGAATGCAAAAATAGAAATAAAGTGTTTTTTCAAGTAAAGAAACAGTTCCTCTGAATGAATGAGGCATATCTAGAAGAACCCACTTCAAGGCAGCATATTTTTAGAAGGTCTTTGGTAAATGTAATATGTCCTTTGAAAAAGGGACTAGAATCATAAAGATTTGGAAACTACCTTATTAATAATAGTTGAATGAACTGGAAATCTCCACAGAAGAGGAAACACTTAAGGAAATAATTATCAGAAGATTTGTCTTGTGAAAGAGATATTAACTCTAATATTACTTTAAACCCAGTACTGGATAAATGTCATCTTACTTCAGTATAATAATGCTATATTAATTTCGTAACATTGATCTATTAGTGTTAATATTATAATGCTATGTTACAATAATTGTAGCTCATAAATATTGTTCTATAGACATTATTTTGTGGTGTTACCTAGGCTACCACATGTATTTCTAACACTGTCAGAAGGTAGGCACAGTTACTCTTTCCCATGTAACACATGTTATTACTGGAGACACAGAAAGTTTATAAACAGCAAGGTCACACTACTAGTTCATATTCCAGGTCACACTACCAGTAAATGCCATTTTTGTTTCATAAAAAAAATCACACTTACCTGTTATTTAACTTGTGTTTTGAAACTTCTCCAAATCAATCAATATTAGACTTGAATCCTTCCCAAAAAAAGACTCACATATTTTCTAAAAAGTGAAAGTGGAGAGTCCCAATTTAATCCATGATGAAGATCAGCCTTAACTTAACTATGAAAGGAATCTGAATGTTCACTAAGCCAACTGCCAACAGAAAAAAGAGGTTGAAGTGATGAATGAAACAAAGTAATGTTATGCTTCAGTGTATATCGTAACTTATAAACAATGTTAGGAATATAAGGAAGATTGATAAGAAACCTCCACTCTGCCATTCCTCCTCAAAAAAAAAAAAAAAAAACCAGGAAATTGTGACATATACAAAAGAAGGGCAAAAGTTTTAATGAGCACAGATAACCCTATTAGTGATATTACTAGACAAAGACTTTGCAAGAATTATTACAAATACATTAGTTTTTAATTATAGGGAAAATCAGACCTAGTAGTAAATAGATGATATGTGATATTTTTACCTCTGTATTATATTTTATTTTTTAACCAAAAAATATTTTAATTGAAGTATACAAACTTCATTCATTTCATTTAATAAATACAACTTTAGGAACATAGTGATTCTTCCCACCCGACCTGCCCTCCCACCTGCACTCCCACCCTTCTGCCTCCTCCCTCTCCTATTCCCATTCTTATTTTTTACTAGGATCTACTTTTCAATTAACTTTATACATATAAGATTAACTCTATGCTAAGTAGAGAGTTCAACAAATAGCATGCAAAAAAAAAAAAAAACAAAAAACAAAAAAAAAAAAACAAACTGTTCCTCAACAGTCCAAACAATGGCAAATCAAAGTCATCACATCTCAAAGTGTCAATTTTATTTCTATAGATTAACTTTAGGTGCTTTATTAGTAGCCACAGATCAGTGAGAACATATAGTATTTGTCTTTTGGGGGCTGACTTACTTCACTAACTATATTGCTTTCCAGTTGAACCCATTTTGTTGCAAAACAACAGGACTTCATTTTTTTAATGGTGTGCAGTACTACATGGTGAACATATCTCATAATTTTTTATCCAGTCTTCAGTCAATGGGCATTTGGGTTGATTCCATGTCTAGCTATTATGAAAGAGATACAATAAAAAATAAAAATATATTAAAAAGAAAGACAAACAATAAATATGGGAATATAGACAACTCTTTCATATGCTGATTCCATTTCCTTTGGATAAATTTTCAAGAGTAGGATAACTGGGTCATATGGTATGTCTATATTCAAATTTCTGAGGTATCTCCATACTGTCTTCCACAGTTTACATTCCCACCAACAGTGGATTAAAGTACCTTTTTTCTCCACATCCTCACCAGAATTTGTTGTTTGTTGATTTCTTTATGAAAGCCATTCTAACTGGGGTGAAGTGAAGCCTCATTTGGCTTTGATTTGCATTTCCCTGATGGCTAGTGATCATGAGCATGCTTGCATGTGTCTGTTGGCCATTTGGATTTCCTCCTTTGAAAAACTCCTGCTTAAGTCCTCTGCTCATTTCTGAACGGGATTGTTTGTGTTTTTTTTGTTGTGGAGTTTCTTGAACTGCTAATAGATTCTGGATATTAATCTTTTATTAGTTGCATAGTTTGCAAATCTTCACTCTGCTATTTCTTTTTCAGTGCAGAAGCTTCTGAGCTTTATGTAATCCCATTTGCCAATATTGGCTTTGAATGTCTGTGCCTCTGGAGCATTTACCAATAACTCCTTGCCTAGGCCAAATGTCTTGCAGAGTTTCCCCACTGTTTTCTAATAATTTCATGGTATTGGGTAGTCGATTTAGATCTTTGATCCATTTTGAGTGGATCTTTGTGTAATGTATAATGTAGGGGGTCTTGCTTTATATTTCTGCATGTGGAGATACAGTTTTCCCAACACCATTTGTTGAAGAGACTGTTCTTGCTCCAGGGATTGATTTTAGCTCCTTTGTCAAAAATAAGTTGGTTGTAGATGTGTGGATCAATTTCTGGAATTTCTATTCTACTCCATTGATCTATCCATCTGTTATTGTGCCAGTACCAGGCTGTTTTGATATATGACTGCCCTGCAATATGTCTTGAAATCTGGTGTTGTGATGTCTTCAGCTTTGTTCTTATTGTATCAGATTGATTTAGCTATTCTGGGTCTCTTTTGTTTCCATATTTTTCTATATGTAAGAAGGATATTCTTGGTATTTTAATGGGTACTGTGCTGAATCTGTGAATTGTTTTTGATAGTATGGACGTTTGGATGATATTGATTCTTCCAGTCCATGAATATGAAAGATTTTTTTCATTTCTGTCTTCTCTTTCTTTTATGTTTTTATAATTCTCATCATAGAGATCTCTGAAATTCTTGGTTAACTGTATTCCAAGGAATTTGATCTTTTTGGCAGTTATTGTGAATGGGATTGATCTTAGAAGTTCTTTTTTTCAGCTTTGGCATTCTCTGGGTACACAAATGATATTGACTTTTGTGTTATGATTCTATGTCCTTCCACTTTACCAAACTCTTTCATGAGTTCAATAGCCTCTTGGTGTAGTCTTTCAGCTCCCCTGTATATAGAATCATGTTATCTGAAATAGGGATAGTTTGACTTCTTCCTTCCCAATTTGTATCCCTTTGATTTCTTTTTCTTGCCTAGTGGCTCTGGATAAAGCTTCGAGGACAATACTGAATAGCAATGGTGAGAGTGGGCATCCTGGTTTGGTTCCAGATATTACTGGGAATGATTCTAACTTTTCCCCATAAAGTAGGATGTTGGCCGTGGGTTTGTCATAAATTGCCTTGATTGTGTTGAGGAATGTTCCTTCTATACCCAGTTTGCTGAGAGTTTTCATCATGAAAGAGCGTTGTATTTTATCAAACGATTTCTCTGCATCTATTGAGAATGTCATATGGTTTCTGTTCTTCAGTTTGTTAATGTGATGTATCACATTGATTTGTGAATATTAAGCCTTTTCTGCATACCAGGGATAAATCCTACTTATCCAGATGAATGATCTTTCTGGTGCATTGATGGATTTAACTAACTAGTATTTTATTGAGGATTTTTGCATCTAAAACAAAACAGAAAAGGAGGAGGCAGAAGAAGGGAAGAAAGGTGACATGCGTCTTTTTCAAATTAAAAAGGAGAGATATAGTAACAACTTTCACACATTTAAGAGGATATTCCAAACGTACTGCAACCATCACTACTCAAAAGTTGACGGCACCGCAGCTCACTAGGCTAATCCTCTGCCTGCGGCGCCAGCACCCCAGGTTCTAGTCCCAGTCAGGGTGCTGATTCTTTTCCGGTTGCTTCTCTTCCAGTCCAGCTCTCTGCTGAGGCCCGGGAAGGCAGTGGAGGATGGCCCAGGTACTTGGGCCCTGCACCTGCATGGGAGACCAGGAGGAAGCACCTGGCTCCTGGCTTTGGATCAGCACAGTGTGCCAGCTGTAGCGGCCATTTGGGAGGTGAACCAATGGAAGGAAGACCTTTCTCTCTGTCTCTCTCCACTATCTAACTCTGCCTGTCAAACACACACACACACACACACAGTTCTCTGAGTGGAAAGATCCTCATGCTTTTAATGGAATTTATATCCTATTCAAATTCCCTTACTTCTTTTTACTAGGCTCTGTAATCTTGATGTCTTCAGTGTTGTGAACCTGTGGTGAAATCTTGTGAGTGGTAATCTAGATCCCTGAAGACTAAAATATGGGTATGAAGCCTAAGAGTTAAGGCAAGTTAAGGCAAAATGATTAATTTATATTTCTGCCTCTAATAAGAGAAACAAGTTCTTTATGGTATTTATAGTTTATTAATATAGAAAAATTTTAAAATGCTATTGGAAGAGATGTGCAATTTGGGACATGCTCAAGCTGACTTACCTCAAACGGTAGAGTTAGAAACATACCAGGGGATTCCAATTCAATCCCATCAAGCTGGCATGTACCAGTGCCATCTCACTAGTCCCAGTGATCAATTTCTGTTCACAATTGATCATAATGATAGGACTAAGAACCAAAGGGATCATATAAACAAGAATAGTGTCTGCAAATACTAGCTGATAGACTAAAAAAGGGAGAGAATGATCCAACATGGGAAGTGAGATACACAGCAGAACCATAGAATGGCAGATGTCCTAAACAGCACTCTGGCCTCAGAATCAGCCCTTAAGGCATGCGGATCCGGCTGAAAAGCCCATGAGAGTATTTCAGGCATGGAAAGCAAATAGATCTTAATTAATCTACTGCAACTCTTACAATCTATCTTATTTATTGAGTCCTTGAATATCCATTTCTTCTAAGAACAGCTTGTCTTCTCAACACAATCTTTTTTTAAAGACTTATTTATTTGAAATTCAGAGGTAGAGAGAGAGAGAGAGAGAGAGAGAGAATCTTCCATCCACTGGTTCACTCCAAATGTCTGCAATGGTCAGAACATGGCCACGCAGAAGCCAGGTGCCAGGAGTTTCATCTAGGTCTCCCACATGAGTGCAAGGCCCCAGGTACTTGGGCCATCTTTTGCTGCTCTCCCAGGCCAATAGGAAAGAGCTGGACCAGTAGCAGAGCAACAATTATCAAGCAAAGCTCAGCTATAGGTGACAAATATGTCTCAAAGTGTGTAATGGAGAATGAGCTGCCTCTAAAGTTACTGAAAGGACTGAAGGAAAAAAGTATTATCCTCTGCCTCTGTCATGACTCCTAGAATAAAATCACTGAACTTTACTAATAAGAAAAAGGATTTTTGCATTGAAATCAGGGAAAAGAGGTTTCATCAAGACATTGTCACAGAATGAGTTTCAGGAATAAGTCAATTGTTCTGACAAGATCAAAAAATGTCAAAACTATCAACTCCAGTTTACTGCAAGATCTAAAAAGATATAATGAACTACTGCTTGTTCCCCACTTATTTTATCTCCAAAACCAAATATTGATATATCTAATTCCAACTAAATTGGCAAAACATAAACTGAAATATTTGCAGCTGGAATATTTTCAACTGGAATATTTGCTGCAACACTGGAACACACAGTGTTCAGTTTTCTCAGTCTCTACATTAAAAAAAAAGGAGAAGCTGTATGATAGTTTAAACAATCTAGTTTACTAAATCTACTGCAATCACCAAACTTTGAGAGTTCAGCTAAGAACATGATCTTGTCACTCAATAGGATAGAAGTGGTAAGAATTGGATGATATGAGTAATAAACATGGTTTTCAAGACCTGGCATTCCTGCATACAGATAATGCCTCACTTCTCCCTCTAACCCATTGTTTTGTTTTCATTTGGAATGTTATTCATTTACATGAGGCGTTTTTAAAAGTTTCTAACATGTGTTTTAACATATTCTATCATTTTAGAACATCTGCTGAAAAGAAGAGTTCTGGGATTTAGGGATTTTAAATTCTTTATAACAGATTTGTTTTAGCCTGTGGAAAAAGATTAGAGAAGCTGTCTGTGCATTAGTAAAAAAATGTTAAATTTATTAATATTCAGTAAGAGTAGAACAAACATTAGGCTGTAAACTTATAAAAAGCCAGAAGAAAAAAAGAGGAAAGGGAATATATTAATATGCTTCAGACAATGAAGTAATTGCCTGGAGCTAAAAGGATAAAAAGGCATATCTACACACAGGTGACTAACGTTATGAAATAAATAACTTCAAATGCAAGGATTTACTGCCAAAATATATACTTAGGAACAAAGCAATGAAAATATTGTAGGAAATGTTGTGAATGTCTTTGAGATCAGGGAACAATACTTACCCCTATTTCTTTTCATTCTCTAATTTCCATCACTAAGTGTTGTGTGAAATAGTTTAGAGTAATAATCATGCAATATTTTATTTCTAAAAAGAATAGAGAATAAAGTCAGCTGTCACAATACACATTCAATTCACATATAAATATCAGAACCACCCTGTTATCAGTCAGGTGGTCCTAATCTTACACTATTTTTCATCTTCTTAAAAACAAGGAAAGAAAGGTCTAAGAGAAGTTGGGTAGAGACACTGATGGAATTGTTGGGTAGGCAGCAGGGGAAGGGGAGAGGAAAAAAAGGATCTGAGAGAAGATAGGAGAAACAAGAAGATAAAGGGCAGATGAAGGAAAAGAAGAAAAAGGAAGAAGAAAGAGAAACATGAAGAGAAAGGAAAAAAGTGTGGAAGGAGGAAAATGTCAGAGGAGAGAAGGGAAGAAGACAAGCTGAAAGAGACTAGAGAAGTAGAAGAAACAATGGCAGCCGTCAGTACATCATCCAGTAGTACTAAAATTGAAGTGAATTTTTAGTCTTATTTTTCATTTTTATTTTAGTATTACATTTTACCTGAATGTATTCAAAAAGCTGTTTCTGCTTTCTAACCTCAATTACCTCTAATGGAGTTTTAGGGTATGATTAAAGTAGCTATAGCTGATATCACATGATGTTACACATTGAGAGTCAAAAAAAAGGCAGTCTCATAGGAGAGAAAAGCATTATGGTGATTACTATAGTTTGGGGACGAGGAGATGGGAAAAGTTTGATTGATAGGTTCTAAATTATGGCTAGATAAGAGTAAGAAGTTCTGAAATTCTTTGCACACTAGGACTATATATATATATATATACACACATATATAATGTTAATATATAGTGTCTTTTTCTATTAAAAAGAATTAAAGCACAGAATTTTTTTGAATTTTTTTGCCATAAAGAAAAGTTAAATATTTGAGGAGTTAAAAATATCTACCCTGACTGAAATGTACCCCATGGATACATGTTTTGAAACATCACATACTACCCCATAAATATGTCCAGTTTTTATGTAACTCTCTTAAGAAAGAGCTTGTATAAATGGGAAGACCTTTGGTAATATGATGCATGTGTATATATGTGTTGTGAGGCAGAAGAATTAGTAATACAAAGGCACAACCATTTAGTATTTTGGAATAACTGTTCTTTATAGCCAGTATCTACTATGTGAAGGTGTGAAGAATAAAATGGATTATAACCATGGAATCATTTACCAATATTCACCAATGTAACAGTGATATGTTTTAAAGGGAAAAGATTTACTTAGAACAGAGAGAACAAGTCAGGCAATTTGGTATGAAATAATCCCTACTCAATACATGTGTGACTAGCTAACCAAATCGTGAAATGTTGATTCAGCTATGCCAACTTTTAAGGAAATCAGGACAAATAAGAACCTAAATGTTATCACTCTGGGCCCGCCCTGTGGCATAGCTGGTTAAGCCGCTGTCTGAGATTCTGGCCTCCCATATGAGTGCCAGTTCCAGCCCTGGCTGCCCTACATCCCATCCAGCTCTCTGCTGATGCTCCTAGGAAAGCAGGGGAAGATGACCCAGGTATTTGGGCCCCTGTACCCACTTGGGAGACCCAGCGTTCCTGGTTCTGGCCCGTCCCTGACCATTGTGAACTTTTGGGGAGAGAACCAGCAGATGGAAGAACTTTCCTTTCACCTCTCCCCCTCTATCTCTGTAATTCTACTTTTCAAATAAATACAAATAAATAAATGAATACTAATAATTATTATCACTCTATATGGACTATTTCAATTGCTTGTAGTTTCTATCTGACAAAATATCACATGTTCTTAAAAGGATTCTGTACTGCCTTATACAAGCCCCATTACTTCATCCTACCTTACAAACAAAAGTATGCCAACTTGGAACTAATATGAGAATATTGTTAATTCTTAATATATTCTACATATGGCTGGCGCCACAGCTCACTATGCTAATCCTCTACCTGTGGCGCCGGCACCCCAGGTTCTAGTCCTGATTGGGGTGCCAGATTCTGTCCCGGTTGTTCATGTTCCATTCCAGCTCTTTGCTGTGGCCCGGGAAGGCAGTGGAGGATAGCGCAGGTCCTTGGGCCCTGCACTGGCATGGAAGACCAGGAGGAAGCACCTGGCTCCTGGCTTCAGATCGGCACAGCGCGCCTGCCGTAGTAGCCATTTGAGGGGTGAACCAACGGAAGGAAGACCTTTCTCTCTTTCTTTCTCTCTCAGGACCTGTCAAATATAAATATATATATAATATATATCTACATGTAATCATCAAAATATAAATATATATTTATATTATATATGTATAGAAAATTTTATATTTATATAAATATAAAATATTTATATATTTATTTATATTACATATTATATATATAACATATATATCTACATGTAATCATCCAAACAGAGTATTAGTCAAAGACATTTGATAGCTTTTGTTTGTTTGTTTTTGTACTTTCTGTCCCTGATGAATTGAATAAGATTAATAAAAAGTGCAGTAGCGATTCATGATTCTGAAACACAGAACTAGATGTCAATCAAGCAGTGAAGTTTGGCTTCATCTAAATCTTTGTCATTCAAGTTTCAGATGTATATTCTGTATAACAAAAGTTGATGATTGCTGTGACTGTTTTAAATGACAAATTATTTCTTTGAGTTCAGAACCAAGATAAATAAGTTTTAACCTGAGTGTTCATGTCACTGTTAAAACTAAAAGATGTCTAACTTCATAATCGTTTCTTTTATCCATGAAAATGGGAATCAGTTAAAGATTGAGACCAATTGACATACAATTTAGGCATTTATTTTCTATAGAAGTATAACAGATATTTTTGACATTGGATTGTTCCATTACTCTTTTGCAGATATGATCTCAAATTGAAAATTTTCTTCAGTTTGTTCAAAATAAGCTTAGTTTGTGCTCACATAGCCCTGGCTTCAGAAAATAGTCCTCTGAAAGTACTGAAGGGCTTCATACATACAAGAACCAGCTCACTGTCCCATCATTACTGGCATCAGTCTCTTATGCTAATGGCTCAGGAAAGGATCTAAATAGATGGCATTTAGATCAAAGAAGAAAAGAAGAAAGGGAAGAGTTTTTTTTAAGGTTTCCTAAAACTGTCATGAGATATTTTCACTTATATTTCATTGACCAAAATTGTGACACATCTTCATTTTGAATGGCAAAGGAATCTAAGAAATGTGCTTAGCATTCTGGAGAGATCTATCCCTAAATCAACAGCTTTATAACAGTGAGAACAGGATAAGATATATTTAAGTCATCTATATTTCTCTGCAAATAGTCTTTCTTGTTTTCTTTTCTTTCTAACTTAAAAATATTTTTATTTTTCCCTGTCCCAAATTTTGATTTTTTTAATGATCTACACACAATTCTTTGTTGTTAGGTTAAAATAACTGCTTGGCTTTTCATAAAATTCTCCAATTGTCAATTTTTTTCAGGAGATTTTTAGAATTGTATATTCCATGTAATACCCTTAAATGTGTGTGTAGATATGTTGACAAATATAGTTCTGAAAAAATAAATAAAAATACATTGAATTTCTTTTTTTATTTTATTTATTTATTTATTTATTTTTTATTTTTTGACAGGCAGAGTGGACAGTGAGAGAGAGAGACAGAGAGAAAGGTCTTCCTTTGCCATTGGTTCACCCTCCAATGGCCGCCACAGTCGGTGCACTGCGGCCAGCACACCCCGCTGATCCGATGGCAGGAGCCAAGTGCTTCTCCTGGTCTACCACGGGGTGCAGGGCCCAAGCACTTGGGCCATCCTCCACTGCACTCCCTGGCCACAGCAGAGAGCTGGCCTGGAAGAGGGCAACCGGGACAGAATCCAGCACCCCGACCGGGACTACAACCTGGTGTGCCGGCGCCGCAAGGCGGGGGATTAGCCTAGTGAGCCATGGCGCCAGCTCATTGACTTTCAATATATGGTGATATAAAGAGTACTATTTTAAGTGTTGAAATGTAATTAATTATTGAAGCACTTCAATGACATGAGGCATTATTTCATAGACAATGTTGTTCAAAAATTCTTTTTTTTTTCCTATTGTACAAGTGAAGGATTATTCCTTCTGTATAGCACAAATTTCAAGTATGGTTATGTGACTTGCTTTCATGTAAAAAATACAAGTGTTAGTGACATGGGTCACTTCTGAGCAGAAACCATCAGAGTACCTGTTGCACCATATTTCCTTTTAATTCAGCAAAGCTACCAGCATTTTCTGGATTCAGGTGAACCCGGAGTCTACAGAATGTACAGTAGAGAGCAGAATTTCATTTTACCCAAGAGATTAGAGGATAGTGGTTTTTTTTTTTTTTTTCTAGAATGTAATATTGCCTCTCTGACCTTAATCAATCATTATGTCTGAGTTTCAGGATGTCTTAAACTCATTAGTCTTTGTTAGACAAAATTTATCTTTCTGCTTTAAAAGAATTTTTATTTTTAAACTTAACATGCAAACATTCAGAAGGAATTGAACCAAGATGGATGAACAAAGAACCAGATTAACAAGGGAAGGAATGCTTTCATAGAAGATTGATTGAGGGATATCTCCATTAAAGAAGTGACAGGGGGACTGGCTCCATGGCTCACTTGGTTAATCCTCCGCCTGCAGCGCCAGCATTCCATATGGGCGCCAGGTTCTATTCCTGGCTGCTCCTCTTCCAGTCCAGCTCTGTACTGTGGCTCCAGAAGGCAGTGGAGGATGGCCCAAGTGCTTGAGTGCCTGCACCCGCATGGGAGACCAGGAGGAGGAACCTGGCTCCTGGCTTTGGATTGGTATAGTTCTGGCCATGGTGGCCATTTGGGGAGTGAACCAACGGAAAAGGAAGACCCTTCTCTCTCTCTCTCTCTCTCTCTCTCTCACTGTCTGTGACTCTACCTGTAAAATAAATAAAATCTTTTAAAAAAAAAAAAAAAGTAGCAGGGACTGGAGCTGGCAATGTGGCAGTAGGCTAAGCCTCCACCTGCAGTGCCAGCATCCCATATGGGTGCCAATTAGGGTCCCAGCTGATTCACCTCCGATCCAGATCTCTGCTATGGCCTGGGAAAGCAGTAGAAGATGACCCTGTTGGAATAAGATCGAAGTCGGCGAACTCAAAAGGCTTCCACAGCCTTGGCAACTCATGACTAGAGCCTAGGGAGATTACTGACACCATAAAAAAGAGTGTCAAATTGTTAAGTCAACAACAGGAGTCACTGTGTACTTACTCCTCATGTGGGATCTGTCCTTAGTGTGTTGTCCAATGTGAAGTAATGCTATAACTAGTACTGAAACAGTATTTTACACTTTGTGTTTCTGTGTGGGTGCAAGCTGATGAAATCTTTACTTAATATATACCGAATTGATCTTCTGTATATAAAGATAATTGAAAATGAATCTTGATGTGAATGGAATGGGAGAGGGAGCAGGAGATGGGATGTGTGTGAGTGGGAGGGAAATTATGGGGAGGAAAGCCATTGTAATCCATTAACTGTACTTTGAAAATTTATATTTACTCAATAAAAGATAAAACAAAGAAAAAAAAAGAAAATGTGGTATATACAAACAATAGAATATTATTCAGCCATAAGAAAGAATGAAATCCTATCATTTGCTGCAAAATGTATGGAACTGGAAGACATCATGCTAAGTGAAAGGAGCCAGACAGAGAAAGAGAAATGATAAATGTTTTCCTCTTTATTGGAGGACAATCTGAGCACAAAATGGTGATTACTAAATATTAGGTTGTATTGAGGAGTATGGAGGGAATCTGGAGTTTGGATGAAAATTAGGGAGGCTGGGTGTGATCATTATTTGTGACAAATGTAGCATAATAATGTGAGATATTACAACAGGGGAAACTGGTTGTGGTTTAATAATTTTGATAAACATATCAATATAAGATGTTAATAAAAGGGGAAGTTGGGTGTGGGATATACAGGAACACTTTGTTCTGCTCCACAATTTTTTTATTTTTTAATCTAAAACTATTATAAAAGCTATTAAACCAAAAACACTAATACTTTTTGTAACAGATTAAAATCCAAAAGCCTTAACTCAGCCAACAAACCTGCATGAGTTTATACCTTGAGCAACTCTGCCATGCCATATGGTGAAACTATGCCCTGCAATTGCTAAACTCCATCCTCACTAAGCTCCTCTCTGTGCCAAAAAAAAAAAAAAAAAAAATTGAATTGATTTGAAACTCAGACTGGAATGGTTCTTTCTTCTGGCTGAATGCTGGTTCCTTTGACCTAAATATGTCAGTTCCGTCCCTTCAAGCATGCTTGCCACAAGTACCTAAGAGTTTCCCTGCTGTCAGCTACTCAGCTCTATAACTCAGTTTTCTCCATGTAACCACCATAATTATGTTTAATTTGAGGTTTGTTAAGGTGTTTGTTTGTTTGTTTGTTTGTTTTTTAATTTCTTTCCTTTCTAGTCACTAACCAGCTTGAGGGCAAATGGCAATTGATGGCAAAGCTATACACAATTTTTGAATAAGTGTTCAAGGTGAGATATGGCAGCATTTTCCTGAGATGAAGTTGATGCAGAATTCCTGCTGTTAATTCTAGAAAAACATACAGAATATCAAGGCAATTTCTGTCATTGGCTAAATTTCCAAAGTTTCTGAATACGTTCCAAAACTTTTCTAAGACTTTAAAAAGATCAACACTTGAATAAATCTGGTATAATTTTGTCTAACTATACCATCATCTGCAAATGATCAGAAGCAGATTAAAGTGAATGAAAGCACTACTCTTTTGGAGCAACTGAAAACTCATGTTTGTGGTGCACTTGGAATTTTCAAGCCCAGAGAAATGTTTTTAGTTAAAAAAAAAATTGTGAATGGCTTTGCCAGTAAAAATTTATACAAGTAAACAAACTTCCTATAGCTTTTGTAGTTTATGCAGGAACATCTAACAAAGAGCATGATTGATTCTTGGTATACTAAGATTCCGTATCTAGAAATTCAATTTGAAACAAAAAACAAAGATCTCTTTTCCAGGACTTATGACAGCTGGAAAGATTTATATTCAGCTGAGAACAGGTAGACTGGGGTTCAAAGAGGAAATGCTTCATCTAAAGGTGGACATTTAGACTATAATTAATTATGGGACCTTTATTATTAACATAAACAGATTTTAAAACAAAATAATTCAGGTGTTTCAGAGAGAATATAAAAGCAGTATCTTTTTACACATTTTTTTCCTGATGGAAAATTGTTTTCATAGAACTAAATATGTCAAGCTAGTTTAAATTTCTAGAGACAATGGTAGGTTTATAATCTCGTTTCTTCATTGACATTCACAATTTTCACATAATTAACAGTAACAAATGTTAAGTAAACTTCCTAAATTCCCAATAGTCCTACTTTTTAACATTATGTGCTCTTATCATCTTATCTTAACATACGCCTAGAAAGTGCAAAGAAACTAGAATAGGCAAAATAATCTAGTAAAAAAGATGCTGAGGCCATCACAGGAGCACAGTTCAGTGGCCATCTTTGACCCTGGCGGCGCATATGAATACCAGTTCAAGTGCTGGCTGCTCCTCTGAAACAACTTGCCACTAATGCATCTGGCCAAACATGTGAAGATGGCCCAAGTGCTTAGGCTCTTGCCATCCACCCATGAGACCCAGATGGATTTCTAGGCTCCTGGCTTTGGTCTTGCCCAGCCCTCGCCACTATAGCCATTTGGGGATTGAACCAGAGAATGATAATTTTTTCAATTCCTCTTTTTCTCTCTCCCTTTCTTTATGTAACTGCTTTTCAAATAAATAAAGTTTTAAAAATAGAAGATGCTTATAGGATTTACATTATCATATTTCAATATTCATTAAAATGTTATATTATTCAAGACTATTAATTGCATAAAATTAGATTATTGATGGACCTGAATGAAAAATCCAGAAATAACACCCACATACCACAGTTAATTATTATTCCATCCAAACACATACAGTGGAAGAAAACAAAATGTTATTTTCAACACATGAGGTGGGGGCCAGTGTTGTGATAGAGCGGGTAAGGCCACTGCCCTTGATGCCAGCATCACATTTGGTGCCAATTTGTGTCCCAGCTGTTCCCCTTCTGATCCAGCTCCCTGCTAATGGCCTGGGAAAACAACAGAAGAGGGCTCAAGTGTTTGGGCCCCTGAGACCCATGTAGGAGACTGGGATTAAGCTCCTAGCTCCTGGATTCCGTCTGTCCCAGCATTGGCCAATGTGGCCATCTGGGGATGACCCAGTAAAAGGAAAATTCTCTCTCTCTGTCTCTCCCTTTGTCTCTGTAATTCTGACTTCCTAATACATAAATAAATCGTTTTTTAAAAAGATAAAATAAAGCATATGATGTGAAACAACAGAATAAATTTGTGGCAAATGTGACCTTCAACTCCTATATTCTGTAATTAACAAAAATTATTTCATGATTGTTTATAGATGTAAAATATGAAGCTAAAAAACAAATATTCCTGGAAAATATAGAGAAATCTTTTTAAGATCTTGAAATAAACAAAGAGACTCAAAATGTACCATTAAAAGTAGCTGGGAAGGTACACTTCCAAAAAGTTTAACACTTAAATTCATCAAAGGCCAAAAAAACCATACAGGAAGGAAATATTTTGGTACATATTTGTTTTTAAGGAGTAATACTAAATATTATAATATATTTAACAAATCAATAATAAAAAGCAAATGCTAAAAAATCAAATGAGAAAGAGAAAATGAATTTTATAAAAGGTAAATGAATTACCAGTAAACATAAAAATTATAAATACCATTACTATTCAGCAATATCAAATTAAAATGACAAATGAGAAATAATGAAATGACTGAAATTGAAAGGAATAAAAACAAGAATTTTTTAGGGTATGCACATACTGGAACCTTGCTACCTTGCCTGGAATGTAAAATGATCCTACCATTTAGGACGGGACTCGGTTGTTTCTTATCAAGTTACACATGCAGCTACCCCATGGGGTAGCAATTCCATTTCCAAGTATTTATTCTACAGAAATGAAAGAAATGAAGACATTTGTATACCAAGTGACATGTTCATAATGTCTCTGGAAGAATCAGCTAAACCCTGGAAATATGTGTAACTAAATTGTATACCTAAACTTTTGACATCCTCAACATGAGAATGAGTAAGTGAATTGTGACACATTACTACAGTAGAATTTTTTTAAGTGAACTGCTAGCATATGGAACAACATAAATGTTTTGGGATAAAACAACGTACCAAAAAGAAAATGCCATATCCAAAGACCATTTTAGGTTCCCATTACATGAATATCAGTACTAGAGGCACTAACTATGGTGCTGAAAACAAAAATAGCAAAGTCTTGTGGTCATTGGGATTCATTGGATTGGGGAATGAGAGAATTTTCTGGAATGATAGAAACATTTCATAGTTTCATTATATTTTTGCTGCATTTTACTCTCAATATTAGTGAAACTTACGCAATTTAATTCATAGTAACAAAATTTACTACAAAAATATCTAAAATACTGTAAATTTACCATAAAAACAAAAGAACATGTACAAATGAATTATGCAAATACTGGTTCATTTAGTTACTTTACACTAATGTAAGTGAGGTTTTATTTTAGAGGACAAACTAAAAGCTTTTGAGAGATTTTAAGAAGTCCTAAAAAACATACATTTATATTTTTAGTGTCAGACTTGTATATTCTCATTGTATTGTCTCATCAGTTGTAAGAAATCATAACTTAACCATACATGTGCTATGTCTTCAAGAAAAAAAATAGTATTAATTTCTCATCTGCTTTAACAAGAGGATGGAGAAATGAGCTTTTGCTGCTAAGAATCTTATTTGTAGAGAATGAATTTTTGATATACCATTAACACCCATTGAAGAAACTGGGTTAATTACTAACTCTGGCTCCTGATTCTAGCTTCCTGCCAGTGCAGACCCTGGAATACAGTAATAATTACTCAATTACTTGGGTTCCTGCCACCCATATGAGATATCTTTATTACATTTTCAGTTCCTGGCTTTGGTGAAAGTACAACACTCTCTCTCTCTCACTCTATCTCTCCCTCCCTCCCTCCCTCTGTGTGTGTGTGTGTATGTGCATCTGTCTTTCGAATAATATTTTTTTTTTAAATCAGATGAGTTTTAGACTTGAGTGTCAGGTAAAGGGAATTCATTGATATTTTACTCTAAATGCTTTAGTTCCAAAACAATTTTTTTTAAAATTAGCTGAGATGAATGATAGGGTTTCTCTTTTAACTATTAAAAAGCAAGGTCCTCAAGCAATAGCATTCTTATGCAAGATTTCACCCAACTGATTATTCTTACATTTCATTTTGTTAGATGTTATATATTTCTGCTAGAAAATTATAAACTTGAAAATACAAAATTATATGTTTTATAAAATAAACTAAAATTCTGCAGGCTCTACTTGCGAAGTCTGTGCACTGCCTGGATGGCGGGCAACGGTGTTTTTAGGCAAGAAGCACTGGAGACAAGTTTTGGTGAACATGTCTGCTTTATTAACAACCACACACACTTTTTCAAGGGCAGGCAAAAGAGGTGTAACTAATTCAGGGCAACACTAATTCTATAGGATAGAACTGATAATGGTGCTGTAATGCTTCTCCAATCAGCTTGTAGGTCATGTAGCTAGCATAGCTTTCCAAGCGGTCCTAATGGGCCTGAACCACACCAGGAGCTATTTATCTGATTGGCAATTACAGTGCCCTTTAAGAGGGAGCCAGGGTGGGGGAAAGTGCCTGAGGCTCCTGTCTCCTGGCAGCAGTCAGGTTGTGGGGTCCTTCCCAGGAGGCATGGTGTGTCTGTTCTCTCAACCTCCTGGGTGGGCAGGGCAGGCAGACTCCCTACTAGGTACAGTATCACCCACAAAATTCATATCAATGGATATCTCAAAAATGGTTATATAACTTTATTAATAAGGGAAACCAGAGATATAGAACTTCTCTATGCAAAAATCTATTCTTTACTTTAAAAAAAATCCATACAGTGTAAATTTTCTGTAGCTAATGCTAGAAGTTAACCCAAGGTAGGTAACTTAAAACAACAGAAACCTATTTTCTCACAAGTCAAGAGGCCCAACATTCCAAATCAATATTTCTGCAGGATGCTCTAGGAGAGAATCCAGTCTTTGCTCTTTCCAACTTCAAACGGCTGTTACTGTTCCTTGACTTGCAGTCACATCACTCCAATATCATCTCATGGTCTCACAGACTCTTTGTCTTCTGTCTTTTCCTCTACATGTCCATTTTTTATATTTATTCACAAAGTGCTATGATACTATGAGAGAGAGCAGGAGACACACACTCACACACACACACACAGAGTGAGAGAGAGATCTTCTGATTTATCCCTAAAATAAGAACACTTGTAATTGGATTTAGGGCTCACTTGGGTAATCCAAGGTGATTTACTATCTCAAAATCCTTAATCACAAATGCACAGAACTTCTCCTTTATTAAACAAGGACATATCCACTGGTTCGGAAGGTTAAGGCATAGTCATGGGGCCGGCACTGTGGCGCAGAGGGTTAATGCCCTGGCCTGAGGCACCAGCATCCCATGTGGGTGCCGGTTCTAGTCCCGGCTACTCCACTTCAGATGCAGCTCTCTGCTGTGGTTTAGGATAGCAGTAGAAGATGGCCCAAGTCCTTGGGCCCCAGTACCCATGTGGCAGACCCAGAAGAAGCTCCTGGCTCTTGCCTTTGGATTGGTGCAGCTCAGGCTGTTGTGGCCAACTGGGGAGTGAACCATCAGATGGAAGACCTCTGTCTTCTCTCTCCCTTTCTCTTACTCTCTCTCTCTCTTTGTGTAACTCTGACTTTCAAGTAAATAAGTGGATCTTTAAAAAAACAAAAAGGCATAGTCATACCTTTTGGATGACCATATTCCAGCCCACTGCATATATCACTAAAGTCAAATGAGCATTGTGCTATTCTCAGCAGTGTTAGATGCTACTTGAGAGGGCATAATAATGGTTACTTTTACAAATTCTTGATTTACAACCCAGTTAATCCTTAAACTAAGTGAGAACAGTGAAATTACCAAATCATGCTTCAATTATGTATAAATTTTTAAATGTATATGCACAAACATTCTTTGGGGAGCTACGAAAGAGCAATGAATCAATTAAAACATTACCTTAGACATATTTATTGCAGAATATGTTGTAGCTATTAGTTGATAAACAAACTGATATTTACTGATTTTAAGGAGCTTTTATATATTAGTCTATGCTAAAGGAAATAAAGTGTGATACAGGATATTCTCAACTTACGTGACATGTACTTAGAGTTTGTTGTCTTATCATTGGAAGCTATTTATCTTCCTAGCTATTTTTATTTCTGTTAGGCTGATAAAACATTGCTTGCGTTCTTTGTTTTGTATCACCTAGCTACTGAGGAAAATAGATCAGGAGTAAGATAAATGCCCTCAGAAAAGTAGTCTGACACTGAATCTGCCACACGCATATTTTTCCCTTTCTCTCCTACTTCCTAGTAACTCCCCCCCTTCTTTCTAACGTGTTTCATAGCCAACTCATCAAGAGAACACATGTCAAAAGAGGGAGAGAGAAAAATGAAGTAAAATAAGAAAGACCAAGTAAACCAAAATATATTTATGTTTTACAAACAACAGTTTTTCTGGCTGGGCACTTCTCCACTCTGCTGTGAGGCCCACTGACTAGTGCTCACAGCAGGTAACTGCTTGCAGCCAGCCAGCTCTTTTCAGTCACATGTTTACCAACACTCAGTTGTACTCTCTTCAAATCTTATTTATTTAAGCAAATATTATGTAGATTAACAAGTATTCATGTGAAATAAAGATGTTTCTTTTATAAAAATGAATTGAACTCTTTAGCATCATTAAGTAAGCATGTAAGTAAGCCATTTAAAATTGTTTTTCAAAATAATCACAGTCAAGGCAGCAAAAAAGGATTGAGTGGGTGAATCATATATATTCCAGAAAATACTGTTCTCAAATTTCTTTACAAATGTCTAAATTCTGCTTTCATAAACTAAAGTTAGAAGCTGCAGTTTAAGCCAAATAAAAACAAAAGGAAGGCACAGATCCAAAGGCTCTTTGGAATTCTAGTCACTGAACCTGAATCAAAGACAAGATTCATTCATCCAATACCAAAAGACTAGCCTATGTATGAGTTTCTGAGAGCTACCATAATGAAGTAACTAAACTGAATGACTGACAATGACAAGATGTATCTTCTCCAGTTCCAGGGCTTAGAGGAGAAATCAAGTTGTAGCAGTAGACAATACTGGTTCCTTTTTGGAGACTCTGAAGGAAAATCCGTCCTATATCCTTCTCTTAGCTTCTACTAGTTGTCAGCAAGCCTTGATATTCCTGGACTGGTGGATATATCACTTCAACCACTGTCTCCGTCTTCACATGGCTGTTTCTTCTGTTTGTGTCTGACTTTTCTTTTCATATAAGGACATCAGTAATTGGATAAAATTATTAGTGCCAACAATAACCCCATATGATCTCATTTTAACAAGATTACATCTGTGAAAAACCTATTTCCAAGTAAGGTTACATTCACAAGCCTCAGGTAGAAATGAATTTTTGGGGGCAGTATTCAACCCATTATGGTAAATCAAGTCTATTCATACTCATATTTATATGTTTTAAGATAAAATTAATCCTTAAAATGCATATGTATATTTTTACTGCAAGATTAATATCCCTTATCTGAAAGGTTTGGGGTCAAAAATGTTTCAAATTTTGGATTTTTTTTTAATTTTGGAATATTTGCAAATACTTAATTGTCTATCTTTGAGATGAGGCCCCAGGCCAAACATGAAATGCATTCATGTTTCACATAAACTTTTTATAGATAATCTTTAAGTAATTTTATGCATTATCTTTGGTACATCTGCATTTTAACTGTGATTTGCCCTAAGAGATCAGGTGTAGAATTTTCCACCTGTGGACCGATATAGATGCATAGCAATTTGTACTGTTTTCTGTGACACTAGCTTGCCATATCTGAGTGCCAGTTGGAATTCCAGCTGCTCTGCTTCCAGTCCAGCTCCCTGCTGCTGTATCTGGGAGGGAAGCAAATGATGACCTAGGCACTTGGGCCCCTGCCACCAGCGTGGGAGACTAGAGTAGAGTTACAGGCCCCTAGCTATGGCCTGTCCCAGCCCTAGCCATTCCAGCCATTTGGGGAGCAACTCAACAGACGGAAAACATCTTTCTATTTTCATCTCTCTCTCTCTCTCTCTCTCTATATATATATATATATAAAATACTTATAAACATATATAAATATATATATATATATCTTTCTCCTATCTGTAACTCTATCTTACAAATAAAAAATAATTGTCCATTCTTAGAGTCATGCTGGTGCTCAAAAATGTTTAAGATTTTTGGGTCAACGCTGTGGCATGGTAGGTTAAGCCTCTGCCTGCTTTCCATATGAGCACTGATTCAAGTCCTGGCTGCTCCAATCCCAGTCCAGCTGCTTGTAATTCACCTGGAAGGGAGGTAGAATACAGATCAATTACTTGGGCCCTGTACCTACATAGGAGACTGAGAAGAAGCTCCTGGTTCCTGGCTTCAGATCTCCCCAGCTCCAGCCATTGTGGCTATTTGGGGAATGAGCCAGCAGATAGAAGAATTCTCTTTCTCTGTCTCTCCCACTATCTATCTGTAACTCTGCCTCTCAAATAAATAAAAATAAATACTTTGAAAAAATTAAGACTTTTGAACACTTGAAATTTTGAATTTTTGAATTAGGGATGCCCAGCCTGCATTTCCATCTTTAAGTCACTTTTATTCAACCAAATAACCACATTCCCAATTGAGTTAGACAAAAATAGTACATTATTCCAATCAGGACTATGCAAAATCTGCATAATTGTTACATAAGAGATATGGGACAAATCAAACAACTTCTATTATCTATCTAACTTTCCATTTGAAGAAGCAAGAACAAAATAACAGCTATAAAATATATAAGGGGAAAGAAACAAGATAAAAACAAAAATAAAATTTTAAAAATTTAAAAATTGGAAAAAACATGACAATTCTTTGAAAGATCAATAAAATATATAAATATTAGTAAGAATTATCAAGAAATATATGATTATAATATCAAGAATAAAAAAGGGACATCACTGAGAAATTTACACCCAAAAATTATGATCATTTTAGGATGATGAATTTAACAAATGGAATAAAATGTATTAATTTCTCAAATAAAATAAATAAATAAACACACCTTACTAGAACTCTCAAAAGCAGAAATGACAAATTGCAACAAATGAAATCTAATGTTTTAACTTTCATTTAGCAAATATAAATTTCCAAAGTACAGCTTATGAATTACAAGGGCTTTTTTCCCCCCATACCTTCCCTCCCGCCCGCAACCGTCCCACTCCCACTCCCACCCATTCCATTCACATCAAGATTCATTTTCAATTATCTTCATATACAGAAGATCAATTTAGTATATATTAAGTAAAGATTTCAACAGTTTGCACCCACACAGAACATAAAATATAAAAACTATTTCAGTAGTAGTTATAGCATTAATTCACATTGAACAACACATTAAGGACAAAGATCCTACATGAGGAGTAAGTGCACAGTGACTCCTGTTGTTGACTTAACATTCTTGTTTATGGCGTCAGTAATCTACCTAGGCTCTTATCATGAGTTTCCAAGGCGATAGAAGCCTTTTGAGTTCGCCGACTTCGATCTTATTTAGAAAAGGTCATAGTCAAAGTGGAAGTTCACTCCTCCATTCAGAGAAAGGTACCTCCTTCTTTGATGACCTGTTCTTTCTACTGGGATCTCACTTGCGGAGATCTTTCATTTAGGTTTTGTTTTTTTGCCACAGTGTCTTGGCTTTCCGTGCCTGAAATACTCTCATGGGCTCTTAAGCCAGACCCAAATGCCTTAAGGGCTGATTCTGAGGCCAGAGTGCGGTTTAGCACATCTGCCATTCTATGGGTCTGTTGTGTATCCCGCTTCCAATGTTGGATCATTCTCTCCCTTTTTAATTCTCTCAGTTAGCATTAGCATACACTTTTCTTGTTTATGTGCTCCCTTTGGCTCTTAGTTCTATCAGTATGATCAATTGTGAACTGAAATTGATCACTTTGACTCGTAAGATGCCATAGGTACATGCCACCTTGATGGGATTGAATTGGAATCCCCTGGAACATTTCTAACTCCACCATTTGGGACATGTCAGCTTGAGCATGTCCCAAATTGTACATCTCCTCCCTCTCTTATTTCCACTCTTATATTTAATAGGGATCACTTTTCAGTTAAATTTAAACACCTAAGAATAATTGTGTGTTAATTACAGAGTTCAACCAATAGTATTAAGCAGAACAAAAAAATACTAAAAGGGATAAAGTATTAAGTTGTTAATCAACAGTCAGGACAATGGCTGATCAAGTCACTGTTTCTCATAGTGTCCATTTCATTTCAACAGGTTTCCTTTTTGGTGTACAGGTAGTTGTCGCCGATCAGGGAGAACATATGATGTTTTTCCCTCTGGGACTGATTTATTTCACTTAGCATGATGTGTTTCAGATTCCTCCATTTTGTTGCAAATGACTGGATTTCATTGTTTTTGATTGCTGTATAGTATTCTATATAGAGTACATGTCCCATAATTCCTTCATCCAGTCTACTGCTGATGGGCATTTGGGTTGATTCCAGGTCTTAGCTATTTTGAATTGAGCTGCAATAAACTTTAAGGTGCAGACAGCTTATTTGTTTGCCAATTTAATTTCCTTTGGGTAAGTTCCAAGGAGTGGTATGGCTGGGTTGTATGGTAGGGTTATCTTCAGGTTTCTGAGGAATCTCCAGACTGACTTCCATAAGGCTTGACCAGTTTGCATTCCCACCAACAGTGGGTTAGTGTCCCTTTTTCCCCACATCCTCTCCAGCATCTATTGTTCATAGATTTCTGAATCCGAGCCATTCTAACCAGGGTGAGGTGAAACCTCATTGTGGTTTTGATTTGCATTTCCCTGATGGCTAGTGATCTTGAACATTTTTTCATGTGTCTATTGGCCATTTGGATTTACTCTTTTGAAAAATACCTATTTAGGGCCTGCGCCGCGGCTCACTAGGCTAATCCTCCACCTAGCGGCGCCAGCACACTGGGTTCTAGCCCCGGTTGGGGCGCCGGATTCTGTCCCGGTTGCCCCTCTTCCAGGCCAACCCTCTGCTGTGGCCAAGGAGTGCAGTGGAGGATGGCCCAGGTGCTTGGGCCCTGCAGCCCATGGGAGACCAGGAAAAGCACCTGGCTCCTGGCTCCTGCCATTGGATCAGCGCGGTGCACCGGCCGCAGCGTGCCGGCCGCGGCAGCCATTGGAGGGTGAACCAATGGCAAAGGAAGACCTTTCTCTCTCTCTCTCTCTCTCTCACTGTCCACTCTGCCTGTCAAAAAAAAAAATACCTATTTAGGTACTTGGCCCATCTCTTCAGTGGGTTATTTGTTTTCTTGTTGTGGAGTTTCTTGATTTCTTTGTAGATTCTGGTTATCAACCCTTTATCAGTTGCATAGTTGGCAAATATTTTTTCCCATTCTGTCGGTTGTCTCTTCACTCTCCTGTTTCTTTTGCAGTACAGAAACTTCTCAATTTGATGCAATCCTGATAATTAATTTTGGCTTTGACTCCCTATGCCTCCAGGGACTTTTCTAGGAAGTCTTTACCGGTACCTATATCTTGCAGTGTTTCTCCAATTCTCTCTAATAATTTGATGGTGCCAGGTCATAGATTTATGTCTTTAATCCATGTTGAGTGGATTTTTGTGTAAGGTGAAAGGTAGGGGTCTTGCTTCATGCTTCTGCACATGGAAATCCAATTTTCCCAGCACCATTTTTGAATAGACTGTCCTTACTCCAGGGATTGGTTTTGGATCCTTGAACAAATATGAGTTGGCTGTAGATGTTTGGGTTGATTTCTGGTGTTTCAATTCTGTTCCATTGGTCTATCCATCTGTTTCTGTACCAGTACCATGCTGTTTTGATTACAACTGCCCTGTAGTATGTCCTGAAATCTGGTATTGTGATGCCTCCAGCTTTGTTTTTGTTGTACAAGATTGCTTTAGCTATTTGAGGTCTCCTGTGTCTTCATATGAATTTCAGCATCATTTTTTCCAGATCTGAGAAGAATGTCTTTGGTGTTTTGATTGGTATTGATTTGAATCTGTAAATTGCTTTTGGGAGTAAGGACATTTTGAAGATATTAATTCTTCCAATCCATGAGCATGGAAGATTTTTCCATTTCTTGGTATCCTCTTCTATTTCTTTCTTTAAGGTTTTGTAATTCTCATAGTAGAGATATTTATCGTCCTTGGTTAAGTTTATTCCAAGGTATTTGATTGTTTTTGTTGCTATTGTGAATGGGATTGATCTTAGAAGTTCTTCCTCAGCCATGGCATTGTCTGTGTATACACAGGCTGTTGATTTTTGTGCATTGATTTTATACCCTGCTACTTTGCCAAACTCTTCTATGAGTTCCAATAGTCTCTTAGTAGAGTTTTTTGGATCCTCTAAATAAAGAATCATATCATCTGCAAAGAGGAATAGTTTGAGCTCTTCCTTCCCAATTTGTATCCTTTTAATTTCTTTTTCTTGCCTAATAGCTCTGGCTAGAACTTCCAGAACTATATTGAATAGCAGTGGTGAGAGTGGGCATCCCTGTCTGGTACCAGATCTCAGTGGAAATGCTTCCAACTTTTCCCCATTCAATAGGATGTTGGCCGTGGGTTTTTCACAGATTGCTTCGATTGCATTGAGGAATGTTCCTTCCAAACCAAGTTTGCTTAGAGTTTTCATCATGAAAGGGTGTTGTATTTTATCAAATGCTTTCTCGGCATCTATTGAGATAATCATATGGTTTTTCTTCTGCAGTCTGTTAATGTGGTGTATCACATTGATTGTTTTGCAAACATTGAACCATCCCTGCATACCAGGGATAAATCCCACTTGGTCTGGGTGGATGATCTTTCTGATGTGTTGTTGCATTCTATTGGCCAGAATTTTATTGAGGATTTTTGCATCTATGTTCATCAGGGATATTGGTCTGTAATTTTCTTTCAGTGCTGCATCTTTTTCCGGCTTATGAATTAAGGTGATGCTGGCTTCATAAAAAGAATTTGGTACTATTCCCTCTTTTTTGATTGTTCTGAATATTTTGAGAAGAATTGTAGTAAGTTCTTTAAATGTCTGGTATTTTCAGCAGTGAATCCATCTGGTCCCGGGCTTTTCTTTGTTGGGAGGGCCTTTATTACTGTTTCAATTTCTGTCTCAGTTATGGGTCTGTTTAGGTTTTCTATGTCTTCCTGGTTCAATTTAGGTAGGTTGCATGTGTCCAGGAATCTATCCACTTCTGATAGATTTCCCTGTTTGCTAGCATACAAGTCCTTGTAGTAATTTCTGATGATTCTTTTTATTTCTGTGGTGTCTGTTGTTACGTTTCCTTTTTCATCTCCGATTTTATTGATTTGGGTCTTTTCTCTTCTTTTTTTAGTTAGTTGGGCCAATGGGGTGTCAATTTTGTTTATTTTTTTCAAAAAACCAGCTCCTCGTTTTGCTGATTTTTTGTAATTTTTTTGGATTCAATCCTGTTGATTTCTTCTCTGATTTTAATTATTTCTCTTCTCCTACTAGATTTGGGTCTGGTTTGCTGTAGGTTTTCTAGATCCTTGAGGTGAATTGAAAGCTCATCTATTTGGTGCCTTTCTAATTTCTTGATGTAGGCACCTATTGATATAAACTTTCCTCTTAACACTGCTTTTGCTGCGTCCCATAAGTTTTGGTATGTTGTGCTGTTATCCACATTTATTCCAGAAAGTTTTTGATTTCTCTTTTGATTTCTTCTATGACCCATTGTTCATTCAGGAGCATGTTGTTCAATCTCCATGTGTTTGCGTATGCTCTAGGGATTCCTGAGTTGCTAATTTCCAACTTCATTCCTTTATGGTCTGAGAAGCTGCATGGTATGATTCTAATTCTTTTGAATTTGCTGAGACTTGCTTTATGGCCTAGTATGTGGTCAACCCTAGAGAAGGTTCCATGTACTACTGAGAAGAATGTAAATGCTTTATGTGTAGGATGAAAAGTTCTATAGATAACTCTTAGATCCATTTGGGCTATAGTGTCGTTTAAATCTACTGTCTCCTTGTTGATCTTCTGTCCTGTTGATCTGTCTGTTTCTGAGAGTGGAGTATTGAAGTCCCGCAGTACTATTGTACTGTAGTCTAAGTCTCCCATTAAGTCCCTTAACAAATCTTTTAAATAAACCGGTGCCCTGTAATTAGGTCCATATACATTGATAATTGTTATATCTTCCTGTTGAATTGATCCCTTAATCATTATATAGTGTCCTTTGTCTCTCTTAACAGTTTTTTGTGTTAAAGTTTATGTTGTCTGATATTAAGATGGCTACACCCGCTCATTTTTCATTTCTGTTGGCATGGTATATCTTTTTCAGCGTTTCACTTTCAGTCTGTATGCATCTTTGTTGTAAAGATGTGTTTCTTGTAAGAAGCAAATAGATGGGATTTGTTTCTTAACCAATCAGCCAATCTGTGTCTTTTAACTGGACAATTCAGGCCATTAACGTTCAATGTGACTATTGGTAAGTAGTAACTTTGCCCTGCCATTTGCCAAAGATAAATTCTAATATATGCTTTGAATTCCCTGTGATCTTTTGCTGTGAGGTTTCCTTCCTTTACCTTCTTTCATATTGATGACCGTGTTTCTGTGTTTCTGTGTGTAACACATCTTTAAGCATCTTTTGCAGGGCTGGACGAGTGGCAACAAATTCTTTCAATTTCTGTTTGCTATGAAAAGTCTTTATTTCACCTTCATTCACAAATGAGAGCTTTGCAGGATGTAATATTCTGGGCTGGCAGTTTTTCTCTCTTAGTACCTGGGCTATATCTCGCCATTCCCTTCCAGCTTTGGGGTTTTTGATGAGAAGTCAGCTGTGAGTCTAATTGGAGATCCTCTGAGAGTAATCTGACGTTTCTCTCTTGCATATTTTAGGATCTTTTCTTTCTGTTTCACTGTGGAGAGTTTAATTACAACGTGACGTGTTGAGGATCTCTTTTGGTCATGTTTACTAGGGGTTCTATGAGCTTCCTGTATTACAATGTCTATGTCCTTCTCCAAACCTGGGAAATTTTTTGCTAATATCTCACTAAAAAGGCCTTCTAATCCTTTCTCCCTCTCCATGCCTTCAGGAACTCCTAGAACCCTAATGTTGGGTTTTTTAATAGTATCCTGTAGATTCCCTACAATATTTTTTAGATTTCTAATTTCCTCTTCTTTTCTTTGATTTTCTTTGTTCTCTGTCTTTTATTCTGATATTCTCTCTTCTGCTTCACTCATTCTGTTTTTAAGGCTCTCTAATGTGTTTGTCATTTGATCTATTGAATTCTTCATTTCATTATGATTTCTCATCACTATCACAGTTTCATGTCCTACTGGTTGCTTTATTTCATTTTGATTCCTCCTTAATATTTCATTTTCGTGAGAGAGATTTTCTATCCTGTCCATTAAGGATTTCTGTAGTTAGAGAATTTGTTTTTGAGAACTTCTTAATGTTCTTATCAATTTTTTGAGATCTGCTTCTTGCATTTCTTCTATGTCATCATCTTCATAATCTTGAATTGGGGTATCTTTATCATTTCAGGGCATCGTAGTGTCTTCCTTGTTCTTGTTACCTCAGTTTCTGCGTTTGTTTGGCATATTGGAGATATTCTTCGTTTTCTTCACTGTGGCGTTTTTTCTCATTATACTATCACTCTAGATTAAGTGGACTGTCTGCTTTTGTAGGAGTCTTAGAGGCTTGAGATGGGTGTGGCCTGAGAGCTCTCTTTGGTTCCTCAGGGTTAAGGGTGTGCCAAAGGTGACACTCCCAGGTTAGGAGTGGTAAATCTCTCTCTCTCTTTCTTTTTTCTTTTTTTGATTTAAAAGGGAAGTAATTCTGCACAGCTGAATGGAATTGGAGGTAGTTAGCAGGCAAATGATATACTCACAGGAGCCAGAGATCGGAAGCTCTTTCCCAAGGACCACACAGGGAATCTGTTCTGCCCTCAGTGTGGGCTCAAATTCTCCTGCAGTCTCCCACTGGGTTGCCAAAGTTACCGAATTGTAGCGTCTCTGGAGAGTATTCACGTGAATTCTGTGAGTTCTCTCACCCACCTTCTCTTTTTTCACAGTCTCAGTTCATTAGCACCACACATACACTAGGTCCTAATCTCCTGTTATTTCATACACACACACCCAGAGTCAGGTTTTTCTGCTAGGCTGAGGGATGGTGCAGACCTGAGGTCACCCTGCTTATGATATATGTCCAAAATGGCACCTGCTCTTTGTCTTGCTCGCCTTTGAGAGGTGAGCGGAGAGAGAAAAACTCGTGTCCGTTATCGGTTAATTTTTTTTTTTTTCCTCTCTCTTCTAGTTAACCTGGTGAACTTTTCCCCATGAGATTTCAAGCCTCGTTCCCTCTAGTCTCCTCTTTCCACTTGCCCACTGGTGTCTCGGGCTATTGAGGTTCGGCTCACCTCACGTTCCAGCGCTGGTGTGTTGAGTCTGCCGCTGGTGTCCCGAACTGTCACACTCTCCATGGAGGTCCACTGTGAATCACTAGTTCTGGAAGAGTTTCTTCTGCTGTTTCTTCCCTTACTCTTCCTTGAACCTACAGTATCTCCACTTTTATTAAGCTGTCTCTTCCCGGACTATCAGTGTGCTCCCTTCCTATTCCGCCATCTTGCCACTCTCCTTTTTCTAGATCTCCATCTCTAGTTCTTTAACAGGTTTGAAAATAAAGCTACAGTTTTGTAGCTTTTTCAATTTGTTCTTATTAGGCTCAAAACTGTTTTTCAAAGAGAGTCCAACCATAAAGAAAATATTGATAAGTGCAACCTCATTAAAATTTATGATTTCTATTTATGAAAAGATTCTGTGAGAAAGTAAAAATACTGCCAATGAATACAAGAATTTTTCATACATGTAACAAAAATGCTGTAGATAAAAAGTATGAAAAGACCTCCTGTAAATCAAGAAGTAAGATGCAGACACCGAACTAGGAAAAAAAAAAAAAAAGAATTCCCCAAAAGATATACAAACAAAAGCATTCCACAAAAGTGGATCTAAAACAGCTGGTAAGAATGTAAAATATTTTAGCATGCTATCACATCTTTCATCAGAAAAACAATCAAGTTAAAACTGAATTGCTTTGTGCCTACTATGATAGAAGAAAGAGGCTAGTATTATCAAATATTGGCCAGGATATACAGTAACTAGATCTCTACATCCTCAAATACTGCTGAGAAATGACCATTTTAGAATGCCGTTTGCCAGAATCTGCTAAAACCCAATATATATATGTAGTTTATCATGGCCATATACTATTCTTTATATAGTATTTCCATGGAAGTATGTGTATATGTGCTCAACACCTACATGTATAACACTTTGTTTTTCATATAGAAGCTCTGTTTTCAATAGAAATATAGAAATAACTTAAACATCCTTTAAGTGTTGATACTATAAACAAATATGGTACAATTACATGATGGGATATTGTACTGAATGAAGGCAGTAAGACACAAAAGACTTCATTTTTACAATGTGAAACAACTGCAAAATAAATGTAGGCTGATAAGACATAACATTATTCCCTAGTTGAGTAATGAACAGTTGGTATAAATGTGCGATTTATCATTGTCTGCTGGGATATACTATTCTTAACATGGGTGTCAGGTACTCATTTGTAATGATGCACTAAGAAACACCCTCAAAATTTGAGCATTGTATGTGATTTGAGATTTAAAAGTGGCAGAGTCATACCTCAAAACCCTAAAATCTTACTCACACCTACTAAGATTTTATCACTGTTTTAACTTCACCAAGATAAAAATCAAGAAGTGTTTTCTTATTTTTTTTAAGATAGCAAATGGTCATGATGGCATCCAAGTCCATCTTCTTGTGCATGAATAATAAGATTTACTTATTTGATGTAAATACAAAAACTGTACATCTGCACAGATGGGAAGATGCCTGAAGGTGAATGAAAGTCATTCTTTCTTAACTCTTAAGGTACACATTTATTATAATATCTGATCTGTTAAGTTTTTCTCATCTCCTACCAGTTCACTTTTGCATTTACAAAGGTATTTTAAATATATTATCCAGATTGTTAGCTGTTGTGTTCAGGAATGGTTTACGTAATCTCCAGGCATGCAAGTTGCCAGAACTGTCTTGAAGCTTATTGAATATTTAAAGCAAATTATTTCATATTTTTCTCTGATCTCCAGCTGGTGAGATGTAAGTTCTCTAATTTTCATGATTTATACCTTCATATTATGAATTCATTTTCAGTGAGAATTCTTTTTTAAAGGCATTCCTCAAGATGTGAGTTTCTAGTCCATATTTTAAGTTGTCTTCCCCAGGTCCCTGTGTGTTTCAATTATTCTGAGTGGCTTTTTTGTCAATTTCTTTGTTCTGTCTTCTAGGACCACACAAGTGGCAGACTGTGCATTAATAAGAGTCAAGTTTGAGGTTCAGCTACCTCCTTGGTGCCTCATTCTTTCATAACCATGCTAGTACAGCTTCCTATCTTCAGCTCTTCCAATGCCAGTAGGCAGTTGTTGTGGTTCCTGCTACATGGGGTAATTACTGTATCTCTGACGTATTCAGGGATGTGCTGATTCCTATACTGTACAAGCTTAAGACATTATTTCTCATTTCTATTTGATGAGTAGATCTCCAGCCCCTAAGGCTTTTTACTTGTTTCTTGTAATCTTGCGTGTCTCCTGCTTCAGTTTACATTCACCAAATATCTGGTTTCTTTTTAGTTTCGAAAAATTGTTCATTCCTTTTCTTATTTGGCAAACTAGCTACATGGCTTATATTATACCTAATATGTAGGTATGTGATGTTACCTGTGTGTTTTTAAACTTTAGAAAGAGATATCTTTCTACATTAACTTTTTTCACAATGTTGATCAGAATTTTAACATTATCACACATATTTTGAAAAATATTTAATTTTCAGAAGCAGCTTAACAACCGAATTTCCAGTGTATTTAGTTATGTAAGTGCAAGCTGCTTCTAACCCAAGTATTTTTATTAATTCCTTGAACTTTTGATTTCCTTCATGTGCTTCCTGTTGATTGTAGATGCACATCGAAAATTCAGCAAATTTGGAATACTTACTGAGAAGAAACTGTAGTTCACATGGGTGTCTATAAATAAAACCCATGAGGGCAAATATATAAATACTATGAAAGTATTTATTTAAAGTATTTTTTATTTCCCAAATTTCTATAAACAGAAGTCATCTGGCATGTCATCAGCAAATATATATTTATATATATATAGGCTAATAATATAACCATTTTTATTATAAAAATATCACTTCAACTACTTCCAGGATTTCTCTTCAATATTCATAGACCCTCTCACCCTTTGCTCATTCCCCTTGTCTTATTCCAACCCAGGACACCAGATCACACCAAGGTTTACCTTTTATGCACGGCGTAATATATTCATGTGCACGAGTCTATTCTAAGCTATCTGCTTCAGCTTTTAAAACACAACACAATAACTTCACTCATGATGTTATGGCTATCTCTTCCCACCCAACTCTGTAAAGTTCAACAGTTATGCCAGTATCCAATGAAACACCATATGAAATGCTAAGCTATTTATCAGGCTTCATCCTATTTCATTTGCAACTTCATACTCAGTAAGGTGACATTTCAGTTGTGATAATCACTAGCCTTTAAACTCAAAACTATGTGCACAGATTGTCACCTTTCTCAAACTGAGAGGGCAGTCTAATTTTTATATATCCTGGAGTGCATGTTTTCTATGTTCTGGTAATCCTGCTAGCAAATGCTTTCTGAATGATTTATAGAATGTATTTTTGTTAGGAACTCCTGAATTTCTGCAATTTGCTACACACAGCCTTTTCAAGGACTCTTATAGAGGTCAGTTTTATTTATTTATTTATTTATTTTGAAAAATTGCTACATGAAGAACTGTATTATTGACTACCATAAAGGGTAACATTATACTATGTAATTTAGTGAATTTCAAAGATCAAAATTTTGAGAGAGAAAAGTCTTTGACATAAGTAGCAACAACGCTGTAAACCAATCTTTTTATAAAATTTATTTTTGATCTCCTGAGAAAAATCAGCATTCCATGACTTCAGTAGCGGTCAGTGAAAGATCGCATTAGGATTCATGTCTGGGACCCACTGCAGTCCAGAGAACAGCACGCTTCCTCTATTCAAAGCCCTATATTTTGTTTATTTCATACTAAATTGAGAATTTTGGAATTAAAGAATTCTGAGGAAAAAATGATAACAGGCATCAGATTTGAGTCCTATCCCTTCGTACTGTGTATGCCCGATTGCCTTTGCCTGTGTTTTACTTACTGATCTTCAGCAAGGAACCCTGATCTCTCACAACTATGGCAAGACTATGACACACACCTACCCCCACATACACGCACACACACGTGGTCACCATGCTTCAAATTAAGGTTTTCCTTACTCTGTCATGTTGGAATGAGAGTCACAGCATCATATTCTGCTTTTCACATGTGCCTTGAATTTTATGGGGTGTGTTCTTGCTTTCTGTCCACCTGCCCACCCATCTAGTAAGTAAGTAAATAAAAAAAAATGCAGGTATGCATCAATACAATACAATTTTTAAAAAATATTTATTTATTTGAAAGGCAGAATTACAGAGAGGTAGAAGCAGAGAGAGTGAGGTCTTCCATCTACTAGCTCGCTCCCTAAATGATCACAATGGAATGGGGCAGCTCCAAAGTCAGAAGTCAGGACCTTCCTTTTGGTCCGCTATGCAGGTGCAGGGGCCCAAGAACCTGGGCCATCCTCCACTGCTCTCCTAAGGCCATAACAGAGAGCTAGATCATAATTGGAGCATCCGGGACCTGAACCAGTGCCCATAGGGGATGGCGGCACTGCAGGCAGCAGCTTTACCCATTATGCCACAGCATTGGCCCCAATACAATACAATCTTAAAAAACAAAAATCTTAAGGGAGCTTAGCCAGTCCAATATTTGAGGTTTATTTACAGTCTTTGCGCCTCCACTTCCAATCCACCTCCATGCTAATTAACCTGGAAAGGCATGGTATGATTGACCCACTGTTTGAGCTCCTGAACCCACATGGGAGACACAGATAAAGCTCCTGGCTAAGAGAACGTACTACTTAACTTCCAAGATAAAGGGTACATTAGTTTTAAGAGTAGTATTATTTAAAATGAGGCCCCACTTAAAATTTTAAATGGAGCTTCTAATTGCATTAATATCCAGAATGTAGTAATGATAGCAATAAAATGGGTCAAGGATCAGTAGACCATCAACAAAGAAAGCTGATTTTATCCAATTATCTCCTACAAGATGTGTTGCTGTTGATTTCTCAACAATGTTGCAGTGGATTCGTTTCTGAGAGGAGCAGCGTGGTGGGGGCAAGAGGTGTGGAGGCACCACACAGACCCCGGGAGTCAGGTGAGAGCAGGCTTGAGGCGAGCAGCCAGCAGACTCATTTATTTCAGTTGAAACTACATCTTATATAGCCAAGACCAGCCAATCTGGTCAAGGGGTGGTCTATGCCCCATCCAATCACAGCCTGCCAGGCAGCTTCCAAAGCCATCCAATCACAGCCTGTTGCCAGGCAGTTTCCAAAGCCATCCAATCACAGCCTGCCAGGCAGTTTCCAAAACCATCCAATCACAACCTGCCAGGCAGTTTCCAAAGCCATCCAATCACAGCCTGTTGCCAGGCAGTTTCCAAGGCCATTCAACCACAGCCTGTTGCCAGGCAGTTTCCAAGGCCATTCCCGAGTAACTAATGCTCGCTTGCCAGAGGCCACCTTGGCATGGCCCTCTCATTCCACCACAAAGATGTATCTTTAAAATCCTATTGCATTTGAATCAGAAAAAAATCATATGCAAGCAAGGACACATAAAATGTGAGAGTTGTAGTTAGCAAAACACATTTGAAAGACTGAAAAACTAGAATAAGTTGTTATTGGATGGCTTGAAAATAACACAGATAGACCATCAAGACTGGTGCCAAATCTACCATTGACACTCAGTTAATACCTGTCAGTATTTTTTTATTGTTTAATGGAATTGTGGAACATTGTGGCAGAAAAAAATTTCCTTTGTATTGCAATTTTATATCATAACATAATTTAGAAAATAACTCCTCCTATTAGGCACATAAATTCTAGATATATACATATTTATAAACCAAAGTTTCCATCGTTTTTCAGATTTAAAGTTGAGATAAGAAGTCAGAGATACAATACTGCTTGTACTTTTGGAATACTTAATGTTGGGAAATTCTGAGGACTTTTAAATGATTGAATATACCCAAAAGAAATCTATGAAGAATATTAAATTCTATTTTACTCAGCTTTTCACTGGAATGATCCAAGTTAATTGCATTTGTTACAGAACCCTGAAATGCTGCTACCATAAGCAATTGCTAGTACTGTTCCTGCTTCTTATTATTTGTGATTTTCAGTAAACAAAATGTTTCAAGGCACTGTGGAACTAGAATATAGACCATTACATCTGTGTCTAGTATCATTATCTACTCTGCTATCAAATAAATAAAAATAAATAAATAAAAAATAAAAACATTATAATGTTATAATTATTCTATTATTAGTTTTTGTTTCTAATCTCTTAGTGTACCTAATTTGTAAATTAAGTTTTATTATGTGCATTTTGTATAGAAAAAGTATATAGAGAGCTTTCTTAGATAAATGTTTGCTTATTTTAGAATGCAGTGGTTTATTTATTTATTTATTTTATTTTGGACAGGTAGAGTTATAGAGAGTGAGAGAGACAGAGAGAATGGTCTTCCTTCCATTGGTTAACTCCCCAAATGGCCACTATGGCCAGCGCTGCACCAATCCAAAGCCAGGAGCTAGGTGGCCCCTCCTGGTCTCCCACGCAGGTGCAGGGGCCCAAGCATTTGGGCCATCCTCCACTGCCTTCCCGGCCCACAGCAGAGAGCTGGACTGGAAGAGGAGAAACTGGTACTAGAACCCGGCGCCCATATGAGATGCCGGTGCGCCAGGCAGAGGATTAACCAAGTGAGCCACGGCACCAGCATGAAGTGTTTTTCTTGAAATCTCAACTAATTGTACTAAAACAACAGGACTACAATAAATGGCATTTTATCTTTCTATATTCTTTTTCCACAAATGGACAAGGTGGAATAAGTTGGATTACTTTCATAAAAATATTGAATTTATTGAATTTTTATTTTATTTTTTGAAGGGGAGAGAGGCAGAGACAGAGAAATATTCCATCCGGTGATTCATCTGCCAAATGTCCTCGATAGCCAGTACTGGGACAGGCCAACTCTAGGAGGCAAGTACTCCAGACTGGGTTCCTACATGGGTGGCAGGGACCCAAAATACTTGAGCCATCATCTGCTGCCTCACAGGATGTGCATCATTAGGAAGCTGAATCCAAAGTGGGAGTGGGACTGGACTTGATATCAGACATTCCAGTATGGAATGAGGCATCACAAGCAGGCTGTTTAACATGCCGTGCCACAAAACTCGCTGGAATATATAGTATAGTCTTTTGTTTTATCTAGCTTGTTAAAGAGAATCTGATATCATTTAAATAACACATATTTTTGTAATAATTATAGTTTTTGCCTCATTTTTAAAAATTTTATTTAAGGAATACAACTTCAGGAACTTAATATATACAGATTTGGAAACATGATGATTCTTCCCCCCCACCTTCCTCTCACCCATACGCCTGCCTTTCTTCCTCCTCCTT
This sequence comes from Oryctolagus cuniculus, assembly GCF_051225735.1. Lineage (NCBI taxonomy): Eukaryota > Metazoa > Chordata > Mammalia > Lagomorpha > Leporidae > Oryctolagus > Oryctolagus cuniculus. Next base: position 77,052,746 of record NC_142874.1, on the reverse strand, counting down.
CCTTTCTCACTCTAAATTTTTACAGAGATCAACTTTTAGTTAATTATTATACTCATAAGATTAACCTTACACTACATAGAAAGTTCATCAGTTAATATGAAGAAAAAAAAAAAAAAAGAACAAAAGCAAACAAGAAAAACATTGTGCCTCAACAGTCAAGTCAAGGGCTGTTCAAAATCACTGCATCTCAAAGTGTGAGTTTTGCTGCAATAGATTACATTTTAAGGTCTCTATTAGTCACCGCAGATCAGAGACCATATGGCGTTTGTCTTTTTGTGACTCGCTTATTTCAATAAGTATAATGGTTTCCACTTGAATCCATTTTGTTTCAAATGAAAGGATTTCATTTTTTTAACACAGTGTAGTATTCCCTAGTATGTGTATATCATAATTTCTTTATCCAGTCTTCAGCTGATGGACATCTGGATTGATTCCACATCTTAGCTATTGTGAATTGAGCTGAAAGAACCATGAGGCTACAGATCATTCTTTCACATATGAAGTCACTTCCTTTGGATAAATTCCCAAGAATGGGATTGCTCATGGATTATAAGAATAAAGAGCAACTTAATATGTTATCCCTCTTAGTATTTTATTTTCTTTGTTCTACTTAATACTTTTGCTTGAATACTGTAATCAATACACAATTCTTCTTAAGTGCTGAAACTTAACTGAAAAGTGATCGCTGTTAAATATAAGAGTGGGAATAAGAGAGGGAAGAGATGTGCAATTCGGGACATGCTCAAGCTGACTAACCTCAAACGGTAGAGTTAGAAACATACCAGGGCCGGCGCCGCGGCTCACTAGGCTAATCCTCCACCTAGCGGCGCCGGCACACCGGGTTCTAGTCCCGGTTGGGGCGCCGGATTCTGTCCCGGTTGCCCCTCTTCCAGGCCAGCCCTCTGCTGTGGCCCGGGAGTGCAGTGGAGGATGGCCCAGGTGCTTGGGCCCTGCACCCCATGGGAGACCAGGAAAAGCACCTGGCTCCTGGCTCCTGCCATCGGATCAGCGCGGTGCGCCGGCCGCAGCGCGCCGGCCGCGGCGGCCATTGGAGGGTGAACCAACGGCAAAAGGAAGACCTTTCTCTCTGTCTCTCTCTCACTGTCCACTCTGCCTGTAAAAAAAAAAAAAAAAAAAAAAAAAAGGAAAAAAAAAAAAAAAAAAAGAAACATACCAGGGGATTCCAAATCAATCCCATCAAGGTGGCATGTACCAATGCCATCTCACTAGTCGCAGTGATCAATTTCTGTTCACAATTGATCATAATGATAGGACTAAGAGCCAAAGGGAGCACATAGACAAGACTAGTGTCTGCAAATACTAGCTGATAGAATAAAAAAGGGAGGGAACGATCCAACATGGGAAGTGAGATACACAGCAGACTCATAAAATGGCAGATGTCCTAAACAGCACTCTGGCCTCAGAATCAGCCCTTAAGGCATGTGGATCCGGCTGAAAAGCCCATGAAAGTATTTCAGGCATGGAAAACCAAGACACTCTGGGAAAAAAAAAAAAAAAAAAAAAACCTAAATGAAAGATCTCCTCGAGTGAGATCCCAGTGGAAAGAATGGGTCATCAAAGAAGGAGAAGGAGGTACCTTTCTCTGAAGGGAGGAGAGAACTCCCACTTTGACCGTGGCATTGTCTAAATATGATCAGAGTCGGTGAACTCAGGGGGCTTCCATAGCCTTGGCAGCTCATGACAAGAGCCTAGGGTGATTACTGATGCCATAAACAAGAGTGTCAATTTGTTAAGTCAACCACAGGAGTCACTGTGTACTTACTCCTCATGTAGGATCTTTGTCCTTAGTGTGCTGTACCTTGAGATTTAATGCTATAACTAGTACTCAAACAGTAGTTTTCACTTTATGTTTCTGTGTGGGAGCAAACTGTTGAAATCTTTACTTAATGTATGCTAAACTGATCTTCTGTATATAAAGAGAATCGAAAATGAATCTTGACATGAATGGAAGGGGAGAGGGAGTGGATAAGGGGAGGGTTGCGGGTGGGAGGGACGTTATGGGGGGGAAGCCATTGTAATCCATAAGCTGTATTTTGGAAATTTATATTCATTAAATAAAAGTTAAAAAAAGAATAAATATCAAAATGTGCATTCTTCCAAAAGCAATTTTCAGATTCAGTGCTACAATAAAAATACCAACAACATTCTTCGCCGATCAAGAAAAAATGATGCTAAAATTCATATGGAACATAAGAGAACCCGAATAGCTAAAGCAGTCTTAAACAATAGAAAAAAAAGCTGGAGGCAATACCAGTTCTTAAGACATACTACAGGGCAATTAGAACAGCCTGGTACTGGCACAAAGTTGTGTAGATCCATGTGGCTGAATAGAAACTCCAGGAATTAATCCACACATGTACAACCAACTTACTTTGACAAAGAAGCAAAAATCAGTCCCTGGAGCCTAGACAGTCTCTTCAACAAACGGTGCTGGGAAAACTTGATCTCTGCATGTGGAAATATGAAATAAGACCCCTACCTCACACTTTACACAAAAATCCACTCAAAATGGGTCAGAGACCTAGATTTACGATGTGATACCATCAAATTTCTAGAAAACACTGGAGGAACCTTACAAGACACTGGCATAGGGAAAGACTTCTTGAAAAAAACCTCAGAGGCCCAGGCAATCAAAGCCAAAATTAACAAGCAGGATTACATCAAACTAGAAGCTTCTGCAGTACAAAAGATACATTCAGCAATGTAATAATTATAGTTTTAAGGGTATATTCTTTTCCTTAAACCTGCTTTTAATCTTAAGGATTCATTTAGTTTTCCTTAAAGTTGTAGATTTTTTTTTTCCAGTTTGTAAAGGAAGCATTTTGGGAAACTTTAGGATGTTTCTTAATGATAACATTTTCCAGAATATTTCCACTGTTAGCCCTGTGTCTGCTCTGTGATTTGCTGCCAATTCCAGAAGCTGTAGGGAAACAAAAGCACAAATACAGATAGATAATGGGAGCTTCTGCAATTACTGACCAAAAAAAAAGAAAAGAAAAGAAAGAAAGAATAAATGTGAATTAAATCTATTAAATAATATCAGGAAATATAATGTTGCAAAAGACTTTATTTTAACTTGCTCTGTTGGTTATGTAATTTTATAAAGATATCCTTTAGCATGCAAGCCATGAATAAAACGCAACTATTTTAAAGATTTTTTTTATTTATTTGAAAGTCAGAATTACACACAGAGAGGTAGAGAAAGAGAGAGAGAGAGAGAGAGAGAGAGAACAAGAGAGGGGGTCTTCCATCCTCTGGTTCACTCCCCAATTGGCTGCAATGTCCAGAGCTGAGCCGATCTGAAGCCAGGAACGAGGAGCTTTCTTCAGGTCTTCCCACATGGGTGCAGGGGTCCAAGCACTTGGGCTGTCTTCTACTGCTTTCCCAGCCATAGCAGAGAGCTGGATCGGAAACGGAGCAACCAGGACTTGAACCGGTGCCCATATATGATGCTGGCACTGCAGGCGGCAGCTTTACCTGCTACTCCACAGCACCAGCCCTAATAAAATACAACTTATTACTTCAAATAATAATATATTAAATGCTAGCAAAGTTGTTCCAGTGGAGATCTTAATTTATAATAAGAGTGAAGTAGTTAATAGGGTAATAAATGAATTAACTGAAATGATATATTCGCAAACATTGATTATTAACTTTCACATACTTGTAATAGTGCACATAGAGAATGTTTTCAACCTATTTCCATTTTCTATTTTAATTTTTTATCTAGAATACTTATTTTGTTTGTGTATATTAATTTTACTTTGTTTTTCGTTACAGGTGATTTATCTAAAGGCAAATGTCAAAGTCACAAATCCCATTTGAAGTATTTTCTATTTTCTAAAGATTTTTATCTTAAAATTAGTTTACGGTCTGTCAGTAAAGTCTATGTTGTTTATTGATATCATCTTTTATCTTTTCCTATTGCATATGCCTTCCTCTTATATAGGGTTTTTCCAGCAGCATTTTAAGCATAATTTTTATACTTACATGTCATTTTATTACTATAATTTCAAGCAATTTCTACTTTCAAGATTGAACCAGAAAGGAGAAAGAAAGTATGAACAATCTGAATGCAATTCAGTGGTATGTTTAGAGAAGAAATTGAACAAAAATGCAAAGATACATGTACAGATTTTCTAGGTGTTCACAGAGCTCACAAAAATAGTGCTAGTCCTTCCTCCATCACTTTCTCATAAAAGGAAAGAAATGCTTAATGCTGCATAAAAACTAAAAAAAAAAAAAAAATAAGACCATTGTATAAAAATTACAAGCAATTGGAAACCAATGATGAGACATATTTATTTTTGATCAATTTGTCATTTTAAAGAGTTTGGCATAATCAATGTGTCAAATCAACCAAATTACTTTCAATCGATTCACCTGTAGTTTAATAAAAATTTATCTATATTTAATGGAGCTACAAGTGAAATTTAAAAGCCCTTAGGAAATAGAAGCTATTTTCAAGTGGATAAATAGGATCTTCCCGTTTTTTCTTTGACCCCTGGTATCTATCCATTCGCTAAATTCATTGACTATGTATGTATCACATTCCATTTAATAAGTGATTTCAGTTTTCCCAGCCCTTAATGTGAGGTTATAGCATGCAAGAACTGCAAAGGTATTAATTTTAAAATATTTCCGAAATTAACTAAATCTAAAGATATATGTGAGTAAAAATAACAAAAGGTAGAAAAATACAATCAGTGTTATTCTATATTTACACAAAATAAACCAATGAAAAAGTCTACATGTTTATGACAAGGAAGGGAGTTAAAAGGCCAGAGCACTCATTTTCATTTTGTAGCTTCTCATGTCATTATGGGTTTTTATAAGCATTTATTAGTTGTCAGTTTTAAAAGGTAACAAGATTTGAGTGAGCACTTAGCAATTTGGCGAATGATACATGTGAGATTGGGAACATTCCTGGGTAAAGTTATCAGAGCCCACAGTGAAGACTGCGAAGTTGCAGATCTAGGCACAAGCCTGACATTCAGAGGACTATGTGGGAAAAAAAACAAAAAAAAAAAAAACAAAAAAAAAACAAGAGAAATGACCCTTTATGGGGATAAGGAGTATTCTTTACTTACAAGAACCAGAGGGAAATTTATTAGTAAACTGAGTCTCTTCTGACATTGCAACAGATAATACAAGGCAGAAGTTGTACTAAGTTTCAGCAAATCAAAAGAGCAAAGCCAAGAAGCCAGAAAGTAAGAGTGGTGTTTAGGTAGGAGTGGAGGGTGAGGAGCTAATGTAAATGTGCTAGACAATGTTAGGGCATTGCTGCTGGTTAACAAGATGTGTCGGGGTGGGCGGTGCTGTGGCACAGCGGGTTAAAGCCCTGGCCTGAAGCACCAGCTTCCCATATGGGTGCCAGTTCTAGTCCCAGCTGTTCCTCTTCCGATCCAGCTCCCTGCTATGGCCTGGGAGGGCAGTGGAGGATGGGCCAAGTGTTTGGGCCTCTGCACCCTCCTGGGAGACCAGTAAGAAGCTCCTGGCTCCTGGCTTCGGAGCAGTGTAGCTCCGGCCGTTGCGGCCATCTGGGAAGTGAACCAGTGGATGGAAGACCTCTCTTTTTGTCTCTACCTCTCTCTGTAATTCTGTCTTTCAAATAAATACAATAAATCTAAAAAAAAAAAAACAACAAGATGTGTCAAACATATTTAATTATCCTAACACTGTAATGATTTGCTCTGTGATTACCCATCTGTGTTTGCTAATCGGTGCACACTGAAGATAAGCTCCACAGTCCCATAGACTGGGAGATAAGAAATATAGGAATCCTTGATGGTTCCCTTTCATAAGGGATCAGTCCTAGGTCTCTGAAGCAGACATTCCTGGATTGTAAAACTGACAAGAATATTTCAACAAACAAAGTGAAAGTTGTACACAATGAACAAGACACTGAGGAAAGAAATCAATGAATAAACAAATAAAAGGAAATTTATATTCACTGATTTGAAGCATTAAATTCTTCAAATTAAAATTAAATTCTTCAAATTAAAATTAAAAGTATTATTATATGTTCTTACCTTTTTATACTCAGAGTTATCTATAGATTCAATACATGCCTATTGAATTTTCAATGATTTTTTTCACACAAATAGGAAAACTAACCATTGAACTTACTTGGAATCACAAAATACTTCCAATAGCTAAAGCAATATTGCCTATAAAGAGTATGCATTTAGGCATTCCATTACTTGATTTCAAAATATACCTCAAGGGGCTGTCATTGTGACATAGCAGGTAAAGCCATCGCCTGCAATGTTGGCATCTCGTATGGGTGCTGGTTCTAGTCCCAGGTGCTCCACTTCTGATCTATCTCCCTGCTAATGTGACTGGTAAAACAGTGGCATATGAGTGCAGGACCAATTCCCAGCTGTTCCACTTCCAATTTATCTATCTGCTATGACCTGGGAAAGCAGTGGAAGATGGCTCAAATGCTTGGGCCCATGCACCTGAGTGGGAGATCCAGAAGAAGATCCAGGCTCCTGGCTCCTGGCTTCAGATTAGTACAGCTCCAGCCCTTTCATCCATTTTGGGAGTGAACCAGCTAGTAAAAAACCTCTCTCTCTCTCTCTCTCTTTCTCTCTCTTTGTCTCTTTGTAACTCTACCTTTCAAATAAATAAATAAATCTGTTTCAAAAACAAAAACAATACGGAGCTTCATAAAAAATTAAAAATAGAATTATCAATAGAATTAGCATGCAATCCAGCAATCACCTTCTGGGTATATGTCTAAAGAATATGAAATCAGTAAGTCAAAGAAACTGAATGTGCAAACTAAAATGACTTACCTTATTTTCAGCTGAATTGTTGAAAAGTCGCATGCCTAAGACATATCATAGTAAAATTTTGACCTAAAGGGTGAGGAGAAAAGAATATTACAAGTTCCTTAATAAAAAGAACAAGTTACCATCAAAGGAAAAAATATAATCAACCCTATCTGCCAAACTGGATTTTACAATACTGTACAAACACCTGCCTAAAATTAAAAAAAAAATTTTAGCTGAAGCATCTGAAAGAAAAAATGTTATCCCATTAAAAAAAAAAAAAAAACTCAACTGAGATTTCATGATTTTGAGAACATAAAGACCAGTGGTGACAAATGAGCATACAGACACCTGTGTGCACACACGTGTCTCTCTATTTTGAATCATGTTTTGATAGGTGAAGAGTTGGTCTGGGAATACCAAACATCAACCGGCAACAAAACAAGACACATTGAAGCACAGCACAGTGATGACTACAGTTCACAAGTATGTCTGAAGAGCAGGAGGAGAGGGACCAGCAGGGTCCAAACATGGGGAAAGTATAAGCAGATGGAAAGGCTGGTGCTTAGCTTGATTGGTTTATGCTGTGTGAGCTTATGGAAGTACTGCACTTTAATCCATGCAGATTAGAGAGAATTGCATGCTGATTAAAACTTTTAATTTAAAAAATTTTAAATGTATCAAAAGATATAGGAGGCTTCCAATGAAGGGCGCCTTAGCTTTGCCCATTTATTTTTTTAAGACAGACTATCTGCTTGTTAATATATTTATTTATTCAAAAGGCAGAATAAGAGAAACAGACATATAGACAGATTGTCCATCTACTGCTTCACTCCCCAATGACAGCAATAGCCAGGGCTGGGCCCAGCCAAAGCCAGGAGCCAGGATGTCCTTCCAGGTCTCCCAGGTGGATGGCAGGGACATATGCACTTGAGTCATCATTCACTGCTTTCTCTGGCACATTAGCATGAATCTGGATGAAAAATAAAGGACTAGGACTCTATCCCCTCTCTGATGAGGGATGCAGGCACCCCATGTGACTGCTTTATCCTGTGCACCAAGATACGTGAATATCAGGCAAACTAAACACATTTCTGCATACAAAGTAGTTGTGGGGCCGGCGCTGTGGCACAGTGGGTTAAAACCCTGGCCTGAAGTGCTGGCATTCCATATGGGAGCCAGTTCTAGTCCCAGCTGCTCCTCTTCTGATCCAGCTCTCTGCTATGGCCTGGAAAGCAGAAGAAGACGATTCAAGTCCTTGGGCCCCTGCACCCACATGGGAGACCTAGAAGAAACTCCTGGCTCCTGGCTTCGGATTGGCGCAGCTCTGGCCTTTGCAGCCATCTGGGGAGTGAACCAGTGGATAGAAGACCTCTCTCTCTCTGACTCTACCTCTCACTGTAACTCTGTTTTTCAAATAAATAAAATAAATCTTTAAAAAAAAAGCAACTGTAATTTATCAACAAGATAACTAACGAAAAGTAATTTTGTTTACTAAACTTAGTAAAATACATATACATATGTGTATATATACATATACTATAATTTCGTTACATTTTAAGAAATTAGTAGGGGTTTTAGGGTTGACATATAATTCCTTATTTTTAAATTAAAATAAAATATAGGCTCCTGGTTACCTTTTGTACACCAGAGATGTGATTTTTCTATAATGGATTAATATCCAATGAGCCTTCTCACATTTCCTCACTGTCTGGAACCCAATATCTATGTTAATGGTACACATATTAGATTTCTGCTATGGCAACTCTCTTGTAAGGCACATATTGTTGTGTTAGGTGAATGCTATTTGCATGAGAGAGTAAGAGAATATCCTCTGTTAAGGTTCAAGTTTCTATGTTGGAGACATGCTAGTTGCTATAATAAAAATTCATTAACATTTCAGAGACAGTAAATAGAGCTGCTTATCTTCCTGTTCCAACAATCGACTTCTGCTTCCTCACTGCCAATCCTGGCCTCTGTTGTTTCAGGATCTCATCATCCCCTTTGCCAGGCTCTATGATCACCTCTCCTAGCACAGGTCCAAGTTTGCAGAGACAACTGGATGTCCTGGTGATGCTGATCATCTCAGGTGGCACGTTCCTGTTGTGCTTCCTGGATGGTGTGTCCCCGGGCCCTCCTAAAAACTACGTTCTTCTGATGAATCATGTGATTTTGTACACTATGCATATTCCAACAGGTCTACCTCTCTGAGCCTACCCTTTAATCTCTTCCCCCACTGTCATCCATGGTAACTAAGGCATTTCAACTTTACTCCTTGTGGAATTTTGCTTTCTCCAGACTTCCAAGAACTCCCCAGTCAGTAAATTTGCCTAATCACCTTGGGTCTTTGTCTAAGGGTTGATGTCCCAAAACAGCTTGCCAAATGATTTAAGTATATTCACCCAATCTTATGCCAATTTCATAGTTGTTCCAAGTGCTAAAAGGTTTCAATAGTCCTTAAGTACTTTATGATCATTAGTTGCCTAAAGTCAAGACACTAGGCAGGTCTCTGTTGAATTACCAGGAAAATCTCAAAATCAAGAGGCCTAGAGGTATAATAATTGCTTATGTAAGGAAATTCAGCAAAGTCAGGGACAAAAAAGGAGTTACAGCCATATCTCAGAGTGTGAAAGTCATTAAGTATCTGGACAGTGGCTGGTCAACAAAGAACAATGGCCCAGCTTTCTGGAAGCCTGTGTCTTACTCCGAGCATGCACTGGCTCATGCACTCCCTGTAGACTTCAGCTGTCAGGGATAACAGAGTCTAATTCTTAGCCTAGCAATGATGAGCTACACCAAGTTTCAAAACCAACTTTGTATGAACAAGAGCTCCTACAAAAAACTTAAACAGCAGATCCTCTGGTATTCACATAATGTTCTGGAGAGGAGGAAAACGGAGATGGAACCCTTGGAGACCAGAGACAGATGTGATAAGGATTCTAACTTTGAATTCATTGCATAGATTACCCAAAAGGCATTCATTTAGACTAAGAAAAAATAATATAAACTGGTATTTAATGAGATATTTAATCTCCATTATTGTTTATCTCCCATTAGAGAAATCTGGATTTATGTGCAAGATGATACTTTGTTGAAAATAAAGGAACCAGCTCCAGCATTTTGGTGCAGTGAGCTTGGCTGCCACCTGCAACACTGACATCCTTTATCAGAGTGCCAACTGCTCTACTTCATACTTAGCTCCCTGATTATTCACCTGGATGGCAGCAGATGATGGCCCAAGTACTGTGGCTCCTGCCGCTCACACAGGAGACCATGATGCAGCTCCTGTGTCCTGGTTTTGGCCTTGACCAACCTCTGTTATTGTGGCCGTTGGGGAGTGAACCGGTAGATAGAAGATCTCTCTCTCTCTCTCTCCCTCTCTCTCTCTCTTCTTCCCTCTCTCTCTCTCTCTGTATATCCCTGTGTGTATGTCTCTCCCCGCTCTCTTTCTCCCTATCACTGTCTTTTAAATACAGAAATAAAACTTTTCTGAAAAATAACAAAGAACTTTAAAGCCCTGTTGCTTTCATACTTATTCATATTCTTATTTTGCAAAATTTTTTTTCTTAATTTCTGTTCTTTATCTTGATCTATGAGAGGAGACTACTAAATAGAAAAAAATGAACCTACTATACTTGAATCTCCAATACCCATTCCATCTTTCTTTCACTGACACGAGCATATAGCTTTGAAAATTCACTCCAGAGCTATTCACAATGCTCATTGTTTGTTTCTTGTTATTGGTTGATGTACCAGACTCATCATTGCAATATTTTCCTCAAGTAATAGGACAGCGACTTGTGCTAATTTCGAATTTTGTAGGTGTTGGGGGGTTTAGCCCATGGATGTGAATGTGGACATGTATACACAAGAAGACATGTAGTCTTTGAGCTTATAGCAGAGATTTTACAACCAATGGGGGAAAGATCTGACAAAGACATTAATATGATACAATGTAAATTGTGAAAATGGAGGAATTTGGTCGTTAAATGGTATAATTGAGCTGTTAACTGATAAACACGAGTGTGAAAGGTCCAATTATTATGCTCTTGTGGCTGAGGGTTTCTTTTTACTTCAGTATCATCTCAGATAGAAGATTTGTATTGTCATTCAGTAGCAAAGCTTTAACAGGGATTAGAAGGCTGTTCCTAAAATAACTATAACAATAACTATAACTATAACAATAATCATAATAATAGCAGTTTACCTCTTCAACCATAGATGCCACATTTTGTAGCGCTGTTGTAAAAATCACTAAATCTCTCTCCTGAGTCAATTCATTTTATAAAAGAAAATTTTATAGCTTAAATTGCAGATGCAGTGTTTTCTGAAAAGGGAAAGGTTTCCTACCCACAAATTAACAATAATCTTCAAACCCTCTTCCCTTGTAGAACAAATTTTTAAAAGAAAATTATTGTCATAAAATGATAGTACTCTGATAATTTTTATTCTCGTTGCTTGCTAAAAATCTACCAAAAATTGTTACCTCTCCAAACTCATCTTTTGGAACACATTTGTAATATATAAATCTGGTGAAAAATTATTTTGTAAGTCATTGTACAAATGAAGAACTTTAGAAAAAGTTAGGTAAATCCTAATTATTTTGAAAAGTCTGATTTTCACTTAACAAGATAAAAAAAGAGGAAGAAAGAAGGGAGGGAGTGAGGGAAAAGCAAAGGAAAGTTTTTGAATGTTTTTTCTGTAGTAATCAAAGAGATGACTATATTTATGTGCTGAGATGCTCTTTTATCTTAAAGTAGTTTGTATTTTTTCTTTCTTATTTCATTGAAGGAATGCTATATAAGAGGTTAAGTATTTATAGATATGTATTTAAGAAATATGAAAATGTGGGGCTTGCACTGTGGCAAGTAGATCAGTCCTCCACCTGTGGCACCAGCATCCCATTTGGGCACTCGTTTGAGTTCTGGCTGCTCTTCTTCAGATCCAGCTCTCTGCTATGGCCTGGGAAAGCAATGGATGTGGCCTAAGTGCTTTGGCCTCTGCACCTGCATGGGAGACCTGGAAGAAGTTCCTTGTTCTTGTCTTCAGATGGGCTCAGCTCTGGCCATTGTGGCCATTTGGGGAGTGAACCAGTGGATGGAAAAGCTTTCTCTTTGTCTCTTTCTCTCTCTGTAACTCTACCTCTCAAATAAATAAAATCTTTAAAAATAAAGAAATATAAGAATGTTACTTATACAATAAGTTGTTAAGAACATTATTTCAGTGAATGGAAATGATTACCACATTGTAATGTGTATAATTGGGTATTCAAAGATGCTTTTTTTTATATATAAATTTATTCATTTATTTAAAAGTCAAAGTTACAGAGAGAGAGAGGGTGAGACAGAGAGAATATTTTTCATCCACAGGTTCACTCCTTAAATGGCTGCAGCTGGACCAGGCCAAAGCCAGGAGCCAGGAACTCCACCTGTGTCTCCACATCAGTGGTAGGGCAAGCAATGAGGCAATCATCTGCTGCTTTCCCAGGCAAAGGCACATTAGCAGGGAGTTCGAATGGAATCAAAGCAGTCCGGACTCACACCAGCACCTATATGGAATGCCAGCATTCCAAGAAGCAGCTTAACCTGTTGCACCACAATCCTGGACCCTAAAAATACTTTTTAAAAGATGTTTCTGTGGAGGGAGGGGTGTAGCCTAGCAGTTAGGACACCTACATCTCATATCAGAGAGCCTGGGTTTGATACTTGCCTCTGACTCCTGACTCTAGTTCCCTGCTAATGCAGACCCTGAGGGGTGGCATTGGTGGCTCAAGTAATTGGATTTTGCCTTTCATATGAGAGGCTAGAATTGAGGTCCTGGCTCACAGCTTTGGCCAGAGTGTTTGTCCAACTCTAATCATTGAGAGCTTACTCACTATGTTTTGTTTATTTGAAAGGCAGTGAGAGAGAGAGAGGGAGGGAGAGAGAGAAAGACAATCTGTTGGGTCATTCCCTAGGCAGCAGACTGTGCCAGGTCAAAGTTCAGATTTGGCAACTACATCCAGTTCTCCCGTGTGGGTGAGAGTGACCCACGTACTTGAGCCACCACCTGCTGCCTCCCAGAGGGTACATCAATGAGAAGCTGAAACCAGAAGCAGGGCTAGCACTTGAACCCAGGCATCCCTCTGTAATGCAGGCATCTCAAGTGGTATCTTAGTCACTAGACCAAATACCCACTCCTGTAGACATGTTTAGGTTTAAAAAATAGTGGGAAATAAAAATTATATCTATTTGTTGGAGATAATGTGATGTTCTGATATTATCAGAAAGATTAAAGTAATCTAATTAGGATGACCATCACCATATTTGGGGGGGGGTAAGAGCATTTAAAATCTTCTTTAATGAGCTTGAAATATACAAGATTTCTTTATTAACTGTGGTCATCATGCTCTGCAATGTAATACTGATGTTTAATCCTCTGAACCAAAATCTAAGTTCCTGAAAGGGAGAATGCCCACTTCCTGTGTCTTCATTCCCAGCTTGCCCCAGTAATAACCTCAGGCCAGGTTTCCACTCTGGTCTGTTTTGTTTGGTTGGGTTTTTTGTTTGCTTTTTACGTGCATCTATTGGACCATAAAGGACCATCCTGGAAGGGAGTATGAAGCCTACATGAACCTAAAAGAGAAAGTAGCACTCTACATGCTTTCTTCACTTTGCACCAGCAATTAAAACAAAAAAAAGTAAATTTTCTTTGGATTATTTTTTAAAAAGATTTATTTTATTTATTTGAAAGAGTTACAGAGAGAGGTAGACACAAACACATGCATACAGAGAGAGAGAGAGAGAGAAAGAGAGAGAGAGAGAGAGGTCTTCCATGTGCTGGTTCACTCCCCAAATGGCCACAATGGCTAGAGATGGGCCAATAGGAAGCCAGGAGCCAGGAACTTCTTCTGGGTCCCCCATGTGGGTACAGGGGCCCAAGAACTTGAGCCATCTTTCTCTGCTTTTCCAGGCACATTAGCAGGTAGCTAGACAGGAAGTGGAGCAGCCAAGACTGGAACCAGCACCCATTTGGGATGCTGGGACTGCAGGCCAGGACTTTAACCCACTGCACAACAGTGATGGCCCCTGATTCTTAGAAAGCATTTTAAATGTACCTGAAGTAAGCAGTAGACTCTTGCTGGTAATATTTTGTTCACTAAATCCTATGGTTAATATATCATGAGGTCTGTAAAATGACACAGCAGTTAGGAAATTGAAAAGGGGATTCTAAAAGAACACATTACCAAGTTACCTTGTTAACTTATCTCAACTCTACAGAGCTGCTACTAAAGGCAAGTCACTTTGTATTTAGAAGATACAGCAAAAGGATAAGAATTTGTTCCTCTCTGTTGCTTTCCAACAATTCAATTTTAATGATATTCTACTTTAATTAGCTAAGAATCTAAGAAACGTTTTTAATTTGGGCAGGCTACTTCTTCAAACTGAATCTCATTTTTCTATCAGTAAAATGAGAGAGCAAGGACTTTGATTGAGATTGCTTCTAGATCACTGCCAACACAGAAATTTCATGAGTCCATGCTGCCATTTAGAAATACTTAACTAAGCATATGTTCCTGCTGCAGAGTGGAGCTAGAGGCAAAGAATGAAAAAAATTGCTTGCAAATTACCACATGCAGCAGTCAGAAAATCTCAGATATGGAATTTCTTTTACAAATGGAACTTTCAAAATTTATAAAAAGTAGCTATTTTTAAAATAACAGTTTTGGTGTTACCTGAATAATTTGAATAGCTATTCTGAGAGCATCATAATTTATTTAGAAATACAATTCAAAAATTTAATTAGAAAAATAGCTATTCCCCAAATATTCACAATCTCTGGGATAGATTTGACAGAGATAGACATAGAATCTACACTACAGTAAAACTAACTACAAATTAGTGTTCATGAGAAATGGCCATTCACCACATAATACAAAAATATGAAATTCACACCACCAAACAGGCATGTTCCAGAGTTACCTTATGTATGTTTTCTTGAAATACTGTATAAAAGCAAAGAGACTGACAAAGCATGTAATGGTGCTCTGAATAGTTCTTAAAGTTCTGACTATTATTATCTCATGTTGAGGAGGGTAATGGAAGGAAAGCAGATGGTGAGTGTATATGAGGAATACCTTTGTAAATGTAACACGATGTCATTACCTTGAAAAATAAGTTGGTCATGCTTTGTACATTGTAAGCTATAGAATGTGATGTTATAAAGTAAATGAATCAGGGATACTTTGTATGGATAAATGAAAATAACCCATACAATTGTTTACCCATAAATAAGTTCCTTATCCATAAATAAGATCATACATCTAAGTCCACGGCAATTGAATCCATACTTCCCTGAAAGTATATTTTTTAAAGATTTATTTATTCATTTGAAAGGCAGAGTTACAGAGTCAGAGGCAGAGAGAGGCCTTCCATCAGCTGGTTCACTCCCCCAAAAGGCTGCAACAGTGAGCTGGGCCAATCTGAAGCCAGGAGTCTCTTCTGGGTGCGAGGACCCAAGCACTTGGGCCATCTTCCACTGCTTTCCCAGGCTATAGCTGAGTGCTGAATCAGAAGTGGAGCAACTGGGACTTGAAACAGAGCCCATATGGGATGCCAGCACTGCAGGTGGTGGCCTCGCCCACTACATCACAGTGCTGGCCCCCTTCCCCTTAAAGTATCTTAAGAAGTAGGGTCTTTGAGGACAAAGGCCAAGAACATTTAAGCATCCTTTGCATAAGGACTCCTGTTTCCATGCTGGGGGGAGACCAGAGATGATCACTTCAGAACTAGAACAACAGGTATGACTGTCCCCCAGAAACCAACCCCCAGATCCCAAGTCACATTCTCAGAGTCAAAAACACCATATCTACTTGAAAATATGAACCAATGGTGTTAACATCGTGGCACAGCAATGTAGCCAGCCAGCTGCCTGTGACACCAACGTCACATTTGGAGTGCTCATTTGTGTCCAGACAATCTCTGCTGCCAATCCAGCTCCCTGCTAATATGCCTGGGAAAGCAGCAGAATATGGCCCAAAGTGCTTGGGCCCCTGCCACTCATGTGGGAGACTCAGATAAAGATCCAGGATCCTGACTTTGGCCTGGCACAGCCTTGGCCATGAAACTATTTGGAGAGTCAGCCAGTGGATGAAAGATTCTCTCTGTGTCTCCCCCTACTCCCTTACTCTGTCTTTCAAATAAATAAATACATATTTAAAAAAGAAAAATATTGGGGTCGGCCCTGTGGCGTAGCAGGTAAAGCCACCGCCTGCAATGCCAGCATCCCATATGGGCACCAGTTCCAGCCCTGGCTTTTTCACTTCCTATCCAGCTCTCTGCTATGGCCTGGGAGAGCAATGGAAAATGGCCCAGCTGTACCCACGTGGAAGAAGCTCCTGGATCCTGGCTTCGGATCAGCTCAGCTCCGGCTATTGCAGCCATCTGTGGAGGGAACCAGCAGATGGAAGACCTCTCTCTCTGCCTCTGCCTCTGCCTCTTTGTAACTCTGCTTTTTAAATAAATAAATAAATCTTTTAAAAAAAAGAAAAATATTAACCAAAAGAAAACAGATTTTTACCTATTTTGACATCACATTTGGTGGTTTCTGAACTTCACAGCCTGTGTTTTGAAGTCTTTAATTTTGGTATTTTTCTTAATCAATATTACATCAAACACTTCTACTACCTTATTCTCTCTTGTTTTGTCTTCTAGCATCTTTATTTATATGTTATACCTCTTAGTGTTTATCCACAGTTTCTGAAAGTGTTCTTCAATGTGTTTTTGTTATTGATATTTTTTTCTGTGTTTCGGTTTGAGAATATTCTTTTGTGATCCAAGCTTACTAATGGGTATAAGCAAAGGTTTTGATTTCAGTCTGTTCCACATTTCCTGTCATGGGAAGCTGCAGATGATAACTTGTAAGCTCCTCATCCGTCAGAGCTAAACCTGAAAGCCTCCCTTCCTCTACTGCTGCTGGTGTCCCTGTGTTCTGCCTTTTGGTGTTTAAATTAATCAAATGAAGAATGTGAGTCAGACACTTGGAAAGTTTTAGCTACGATTTTCCCCATCAGTTTAGTGGAGCATTGTGAAGAGAAGGCCTAGTATTTTTTCACAAGGTCCTGCAATTCTACAGAGGAAGCATTGGGGTCCTGTGTGGTTATCCTAAACTGGAACTAATGAGGTCTCATCGTATATTATTCTCATAGGACCTTAATGCAGTGCTTACAGTCTCCAAATGTGTCTCTCAGTGGGGATATTGATTTAAGTCTAGAGAAAAACTGCAGGTGCTCTGACCAGCAGTAGGTCAGAAGATAGAGTCCTGAGAGAAGTCCGTTTTGAGGATACCTGATCCCACCAGATCTAAGGCTAGGGAGGAGTTGCTGAGACACAGATGATTATTACCAGGCTTATCCTCCTGAAAAAGAAGGATTCTCTTTTAGATAATTGACTCTTTCCTTTTCTACAAAAGGTCTTAGTCCTTGATTCAGATCACTTATTTTTACTGTTACAGTACTTTAAAATGTCATTTATCTATAACAGGATAGCTTACATGAGACATTATACAGAGGTTCTAAATACAATGTTTGTCTAAATTTCACTTAAATAACTCATTTCTCTGGGAAATATATACATTGTACTACATAACTGAATATCTTAAGATTCATTAAGCTGATCAGAAATAATATTTATTGTGAGAACCAAACACTTGATAACTATTTCTGTTTAAAAATGTACTGTGGGTGTGGACATTTAATCTAAAGGTAAGACACTTGCCTGTCACCAAAGAATGCTTGATTCCTGGCTCCAACTCCAGACTCTACATTCCTGCTAATGCAGACTCTGGGAGACAGTGGTGATGACTGTACCAGCCAGGCACATGGGATACCTGGATTAAATTCTTGGCTTTTGTTTTAGCCTTGCCCAGTTTAGGCAATTGAGGGCATTTGGGGAGTGAACCAGTGGATTGTATGTATTGCCATTCATAGTACATAAATTTTGAATTCAAAAGTTAGAAATGAGATACTTCCTAAATGTTACAAAAAAAGTAGTGTCTTTCAATTAATAAATTGAAATACTCCTCACCAAAACCATGAAGGGAATGGTTAATAAATGCCTCTTAGCTTGGTAGCAATCAGTGATACATGCAACAAATCTGAGGCTTGAATCTGTGGACAGGACTTTACATCTTTTAAATCATTTAAGAATCTAGGTCTAGGCCAGGCGCCATGGCTCACTTGGTTAATCCTCTGCCTGCGGCGTTGGCATCCTATATGGGTGCTGGGTTCTAGTCCCGGCTGCCCCTCTTCCAGTCCAGCTCTCTGCTGTGGCCCAGGAGGGCAGTGGAGGATGTCTCAAGTGTTTGGGCCCTGCACCCGCATGGGAGACCAGGAGGAAGCACCTGGCTCCTGGCTTCGGATCCGCACAGTGCCAGCCATAGTGGCCATTTGGGGAGTGAACCAACAGAACGAAGACCTTTCTGTCTCTCTCTCTCTCTCTCACTGTCTATAAATCTACCTGTCAAAAAAAAAAAAAAAAAGATTCTTAGTCTACTGAGTAAAATGGATAAAGATCTTTAGTCTTATAAGAGTGAATAAATTCAGATCACGTTTTCAGTATATTTTAATTTTACCCCCCAAAATAAAATGATACAGAAAGAATCCTATTCTTGTTCAACTCTTGCCTTATGGAAGACTGGCAGTTCACAACAACTGAGATCTTTTTCACAAACAGTTTTTCAACTCGCTTCCACTTATCCATTACGAGATAAATCTATATCATTGGCAGATGACTTCTCAGCTACTGAGCACACCTCCAGATGGGAGAAATGTTCAATTACTGTCAATTTAATGAGACTTGCTGTATCATTTTAATAGTTAAAAAGTGTTTATTTACTCTTCATATAGATTAACTGATCCTTTTCAAAAATAAAAGATACACACTTCTGGAAAATTTTGCTTTGTTTTGACAAGCTTCTAATGTTTTGCGAAGTTTTTCCTTGATTCAGCTGCATATCCAATTCAATAACACTAAAATCTGGTTAATTAAAATACTTTCTGCATGAGAGCAGTTTTTCCTCGACTGCTTGGTAAAGAACTTGTCTGGAGATCAAACAGTAGCAATTACTAAATGCGACACATAAAGTAAGAATCTTTGTTATCTCTACTTTTAATTTACAGGGCAAATGATACAGTAGTATCATTTTGTTTTTAAGGTTCAGATTTCAGCTATCAAGACAGAAAATTTATGCAGGACATGATATATAGGAAAATAACTATTTGGATCCAGGCAATTACAGTTGTTCCTTATTCATGAATTCTATATTTTTGAATTCTCCAGCTCACTAAAATTTATTTGTCGCTCCGAAGTTTGCAAGGTCTTTCCAAGTCGCTCATGAAAATGAGCAGTTTAAGTCATGTGACATGCATATTTCAACTGAGGTGAAAGCAGATGAAGCTCTGCCTTCCTGTTCCAAGTTTCAACTAGTAAACAGATATACTGTTTAGTACCACATTTCCTCATTACGAATTTTTTGCTGATGATTTTGAGGTATAAAACAGTCCAAAAGAGACAAATACCATATGGTCTCCCTGATCTGTGGTAACTGATAGAGTACCTAAAAGGTAATCTATAAAATTGAAATTTACACTTTGAGATGAGATGGTTTTGAACAGCCCTTGTCTCTTCTGTTGAGGAACATTCTGCTGCTGCTGCTTCATACTATTTCTTGAACTCCTAGTGTAGGGTTAATCCTATGAGTATAAAGTTGATTGAAAACAAACCTTTGTAAAAAGAAGAATGGCAATAGGAGAGGGAAGAGGAAGAGGGGTGGGAGTATTGGTGGGAGGGATGGTAGAGTAGGAAGAATCATTATATTACTAAATTTTGTGTATATGGAATGCATGAAGTTATGAAGTTTATATACATAAATACAAGGTTTCTAGGAAAAGAAAAGAAAAAGTAAAGGAAAAGGAAAAGGGAGGGGAGGGGAAGGGAGGGGAGGGGAGGGGAGGGAAGGGAAGGGAAGGGAAAGGAAGGCCGCCCCTACACTTAGTGCTGAAATGCTATCGTATGCGTAAGCACAGAAGACCATAATGTATTTTATGGAGAAAATATGGGAGTTGGATAAGCTTTCTTCAGTATGTGAGATACAATGCTGCTGGTTTTGAGTTCCAAGTTAAAAATCAAGAATATACATGAATATATGTGTGTACGTATGTATATATATATATATATAGGAATTAATAATGCACATAATATATCTTTAAACACAAATATATAAAATAAGGACATGGATCGGGCAATTGGTGAGGATTATGTGACCAGAGGCTCACGAGTACCTAAATCTCCTATATTTGCCCTAGTAGCAGTGCTTTGATTCCTTGCTTGTAGTGACTTTATAAGACATCACTAAAACAATTAACAAGAATAAGCTATCCCTTCTTCAGTCTATGGAATTGTCCACAATTACATTGTAAGCTTCTTAGGATTAAAATGATGTTAATGTATTCTAAAGTGGAATAAATTCTAATTCAAGGCAGTGACCCAAGGGCTGCTGCTGTAGTGTAGTAGGTTAAGTCTCTACCTAGGCCATTGGAATCCCAGTCCTGGCTGCTTTACTTCCTGTCCGGCTCCCTGCTAATGCTCCTGGGAAAGCAGTGGAAGATGGCCCACGTGCCTGGGTCTCTGCACCCATGTGAGAGACCTATAAGAAACTCCTGTCCCTGGCTTCAAATCAGCCCATCTCTGGCCATTGAGGCCATTTGCAGCGTGAACCAGCAGATGGAAGACCTCTCTCTCTCTTTCTATCTCTCTCTCTGTCTCTCTCTCTCTGCCTCTCTCTCTACCTGTAACTCTGCCTCTCAAATAAATAAATAAATAAATCTTAAAAAAATTATAGTTTCCTGGATAATGTTTTAATTCACATAGGCTGGCTGTTAACTCACATAATGTATTATATAATCTCATGTTTTTCTTCAAGATTTCTACAATAAATATTTCGCAAAGTTCATGTGAAACTATGTGCAAAGAATCTGTCTCTTTTACCTATATTATTTCTCTATTTATAGACCATTGCATAATGATGGTTCCAGAATCCTGAAAAAAAGCAGTGAAAACCACACCATGAAAGAAAATGTTTTTTAAACACAGATAAATAGAAAATATACTGAGGGAATAACATCAACAAGATGGAAAAATAGGAGTTTCCATTGCACAAAAACATAAATTTGAACAACTAAGCATAATGAAAATGCTTTCACAAGAACTAATGAATATAGCACCGGGGGAAGCACAAAATTGCACTGACAACTGTAGAAAGAGCTGAGACATAATGCCAGACAAATTTAACACCCAGGTTCATGAAGTCCAAAGAACCACAATTAGAGTAAACATAAAGAGATATTTACAGGTACATGCATATTATTATAAAATTCTCAAGTGTCAAATACAAAGAACAATTTGAAAACTATGAAACAAAAATAACTCATCACTCTCACGAGAACTCCCGTAAAAATATCAGTATTTTTCTCAGCAGAAGACTTGCAAGTCAGCAGAGAATGGGATAGTTTATTCAAATTGCTGAAAGAAAATTAAAAAGAAGCACAAGTTAATAGAATAGAAAGCCAAGAAATCAGTGCATACATTTATTGTGAGTTCCCAAGAACTCACCATGTGGCAAGAATTGTCTCTTAAATAATCGGCATGGGTAAAATTGCATTTCTATATCAAGAACTATAAGCTTGGTACTTTGTCTCATATCATACGCAAAAAAATCAACCAAACAGTGATTAAATATTTAAACATAAATGTTGAGACTATAAAACTACTAGAAAAAAACAGAGAAAGTTTCTTGATATTGCCATGGGAGTAATGTTGAAGGATATGATTACAAAAGCACACACAGTAAAACTGAAAATAGACAAACAGAATTGCATTAAACTAAGAAGGTTCTAGGGATGGGCATTTGGAACAGTGGTTAATATGCCCTTAAGATGCCCACATCCTGTATTGGAGTGCCACCATTTAAGTCCCTTCCCCATTCCTGATTGCAGCTTTTTGCTCATATATACTCTGGAGGGCAGCACATTATAACTCAAGTAGTTAGGCCCTTTGGAGACCTGGATTGAGTTCTGGCTGTTGGCCTGGCCAAGCATTGGCTGTTGTATGTATTTGGGAAGTGAATCAGAAGGTGGATGATATTTATTCTCTCTCTCTCTCTCTCTCTCTCTCTCTCTCTCCTCTGTTTCTCTACCTTTAAAATAAATAAACAATAATTACCTTCTAAACTATATAAAGAACTCTGTATAGCAAGAAAATAAATAACCCAATTTTAAAAGGGGCTATTGATCTGAGTAGACAGTTCCCAAAAACCTCAAAAAGCCAGCAAGCATATGAACAAATTCTCAACATATCTAATTACCAGGAAAAAGCAATTCAAAACAAATTTGATATCATCTAAATTCTGTTGAAATCGTATTATCAAGCCAAAATTAGATATTACCTCACTCCTATTAGAGTATATGTTAATAAAAGTAGAAAAGATAGCAAATATGAGCAAGAATGTGGTGAAAAGTTAGCCTTGTGCATTGTTGTTGGGAATGGACGGAGATTGGCACAGCCATTAAGAAAAATAATATGCAAGGTCTTCAAAATTAAATTAAAACAGCCATCTGTTCCACATTTCCACTACTTTGGAGTAGGTTTCCCAAGGCTATGGAATCAATAATGTCAATGAGATATCTGCACTATTATGAGAGTTTCTGTATTATCCACAGCTAAGATATGGAATCAACCTAAGTGTCTTAGCTAATGAATACATCTTACAATTTACTAAGAAATACATCTTACATGTTTTAACTACTTAAAAATGGTAACTAGATATGTTAATCCATTTTATTGTGGTAACCATTTCACAATGTCTCAGTCCATTTTGTGTTTCTATAACAAGCTACCCAGATAAAATATAAAGAAAAAAGGTTTGTTTAGAAATAGTTCTGGGGCCGGCGCCGCGGCTCACTAGGCTAATCCTCCGCCTTGTGGCGCCGGCACACCAGGTTCTAGTCCCGGTCGGGGAGCCAGATTCTGTCCCGGTTGCCCCTCTTCCAGGCCAGCTCTCTGCTGTGGCCAGGGAGTGCAGTGCAGGATGGCCCAGGTGCTTGGGCCCTGCACCCCATGGGAGACCAGGATAAGTACCTGGCTCCTGACTTCGGATCAGCGCGGTGCGCCGGCCACAGTGCGCCGGCCACGGCGGCCATTGGAGGGTGAACCAACGGCAAAGGAAGACCTTTCTCTCTGTCTCTCTCTCTCACTGTCTACTCTGCCTGTCAAAAAAATAATAATAATAATAATAATAATTCTGGAAGCCCAAGCACATGGTGCTAGCATCAACTCCTGTGAGGGCCTCATGGCTAAAGCACCTATAGGGGGGTATCACATGTGCCTTCCTATAAACTAATTCAGTACTGGGAGACCAGCATTAAACTATTCATAAGGGTAATCTTGATCCTGTCATCTACCACTAGGCCCCACTTCTGAAAGGCCCCACCATTTTTCATTACTGTTTCACTGGGGACCAAGCTTTCATCCCAGGAACCTTTGAGCAGGACACACTCAAGCTACCCAAACCATGGCATAATATTTCATAAAAGAACCTAGTTTTATATAATAAATGTATATAGTTTTTTGTCAATTATATCTTAGTAAAGCTGATGAAGTTATATTTGGAGAGAATTATTATCTCCAATATTAACAAAAATCATTTTCTAAACACTAATACCTTAAGGTAAAATAAAATCTGTTCTGACCTTCCTATATGGGATAGTGAGCAACATGTTTCCCCATTAATAAGTCATTGAATGAAGCCAGCACAGTTTTTTTCAGACTTATGTGAAAATACATGTTTTATTTTGTCTTGAATGCTTAAGTGCAGGCCACATTTCAGATTCTCAGGCTTTTGCACTAATACACATGAATGTAATTTCACACAATGACATATTTGCAACTATTTTCACATGATAATAAATTATAAGTTTTGTCTTCAGTCCAAAGAAAAGTTTTAGATACATTTGAACAATAATCAAAACTATAAGGTTTTAGACTATTTCTCAAAGTGATGCAAGTGCCCCTACTGCACAAAACTGAGGTCCCATGGAATATTCTACTATAAATAGTAATGGATACTTTAAGAGGAGTCATATTATACTAGTGGTAGATTTTAAACCAGTCTGTAAACATTTTTTTACTTGAACTCAATGGGGAAGTCTTGAGGGATATAATCAATAGAACTATACATAACTGAACTACGAAAAGTATAAGAATAAAACTGAAGAACAACATTTGATCAGAAAGAACTCTTTTTTTAAGGGAAAACTTTTTAAAGTGTGTTGGAAAATGAAGCTTCTGGGAAGACTTTGATTATTTTTTAATCACATTAACAATCTGGAAGCCTATGTCTGAATGCAGGGAATGCCTTGGGCTTTCCCAGTAAAAGACTATATTGATTTCTGCATCAGGCCCTGAACAGATGGATGAGGGTCATAGTACATCATGCCAGAAATCAATGCCATTTCACTCCATCACTTTCCAGGCAATAAAAGCGCTGTTGTAACTAATGTTGTTATTGGGAGGGGGGTCTTTTTTTTTGTTAATTCTAAACATAGTTCCAACCTTTTAAATACTCCATAATCTACTCCCATACTAAAGTAATTGAAGGAACTAATTTTTAAAAAGACAGAGATGCCAGCATCAATATAGAAATTATTTTTTTTATTTTTAAAAAAGCTTTCACTATTCCCATCTCTAGATTGCTCTAGTGAAAACATGTAATAAAAGCAGTTCTGTCATTGTTTGTGAACAATGGCATCAGAAAACGTTACAGACAAAATCTTTTCTAATATGCAGTCCATCTGTACTTGCCTGAAAGCAAACTACAAAGACAAGGAATATATTGCAACTGCTCTCTTAGTTATCAACCGACAGGTCTTCTGCATCCTCAACTATTAAGTTTGTGCTTCAGTGAACCCGTTATTCAGGAATAACTCCTGTTAACAAAATCAGAGACTTTTACCTATGACATTTAGCCTGTGATCTCAAATGAGACTGGCAGGTTTCAGCTCCTATTCTTGCAGGATTTAAAACGTCTTCCTTATTCTCTTAGCAAAGAGGGTTTTTTTTTTATTTTTTGAAAAGTTTGTTTTGTACTTCTCTGGAGATGTTACAATTCATGATTGAGAGTTAATTGTCACTTTCTATTTTCAACTCTCTTTCTCCTTCATCTTTGAAATAATGAAAGAATGTGACATCCGAGTCTTAGAATACATTGTCTTTTTTTAAACACCTCTTGAATTCTTGAAAGTGAGTCACACACTAAAAACCAAACTAGAACAGAAGCTATTTTGGGGTTTATTTATCTTTTTTAACTTCTTTGAAAACCAGGATGTGTATGAAGGAGGAAGAGAGGGAGGGAGGGAGAGAGGAAGGGAGAGAGAGGGAGAGAGAAACAGATTTTCCATCCTATGATTCTCCCAATGGCTGTAACAGCTGGGTTGGGTCAGGCCACAGGGAGGAACCAGGAACTCCATCTGGGTCTCCTATATAAATAGCAGGGACTCAAGTACTTGAGCCATGATATTCTACCTCCAAAAGTGCTCATAAACAGGAAGATGGATGAGAACAGGGCACACTTACAACTAGGCACTTCAATATGAGATACAGGAGTCACAAATGGCAGCTTAACCCAGTGTGCCACAATGACCACGTCAAGAACAGAAAATATTTTGGAGGGATCTTCGCCAACCCACATTTCATTTATATTACCTTATACAAATGTGAGTCTTTAACACCTATGTAATTAGAAATCTTCAATCTAAGTGTCTGTTAAAATAGCCATAACCCTGAAAATCAAAGCAAAAATAATATATAAATTTTATCACTAATTTGCAAATACAAAATATGTTACTTAAACCATACATACAGTGCAAAATATGCTTTTATTTACAAAAAACAGGTAGTTAACATATATAAATTACTCATGCATCCAGCACTTTGCATAAATAATGCCAAATACTCTGTAAAAAGGCTAGTACCATTATTACTCCTTTATGAATTGTTTATGTGCCCTCAAAATTAATATATTGAAATCCCAATCCCCAGTGTAATGCTTGATTTATAGTGAGGTCAGGAGAAAGGAAACATTAGAGCTCTTTTTCATATTTAAAATTTTACTTAAGTTATACAAATTTCATGTATTTCCTATATACAGATTTAGGACCATAGTGATATTTCCCACACTATTCTCACTCTCATACATGCTCCAATCCCATCCCTCTTTTTCCTTCCTCTCTTATTCCCATTCTTAATTTTTATACAGATCTATTTTTAATTTACATTACACTCCATAAGATTAACTCTACACTAAGTAAAGCGTTCAACAAATAGTAAGAAGAAAAAAAAAAACTGACCATCAACAGTTGAAGTAAGGACCATTAAAAAATCATCACATCTCAAAGTATCAATTTAACTCCTATAGATTAGCTTTTAGGTTCTCTATTAGTTACTACAGATCAGGGAAAACATATGGTATTTGTGTTTTTGGGGGACTGGCTTCTTTAAATAAGTATAATGGTTCCAGTTGCATCCATTTTGTTGCAAATGACCGGATTTCATTTTTTTTTACCACTGTGTAGTATTCTATAGTGTACATATCCCATAATTTCTTTATCCAGTCTTCAATTGATGGGGATTTAGGTTGATTCCATCTCTTAGCTATTGCAGATTTAGTTGAAATAAACATGGGAGTACAGATCACTCTTCCATAAGCTGATATCATTTTGTTTGTGTAAATTCCCTGGAGTGGGATGCCTGGGTAATATGGTAGGTCTATATTCAGATTTCTGAAGTATCTCCACACTGTCTTCCACAGTGGCTGTACCAGTTTACATTCCCACCAACAGTGGATCAAGATATCTTTTCCCCTACATCCTCACCAGCATTTGTTGAACCATTCTAACAGGGTGGAGTGAAACCACATTGTGGTTTTGATTTGCACTTCCCTGATGGCTAATGATCCTGAACATTTTCTCAAGAGTATTTTGGCCGGTGCCACGGCTCACTAGGCTAATCCTCTGCCTACAGCACTGGCACCCCGGGTTCTAGTCCTGGTTGGGGTACCAGATTCTGTCCCAGTTGCTACTCGTCCAGTGCAGCTCACTGCTGTGGTCTGGGAAGGCAGTGGAGGATGGCCCAAGTGCTTGGGCCCTGCACCCACATGGGAGACCAGGAGGAAGCACCTGGCTCCTGGCTTCCGATCTGCGTAGCGCGCCGACCGTAGTGGCCATTTGGAGGGTGAACCAACGGAAGGAAGACCTTTCTCTCTGTCTCTCTCTCTGTCTCTCTGCCTGTCAAAAAAAAAAAAAAAAAGAGTATGTTGGCCACTTGAATTTTCTCTCTTGAAAAATGCCTGTTCTAGTCCTTTACCCATTCCTTAACTGTATTGTTCATTTTCTTATTGTTGAATTTCTTATTGATTCTGAATATTAATCCTTTATCAACTGCATAGTTTGCAAATATTTTCTCCCATTCTGTCAGTTGCCTCTTCACTTTGCTGAGTGTTTCTTTTGCAGTGCAGAGCCTTCTCAGCTTGAGGTAATCCCATTTATCAATTTTGGTTTTGATTTCCTGTGCTTCTGGGATATTTTCCAAGAAGCCTTTGCCTATGTCCATGTCTTACATTTTCCTCAATGTTCTCTAGTGATTTGATAGTATTGGGTCATAGATTTGGTCCTTGTCAGTTTTAGTGGATTTTTGGTTGAGGTATAAGATAGGGATCTTGTTTCATACTTCTGCATGTGGAGATTCAATTCTCCCAGCACCATTTGTTAAAGAGAAAGAGCTAAAATCAATCCCTGAAGCAAGACTAGAGCTCTTATAAAAGAAATTCCAGAAAGCCTTTTTTTTCTCTTCCTGCATTGAAAGGGTACCCTAAGGGTGTAACTGGATGATCATTTGATGAGAAAATTAGTATGGACATCAACTGGGGACCTAATTATTCATTCCAACAGAAGCTAAGTTCTATTCTTCAAGATAAGGGAATAAGTATCCTCCACCCAAGGAAATTCAGAAATCACCAGGTCTGCCACTCCCACTACCAACCTGGAATGCAAAGGCAGGGAGGGGATGCACAGAGATAGTTCCTCTACATGCAGTGTGGGCCAGGATGCTACCAGCCCATGCTTCAGACATGGAGCCCTGCAAAGAGCTACATAATGGGCCGATCGAAATTGTAATGCTGAAGCTACCCAGAACCCCATCACCTTAAAATTTACTGTAGATAGTCCCTTTAGGTTTGAGTTTTATTTTGGACCCATCCCCTTTTTCTCATTTTTCTATTTCTCCCTTTTTGAATGTGAATATATACTCATGCCTATGTCACCATTGTATATTGGAAACCTAACTGTTTCCACAGGTTCACAGTTGAAGAGGAAGTTTGCCTCACAACACATTATTTTAGACTTTAGAGTTAATGCTGGAATAACTTAAGAATTTTGAGCCTTGGGAGATGGAATGAATGTATTTTGTATTTAAGATAGACAAGATTTTAGATGGCCATGGGGAGAATGTCATGGATTAAAAAACAAATATGTGCCTTTCTCCAAATTTGGATATTAAAATCCTAGCAATCAATATGATGGAATTTAAAATCACTGTAAAAATTAAGAAGGTGAATAACAGAGGAAGTGGAAGAAGCATGAGAGCATGGGCAGGAGGAAGGGTAGGATGGGAAATATCACTATGTTCCTAAATCCATATATATGAAATAAATGAAATGTATTTACCTTAAATAAAAAGTTAAAATAAAGAAAGAAAGCTTGAACATTTGGAAGATATTTAAGTAACAAGGGTGTTTAGCAGGATTTCTGTACAGAGACAAGATACCCAGGCCTTTTAACAGTAAGTAGTCTTTTATTATTTATGCCAGCCTAAGGTCCAGCTGGAATTTTCATCCAAAAATCTGAGCCCTGAACAAAGAGGGGTATTTCCTTATGTATGATTTCAGCTTCTTTGTCTTCCTTTTGTGGTTACATGCATGCATTTGATTGGATATTCTAATGCTACATAGCAGCCACAGAAATTGATAAAATACTCTGCATGGGCACATATTCACTGATAATGTTTCTTTTACACACCTACTGAGCTGTACACTGTCTAACAAGGGTTAACATCATTGCTTGCTGCTAACAAGCAGGAATTCAAGCAGATAGTAACTTCACAGGCAAGCAGAAAACAACCACAATTCATTCCCAGAACAGATTCTTCCTTTTTTCTTCTTCTGACTATTGGGAGGCTTCTACCACAACTTTAATAGTGTTAGTTAGAAACAAGTTGATTTAAAATACAAGGGCCTCTCCCATAGATGGAGTCCTCATAATGATATTAGTGCCTTTGTAAAAGAGACCCAGGAAAACTCTTTCACTTTCTGTCTACCATGCAAGGTATAATGAGAATTTGGCAGCTTGAAATTCAGAAGAGGGCCTCAACACAACGTGACCATCCTGGCACCCTAGTATCAGACTTCCAGCCTCCAGAATGTCAGCCCCTAATGCACAAATATTACAATTAGTATATAAAAGGGTCAAACCCTCCATCATCCATGCAATTCACCACAACCAATATGTTATAGAAATTGGATATACAATATATTGTACATAGGTGCCTTTATTAAAAAATAGTAATCCAATAACTTTAAATTTCACAATGTAAATTTATACTTTCAGTACTAAATTATGTAAATTATTTAAAAAATTACAAGTGATCTTTTGTATGTACCATCTGATGTTGAAATTCCTTGAATGATTTATTTGAATTCTTTGAATTTTTTAATTTCAGTTATTTATTTCTAGAAAGTTCTTCAAACACTCCTTTTCGGCCGGCGCCGCGGCTCACTAGGCTAATCCTCCGCCTAGCGGCGCCGGCACACCAGATTCTGTCCCGGTGGCCCCTCTTCCAGGCCAGCCCTCTGCTGTGGCCAGGGAGTGCAGTGGAGGATGGCCCAGGTGCTTGGGCCCTGCACCCCACGGGAGACCAGGAAAAGCACCTGGCTCCTGGCTCCTGCCATCGGATCAGCGCGGTGCGCCGGCCGCAGCGCGCCGGCTGCGGCGGCCATTGGAGGGTGAACCAACGGCAAAGGAAGACCTTTCTCTCTGTCTCTCTCTCTCACTGTCCACTCTGCCTGTCAAAAAATAAAAAAAAAAATAATAAAATAAAATAAAAATAAATAAAAAAAACACTCCTTTTCAACATATCTTCAATTATTTTTGCAAACTTTTGCAAGGCAATCCCATTCTGTCTGACACTACTTGATCTGTAGTTTTCTCACCTGATACGTGTTTCACAGAACACATTGCAGCCTCTACTCCGCTGCACTTGAAATCACCAGATAACTGTGATGATAGATGGCACTTAAGTCCCCAAGAAGAAAATGTGAAGCTATTCCACTGAAAAACTGTCAGAAATTGTTGAAGTTGAATCTAAGAGCTTGGCTTATGGTGAATGAACTTGTGAAAACACCCCTTTGACACTGCTGGTGCCAGGACCAAATCCTTGATTTGCTGTGTGGCCGTCTTCACTCAGGTGTCCAAAGTTAACACCAGGGGAGTAACAGCAGCACTAAGTCCAAGTACATGGTGTAAGAAATTGCAAAGTCAGGCCAGCGCTGTGGAGTAACGGGGTAATGCCCTGGCCTGAAGCGCCAGAATCCCATATGGATGCTGGTTCTAGACCCCGCTGCTCCACTTCCCATCCTGCTCTCTGCTATGGCTTGGGAAAGCAGTAGAAGATGGCCCAAGTCCTTGGGCCCCTGCACCCATGTGGGAGACCTGGAAGAAGCTCCTTGCTCCTGGCTTCAGATTGGTGCAGCTCTGGCTGCTGTGGCCATCTGGGGAGTTTACAAGCGAATGGAAGACCTCTCTCTCTCTCTGCCTCTCCTCTCTCTTTGTAACTCTGACTTTCAAATAAATAAAAAAATCGTTAAAAAAAAAAAGAAATTGCAAAGTAACTGCGAAGAGTCTTTATAGAGAGAGGAGAAAAGATGAGAGAGCAGTAAATATGTCTATATGAAATAAAATCATACTCCTGAATACTTCATTTTATATGCAGCATACAGCAAGTAGCAAAAAGTTATACTTGCATCAATAATTCTCCTTCATAAACACACTGTCATTTGTGTATTAAAGAATTTACATTTCCTACCTCAGATTTTGTATTATTGGGATCATTCTCTTTCTGCCAATTTTTGTTTTTTATACAGAGATAAAATCGTTCTTATTTGTGAGTAAAAAGTGACAATGGCATATCTTATATAAATATACAGTGTCTCAGTTGTCTGGGGCTTCTAGTTTATTGCTGAATGGAAAGAAAATTTTTTGGTAGCAACAGTAATTATCATATTGGTATGAGTATTTGCTGTCATTTTAAATTTGGTCTATGAGCAATATTTCCTAAGGAGGTCTTACATGTAGCTTTTGTAACTTTTCTTTTAATTTAAGAAAATGTATAATCAGACAAGTCAGGGAAAGATTGTTTTGTCTTATGCTGATAAGGATGCTGGCCTCAGCATTCTGGTGTGCACTAAAATGAGTTTTTGCAGTGTTACTAAACGAAATGAGTTGAACTCCTGACATCAAGTTGTTAAGTTGTGATAATGCAATTAGTTTGTAATAGGACATTGCAAAGTGTGTTTCCTCACAGTTTCTTAATGGCATTCTTTGGTTGATCTTTCCTGATTTGTTCATTATTT
Organism: Oryctolagus cuniculus; assembly: GCF_051225735.1. Taxonomy (NCBI): domain Eukaryota; kingdom Metazoa; phylum Chordata; class Mammalia; order Lagomorpha; family Leporidae; genus Oryctolagus; species Oryctolagus cuniculus. The sequence continues at coordinate 77,021,178 of NC_142874.1, read as the reverse complement.
TTTAGCTTTTACTCCTTTCAACATTTCTCTTTTAAAATACAAATATTTATAAAATATGTGCATATATAAATAATCTGATAATTTAAAATCTCCTCTATTAGTTGTGACATTAATTATATAGGATATACTTATTAACCAGCATTTAAATTTTTCCTTTAGAAATCCAAGATGATTAAAAGGAAATGAAAATAAATGGGTAATAAGTTGTTTTTTACTGCTTACAATTTTAATAGGGTATATAAAGTTATATAAGTAGTCATTATTTGTAGAGCATCTACTTTTATAATAAGATTTTATTGCTTTAAAAAGAGCTAAGCTTTCTCAAAATGTATAATGTCATTTATATTTTATTGTTTTGCTCATCTCCAACCCTCTCTCACTTCTACTCACTGTCAAATATCTTCAAAACATAGTTTATTATTATACTTCTGGATTCCTAAAGGATTCCTCACACAACAAGCAAATAATGATTTTATTCTGAATTTTCACTTTGTAATTATTGACTAAAAATTCAGGAGTTGTTGTTCTATGGCTTTTTGTACATTATTTCAACAATGTGTGACAACATGGCCATATTTTTAAATTACAAGACATCTGCCTCCATGCTACCATGCTTGTGCCTCAGGAAGTTGTAGCTCAGTAAATATTCCTTAAATTGGTATATTTTCATTCATAACACACTGGCTAGGATTTTTCTAAATCAACTCACTTATCCAAAGAAACCAGAGACTCATAAAGATAAGAGACTTATCCAAATGATACATATAATAGATATTTTTATAATATCATTTTTTAAATTTACTTTAAATATTGGCTCACCATGTAATGTCTACACATGTTTAAAGGGTAAAATGCTGCATTTCAATACATATACATAGCTAAAGCCGACCACATCAGGCAGTCAGCCTTGATATTTCTTTTTCTTTGTGTTTGAAGCCCATGAGGCCCTCTGTTCCAGTTCTTTACACTGAATATTATACCTCATCATGAGCCGTAGAAACCCCCTGTGCTGCAAAACAGCAGACAGTTCTACAGGGAAAACAACAGAGTGATTAATGACCAGAAAATCTTCCCTGAAGCGGAATAGTGCCTCCTTAGTATTAACCAGGTCTGCAGGGTAATTTCAAACACCGGTTTGGCCCTAAAGAGTTTGATCTCCCTGCAGCCCAGAAGTCCATTTAGCAGTGCAGTGCACATGCCTTACGGGTGCCCCTTGTGTAGCAAAAACACTGACCCAGTTGTTTCAGTTCTGTCTGAGTCGGTCACAGTCATGGGGCTGTAGTCTAAGGTTCCTTCTGCTTTCTATCTGAACAAAAATAATTCCTTCAGCAGAAAAGTCACGTATTCACCCTTATTTTTTGTGCATTTCTTGTCAGTGTTAGTGGTGTTATGAGACAGATCTGAGAGAAAGTGGTTAAACTGAACTCAAATACTTAAAATGCAACTTCTTCTCATAGTAATTTTAGTTATTTTTACTAATAAATGACTTCTTCAAAATAAAAAAAGCCCAACAATTATATTATCTCCTAAATCAATTTTGGTGAAATAATTGTCATCATAAGAAATAGATTCTCATTTTTAAAATTGTGACGTTATAAAATTTACACAGCAAATGCAAGAAAGAAGCTGAATAAATTTAAACAATTTGGGCAATAATTGAAAAGTGTACTTGAACTTCGTATTCTGGCTTGGGTATATAAAGCATGGCAAACCACTTCTCCATTTGAAAAAATTAGCAAACAGAAAGAAAACATTTGCTTGTATTAAAACAAACACAGAAAATGTTAAGGTAACAGAGAGTTTTAAGCGAAATACTCTATTTGTTGCTCTGTACATTCTCTGAAAGTGCTTGCCTACATGGATATTTCCTAAGGCTCAGTGGGAAAACGTGACTGTCATCGTCAGAGGAACTCTTGAGGCCAGCAAGAACCAAACAGGGACAGCCTGCCTTCCTCCCTCCCCTCTTTCCTATCCTCCCATCCTCCCATCCTCCCTCCCTCCCTCCCTTCCTTCCTTTCTCTTCCTTTCTTATTTGTAACAAAGGAAGAGAAGGAGACAATGGTGACCAGGAGAGATCTGTCTGCAGATACACAGTTCAAATGCCTCTGACAACTGAGGCTAGGCCAGGCAAAGGCCAGGATCCAGGAGCTCCACCACAGTCTCCCACATTGGTGGTAGATGCCTAAATTCTTGAGGTTTCATCTGCTGTCTTCCAGGGTACACATTAGTACAATGCAGAAATTAGTGCATTTGGAGGGATTCCAAGATGGCAGAATAGAGAAAGATGTGCTGCTTTTGATCAGGGAAAAAAATAGCCAAAGCAAAGCAGAGGAAGTGCATTCCTAGGGGAGAGTTGGAAAAGAGTTTGTGGTGGAAATTCTACAAGGAAGAGGGACTCTGTGGAGCAGTGTGGAAGATGTGGACATGCATCAGCGAGCAGGGACAACACACCTGGCACACGCCACAGTCCATGCCACTGGTAACATTGCTTGAGAGAGAAACTTGTGGACCACACTGACTTTGAGGCCATCCTGGAACCCTAGTGGTGGATAGGGAGAATTTGCAGGGGGGCAGGATATCAGCCTAATCCAGCAAAAGAAAAGCATGTTTCTTTCTCCCCATCCCCTGACAAGAGTGACCAGCAACTGGCAGGGAAAAGGTGCCACCCTGACACCAGTAGACTCCCACGGTTCTCATGCACGCATGTGACCAGGGGATTTTACAGGAGGGAAAAAACCATGTTTCCCCACTGACTTTGAGACTGACTGGGAGGGTTGACAGAGGCTGGGCACCTACATAAGACTGTGAGGTGCCCCTATCTTCTCAACATATCACAGGCTTTGGGGCCCAAATTGTCAAGGGGGAGAACCTACAGGGAGCTTTCTCTGGGAATGTCTCTGCTGTCTCTGTGTGCAGGACAGGCCAGCAGAGCAAAGTGGATCCTCTGCACCCTGTGTCTGGGAGTCTTGTGCAGCGTGACTGGGAACTTTATGACTGCAAAAAGGCATGGGGGTAGAGCTAGGTCTCTGGGCATTCAGTTTGGCTGGCATCAGAGGCTCAGAGCTCCCTGACGGCCTATAGTAAGTAGGTCATTGCAGAGGGTTCCTTGGCCACAGTGAGAGCCGCATAGACTCTTTGTGTGGTTTGTGCACCAGTGTGGATTGGGGTTGTACCAACTATGGGCTAACTCTCATCATTGCTCATCTTGGAAGAGAGGAGGTGAGGTTGGGACTATACCAACAGACATGATCACACCCTCTCCTTTGCAAACAATAGAGGAGATCTACCATGCTCACTTTGGGTGTCCCTCTGGATTCTAACCCCGCCTTTGAGCACTGACCAGAATTCCTTGGCCTCACCCAGTATACACTCTGGGTGTTCACTCAAGGAGCAGACACTCCACTAAGCTATGGAGGAATAATTCAAAGATAAAACCCACTGGAGGAGAAAATCAAACAAGTATTTCCACAAAAGCCTAAAAATAAATGCAGAAATACAAGAAACAAGACAAGGAAGATAATATGATTTTCCCAAATGAATTAAAAATAATTACTTCCAAAATTGGAGCGATCAGAAATAAAAAGCCAGAGAAGCAAGTTTCTCAGATTAAAAAAAAACAAACTTGAGAGTCATTCAATCTTTGTAAACTCTGCAACTAATTAGAGCCTCTGTATAATTCCTGATTTCTTTTTTCTTAGTTACATTATCATCCCCTCTATAGCTCATTTTTAAAGTGTAATTAGTCTTTTTTATTCATTTTTAAGTACTGATAGCAAATTACTTGTAGTAAAACTAATTACTACCTAGAACTTTTGAAAATTATAAGAATTATTTTATCTTCAAGTGTAACAATTGTCTTATTTTTCCTTCTTGCTGATTCTTTTTTTTTTTTTTTGTCTTTTTTTTTTCTTAAGAACTGACTAGCTGATGCTCCTTTATAAATCCCCTTTTGTCAGTCCTGGAAAAGGAACTAATTAATTTTAAATCTAATTTCTAGAAATGGAATAAGGAGTGGGGCAAAGAGTAGAAGAGTAAGGGAGTAATTATTTCAAAGGCTGAAATCCACAACTCAAAATTATACATTAACAATAGTTACCTCCCAACAATAGTTACAAACCCATGTACATAAAACTCATGACAGAAAATGTCATTAATGAAAATATACTATAATATATAGAAGAAAATATTTTATATACTTTAGTGAAACACATTTGTATTAATGTGGGGTTTTTCAAAGAAAATAGTGACAGAAGAAATGTCTTAAAATTGAGATTTGGGACAGTGTTAGGCCAATTTATTAAGCTCTGGTTAGAATGCTCACATTCCACATCAAGTGCCTGGTTGCTTCTGGACTTCTTCTTCTTCTTTTTCTTTATTCTTTCTTTTTTTTTTTTTTTTTTTTTTTTTTGGTCAGAGGTAAAACTTTTTAATCTCAGAGTGCCCTTCTCAATTCCGGATCCACATGCCCTACTCTCTCCCCACACCAGGGCCGGAGACGGAGGCCCACTTTCTCTCATCTTGAGTGGATGAGGGCTCATTCAAACACTTGCGGAGGGGGGAAGGAGGGGCGGGAGCTTGGTGCCATTCTGGCTGTGCAGGGGGGCTTCAGTTGACAGGCTGCGGCAGGAGGGAACCAACGCAACGCGTGCAGGGTGTCAGACGCAGGGACAGGATCAAAACATTCCTGAGGAAGGTGCCAGAGCAACAAGTTGTCAGGACTTGGAGGAGAAAACAACCCGAGTCTCAGCTGTGTGAAAAATGTGAGTTAAAGGCTGCAGGCCAATTCTGGACAGGAGGCTTGGCCACGCCCTCAGAAGGCTGGTGCTCTAGACTCAGCTTGCGGTTAAGGCAGGCCAGGGGAGGAAATGGTGATGGCATGGGTAATTGGATTGCCATCGCCAACCTGGGAGACCTGAACTGAATTCTTGGTTCCAGGCTTTGCCCTGCCCTGACAGTTGCAGGCACTTGAGTAGTGGGCTGTGGGCTTACTCTATCAGTCTTCCTGCTCTCAAATAAATTTAAATTACCAAAATATCAGTATCTGTTTACCATGAATGTTTCCCAAAACAGATACAAGAAATTTCAGATTGACATGCTCTAATAATTTTGAAGTGACAATTATCTGTCAGTCATGATCAGGAAACAGAAATTTTTCCAATTTATAATTTTTCCCTAGGCACTAACCAAGAATCAGGAACTCCATCTGGGTCTCTACATGGGTGTCTAGTACTGAAGTACTTCCTAGGTACATTAGCAGGGATCAAGAGAGGAACTGGAGGAACCAGGACTTGAACAGGCACATGGACTTGGGACACAAGCATTCCAAGCAATGTCTTAAACCGCTTCACCACAACATATGTCCCGGAGATGGTGCTCTGATCTGTACAACACTCCATTTTGTGGGGGAGTTTCTCTTTTCTCACATTTGATGGTGTTTTTGTTTGGGGTTTTTTAAAGTACCCATGATGTGTATATTTGTATTTATTTATTTGAGAAGCAGAGAGACAGAAAAAAAAAAAAAAGAAAGAAAGAAAGAAAGAAAGAGAGCTCCTGGGAGTCAGGAACATCACATCTGCGGTGTGGGTGGCCAGGTCCCACTCACCTGAGCCATCACTGCTGCCTCCCAGGGTCTGCACTAACAGGAAGCTGGAGTCAGGAGCTGGAGCAGGTCTGGAGCCCAGGCACTCTGGTGTGGGACACAGGCTTCTTAACTGTAGTCTTAACCGCCAGGCCAAATGCCAACCTTAATTTTGAATCTTGGGGTATTGGATTTTTTTTAAGTTGTATTGAGAGAACTATAATCACTAAAACAAAGGGGAAAACATTTTCTGTCGTCTAATTCAGCACTGAGGATAATGGGACATGTGTTTTCCCAACGACTGAGATAGGATGCCAGCTAGAAGACACTGAACTGTATAGCAAAGAACTTTGTAAGCCCAGCCGTAGGTGAAATCTTATGAGCAGGAGTAGTGAGCAGACCAAAACTGCACTGAGGGGGTCAGCGCTGTGTCGTAGCGGGTTAATGCCCCGGCCTGAAGCGCTGACACCCCATATGGGCGCCGGTTCAAGACCCAGCTGCTCCACTTACAATCCAGCTCTCTGCTGTGGCCTGGGAAAGCAGTGGAAGATGGCACAAGTCCTTGGACCCCTGTGCCCGCATTGGGGACCTAGAGGAAGCTCCTGGCTCCTGGCTTCGGATCGGCGCAGCTCTGGCCATGGCAGCCAATCGGGGAGTGAACCAGCGGATAGAAGGCCTCTCTCTCTCTCCCTCTGTCTCTCCTCTCTCTCTGTGTAATTCTGACTTTCAAATAAAATGAATAAATCTTAAAAAAAAAAAAAAAAATGACTGCACTGAGCAACACCAGCCACCCATCTGGGAATGGCTCATGAAGATCTGGAGTTGCAAGGATGCTTTATCCAGGGTCAATGGCATTTGTGCACATAAAAGTAACAGAAAATTGTTATTATGACTACACAACATATTTGTTGCTTGGTATAAATTAGTATTTAAATAAATATGTATCTACCAGTTTCAAAATAGTTACCTTTTGATAGAGCATGACTACAGGTGCTTGTGAGTGCAGCACCAGATAGAGGTTTTCCATTTTTAAGAAAACAAACCACAAAACTTAATTTACTTATAAGCACAATTTAATAGAGATGTCTCTCTTCTCTGGAATATTTTTTGTTATGAAAAGTAAAAATAAATTTCTTCCTGAGTTTTATTAAAGCCATGCATAACGAATTATATTACTAAATAAAGGTAATGATTGCTGTCCTTATTTTGTCAATGGTCAACTCATAAAGAAGCCCAAAATATTGATTTAGAAAATTAAATTTAGGCACTGTTAATCTGCTCTCAGCCAATATTTTCTTCTTCAGCACATGTCCCATTCTAACATAATATGAGCATTGACCTTAGATATGTTTTTGACTGTGTAGCTCTCCTATTAAAAATACCTCCAAAAGGCCAGATTTCCCTGTTTCTATTGTTCAGTATGATATTCCAATTTCTTCAAATAATACCTGTTTTATAAATTTTTATTGAAGAAATATTTAAAGGAATATCTGAAAACATTGTGAAGGATTTTTACAAGTATTCCCACCAATATGATCCAAAGACATTCTCATGTGATTTAAACAATGACTCTAATTACTTTATGACTCAATATTGCTAAAGAGTTAAGTTATTAATGGTTCCAAGATGCTCCTTCCAGCATTAATTCTTATTTTGCCAAGGGGTATCCCTTGTGTTGTGCTCTTAGAAAGTTTAAAGGGAAAATAACAAACAAGGATCATGGAAAAAGCATTTATTGAGAAATATTTGTAACATGATCAATATTTCTACCCTAAGGTATCTTCCATAGGTGCTGGGAAGTCACGTGTTGGCGTCTAACACACTGTTAGCTGCATCATCACACATCTTTCCTAGACAGTATGTCAACCCTCACACCACAGGGCAGCTGAAACTGAGGAGATGCTAACATTCCCAAGTATGGCAGGAAGTGGCCACTTCCTGTTCAAATGCAAACCTATGAAATTCCCATTACTTTAAATAGCTTTCTTCAATGTATCAAGCACATGTGTTCTTTTTAAATAACTTGAGAAATCAATAGATTTTTATCTAAGAACCTAATAAATTAAAGGACATCTGAAAAGTTTTCAGGATCCAGTTTTGTAAATTAAGAAAAAAAAAATTGGACTTACAAGTTGGGTGCCATCCATGTATTTAAGCATGACAGCAGATAAACAAATAAATAGCAAATTTGTACTGAAAGTACAAATTTTTATTTCTAAAAATTCTATGTATGGTTATATTTTGTTCTAAAATATCTATATGAAATTATATTTAAGAAAATTATTTTACTAAAAAATGGTAAACTCCATTCATGCTACTACAACAAAATATCTTAGATTGAGTGATTTACAAATATGATAAATTTATTGATCATAGTTCTGGAAGCTGGAGAATCTAAGATCAAGGTACCAACAGGTTCAGTGTCTGGTGAATATTTGCTTTCTTCCACCATAGATGGCAACATCTTTCTGTGTACTTATGTGTTGTAAGGTACAAACAATTATCTAAGGCCCTTTATAAGAGCACTAATCCTAATCATTTCACAAGGAGCCCTCTCTTGATATTGTCACATCAGGAATTAGGTTTCCTTGCAAGAATTTTTAAGGAGACACAAACACATCGCACAGAAAAGTTGTGATTATATGTATAGCATATATCTTTTCTTTCAATGTGATAAATCAATTAGCAAGATGTTAATACTACAATGTCACTTGTCAAAATTTATTAAGTTGTTCCAAATGAACATCCAATAAGCCAGAAATTTCTGTAGTCATGGATGGATTTTTAACCTGTGTATATAATTATTATTTGCAATTGTATGATATTCACTTACCTGTAAATAAGTCATGTCCATTTTTAAGTATGATTCCTAGTAACAAAGTGTGACAAAGTGTTGCTTATTTTTAACCTTCCATTGGAGGTTTAACTCCAATCTGAAATGCTATTTACATTCAGCAATATAATCAATTCTATCACATTCTATTACACTGGAAATCATTTCATTGAAATGTGCTAGTGCAAATGAATTTCAAGATGTTTACTGAATACCTCATAAGTCTCTTGACAGTACTGGAGTATTATAATAATTTTTAAATGTTTAAAAGCTATGAATCTATATAAGATGATGTAAAATATTTGTGAATATACTGAAATCACACAGCGTTAGACATTTCTAATTTAAATTTTCCAACAATCTAAATACATTGCCATGATGACTGGTTTCTCCTGACTTCTGACCACAGAAGAAAAAAAATCAATTTTTAAAGGAGAAATATTGTATAATAACTATGTATTACTTACCAAAGTATTCTTAGTGCAGTTGTTTAGTTCATCAGAAAGGCTAATTAATTTCACTTCATTGCAGAAGTTTAGTTAGAGGCTGCCACATACAAAGCTAATAACCTTTTTTTAGTGTTTAAGAATTTTAATAGAATAGTTCATAAAATTCCAAGAGACCTAGAACTCATAGCTGACCCCCAAATATAAAAGTACTTGCTTTTAGTAATCAGATAATTCATATTCCTTTTTAAAAAAGTTATTTATTTATTTGAAAGTCAGAGTTACACGGAGGGAGAAGGAAAGGCAAAGAAAGAGAGGTCTTCCGTCTGCTTCCATCCGCTTGCTCACTCCCCAGTTGGCTGTAATGCTGGAGCTGCACCAATCAAAAGCCAGGAGCCAGAAGCTTCCACCGGGTCTTCCCACACAGGTGCAGGGACCCAAGGACTTGGGCCATCTTCTACTGCTTTCCCAGTGCATAGCAGAGAGTTTGATAGGAAGTGGAGCAACCGGGACTTGAACCAGCATCCATATGTGATGTCGGCACTGCAGGCAGTGGCTTTACCCACCATGCCACAGTGCTAGCCCCCAGATATTTCATATTCTAAAGTTAACATCACACTCATCTTGTATTATACTGGTTACCCATTACTGCTATACAAAATTAACATGACTCCATGGCTTAAAAGAACATAGATTTATTCTCAGAGTTCAGGAGTTCAGAACACAGAACTAGAAGCACTGGTATTAGAAGTATTGGTTCTCTCTGGAGGCTCTTGGGGAGAATCTATGCCTTGTCTTTCTCAGCTTCCTTAACGCCTACCCACTTTTCACCTTCCAAGTTAGCAACTGCATGACTCTGATCTGTACGTCCACACTTTTTCTTACTCGCCTGCCCTCCTCTTTCTGTTACAGGGACGGTTGGGACCACCAAGACATTCCAGGATAGCCTCCTCCTCTCCAAATGCCTAACCTATTCAAATCTGCAAAGTACATTTTGCTTCACAGAAGGAAACATATTCTGGAGACAAGAGGCATGCACATCTTGGAGGCAGGGAGTATGTTATTCAGCCTGCCATACACGTAAAATGAATTATCTTTTAATTTTGACAAGAAAAACATAGTATTTTTAAAAATAGTAACCTTTTTTTCTCTGCCTCCTCCTCTCTCTGAAACACTCTGCTTTTCAAATGAACAATATGTAAAAAATAAAAATATCAACACTTTAACTTTTACTATGAAACATATTGCCACAATTGAAGTTCAATTCTATCATATCTTGGTTGACAATATTTTTTCACATTTACTTCAGTTAATTTTAGTGAATACAGTATTATTATACTTGAAAACAGTTTTTATTTGGTATGACTTAAAATATTTAAATGCATATACCATTTTTACTGTGGTTTTATTATAATCTGTTAACTTCTGTATCTTCTTACCTTAATCAACAGAAGCAGCCTTAATAGTCCCATCCACCTGTGACTTATCTGCCTCAGGTGAAATCAAATCTCAGACTTTGCTTCCACCTCAAATTTCCTTTTCTTTTGAGTAATGCTTTCAGTGACATAATAAAGTCAAGTATTGTGGTTAATTATTAAAACTACACAGAAAATTCAGATTCATTTAGAAAGTAACCGATGCATTGAATAGAGAAACTTATAAACTTGACCAAAAAAATTAAATATAGGATTGGGAGATGTTTTTCTAAATTTAGATATATGATGGCATAATGAACATTTTTCCACTTGGAACACAAAGAATAAAATATGAAGGAAAACAGGAGAGGGTTTGTAGGCAAGACAACTAAAAAAGATAGTGGAAATTTTATTGCTATCCTGGTAATAAATAGAAGGCATTTTTTCTTACTCCCTGGACTCGAATTCAAGCATTATACATGCATGAATACACAAAGGGCGGGTAACACAATTAAAGTGTTTTACTGCTCTTCATGCTTGGCAAGCTGGCAGGCTGTAGAAGATACTGTATATCAGTATCATTACTTCCATCAGGGAGAAGAGACACTAGATAGCAAGCAGTCTTTCTATTTATTGTTAATGAAAGTAATATTTGGGCTTATTTATATTTCTACAAATCACATTGTTCAAACTAAACTGAGACCTATGTTTGAAGCTAATTAATTCCAGAATAGCAATTAGAATTTATAAAAGTCCTTTCCAGATTTACACTAACATACCAACCAAATCATCTTTGTCAGTCGTTAGTGCTTAACATAAAAGTAGTCACTATGGGAAAAAAATTACTATTGGATTGGTATCAGTTATCCCAGATATAAACTGTCTGAAAGTTTTAAGAATTCAGACTTTAGGCTGGCGCCGCGGCTCAATAGGCTAATCCTCCTCCTGCGGCACCAGCACACCTGGTTCTAGTCCTGGTCGGGGCGCTGGATTCTGTCCTGGTTGCTCCTCTTCCAGGCCAACTCTCTGCTGTGGCCCAGGAGTGCAGTGGAGGATGGCCCAAGTGCTTGGGCCCTGCACCCGCATGGGAGACCAGGAGAAGTACATAGCTCCTGGCTTCGGATCTGCGCCAGCCTCGGCCATTGGAGGGTGAACCAACAGCAAAAGAAAGACCTTTCTCTCTGTCTCTCTCTCTCACTGTCCACTCTGCCTGTCAAAAAAAAAAAAAAAGAATTCAGACTTTAATAGTATTTAATAACATGATATTTTAATGGAATTTAAGATGTATTATATAGCATAACTGATAGAATATGGATAAATTGTATGAAAATGGAAATTGGAGAAATCCATGACATTCTGTACTGGTCACCCATATCTGGAGTATTGTATTTAGAAGCGTACATCTCTTTTCTCATCTAGAGTATAAAGAAAAGAATGAAGGCTTTAAGCCCAAAACTTTGACAATTCCAAAGCTGTTTTTTAGGATTTATTTTTACTTGAAAGGCAGACAGAGAGAGCCCCTTTCCACTAACTGGTTCACTCCACAAAAGGCCTTAACATCCAGGGCTAGCCAAAGCCAAAGCCAGGAGCCAGAAAATCCATTCTTGTCTCCCACGTGGGTGGCTGGGGCCCAAGCACTTGGACATCATCCGCTGCCTTCCTAGGTGTATTACCAGGGAGGTGGATCAGAAGCGGTGCAGCCTAGGCTTGAACCCACATCCATACAGGTTGGTGTGGGCTTAAGCCGCTGTGATCAGTTCTTAATCCTTAAAGTAGCTACTGAGGATTTGACATCAAACTCAGGAATGCCTCTGTTCGGAAAAACATTAAACTAGTCACTCACAGGAGGGTTTTTTTTTAATTTTTTTATTATTTAATAAATGTGAATTTAGAAAGTGCATCTTTTGTATTGTTGTGGCTTCCCCCCTCTCCCTCCCCCGGCCCTCCCTCTCCCACTCCCTTTCCCATCCCACCCTTCATCGAGTTTCATTTTCAATTACCTTCATATACAGAATCAACTTAGTATATACTAAGCAAGGATTTCAACAGGCTGCCCTCACACAACCGCACAACGTAAAGAGTATTGTTTGACTAGTAGTGTTGTTTTTAAGTTTCATAGTAAAACACATTAAGGATAGAGATCCTACATGGGGAGCCTGTACCCAGTGACTCCCGTTGTAGATTTAACAATTGGCACTCTCATTTATGGCATCAGCAATCACCGGAGGCTCTTGCCATGAGCTGTCTAGGCTATGGAAGCCCCTTGAGTTCACCAACTCTGAACTTGTTTAGTCAAGGCCTTATCACAGTGGAGGTTCCTTCCTCCCTTCAGAGAAAGGCGCCTCCCTCCTTGATGGCCTGTTCCTTCTGCTGGGGTCTTGTTCACCAGGATCTTTCATTTAGATTGTTTTTGCCACCGTGTTGTGGCTTCCCATGCCTGTGAGACTCTCATGGGCCTTTTAGCCAGATCCGAATGCCCCAAAGGTTGACTCTGAGGCCAGAATGCTGTTTTGGGCATTTGCCATTCTATGAGTCTGCTGTGTGTCCTGCTTCCCCCGCAGCATCATTCTCTGCCTTTTAATTCTATCCTTCATTGTTTGCTTACATTGGTCTTGTTTGTAAAATCTATTCGACACCCTATCTTTTTTGATCAGTTGTGTACTTATCACTTTACCAAATGCGCTGACATTGGTACATGTCTCCTTGATAAGATTGAGTTGAAATCCCCTGGCACATTTCTAGTTCCACCATTGGAGGTAAGTCCGAGTGAGCATGTGCCGAGCTATATATCTCCTCCCTCTCTTATTCTCACTCCTATGTTTAACAGAGATCACTTTTATGTTAATTTTTAAATGCCTAAGAATGATTGTGTGTTGCTTACAAAGTTCAACCAGTGATATTAAGTAGAACAAACCGAGCAACAACAACAACAACAAAAATACTAAAAGGAATAAAATAGTAAGTTGTTCCTATACAGTCTAGACAAGGGCTGATCATGTCATTGTCTCTGATAGTGTCCATTTCACTCCAATGGGTATCATTTTAGATGCTCGTTTAGTTGCCATCGATCAGGGAGAACATATGATAAAGAAAAAATAACATTTTAAAATAATATTGTATTTACAATTTCAACGCTTTTTAGTATCAAGTGTTTCCTTTAACCTCTATGACTTCCCCAAAAGAGAAACAGAACAGCAGATGTCTCCATATTATACATAAGGAAAATCAGCTAAAAAAGTTTAGGTAATTTTCAACAATATCACACAACAAGGAGGAGATCTATATCTCAAATACTTTCTAGGATCAGTGCTATGGTGCAGTGGGTTAAGCCACTGGCTGCAGCTCTGGCATGCCATATGGGCACCAGTTGGAATCTGGGCTGTTCCAATTCCAATCCAGTTCCCTGCTATTGTGCCTGGGAAAGCAGTGGATGATGGCTGAAGTGCTTGGGTCTCTGAACTCATGTGGTAGACTGGAAGAAGCTCCTGGCTCCTGGCTTCAGCCTGGTCCAGCCCAAACCATTGTGGCCATTTGGGGAGTGAAACATTGAAAGATCTTTCTTTCTTTCTTTCTTTCTTTCTTTCTTTCTTTCTTTCTTTCTTTCTTTCTTTCTTTCTTTCTCTCTCTCTCTCTCTCTCCCCCCTCTCTTTGTACTTCTGATATAAATAAATAAATCTTTTTAAAAATTTAACTGTCTTATGTTCCATGCATTAGATCACCATAGTTTCTAGTGAACATATTATTATTGTACGAATTATGAAATGTGTAAAATGGAATGCAAAAGAGATGACCTCAAAAATCATAAGGTAGAATAGGAGTTACCAAAGCAAAGAGTTGGGGGAATGGAATGTAGAGTTGTAGGTCAAAGAGAACAAAGTTTCAGTGAAATAGGAGTAGTGAGTTCTCAGGGTCAAATGTACAGCATGGCAAATGTAGTTAATAACAGTATATTATATATTTGCAAGTTGCTAAGAGACATTTTAAATGCTCTCAATACCCCCAAAATGTTAAGTATGTGAGGTGATACATATAAATTATCTTAATGATCACTCCACAGTATATACATACATTTAAACAACACATTATACACCGTATTTTTATTTTATAAAGTATATAGCTTTATATGAGGCAGTATAGTTGAGAGAAAAGCCCTGCAAACACATTGCTTCACCTTAAATCCCTGTCCTTCCAATGACTAGCTGTTTCATCATTTGTGAAAAAGGTTTAACAATACCACCAATCTTTTAGGATATTTTCAGGAGTACATGAGTTATTATGTGTAAAATATTTTGCTATACAAATTCTATCAATGACAATGAATGTAAGAATTGGTTATTGGGGCCGGCGCTGTGGCACAGCAGGTTAACGCTCTGGCCTGAAGCGCCAGTTCTAGTCCCGGCTGCTCCTCTTCCGATCCAGCTCTCTGCTATGGCCTGGGAAAGCGGTAGAAGATGGCCCAAGTCCTTGGGCCCCCACACCCGCTTGGGGGACCTGGAAGAAGCTCCTGGCTCCTGGCTACGGATCGGCACAGCTCCGGCCGTTGCGGCCATCTGGGGAGTGAACCATCCGATGGAACAACTCTCTCTCTCTCCCTGCCTCTCCTCTCTCTGTGTAACTCTGCATTTCAAATAAATAAAACAATCTTAAAAAAAAAAAAGAATTGGTTATCATCTAGAGCACAGCACACAATAAATGCTAACTGTATTTTTTTCTCAGCATAGGGCTGATGATGAATTCAGATTATGAACTAATATATTCGTTGTGCTATGGTAGACATTATAGAAATATAGGGAGTGGGAGGAGGGTAGGGGATTTGAAAAAGCAGCCTACTAAGATACTTTATATCACTTCTTGGTAAAGAGGCATACACAAATCCTATCTTAAACCACATATTTTTTTCCCATAAATTCACATTCTCTATGTGTCTATTCTGTGTCAAGGTTCAGTTAATGAAGTTTTGCTAAACGTGTAAGCTACCATAAGCTTCCATGTGAACAAGAGTCATAGCTATAATTATAGATTTGCTGATGTCCCATTGTAGCTGTTTCAATCTTGCAACAAAATGCTGTAGTATTTACATGAATTTAAGTGATTTTTTTCTTGTTTGTTGGCATATGGACAATGTGACTTTACTGTGGATTGCCTAAATATTTAGGTTGTACTTCCTATTGTTTCAAGTTTGGAAATTATGCATCATTTGCTAGTGAAAATAAATTCCCCATGTTTTCTTTGGTATTTACAGAGAATGAAATTTACAAGAGAGGAACTAAGTTAACATATTCTGCAAGTACAATCTAAACCAAGATGAATTAGGCACATCTTTTCCTCTAGCAGTGGAGCAAATGCAGACTGTAATTTAGTCACAATATATCTCTAGAGGAAATTACAATTGGTATGTATGTCACAATCTGAGAAAATGTGGATCTAATATATGTATTTTACAACTGTAATACTGTCTTATGTGTGCACACATTTATGAACTGGATATACAGTGTCTTCACTGGATTCATGGGTTTTATTTGTGCTACAGATCCATTCCTTTCTTTAGAAACTTGAGAATGATCAGACTAGGCCAGCAGAGTACAATAATTTGTTATGAACTAACTGCAATAACCCACTAACATGCAGGTGCCTTGAATGGAGGTGAAAATTTTCAAATTGTTCAATTATTTTTTCATGAAAGGGATATTAAATTGTAAGCTTATGTATAAGAATAAGATGCTGATAAATTATTTACAGTAGAAAAAGCAATGTAAGTCCACAAGTTTATAGTATGTAGTAAGCAGACTATTTTCCATTTCCATAACATTTATATTATTTTAATGATTTATCAGGTCAAAATAGTTTTCTTTATCTGTTTTTTCTTGTCCATCATCTTTTCTTCACATTATTCTTGTCAGTATTCAACTACTTATAGCTTTGACTTCTCATAGATATTTATCACCTTTTTAAAATATAAATATATATAGAGATAGGGATCGATTAAATACAATAAACTGAAATACATTAAAGTGTTAAAATTTGATAAATATAGCTTGTATGTAGTTCTTTAGAGTCACCACCAATACAAGGTACAGAAATTTCTTGCTACAATTTTGTTGTTTCCTTTGCTTTCCATCCTTCATGCTACCCACTCCCTGACAGCCAGAAATTACTTTGTCACTCTGGATAAATTCATATTTTCTAGAATTTTATGTCAAGTTTATACAATATAACCTCCTGTTATATGGTGTTTTCAACTCACTGTAGTTTCAACATTCATGCATGTTTTTGTATATGTCAGTAGTATATTTGGCCACGCATAATTTTATTTTATGGGCATACTGCAATATATTTACTCTTCCTCAGAAGATAAGCATTTGCTCTGGACAAAACAACTACTGTGAAAATCTATATACAAATACATTGTAGACATAATCTTCATTTCTTGAGTAAAATGTACAAGTCAGATTGTAAGTATATGTTTACTTTTATCAAAGAATACCAAACTGTTTCGTAAGGTAGTTCTCACAATTACACCCATATCAATATTGTATGAATGTTTCAGATTGTACAACCATGTCACCTCAGAGTATCATCACTCTTAATTTTTGACATGCTAATGTGTCTGTACCTAATTATGGTTTATATTGAATTTCCATGATCTTTAAAGATTTGAGCATCTTGATAATTTGTAGCTCTTCTTTTATAAAGTGTCCTTTCAAATCCTTTTCCAGATTTTTCTTGGGTTTACTATGATCTTATTATTGCATTGCAAAGGCACCCTATATATTTGTGGATAAAACACATTCATCTAATTCAATGACTTACAGATTTTTTTCTTCACAGCTAAACATATGACCCATTTTGACTTCATTATTTGTATGTAGATGTGAAGTAAGGTTGACGTTTCTTATTTCCATAAAGATATGTAATTTTTCTAGCACAATTTGTTGGGGACTATACTTTCTTCTCAAATAGAATTATTGCTTTATTATAAATCAATTGATCGCACATATAGTGTAGACTTAATCTAATTATGGATTTTCCTTGTGTGTATTATATTGCTATACATATATTAGTAGTTTATGATATAATCTTAATATAAATATATTTTGTAATATGTATCTATATGTTAAGTTTAGACAATATAACCTCCTGTTATATTGTGTTTTCTTTCTTATTTTTAGGCTTTTATTTTTTTTTTATTGATACTTGGTCATTTTTTTTAATTTTTTTTATTTATTTATTTTTTCTTTTCTTTTCTTTATTTATTTTTTTTTTTTTTTGACAGGTAGAGTGGACAGTGAGAGAGAGAACAGAGAGAAAGGTCTTCCTTTTGCCGTTGGTTCACCCTCCAATTGCCGCCGCAGCCAGGGCGCTGTGCTGATCCGATGGCAGGAGCCAGGTACTTCTCCTGGTCTCCCATGGGGTGCAGGGCTCAAGCACTTGGGCCATCCTCCACTGCACTCCCGGGCCACAGCAGAGAGCTGGCCTGGAAGAAGGGCAACCGGGACAGAATCCAGCGCCCCAACCGGGACTAGAACCCGGTGTGCCAGCGCCGCAAGGCGGAAGATTAGCCTAGTGAGCCGCGGAGCTGGCTTCTTTTCTTTTTTTTTAACTTTTATTTAATGAATATAAATTTCCAAAGTACAGCTTATGGATTACAATGCCTTCCCCCCCATAACGTCCCTCCCACCCGCAACCCTCCCCTTTCCCACTCCCTCTCCCCTTCCATTCACATCAAGATTCATTTTCGATTCTCTTTATATACAGAAGATCAGTTTAGCATACATTAAGTAAAGATTTCAACAGTTTGCTCCCACACAGAAACATAAAGTGAAAAATACTGTTTGAGTACCAGTTATAACATTAAATCTCAATGTACAGCACACTAAGGACAGAGATCCTTGTGATTTCAACATTCATGTATGTTTTTGCATATTATTTTATATATTTTATTTCAAAAATATTTTTTGCAAATGCCAACAAAATTAAGCAAGCAATAACCTGAAATTCACAATTTCCAACAATAGAAAATTATCAGGCATGCAAAGAAACATTAAAATCCAAAATAGGAAACATATCAATAACCAGAAATACATACATAATTAAATTTGAAATAGTGATGTCAAACTTCTAATATAAATTTGCTACTTATGATCAAGAAAGTAGAGGAGTAGGTGTTTGGTCTAGTGGTTATCAATTACAATGTTTTCATTCATTAACAGAATACCTGGGTTCCACACTTGGCTGTGGCTACTGACTATAGCTTGTTGCTAATGCAGACTATGGGAAGCAGTGGAGATGGCTCAAGTAAATAAATTCTTTTTGCCCTAGTGGGAGACCTGAACTGAGATCTTGGATCCCAGCTTTAACCTATAACCTGATCTGGGGCCATTGAAGGCATTTAAGGAGTAAACCAGAGGACAGAATTCTCTCCATATATCTATCTGCCCTTCTTCGTCTCTTTTTCTGTTTCTGAAAGAAATATTTAAAATAAAGTGGAGCAAAACATCAGTGTAATGAAGTAATCAGTGAGAGACACCAAAAAGAACCAAAATTAAACTTTTAGAAATGGAGATACAATGTAATAAATGAAATAGAGAATAAAGCAGATTAGATAACACCGATGAAAAACACTACTGGATTTAAAGATAAAAACCTTCAGAAGTATCCAAATTGAACTCTTCAAAGTGTATAAATAAATAATAAATATCCAAAGTGTATAAGTAAATAATAAACATTAAAATAATTAAGAGATCATAAATGAAAATTCTACTGGTCTAATGTTTATGCATCTTGGAGTCACAGAAGGGAAGTGAGGTGGGAGAAACAAAAACATTTTAAGAATGAACTGCTGAAAATTTTTAGCTCACAGCTCTAATAATCTCAACAAATACCAACCAGAATATAAAAATAAACATATGAAGGCACATTGCTATCAAATTGCTGAATATGAATAAAAATGAATACATTATGTACAAAAATGATCAGTATAATAACCCTATTGTATGAAAGCTGGAACAGATGGAGACATCTTTAGAACGGTGAACCTGTAAGGTCTGCCAACTTTCGACATTTTGGCTGCTGAACATATCTTTCCATGAGGAAGGCAAAGAAAAAAATTTTCAGGTAAACAAAAATTTAGAGATTCCATCATCAAAACTGAAGGTCAAGAAATGTCAAAGGAAATTCCTCAGACAGAAAAACAATACCAAGTGAAAATTTAGAGCTACACATAAAAATGAATAGCATCAGAAATTATAAATATGTGGGTAAATATAACACAAACTTTATTTCCTTTAATCTCTTTAAAAGGTATTTCATTGTCTAGTCTTATTAACTGTTGACAGAATCCTCAGACCCTTGCCACATGCCCTTTCTGTGAGGTTGATTGAGTGTCCTCAAGACAGAGCAATTGGTTTTGCTCAAAGTAACTAATCAAAGAGAGAGTGCTTGAAGAGGAACTGTTATGAATTTGCACAAATTCACTTCACTTTTACCACATTCTATTTTTTTGGTTGCGACTCACTAATTCCACACTCCAGGTGAAAAAAGAAATGTCAAAGAAATCCAAAGATTCATTTTAAAATCACCACAGGTATGGGAGTATTTAACAGCTGAAAATAAATATTGCCTTTATCACACAATATCCATGGTCTCTGTGTCAAAAGAAAACTATCTTGATTTAAAGAAATTGTGCTTTACTCATTTATCACCTCTCTACAAGGGGACTGAAATATGGGCACATGACCCAAGACAGGCCACTGCCACTGGACACGGAGGAGGTAAAACCTTGATGGATCGACATCATAACATCTCTTATTTTTGTGCATCCAGCATCTGCCTTTTCTGGTGAATCATTCTTCTAATGTGATAGATTATGGATTCTAATATGATACTCCTTGGGTGGGCACCTGGATCTACTACTATGGAGCTGAGTTGCCTTGAGAAAAGTCTGTATCCCAGTTTCTTCATATTCAAAAACCAATATTAAAATATAATACATATATAAGTATCAAACAATATCAGACATATAAAAATTTATATTTATATCTACTCATATGTATGCATGTGATTCTAATTATTCCTAGATATTTACATATTCACAAGTGTATGAATTTACATTTACCTATATTTGCATAAATATTACATATACATGTTTAGATGTGACCATAAGAAGACCTACACCTATGGCTATCGACATCTTTGTGGACCTGCAAAGGGAGACTTTCTGAGAAATAAAACTCAAAAAGAAAGAGAGAGAATGAAAATTAAAAGTAAGTACCAACATCATGCTTTGAGTCCCTGAATTGGGCTGTGCCTGAATCCATACGTACATTCTGCTGTTTTTTAAATCAACAAACTTCTTTCATTTTTGCCTAAGTTAACTTCAATCTCATATTGGAAGGATCTTGAGAAACACAGTATGTAATTATGATAACACTATGCTTAGCACTGATCACTACACCACATGTAATAGGGGCAGTCTTAGTGTCCAGCTAGGTGAGCTGGAAGGGCTTCATTTTTTGGAATTCCCATTTATTGGACAATTTCCTCAGATGAATGTATGTCTTCCTTGATACAGAAAGCATCAGTCAGAAGAAGTGAGTCCTGGGTCAACTAAAAAAACAAACAAACAAACAAAAAACACAAAGAATAAAAGAAGGAAGAAAGGAAGCAAATAAAGAAGAAAAAAGGGTCTGGCGCCTGCAGTGCCGGCAGCCCATATGGGCGTCCGTTTGAGACACCGCTGCTCCACTTCCAATCCAGCTCTCTGCTATGGCCTGGGAAAGCAGTGGAAGATGGCCCATATCGTTGGGAAACTGCACCCACGTGGGAGCCCCCAGAGAAGCTCCTGGCTCTTGGCTTAGGATCAGCACAGCTCTGGCTGTTGCAGCCATCTGGGGAGTGAACCAGCGGATGGAAGACCTCTTTCTCTCTCTCTCTTTCTCTCTGCCTCTCCTTCTATCTCTGTGTAACTCTGACTTTCAAATAAGTAAATCTTAAAAAAGAAAAGAAAGAGAGAGAGAATGCCAAAATTATCCTCAAAAGGGCAACAGCAAATGTAAATGGAGATTGGTGATAGAAAATTACATTTATCTTTATCTTCTTTAAAACTTTTATTTATAAGTTGTGTAGAGTTTAGGTTTACAGTTTCAAAACTCTAATAAATTATATTGAATCAATTCCTTATCTATCAACTTCTTATCAACCATACTTTATACCAAATATACTTATACTTTATACTTTATACCAAAGTATTACTTATGGTAGTTTTACTTCACAAAAAAAATTTACTGGAGGGGCCGGCACTGTGGCACAGCAGGTTAAAACCCAGCCTGTAGCACCAGCATCCCATATGGGCACCCGTTTGAGACCCTGCTGCTCTACTTCCAATCCAGCTCTCTGCTATGGCCTGGGAAAGCAGTGGAGGATGGCCCAAGTGCTTGGGGCCCTGCACCCACAAGGGAGACCGGGACAAAGCACCTGGCTACTGGCTTTGGATCAGCACAGCTCCGGCCATTGGAGCCATTTGGACAGTGAACCAGCAGATGGAAGATTTCTCTCTTTCTCTCTCTCTGTAACTCAGTCAATTAAATAAAATAAATCTTAAAAAAAAAAAGCAAGAAAATGGACTGGATCCCTAATATGTTAAGCTTAATATCTTAAACTTTTGACAATAAGTTTAAAGATAATAAACTTTGACTTATTATTTAAGGTCATAAAAATAAAAACATACTATTTAAATACAATTATTTTCCCTTAAGATATACTAAAATATGTACTGTTTATATGAGTGTACATACATACATATATATATAAACATATATATATATAAAATCACTAGTATATTTTCCTAATCAAATAATTTTCTGACATATTCTATTTTTCTTGCTAACTCTTGTTTGAAAATGTAATATGAGAGCAGTCATATAGGAGAGAAGTTAAGACATCCCCCTCCCACGTCAGAGCACCTGAGTTTGATTATCAGGACTGCCTTTGACTTCAGCTTTTCACCAGTGCAAATCCCGGGAGGCAGCAGTGATTTAGTTCATGTAATTGGGCTTCTGTCACCCATGTGGGAGACCTGCATCAAGTTACTTCAGACCAGTCCAATCCTGGCCATTGAGGGCATCCAGAAAGTAAACCATTAGATAAGAGTGCCTTTTTTTTTTTTTTTGACAGGCAGAGTGGACAGTGAGAGAGACAGAGAGAAAGGTCTTCCTTTGCCGTTGGTTCACCCTCCAATGGCCGCCACGGCCGGCGCACTGCGCTGATCTGATGGCAGGAGCCAGGTGCTTTTCCTGGTCTCCCATGGGGTGCAGGGCCCAAGCATTTGGGCCATCCTCCACTGCACTCCCTGACCACAGCAGAGAGCCGGCCTGGAAGAGGGGCAACCGGGACAGAATCTGGTGCCCCGACCGGGACTAGAACCTGGTGTGCCGGTGCCGCTAGACGGAGGATTAGCCTAGTGAGCCACAGCGCTGGCCTAAGAGTGCTTTCTATCTTGCTCGCATGCTCTTACTGTCTCTCTTCCTCTCAAATAAATAATGATTTTTTTTTTTTTACAAATTATAACATGACAAATCACCAATTATCATTGAGATAATGTATTATGAAGAAGAAAAGGATAGGAAACCAATTTAACTATCACCTTCAATAGAAAAGTAGTATTCATTCCTGGTGCTTCATAAAAAATACAAAGATACATTTTATTCAAACAATGAAAATCTAATGTCAGAAAGTATGATAATATGAATGCTATATTTTCACAATGTAATCATTTCTAAAAATCAATTACCGGGTCTGGTGCCATGGCTCATTTGGCTAATCCTCCGCCTGAGGCGCCAGCATCCCTTATAGGCACTGGGTTCTAGTCCCGGTTGCTCCTCTTCCAGTCCAGCTCTCTGCTGTGGCCCAGGAAGGCAGTGGAGGATGGCCCAAGTGCTTTGGCCCTGCACCTGCATGGGAGACCAGCAGGAGGCACCTGGCTCCTGGTTTCGGGTCGGCGTAGTTACCGGCCATAGCAGCCATTTGGGGGGTGAACCATCGGAAGGAAGACTTTTCTCTCTCTCTCTCTCACTAACTCTATCTGTCAAATAAAAAAAAATCAATTACCATAATATTAGTATCAAAACTTCTCACCTATTTTCTAACCAGCAATTGATTGAGAAATGATAACTAATAACAAGGGATGTAAAGTAAAATTAGACTGGCTTTCCAGCAATAATAAATACTTTTGAATCCATTGCATTGAATTCATTCAATCATGTCACATGAAAATATAACCAAAAGAAATCACCAATAATGAAATAGAAAGCATTTTAAAACATCTGAAAAATGAGAAATCTCTCAAAATACTGATGTGGCAAAATTGATTCAATTTTTCAGTATTTACTAAAGCATGTAAGCCTTATAATGGCAAAGTTTATGACACAATATCATCCAAATTATCTGTCAAAACACAAATCACAGAATGTATCAGTAGCAAGTTGATTGTTAAAATGTAAAACTGCATTTTATATATAATGGTCGGGTACTGTAGTGTTCCATTCCCGCGACATCTTGGTAAATTCAGGAAAACAGCAATTTGTGATTTGGAATTATGCAATGATACCATATAAAAATAGTAAGTACAAAAATATTGAAGTGAAATTCTACAGAGCCTTTATACAAAAATTGCCTTTTTCTCTGCCTGTTTTATGTACTTTTTATATCCTTTAACTGTCTGAGGTATTGGGCACATTTTAGAATTCAAAGCCACAGAAGTTAGCAGATTAATCTTGGTCACAAATGTAGATTTGGTATTTGGAAAATATGATCGAGGGAAGTATTTTAAAAAAAGAAAACAAAATGATCCGTTTCTTCTGAGCTTGAAAAATGTACATGATAAGGATGAGAATTGGATGCAGCCACAGTGAGCATGGACTTATGTTCATACCTCATGCTAATATTTCAGATTTCACTGCCATCTTCTCACAGCGAAACTAGTTCACACTCTCGGCCTCATGTTGAGCAACACACCTGGTACTAGGAAGAAGATCTTGAAGCAGAAGATCTGCTACATTTCTCATGGCACTTGCTCTGTGGGGAAGCTGTGCTCATTTTGAGCTCTGTTGCGGATGAAAAGACAAGCCAATAACCTGTGGGAAGTCAAAACACACATGAAATTAACCTTGATAGACCAATAATGGAGAAACCAATCAAAAGGCAGCATATTAGCCAGTACACTAACTCTGATTGATTCACCATGCTTTTCTCTAACAAGACATTTATGGTGCTTGTTAAAGCGACTGGCTTTCTTTCTTTCCTCTGAATTCACATGTTTACAAAGCTAGTCCCTTTTTCAAATACTTATCTTTTTGGAAGTGTTGCAATGATAGTCTTCTTGAAGATTTTATGGAACACTACTGTTTTTCTCAGCTCTTCATAATTATTTAAACTTTACATATCGGTGTTTTCATTATCATTTTGTTCATATTATTTTCTTAAAATACCCCTACTCATCCTGTTTCTATTATTGTTATTGATATTATTATTGTGGCTATTTAAATGTGATACATGACATCTTAAATCATGAAGACAGAAAATATTGTAAAAGCTCATTGTCTTATTCTTCAAGTCAATATCTGAACAACTTCAGCAGTAATGGTAATTGTTTTCTTGTATAATATTCAAAAACATCAATAACCTATTCAGCTCATTGTTGCTAGCATATAATGGAAAACTTATTTTTTTAAATTATTTATCGTATATAACTCGCTCGTGCTTATTATTAGTCATTTGGCTATTTACCTGGCCATTCATTGCTTCAATAGTCTGTTCATTATACAAAAATGCTATGTATCGAACCAATTAGAATATGATTATAATTTTAATACCATTATAAAGGAATAGCACTGATGATATTTTTCTGGTTTTTAATGATACAATAATTGGGTTTTTATATGACTAGTATTTATTAAAACTAGATTCAATTTACTTAATAAACATCATGTAGCAAGCATAATTTTAAATGCTTTGAGATTAATTCATTTAATACTAAAAAATATCTTTAGAATAAGTTTTAATGTCACAATTTTGGAGTTAAGAAGCATGCCAAGATAAAAGTTCTTAGAAGTGGTAGAGCTGGATTTACACCCAAATAATCATACTTCCATAGACAGTCCTGTTAACCACTGCACTATACTGTCAGAGAAGAGGGGACAGCAGGTGATCATGGGAAGATGACTACAGTAACATTGCTTTTGAATCTCCTAAACAAATGGAGAGCAGCTGGATTGTAAGATATATAAAACAACTGTCCATGAAACATAAAACATACATGTCCAAAGCTTCATAGGCAACATTTACAGTAAGTTGTCAAGGCATCTCTACAAAATTCAAAATCGAAATGATACTGAATCAAATGCCTACAACCTTGAGACAAGCATGACAGCAGCCTCTGAAGAGAAAGCCTCAAGGTGTCTCTCACAGCATTACAGTGTGATAACAGTATCTGAACTGAGAATGTTTTCCCAAGTCACGTAAGAGGTGAATTGAGGAGCCCACAGAAAGCTTATCTGAAAAGGCTGGAGCAGTTTGGCCCCTCAAAATTTGCAAAAGTGACTCTTTAGTTTTCCTAGACTGAAGAGAAACTGCCTGGAGTTGAATAAAACTGAGCAGGACACTTATAACAGAGATGAAGGAAAGAGAAAATTTAGAGAAAAGTGAGGAAGAAAGCAAAGTCTGAAAATCATAAGAAGCAAGCTGCTATGGTTTTGACCCTATATTAAAGCAAGAGAAGAATTCAGTGAAGTCGTGAAATACTCCCCGAAGCACACTGCCTCCTAAAAGTTAGGGGAAAAATGGTTCTGTGACAAGGGACTCAACGTTTAACTTGTCTACAAAGTATAGTACACCCGGATGGTTATAGACAATAGGTTATTTTGCTTGGTTGTTTTAAAACAAGGCCTATTCTTCATAAAAATACATGTTAGTTTATAACTGGCCCATTTCTAGCTTCTGTACCTTTGCTTGCTTGATAATGGCCAAGGCCACTAGATTATGGTTTCTCCTGTCTACTCCCGGCTGCAGCCACAAGATAACACAGGTGGCACCAAGATCAGTGATGCCATGCTTGACCCAACCAGGAACAACTGAATAATTGAATCGTTACAATTTTCAATAAGGTTACAAAAAACCTGGCTGACTGGCTAACTGCTTCTCACTTCTGTATGTCTGCTTTCTGCTTGCGCAAGCTCACGCGCATAATCAAATGTCTGGTAAAAAGTAGGTTTTGCCTTAACCCCCCCACCCCCACTGCAACACGCTGCTGTCTTCTCCGGACTTATCCGGACTTACTCTGTGAGAGGGCAGTCGCCAGCTGGCTAATAAAGACTCCTAATTTGGCCTCAAAATCTCGCTGTGTTTTTAATCTGTGTGCTGCACAACAGTTTCATATCAAAATATGAAACAGAAAACTACAGAGGCTAAATTCCATGAAAGATTTTATATAAAATATGCCAAATAGATATTGTATAGCCAAACTGCAATGTGTTCTTTCAAAATGGGCTAGTACTTTGAAAACATTTTCCTTACTCCTTCCTAAAGAATTTACTCAAAGATGAGCCTCAGACGTGCAAAATGACTCGAGTATCACTTTCAAATGTAGTGACCATTAAAATCTTGGGTGAATAAAGAAAGTATTGTTTGAACAACTATATGCTCTGATATTTTTAATTGATAAAATAAATAAAGGTTTATATGAAATAAAATACTTTCCACTAACCTCATCAATCAGATTGGAGGGTTTTTTAATTAGGATTGTTCTCCCAAGATCATTGCATGTCTAACTTCTTGTTCATAATTTGTAATCTTGAGAACGAGGGGCCGGTGCCGCGGCTCAACAGGCTAATCCTCCACCTGCGGCGCCGGCACACTGGATTCTAGTCTTGGTTGGGGTGCCGGATTCTGTCCTGGTTGCTCCTCTTCCAGTCCAGCTCTCTGCTGTGGCCTGGGAGTACAGTGGAGGATGGCCCAAGTGCTTGGGCCCTGCACTCGCATGGGAGACCAGGAGAAGCACCTGGCTCCTGGCTTCGGATCAGCGTGGTGCGCCGGCCGCAGTGGCCATTGGGGGTGAACCAACAGAAAAAAGGAAGACCTTTCTCTCTGTCTCTCTCTCACTGTCCACACTGCCTGCAAAAAAAAAAAAAAGAGAGAGAGAGAGAGAGAATGAGGATGTTTACACGAAAGAAATATAGATGCAATATAGAAGAGATTAAATTTTAAGAAGTCTGTCAACCTGCATTTGAATGGAAATCATCAATAAAAATTCATGTTATTGGAATTTTCACTTCTACTGTATTTTGCTAACTGCATAGCTATGGAATGCAATACAAGTGAAATGAGTATTCCTAACTCCCACATTGCAGTATTTTTTTTTCGTAAAGATTTATTTATTTATTTATTTTAAAGGTAGAGTTAAGAGAGAGAGGAAAAGTGAGAGCAAGATTTCCAACTGCTGGTTCTCTTCCCCAAATTGCCAAAATAGCTGAGACTGGTCCTGGCTGAAGCCAAGAGCCCAGATTTCCTTCTGGGTCTTCCACATGTGTGGCAGGTTTCATAGCACTTGGGCCATCTGCAACTTGTTTCCCAGGCACATTAGCAGGCACCAGGATGGCAAGTGGAGCAACTGGAACTCAAACAAGTGCTCAAATGGGTTGCTGGAGTTGCAAGTGGTGCTATGATACAGGCCTCCCACATTACATTCTTAAGGTATCATTTATCACTGAAAGAAAGTAGGGCTTCATGGTAATATCCCTGATTTCAAGACTGGACAAAGAAATGTATAAAAAGAGTCTAAAATCTCTCCATGTCAGAACTCAAAGAAGCATTTGAAGTACATTATAGTCACATAAAAATGACTCAAGAGACAATTGGAAGAGGCTGTTAGTGGTCAACAATGAAAAGACATTTATTCTTAATAATATTTTTAAAACTAAATGCTTTGCATTGGAAGATATTAGGGATTCAATTAATTCTAGTGAATATGTATTCATAAAAGGACAGAATAATTTAGCATGCCTTTCCAATTTAAATTCTTCACTGGGTAGCCAAATAGATAAAAGTCTTTAATTAATGTATTAAATTATTTGGGGCACAAGAATTCATTCAGTCTTTCAAGTCCAATATCAGAAAGTGATTGTAGATGTCAGGCTTCTGTCATGTTAGATCCACTTTTATCATTCTTCTTTTTTAGATTTTTCCACACATAGATCCCTTTCCTGTCAATTGTCAGTCTCATTATAATGCCTCCTTTTGGAGTTTTAAAAGTCTCTCCTATATAGCAAAATGTACCTGTTATGTAATCATTGACACATTATAGTCTATTTTATTATATTCTATTCTATTTTACTCACCATAGTATAATCACTAAACTCTATACATTCTATTTTATTCTATTCTATTTTACTCTCCATAGTATAATCTAAATGATATTTCAAAATTATCAAGCATGGAAGTCTGCATATGTATTCAGTCAAAAGTAATCATTTATAACTTCATCTTATATTCCATTTCCTTTATAGTATCTGAAATAGAAATGGAAAATATGAAGAGTGAAGATTTAATAAGCAATTGTGCTTTTGTGTGATAGTATTCTTGATTTATATTAATCATTCTTTCATAAGATCTAATTATATTCTAATTAAAATCCCCACATAACAATATTTATCTGTACAGGCCATAATGTTAAACCTCATCATTCCTGAGATTATGCTGTTGACATTAGATAACCAGATTAGTGATGCCTTTTTTCTTACAAATAGAGAATGTTGAAAATGATGGAGATTAATTGGTGTTTGTGGTATTGATTAAGATGCGAGCTGAGATGCTCACATTGCTTATCAGAATGCTTAAAATTTGATTCCTAGCTCTGCCGCCAATTCCAGATCCCTGCTAATTGACACTCAAGGAGGCAGCAGGTCCTCCTCAAGTGGATGGGTCCCTGCCACCCATGTAGGAGACCAGGGTTGAGTTCCCATTCCCTGGCTTCCATTTGGCCAAGCCCCAGCTGTTGCAGAAATTTAGGTAATGACTCAACAGATGATCTCTCTCTCTCTCTCTCCCTCTCTCTCTCTAAGAAGAAGTATCCTATAAAGAATTAAGATATTTTTACTTATTTCAAGAGGTATGCTAGTATACCTTACTTGATATGTGCAAAAATATCCATTCTTTCTTAGTTACAGCAAAATAGTGGTGCACTGATGTTGCATTTGGAGACTATTAAGGGATTTTTTATATAAAATTGCTCTTTTCCTTTGTTATGTTGGAATATCCAGATTGTCAAAGAAGTTTCATATTTTAAAAGCTTACAGTCTTTCGGCCGGCGCCGCGGCTCACTAGGCTAATCCTCCGCCTAGCGGCGCCGGCACACCGGGTTCTAGTCCCGGTCTGGGCACCGGATTCTGTCCCGGTTGCCCCTCTTCCAGGCCAGCCCTCTGCTGTGGCCAGGGAGTGCAGTGGAGGATGGCCCAGGTGCTTGGGCCCTGCACCCCATGGGAGACCAGGAAAAGCACCTGGCTCCTGGCTCCTGCCATCGGATCAGCGCGGTGCGCCGGCCGCAGCGCGCTGGCCGCGGCGGCCATTGGAGGGTGAACCAACGGCAAAAGGAAGATCTTTCTCTCTGTCTCTCTCTCTCACTGTCCACTCTGCCTGTCCAAAAAAAAAAAAAAAAAAAAAAAAAAAAAAAAAAAAAAGCTGACAGTCTTTCAATGTGATTACTTTCATTGTCATTTCAGTAAAGAATTCATCAGGTCATCTGGATTTGAGCAATTTGTGTGGCTCTAGCTGTAAAACAGGAAATTATTGTTCTTTCAAGAAATAAATTGAGGGGCTCATCCACCAAGTCTCTAATCACTTCTTTTGTTTTAAAACACTATTTTAGCAGTGAGGTTGCAAAGCTGGCTGCCAAAGTTCTCTTTTTACTTCATTATTTCCAATGAAGTCTCAGAAAATCAACTTTTTAAATTTTTGTTAGCTTAGTGTTTGATTACTTTTAAATGAGCTACTTGGTTAATATCCAAGCTGTAATATAATTACCAAACTCATGCCAGACTAAAGTCCTGTTCCTACACTAAGTGATTCTGAAAAATATGTAAAATAATATGGACTTTCTTCATATGGGATTTTTATTTTGACTGTAGAAATTTTTATCTGCATAGATAAAGTAACACTAAGGACCTTATTTTGGTCAGTTAAATAAACATGATTTTATTTCCCTGAAACACCTTGGCAAGACATCAGAACAACCACTGAGACCTAGACATTTACAACCACCAAAGCCTTTCCCCTGACACTGGGCAAGTAAAAAACAGATGCTTCAATGTGCCATGCAGTGTAGCTCTGCTACTGTAAAACTATGGTATTGAAGCTGTAAGTTTAGAAAACTGCCCCAGTATTTCCCCACTCCTAAATATCCAAAAAAAATTTTAACATAGAAAAAATTCAACATTAAAGTGGATAGTAAATTCATTTTATATATTTCTCTTCCTATGAGCAATTAATTTTAAAAGAGAAATTTTATATCTGACCAATTATGTTTCAAAATAAATATCAAACATCTTAGGAGAAATAAAATTTAGGGAAATAAAATTTAGGAAAAAGGGCAAAGTAACTGAATTTAAAAATAAATTTCAAAGTTATAAAGTTTCCGAACATAAGGAACTTGTGGACCACTGTGCCATCTGTAGCTAAGAACAAAGCTAGATGAAGCAGGTGTTCAACACAACACAAGCAATTCAAGGCACCAATACTGAAGGACCTGGGGATGGCAGAGCAAGACAAAACTCTTAACAGCCCTTCATAGAGGTCCTTCTCTGTAAGTTACAGTTGGGTCCACTCTCTCAATTATTTATTTATTTTCTATGTGACTTTGTAGACTATGCTGGCAACTCATTCAGGGAGAAATAACATCTGCTGTGCAGGCATATTTGGAAGCACTAATTTGAAGATTTTTCCACATTAATGACAGTTTATCTTAACTTTTGTGTGAAGCATATTAGATGATCAATTATTCATGGCTGATTAACAAATCAGTGAAAGAATGGCCTATATGGAATGCTCTGTCATCTATCAAGAATGGCAGGGCAAGATATCACAGTCAGTATTTGATATAGCAATTAAGATGCCAGCATCCTAGAGTGGAGTACATGAGTTTGAATTCTGGTTCAGTTCCAAATTCTAGCCTCCTGGAATTGATTCCAGGTTTAGGAGGCAGAAGTGATGGGTAAAGTGGCTAGATCGCTGCCACACAGGAGACCTGGACTGGGTTCCTTGCTCCCAGCTTTGGCCTGCCCCAGCCCCAGTAAACCAGAAGATGGAAGAGCTTGCTCGCTCTCTCTCTCTCTCTCTCTCTCTCTCCATCCTGCTCCCTCTCTCTCTTTCTGTCCCTCCTCCTCAAACATAAAAGCATGGTCTCTTTGAGCTGCTGCTGGGGTTAAAATTCTAGCTCCTCAACTTCCCAGCCATATGACCTGGGCAAGTAATTTATCTCTCTGTTCCAATGTCTTCATCTTCAAGATGGACTATTAACAAGGAAGGAAATAGTTGGTATGTAGAAGGTTCAAAAGTACTTGTAAAAAAAATTGGAAGCATACCAGGGGATTCCAATTCAATCCCATCGAGGTGGCATGTACCAATGCCATCTCACTGTTCCAGGTGATCAATTTCAGTTCACAGTTGGTCATGGTGGAGGGACTGGGAGTCAAAGGGAGCACATAGACAAGTCTAGTACCTGCTAACGCTAACCGATGGAGTAAATAAAGGGGAGAGTGATCCAACATGGGAAGTGAGATACTCAGCAGACTCATAGAATGGCAGATGTCCTAAATAGCACTCTGGCCTCAGAATCAGCCCTAAAGGCATTCAGATCTGGCTGAAAAGCCCATGACAGTATTTCAGGCATGGAAAGCCAAGACACTCTGGCAAAAGATCTCTGTGAGTGAGATCCCAGTGGAAAGAACAGGTCCTCAAAGAAGGAGGTACCTTTCTCTGAAGGGAGGAGAGAACCTCCACTTTGACTATGACCTTGTCTAAACAAGATAAGAGTCGGAGAACTCAGAGGGCTTCCATAGCCTTGGAAACTCATGACTGGAGCATAGGGAGATTACTGATGCCATAGACAGGAGTGTCAATTGGTAAAGTCAACAACAGGAGTCACTGTGCACTTACTCCTCATGTAGGATCTCTATCCTTAATGTGCTGTGCATTGAGATTTAATGCTATAATGAGTACTCAAACAGTATATTTCACTTTGTGTTTCTATGGGGGTGCAAACTGTTGAAATCCTTACTTAATGCATACTAAACTGATCCTCTGTAAAAAAAAAAAAAAAAAAAAAGAAAGAAATTATCAATTCCCAACTTGACACTCACTGGGATTAAACATGACAATAGGTCTGATCTGATTTCATCATCATTTAAAAAAAATCATCTATTATTTTTCACTTTATGTTTCTGTGTGGGAGCAAACTGTTGAAATCCATACTTAATGTATACTAAGCTGATCTTCTGTATATTAAGATAATCGAAAATGAATCTTGATGTGAATGGAAGGGGAGAGGGAGTGGGAAAGGGGAGGGTTGTGGGTGGGAGGGACGGTATGGGGGGGAAGCCATTGTAATCAATAAGTTGTACTTTGGAAATTTATATTCATTAAATAAAAGTTAAAAAAAAAAGAATACCTAAAAATATTAAAAAAAATAGAAAGCTAGTCATGGTGAACTTATCAGAAATGTGTATTAAGAACATCATATCAAAATATATGGCACACTTGCACAAAATTCCAGCCAGCTTCAACATTATTATGTCACCTATAACCAATGCTTCCAGTCAGACTCCCAAATTTATGATTTGACATCTTATAACCTAATCTTTATATTTGTGAAATAATAGTTAACATTTTGGAGCTTGTACTTACATAGCATCCCTTATGTGTCAGCATTGCTCTGAGCACAATTTCACATATTTTTCAGGCTTTCAAGATAACTTTATAGCACATAAATAGTGTGAAGAGTCAGAAAGAAACTTGGAAAAAGTTATCCCCAAGAAAGAAATAGGGGTTGTCACTGCGGTGTGGCGGGTGAAGCTACCGCCTGCAGTGCCGGCTTAGCATATGGGTGCTGGTTCGAGTCCCGGGTGCTCCAATTCCATTTCAGCTCTCTGCTATGTACTGGGGAAGCAGTGGAAGATGGCTCAAGTCCTTGGGCCCCTGCACCCATGTGGGAGACTCAGAAAAACTCCTGGCTCCTGGCTTCGGACCGGCATAGGTGCAGCCGTTGCAGTCATCTGGGGAGTGAACCAGCGGATGGAAGACCTCTCTGTCTCTGCCTCTCCTTCTCTCTGTGTATAACTCTGACTTTCAAATAAATAAACAAATAGTTTAAAAAGGAATGAAATATTCAAAGATTAGCCTGCTGTTAGGATATTAGGTTTTCTTCAAAGATAGCAAAACCATAACCTAAGATGGTGCATACTTCTAGCAGCTGGGATCTGACCAAGGATGTGTCATGAGGAGCAGACATTCTGGAGAATGATTCAGAAGACTTCTCTCAGCTTCTTCATCTTCAGGAAAGCATCCCTCAGAATGACACGGTGGTTGCAGCAAGATCACACCTGCGGTGCAGTCTAAGAAAGGAGGGCTTCAATGCTGATTATTACAGGAACAAATTAAATGTCTGGAATTCCCAGGAGTGTGGAAAATAATTGTTGTGCCTCCTTACTCCTTTACCTGAAAGGGAAAAAAGGTGAAACATGTGACATACTCATAAACATTCCAAAATAATAATTTGAAGGGTCTAGGACACTAAATCATTTACATGTTTTGAAGCTAAGTTATTACAATGTATATAGAGATATGACAGGTAGATAAAGATATCAACATCTAAAGTATATGAATCTTAAGTTTAAGTAAATGTAACTTCAGTTCATTCAGTTGAAAACAAAATGTATACTAATTTATTGACTTTTTCCCAGTGAGCATTTGTTAAACTGTTCATTAGCAAATTTAAATGATGTCAAATATTTCCTGAATATCTTAAGATGACAACTATATGTTACAGTAAAATAATTTCTCTTGCTTGCAGTTGGATGAAAACATCAATTTCTTTTTTTTTTTTTTTTAGATTTATTTATTTGAAAGTCAGAGTTATACAGAGAGAGAAGGAGAGGCAAAGAGAGAGAGGTCCTCCCTCCACTGGTTCACTCCCCAGTTGGCCACAACTACTGGAGCTGCGCCGATCTGAAGCCAGGAGCCAGGAGCTTCCTCCTGGTCTCCCATGCATGTGCATGGGCTCAAGCATTTGGACCGTCTTCTACTGCTTTCCCAGGCCATAGCAGGGAGCTGGATCGGAAGTGGAGCAGCCAGATCTCAAACCGGCACCCATATGGGATGCCCGCACTGCAGATCAGGACATTAACCCAATGCACCATAGCACTGGCCCCGAAAAATCAATTTCTTTGTCTACTTCTCATCTTGATGACATTCTACTAACTAGTTCTCTATTTATCATTTAAATTAAAGATAAAATAAAACAACTGCATGATAGGAACTACCTACCATTACTTAAGTTTCAAACAACAAAGTTTTTAATATCCATCAAGAAAATCTTGTGTAGGGGCCAGTGCTGTGGTGCACGGGTTAACGCCCTGGCCTGAAGTGCCGGCACCCCATATGTGCACTGGTTTGAGATCTGGCTGCTCCACTTCTGATCCAGCTCTCTGCTATGGCCTGGGAAAGCAGTGGAAGATGACCCAAGTCCTTGGGCACCCACGTAGGAGACCTGGAAGATGCTCCTGGCTCCTGGCTTCAGATTGGCACAGCTCTGGCCTTTGCAGTCAGTTAGGGAGTGAACCAGCGGATGGAGGACCTCTCTCTCTCTCTGCCTCTCCTCTCTCTGTGTAACTCTAACTTTCAAGTAAATAAATAAATCTTTAAAAAAAAAAAAAAGAGAAAATCTTGGGTAAGCACAAGTCTAGAAATCTATAGGCACTATCTTCCTTTCTTTTCTTTCAATAGTTCACCTCCACCATAATTTCATGAGAGTGAATGTGCATCAGTTTTTTGCTTCAAAACTTTTCCTTTTACCATCAAGATTGGCTAGTCTAACTTTGGCCAGTTGTCAGTTCAGCATTCTCTGCTGAGCTTAATTCAACTATGCATAATGAGAATTCAAGCTTGGTCTTGGAAAAATAAATAAGACTTTTTATTTCTTGGGATGAAAATGTGCCTTTAAAAAACATTGCGTTTTGACCTCTTTCTTTCATAGTTGACTCAAGCTCTACTTAAATCTGTTACATTCTAGTGCCTGATCATTATCCTAACAATTTTCCCCTAAACTAATTCCAAAAAAACTATTTCTGAATTCATTTCAATGCTGATATACCACAGAGCAAGAATTACACTGATGTTGCCGAAAAATAAACAGAAAAAAAAAAGAAAAGTGAGCACGTGGCAACCACATACTGAGTTGCTATTATTGCCTTGGCACTCGGCTAGGTGTTTCTTTCCAAACCACGTAAGAGCTCCACCCTTTGAGATAACATGAAAGTAAATAACACAACTGGGAGATAGAGATTAAGCAAGAAATCAGGTGAGGGGAAATAATTATTCTTCCGTTTAAGTAAACAAAAATTGAAAGTAAAAATTATGAAGGTCATCTTTTTTCTTAAGGCTCTTTTGTCCTACCATTGCCAGTTATTGGCACATTCCTGATATCACCTGATTTTGTTTTCAGAGCAGTATAGTCATTGACCAAGGTATTTTTCTTTTTTCTTTGAGAGCAAAAAAAATAGGTGAGGCTGGCATTGTGGCATGGTGGGTTACGCTGCCAACTGGAACACCGGCATCCCATATGGATGACAGTTCTTGTCTAGGCTGTGCCTCTTTTAATCCAGCTTCCAGCAAATGGCCTGAAAAAAGCAGTGGAAGATGGCCCAAATATTTGGCCCTTGTCACCCACATGGGAGACCTGGAAGAAACTCCTGACTCCTGGCCTCAGCCTGGCCCCATGCCAGCCATTGTGGTTATCTGGGGAGTGAACCAGCAAATGGAAAATCTCCTCTCTCTCTCTCTCTCTCTCTGTGTGTGTGTGTGTGTGTGTGTGTGTCTCAAATACATAAATATCTCCTAAAAAACCCACAGGGGATAACATTGAAAATTGTACTTCAGGAAAACACTAGATCTTGTAAGAAAGGAACAATACGATTGCCTTGTCAGTGAGTCTCAGTCTTTTTACATGTTGCTACTTATTCTTCCTAAAAAAATAAACAGGTTGTTAAATATTACATCTGAATAAAAAATCAAGTTATTCAAAAACTTGAAAAATAAGATGGTGTGACTTATATACTTTTTATCTTTTTTTCAGTAAGTTCATTTATTTGGTAAAACTATGGATTTTGATCTTCTGCTATTGAGTGTCTTTGAAATACTTTAGAGGTATCATCAGTGTTTTGCAATTTAAAAATAAATGTCTATAATAACCTTTAAAAGGTGACCTCCAACAATATATAGTGAGTGCTTAAAATTAACTATGTATCCTTAAAATATCTGATGCTTTTTTTTAGTATTTTCCTACTTCTTTAAAATCCCTGAACCAAAACTAAAATATATTTTTTATTTAAAGAACTTACTTTAGCTCATTGTCCTGAAAAAAATTGGGAATTTAAAAAAAGAGAGAATAAATTAAGAAAAAAATAAAAATATTCACAAATAATTCAGAAAATGTCCTCTATAGATACACATAGATTCTGATTTCCCTATAAATTATACCTCCTGGATGTTTTCAACTTGCTCTTTGTTAATAACTTCAAAGGTGAAAAATATTTACAAAATATACAAATGGAAAGCTTCAGATTTTAAATAGACAGTATATATGAAAGTAGAGTAATGTCTTTTATATCTAAAATTAGTTCATTAAAATGTTTTTGGCTCCATATATTCAAAATAACAAACCTAACACTGTTCTTGGGATAGAGGTAGCAGTTGTAAGTGGAGTGAGAACAAGAACCTCAAAGATAAACTCATGGGTGAAAAAAGAATTCTGTAGAAGTCACTATATTTAATATTTGCTGATCTTTTAGAATGCGAAATGAATAGTAAACCATTACCTAGAGACATATACTTAAGATTATTTTATACATCCACAATAGAACACACCTTCTCTTCCCCAAATATTTAGCAATGATACAAAACCTTTCAACAACAAAAATATTCTTATAAACAAGATAAGTATCTTGAGAAAGAAACAACCGGAATCGGAAGCTATGATTTGGCAGATATATGCCCACTGAATTCAGGAGCTTGGAGCAGACAGTTCTGCTCTACATTTTGGATGCAACAGGTAGAGGAGACTACAGCAGTCCACACCCAAGCTGTGAAATAGATAATGGTGCTCTACTGAGGGCCAGTGTTTTCATTTGGATTTCTCTTTTTGTAAGAGGAAAAAGAAAAGGGAAAAAAAAGTTTACCAGAATTCTATACCGTGGTTTTTAGCAATAGAAGACTTTACTATTTCAGAGTAGAAAGATAAAGATATTACCTCTGAACCAAGAGTTGAAACAAGCTGACTGTAACCTGATCTGTGATATTATTGCTGTCACCATCAGGCTCAGTTCCCACATTTCCCATATCCTGGAGGATGACAATGGACTACTGTAAACTCACTGAGGATGGTTCCTGTGGCAGAGGTGTGCAGGTGAGTTCGGTTCTCTTTTCTAGAAGAGACAACAACATTACAGACAAAATGTACATGGGCACTGATGCACATACATTTTATATCTTTACAGAAGTGATATTGACAATATCATATTAATTGGACCAGATAAGCAAGAAACAAGCATGTTGGAGTCCTTGTTAAGACAAACATACCAAACAGTAGAAGATAAATACTATGAATCAAACTACTGTCACATCAATTGATTTTTAGGGTTTCGATGATCAGAGACATGCTATACATCTACCATGAAATAAAAGACAAATTGTTGTATCCTGCAATCCAAAGAAAGAGGTTCTGTATCTATCAGCTGCAATGTTCATGCTCCTGGGAATAATATGTGGACCCTATTCTAAATCAAATGGAATGTTGCTATCTTTGAGTGCAACCCAGTATAGGAAAGGGCTGTGCAGCAGTTACAGACTATATAACAAGTTGCCCTGCCACCTGGCTTATTCTAATATATCCTATGATGTTGGAGATATCACAGGTAAAAGAGATAAAGTGTGGAGTTTACGGCAATCTTCAGTGAGAGAATCAGTTCAGCTTTTGGATTCTGGAACAAACATGTGCCATCTGCAGAAGAGAATTATATTCCTTTTAAGACCTGACAGGATACCTAACCATTTGATATTGCTGTAAACTGTCCATTATAAATTGGGATTTAAAAGACTACCAGTTCATAAAGTTGGGCATGTTCAGGAGCAATTCAATAAAATTTGAAATAGGGCATCCATAATTGAGCCTTATAAAGACAATGGGTTATGAAAAAGCAATATGACTTCATGGTCCATTTAATCACCCACAGTTGCACCAACCATGCTTCATTAGGTCATATTTGTGGCCTCAAGATTTGGAGTCTTTTATGACCATCCAGCAAAGGTGGAAAAATCTGATTTTTTTGCATGAATAGATCAATTTGTGATATGTATACATCCTGAAAATGGGTCGCAGCTGCACTGTACATCCATTATTAGAACTCTGAAAAATAATAAGATATTTTCCCAATGGGAATATTTAGGGCACTATATCTGGTTACTTGTTTGGCTAGAAAGATAAATGCTCTAAAGTTAGATTATACTTAGGCACGTGAGTGACAGTGAATGGCCTGGGTGGTTGGTGAAGGACACTAGCATAGAATTATTAAAAAGATCTACACTATGAGAAACAGTGACTTGATCAGCCCTTGTCCTTACTGTTGATGTACAATTTAATACTTTATCCCTTTTAGAATTTTTTTTTTATCTGGTTAATACTATTGGTGAACTCTGTAATTAACACACATTTATTCTTAAGTGTTGAAATTTAACTGAAAAGTGATCCCTGTTAAATATAAGAGTGGGAATAAGAGAGGGAGGAGATGTACAATTTGGGACATGCTCAATCAGACTGGCCCAACATGGTGGAGTTAGAAA
Organism: Oryctolagus cuniculus; assembly: GCF_051225735.1. Classification (NCBI taxonomy): domain Eukaryota; kingdom Metazoa; phylum Chordata; class Mammalia; order Lagomorpha; family Leporidae; genus Oryctolagus; species Oryctolagus cuniculus. The sequence continues at coordinate 76,981,755 of NC_142874.1, read as the reverse complement.
TGTGCCAGGGGATTCCAATACAATCCCATCAAGGTGGCATGTACCAATGCCATCTCACTAATACAAGTGATCAATTTCAGTTCACAATTGATCACACTGATAGGTCTAAGAGTCAAAGGGATCACACAAACAAGACTAGTGTCTGCTAATACTAACTGATAGAATCAAAAAGGGAGAGAACGATCCAACATGGGAAGTGGGATACACAGCAGACTCATAGAATGGCAGATGTCCTAAACAGCACTCTGGCCTCAGAATCAGCCCTTAAGGCATGCGGATCCGGCTGAAAAGCCCATGAGACTATTTCAGGCATGGAAAGCCAAGACACTCTGGCAAAAAAAAAAAAAAAAAACCACCTAAATGAAAGATCTCCTCGAGTGAGATCCCAGTAGAAAGAACGGGCCATCAAAGAAGGAGGTACCTTTCTCTGAAGGGAGGAGAGAACTTCCACTTTGACTACGACCTTGTCTAAATACGATTGAAGTCAGTGAACTCAAGAGGCTTCCATAGCCTTGGAAACTCATGACTAGAGCCTAGGGAGATTTCTGACGCCATAAACAAGAGTGTCAAATTGTTTAGTCAACAACAGGAGTCACTGTGCACTTACTCCCCATGTGGGATCTCTGTCCTTAATGTCTTGTCCAATGTGAATTAATGCTATAACTAATATTCAAAGAGTATTTTACACTTTATGTTCTGTGTGGGTGCAAACTGATGAAATCTTTACTTAATATATACTAAATCGATCTTCTGTATATAAAGGTAATTGAAAATGAATCTTGATGTGAATGAAATGGGAGAGAGAGTGGGAGATGGGAGGGGAGCGGGTTGGAGGGACGTTATGGGGGGGAAGCCATTGTAATCCATAAACTGTACTTTGGAAATTATACTTACTAAATAAAAGTTTAAAAAAAAAAAGATCTGGGAAAGAGATCTGGCATGGAAAACAGTGATAACTTTTAATCATATTTAACATCTATCAGGAAAGTTTGAACTTGGAAGAGGCTTGATATCCCAAGTAAAGATAATAGCTTGACCAGTTGTCTTAGATGTCATTTATCAGCAGATGGCCAGGGTATTGGAAATTGAATATACCAACAGAATAGTCACTATGGCCAGAATAGAGGTTGGGTATGGGTTTATATTTCACTGAGGCCAAGCTAACAGTGGATAGAAAATGGAAAACAAAAAGTACATAGGCTTGAAAGAGGAAAAAAAAAATAAAAGTAATTCTATTTGTAGATCATGTGATTGTTTTATCTGAAATCAAGTTTAATTATATTTTTGCTTTTGAAATTTGGCAAACTTGTCCATAATTCACATAGCATCCAAGGAGTTCAAGCATCTATGAGATACAATGTAAAAAATGAAAGGAAAAAAGAACCCAAGAAATAGATTAAACTATATATTGAGTTATCATTTAATCACATTGGTAAAATATATTTTAGTTCAATAGCATACCCTGCTGGAACTCTTGCAAGAAAATATGCACTCTCATATGTTGTTGATGAAAACTAAAAAAATAAATATCTTCTTTAATATGTACTTCATAGAAAGCACACCATTTTCATAAATTCACCAAATTGATGCATCTAATTTTAACATTTATCCCAAAACTTACTTTGATCACAAATTAAACATAGAATATAAAATGCCCCATGTCCAGAAATTTCTTCTTTATCTTATTTTCCAAATAAGCTTCATGAATTTTGAGTACATAAAGATCACAAGACATCACTGTCAACAATTTTGTACATGTAGTCCCTATATTGTGATTGTATGAAACTGCTTCTGAAAGAAATTTTTAAGAACGCTTTTCATTTTATCTCAATGCCCAAAGATTTCATTTATGAACATTTTTATATATTTATATGCAAATAGTGTCTGTCTTTGATGTTTTACTTTCTGAAGCCAAAGAGAATATGTTTTGCCTCGGGCACTTCATTCCCATTGTGAGCTTTAGGGAGACAGACAATAATGTATATTAGCACTTCTAGGGAATTTTTAAAAAGAATTGGAGTTTCCTCCTGTTTATAGAACTCTGGTGCAGAAAAAACCTTGCTCCCCCCAAAGTCCATTATTTAAAAGTGAAAGTGAAATATTTATGGACTAATAGATTCATTTTAATACCTTTGGTATATTAATGAATTAATGAACAAAGAATATAATGTAAAATATTTTTACAAAACAATGTGCCATGAGCAATGTCACCAACACAGCAAAGTAGAAGCAATCAGGTTCCAGTTTTCCCCACACCACAGAAACTAATTAAAAATATGCAGCGGCAAAATTACCATGTGGAATGTGCCAAAGTTCAGACCAGAGGCTGCAATGATTCCTTGGGCCACAAAGTAGTGAGAAGCATCAAGGAGAGTGGTAGTAAAAGAAACACGCAACTAAAACCACAACTTCCATGCTGATAGTACTGCAAGGAAATCACCCCAATCTCACAATTTATAAACTAGAAGAAAAAAACATTAAGGTAAGCAGTAAGATTCCCCCCACACACACACTTCTCCTTGTCATACATTTCCCTACAAGAAAATCATTATTGTCTGAGCTCCCTGGAAGGACCCACAGTCCTGACACCAGCTGAAACAGAGTCAGGGTAGGCCAACCCAGGGAACTCTGGCAGCACTCCATTTCAAACAGGGGGTGCACTACATGTGTAGGGTTCTTTAGCACCCAACCAGCTGCAGGAGACATGCTCCACAGGGCATTCAAGAATGACTACTGTGCATTCCCTTACAGTCTCAGTAAAGCTTGGAGTTCCAACCTCAGGCAACATCAGAGTCAGACAGCTAGCCTAATTCAGCATCTTTCTGATACCAATGGCAAACCTCTGGCTAGCATTTCATCAAGTATTGAAAAGAGCATATTGCCCCTGTATTAGAGGAATTCAGCAATCTGCACAGGCCCACCAGCAGACAAAATTTTGAAAAGACAGAACAAAGCTAAAAGGTGAAGATGGGAAGAAACATTCAGTTCTTCAATGAGCATGCATAGATGTGTGACTATAAGAATCAAGAGTAAAAAGAGAATCATGAGCTCATCAAATGGAACAAATAAAAGATGTAATGATTCATTCTCATCAGATGAAGATAGTGGGCCTCTCAGTAAGAATTCAAAATGATTGTTTTAAGGAAATTCAGTGAGGTCAAGAGAGCAATGAAAATTAATTCATAAATTTGTCAGAAAAATTTAACAATGATATTGAAATCTTTTTTAATTAAAATAAAAATCCTGAAACTGAAAAGTACAGTAAATGAACATAAGAATTCAGTGGAGAACTTCAACTGCAGATATGATCAAGTGGAAGAATCAATGAGCTCAAAAACAAGGGAGTTGAAAATACACAGAGGACAAAAGAGAAAAGAAGAATAAAGAGAAATAAAGATAATGCATGTGTTATATTGGATAATATGCAAGAGTAAATTTCGTGGTCGTAGAGGCCAGCACTGTAGCATAGTAAGCTAAGCCTTTTCCTGCAGCACTGGCATTCCATATGGGCACCGGTTCAAGTCCTGGCTGCTCCACTTCTGATCTAGCTTTCTGCTATGGCCTGGGAAAGCACTAGAAGATGGCCCAATGCTTGGGCCCCTGCACCTTTGTGGGATACCTGGAAAAAGTCCCAGCTCCTGCCTTAGATAGACTCCTCTCTGGCCATTATGACCATTTGGAGAGTGAACCAGTGGATGGAAGACCTTTCTCTCTGTTTCTCCCTCTCTCTCTAACTCTACCTGTCAGATAAATAAAATCTTTTTTAAAAAGAAAATAGAATAATTAAACTAAAAATCTACTGGTTCTTTGGGTTTAAGAAAGATTTTAAAATGGCAAAGAAATAAAAAGTCTATTCTATAACAGAAATTTTCCAAATATGGAAAAGATTAAGTTTTCAAGTACAGGAAGATCAAAGGTCACCAAAGAGATTCCAAAGAAATTCATTTGAAATATAACTATTCAACGTCATATTATAGTCAAATTCTCAAAGATCCAGTACATGGAATGGATGCTGAAAGCAGCTAGTTAAAAGAAGAAAACACAATATACAAAATCAACCCGATAGACCTGCCATCAAACTACTAATTGGATACTTTGCAGGCCAAGAGGCAGTGGGTTTACATATTCAGAGTGCTAAAAGGGAATAAAACAAAACAAACAACAAGGGTGCCTAATGTCACCACTGGTATTCAGTACAGTCCTGGAAGTTTTAGCAAGAGCCATTAGGCAAGAAAAAGAAATCAAAGGGATAAAAATTGGAAAGGAGGAAGTCAAACCATCCCTATTTGCAGATTACATGATTCTATACATAGGTAATACAAAAAGAGTCTGCTAGGTACTCATAAGAGAGTTTGGTAAAGTGGAGCATATAAAATAAATATACAAAAAATAGCTTTTGTATACACAGACAATGCAGTGGATGAGAAAGAACTTTTAAGATTAATCCCATTCACAAGTGCCACAAAAAATTAAATGACTTGGAATAAATTTAACCAAGGTTGTCAAAGATATCCATGATGAATATTACAAAACATTAAAGGAAGAAAAAGAAGAACACATTAAAAATGGAAAAATCTTCATGTTCATGGCTTGAAAGAATCAATATCATCATGGGACTGGTGCTGTGACACAGCGGGTAAATCCGCCGCCTACAGTGCCAGCATCCCATATGGGCGTCAGTTCGAGTCCCGGCTGCTCTATTTCTGATCCAGCTCTCTGCTATGGCCTAGGAAAGCAGTACAGATGGCCCAAGTCCTTGGGTCCCTGCACCCACGTGGGAGACCCAAAAGAAGCTCCTGGATCCTGGCTTTAGATCTGCAAAGTTCCAGCCGTCGGAGCCAATTGGGGAGCAAACTAACAGATGGAAGCCCTCTCTCTCTTTCTCTCTCTGCCTCTCCTTCTCTCTGTGTGTAACACTTTTAAATAAATAAATACTTTTAAAAAAGAATTAATATCATCAAAATGTGCATACTATGAAAAGCAATTTGCAGATTCAATGTGATCCCAATCAAAAAAAAACTAGATTCTTCTCAGATCTAGAAGAAAATGATGCTAAAATTCATGAGGAAACACAAGAGCCCCTGAATAGCTAAAGCTATCTTACATAAAAGAAGCAAAGCCAGAAGCTTCACAATACAGTATTTCATAACATATTTCAGGGCAGCTATAACCAAAACTTCCCTGGTACTGGCAAAAAAAAAAAAAAATACATGTAGACAAATGGAACAGAATAAAAGCTCCAGAAATCAATCCATGTATCTACAATCAATTTATTTTTGACAAAGCAGCTAAAATCAATCCCTGGTGCAAGTACAGTCTCTTCAACAAATTGTGCTGGGAAAACTCAATCTCCAAATGCAGGAGTAGGAAACTAAACCCCTACCTTATACCTTATACAAAATCCACAAAAATAGATCAAAGCTATACATCTACAACCTGACATCATCAAGTTACAAGAAAACATTGGGGAAACTCTGCAAGACATTGGCATAGCTAAAGAATTCTGGAAAAGGACTCCAGAAGCACAGGCAATCAAAACAAAAATTGATAGATCAGAATGCATCAAGTTGGGAGGCTTCTTGTACTATAAAAGAAACATTCAACAAATTTCATGTAGTTCATATATACAGACTTAGGAACATAGTGATAGTTCCCACCCTTTATATATATAAATTTTATATATATCTAATATATATAAATGAATGTACACCACACACATATACACTAACAACAATATGTTTTCTTCTCAAAAGCATAAAGGAAGTTCAAATTTTCTATGGATATTATCTTACATTTGTTTCAAATTACATTTTTTTAAAGATTAAAATGGTTACAGAGAGAGAGGGAGAGAAAGAGAGAGAGCAAGACAGAGAGAGAGAGACAGAGACAGAGAGAGAGAGATCTTGTATTTGCTTACTCACTCCCTAAAAGCCACATAACTAGCTCTATACCAGAATGAAGCTAGGAGGCTCTTCCAGGTCTCCCACTTGAGTACAAGGGCTCAAAACTTGGGCTATCTTCTGCTGGTTTTCCCAGGTGCATCAATAGGTAGCTGGACCAGAAATGGAGCAGCTTGTATTCTAATCAGCTTCCTTATGAGATCCCATGTCACAGGCATTGGCTTTACTGACACTTCTGTAGATAAAAATGATGTTATTAAATTTCTGAAGAATTTGTAAATATCTAATTAAATATATTATTGTATAATAGTCTGAGGTTAGCATTTTTAATGACATGCATACTTGTAGCTATGATTTCTTTTGTAATAATAAAATACATACTATATGAAATTGATTTCTTTTTATTTTACAGGGAGGGACATCCTTCCAGGGTAAATATACATGAAATAAATATTTTGATTTACACAAATATAAATATTAATACTTGCACATGTATGGAGAACATGTTTGTTTAGTATGTTTTGTATAGATAATTTTATGCATTAATGTAAGACATCATTAAAATTAACAGATTTCTTTATGTATACTAAATACTGCATACAATGTGAGAATAAAATTTCATTGTGTCTTTCTTTAGTCCTAAATGTATTTGAAAATTAATATCTTATTTTTAGTTATGAAAAAATTTGTTATGAAAAAATTTCCAGATGGTAAAAAATGTGAAGGATAAAAATAGGCAAATTGAAATTAGAAGTGTGATGGATTAATTTCCTTTTGGGTATCCTTATGTTGTTTATTTTCATGCCAAATACACGAGCCAATAGTCAGTGAAAAAACACTAAAAGTAAAGACAGGGACAGGAAATTTTTTAAAGTAATTTTCAATAACATCTGCAATTTGAAAATCAAAATTGCTATCCACAAAAATATCTTGGTTCTCTTGTCATGTTTAGATTTTCAAAATGTATGCCATAAACTTAAATTGTTTCCTTCCACATGCTTTTAGAAGTAAGTTCTCATTAGATGATTACTAAAAATAATGTGGTCGAAAGTAGAGACATAGCTTGCCTGAAAAAAATGAGCTTTTCTTCTGTCATCATATAAACAACAAAAACAACAAAATTCCTGATTACAATTGACAATTTTTCCTTGAAAAGTAATAATGAATTTATCAAATACTCATGAAACAAATCAGACAGAAATTAAGAGGAGTATAATATTCTCAAGGATGTGATTAATTTTTCATTAAGTTTCATTTTGATGTCTAAAATTAATTTCTGCCAGTAAATATATGTTTCCACAATAACCCAATAAAGCCACCATGGTTCACTAGCAATGTTCTTGATTTGTAAAAGCAAAAATAAAAATTGGCTTTAATTGTTCCAAATGACCACAGGAGGGTCTTTTCTTATAGTCATTTAGTTAAAGACGACCTGTGGACAAAACCCTTGGCATGTATTGGACCCTTTTATCCTGGAGGAAAATGGCATGAGCTATCACACTGATGATACATGTGTTAAAATTTAAATCTATAAAAAAGCTCATAAGAGGAATATTTGGACATTTTAGGTATTTGAAAACATCTTTCTTTATTATTTATTACTTATAATTATTGTATTGCAATATTCCCCAAATGTATTTCTTTTTTTTTTTATCTGACAGGTAGAGTTAGACAGTGAGAGAGAGAGAGAAAGAGAGAAAGGTCTTCCTTCCATTGATTCACTCCTCAAAATGGCCGCTACGGCCAGCGCTGCACTGATCCAAAGCCAAGAGCCAGGAGATTCTTCCTGGTCTTCCACGTGGGTGCAGGAGCCCAAGCACTTGGGCCATCCTCCACTGCCTTCCTGGGCCACAGCAGAGAGCTGGACTGGAAGAGGAGCAACTGGGGATAGAACCCGATGCCCATATGGGATGCTGGCAGCACAGGCGGAGGATTAGCCAAGTGAGCCACGGTACCAGCCCCCCAAATGTATTTCAAACTGCTTTCAACTATAAGCTATAGTAAGACTAAAGCTTCTATGAGTTAATATCTCTATGTTAAGTTAGGATAAACACACTAAACTTTCATGCCTTTGATATAAACATCCACAACAACTCGGCAATTAACAAACAAACAGTCCAGTTAAGAAATGGCAAAGGATCTGAAGAGACATTTTGAGAAAGACAAAATGCAAACATGGGCGGTAAAACTACCATCTTAAGTGTTAAGGTGATAATATGGATAGGACTGAGTGGTGCTAATAATAGATAGAATTAAAAAGGAGTGAACACTCCCACGTGGGAAGCAGTCCACACAGCAGACTCACAGAATTACAATCACTATAAATAGCACTCTGACCTCAAAATAAGCCCTTAAGACATTCTAATCTGGCTGAAAATCCCACAAGAACATTCAAGGCACGGAAAGCCAAGTCATTGTGGCAAAGAATGTCCTACATGAAGGACCTCAATGAGTGAGACCCCATTGGAAAGAAGTGGTCATCAAAGAAGGTGGTACTTTTCTCTGAAGGAAGGAGAGAACTTCCATTTTGCTTTTAGCCTTGTCTAAATACTGATGGTGTCTGTGGACGCTAAAGGCCTCCATAGGCTATGCAGTTCATGTCAAGAGCCTCTGGTGATGAATGATATCATACACTAGAGTGTTAATTGTTAAATTAACAAGAGTCGCTGTGCACTAACTTCCCATGCATGACCTCTGTCCTCAAAAGGTTATATTATAATTATGTCTAAGTGCTTGCAAAAGATGTATAATTCTTGGTTGCATCTTTAAAGTTAATTAAATTTCTAAAAAAGAGGGGAGGTGAAATTGACTTCCAGATGCAATGATTTTGAACAACCCTTGTCTTGACTGTTATAAAACAGTTTTTTATTGTTGTTTTTGTGTGTATGCAAATTGTTGAACTCTTTACTTAGAATAGAGTTGGTGTTCTGTGTATCAAGTTAATCAAAAATGGACCTTAGTGGAGAATGCAGCTGGGGATCGGAGAGGGAGGAGAAAGAGGGAGTGGGTGTGAGGGTGTGTATGGTAGGAAGAATCACTGTATTCCTAGAGTTGTACTTGTGAAATGCATGAAGTTTGTGTTCCTTAAATAAAAGGTAACTTTGGGGGAAGAGGGAACCACCATAAGGGGGCTGGCATTGTGGTATAGTGGATAAAGCCACAGTCTGCAATGCTAATATCCCATATGGGCACCAGTTTGAGTCCAGGTGCTCCACTTCAGATCCCGCTCTCTGGTATGGCCTGGGAAAGCAGAAGATGGCCCAAGTTCTTGGGCACCTGAACCCAAGTGGGAGACCTGGATAAAGATCTTGGCTCCTGGCTTCAGATGGGCTCAGCTCTGGCCGTTATTGCCATTTAGGGGTGAACGAGCAGATGGAAGACCTCTTTTTCTCTCTCTCTCTTCCTTTGCCTCTCTGTAACTTTACCTTTCAAATAAATAAATAAATCTTAAAAAAAAAAAACACCATAAGATACCCTCCAATCCAGTTCAAATGGCTTATTAAAGAGATAGAATCACAAGTGCTGTTGATTGCAGTGTGAAAAACAGGATATGATTTTACACTGTTGGTGAGCATGCAAACTAGTATAGTCATTATGGAGAACAATATTAAGATTCCTCAAAAAACTAAGCATAATTCCACCATTTGATCCAGTTATTACACTTCTGAATATATATCAGAAGGAGATGAAATTGTAATATGAAGGAAATACCTGATTTCCATATTACTTGCAACACTGTTCACAGGAGCCAAGATATGGAATCAGTACAAGGGTAGATAAAGAAAACATTTTCTACATATATAACATAACATCACTGAGCATAAAATAAAATACAGACATCTGATGCAAAATTGATTACTCTATAGATCATTATGTTAAGGGAGAAAGACAACTCCTGGAATGTTCTCTCTTCAAGTGCAACTATAAAAAACATCAATGTGAGGGTTCGAGATTGTGGCGTAGCCAGTTGGGCTGCTACATGAAAAGGCAGCATCCCATGTAGGCTGCTTCACTTCTCTGGTTCCCTGGTGATGGGCCTGGGAAAGGAACAGAAGATGGCCCAAGTTCATGGGCTCTGCCACCAAATGGGAGACCTGGATGGAGTTCCAGGCTCAGCTACATCCATTGTGGGTATTTGAGGAGAAAATCAATGAATGGAGGATCTCTCTCTCTCTCTCTCTCTTTCTCTCTCACCCTCTCGCCCTCCCTTCTTCCCCCCTTCCTCTCTGTAACTTTTTCAAGTGAATAAATAAATACATTTTTTAAATTTTAAACAAATTATAAAAAAATCAATTTGAATTTAGATTAGTGATTACTAATATTTGGGGAGCCTGAGAGGGAGGTAGAAGGAGGTTAGATAATGTGTACCAAAACACACTCATATAGAGGTAATAATAATAATGTGCCATAGCACAGTGGTGTGAATGTGGTTTACAATATATAGTATAAAGAACTGGAAGAGAGAATCTAATAAGTTTCAAATATAAAGAAAAGTTAAGGAAACAGAAAAAACTAATTGATTGGTTTAATCAGTTTGCTATGTGTGTTGAAATTTTGCACTGTATCCCATGAAAATGTACACGTATTATATGATAAAAACAATTATTTTTAACATAATAAAATCCTTAAACATACTCATAATAACATGCCATTGAGTTCCACCTCTCTCCAGGAGGGCATTACTGCCTGTGGCTGTTCTAATACATACATGCAGCTCATACATCACCTAGACTCTCCTTGTCCTCAATTCATAGGTACATTGCCCCTAGCTCAGAACTCTTGTTATGTGAAATAACTCTTGTTATTATGAAAGTTCAATGCCTACTACCAAAGTTTTACAAATTCCATTACAGATTTGAGACAGGTTGGAGAATTGAAACTGACAAGTTTCGCAATCCTGAAACTTATTTAATTTTATAAACACTCTTCAAGAAAATCAATATAAAATTACTACCTCATATCAAGGCATTACAATTAACATTTGTTAGAAAAGAAAAAAAATAACTAATAACAATTCACAGTTTTTAAATCTGATGTACTCCACAGCTTCACAATGTTTAGAAAACAAAATTTTAAAATAATCTGAAGCACCTTTATTATACTTTTCTTTTGGTTTTAAACTACGTGTGTTTTGATAACTTCTCTCTATAAAAGCAATTCGGTAATATTTTTCTGTTTAGAAAGTAGATATTAGACCCTTCCATAGCTAATTAAAACTTGATTTTGTTTTTGTTTACATTTTTGAATGTTTTTTAAAATTACTTTCAATGTAACAAATTGTTTTTAATGATGTCATTTAAGTTTGAAACATGAGAAACCTGTTATGTTTCTTTCTTACATAAACTGTAACTCTACTTTTCTTATGTGTTGACCAATATTAATTTTTTTGAACTGATGGTGCTTCTTAGCTAATTTGTCTTAACTAACTTTATTGAAGTGACATTATGTTTGTATATGTTATCTATTGAAGTCAACATTTTATGTCAATTTAATATCTTAATGTGTTATGAATCACAACCTTACCTATCCAAACTATCACTATTCACTGCCTATTTTGGATATTATTTGGTTTTCTTTTGATTCTCACCTTTGACATATATCGTCTTCAAGTGGATTGTTTTGTGAGTGAATTTTTTTTAATTCAAGTGTTCTTTACTAGAAATTTTAGGAAAAGGAACTTTGAGAAATTAAAAGGGGAGAAAATTCTTCCTGCAATAGCAAAGAAAAGAGATGCCAATGCCATTTGGGATACAGATGTGAAATTGTGAGTTCTGACTAGAGTCCATTGTTACCTTCTGATCTTGATCAGAAAATAGCACAAAGTAGCATCCTCATCTGTTTTCTGTAGTCATAACAAATGTATTTGTGATTTATGTGCACAAAACAAATTTTCCCAAGAAAGATCCTAAAATGTAAAAGTCCTACTATAACAAAATCATCAACATGCAATAACTAGGAACATGACACTATATGCCTATTTGTTCATTTTATTGTCACTGACCAGTTTTTCATAATTGTCCGTTTCTGACTCTTTGTCTTAACCAAATTTTGTGCATGTCTCTAGGAACTGTTAGCCCTAATTTCCTCGAAGTCACCTCAAGACTTTTCTTAAAGATTTTGTTTTTCTATCTTGATTGTTTTTAATATTCAAGATAACAAATGTATATTATTGCTACCTTAACCTCATCTTGTTTGTGATTTTGGTTTCCATTTAAAAATTTTTATAAAAATGAAGAGAACAGATTTCATATATTTAATAGATACAATTCTGAAAAGATAACCATACTTCCCTCCATCTTTACCGCCTTCCCTCAATCCCTCCTCATTCTTTCCTTTTTTTCCCATTAATTTTTGTAAAACTATAACTTCAATTTAATGCACCCCTAACCAGAATGTCCAGCAAGTGAAAAGTAGAAAGTACCTGTTTCACAGGAGTATAGAGAAGCATAAAAAACAATAATAAAATCATAAAATGTCCATTTCACTCTTACCTTTGTTTTATGTTTTATATTAACTGCCACATACCAGAGAAAGCATGATATTTGTCTTTTTGGGGCTGGCTTATTTCACTAAGCATTTCCAACTGCATCCACATTGTGGCAGAAGAAAGCATTTCATTGTATTTTGTTATGGTATTAATAATGAGCAACTAGTAAGCCAATGTTTTAATGGGGATATCCTCAGTAGTCATAATGATATAACCAGGATTTAAGAACAAGAGACACACTGAAACAAATGACATCATGCAAATAATTATTGTTAATTGCCCCAACTTGGGACTATGAGAAGCATTAAACGTTTAACTTCAATAAGAAGATACATTTTCAGGAAACTGACATGTCAAAAAATAGATAATTAAGAAAAACTCAGCTTGAGTGAAAGTAAGCAAATAATGTCTTTTAAGAATTATCTTGCGGCTGGTGTCATGGTGTACTGGGTAAAGCTACCACCTGCAACACCAGCATCCTATATGTCCTCTAGTTCAAGTCCCAGCTGCTCCACTTCCAATCCAACTCCCTGTTAATGACCTGAGAAAAGCAGCAGAAGATGGCCCCAGTGTTTGGGCCCCTGCTACCCATGCAGGAGACCCAGATGACAGTCCTGGCTCCTGGTTTCAGTCTGACTCATAGCTGGTTGTTGCAGCCATTTATAGAGTGAACCAGTGGATGAATTATCTCTGTGTGTGTGTCTGTCTGTCTGTCTTTCCCTCTCTCTTTGTAACTCTGATTTTCAAATAAAAACATACCTTTAAAAATTATATTGTAATGGAGGTTTTGCTTAAATATAGAGTGTATGTGGAAGATTATAAAGAAAAATGTTACACTAAGCCTAATGATATGTAGAGTTTATGAAAATTGTAGCAAATCTCTTAATATGAAGATTAGGAGGAGAAGGAAGAACATGAGGACAGAAATAATTTTGTTTTCCAAAATGTCAAATGACAAGGGTCAATGCCAATTTAAAGACATTTTCCATGGTTGATACTTGGTAAGTAAAATTTCAGACTCATGTTCAAATAAAGCACTCTATTCCTAACTCTCACATTATGTTTGTTGACATGCAAATGATTTATTTATTAGGAAGTGAGAATTTTTGATAATTTGTTTTAGTAAGATTATAATTATACTAAAAATTCTATCTAAATGTCATGATTACCATTAAATATAATGTATTACCTACAAAAAAAAAAAAAAGGCAAAAACCCCAGGTAAGCCATGAGAAAACAGTAGGCAAATTCAAATTCTAGAAAACACTAGCTGTCAAGGTCATGCAAAACAAGAAGATAAAGAAAGCCTCATGGAGTGGAAAAGACAAAGCAGACATTAGGATTAAATCAACATGGTATCCTGAACTGGATCGTTGTATAGGAAAAAATTATTACTGGGAATACTGACAAAATTCAAACAAAATCTGTACTTAATGGCATTGTACAAAAATTGATTCCTTAGTTTGACAGTTGTGACGTTTTTAATATTGATATAGGAGAAAAGTACAAAAGAAAACTTCATACTATTATAGCAACTTTTATGTACTCATGGAATTATTCCAAAATAAAATTATATAATTTTTATAAACAGTAATACATTTAGTGATTTTGTTGGCGTTTCCTTATTGTTTTCTTTATAACATATTTCCTTTATTACTCAGGACTAGGTAATACTGTATTGGTTTCATGATTAAAATATTCTACTCACAATATTATTATTACTACTACTATGATGGCTAAAATGATGAAGACTATAACACGTAGCATATCACATATTCTGAATATCAAAGGTAAATAGCCTTTTATTCATAGAAATCATAGAAATAGATTTTATTTTCAGAAGTCCAATGTGTATTTAGCTGAAACTAATGTGTCCAAAGGAAGAATGTTACCAATGGAGTAAACACTCAATAAAATTTTTAAAATTGTAAAGTTCTAAAAGTTTATAAGTGTTATTGTCACCAAACATCAATCAATAAAAATACATATCTGATATTATTTAAAACACTTTATTTACTAATTGTTTAACAAATATTTGAGTTCCTACCATGTATCTACCACTTCCAAGCACCAGAGATATACTAATAAACAAAAGATAGCCTCTGTCATGGTATTTACATGCTATTAGGGGATGGGCTGTAAATAAATGTATCACCAATTTACACTGTCAATTGATGGTAAGTAAAATCAGGAAAAATCACCCTGTGTCATCTGAAGAGACCTAAGTGGAACAAATGGTGCAACAACAAAACACGGGGCATTTTTGAGAAGCCCATTCCAAGCAGAGAAATGGTTATGTTGTGAAAAATTATAAAAATAATGTCTATCATGGTCTATGATTGATAAATAAATCACTGATAAAACATAGTAGTTATGGGAAATTCTTGCAAATATCTCTCATTAAAAAATGAGAGATTTCATATTTCATTTTCATCCCTCTGAAACATTTGATGCCTAACTATGTGCCTATATTATTTTGAAAAAAATCTCTAAGACTTCATCCAGTACTCCTGTTCATTTTATTCCTTATAATGCAATCATTTTATCAAATTTATACCTAATTAAAATGAGGTCATGACTACAGGAAACACTAATTTAAAAAATTAATTAAAACTCATTATTAATTTTTCAGAGTTGGATATTCACGCAATTTGTCCTTCTGTTTTCTATAATCTTTTTTTTAACTTTTATTTAATGAATATAAATTTCCAAAGTACGATTTATGGATTACAATGGCTTCCCCCCCATATCGTCCCTCCCACCCACAACCCTCCCCTTTCCCACTCCCTCTCCCCTTCCATTCACATCAAGATTCATTTTCGATTACCTTAATATACAGAAGATCAGCTTAGTATACATTAAGTAAGGATTTCAACAGTTTGCTCCCACACAGAAACATAAAGTGAAAAATAATAGATGATTTTTTTAAAATGATGATGAAATCAGATCAGACCTATTGTCATGTTTAATCCCAGTGAGAGTCAAGTTGGGAGTTGATAATTTCTTTTTTTTTTTTTTTTTTTTACAGAGGATCAGTTTAGTATGCATTAAGTAAAGATTTCAACAGTTTGCACCCCCATAGAAACACAAAGTGAAATATATTGTTTGAGTACTCGTTATAGCATTAAATCTCAATGCACAGCACATTAAGGACAGAGATCCTACATGAGGAGTAAGTGCACAGTGACTCCTGCTGTTGACTTTACCAATTGACACTCCTGTCTATGGCATCAGTAATCTCCCTATGCTCCAGTCATGAGTTTCCAAGGCTATGGAAGCCCTCTGAGTTCTCCGATTCTTATCTTGTTTAGACAAGGTCATAGTCAAAGTGGAGGTTCTCTCCTCCCTTCAGAGAAAGGTACCTCTTTCTTTGAAGACCTGTTCTTTCCACTGGGATCTCACTCACAGAGATCTTTTGCCAGAGTGTCTTGGCTTTCCATGCCTGAAATACTCTCATGGACTTTTCAGCCAGATCGGAATGCCTTTAGGGCCGATTCTGAGGCCAGAGTGCTATTTAGGACATCTGCCATTCTATGAGTCTGCTGAGTATCTCACTTCCCATGTTGAATCACTCTCCCCTTTATTTATTCTATCAGTTAGTGTTAGCAGGTACTAGACTTGTTTATGTGCTCCCTTTGACTCTTAGTCCTTTCATTATGATCAATTGTGAACTGAAATTGATTACTTGGAATAGTGAGATGGCATTGGTACATGCCACCTTGATGGGATTGAATTGGAATCCCCTGGTAAGGAGGAACCTTTTGTTAGTGAATATGCTAGTACCTATGCCTTCTTCCTTACTTCAATCCTACTTAGTCTCATCTCCCTTCAAAAGTTTTATATAATTTGTAAACTTTGGACAAAAATGCACAGGCCTCATCAGAATTAAGAAATACTAAACATAACTTCAATTCTTAAACATATTGCCTAGCTTAGAATTAAAGACATGCTCTAAAGCCATTGTGAATATATCAAAGTTCGTATTTTCTTTGCTCTGTGTCAATATCTTACGGAAGTCTGATAAAGAATTCTGAAGGAGAGCAGTAGTAACCACCCATGCAGAGTAAGACAGGAAATATGGAAATAAGTTCTAAAAATATTTATCATGATAAATCTTTACGAGTTGCACATGTATTATTTCCCTGGTAACTTTTTTGGAATAGCACTTTGCAGAGATGTGTCATAGGCAGTCAAAATTAATGTGTCATATTTTCGAGAATAAACACTGAATTCTATAGAGCCAGTGCTCATTGTTTTGATTCAATGTCAGAGGCATTATCAAGCTGCTTGTAGGACAAGTTTAGATATCATCGTGTGGTTAAAAAAAAAAAAAAGGAACACAACAGAATCTCTCTCTTTTTCTCTCTCATAACTAAATTTAAACACAAGATGGGATGGGCATTTTGCCTAGTGATAAAGACACTGGTTAAAATACTCAGCTCTGGTTCTTGATTCAAGTTTCTTACTAATATGAATGCTGGGAAGCAGAGGTGATGGCTCAAGAAATTGGGTTCATGCTGCCCATATGGGAGACCTGAATTGAGTTCTTGACTCTTGGCTTTGTCCCACCTAAGCACCTTTCATCGCAGGCATTCAGGGAGTGAACAAATAGATCAGATTGGTGCATTTCTCTGTCTCTCTCTCTCTCTCTCTCTCTCTCTCTGTCTTTCTGTCTCCCTCTCCCTCCCAAACAAATCAATAACTTTTTTTGAAGTAAAGGGATGGAATTTAATCTTTATTTACAGGATACTGCAAGATACAAAATTCAACAGAAATAAAAAACCTATTCAGAGGACAAGATTCATACAGTATGTATGGTTTGGAGCTGTTCAAGTATAGTTTTGTTGTAAAAGTGTTATAAGAGCAAACTGCATTTATTTTACAAATAAAAGCCTTTTAAAAATGTGGGAGCACATCTTTTTCAGTGCTTTCAAATAGTAGTTGATATTAATGTTCTTAAATATCTGGTTGTAATATGTATGTTAATAAGTTGGATTATTTAAGAACAAGAAATAAGAGCAAGTAAGATTAAATATCTTTTCCCTAAATCAAGAGTCAAAGCAATGAAAAGTGTTCCTATTTTAATATTCTCTAAATAATGTCCCATAATTTTTATTTTTTTATTTATTTGATAAGTAGAGTTACAAACAGTAAGAGAGAGACAGAGAGAAAGGTCTTCCATCCGATGGTTCTCTCCCCAAATGGTCGCAACGGCTGGAGCTACGCCGATCCGAAGCCAGGAGCCAGGTGCTTCCTCCCAGTCTCTCATGCAGGTGCAGGGGCCCAGACACTTGGGTCATCCTCCACTGCCTTCCCGGGCCACAGCAGAGAGCTGGATGGGAAGTGGAGCATCCGGGACTAGAACCTTATGGGATGCTGGTGCTGCAGGCAGAGGATTAACCTAGTGCACCACGGCGCTGGCCCTTCCATAATCTTTAATATCCTTTAAATTTAATACCCCTTAAATATTTCTCTAATTATTCATTTTTATAAAGCATCTAATATTGTATATATTCTTTTAAGATTTTATTTATTTATTTGAGAGGTAGAGTTACAGACAGTGAGAGGGAGAGACAGAGAGAAAGGTCTTCCAACCACTGGTTTATTCCCCAAATGACCAAAATGGCCAGAGCTGCGCCTGTCCTAAGCCAGGAGCCAGGAGCTTCTTCTGGGTCTCCCATGTGAGTGCAGGGGCCCAGGCACTTGGGCCATCTTCTACTGTTATCCCAGGCCAAAACAGAGAGCTGGGTCAGAAGAGGAGCAGCAGAGCCTAGAACCGGCACCCATATGGGATGCTGGTACTGCAGACAGAGGATTAACCCACTGAGCCACAATGCCGTCCTCAATATTGTATATTTACTTCCAGATGTTCTTGTCCAATTTTAAAGTTATTAATTTAGTTGCCAGGCCAAAGCCTGGAGTCAGGAGCTTCATCCAGGTCTCCCCTGTGGGTGCAGGGGCCCAAAGACTTGGCCATTTCCACTGCTTTCCCAGGTGCATTAGCAGGGAGCTGGATTAGAAGTGAAGCAGCTGAGACAAACTGGCACCCATATGGGAGGTCTGTACAGCAAGTGGAGGCTTAACTCTATAAACCACAGTGCCAGCCCCAGTACATATCATTCTTAAACAATATTAAATTTAAATATAAATATAGCTCAAGTACACATTCAGTGATAAAGCATTGCCACATTTAGCATGTTCACATCCAAAAGTCATGAAAAATTATTTTTAAAGTACCTAAGATATGCAAATATAACCTAATGAAGATAATCATTTATTCCTCAAATATGTGTTATGTGTCAACTATGTGTCCAGTGTTATCCAATGTGCTTCTGATTCAAAGTAAATGAAACCATGCCCAAAGTTCTTAATCTATCAGTGGAAACGGACAAAAGAATGTTCATGGGAGAAGTTTACTGAAATGACCTTTTGAGAAGTGACCAGGGGACACCTTCCAAACAAAGGAAGTCACAAATCTGACAGCTCTTGTGGAGATCTTGTGATGGGTTGCTATGGTTTGAACAGGATTTTGCTCCAAAACTTATGCAGACACTCAAACCTCAAAATCTCGTATTAATGGTTAATGGATTAAGGTAAATAGTCACTGGAGAGGCTAGTGCTGTGGCATAGTGGGCTGGACCTCTGCCTGGGGTGCTGGTATTCCATATGGGCGCTGGTTCAAACCCTGGCTACTCCTCTTCCCATCCAACTCTCTGAAATGGTCTGGGAAAGCAGTTTAAAATGGCCCAAGTCCTTGGGCACCTGAACCCACATGGGAGAACCCAGAAAGCTCCTGGCTCCTGGCTTCAGATCAGCCCAGCTCCAGCCATTGCAGCCATTTTGGGAGTGAACCAGTAGGTGTAAGACTCTCTCTCTCTTTCTCTCTCTCTCTCTCTCTTTAACTCTCTCTCTCTCTCAGATAAATAAATAAAATCTTTTAAAAAATAATTACTGGATTAAGGGTAGCAACTTCATTTAATTATGTCCTTTGGGAGGTGGCCCTACTGGAAAGTCTTTAGGTCACTGGGGGCTTGCCCTTGGAAAATAGTTTTTGTGAAAGGGTTGGTTATATAAGTTGAACACAATTTCTGTCTCCCTTGGCTTCCCACCTTGCCATGTGATATGCTCGTCCGTTGCCAGCCTCCTTCAGCCTCCAGATGGGGTTGCCCTATTTTGGACTGTGAATGTCCAATACTGTAAAATGAAATAAACTTTTTTCCTTCCTAATTACCTCCTCCCAGGTATTGTTATGTAGTAACAAAAAAACTAATCGTTATAAGACTAGATTTTGGTGAGATTTAAATGGAAGGTGGAAATTGTGGATGGAAAACCAAAGAAGAGATTTGCTAAAGAGGTTGAACATTTATCTATATCTACATGTGAGTTCACTTCCAAAAGTTTATGGAAGATAGAATTTAAAAATAACTTAAGTGCATGAAAAAATTGACATCCATTCATAGTTTTTTTTCATTATGCATTTTATGAATTATCTAAAGACTTTGTGCATGCATAGGTTTCCAAAATTTTTTACTGAAGTAAATTTATCTTTTACTTCCATTTTCCAGAAACTTTTTGAAATGCCCTCATATATGTGCGTGCATGGGGGGGTGTGTGTATCTGTGTAACAGAATTGCACTGAAGTTTTTTTAGTAAGAATTTGATTTATGTTACTACATAAATATCTAGTATCAAGGAAAGAATAAAGATTTACCTATGTAGATAAATAATTGTTTTAATATTTTTATATCAAATTATCTTTCTTATTAAAAACTCAGTTAATTCTACTTCCTCTTATATCTCGATTATTATTGTCTAATATAAACAAACATGTAAAGGTACCTTTCTTTAAAGTTATGATATTTAGATTCACATCAGTTACCTCTTCCTAAACTTGATTATCAGAAATCTAATTGTAACAAAATAAAATGTTGAATTTTATAATTTTCTACCACTGCCCACATTACTTTAATGATCCAGAAATGGAGGCTGGGAGAAGTCACTTTCCACAAGTCAGACAACTTGACCTAAAATGCCAAATTTCCTTAAAAGATGGTTTGACTTTGTGTAAATGATACCTCAATAAACCTGACTCCCTCTCCAAAAAAGCCATGTATTATTGACCTTTATAGATTTGAAGGAAAATATTAAAGAAACATTTATAAACAAGATGGTAGGTAGGCTAAGTACTATACTTTGGGAAATATTTTTGACCTTTTAATTTTCTGTTTCTTTGTTTTATATATGCTTTCCTCTCAAAAAAATCTAGGCAAGTAAGCAGAGAAGATACTATTACATATTTATAGGTAAGGACAACAAGAATTCTAAAGGATTAAAATTCTTGCCTTATATAATATACTCAGGAGAAGCAGAATATGGTCTAAACCCTGGTCTTTTGGATTTAATTCAGGGCCCTTGCAAACACATTTTCTGTCTCCTATCCTGTTCCCTTTACCCAGCAAAATATAGTAAAGATGCATATCTAAAAATGGATAAACCATGCCAGTTCAGCTAAACAGATCATATCTGCCTACATATCCACCATCTATAAAAATCTAGTGACAATAACTCTCTCTTGAGGATTTGTATGATTCATGCTAATCCATGGCACACATTATACACTCAACAGATATTAGCCCCATTCCACCATCTGTCTCCAGTTTACACTCATGTTTCCAAATCAGGCTAACGCCATTGTTAGGAGATAGTATATCAGAGTATGCACTATTACCCTTCTGGAACAATTACTCTTTTGGAAGTTTTGATTTTGCTCATATTTTGAAAGATATTAAATAATTGAGATTATCAGTAATTTCACCTTTTTAAAATAAATATAGACATGTAAGGAAATTAAAAATAAATCTGGGCCAGTGCCGTGGCTCACTAGGCTAATCCTCCGCCTTGCGGTGCCGGCACACTGGGTTCTAGTCCCGGTCGGGGCGCTGGATTCTGTCCCAGATGCCCCTCTTCCAGGCCAGCCCTCTGCTGTGGCCAGGGAGTGCAGTGGAGGATGGCCCAAGTCCTTGGACCCTGCACCCCATGGGAGACCAGGAGAAGCACCTGGCTCCTGCCATCGGATCAGCGCGGTGCGCCGGCCGCAGCACGCCGGCCGCGGTGGCCATTGGAGGGTGAAACAACGGCAAAGGAAGACCTTTTTCTCTGTCTCTCTCTCACTGTCCACTCTGCCTGTCAAAAAATAAAATAAAATAAAATAAAATAAAATAAAATAATAAAAAAAGAATCTGACATAAACTTGCAATATTTCAAAGAATTTCACTTTGAATTTATTATTCACTTTGAATAATACCTGTTTTTATTCTGTTGTGCTGTAATTGGCATTATGGTGAAAAGAAGTGAAAAGAAAGCAAGAGAAAAATTTTAAAACATGCTATATATAATCACTTTGGAAAAACTCTTTGGCATTATCTAAAGCTGAGCATATGCCTCTAACAGCAATTCCATTCCTAGGCATATGCCTGGCAGGAAAAAAAAAAAAAAACTTGCAATTGTCTGTTTATAGCAATACCCTAGCATATCTCCAAACTTGAAATGAGTCAAAATGCCCACAAGAGTATAACTGAAAAACCATGGCATAACCACACAAGGAAGACTTCATAGAAATGAGAATCTATCTTGTAAAACTCTATGTAGGACAGAAATGACTTTCACAAACATCACATTGAATGATAGTGGTTATGTACATAACACCACATACAGTATTAGTCAACATATGCAGATACCAAAAATAAGCAAACTCTGTAGGCATTCTAGTGCAGCAGATTAAGTCACTGCTGTGACCACACATCCCATATCAGAGTGCTGATTGGAGTCCTAGTTACTCTTCTTCAAATCCAGTTTCCTGTTAATGCACCTAGGAAGGCAACAGATGATGGCAAAAGTAGTTGGGCTCCTGATGTTCTGAGCTTTTGGCTTCAGCCAGGCACAGCCCCTGCTGTTGTGGGGATTCGGGGTATGAACCAGAGGTTGGAAAATCTCTCTCCCCATGCCTCTCTCTCTCTCGGTCACCCTGTCTTTCCATTAAGTAAGTAAATAAGTAAGTAAAGAATTTAAAAATAAAAAAAAAGCTATATTATTGGGGGCTGGCACTGTGGCTTACCAGGTACAGCCACCATCTGCAGTGCTGGCATCTCATATGGGCGCCAGTTCGAGTCCCGGCTGCTCTACTTCCAGTCCAGCTCTCTGCAATGGCCTGGGAAAGCAGTAGAAGATGGCCCAACTCCTTGGGCCCTTGTACCCAAGTGGGAGACCCAGAGGAGGCTCCTGGCTCTTGGCTTCAGATCAGCACAGCTCCAGCTGTCGCAGCCATCTGGGGAGTGAACCAGTGGATGAACGATATCTCTCTCTCTCTCTGTGCCTCTTTTTCTCTCTCTGTGTAACTCTGACTTTCAAGTAAATAAATAAATCTTTTTTTTTTTAAAAAAAAGCTATATTATTCTATGTCAGTTGAACTCATGGTAACATATCCTTGGGAAGGCGAAGTGATGGGAGGAGGCTTTGGGGGGAATTTTGACTGTTGGTAGTGTTTTGTTTTGCATCTGCTGATGATGACATGGGTTATTCAGTTTGAGAAAATACCTTGAACTGCATTCATACAATAAGAACACCTACCTGTATGCACACAGTTGTTTAAGAAGTAGGTTTTTTTAGGTGAAAAGAAATGTAAATGATTGGTCATAAATTTTCACGGATGTTTTCCTATTCTGTTTATTTTTTATTATTTTTATTATCTTTTTTAAAGACAGAGGGAGGGAGAGACAGAGAAAGATCTTAAATTCCACCGGTTCAATCTCTAACTGACCACAGCAGCTGTAGCTAGGCTGATCTGAAGCCAGGAACCAGCTTTTGTCAGATCTCCCAGGTGGGTACAGGGGACTAAGCTCTTGGTCCATTTTCTACTGCTTTCCCAGGACATGGCAGATAGCAGCCAGAACATGAACTGGCACCCATTTTCGATGCTGGTGCCATAGTTGAAGGCTTAGGCTACTACGCCACAGCACCAGCCCCCCAATTCTGTTTAGAGAGGTGGCTGGGGATAATTTTTAGCTTTTAAGGAGATGGCAAACAATCTTAATTGGATGAGAATTTTTAATACATTATATGTGGATTATAAATCTCCACACTTAAAGGTATGAAGAAATTTGAAATGATCTTAACATATCTGCAAAAATTTTAAAATCCTATGCTAATTCAATATTATTTGGTGTTCATTTTAACAAAAGAAAGTACATAACTTGCTGTGACAATAAATTTATAAAAAAGGTCCATTTAATAGTTTATAGGGGGCTGGCGCTGTGGTGCAGCGGATTAACGCCCTGGCCTAAAGTGCCGGCATCTCATATGCTGGTTTGAGACCCGGCTGCTCCACTTCCTATCCAGCTCTCTGCTATGGACTGGGATAACAGTAGAAGATGGCCCAAATCCTCCGGCCCCTGCACCCACGTGGGAGACCCAGAAGAAGCTCCTAGCTACTGGCTTCAGATCACCACAGCTCCGGCCATTGTGGCCAATTGGGGAGTGAACCAGCGAATGGAAGACCTCTCTCTCTCTCTCTCTCTCTCTCTGCCTCTCCTCTCTCTGTGTAACGCTGACTTTTAAATAAATAAATAAATCTTTTCTTAAAAAAAGAGAAAAATAATTTATAAAGGTATATTCAAAGAACTCTACTTTGTTTGTGTCAAATACATCATTTTCCCACCATACCAGAAAGCTACGAAAAGTAAGAATTACATTTTATTTATTTTGCTATTTCTACCACCTAACATAGTTTTTACTGCTTAGTACATTCTTGATAGGTGTTTCTGAATCATAGAATAAGATGGTGTAGATGAGTTACAATGCTTGGAGATAACTATTTTGTGCACATAAGATATTCCATGGAACACGTTTTAATTTCCATGTTACATGTTATAAATCCTTACATAAGGTAATTTGTAACACATAAATAAATCTCTACCAAATTTTTTAGATTATGAATAAAGCTATTACAAAAATTAGGCATTTTGCTGGTGTATATTTTCACTTCTTTGGGTAAATAAATAGATGTGAAACTTCTGGTTTCTGTGATTTATGAACATAGCTGTCCAAATTTTATTTCCATCGAAATATGAAGCAACAATGGCCCTGAAACTTATTAATATTGGTAATTGGTATTATAGGTTGTTGTTTTGATGTTTTTGTGTTTTTTTTTTTCCTCAAGGATTTGCTCATTCACTTGAAAGGCAGAGATACAGTGATAGAAGGAGAGAGAGAGAAGCAGAGATCTTCCATCTGTTGATTCAGTCCCTAAATGGCTGCAACAGCTAGGGCTGGGCCAGGCTGAAACCAGGAGCCAAGAGCTTCATCTGGGTCTCCCATGTGGGTGGAGGGGCCTAGGCACTTGGGTCATCTTCTGCTGCTTTCCCAGGCACATCAGCAGAGAGCTGAATCAGAAGTAGAGCAGCCAGGACTCAAAGGCACACCCATATGGGATGCTGGCATTGCAGGCAGAGGCCTAATCCTCCATGCCACAGCGTCAGCCCCCCTTTTTTGTTTCTTTTAACTATGCTAATAGTTGTATAGTGGCAATTCAGTGTGATTTTAAAGCGTGTATCTCTAATGATTAGTAATGATGAGCATCTTCTCAGGTCATATTTTCTCACATTTTCCCTCTTTGTATAGTATCTTTGCTAGTCTTTTGGCAATTTTTAATCAATTAGCTATTTTTAAATCATTGATTTTGGAGAGTCTTTGCTAAGTGATGAGTTCATAAGTTCTCATCAGAAATCTGTTTTTTGAAAAGAATCTTGTAATGTCGATGCAGCCAAAATTAATATTATTTTTCTCCTATGCTTCATAACTAATGTGCACCTACATCAAATTTTTACATAAAGCAAGCAAACAATTTCTTCTCTTTTAAAAAAAAAAAGATTTATTTTGTTGGAAAGACAGAGTTACATAGAAGCAGAGATAGAGAGAGACAGAGAGACAGAGAGAGAGAGAGGTCTTCCATCTGCTGGTTCACTCCCCATATGACCACAAGAGCTGGAGTTGCACTGATCCGAAGCCAGGAGCCAGGATTTTTTTCCAGGTCTCCCATGAGGGTGTAGGTGCCCCAAGAACTTGAGCCATCTTCTACTGCTTTCCGAGGCCATAGAGAGAGCTAGATTGGAAGTGGAGCAGCCAGGACTTGAACCGGCACACATATGGGATGCCGGCACTGCAGGCGGCAGCTTTACCTGCTAGACCACAACGCTGGCCCCTTCTCTTTTTCTTGTAGAAATTTTAAAGTTGTTGGTTTTAGAATAAGACTATGATCATTTTATTATATAGATTCCAAAATTAGATTGTCAATTCTGACAAAACTCTGCTGGGATTTTGATTGTGGAAGCTATGATGACTATAGATCAATTTTCTTTTTTTTTTTTTAATTTTTTTGACAGGCAGAGTTAGACAGAGAGAGAAAGAGAGAGAGAGAGAGAGAGAGAGAGAGAGAGAGAGAAAGGTCTTCCTTTTTCCGTTGGTTCACCCCTCAAGTGGCTGCTACGGCCGGTGCACTGCGCTGATCCGAAGCCAGAAGCCAGGTGCTTCCTCCTGGTCTCCCATGGGGTGCAGGGCCCAAGCACTTGGGCCATCCTCCACTGCCTTCCCGGGCCACAGCAGAGAGCTGGACTGGAAGAGGGGCATCCGGGACAGAATCCGGAGTCCCAACCAGGACTAGAACCCGGGGTGCCGGGGCCTCAGGCAGAGGATTAGCCTAGTGAGCCGCGGCACTGGCCAACTATAGATCAATTTTCAAAAAATGATTGTTATGATAGTGATTCTTTGGTCCACAAGCATGTTATAACTCTCCATTTCATTAATTCTTATTCAACTTATCATAGCAAGATTTCATTTTTTGATAATATACAAGGCAGGTATATGTATTGTTAAAGTTTTACACATTTTACAAAACTTTTCCTTTTATTTCCATTTTTCTATCCTTTCATTGAGGTTGCATATTAATGTTATATTCTCAGATTGTTAATACCTTTATTTCTAGTGACCTTTTTAAGTACATTTTACAATGTCTAGATCCAATGATACAACTGAAGTCACAAAGGAAGCAATCATGGAGTAGTTACTAATATTAAGAAATTATTGAGCACAGTGCTGCCTGTGGGTTGTTCAAAAAGCTTTTTTATCATTTTATAAGGTTGAGAAAGTTTCATATAATTCCTATTTTTCTGAAAAATTAATCATGAATAGCTTTTGAATTTTTCTCAAATGTTTTTCTGCATTTACTAAAGTGAACAATACGCCTTTTTAGTGTCTTAGTTGAAAAACAGTGTTTGAGCTTCTTCTTATTTTCTTTCTGAATTTTGCAGGATTCCACTTAATAAAACTATGTTTAAAAAATACATCTAATTTCACAAGAAATTTTTTGTTACTTGTAATTTCTTTTTTGGGTGGGGTTTGTCTGAGTGTTAAGATAATAGAGTTCCCTTTGAATAAGTTGGAATATATTCCCTACTCTAGTTTTCTGGAAGTGTTTGTATAGCATTGGCATTCTTTCTTCCCGGAACACTTGGCAGAATTTCCCAGTGAAGACATCTGGCCCTAGAAGTTTCCTCTTGGATATACTTTAGCTTACAGAAGTCAGTTTCTTTTTTAAATCAAGAGATATTCAAGCTCCATACTTGTTCTAGACAAAATGCTGATAATTTTTATTATTGAAGAAATTTGTTTCACAATAACCTTGAATATGTATGTAAAATTCATGTCAAAAATGACTGACAGAGGAAATAGACAAATTTATAGCTAAAGTTAAAGACTTCAATACTCATCTTTCAGTATTACATAGAATTAGCAGAAAAAAATCAGAAAATATAGATAGACCAAGCAACATCATCAACAAAGTACGTCTGGTTGACATTTATAGAATATTCCACACAAAAACACATTTTTCAAGTGTAAATTAGATATTTGCCAGGAAGGAGAATTACATTGAGAGGGAAAGAGAGAGGGAGAATCTTTTGTCGGCTGGTTCACTCCTCAAATGGCTACAACAGCTCAGGCTGGGCCAGGCGGAAACCAGGAGCCAGGAGCTTCATCCAGGTCGCGCATGTGAGTTCAGGGGTCCAAGGACATGGGCATCTTCTGGTGCTTTCCCAGGAAGCTGTACTAGCAGGGAGCCGGGTCAGAAGCAGAGCAGCTGTGGCTCAAACTGGCACCCATACAGAATGCCAGCACTGGAGATGGCAGCTTAACCTGCTCTGTCACAGTGCCGGCTCTCCTGACATGTTCAGAAGTTTTAAACTCATACAAAGCATGTTCTCGGATCATAATAGAATTAAATTTGTTGTCAACAAGGCAAAGGTAATAAGATAATCTCCAAAGACCTAGAAATTAAACTAATGTACTTCTAAATAACCCATGAGTAAAAAAGAGAGTTTCAAATTATGTAAAATATATTTTGAAATAAATGAAAACATAAAGTATCAATGTTGGGTAGATGTAAAAGTAATACTGAGAGGGAAATTCATAGCACTACATGCTTACATCAGAGAAAAAGAAAGATCTTTTGTCTGGTGTTGTGGTGCAGTGGGTTTAACTGATGCTTGTGACACCGGCATCCCACATAAAGTGCTTGTTCAAGTCCAGCACCTCTGTTTCCAGTCCAGCTTCCTACAGTTATGCCTGGAAAGGTGGAGTTGCTGGCTCCTGCCTTCAGCCTGGCCCATCCTCGGCGATGGTGCTTATTAGGGGAGTGAACCAGTAGATGGAAGATTGCCTCTTTCTTTCTGCCATTTCTTTTGTCCCTGTTACTCTGCATTTCAAACAAGGAAAAATATGTTTTAGAAAAGGCAAAGTAAAGGTCTTAGATTGTAATCATGGCTTCCACCTTCATAAAAAAGAAAAAGAGAAAAATAAATCTGAAACAACCAAAAATAAAAAACAGAAAAGCATTCACAAACTTGAAACAGAAAATCAATAGAGAAAGGGTTAAAAAAAATCACAAACAACCCTACAAATTTCATAATTTATATGTGATGGATCCTATCAATGAATATCACAAACTTATAAAACTCATAAAGATGAAATATGTAACCTAAATGGCCCTAAAACTATTAAAGGAGTTGAACTGACAATTTAAAATTTCAAAAAATAGAAAAAAATATTTCCAGGCTACAATATCTTCAATGGAGAATTTTTAAATAACTATGACCAATTGCAGGCCATCACTTTATAAAAATAAAGACATTCCTCAATTCATTTTATGACACAGTATTTCCTTAAGTGCAAAAATAGAAAATAAGAAAGTAAAAACATAAAATGTAGAAAAATATAGGATAATATCCTTCATGAACACAGAATTTAAAAAATTTTCAATAACATTATGAATTTAGTAAAAAAAAAAAGTGTGTTGTCTCCTGGAAATACAAACCTAATGAAATATCCAAAAGCCATTTATTTCATCCAATTTATTAACAATTTAAAGAAGATGACCACAGGATCATGTCAAATAATGCAGAAAGAACAGTTTAAAAATCTACATCATTACATGATAGCACTCTCAACAAATTAGAAATAACACGGGACTTTCTCAGCCTCATAAAAGGTATTTGAAATGAAATTCTAACTTTTTTAAAAACAAAGAACAATTTTGAAAAAGGATTTCTATCTCATACTGCAAGCGAACCAAATTGTAAATGAATCAGAGATTAAGTGAAAAAGAAAAATCTGTACATATATTAAGATAAAATATAAATACTCTATATTGCCAAAATCAGAAGCAATAACAGACAAGATTGACATATGTGACCACATGTTTTTAATGGCAATGCAAAAAACTCATACGTCAAAATACAAATGAAAAACTAGATGACTGTATTAAACAAAATATTCTTAAAATTAAAGAAAAAATGACCAAAATAAATATATGCATCCTAGAAAGAGATATATAAATGATCTTTAAACATATGAGACATGCAATGTTTCACTTATAAAAAAGAAATGTGATTAAAATGACAGCTTCATTTCTCATCTATAAAACCAGTTAAAAATGTGAGATATATATATAAATATATATACACACATGCATACAATGGAGTAGCTTTAAACTATAAAAAAGAATGAAACCCTTTGATTTGCAGCAAAATATACAGAACTGGAGAACATTATATTGAGTGACATAAGGCAAAAACACAGACAAGTACTGCATATTCTTCCTTATATGTGGGAGCTAAAATTTAAAAAGAAAAGCTAAATCTGAACACAGAATGTTGATTACTAAATGCTGATAAGAATTTTAGATTAAGGCGATTCACTAAAAAAATAGGTAGGAGTGGTTGGGTGTGGTTCATTAATTGTGACAAATTTACTACTATGAGATGATGAGATGTTGAATTGGAAAATGGGTCATTTTTGCTTTGTAAATTTAAAACTATTTAAAACTATTATTAAATATTTTTTAAGTAGAGCAAAGAAATAAAAAGCACAACGAAAAACAGAAAAACCATCAAATAACAGAAAACTCATTGTGCTAACAAAGCAAACAGGGCAGTCTCACATGAGGAATTTTGTAACACTCAATAAATAATGTTTGCATTTGAACCAGATACCAAACTTCAAGGAACTTACCATAAATATATAACTCTTAAAATATAGTACTTGAAGGCATGAAACCAGTCATTGATAACAAAATATTGGAAACAAGTAAATTATTCAACCATAGAAAACTGAATGTTAGTCTGTGTGTGTGTGTGTGTATATATATATATATATGATACAGTACTATGATATATATGATACAATACATATATATATGACATATATATGATAAAGTACTATGCAGTCTGAAGAATAAAAAATGTTCCCATAAACTAGTTACAAGTGATTATACACATTAATAGCTAAGTAAAACAAAAGCAATAGCCCTTAAAATACCTTACCAACTACAAAAATAACAAGCAAACAACTGAATAGATGAACCAAAAGTGGCAAACTCTTAAGTATTCTAGATTTTCTACTCCCATATTTTCCTTGCTTCATTGGCTATTTTTCATGTTAAAAAGTCTTAAACATAGGAAGTTTTAAAGATAATATATAACAGTTCTTTTAATCATGGCAGTTTCTTTATGATTAGGGCTATAGTTTCAAGCAAAAGAATCATAACTGTTTAGCTACCCATATTTCCTTCCTTAAGGTGTCAATTGGAAAAGAATGAAGAAGTATACTTTTTTTTTTTTTTTGGACAGGCAGAGTGGACAGTGAGAGAGAGAGACAGAGAGAAAGGTCTTCCTTTGCCGTTGGTTCACCCCTCAATGGCCGCTGCGGCCGGCGCACGGTGGCCGGCGCACCGTGCTGATCCGAAGCCAGGTGCTTCTCCTGGTATCCCACGCGGGTGCAGGGCCCAAGCACCTGGGCCATCCTCCACTGCACTCCCGGGCCACAGCAGAGAGCTGGACTGGAAGAGGAGCAACTAGGACAGAATTCAGCGCCCCGACCGGAACTAGAACCCCGTGTGCCAGCGCCGCAGGCAGAGGATTAGCCTATTGAGCCGCAGCGCCAGCAAGAAGCATACTTTATTACCTAGTTGGATTTCAATTGTTCTCAACCCAATGTGGCAGAGAATCACTCAATTGAGAAACTCTGTTCTACCATGTTTTTCCTCATGAGAATCTCTAAAGATAACCAGAAGAGCATGGGCCTGAATGCCTGCAACATGAGGAATCATGCCATTTACTGATCCTGGAAGTGTACTTTGTATTAGGCTGCTATATTCAAACACTAAAAGACAAGCTGCTTTACAGTTCTTAGAAAAAAATCAATAATCTCAATTCCGTAGAGCAAAACTGATTAAAAAAGCATGGATGGCTAATGGCACTTACAAAATTTTGTCAGTAGAAATCAAAACATAAATGCTCAACATCAAATATTGTTTAAAACAATCTTAGAGAAAAAACAGGCCAGATACCCTGCTCCCCCATGTTAAACAAAACCTATGACTTTTTTTGTGACTATAAAGAGCGATATTCAGAATTTGGACATCCAGTAAAATGTAAAATTCCTTGTCTCAAACTTCTGCTGTGATTTTGAAAATTAGATTTACTATGTCTTTTATTTCTACGGACCCAGAATGGGCTATTCAAACATTGCCCGTTCAATGAAACAGGCCATGCAGCTGCCTTCAACAAGCTGTTGATAGATTTTTCTCACTTTCCCTCAAGGCTGAAAGATATTTTCTAAACTTCACACTTGTCTTGTTCATCCTAGGAACAACGATTCTTTTGAAATGAAGAGACTATGGAGGAAAGAAATGGCACACATCTTTGTAATTTACCAGAAACAACCCCAGCATAGATTTCCTGATTTCTCTTGCATGTTTAAAGAGTAGAGCATTACAAACTTAAAAAAAAAAATCCATCCAACAGAAACCCTTTTCCTCACCTTGTGCCCATCATGGCTTTGCGGTATGTGTTCTTGTAATACTGTGGACTCTTATTTGGTTAACTGCGTCTAGTACTATTAAATTGTCAGCCTCTTGAGAATAGATCATTTGTCTTTTTTGTTTATCCACTACCTAAAGGGGCTCAACAGGGGCCTGTGCTGTGGCACAGGAGGGTAAGTCACTGTTTAAGATGCCAGCATCCCACCTGCTAGTTTGGGTACCAGCTTCTCGGCTTCTGATCTAGCTCCCTGTTGATGTGGTTACAAAGACAGAAGATGGTCCAAATACTTGGGCTCCTTCCACCTGTGTGACAGGCCCAGATGAAGTTCTGGCTCTTTGCTCCAGCCTGATCCAAATACAGCTAATTTCCTTTGAAGAATGAACCAGAGGATAGAAGATTCTCTCGTGTGCGCTCTTTCTCTCTCTCTCTCTTTCTCTCTCACTCAAACCTCCCACCCCTATATTGCTGTACCTTTCAAATAAATCTATTAAACTATTTTCAATACATAAATAAGTGAATGTATACAAATGGATACTGTGAAGAAATGTCTGACAGTAACATTTCTCTTATATGCTCAGGGTTTAGTGTTTCTCCTCGCACAGCCTCTGTCCCCTGATTATCTGGAATCCTTCCCTCAGCCCTGCTCTTCATCTCTTTTGCCATTCAAGGCAGGCCATTGTAACAGAATCATGTAACAAAACAAAAACAGAAGAGGATGCACTCATTCTTGAAGCTTCCCCTTTAGCTCTGGCCCTCAGGGCAGCCAAAACTGGCAGAGTTGTCTTTTGTTTTATGCTTTTCCACCTAATCCAAAAATGAAAGTTGTTTGCTTTGAAGCAGAGTTGAATATTACTGCCTATCAGTAATACTGTGAAGCAAACCAAATTTGAGGCAATATTCAAATGATAATAGACATGCTAGAGACCTATAAACTCCATTTAAAAAGCCATTTTTGGCAGCTAACTATAATTGTTATATTTGACATTTACTGAGCACTTAATATGTGCCAGATACTTTACTAGATTTTTTTTAAAGATTTATTTATTTATTTGAAAGTCAGAGTTAAAGAGAAGCAGAGACAAAGAGAGAGAGGGAGAGAGGGAGAGAGAGAGAGAGAGGTCTTCCATCTGCTAGTTCACTCCCCAAATGGCCTCAACTCTCCAAGCTGCGCAGATCCAAAGCCAGGATCCTAGAGTTTCTTCTGGGTCTCCCACATGGGTGCAAGGGCCCAAGGACTCTTCCACTGTTTTCCCAGGCCATAGTAGAGAGCTGGATCAAAAGTGGACCAGCCAGAACTGGAACCAGCGCCCATATGGGATGCTGGTACTGCAGGCAACAGCTTTACCCACTACACTACAGTGCCTACCGCTTTTACTAGACACTTTACACTCTATCTCCTGCGATTTTTTTGAGATAGGAATTACCTTCTCCAGATGAGGAAGCAGTCACATGGCTGACATTCAAAATAGATTTATCTGGTATCAGAAAGAAATCAATGAAAAGAAACACTGGTCAGCCTCAACATAACACAAAAGTGGTACCCTTTTTATCTTAAGACATTCACAGGATGCATTGACTAGAGGACATGGATTTAGAGTTAACAATTGCTATTGGAGTTATTCCAATGTGAACTTGGAGGAAGTGATAGGTCCTGGAATCCTATACAAGGACTGTGTCTCATAAAAAAACAATATATACAAGCAACTGAAAGAAGTCCAGCATCGTTCTCTGTGGTGTGCCACTGCTTTCTAATAGCAATAATACAGTATCAGTCATTAATTTTCATATAGCATTTTAGCTTTAATAAATAGAATTAGCTTATTGATTATCAAAGTGGCTACTGTCTACAAAGTCTTTCACTCATTTAATTTTTATAAAATTTTACAAACTAGCATAGCTAAAATACTCAGCTAGAAATGTTGCAATAATTTTTAGCTATTTGGGTTATTAGACTTGATTTTATAATATTATAAACTCAACGTGTAATATTCTTTTTTAAAAAGGTGACTTAATCTTATTTTCTTTTGTCCCAGATTTATTAAGGAATAGTTAACAAAAAATATATTTATTGTATGTTATGTGATGATTTGATATACCGTAAGGATTGATCAAACTATTTTAATTAACGTATCTTTTTTTTTTGTAGTGAGAACTCTCAAGATACAGTCTAATAGCAACTTTCTGATATATCATTCATTATGGTTAACCATAGTCACCATTCTCTGCCACAGGCCTAAGGGAATGGGGAGATGGTGAAAGGGTACAGTCCCAGCCTTTAAGAAACTTTTATGGGGGCCGGCGCTGTGGCGCAACAGGTTAACGCCCTGGCCTGAAGTGCCGGCATCCCATATGGGCACCGGTTCTAGTCCAAGCTGCTCCTCTTCCGATCCAGCTCTCTACTATGACCCTGGGAAAGCAGTACAAGATGTCCCAAGTCCTTGGGCCCCTGCAACCCACGTGGGAGACCTGGAAGAAGCTCCTGGCTCCTGGCTTCGGATCAGCGCAGATCCGGCCATTGCAGCCATCTGGGGAGTGAACCATCAGATGGAAGACCTCTCTCTGCCTCTCCTCTCTCTGTGTAACTCTTTCAAATAAATAAAAATAAATAAATCTTTTTTAAAAAGAAACATTTATGTACTAGAAAGAATTAACAAACAACAAAACTGGAATACCTGTAATATCTGCAATTTTATGTAGTTAACTGATTTCAACTAATATGAACTTTAGCTTATTAATATGCATAATACTTTTCTTGCTCTGATTTTCCAAGATTTTCTAGGCCACTTTTAAGTATGTTGAGCTTTTCAATTCACAATAGCTAAGACATGAAATCAACCTAAATGTCCATCAACGGATGACTGGATAAAGAAATTATGGGATATATACTCTATGGAACACTATACAGCAGTAAAAAAAAAAAAAAAAAAAAAAAAAAAAAAAACAATGAAATCTGGGCATTTACAACAAAGTAGAGGAATCTGGAAAATATCATGCTGAGTGAAATATGCCAGTCCAAAAGAGACAAATATCATATGTTCTCCCTGATCGATGGCAACTAAACGAGCATCTAAAATGATACCCATTGAAGTAAAATGGACACTATGAGAGACAATGACATGATCAGCCCTTGTCTAGACTGTTGAGGAACAACTTACTATTTTATTCCTTTTAGTATTTGTTGTTGTTGTTGTTGTTGTTGCTTTGTTTGTTCTACTTAATACCACTGGTTGAACTCTGTAATCAATACACAATCATTCTTAGGCGTTTAAAATTAAAAAAAAAAAAAAGAATGTTGAGCTTTTCATCCTCCTTCCAAACAATTCAATGCATTGTAAGTCACTATCTTTTCTTTTTTTATTTTTTTTTTATTTGACAGGTAGAGTTACAGACAGTGAGAGAGAGAGAGACAGAGACAGAGAGAAAGGTCTTCCTTCCATTGGTTTATTCCCCAAATGGCCACCACGGTCGGCACTGCACCAATCTGAAGCCAGGAGCCAGGTGCTTCTTCCTGGTCTCCCATGCAGGTGCAGGGGCCCAAGCACTTGGGCCATCCTCCACTGCCTTCCCGGGCCACAGCAGAGAGCTGGACTGGAAGAGGAACAACCGGGACTAGAACCCGGTGCCCATAAGGGATGCCAGTGCTGCAGGCGGAGGATTAACCAAGTGAGCCACCGCACTGGCCCAAGTCACCATCTTTTCTTTAAATTCCTCTCCCACACTGTTGCAGCCATATGGAGAGTGAAACAGCGTATGAAAGATCTGTCTCTCTGCCTCTGCCTCTCTGTAACTCTGCCTTTCAAATAAACAAATCTTAAAAAAACTCCTTTATAACAGCAATAGAAAACAATATTTCCACTCTTGCATCTTCCAATATATTTTTTAAATGTAATCTAAGAAATGAAAACAAACACTGTTTCATACTATCATGATTTACAATCTGTAATTACATGATACAACCTAGTGGCATTGGGAATGGGTATTTTCAGTTTGATCCAAAACTACCAAGGGGAAATAACCATAGTGATGGCAGTAAAATTAGAGTGCTTACCTGGGAAAGATTATGAGAGCTATAAACTTCATAAAGAGTGGCTGACACATAATGTGTCGTCAATTAATTATTTCATGTTCATCACACACATGGCACTGACAAAAACTGCAGTGGAGATGAATCCCTTCAACAAGAAATCTTTCTCTGCATTCTTAATCATTATCAACAGATTTTCATATAAACCTCAGGTGGATATCAGAGGAATACAAATATGTGTTTATTAATTCATTGTGCAATCTAATGAGAGACTTAAAGAACACTTAATTGAGGTAAGCACACTATGAATATAGGAATTAATTTTTACTGATGAATAAGTTTATCTGAGTATATACAACCAGAATAATGTATAATAAAATGAGTTGAGTAAGTTATGAATAATGAATGTATAAACTGATGTTAGGTTAATTTAAGGATCATTTTATTCAAGCGATACATGGGGAGATAAGTTTTGCCACATCACCAGAATAAGTGTATGCAATTCTCCTTAGTTTTACTTACAGGTAAGTGATAGAGCTTTAATGTATATAAAAGTTAACAATTCAGGGGCTGGCGCCGCGGCTCAATAGGCTAATCCTCCACCTAGCGGCACCAGCACACGGGGTTCTAGTCCTGGACGGGGAGCTGGATTCTTTCCCGGTTGCCCCTCTTCCAGGCCAGCTCTCTGCTGTGGCCCGGGAAGGCAGTGGAGGATGGCCCAAGTGCTTGGGCCCTGCACCCCATGGGAGACCAGGAGAAGCACCTGGCTCCTGCCTTCGGATCAGCGCAGTGCGCCAGCCGTGGCAGCCATTGCAGGGTGAACCAATGGCAAAAGGAAGACCTTTCTCTCTGTCTCTCTCTCTCTCACTGTCCACTCTGCCTGTCAAAAAAAAAAAAAAAAAAAAGTTAACAATTCAAAATCATTTACCTATATAAATCATAAAATGCCGTTGCAAATTACTTATATCACAAAATATTAGTGAATTGTGTTTTTTTAAAATAATTTCAGAAAACATATGTGCCTTTCATGCATGAATTTAAAAAGAACTAAAAACAACTCAAAGAAATTAATAGTATCCATCTGTTCATAAAAACTAGACATTCGATTTCATATGCACAAAGAAGACACCTTTTTAAACAAGATAAGTAACAAAAAGTTTTGTTTTCGCTAATTTTGATAACAGAATATATCTATGTCTATAAGAAGGCACTTTAGAATGCTTTCTTCTCTCAATTTACAAATGTGTATATTTTCTGTTCTTTCATAATGGCCCCTTAATTGGCCTTCTAGACATTCCTGCCACTGCATTTCTGTTTGGAGGCATTCTATTAATAATGTCTTCATGCATGTTTTGGTTTAACTAGGTATTGTTAAAGGTGACCTTTTGATTTCATTGTTAAACTGACTTTGGTGCTAATAAGATAAAGAATGAGGTGTGTAATGAACCTTGTGTATGGAAATAATGATAGATGGCTTATTTGGAATTCTACAGACGCAGCACTGCCAAGCCTGCTGAGGAGTCTTTGGAACCTAACTAATTTTAGAGAGAGGTTTTATTGATTACACCAAGACAGGGCACATTTTAATCATTTTTACAGCACTATATTGCCTGAGGTACCAAAATCCATTAAACAAGGATTATAAACTTTGTTTTAAACTGGATCCTAAATTGTTTCTTGATGTACAGTCAACAACAGCTCTGAAAGATCAATCACAGTCACTAAGGCATATTAAAATCAACTTGTTTAATTTTAATTGCTCATATGCCTGACCCTCTGAGGTGTAGCTGTTCATGAAGCTAAATTACTTTTCTCCCAGATAAGAGTTTCATTTTAGTTTACATTGCAATCATTTCCTTCCTCAGGCCACCAACATGTTCTGCTTTTTGCACCCTTAGTTTCCTCTTCCTATTCTTAAAAGTGTACTAGAAACAACTTTTAAAAATGGAATTTTTGTCATTCTTAACATTTTTTAATCTTCCTAGGGAATGATGGTTCCAATAAAAATAATTTGCTTTGATGTTAGAAACATTGTGTAACAACACACAAACACATATTCAAATTTTTCATGTGGGACAGGCACCTTGGCTCACATGGTTAATCCTCCACCTGCAGCACTGGCATCCCATATGGGCACCGGGTTCTAGTCCCGGTTGCTCCTCTTCCAGTCCAGCTCTCTACTGTGGCCCGGGAAGGCAGTGGTGGACGGCCCAAGTGCTTGGGCGCCTGCATCCGCATGGGAGACCAGGAGGAAGCACCTGGCTCCTGCCTTCAGATCAGCGCAGTGCGCTGCCTGCCGGCCGGCGGCTATTTAAAAAATGAACCAATGGAAGGCAGACCTTTCTCTCTGTCTCTCTCTCTCACACTAACTCTATCTGTCAAATAAATAAAATTTTTTTCATGTGGATATACACCTATTGAATCAACATTTAACCAAACCATGATACTCCAGGGAGTAAAAATATTTAGTATGTTTAATGAAAGGTGACTTTTCTTGCTTCAAATGGGTACTCTGTGTGTTTGATGCATTACATACGTATAGTTGAAATGCATGTACTTTTTAAAACATTTTATATAATATAAAATAATTTGAACCAATACCCTTATTCTGTAATACATGAGAGAAATAGGGAGAGAAAACAAACAAAAAAAAAATGGAGTAAATTTACCAATCAGAAAATCTGGTTTCAGGACCGGCACTGTGGCATAGCGGATAAAGGGGCCACCTGCAGTGGCAGCATCTCATATGGGCACCGGTTCAAATTCTGGCTGCGCCACTTCTGATCCAGCTCTCTGCTAGGTCCTGGGGAAGCAGTGGAAGGACCCCTGCACCCACATGGGAGACCCGGAAGACACTCCTGTCTCCTGGCTTCAGATCAGCATAGCTCCGGCTATTGTGGCCATTGGGGAGTGAACCAGCAGATGGAAGGCCTTTCTCTCTCTCTGTCTCTCTCCTTGCCTCTCTTTCTCTCTGTGTATAATTCTTTCAAATAAATAAATAAATATTAAAAAAAAGCAAAAACAAAGAAAATCTGGGTTCAAGACCTAGATTTGCAATTAATTATATGACAGTAGCTTTGTTCATTCCTTTAGTCCTCCATTACCACATCTACAAAATAAATACATAATTGGGGAAAAATAAGGCGGAAAAACTTGAATCCCACTATGGCAATAGACCTGGCAATGTTTTAGAAATTTAAGAGTCCATTATTTTTATATTGTTTACATATATACATATGCTGACTAGGATATGCTATCTACTTAATTTGCCAAACTCTCAATGAATAAAATACTTGTAATGAGGAAAGAGTTGAAGGAAGACAGTAATATGAGGGATAATTAATCTGATTTTAAAATTAGACATTTTGTGTTATAATGTTTCATTCGTTTCTAAGCAATAGGTGCAAAATAACTACATCAACACTTAAAATTTTAGCCATGCTAGATAACTAGTGATCTAAACACCAAAGCTGTATTAAGACAAAATACATCTGATACATATATATGTCATCAAGCATTAATTAACTGAATTTTTCTTTTACTCTCTAGTTTAAACTCAATAAAAATGCTTTAAAATTAGCTTCAATATTTTTAATTTTAACTGAAGTTGATTACCAGTGTTGATAATGTTCATAACTTCACTTCTTGAATAGGAAAGTGTGCTTACTATGTAACTATTAAACTTATGAATCATTGATTATTCTAATTAGATTATTCAAGAAACAAGAATGAAAAGGCAATGTAACATTCAGATTTTCCCTTTTTTCAGTTTGCAAATGAATTATAAGTTAACATCAGTAAAAAAGTTTTGTCCATTTTGGTGAGGGGAAAAATGAGTGTACCATGACATAGTATATTAAGTAGAGTTTTATAACTAGAAGCATCCACCCCAAGATATATTGTATATTAGCTGAAACCACAAACACTTAGTATTTCTCACAGGGCTTGGGGAAAGCGAAGTCAGACTTCCCGTCAGAGGCAGCTAAACTGGGGCTGATGTCCAGGGTCACCTTATTGACAAGTACAGGGCCTCCACTAAAATGATTGGAATGCTGACTACGTGGTCTCTCATCCCCCAGTGGGCTAGCCCAGCCTTCTCATGTAGTGACAGAAGTACCGTTAGGTCAAGAACAATTCCCAAAATGTAGGAAGTTGTCCAACTTCTACTTCTGCCACTTTTACTATCATTCCATTTGGTAAGTCACATGGTCATGGCCATTTTTTGTAAGGTGTAGGTATAGGAAGGCATGAATAAGTTAAAGTCCAATATGATACACAAAGTATAAGGAACTGTTTCACATGCCTTTTATATATTCATATGTAATAAATGTTTTGGTGTCCACTCAGATCTCATTACCAGATCAGTAGTTTCATTCTCCATTCAATGTGACCCATGTTTCTAAGAGCTTGTGCTTCTTTTTTATAATTAGCTGCAACCAAAACAATTCTGCGTGGTACTTTATTATTCCTTCTTCCTATAAACAACAATGGTTAATATAGTTGGTTACAATAAAGTCATCTTAAGTACTTAGTTTGGTATCAAATTTTAGAACTAAAAATAGATAGCTACTTTTTTTTTCTTCTTTCTTTTTTTTTTGTATGATTCAAGCCTGTATGTAAGTGTTCTGATGGCTAATATGTACTGATAGTGTGACAGCTTAAGAAAGCGAAAAGAAAATCCTTGTAAGGGCCATGTGAAAATAAAAACTGGAACCAAAATAATAAGGATCTGTTTTATTTTTAATATAATGATTAAGAAAAAAATCAATATAAAGAGTAGAAATATGTTAGCACCATTCTAGAATTCAAGAAAGTAAAAAATAAGCATTATCACAATTTTGCATATGCTTTTCTAAAATAATATTTTGTATAAACAACTGTGAAATTAAAAGAAATAATGAAGTATATGAATAGTCTTTAATTGCATTGACATAAATGGAAAGAAGGAATCCAATAGTTATAATGAAATACATTCCCTCCTAATTCAAATTTTTCTATTTAAAAATTTCCTTTCCCTTGAGACACTTCCATTTTAGTTCCAATTTCCCACCATGTATAGTTCACATAATCCACCACTTACCGCATTCATTTATTAAATTTTTGAGCTGCATAAAAATATTTGCTTAGCTCTGCATTTTTACATTAAGTCTGAGACTTATTTTGTAAATTTTTAAAATTTGAGACTATTTTCTCACTTCATTTTAAATGATTCAAGAATGACAGTTGATACATTATTCTTTCCTGGGACTCTTTGCCCTGTTGATACAAGTGATGCCATTGTACTAAATATTAAATACTCCAAAGCAAAGAAGTTAATGGTAATGGTTAGAAAAGCAAGTTTGTTAGTTAATAAACAAACATACTTTAATTTTTCAATTATTTCTCTGCAATCATTTTAACAAACATACATGATTTCAAATGTAAAGATAATCCGTCTATGCTAAAAAACTCAAAAGGATTTTATAATGG
The DNA here is from genome assembly GCF_051225735.1 of Oryctolagus cuniculus. Lineage (NCBI taxonomy): Eukaryota > Metazoa > Chordata > Mammalia > Lagomorpha > Leporidae > Oryctolagus > Oryctolagus cuniculus. Next base: position 76,940,448 of record NC_142874.1, on the reverse strand, counting down.
CTAATTAATATGTTCCACAAAATTTACTGGTACAAGAAGTTTAAAATTCAACTAGAATCATATGAAAAGAAGTCTTCTGAAACTATGTCTCTAAGCGGGTTAAAAAACAAAACAACTGGAGATGCAAGATAAGTGAATAGGGGAAAGTCGTGATGATTTTGACTTTGGAAAGGCAACAGAAGAAAGGGGGAGGAACTACATTCCAAGTAGACAGTTTGAGAGAAGTTTGCAGTGGAAATTCTACAGAAAAAAGAGAGACACAATGGAGCAGGGACAATACAATCATGCAGCAGCGTGCAGGAGACTGCCAGCAGCTCCCACAGCCAGGGAATGGAGGGGACGCCATGTTCTTGGAGTGAGTCACAGAAGCTGCTGTGGCCTGTGAGTGACTGGGAGATTTTATTGGAGGGATATTTCCCAGGTCCCTACTGATGTGTGTCTGGGATTTAGGGTTGGCAGGGCACTCACTTAGACCTAGGAAGCATTCCACTCCCCTCTCTATATCAAGGTGCTCGAACTCAGCTTGCCAAGGCAAAACATTCACAGACTTCTATGGCTCAGGCAGCTGGCTCTGGGGATGCCACAGCTTTCTCCATGGATGGGGGAGGCTCATGGAGCTGAGAGTGGATCGCCTGCTTCCTGTGCCCAGCAGAGTCATGTGTGGTGTGACCGTGAGAATTCTGTGATTCTGGTGTATGGCTAGGTCTTTGGGCAATCACTGGGTCTGGCTCCAGGGACTTGGAGTTCCCTGAGTGCTGGCATGAGCCATGGCAGAGGGCTCCATGCTCACACTGAGAAACACACAGATCCTCTGTGCTGTTCATCCACCTGTGTGGATCAGGTGTGTAGGTACTGTGGGCTCACCCTGGGTAGTAGGTTCAGTTTGGCAGACAGGGTTGAGGCTGTTATAACAACAGCTGAAAGGACCAGGTAAGAAATGTGCCGAGGACATGAACAGGCATTTTTCAATAAAAGCCAAATGGCCAACACACATATGACAAAATATTCAGGATCACTAGTCTTCAGGGAAATGCAAATAAAAACCACCTCACTCCAGTTAGAATGGCTATCATCCAAAAGTCAAAAGTTAACAAGTGCTGGTGAGGAAATGAGGAATAAGGTACCCTTAATACACTGTTGGTAGGAATGTAAACCAGTACAAATATCATGGAAGACAGTAAGGAGATTCCTCAGAAATCTGAAAATAAATCTACCATATGACCCAGCAACTCTACTCCTGGGAATTTACCCAAAAGAAATGAAGTCAGCTTATGAAAGAGTTCTCTGTCTCTCCATGTTTATAGCAGCTCAACTCACATTAGCTAAGATATAGAATCAACCCAGGTCCATCCACTAATGAGTGAATAAAGAAATTGTGGGGTATATATGCACATAGGAATACTACTCAGCCATAAAAAAGAAGGAAATCCTGTCTTTCACAACAAAATGGATGCAATTGGAGACTATTATGCTTAGTGAAATAAACCAGTGCCAAAAGACAAATATCATGTATTTCCCTAATTTGTGGTAAATAATAGAGTTCAAACTGTAATATATATGAGTGAGATTGAAATTTTGAGATTCAACTTTTGGTAATAGTCTTTGTCTATCCTGCTAAGGAACAATGTTTTTTCTACTTACTACTTGTTGAGTTGTTTATTCAATGGAGGTTTAAGCTTGAGTTATAAAGTAAATTTAAAGGATCGTAAGCATCCAAAAAAAAAAAATAAGAAAGAAAAGAGGAGGGATAGCGGGTAGGAACTCAAAGAGAAGCACAGAGGGTGGAATGGGAAGTATTATGCTCTTAAAACTGGATACATGAAATGCATAAAATTTGTCCCCTTTACATAAATAAAAAATAAATGTGGGCAAAAATAACAATAAATGTTGTGTGCTAAAAATAAAAACTTTTTCTTTTACCTTAAAAGAAAAGTAAATAAATAGTTTTGTGTGTTTCAAAACTTCATGTTATTTATAGTCTAAAATCAGCCTACAGTTACTGCATGCAAGGTCCCCTATACACTGACTTGTGTTCTTCCTTAACTGTCCTTAAAAGCATGTCAAAGGAGGAAGGGCTTGGAAAATAATTTTTTGTTTTGTAAGATGATTAATGTTCTGTATCATACATGAAATGCTTATCACATCAAATTCACCACATGTTTCTTACTCTGACAAGCTAGTGTCTACATTTGACTAAGATATGAAGGTCAAGTCTTGCTAAATTCCAAAGCTGGGTAGATGCAGTCATGGAACATGAGCTTGAGCTGTCCCTTTTCTCCTCTAGAAAATTATAAAACATATCATCAAATGATTTTCTCAATGGTGACTATGACATCCAAGAAAGCAGAGACCACATTTTGACTCACTAAATTATCTCCAGCACCTAGCATGATCGTAACACATAGAAGGTAGGCACTCAATACATTTGATAAATGTATATTGAATCAATGAATGAATGCATATCTAATAAAGTTATAATCTGGTAAAGATTTTATATAATGATAGGTAATATTGACTGGTCTTTGATTTATATTGAAGCCTCGGGCAAGCAATCAAATATGAAGTGATGAGCTTCTGAAATAGAGCAATGAATGGAAATAGAATAAAAACTAAAGAGGCATTACTTGGAAGAGTGCATTCACATGTCTATCTAGGGGTTAATGGCTATTACCTCAGTCTGGAGAGCCTAATCTCTAAACCCTCTCCCTTTCCCTTTTCCTATAATCATTCTAATCTCGAAAAAAAAAAAAAAAACCAGTTTAAATCTTCTAATACCATTAGGTTTTCTCTGTTTACAAGATCCACATAACTTGTTTTCTTCTCTGAAGTCTTATTAATGTCTGTGTGAGTGTCTGTATGTGGGAGAGAAAGACAGAGTCAGAGTGGGAGGAGAGAGGAAGCATACATGTGTAGCTGCAACAGAAAGACCATTAGCTTTAGGGAGCTGCAAACCCTGTTAAAACACAGCCATCAATTACTACATCTGTGGCTCTAGGCAATTTTTGTAATGGTTCTGACAATCAGAGTCTTTATATCTTATAGGATTGTTGTCACTATTAAAATTAATATATGATAGTTAATTAAATTATTCTGTACAGGAAACACTGACCCTTCATTTCTACTGTAGTTAACATGAAATCTCTACACATTTGCTCTTATTTTTTTCTCTAAATACCTCATGTTTTTTACTTATGATATTTAATGAAATTCATATAGGTTTTTTTAACCTCCATGGTACATATTTTGTTTTTAATACTTTATTGATTACTATTTGCAATTTCTTCAACTAGCTCAAAGTCATATATACTTTTATTTTCTAGTATTTGATTTAGAAAGTATCCTAGTTTAATGGTCTCAGAAATATGGATATTTGAAACTTCAGAATGATGTAAATAACAATGTGTAAGTTAATACAAGAGTAAATTGCTAAAATTCCATACATTAGGACTAGCTTTTGAGGTACAGTTGAATAAACTAGATATTAATCATGAGATCGTTTAAGGTTCTTTTTCAACAAATGGTAAATTAAAATACCCATTTGTTATCAAATATCAGTGTCTTTTCGCTCTTGCATGATCTTCCTTAAAAAAGTATCCACTAGTTACAAAACTCAACCCAAAACTTTTACACATCAAATCACATAGTAAAGTTGATGATAAAAGTTATTGGCTTCTAATAAAAGTTAGAAATAGTAAAATAGTCTAGCTACACAGTTGTTTCCAAATTTCCTATGAATTTAGAACTTTAATAAAATTTTCACATATGACTCCAAGAATTTCAAGTATTTTACATATTTCCTAAAGTCAGAAACTATTGTGAAGCACATTTCTTTTTGGTACAAATTATAACTTATCTTCAGAAACTTAACACTACATGGGTTTTCCTTGTGGCATCATGTACATGCTCATCTCCTTGCTGTTCTATTTATCTCATTCAAACATATAAGGATTAAAGTTCTTATGAGTTAGAACCACCTGTTTCACTGCATTTTGTTAAACTGCTTTTTCCTAAATATCTACAAGGAAATTTATGGAGGCTGATTATTTGTAAATTAAACAACTTAAAAAAAAGCAAATCAAATAAAAAACAGATGATCATTTACAATCATCTTCAAAGTTATCAAAGATTACTGTATTTTACTCAATTCTATTTAGCTCATTTTAAGTTCAGAAATTTTAAAATACACATGTAGGCTGGCACTGTAGTGTAGCAGGTAAAGCCACCACCTGCAGTGCAAGCATCCTATATGGACGCAGGTTCAAGTCCCAGCTGCTCCACTTCCGATCCAGCTCTCTTCCATAGCCTGGGAAAGCAGTGGAGGATGGCCCAAGTCCTTGGGCCCTGCACCTGCATGGGAGACCAGGAGAAGCACCTGGCTCCTGGCTTCGGATCAGCGCGATGTGCCAGCTGCAGCCCGCCGGCCACAGCGGCCATTGGAGGGTGAACCAATGGTAAAAGGAAGACCTTTCTCTCTGTCTCTCTCTCTCACTGTCCACTCTGCCTGTCAAAATTAAATAAATAAATAAAATTTAAAAATAAATATTTTTAAAAAAAGATTTTCAATAAATTAACAAATGCATAAATAAGAAAGTTAAGATTGTTAATTGGAGAGCCCTTTGTGTGATATTTAGATATATCTGGACCAAGCACGCATAGAAGTGATTCAGTCATGACTCCATCACAAACAGCCAAGTTTATATCATTTCAGAAGGTCAAGTGTTCTGCTGCTTCTTTTAGTAATATTGAATGGCATATATTTTATCAAATTTTCACTCTTTTATGTTTATTGGGAATTTTTCCCAATCACATTTAAAAGTTCTTACATTGTCCACTTGTCCAAAAATCCAGAGACCCCAGCCAGTGAAGATTACCGAGTTTCAACTTCATCAGTCACTTTGACAGCCATCGGAATGGATAAGAAACCCATAAGAAGTTGCATTATGTTGGAAAATCAACTCACTAGAAAATTATTTAAAAAGAAAGCTTTTTATCACCTTCACACAGTCTATCTACTATGGCTTAATGTTTGGTTTTCTTTTTTTTTTTTTTTTTTCTTTCTGACAGGCAGAGTGGACAGGGAGAGAGAGACAGAGAGAAAGGTCTTCCTTTCCTGTTGGTTCACCCTCCAATGGCCGCCACGGCCGGCACACCGTGCTGATCCGAAGGCAGGAGCCAGGTGCTTCTCCTGGTCTCCCATGGGGTGCAGGGCCCAAGCACTTGGGCCATCCTCCACTGCACTCCCGGGCCACAGCAGAGAGCTGGCCTGGAAGAGGGGCAAACAGGACAGAATCCGGCGCCCTGACCAGGACTAGAAACTGGTATGCCGGCGCCGCAGGCAGAGGATTAGCCTATTGAGCCATGGTGCCAGCCTAATGCTTGGTTTTCATTTATTTTTTCAATGAAAAGAAAGAAGCCAGCGAGTACAGAATGGTAAAGAGAGGTAAAAAGTAAAATTAAGTCAACTTTCATTTCTCCCATACATTTTACCTTGTATTTATTTGCACTTCCTTAATCTTGTGTTTCAATAATTTTATATTTTCCAGATTACTTATGTGCCTATATAATAAATACTTTGATATACGAATTAGGAATTCCTCTATATATTCAGAATGATGCTTCCTTTAAAATACTGTTTTGTTTTTTACACTGAAAGCTTATCATCATGTCTAACTAAAAACCCATTAATATTAGCTCATACAAAATTATTACAAAATTGGGGTTTTTTAGACAATGAATGAAGAAGAATATAGACCTATTTAGACAAAGTGCAAGGCATTTAATTAACCTTGAGATGGACAGATTTTGGTGTTTTCAACTAAAACTATTCTGATCAGAAGAAAAAAATCTGTTCATTGATCCAGTAACAAACATTTAACTAACATGTTGGAAATACCTTGTCATTTCCACCTACATATAAGACCTATTGTCTACACTTACAAAGTCAAAATAAAATTTCTTTTCTTTCCTGGAATACTTTGAAATGAACTTGTCTAAAAAAAAAACTGGAGTTAAGAAGTTGACTATTAATTCATATAAGAACATTTAAACACTCCTTTCCTCAACAGTTATTATGACTTTAAATATTATTGCTTAAAAGTGATATTAGCATTTAAGGTATGTTTTCCCTTCATTTGTTTTTCAAATTTCTGAAGCCAGTACACTTTAACAAAATTGTGGCTGTTGTTATTTTTTCCTAGTAATAAGCCTACTTTGAACTTCTAAGTGTAGATTTTTTTCAAACATGTTTTACATTGATAAGAACTAAAAATGTTTAATCTTTCTACTTATTTCAGAACTTGAATTAATTACTTCAAACTAAGATCTAGCCTGAAGCACATATTGAACGAATGAATAAAGTCATGGTGAATAGTGTAGGGAGTGTTATCCTGCTTCTAAATGGTTCACTTTTATAAGTTTAAATGAAGTAGCAAATAATGTTGCTTCAAAGAACTTACATGAAAAAATTTTAAAACCTTGTTAAGGAATGAGGGAATAAATGAAAAATTTAGAAATATAATCACGAAATATAATTACTAACAAATATCTGAATATAAAAAGACAAAGGGGATATACTCAACAATCTTAGTTGAAAAACAATAGCTTTTAAAGAACTCATTTGAATTACAGTTCAGATTTCCTTGACAGTCCTCTGAAAACACATAAGTGGTACTTATTTGTGGAAGATACACAGTCTCCTGACAGTCTTGTTTCACAGTCATTGCTTGTGGGCTTTATCTATTAATAGAGCCAGTTCTGTTACTCTCATTATGTCTTCCCAAGCTTTGACAATTCCAGCAAATATCGATCTGCAAGTGGGCTGCCCAAGGACAATGACACCATTAATTGCTAAGTGATCTGAAAAACAATTCGAGACCTCCTGGCTCGTGTGGAAACGGATAGTCAGAGCTGTCAGCCTGATCAGACACGGTTGGGCTTGCCGGTGGACCAGTGGACTCTTCAGAAATCTTCTCCACATCTGTCACTTTCCCACTTCTCACAATAAGCACTTGTCAAGCCTTACAGTCCTACAGTATTGTTTTCTAAGAAATCTTTGTGCATATACATAAGCAGGAAGAGCATTGGATCAACATCGTATTTCAAAGCTCAAAAGCCAGGTTCAGAAAAAAATATTAAAGCACATAATTATAAGAAAGGCTCAATATTCATGTCAACAGAAATCTTTTTTAAAAACAGCTTTATTTTTTTACTTATTTGAAAAGCAGAATTACTGAGAGAGGAGGAGAGACAGAGAGAACTTCCATTCACTGTTTCACTCTCCAAATGGACACAAAGGCTGGAGAAGGGCCAGGCCAAAGCCAGGAACCTGGAGCTTCTTCCGAATCTCTTATGTGGGCTCAAGGGCCCCAGCACCTGGACCATCCTTCTCTGCTTTCCCAGGTTCATTAGCAGGGAGCTGGATCAGAAGTAAAGTAGTCAGATCTGGAACCTGCTATGCCACAACTCCAGCTCCAGTATAATTTTTTATCGGAGGTCAATACACCACCATTTTAGAACCATGCACACCAGTTATTTCCCACTGTATACAAAAGCAGGCTAATTTTATTCAGCTCTGAAAATTAAAATCCCAAAAATTTTGTGAAAGAGTTTCAATAATTATAAAGAATTGTGGCACCTACCTTTAAAGTTAACATACACAAAATTCATTACTTTGCTTTATAAAATAATAACTGTTGAAACAAGGACATAAGCCTCAGCCATTCTTGCTCATTGTCCAAAAGAAATAAACATTGGAATGTATTCCTTGCTTTTGAATCTCTATTGGGTCTCAAGCCCTATTTCCTTCCCTTCCTCCACAGCCATCTGAGATACCAGTTGCTGGAACCCTTGAAAGACCAGTTCTAGGAATTCCCCTCTGCCTGCTGCCCCCTCCTCACCCCCATCCCTAGCTCTCCCAAAATATAAAAAGGCACGGCCCCTGAGGGTCAGGCCCTTCTGCCATGTGTTCCATTAATGAGCACACAAGCAGTTGGTCACCCACCTCACAAATGTATTTTCTCTAAATAAATTCGGTCTGGCTGTAAATTCGTACATTGCCTCCTCTCTAATCTGCACGTCTTTTTCTAACATTTTGATACCCTGTGTGAAGAGGCAGTAATCTTCAACACCTTCCTAACAATAACAATTATACCCCTCATTTCTCTGTGACATAGATAAAAGTAGTTTATAATATAAACATACAAATTATCTTTTACAAGTATACACTTTAAAATTTTATATGCAATTCTTATTTTAATTCATGCGACATTTTCCTTGTACTTGACTACTTCACTGTTTTTAAAAAATTAGGAATTTATCAATTACTACTCTGATTTATCATCCCCTATTATCAATTACTTTGTCAATATATATTATGTTCATCTTGCCAACTAAACTGTAAAAACAGAGGGCTTGTTTTATTAATAATAACAAATTAACTGTACAAAGCCTAACCAAGTACAAATGTATGATTTATTTATTTAAAAAATACTTATTGCATAATTACCTAAAATCTGTGCCGATTAGAGACACCAGTACTAAATAAGAAAATAGATCTATAGACACATATCTGATTCAATTGTATACAAATATATAAATAGATTTGTGCAAGTAATTTGCCTATATTTTGTTCTTTCCATTTCAGCCTATTCTTTTTAAGTAAATGATATAGCACAACGGTACCTCATTATTTTCGTGGAAAAATGGAATTGAAAAGTAAATTTATTTTTCTGCAAAAAATGAAACTGTCCATAAGATAGGTCTTTAAAGGCTCATATAAAACCACATTATGAGAAAATTGTGTATGATTTGAAAATTTTTGCACCAAAATAATCATCTTTCATTTTATATAAGAAGAGCATAGTCCTGGAATTTGGGAAACCTAGATTTAGAAAACTTGGATTCTCATCCCTGAAACTGACTAAGAGATTTACTTAAACTATGTCTCTGTTTTCTTATCTGCTATGTATTTTCTTCATGGTCCTGCCCTTGAAAAAGTCACAGAAGCAGGAACAATTGACTATGTTTAATTTTGTTTTGCTGTCTCTGTGGCTTAATAGGAAATAGTATGAGTTCAATTCATGTTCTTTCAACATAAGCACATGGATAGAAAAGATTAGTATTTAACGAACTACTAAGCTTTCTTTAATAGGCAGACATAGTTACAGGTAGTATTGATTTTAATCTCAACTTTTATGGTAATTAAATAAATAGATAAGAAACAACATTTAGGTTTTTTTTTTTTTTTTTTTTTTTGATAGGCAGAGTTAGACAGTGAGAGAGAGAGAGAGAGAGAGAGAGAAAGGTCTTCCTTCTGTTGGTTCACCCCGCCAAATGGCAGCTACAGCTTGCGCACTGTGGCCTGCGTGCCACATGGATCCGAAGCCAGGAGCCAGGTACTTCCTCCTGGTCTCCCATGTGGGTGCAGGGCCCAAGCACTTGGGCCATCCTCCACTGCACTCCCGGGCCACAGCAGAGAGCTGGACTGGAAGAGGAGCAACCGGGAGAGAACCCGCACCCCAACAGGGACTAGAACCCAGCGTGCCAGCGCCGCAGGCAGAGGATTAGCTAGAGAGCCGTAGGGTCAGCCTCTGGGTTATTTTTAAGATTTATTTATTTATTTGCGAAGTAGAATTATAGACAGTGAGTGTGAGAGAGAGAGAGAAAGGTCTTCCATCCACTGGTTCACTCCCCAGATGGCTACAATGGCCAGAGCTGAGCCAATCTGAAGCCAGAATCCAGGAGCTTCTTCTGGGTCTTCATGTAGGTGCAGGGATCCAAGCACTTGGGCCCTCTTCCACTGCTTTCCCAGGCTAAAGCAGAGAGCTGGATCAGAAGAGGAGCAGCCCAGACTAGAACTGGTGCCCAAATGGAAGCCAGCACCGCAGGTAGAGGATTAACCTACTGTGCCACAGCACCAGTCCTTAACATTTGTTTTATGGGGCCAGTGTTATGGTGTGGCTGATTAAGCCACCACCTGGATGCTGGATCAGATCATGTCCCAGCTGCTCCGCTTTCTATCCAGCTCCTTCGTAATGTACTTGGGAAAGTGGTAGAGGATGCCCCAAATGCTTGGGCCCCTGCCACCCATGTGAAAGACCCAGAAGAAACTCCTGGCACCTAGCTTCAACCTGGCCCAGCCCTAGCTATTGCAGACAATTAGGGAATGAACCAGAAAATGGAAGATCTCATTCTCTCTCTCTCTCTCTCTCTCTCTCTCCCTCTCTCTCTCTCTCTCTCGCTCTAAGTTTTCCATTCAAATAAGTAAATACATCTTTTTAAAAATGTATTTATATTCAGGTATTGATCTTTGTGCTTTATCTACGCTTTCAACAGTGAGACTGCTAAGAAGAAAAAATAAAAATGTAGTCAAAGAATTCTGGACACACTTTCAAAAATTTGTCTAAGTTCTTCCCAATTATGTAAAGTCCTTTCCATCACAAAATGTCACTACCAACTAAGTTATCTTCGTATTTTTTTCTTTTTTATTTTCCTAATTTTCAAAAACAGAAAACAATAAACACAGAAAAACAGAGAATAATATTATGCTCCATGTCTATATGTAGCCATCACTTTTCTTGCTCCGCTGAGTTATTTCAAAGTAAATTCCAGGAATAATAGTATTCCACTATAAGGAGGTATCCCCAAAATGTAATTATCAGACCTAAAGAAAATAAAAATGATTCATTAATGCCATTTATTACATGTCTACCAAGGTTTAAATACCCCCAATGTCTCCTAGTGTTTCAGTTACCAGTTTATGCAAATCAGGATTCAAAGATACATATTTTCCCTCTTTCAATAACTTTCTTATAATAACTACTATATATGCTAGGACTTCAATCATTCAATCTTAATGCTTATTTTGATAATATCTTATTATTTCCAAATCCTTCTTTTACACCTCCAACAACCCATTTGTCTTAATACAGGAGCAGCTTATCTTCCTCTCATAACCTATATTGTTATACAGTTGGAATTCAATATATTTAGACTGGGACTGTGTCATGTCACTTTTAGGAGAAACAGCAATGTGATACTTGATGATCATTCTTAATTCTCACTAAAAGAGTTATAGATCTTCTATGCACAATATTCAATAATTTACTATCCTAGATCTATTTCCTACAAAGGAGCAACTTAATTCTATCATTGAGGTTACAGTGCTTTTTGTTTTGCTTTAATAAATGTATTTGTAGCAAATGCTTAAGTCTCGATAATAAAGAACAAAATAAAATTATTTAATGGATCCAGCCCCATCAGAGAGAACAATCATTGCCATTTGGCTCTACTCCATTATCTTTATTATACACTTGTGTAAGAAATATAAAATCATGGATCCAATATAATGAAATAATTACAATTACGGGGCAAACTCTAGAATTAAAAATATTAACTCAAACCTCGCTTAGAACAATTATTAGCTTTTTGATATACAAATCTTAATCCCTTATAGTAATAGTTTCCCCACTTACAAGTGAAAATAATATTAATATTGACATTTTATGAACATTTTTAAATATTACATGGTGGTTATGGATGCTAGTTCCCTCATAAAACTCCATAGATTTGATTGTAGGTTTAATTTTTTTACAAATTAGACAATATTTTTGCCTCCCAAATGTAAGTTAATAAGATATAAATGGATATTTTATTGAGAATTTAATAAAGCCAGTAGCATTTAGAAATATATATATATATATATTTAAAGACAGCTCTAGTCTCAGAGTGCTTCCCTTCCACCACATAAATGAATATTTATCACTGGGACATGAACTAGTGGACATTCTCTAAAACACCATTCACTTCAGCCTTGCAGCTGTGTGTACAAATAAAATATTTCAGAGTTTGAACAATTTACACTGATGGTCACACTTACACATGAACTTCTAGCCACTCCAGAAAACTTGTACCCAGAAAACCTACAAAAAATAGATTTTGGTTTTCATTTTTATTAAAATGTAAGCATAGTCAAAAGATTGCTTTTGTGTTAGAAATATTTCTTTTCATAATCCACAATAGTGTTTCTGTTTTATCTAACTTCATTGATGTTTGAAAAAATTCCATCAAAATTTTGAAACAAGAACTGACTTTTTTGTTATAATCTGTTTTTAATTCATTTTGTATAACGAGTAGCATAACAAAATATTTCCATAAATAACTTATTTCAAATAATTTTACATCTAGTTTAGAAGAATAATAGCTTGCCTTTAAGGGTAGAAGTTAAGTACATTGCATATGCTAATTTTTAATTTTAATAAACATTTAACAGATTCAATGAGATTTGAAGATACAATTCTAAGAACATAATGGTAATCCCTTCCTCTCTCTCTCTCTCCTTCCCTGTCCCTCTCTCCTACTTCAAAATTTTTAATGCGCCTTCACATAGCAATTCAGAGTCCCAGGAAAGAAAATTCAGGGAGCCCCCAGGGAAGCAGCCCAGATTTGACACCTCTGGTTTCCACCTGGGCAGTTCCATTAGCACATTTGAAACACAAGAGCCTCTTCTGAGACACAGCACACTGTTTTCTCTCACTGACTTCTTCTACCATTTGACAATCACCCTTTGAAATCCAGAACTAGAATGAATCAAACTACAGAAGAATATTATTAGTTATATTAACTGCCACATAAAGAGAGGGCGTGATATAAGGAAATTAAATGGTGTAATACAACTAAACAAGTATAATGCGTCCGAAGGCTTTAGAAAATAATTCAGAAGTGTAAAGTTCAAAGTAATTCAAGCAGTGCTCCAGGCAAGCATGAGTATGTGTATGTCTGAGCTGGGCAAGGGGCTCAGCTCTGAAGACAGAAAATGTCAGGCGCAGTAGAAGTGAAAAGAAAGGCTGTTTTCACAGCATCAGCCAGATCAGTGAGAACCTGTGGGGGTGGGAGGGAAAGCAGATGGTTCACACGGGCTCCACTGACAATGGCAACGCAGCATCTGAAGGCCAAGCTCCTGCTGCCTGTGTTTTCTCCCCTCACTCAGTCCACATTTTCCAGGCCTTTTTGCTGTCAGTGCAATATAAATACAAAGTCCTTGGAAATTTTTTAATCCTTTCTCTTCTTATTCACAATTTTAGAAAGGGAAATTTTTATTAAAACGTAATATCTTTACAATGAGAAAACTAGCATGCATTTTCAACTGTATTTCAACTATACTTTAGGCGAATCATTATATGTGAATTCTTTGATATGGTATGTCACCTGACAATATGTACAAGATCATGGTTCTCATTACTGTTATCTAGGACTACCCAGAAGATAGTTGATAGTAAACCTTTTCCTGATGCGAATAAAAGATCAAAAATTTAAATCTCTAAAAATCATAGTCTATTGTACTGATCTTCATAGAAAAACCATACCATTACAAAATAAAGGTCGATCCTTTAAATGTTCCTATTATATTTTCCTTAGATCTCTCCAAAGTACAGAAAAGCAGAGGAAAAGATTGCAGAAGTAAAGCATGCTTAAAAATCAACTCTTCTATATAATGAGAATGTCCGCTTGACTTTCTGCCCAACCTATTCCACACAACTCAAATTACAGACCTACTCAAGAGCAGGTGGAAAAATCAGTAAAAGGCTAAGTAATTTCTTTTTTTTTTTTTTGATTTTTTTTAACTTTTATTTAATGAATATAAATTTCCAAAGTACAGCTTATGGATTACAATGGCTTCCTCCCACATAACTTCCCTCCCACCCGCAACCCTGCCCTTTCCCACTCCCTCTCCCCTTCCATTCACATCAAGATTCATTTTCGATTCTCTTTATATACAGAAGATCAGTTTAGCATACATTAAGTAAAGATTTCAACAGTTTGCACCCACATAGAAACACAAAGTGAAAAATACTGTTTGAGTACTAGTTATAGCATTAAATCACACTGTACAGCACATTAAGGACAGAGATCCTACATGAGGAGGAAGTGAACAGTGACTCCTGTTGTTGACTTAACAAATTGGCACTCTTGTTTATGGCCTCAGTAATCACCCTAGGCTCTTGTCATGAGCTGCCAAGGCTATGGAAGCCCCCTGAGTTCACTGACTCTGATCATATTTAGACAAGGCCATGGTCAAAGTGGAAGTTCTCTCCTCCCTTCAGAGAAAGGTACCTCCTTCTTTGATTCTGAGGCCAGAGTGCTGTTTAGGACATCTGCCATTCTATGGGTCTGCTGTGTATCTCACTTCCCATGTTGGATCATTCCCTCCCATTTTTAGTCTATCAGCTAGTATTTGCAGACACTAGTCTTGTTTATGTGCTCCCTTTGACTCTTAGTCCTTTCATTATGATCAATTGTGAACAGAAATTGATCACTGGGACTAGTGAGACGGCATTGGGACATGCCACCCTGATGGGATTGAATTGGAATCCCCTGGTATGTTTCTAACTCTACCGTTTGGGGCAAGTCAGCTTGAGCATGTCCCGAATTGCACATCTCTTTCCTCTCTTATTCCCACTCTTATATTTAACAGTGATCAATTTTCAGTTAAGTTTCAACACTTGAGAATAACTGTGTATTGATTACAGTATTCAACCAAAAGTATTAAGTAGAACAAACAAAAAAAATACTAAGAGGGATAACGTATTAAGTTGTTCATCAACAGTCAGGGCAAGGGCTGACCAAGTCACCATTTCTCATAGTGTTCATTTCACTTTAACAGGTTTCCTTTTTGGTGCTCAGTTAGTTGTCTAATAATTTCTTATTTCGTAGTAGTTGGTAAAGCAAGAAGTAAAATTAAAATGCTTTAAGGTACTAGTAATATTAGGGAAAAGATAATAATAATAATGATTGAGGAGGTGGTGTTGTGGCATAGCAGGTAAAGCTGCCACTTACAATGCCAGTATACCATACTGGAGCCGGTACCTGTCCTCACTACTCCACTTTCAGTCCAGTTCTCTGCCAATGGCTTTGGAAAAGTGTTTGGGTCCTTGCCATCTATGTCAGAGATCCCAATGCAACTTCTGGTTCCTAGCTTTGGCCTGGCCCAGCCCTAGCCATTGCAATGATCCAGGGAATGAGCTAGTGGATGGAAGATTTCTCTTCCTCTTTCTCTTCTTCTCTCTGTAACTGTGACTTTCAAATAAATACATAAGTCTTTTTTAAAAATAATAATGATGTATAATAGACATGATTAGTTAAGAATGCATAGTATAACCTCTCAAGTTACCACTACTAGAACAGTAAGAAATGCATGACAAACAAGATAATTTTGTAGGAGAGAGGTGGAGGGAGGTTAAATAATTAAATATTCACATTTGCTTAATTCAAAGACAATAAAGAAAGGAAAATGACAATAGATGACACAAGACAAAGGGAAAATAACAATTTAAAACTCTAAATAGAAAAATCAACAAATGCATTAAAAAGAAAATAAATATTCTAATTAAAAGAAAAATCCGACTATATTAAATAATTAAAACTACTTAAAATAAACACACTTTATAAAGCATAAAATTCTGAAGAAAAATCAAAAAATAGAACTTTAACAGAAATTTGTATAGCTATGTCAGACAATATACTTTAAAGCACTAGTATTCAAAATTTTTATAAAGTGGTGAATCTATTTGGAAGATAAAAAATTCTAAATTTTTATGGATATAATGAGTTTCAAAATTATACATAGCAGAAGTAAAAAGTAAAAAAGCAGACTAGAGGGGCCAGCACTGTGAAATAGTGGATAAAGCCGCTGCCTGCAGTGCTGGCATCCCATATGGGTGCTGGTTCAAGTCCTGATTATTCCACTTCCCATCCAGCTCTCTGCTATGGCCTGGGAAAGCAGTGGAAGATGGCCCAAGTCTTGGGGCCCCTGCACCCATGTGGGAGACCCAGAAGAAGCTCCTGGCTCCTCGTTTTGGATCAGTGCAGTTCCAGCCATTGCAGCCATCTGGATAGTGAACCAGCGGATGAAAGACCTCTCTCTTTCTCTCTCTTGCTCTCTCACTCTCTCTCTTTCTCTCTCTCTCTCTGTCTCTTCCTCTCTGTGACAACTCTGTCTTTCAAATAAATAAATCTTTAAAAAAAAAAAAAACAGAATGGTTACTCTTGGTTGTTGTGAGAACATTTTTCTCATTAGCAGATTAAATTATGCATAAAAATTCAATTATATTATAATTAATGACAAACAAATCTGTCTTAAATCACAGGTATACAATACTACATATTCAACAAGAGAATACATCTTCTTTTCACATGATCATTTATCAAAGTCAACCAAACATCAGATCATAAAATGAGTCTAAACAAATGCCAGATTTATACAATTTAGATTAGGATCTCCAACCAGAGCAAAATTGCATACAAAACAAAAACAAAAACAAAAACCTCCAGCTTCTGAAAACCTGTCAAACAAAATATTTTAATAAAAATTAGGAAGAATTTTAAATAATTAAAAATGAAATTACAATATAACAAAGCTAGAAGGAGATAGCAGAAACAGTGCTTAGATGGAAAATCATACTCAGAAAATATTTGCAAACTATACAACTAATAAAGGATTATTTTCTAGAATCCAGTAAGAGTTCAAGAAATTCAGCAACAACAAAACAATCCAGTTAAAACACAGACCAAGGACCTGAACACACATTTTTCAAGAGAGAAATTCAAAGGGTCAACAGACACGTGAAAAAGTGTTCAGGATCACTAGCCATCAGGGAAATGCAAATCAAAACTACAATGAGGTTTCACCTCATCGTAGTTAGAATGGCTCTCATAAAGAAATCAGCAAAAAATCTCTGAGGATGTGGGGAAAAGGTATCCTAATTCACTGTTGGTGGGAATGTAAACTGGTGCAGGCACTGTGGAAGACAGAATGGTGATACCTCAGAAAGTTGAATATAGACCTAGACTATGACCCAGCCATCCCACTCCTAGGAATTCACCCAAATGAAATGAAATCAGCATATGAAAGTATTATCTGTACCGCCATGTTCATTGCACCTTAATTTACAATAGCTAAGATATGGTATCAACCCAAATGTCCATCAACTGCAGACTAGATAAAGAAATCATGGTAGATATACACTATGGAATACTATACAGTGGTAGAAAATGAAATCCTGAAATCCTGTCATTCACAATATAGTATATACAACTAAGAAACCATTGTACTTAGTGAAGTAAGCCAGTGCCAAAAAGACAAATATCATATGTTCTCTCTGATCTGTGGTAACTAATAGAGTAACTAAAAGGTAATGCATAGGGCCGGCGCCACGGCTCACTAGGCTAATCCTCCGCCTTGCGGCGCAGGCACACCGGGTTCTAGTCCCGGTCTGGGCTCCGGATTCTGTCCCGGTTGCCCCTCTTCCAGGCCAGCTCTCTGCTGTGGCCAGGGAGTGCAGTGGAGGATGGCCCAAGTCCGTGGGCCCTGCACCCCATGGGAGACCAGGAGAAGCACCTGGCTCCTGCCATCGGATAAGCGCGGTGCGCCAGCCACAGCGCGCTGGCCGCGGCGGCCATTGGAGGGTGAATCAATGGCAAAGGAAGACCTTTCTCTCTGTCTCTCTCTCTCACTGTCCACTCTGCCTGTCAAAAAAAAAAAAAAAAAAAGGTAATGTATAGGAATGAATTTGATACTTTATGATGAGATGATTTTGAACAGCCCTTGCCATAACTGTTGAAGAAAAATGCTTTTTTTGTTTATTTGTTTTATATTTTCTTTATAATATTTGTTAATCTCTCTATTTAGTGTAGGTTTAATATTATGAGTAAAAAGCTAACTGAAAATAGATCTTTGTAAAAAATAAGAATATGAATGAGAGAGAGGGTAGGAACAATGGTGGGAGTATGAGTGGGAGGGAGATTGGATGAGAAGAATCACCATTTTCCTAAATTTGTGTATATGAAATGAACAAAGGTTGCATTCCTTATATAAAATTTTAAAAAATCTTACTCTCATACACATATATTACAAAAGAAAAAGCAAACCTCAATCCATCTCTGGAAAAATTTTTAAAAAATAGCAAATCAGATTAAAATAAATAGGAAAAGAATGAAGAGCAGAAAATAATGAAATAAGAAACTTATAATAATTAAAAATCAGTTAAAACTGTAAATTGAATGTGTGAAAAGGTAAAAAGAACTAGAACTACAGCAAGACTGAGCAAAGGAAAAAAAAACACAAAACATTCCTTACCAATATAAAGAATAGGGAAAAGGATATCTTTAAAGAGCCTATTAACTTTACAAGAATAAAATATAAGTACACATTTATCATTCAACTTTAAAATTACATAAACTGGAAAAATCTCTAGAAATAAATTGTCAAAATTAATAAAAGAATATGTAGAAAACTAAGTATTTCTATAAATGCTAAATATCTACTATAATATTATTTATACAGTCTCCAGACCCAAATTTCCTTAACAGGAAATTCTCCCAAATATTTAAATAGTATCCCATGCAAACTCTCCGACAAACCAGAAAACACAGTAATTTCTAGCTCATAGGGAAGTTGTATAAACTTAACTTGAAAATGTGATAAACATATTGTAATATCTTATAAAGTAATTCTTTAACTTTTATTCAGCAAATATAAATTTCCAAAGTACAGCTTATGGATTACAATGGCTTTCCCCCTGCATAATTTCCCTCCCACTCGCACCCCTCCCATCCCCTGCTCCCTCTCCCAATCCATTCATATCAAGATTCATTTTCAATTATCTTTATATACAGAAGATTGATTTAGTATATATTAAGTAAAGATTTCATCTGTTTGCACCCACACAGAAACACAAAGTGTAAAATACTGTTTCAGTACTAGTTATAGCATTACTTCACATTGGACAACACATAAAGGACAGACCTTACATGAGAAGTAAAACACAGTGACTCCTGTTGTTGACTTAACAATTTGACACTCTTGTTTATGGCTTCAGTAATCTCCCTAGACTCTAGTCATGAATTGCCAAGGCTATGGAAGCCTTTTGAGTTCACCAACTTGATCTTATTCTGACAGGGTCATAGTCAAAATGGAAGTTCTCTCCTCCCTTCAGAGAAAGGTACCTCCTTTGATGGCCCCATTCTTTCAGAATTTACCCAAAGGAAATTAAATTGGCAAACAAAAAGCTGTCTGCACATTAATGTTTATTGCAGCTCAATTCACAATAGCTAAGACCTGGAACCAATCCAAATGCCCATTAACAGTAGACTGGATAAAGAAATTATGGGACATGTACTCTATCGAATACTATACAGCAGTCAAAAACAACGAAACCCGGTCATTTGCAACAAGATGCAGGAATTTGGAAAACATCATGCTGAGTGAATTAAGCCAGTCCCAAAGGGACAAATATATGTTCTCCCTGATAGGCGACAACTAACTGAGCACCAAAGGGGAAACTTGTTGAAGTGAAATGGACACTATGAGAAACAGTGTCTTGATCAGCTCTTGTCCTGATGGTTGATGTACAATGTAATACTTTATCCCTTTAATTTTTTTTTTTGTTCTAGTACTATTGGTTGAACTCTAATTAACACACAATTATTCTTAGGTGTTTAAATTTTAACTGAAAAGTGATCCCTGTTAAATATAAGAGTGGGAATAAGAGAGGGAAGAGATGCACAATTTGGGACATGCTCAAGCTGACTTGCCCCAAATGGTAGAGTTAGAAACATGCCAGGGGATTCCAATTCAATCCCATCAAGGTGGCATGTACCAATGCCATCTCACTAGTCCCAGTGATCAATTTCTGTTCACAATTGATCACACTGATAGGTCTAAGAGTCAAAGGGATCACACAACAAGACTAGTGTCTGCAAATACTAACTGATAGGATAAAAAAGGGGGAGAACGATCCAACATGGGAAGCAGGATACACAGCAGACTCATAGAGTGGCAGATGTCCCAAATAGCACTGTGGCCTCAGAATCAGCCCTTAAGGCATTCGGATCTGGCTGAAGAGCCCATGAGAGTATTTTAGGCATGGAAAGCCAAGAAACTCTGGAAAAAAAAAAAAAAAAAAGAAGACCTAAATGAAAGATCTCTGATAAAGTAATTTAAAGACCAATATTTCTCATGAATACAAATGAAAAAAATTATTAGCAAATCAAAGCCAACCATATAAAGTGAATAAAAACCTTATATTTGCATTGAAAGTTTGCTATAACTGAGAAATTGATGGCCTTTAAAAATTAAAATATAATAATTGTGTAAAATTATTGACAAGCTCAATTCAAAATAGATTTCACATGTAATTTTATGGTTTATGCCTATAAACCTAATAATAGAGATTCTCAAAGTAGTGTAAATCCTGAACAAATTAACTGCTAACTGTGTCATCCATACCGTGCACCTTAATTCCTGATGTAACTTCCCTCGCCACTGAGTTCTTGTGACTATGAAACATGAAAGAGCACTTATATAATGAAGCAAGTTTTCCCAAATAACTTCTGCAGATTCTAGTGCAAGTTTTAAAAACTATGAAGGGATTTCTTTTCATTAAAACTGCCTTATTTCCTTATCATTAGATAAAACTGATTAACAATAAACTAAATCAAAGTAGTTAATTATTTTAAAAAGTACACCTTAGAGTTTGATATATCGATATGTGTTCCAGTACTCAAAGAAGAAAATAGTACTTAGAATTTCACAAGTCTGAGAGATTATAGACCTACTCCTTCCTTTTCTTGTCATGCAGGAACACCCTTTGAGTAATTCTATGTTAAGTAAACTTGAGGTAAATCGGGGTTCAGAAAACGTTTTGAGGTTGGTATGCCAAATATTGTACAAAAGCTCATGATTCAAATGCAAAGACTAAAATTCAGAAAAGCAATGAGATTATCTGCACATTTCATTGTTATTGCTTCATGAAGTCCAATAAAGTTTAAAACACTGTTGTTTTTGTTTTTGCACTTAGACTATCCTTCTGAATGCTTCTGTATTCATTTCCTTTTATACTTTGATTTTGCCCATCTGCCTCGCCAATTTCCAGCTGAGGCTCAAACCCATCCATCCATTTCCTTTGTTCTTTTGCAAGGTAACAAAAAATTTAGTAGCTGATTATCACAATTCTTTGAACATTTCACAATTCCCAATTCGTTGGTCAACTACCAGTAGGATAGTTCAAAGCCAAGTTTCTGAAACTACTCTGCAGATGTACTTGCTTCTTATTAATAGGAAACAGAAATCGTCAAAAGCAAATAGCTTCAAAAATCCTCTCAATCTCAAAGAATACCAAGATTTCACTTGTTTTGATTTCCCTTCTTTTCTCAGTGAAAAATTTGATGACTCTGATTTCCAATAGTCAAGTATCTATCAATTAATATCTGTGTACACTATTGTTCTTAGAAGAATGATATGTATTTCCCACTTTCCCTTTCCCACTTCCACTCACTCTTCCATTCACTATGAGCTACTTTTCACTCTGATCAGTCCACTGAAATGTTCTTAGTAAAAGGTCTTCTATTATTATATCTTAATTGTGAATTTCATGCACTTCCTTAATGTTCTTATCTTTCTTGACCCTACAGTCCTATTTGCAAAAATTTTACAAAAAATCCTGCTTTTTTATCTCCTGTTTCAACTTTTTTTCCCCATGGCTTCACTAATTCTCTGATTATGTCTCATTTTCTTTATCAGTAAGCTTTTCTCATTTCATACTAAAATAATGGAATCTCTTTGCAGTGGATGGGGTAGGATTGCTAATTGCTATCTATCTTCCCTTTCCTCCATCTTCTTCTACAAGATAATCTAATGAATCATGTAAGTTCATCTATCAGTTGCGTAGTTTGAATCCTCAAATTTGCATCTTGAATTCTGGCCAATCTCCTGAGTAACAGAGTTGTGCTTTCAAATGACTAACTTATCTGAATTTCCCACTGTACCTCCAATTTAGCTTGCCAAAAGCTGAATTTCTTATCTTTCCTAAAGCCTGCCTGTATATCAGATTTCCCATATAGTAATAAATTATAATTTAGACAGTCATTGTAGTTAAAAATCTATCATTTACAGATTTTCACTATTCTTGACTTCTATCACGTAAAGCTTTTTCTTCATATTTTCTTAAACTACTTCTGTAATGATTCTATTATTTCTAGTTCCATTACTCGAGTAAAAAGAAGTCATCATGACTATTTTGAGGATAGGAACACCTGGTTCCACTTTTCTTACATAAAAACTATCTTTCATTTTGCTAACAGAGTTATAGATTTCTTTATATATTACAACCATCAATAAATTTAAAACATTTAGAGATTTTTTTTCATTGTCTGCAGCACACTGATCAAACTCCTCTCCATAAAATTCAACACCACTGGTAATATAGCCCTAAACAACGGCCCAGTCTTGTTTCCAATTGCTACCTTCATTCACTCACTCACAGATACGTTAACTTGTCAGTAATCACAACACTACTCACTTTTGCAGGCAATAGCTATGGAGTGTGTGTGTGTGTGTGTGTATGTGTGCGCATGTGTGTGTGAGACATAGAAAGAGAGAGAGCGAAAGAGAGAGAGCTTGGACATTACATGAATCATGAATGCGTGCATGTAATAAAGCATCACACAATTCTGCATATATTTGTACATTTATATGTATTAATTTTAAAAAAATTCCATCTTCTTTATTTAATATCTTGCTAAAAGGCACTGGATTTTGGGAAAGCAAGATCCTGCTCATCTATCCTCTTTATTCAACAGAATCACTTTCTTTTTCATCTAAAAATCGCATGCTCTTTATTATGACTTTTAATGTTATGTATAAAATGAGGTAGTGAAAATAAAGAAAAATTAGAGATATCTTAAATTTTAATCCCATATTATGGTCCTAAAGCTTTGAAAGCTTAGAGAAATTATTTCCTGTGCAAAAATCTTCACTCATCTGTCAAATAAAGGAAAAAAATATTTGTTTAAAATATTAAAGACTATTTTTTTAACTATTCTTTAATGAATATAAATTTCCAAAGTACACCTTATGGAATACAATGGCTTCCTCCCCCCATAACGTCCCTCCCACCCGCAGCATTCCTCTTTCCAACTCCCTCTCCCATTCCATTCACATCAAGATTCATTTTCAATTCTCTTTATATACAGAAGATCAGTTTAGCATATATTAAGTAAAGATTTCAACAGTTTGCTCCCACACAGAAACATAAAGTGAAAAATACTGTTTGAGTACTAGTTATAGCATTAAATCACAATGTACAGCACACTAAGGACAAAGATCCTACATGCGGAGTAAGTGCACAGTGACTCCTGTTGTTGACTTAACAAATTGACACTCTTGTTTATGGCCTCAGTAATCACCCTAGGCTCTTGTCATGAGCTGCCAAGGCTATGCAAGCCCCCTGAGTTCACCAACTCTGATCATATTTAGACAAGACCACGGTCAAAGTAGAAGTTCTCTCCTCCCTTCAGAGAAAGGTACCTCCTTCTTTGATGACCCCTTCTTTCCACTGGGATCTCACTCGTGGAGATCTTTCATTTAGGTTTTTTTTTTTTTTTTTTTCCCAGAGTGTCTTGGCTTTCCATGCCTGAAATACTCTCATGGGCTTTTCAGCCAGATCCGCATGTCTTAAGGGCTGATTCTGAGGCCAGAGTGCTGTTTAGACATCTGCCATTCTATGGGTCTGCTGTGTATCTCACTTCCCATGTTGGATCGTTCTCTCCCTTTTTTATTCTATCAGCTAGTATTTGCAGACACTAGTCTTGTTTATATGATCCCTTTGGTTCTTAGTCCTATCATTATGATCAATTGTGAACAGAAATTGATCACTGGGACTAGTGAGATGGCATTGGTACATGCCACCTTTATGGGATTGAATTGGAATCCCCTGGTATGTTTCTAACTCTACCGTTTGAGGTAAGTCAGCTTGAGCATGTTCCAAATTGCACATCTCTTCCCTCTCTTATTCCCACTCTTCTATTTAACAGTGATCACTTTTCAGTTAAGTTTCAGCACTTAAGAAGAATTGTGTATTGATTACAGTATTCAACCAAAAGTATTAAGTAGAACAAACAAAAAAAATACTAAGAGGGATAACATATTAAGTTGCTCATCAACAGTCAGGGTGAGGGCTGATCAAGTCACCGTTTCTCATAGTATTCATTTCACTTTAACAGGTTCCTTTTTGGTGCTCAGTTAGTTGTCACCTATCAGGGGGAACAAGTAGTATTTGTCCCTTTTGGATTGGCTTATTTCACTCAGCATAATGTTTTCCAAATTCCTAACAGGGATCACTTTTCAATTAAAATTTAAACACCTAAGAATAATTGTGTGTTAATTACAGAGTTCAACCAATGGTACTAGAACAAAAAAAAAATACTAAAATGGATAAAGTATTACATTGTACATCAACCGTCAGGACAAGAGCTGATCAAGTCCCTGTTTCTCATAGTGTCCATTTTACTTCAGCAAGTTTCCCCTTTGGTGCTCAGTTAGTTGTCACCGATCAGGGAGAACATATATTTGTCCCTTTGGGACTGGCTTATTTCACTCAGCATGATGTTTTCCAAATTCCTGCATCTTGTTGCAAATGACCGGGTTTCGTTGTTTTTGACTGCTGTATAGTATTCGATAGAGTACATGTCCCATAATTTCTTTATCCAGTCTACTGTTGATGGGCATTTGGATTGGTTCCAGGTCTTAGCTATTGTGAATTGAGCTGCAATAAACATTAATGTGCAGACAGCTTGTTTGTTTGCCAATTTCCTTTCCTTTGGGTAAATTCAAGGAGTGGGATGGCTGGGTTGAATGGTAGGGTTATCTTCAGGTTTCTGAGGAATCTCGACTGACTTCCATAGTGGTTTTACCAGTTTGCATTCCCACCAACAGTGGGTTAGTGTCCCTTTCTCCCCACATCCTCGCCAGCATCTGTTGTTGGTAGATTTCTGAATGTAAGCCATTCTCACTGGGGTGAGGTGAAACCTCATTGTGGTTTTGATTTGCATTTCCCTGATTGCTAGTGATCTTGAACATTTTTTCATGTGTCTGTTGGCCATTTGGATTTCCTCTTTTGAAAAATATCTACTGAGGTCCTTGGCCCATCTCTTAAGTGGGTTGTTTGATTTGATGTTGTGGAGTTTCTTGATTTCTTTGTAGATTCTGGTTATTAATCCTTTATCAGTTGCATAGTTTGCAAATATTTTTTCCCATTCTGTTGGTTGCCTCTTCACTTTCCTGACTGTTTCTTTTGAAGTACAGAAACTTCTCAATTTGATGCAATCCCAAATGTTAATTTTGGCTTTGACTGCCTGTGCTTCTGGGGTCTTTTCCAAGAAGTCATTGACGGTAACCTATATCCTGCAGGGTTTTTCCAATGCTCTCTAATAATTTGATGGTGTCGGGTCATAGATTTAAGTCTTTAATCCATGTTGAGTGGATTTTTGTGTAAGGTGAAAGGTAGGGGTCTTGCTTCATGATTCTGCATGTGGACATCCAATTTTCCCAGCACCATTTATTGAATAGACTGTCCTTGCTCCAGGGATTGGTTTTGGATCCTTGATCAAATATGAGTTGGCTCTAGATGTTTGGATTGATTTCTGGTGTTTCAATTCTGTTCCATTGGTCTATCCATCTGTTTCTGTACCAGTACCATGCTGTTTTGATTACAACTGCCCTGTAGTATGTCCTGAAATCTGGTATTGTGATGCCTCCAGCTTTGTTTTTGTTGTACAAGATTGCTTTAGCTATTCGAGGTCTCCTGTGTCTCCATATGAATTTCAGCATCATTTTTTCCAGATCTGAGAAGAAGGTCTTCGGTATCTTGATTGGTATTGCATTGAATCTGTAAATTGCTTTTGGGAGAATGGACATTTTGATGATATTGATTCTTCCAATCCATGAGCATGGAAGATTTTTCCATTTCTTGGTATCCTCTTCTATTTCTTTCTTTAAGGTTTTGTAATTTTCATCATAGAGATCCTTAACGTCCTTGGTTAAATTTATTCCAAGGTGTTTGATTGTTTTTGTAGCTATTGTGAATGGGATTGATCTTAGAAGTTCTTCCTCAGCCATGGCATTGTCTGTGTATACAAAGGCTGTTGATTTTTGTGCATTGATTTTATACCCTGCTACTTTGCCAAAATCTTCTATGAGTTCCAATAATCTCTTAGTAGGGTTCTTTGGGTCCCCTAAATAAAGAATCATATCATCTGCAAAGAGGGATAGTTTGAGTTCTTCCTTCCCAATTTGTATCCCTTTAATTTCTTTTTCTTGCCTAATAGCTCAGGCTAGAACTTTCAGAACTATATTGAATAGCAGTGGTGAGAGTGGGCATCCCTGTCTGGTGCCAGATCTCAGTGGAAATGCTTCCAGCTTTTCCCCATTCAATAGGATGTTGGCCGTTGGTTTTTCATAAATTGCTTTGATTCTATTGAGGAATGTTCCTTCCATACCCAGTTTGCTTAGAGTTTTCATCGTGAAAAGGTGTTGTATTTTATCAAATGCTTTCTCTGCATCTATTGAGATAATCATATGGTTTTTCTTCTGCAGTCTGTTAATGTGGTGTATCACATTGATTGTTTTGCGCACATTAAACCATCCCTGCATACCAGGGATAAATCCCACTTGGTCTGGGTGGATTATCTTTCTGATGTGTTGTTGCATTCTATTGGCCAGAATTTTATTGAGGATTTTTGCATCTATGTTCATCAGGGATATTGGTCTGTAATTCTCTTTCAATGCTGCATCTTTTTCCGGCTTAGGAATTAAGGTGATGCTGGCTTCATAGAAAGAATTTGGGAGGACTCCCTCTTTTTTGATTGTTCTAAATAGTTTGAGAAGAATTGGAGTCAGTTCTTTAAATGTCTGGTAGAATTCAGCAGTGAATCCACCTGGTCCTGGGCTTTTCTTTGTTGGGGGGGCCTTTATTACTGTTTTGATTTCTGTCTCAGTTATGGGTCTGTTTAGGTTTTCTATGTCTTCCTGGTTCAATTTAGGTAGGTTGCATGTGTCCAGGAATCTATCCATTTCTGATAGGTTTCCTTGTTTGCTGGCATACAAGTCCTTGTAGTAATTTCTGATGATTCTTTTAAACAGTACCTAGAATTTGTTGTAAAAATAAGAAGAATAATTGTAACATCTACTAGGTACATGCAATGTGCTTTACATTTTCCGAAGTACTTTATTTTTTTTAACTTTTATATAATGAATATAAATTTCCAAATACAGCTTATGGATTACAATGGCTTCCTCCCCCATAACTTCCCTCCCACCCGCAACCCTCCCCTTTCCCACTCCCTCTCCCCTTCTACTAACATCAAGATTCATTTTCAATTCTCTTTATATACAGAAGATCAGTTTAGCATATATTAAGTAAAGATTTCAACAGTTTGCACCCACATAGAAACACAAAGTGAAAAATACTGTTTGAGTACTACTTATAGCATTAAATCACAATGTACAGCACACTAAGGACAGAGATCCTCCTGTTGTTGACTTAACAAATTGACACTCTTGTTTATGGCATCAGTAATCACCCTAGGCTCTTGTCATGAGTTGCCAAGGCTATGGAAGCCTTTTGAGTTCACCGACTCTGATCATATTTAGACAAGGTCATAGTCAGAGTAGAAGTTCTCTCCTCCCTTCAGAGAAAGGTACCTCCTTCATTGATGACCTGTTCTTTCCACTGGGATCTCACTCACAGAGATCTTTCGTTTAGGTCATTTTTTTTTTTTTTTTGGCAGAGTGCCTTGGCTTTCCATGCCTGAAATACTCTCATGGGCTTTTCAGCCAGATCTGAATGCCTTAGGAAATGATTCTGAGGCAAGAGTGCTATTTATGACAACCGCCATTCTATGAGTCTGCTGTGTATCTTGCTTCCCATGTTGGATCCTTCTCTCCCTTTTTTATCCTATCAGTTAGTATTTGCAGACACTAGTCTTGTTTATGTGATCCCTTTGATTCTTATACCTATCAGTGTGATCAATTGTGAACTGAAATTGATCACTGGGACTAGTGAGATGGCATTGGTACATGCCACCTTGATGGGATTGAATTGGAATCCCCTGGTATGTTTCTAACTCTACCATTTGGGGCAAGTTCAGCTTGAGCATGGCCCAAATTGTGCATCTCTTCCCTCTCTTATTCCCACTCTTATATTTAACAACGATCACTTTTCAGTTAAGTTTCAACACTTAAGAATAACTGTGTATTATTTACAGAATTTAACCAATAGTATCAAGTAGAACAAACAAAAAAATACTAAGAGGGATAATGTTTTAAGTTGTTCACCAACAGTCACGGCAAGGGCTGATCAAGTCACCATTTCTCATAGTGTTCATTTCACTTTAACAGGTTTCCATTTTGGTGCTCAGTTAGTTGTCACCAATCAGGGAGAACATATGATTTTTGTCCCTTTGTGACTGGCTTATTTCACTCAGCATGATGTGTTCCAGATTCCTCCATTTCATTGCAAATGACTGGATTTCATAGTTTTTGACTGCTGTATAATATTTGATAGAGTACATATCCCATAATTTCTTTATCCATTCTATTGTTGATGGGCATTTAGGCTGATTCCAGGTCTTAGCTATTGTGAATTGAGCTGCAATAAACATTAAGGTGCAGACCGATTTTTTTTTTACCCCATTTCATTT
This sequence comes from Oryctolagus cuniculus, assembly GCF_051225735.1. Lineage (NCBI taxonomy): Eukaryota > Metazoa > Chordata > Mammalia > Lagomorpha > Leporidae > Oryctolagus > Oryctolagus cuniculus. Next base: position 76,911,918 of record NC_142874.1, on the reverse strand, counting down.
CCTTTGGGTAAATTCAAGGAGTGGGATGGCTGGGTTGAATGGTAGGGTTATCTTCAGGTTTCTGAGGAATCTCCAGGCTGACTTCCGTAGTGGCTTGACCAGTTTGCATTCCCACCAACAGTGGGTTAGTGTCCCTTTTTCCCCACATCCTTGCCAGCATCTGTTGTTGGTAGATTTCTGAATGTAAGCCATTCTCACCGGGGTGAGGTGGAATCTCATTGTGGCTTTCATTTGCATTTCCCTGATTGCTAGTGATCTTGAACATTTTTTCATGTGTCTGTTGGCCATTTGGATTTCTTCTTTTGAAAAATGTCTACTGAGGTCCTTGGCCCATCTCTTAAGTGGGTTGTTTGTTTTGATGTTGTGGAGTTTCCTGATCTCCTTGTAGATTCTGGTTATTAATCCTTTATCTGTTGCATAGTTTGCAAATATTTTTTCCCCTTCTGTCAGTTGCCTCTTCACTCTCCTGACTGTTTCTTTTGCAATACAGAAACTTCTCAATTTGATGCAATCCCAATAGTTAATTTTGGCTTTGACTGCCTATGCCTCCAGGGTCTTTTCCTGGAAGTCTTTGCTGGTGCAATATCTTGCAGGGTTTCTCCTATGTTCTCTAATAATTTGATGGTGTTGGGTCATAAATTTAGGTCATTAATCCACTTTGAGTGGATTTTTGTGTAAGGTGTAAGGTAGGGGTCTTGCTTCATGCTTCTGCACGTGGTTCTTTACATGTATTAATTCATTCAATGAACTCAACAGCCATCGATGACTATTACTATAATTTTCCCAATTTATATATGAGGTGCAAATAATTTAAAAGGCTAGTTAACTTTTTCAATGCCACAAGTATTATAAATAGGAGAGCCAGGATTTTAATCTAGGTGGCCTAGTTGCTTGTCTCCATTAGCCTAAAAAATAGGATTTGGGACCAGTGTTGTGGCACGGTGGGTTAACATACTGCTTGTGACACCAACAACCCACATAGAAGTGCTAATTTGAGTCTTACCTGCTGTACTTCTGATCAGGCTCCCTGCTAATGTGTCTGGGAAGGCAACAAAAGATGGTCCAAGCATCTGGGCCCCTGCCATCTGTGCAGAAGAACAGATGGAGTTCCTGGCTCCAAGCTTCAGCCCTGGCTATTGCAACCATTTAGAGAGTCAACCATTTGATAGAAGATCTCTCTCTTTTGTTCTTTCTAATTAATTAAATAATTAAAAAATCTTGAGATATCCCTTGGTGTTTGTCCTGTTTCTCCAAGCATTGTCCTTTTCTGCTTTGCCTTTGGCTCCAATTCTGGCCCCATCCCTGTCCAGATTTTGCCAGATCTCTCATTCTAGCAGTAATATTCAGTAACTCCAGTATTTCACCATAAATTTTGCCCAACATATTCTTGGTTTGCAGATCCACAGGCATTTCTAGAAAACTTAAACCATCTTTCCAATACCACAATACCACCATCACTGACTTCACAAACACAGTGGCCTACTCCACTTCTAACAATTCAAACTATGGACTCATGGATTGCATTCTATAGATCAGTTCCTTCATGAAAACAGATAAAATGATGATTCTCATAATTTTTTTTGAAGTAAGGTAAATGAAAGCTGAGAAATTTAATTTTATATTTAGGTCTTTAAATTCCTAGTTAGTGTCTATTATTTTATTTCATTTAGATTTGAATGACACAAAAACATGGAGGGAGATCTTCCACTGCTGGTTCATTCCCCAAATATTTGCTAGAGCTGTGGTTGGGCCAGTCAGAAGCCAGCAGCCAGGAACTTAATCTAGGTCTCCAAAATGAGTAGCAGGGACCCAAGGTTTGAGCCATTGCCTAATGCTTCCCATAGTGCATACCCAGCCCAAACCTGGAATCAGGACAGAGCTGGGACTCAAACATAGGCACATATAGAATGACAGCAGCTCTCAATCTGCTTCTTAACCTCTAGGCCAAATGCGCACTCCCTGCCCTCAGTTGGTGTCTTAAATGACCCTAAGTGATGGTTTGCGGAAGGTAATACAGTTTCATGATAGATTTCTTGTTTATATAACTTCATTTTAATGTTATCATGAAGTTCCATGCTTCGTCTGAATATATTGCTTCTCTTGCTAAATCCATGGTTGCTACAATTCTATTTTCATAACCAGTTCTCTCTTTTCCATCTCTTTAGATTATCTTCCAGAAAACATTCAAGGATGTAGGTATGCAACCTTAGTATTAACCAAATGGCAAAGCATTTTCTTTCTCTCTTTTTAAATGTCTAATTGTTTGCAATAATTTTAAGAGTTTTTTTTAATTTCAATTAATTCTTGTTGTAAGAGTTTCATTATAGCAAGAGCTATGAAACCATTTGAACTATCAGTAAAGATAATTAAATAAATGTTTGCAAAGAACATGCACTATATCTCTTGTTAACTGATTTGCTATGAATAAGTTTTAGCAAGAATCATTAATCCAATAATTCCAATAGTAAAATAGATGAAGTTATAAAGTCAGATATTTATTAAGCTTTAAAAACAGGTCAAAAGCAATTGCTTTGCTGCATATGGAAAGAGGAAGAAATATTGAGAGTCATAAAAGGAATCTAAGAAGTAGAAATGCCAGCATCTCCAGCAAGACTTTCCTAAACTGAAATACTTTTAAAAAAATGCACACTCTGCGGCAAGCAGAAAAAGAAGAATTATCTGGTAATCTTTTCCTGGGATGTTGGATATGTGGTTTGTATTACACAAAATTCTATTTTAATGTCTAGCAACAAAATAAAAAGTCTGACGTTTGTGTTTCACTTGACCTAAAAAGTTTTCAAGGAATATAATGATCACAAAGGCTGATGATATATCCAGGAGTGTACCATAGAATATATCAGCCCTGAGCATTAACTGTATGAAGAATCAAGTGACCTGTTCTACTTATCTAAGTCATTAGAAAAAAAAATTTGCAGAAACATTTTTATTAATTGTAGCAAATTTCTACAAGGAAACATATAGATTTTAGAAATTTCAATTCACCTTAGTTTCAACTTTAATTGAAAAGATGTAAGGACAAAATAGTAAACCTATATTAGAAAGTAAAGTTAAAATACATGGCCATTGAATTCACAGTAATAAACTTTCATAGTAGCATATTTTTCATCTTATATTGTTAACACTGCATAACAATAAGACTGTCATACTACAGAGAAAATTGGTAGCTGGACCTATTATAGGAGGAAGAAAAATGCTTATAACTGGGCCAAAATAGTCACATAAAAACACTTGATCTATATTTAATCAGTGCCATTTTCTAGCATAAAATCTTCATCTTCATTTACAGCCTCTACCTAGCTAGAGCAGAATGCTCATGATACGTTTTGGTTGGAATGCTTTCAAAACACTTTTTTTTTTTTTTTTTTTTTTTTTTTTTTAGAAAATAGAGCTTTCAACATATATCCTGTAACAAGAGAATCATCACTATAGCACTAAGGCGTAGTCCCCAAGGGCCCACTAAAGGCCAGCGATCAAAGTAGGCTCTGAGTGGACATTTACAAAAAGGAACTTTGAGAGAACAGGACATCAAGCTTTCCAGTGTGAGTGATGGCAGGCCAAATTAAAAATGAATGACACTGAAAAAGGAAAGGAGAATTTTGTTCAGAAATGTGGCCAGTTCCACACCATGGAAAACATGCAAGCACAAGAATGGGCCCAATCTCCTCGGTCTGTTTGAACAAAAAAGTCAGGCATTGGGTTCTCTTACGCAAACCCCAACAAGAACAAAGTCATCACTTGAGAAAACACTCTGATGGAGTATTTGGAGAATCTCCAGAAATGCATTCTTGGAATCAAAATGAAGTTCATTGTCAATAACAAGAAGAATGGAATGTACTAATATGCTGTCTTACTCATGGAAAGCCATTTTAGTGTGATTTATATAAAACTTCCCAAATTTTCTATATGATCTATAAGTTCATGTGCTTTGAAAGTCAGCATGACAAGATAGTATAACAAGTTAAATTTCTCATTTGAATGCTTTACTATCTTAGACTAAGTTAGAATTCAGGATTATCTATAAACAGCTATTTGGAAACACATAAAATTGGGAAACCACTGTGTATTTGTGTTTAGAAATCATGTTTTTTGGGGCTGGCGCTGTGGTGTAGTGGGTAAAGCCTCTAACTGCAGTGCAGGCATCCTATATGGCACCAGTTCAAGCCCTGGCTGCTCTACTTCCAATCCAGCTCTCTGCTATGGCCTGAGTAAGCAGTAGAAGATGGCCCAAGCACTTGGGCCCCTGCACCCGTGTGGGAGACTCGGAAGAAGCTCCTGGCTCCTGGCTTCGGATTGGCGCAGCTCTGGCCGTTGCAGTCAAATAGGGAGTGAACCACCAGATAGAAGACCTCTCTCTCTCTCTCTGCCTCTCCTTCTCTCTGTAACTCTGACATTCAAATAAATAAGTAAATAAATCTTAAAAAAAAAAAAAAACAGTACTCCATGGACAGATGTTTGCACAGTGGTTATGCCGCTGCTTGGGACACCTGCATCCCATATCAAAAAAAAAAAAAATGGTGCTTTTGCCAACTCATTAGAAGGACTAAAGTAGGGGAGATCAGACCATTTTTTTTTTGACAGGCAGAGTTAGACAGTGAGAGAGAGAGAGAGAGAGGTCTTCCTTCCATTGATTCACCCCCTAAATGGCTGCCACAGCCGGCGCGCTGCGCCAATCCAAAGCCAGGAACCAGGAGCTTCCAGTGTATTTTCTATACATTCCAGTGTATTTTCTTCATCTCAAACCTATTTTTCTACTTTAGAAGTTTGATTTGTATTTTTTATCTCCTATCTCCATCTCCTGTGCTCTCCTCTCCCTACTCAAACCTATGAAAACTAATGTTTCAATAGATATCCATGACTAATTACAAAAGGAATATAAAATCCACAGAGGCTGGCTTTATACCTCAGGAGTAAAGGCTCTAAGTTACTGGGATCTAAATTGGCGATCTGGGAGCAGATAACGAATAAGGTAGAACCCCAAGCATAAATACATTCTTGTGAAATGCCCAGTTTTCTCCATCCAATGAAGAGTCTTGTCTGAGTACAGTATTATCAAGAACATTAAATAAATAAGTAATAAATAAATAAATAAGTAAAAGCTTTAGGTTCAACTCCAATTTGGGGAGGAAATTTAACCAAAAATTAGCATTGAATTTTCATTCTGAAAATAATACTTATTCTCTGACAAGTACTTACATATAATGCATTTGTATTTGCATATATTGGGAAATCATAATGGTTGTGCTTGTTTTTGAATAGAATGTCATGGGAAACTATTTTGACCTTTCATTAGTATTTACTTGTCACCACGAATACTTTTAAAAAGCTCTTTGCAAAATTGCAGTTTCATCCACAAGGCAAGTGTCCCAGGTTCAGAGTATTAAAAGAGAAAGAGCTTAAAGGTTTTTTTTTTTTTCCATTAAGTTAATTTTTGGTGTGTCTGAGATTTTTAATCTTTGTATATTCCACTTATAAAATCTGAACTTTATTAAATGATTTGCCTGAAATACATATATTGTTTGCTATTGCTACTCTCATCCACATCTGAGGGCTAATGACCTTGAAGACAAATTTATTGCATTTTCTATCATAAATGAAGAAACAACAGAAGTTTGACTTTCTAACTAACCCAGTAAATGTCATTACAAGATGAGCATCATGCATTCCAGCTTCCCTGTAGCTCTGCAATGTGCAGTTCACTGATTTCTCTCTTGGCCTCCTCTGCCCTGAGCATCCAAATGGATCATACAGTAGAGGCTCTGGGAGTGTTAACAAATCATGTCTGCACTGTTAATTGGCACTTAACAACACAGTTGTGAATAACAAAATGGGGTCTGTATTTACGGTGTTTAATACAGCAAATATGCAGTTTCTCCTCACAAAATGAGCAGGTAAAGGTGTACTTCTGCCCCCATGTGCTTGAAAGAGTAGGTAATTCATTCAGGAGACAATGCTACTGCTATAGGGACACAACCTAGGCAGAATGTTCACTTGAAAGAAGAAATTGAAAGGACAAGGAAAAATGGTGGTAGTATTCATAAATTTACTGAGTAAAAGATCAGACGACCACCAGCACACAGAACCTACAAGAATAAAACAAAGACGTGGACAGAAAGCAATCAACAAAGACTGAATATTTAAATATTTATTTTGAAAATAAATGGTTAAGAAAACGCTAATAATTTTCTGTGACTTTATCACTCTGAATCAAGAAACAAAAATCTTAATTCATAAAATATAGATAGAAAAGAATCGGTGAAACCTGTGTTAACCAAAATGACAGCAGATTAGAGACTAATCCTTTAGCCATCCCAGTTAAGTGTTAATGCAAACGTAAATACAAAGCAGAAGTTATCAGGTTTTTTTCACTTCTTAAATATAATTATATTGAATTTTTCTGTAAAGTGAGAACCTTCAATATTTCGCAGTTTTTAATGTTATCTCTAGCATGTTCTTTTGCAAAATCTCATGTTCAAAAACTATTAATATTTTCTTTATTTTAAAGAACATATTTACATTTATCTCTAAATTTTTCCCAGAGAAAATGATACTGATTACAGAATTATATAGAAAATGGAGAAAAACATGTAAATAATGTTAAGTTCAGACAAATTATTTCAGCTACAGTGGAGATAGTCAGTGAAGATAAAATGAGTAAGCAGCATCCTCATGGAATGTGACCTTAGCAGTACTTGGGTTTCATTGCGTTTCAGTGCATTTTATATCTGAGCACCAAAACACCGCAATAGCTAGCAGGCAACGTGCATTTAACTACTTGAAAATAAACATTTTATGGCTTTCACTTGTTCATAGTAAGGTTTTCCTCTCTATAAGACAAAGTCCCATTTCTGATTTATGAATCTATTCCTTATGCTTGGTGTATATTTAGCAAATGAGTAAATGTACATAGTAAAACTCCTTGAAGGAAATGAACCAACTGATATGATGAAGGCAGCAAGCATACAAAATGTGTGGAGCCACAAATCCCAAAATCAATAGTTCCTCATTATAAAAGTAGAATTCAGTTTCTACAATTTAAAAAAAAATCCAGAATTTTTAAAAAACATTTGAATTAGAAATTTGTATTTAATTTTATTAAGCTATTTTAAATGGAAATTATCTAAACTTACGATAAGTAATATGGATTGTAACTCATGGGATAAAACTATAGGTTTCCACAATGGATTAAAAAAAACGATAAAGATATGAATAAAGGCTCTCTTTTGACCAAGACTGGACTTTTCTACCTGAAACTAATAATTTAAAAGGTTTTAAAACAGGCAAAATGGCAGAAAAGGCAGTTTAAAGCAAAATGGATAACAAGAAAATAAGGACAGGGTTTGGTTCTGCGGAGTAGTAGGCTAAGCCTCCGCCTGCAGCACCAGCATCCCATATGGGCACCGGTTCTAGTTCTGGCTGCTCCTCTTTCCCATCCAGCTCTCTGCTGGTGGCCTGGGAGAGCAGTAGAAGGTGGCCCAAGTGCTTGGGCCCCTGCAACCATGTGGGAGACACAGAAGAAGCTCCCGGCTCCTGGCTTTGGATCAGCCCAGCTCTAGCCATTGCAGCCATTTGGGGAGTGAACCAGCAATGGAAGACCCCTTCCTCTGTCTCTTCCTCTGTCTACAACTCTACCTCTCAAACAAATATACATTTTTAAAAAAGCAAATAAAAAAAAAAGACAATGATTTCTGAGAGGAATACAAAAGAAGTGAGTCCTCTGACTGCTCAAGCTAACTATGTTAAGAAAGTCTGACCTACTGCAAGGCAAGGAACTCAGGGATCAGGGGACAGAGAAGGAAGTCCAGGGGAAGCAAAGTACTGGAGTTGAGGGCAGAGGTCAGAAATCTGAGAATGACACAGAGAGGGGAACCAGGGTTTGCTGGGCGCACTTCTCAAGTGTTTTATACTTGTATATAAATAACTTTGACTATTATTAAAAGACTATGCGTACCTCTGGACTTTCGATTTGAATGTAATCAGAATAAAATTTATGGTTTATGCTCTTAAGAGTAAATAAAAAGGATCATAAACACAATCACAAACACATTTAGTCAGATCTTGGGGTTAAGATAGAAGAGACTGGGTCTGGTGCTGTGGCGTAGTGGGTAAATCCGCTGCCTGCCGTGCCGGTATCCCATATGGGCGCCGGATCGAGTCCCGGCTACTCCACTTCAAATCCAGTTCTCTGCTATGGCCTAGGAAAGCAGTAGCAGATGGCCCAAGTCCTTGGGCCCCTGTACTCGCGTGGGAGACCCAGAAGAAGCTCCTGGCTGCTGGTTTCGGATTGGTGCATCTCCGGCCGTTGCAGCCAATTGGGGAGTGAACCAACAGATGGAAGACCTCTCTCTCTGCCTCTCCTTCTCGCTCTGTCAACTCTGACTGTCAAATAAATAAGTAAATCTGTAAAAAAAAAAAAAAAAAAAAAGATTGAAGAGACTGCTTGGTAGGAAATTCTTAGAATTTTAGATTCTATCATGTTTCTTGAGAATTCTTGAGAATTATCCGCAACGACTTTAGTCCAAGCTATCATCTTTTAACTAAGTACTGCTCAGCACACTCATTTAAACATATTACCAGGGGCTGACGCTGTGGTGTAGCAGGTAAAGCCACCGCCTGTGGTGCCAGCATCCCATATGGGCTCTGGTTCAAGTTCTGGCTACTCCACTTCCAATCCAGCTCTCTGCTGGGGCCTGGGAAAGCAGTAGAAGAGAATGGCCTAAACGCTTGGGCCCTGCACCCACATGGGAGACTTGGAAGAAATTCCTGGCTCCTGGATTCAGATAGGCACAGATCTTGCCTTTTGCAGCCATCTGGAGAGTGAACTAGCAGATGGAAGACCTCTCTGTCTCTCTCTCTCTGCCTCTGCCTTTCTGTAACTCTGCCTTTCAAGCAAATAAATAAGTCTTAAAAAATGATATTACCTAAGATTGGGGAAAATACCATGGAAAGGATAAGAAAGAGCAAAGAACAATTCTTTGAATCAAAACCCTCAATTCTGTAAAGGTGTTACTCTCCTCCAAATTGAGTGTTGCACTTCAAGTTATCCTTATCATGGTTCTTGCAGGATATTTTTTGTTAGAAATTAACAGCTGATTCTAATATTCCTTTGGAAAAGTAGAGCATCATGAGTGGCTAAGATAACCTTGAAAAAGAACAAACTGTTTGGCAGATTCACACTACCTTTCCTCAGAGCTACTGTAATGCTCTATCAAGCAAGATAATGGTGTTAAGATACACAAACAGATCAAATGATGGAAAAATGGACTCTCAAAGTAGATTCACACATATAGGACTAATTGATTCTTGACAAAGAAAGATAAAGGATAGTCTTTTTATCAAATGGTGCTGGGAAAATATTTATATCCATATCCACAAACATAAAATATATAGACTCATCCAAATCTCACACCATACATAAAAATATACTCAAGGTGATCATAGGCATAAAAGGACTATCTGAAAGTATAAACTTGGGGGCTAGTGATTCTTCATACTATTTGTTGAACTCTTTACTTAGTGTAGGGTCAATTTTATGAGTATAAAGTAAACTGGAAATAGACCTTTTTACAAATTAAGGAGTGGGAATAGGAGAGGGAGGAGGTAGAGGGTGGGAGCTTGGGCAGGAAGGACGATACGGTGGGAAGTATCACTATGTTCCTAAATCTGTGTATATGAATTTGTATACCTTAAATAAATGATTGGTTTTTATTTGTTTGTTGGTTTGTTTAAAAAAAAAAAAAAAAAAACATGGCTGCATCCCACCTCACAGTGCTTGTGTTTTGTTCCCAGTTCTGGTTCTTCTTGCTAACATAGGCGCTGAGAGGCGGTTATGATGACCTGGATTAAGTGTGCAGTTTCCAGTTGCAGCCAGCTCAGCCCCTGCATGCATTGACAAATATATAAGTAAACAGAAGCTCTCTGTCTCTCCCTTTCTGCCTCCCTTCCTCTGCCTCTCTGATAAATAAAAATTAAAAATAATAAAAATAATAAATACAATTTAAAACATTTCTTCATTTTGATTTATCTATTAATTTGGAAAGTGGAGATACAGAGATAGGTAGAGTCAGATAGACAGAGACAAATCTTCTATTCACTGGGTCACTCTCCAAATACATGCAGCAGTTACGGCTGGGCCAGGCAGCAGCCAAAAGTAAAATTCAACCTTGATTGTCCATGAGGGTAAGAAGGACCTAGTACTTGAGCCATCATCTGCCGCCTCCCACAGAATACATCAGCAGGAAGCAGGAAGCCTAAGGAGAGCCAGGACTTGCACCAGGCACTCCAGTCTGAGATGTGGGTTTTCCAAGAAACAACTTAATCCCTGAACAAAATGCCCACCTCTCAAACACCAATTTTTAAGGCCATGTTAGTATACCATACCCCTACTCAACAACAAAAATAACTAAAATTAAAAGGACTGACCACAGTTAGAAAGATGTGAATCAAAAGTGACTCTCATGCCCTGTGTTTGGGGATCTAAAATGCAATCACTTTGGAAAGCAGTTTATCAGTTTCTTAAGAATTGGAGTATAGAACTATACTAGGAGCCAACCACTTCTTTCCTAGGGATTTCTCCAAGATAAATAAAATATATATGTCACACTTTATGTCATCACATATTTAAGATGTGTATCTTGCAAACAGCTTACAGTTATTTTTTACTCCTGTCTGATAACTTATATCTTTTAATTTGGATACTTATTTAATTTTATTTTAAGATTATTGCTATTATAATTCTGTTTAATATTACATGGAGATTCATAGGAGCTTTTCTAGTACTGAAAAAATGGAAACAACTCTAATGCTTGTAAAAAATGGAAATGAAGAAAAAAATTTTAAATGCATACAACAGAAATCAGCTTAGCAATAAAAAAGCATACTTTGGGGCCTGTGCTGTGACAAAGCAGGTAAAGCTGCCTCCTGCATTATCTGCATCCCATATGGGCTCCGGTTCTAGTCCCGGCTGCTCCACTTCTGATCCATCTCTTTACTATGGCCTGGGAAAACAGTAGAAGATGGCCCAAATGCTTGGGCCCCTGCACCCGCGTGGGAGACCTGGAAAAAGTTCCTGGCTCCTGGCTTCGGATCAGTGCAGCTCCGGCCATTGTGGCCAATTGGGGAGTGAACCAGCAGATGGAAGACTTTTCTCGCTCTCTCTGCCTTTCCTTCTCTTTGTGCAACTCTGACTTTCAAATAAATAAATAATTTTTAAAAAAAAAATACTTTAATCAACAGCATGAATGAATCTCAGAGTAATTATGCTGAATGAAAAGAGGTAAACAAAAAAAGTACACATTGTAAAATTATTTTGTATATTTCTAGAAAATGTAAAGATAGTGACAGGAGATGGCTTTGAAGGCAATTATAATTTAATAAAGCTATTAAAATCTTAAGTGTGAGTTAGTGTTGTGGTACAGCCAGTTATGGTGTACCACTTGGAACACCACCATCACCTGGAGCACTGGTTCATGACCCAGTGGTTCCACTTCTGAACCAGCTTCCTGTTAACAGATAATTGCTTGGGATCTTGCCACCCACGTGGGAGACCCAGATATGTTTTCAGGCTACTGGCTTCAGCCTGGCCCAACCCTTCCGTTTGCAGTCTTTGGGGAGTGAATATGCAGATGGAAGATCTCTGTCTCTCCTTATCTTTCGCTGTCTTGCAAACAAACAAGCAAATTAATAAATTTTCAAATTTATGTTTATTAAATAAAAGTTGAAAAAATTTTCAAAACAAAACGTTTAAACATTAAAATTTAAATGTAATTTTTGCTGTATTTCATATCTAAATATGATGAAAAATATCTTTCAGTAAAGTAGTGTTTTTCTATGTTTGAAATGAAAAAGCTTCCAAATTTTAATCTGGGGTTAGCACAGTGGCATAGCGGGTAAAAGCTGCCACCTTCAGCATAGACATCCCATGTGGGTGCTGGTCTGAGACCCAGCTGCTCCATTCTGATCCAGCTCTCTGCTAAGGCCTGGAAAAGCAGTAGAAGCTTGCCCAAGTCCTTGAGCCCCTGCACCCAAGTTGGAGACCTGGAGGAAGCTCCAGGCTCCAGGCTTCGGATTGGCCAGCTCCAACCATTGAGACCATTCAGTTACTGAACAAGCGGATGGGAGACCTTTCCCCTTCTCTTCGCCTCTGCCTCTCTGTAACTCTGCCTTTCCAATAAATAAATTAATCTTTAAAAAATTGATTGAAATGCAACTTCTATAATTTGAAAAAAATGGAAAGTTTTGCACTAAGAATAATAAATTCACTTAACAAAACTGCTCCAATCAAGATTCATTCTAAAGCAATTTTTTATTGAGAAACTAAAATTTTCAATAAAAAGTTTTTCTCTAATGATTGATGGAAAGTTTTTCAAACTGAAAATTAATAACAGTAGCTGTAATATTTTCCAAGCTGTTTTTCATACCAAGGAAGATCTTAATGACCAGATTCAGGCAAAGATGTTCATTCTCATTACCTGATCCATACTTGGAAGAATTGTCTGACAAGAGAATTAGAAAAAAATGTCCTATAAGCAACCAAATATTATGTCTATCCTCAGCTGACACACAGAACCATAGCTTTTGTTTCAGAAGCACACAGTTGATAGATGTCTGCTAGGTCTTCATCAAGCGTTCCTTGTTTGCTCAGAGCAATGCCACTGCTGATTAAAGAGTAACAGCATAGAGTCAGTTACTACAAAGGAAAGACAGAAGCAGAGCAGGGCATTACCCTTGTGCCCTAAAATTTAAACTGAGTGGATATATTTTGGTTTACTCTTCTGAATCATTTTCATTCTCAGAAACATCTTCTATAGCATGAGTATAAATAAATTCAATGACTGATGTAAATGATAATGGTGTGCTTATGCTGTCTGTCATTCAGCAAATTATTTTGACATCTAAGGTATAAATTATCAATTCTATTTTCAGTTATCACTTTTCTAGGTGTGGCTCCATAAAGATGTGTTCCTGTAGATTAATTTCCATGTAATGCTATCTTGATGGAGAAGTTCAATTCTAAACTCAGCATCACCTTTAAAAAATTCTCATGGTAAAATTTGTTAATAAGTTCTCCATAAATTTCATGCATAGTTAATGTCACTTTTCTTTACTCTTATATCATACATACATACATACATACATATTTCAGGAAGTTATATAGGGTGGTGGTTGAAAAAAAGATCCTAAAATTTAGACAATTTTCATCCAGAAAAACATTACCAATGGATTTGCAGTAAGTCAAAGGCCAAGCAGAGTACACTAACTTAAGACTATTGGCCTAAGGCAAACTGTACTCAAAGCTTTCTTTAAATTTTTATGCTAATGAATCATGCCTTATTAATATTAGTGTTTCAGTAAGAACCATTTTTAAATCAAAGCATTTTCCTGTGTGACATGGTTTAGTTTGAGAAGACAGTAACACATGGTTCAGGATCTGAAGACAGTGTATACAATTTTAAATTGCAATAACTTATTTTTTCACTATTTGAGAGAAATTCACAGGATATATGAGACAATTTTTTCAGGCTTGGTGAACAAAATCATTTAGAACAGCTAGTGGAGTTAGACAACAACCTGCTAAAAATCTTCCCTGGGTCTTAGACAAACTTCCAGCTATCTGATATTGTTTGAGAAACTTCCATAGTTCATAAAATATTCAAGGACATTTAATAGAAAATCTAGGCACACCTCTCAGTTCCCAGGGAGTCTGAGGCTTGTTGGGAAACAAATTAAGCCTAGATATAATTCTAGGTGAGTAACTGGAGAAGGAGTGCTGGGAGGAAAGCAGTACTAAAACAAGACTTTGCAGTGATTATACTCAAATCTAGAGAATCACTACCATAAGTTTCTTATGCTATGTCCTCAAAACAAAACTATGCAGGGTGAGTGTTTGATACAGCAGGTAGGACACCAATTAGAAATCCACATTCCATATCAGTGCCTAGGTTTGAATCCTGGTTTTGTTTCCAATTCTGGCTTCCTGCTCTTGTATGCCATGGGAGGCAGCAGGTGATGGAACAAGTAGTTGGGTTCCTGACACCCACAAGAAAGACCCGCATTGAGTTCTGGGCCCTTGGCTTTGGCCAAGCCCATCTCTGGCTGTTGATGGCATTTGGGGAGTGAACTGGCAGAGAGAAAAGCTCTGTCACCCTCTCTCTGTCTTTATTCCTTAAAATATAAAGATAAATGCTAAAAATTGGAAAAGCAATCACATCTGCAAATTGAGCAAATTTGCTCATTGTCAATATCAGATGTAAACATGGATTTTGAGCACACAGAGAATTTTGAGCAGTGTACTTACTGTAGCTAAAAGGAAAATAAGTATCTTGTAAAAATTATAAATTATTGCAATAAATTCCTAGATGGTGACGTGTAACTCTTAGATAGTGCCATGTCTGCTTCCCATTTTAATTTGCGTTCCTTTTTGCTGTCTGGAGATGCTCTTCACATGTTCAAGTGCTTCCCAACTTTACCCTCAGAGTCTGAGGATCATAGTGAGGCATTTGCCCCACATGCTGTCTCTTTGCTATAAGGCATATTTGCCAAAGAAAGAGAATAGAACATATTTAAGTTTTCTGATAACTAAATATCGTTAATCAGAAGCTCCCAAACATCCTTTTTCGTATTTAAGTAAAATTCATAAATTTAAATCTTAAAATTTGAACATTATATGAAAAAACCTTGGCTTTTGTTAAATATCAGATTTAGGTTTCATCGAAAGAAGAGATGAAAGTAGACAATATGTCAGCAGAACACCTCATAGTATACACCTGCTTTCAAGTATATTATTTGGTGTACACAGTTAAAAAAATACCATTTCTCTCTTCCTAAATTTCTTGACTGGGAATATTTGGTTGACCAGTGGAGTGGTTTCATTTTGTTTGCCTTTCCATCCTTAAACACTGACTATGCCCATAAAAGAGGGGAAGATTTGGGGGCCAGCATTGCAGCATAGTGGGTTAAGCTACCATTTGCAATAATGCCTGTTGGAGTCCTCATTGATCCACTTCCAACTCAGCTTCTTGCTAATAATCCTGGGACGACAGTGGATAATGGTCCAAGTACTTTGGCACCTGAAAGGCATTTGGGAGACCAGGATGGAATTCCTGGCTCCTTGCTTCAGTCTGCACAAGGCCTGGCTGTGGCAGCCGTTTGGGGAGTGAACCAAAGGATGGATGACACCACTCACTCTCACTCTTGCTATCTCTCATTCTCTCCCACTCTCACACACTCTCTCTCTTTTCTCTCTCTAATGTTCTGCCTTTCAAATAAATAAATATCAAAAGGGGCAGGGAAAAATTTGAAAAGGCTACCATATTCCATGCATAATTCTAATCTTGGCTCTAGAAATAAAAAAAAAACAGACTTGTGATGAGCAATAACAGAGATGACCAATCACCCCTATTAAACAGTGGCTTTCACACGTGAACAGAATGTCAGCCCAGCTGATAATAAGGTATTTCTCAGTGTAATTTGATTTTTTAATTTTGTTTTAATGTACAAAGCAGTGCCTAGTATTGGTTTCTATAAACCATGTTGCCAAAAGTTGTCTCTGTATAGGATTAAAGATAAGTTGAAGTGTCCCAGGGGAAGAAAACAGCTTGTCACTTCTCAGCAGTATGTCCAACCTTGGGGATGCTCTTCATCCATCAGTAGGTCCCTCATTGATTAGATTCTCAAACTACGTGTAGTCAGATGTGAGACACACCCTTTATTGAGGCAGAGTAAGAAAGGACTAAATTTAGGAAGGTAAGAAAAATGAAACATAAAGTATAGCAGAAACTCTGATGACTAAAATTAATACCACTGGGTTCAGGCAAAATAAATATACTATATGTCAACCCTAAACATGTTACCACATGAAAGCTCCAAAAATGTGGGATTTTTATCTATTTTATGAGTCAAAATGGTAGGGGTATTATATTAGAAATTCAGAAATATTCATGTTTGACTGCATGTTATTTTCAATGATAATTTAGAAATACACAGAGTCAATTCTCATTAGATTCTGTATTAGCAAATTTGTCTACTCACTAAAATTTATCTGTAGCTCAGAAACCAATTGTCTGGGCACGAGGTATTTGGAGAACAACAAAAACTTAGGCTGCCTAACATGTGTTCTAAACTGCGATTAAACATTGCTTCACTGTCATCTTGCTTCAGCACTCGTATTATAAACATGAATGTGGTCCATGGTCTATTTCATATCACATTTTTTGTACTACTTGTTGCTGATTATGCTATTTAAAATAACCCTAGTACTATGATAAAGTGTTCCTAAGCATAAGAAGACTTCAGTATGCTTACAGAGAAAACATGATAGATAAGATTAATTCAGACATGAATTATAGTGCTATTGACCATGAGTTTAATTTTAATATATCAAAACAAAGCAAATCAAAACACACATACACACACACACACACACACACACAAAAGACATTCAGAAAAAGAAAGAGAAAACTTACTGACCTATATGTAAAACTACTCCAGAAAGTACTAGAGTAACATATCTGGTATATATTGAATTGTGGAAAAAATGGAAAGACAGTTAAATTCATGGATTAATGAGATGATAGCTCATCCGAAGAAGACATAGCGGACATCCTTGTTGTAAACTACAAAGTCAAAGAAAATTACAGGGGTGTGACTCGGGATCAACAAAACGTTAAATCCTTTCCGGCTAGTGTTAGATGTCTCACACAATTCAAAAGGTGATATGGTACAAAGAATACTAAACGTGCAGGCAAGCCAGGTTACATAGAACAGGACTATAGATTTCTAAAGCATCTGCTAAGTATTACACAGGACAAGAATGTGTGGAAAACCAGATTGTCATTGCTGACAAAACTAGCTTGTTTTTAATGGATTTGGGCAGGCCAACAAACTCGCATAACACAAATGATTTCCAAAGTTCCTGGCTTTGAATCGACATCTGTGCAGCTAATTATTCATAAGGAATATATATTAAACCAGGTGTCTTTAAACAGAAACACACATAAGATAAGTTATGCATGGAGCAGGTGATGAAACTGTGACAGGAGGCATGCAGGAACAAATCCCTCTGCTTCCTCTAGCAGCAACGATTCTACATCCACCAATTCAGTGTCTGTGACAACACAACATAACTACCATGAATATCACAGGAATTGACCGTGTGTGCAAATATCTGACGCTAGACCTTGACCAAGACTATATGAAATTTTCGCACAACTTGATATATCAGAGAAGAATAAAAATAGGAATCAATCTGTGGATCTTGATTTGATCAGGAATTTGTCAGTACAGGCGATTGTTTGCATCTTTGCAAATCTCAGGACAGGCGCCCCTGTCCTACTTTGTGTGCCCCTTGATTTCTGTGGTGAAGATTCAGGAATAACTGCAGTGCAGGTTTGGTCCTTGGTGTGCACTGCTCCAGCTGTTCAAAGAGACATTATGAAAGTAGCTTCATATACCTTCAGTGTGGCTTTCAACTGTAAAAAGCAATAATTTGGCTGCTGCCTAATTCTCTGCACATCCTTTGTGCTGTATACTCAACATGAAGCAGAAATTCTGTTGGCAGTCTAAAAATATAAAATACTGTCAAGTGAAATAAATAGAGTAAATTATTAGAGCCGCAGCCAGCCAGGGAGTCAGATACAATTGTTTGGGTAGTCAACCAGAGTATAGTCTCCCGAAGATGTTCATGCTCTAATCTCCAGAACCTGTGAATATGTTACCTGACATCTAAAAAGATGTGGTTAACTTCCCAAGATTGACAGCTAAATTACCTTGGATCATATAAGTAACTCTAACATAATTACAAGGATCCACGGAAGACAGAGGCAGGAACTTGAGAATTTTAAAAGTGAGCAACACTCTGCAGCCAATCCAGCTTTCTGACAATACACTTGAGAATGAAGGCAACGCTAGCTCAAGTACTTGAATCCCTGCTACCTTTAGGGGAGACCCAGGTTGGATTTCTGGCTCTTGGCTTCAGCCTGGCCCAACCTGAGACAATGAGGGCATCTGAAACGTGAACCATCAGGTAGAAAGTCCTCTTTCTTTCTCTCTTTCTCTTACTTTTCCTTCCAAATAAATGAATATTTTTTAAAAAATAAGAGATTAAAAACAGGGACTGGGTCAGGAGATGCAGCCAAGAATCACGGAATACAGACAGCGTAGAGATGTTGATAAAGACAAGGAATAAAGTCTGCTTTCGAGCCTTTAGCAAGATCATTGATCTGCCAAAATCTTAGCATTAGCCTTGTAAGAACAATTTCTGTTTTCTGACCTATAGAACTAAGAGATAACAAATTCATGTTTTTTAAGATATATTTATTTGAAAAGTAGAGTGTTGGCCTGGAGGTGAGGCGGAAAAAGAAAGACATCTTCTACTTCCTGATCACTCTCCAAATGGCCAAAACAGCCTGGGCCCTATAGGCTAGGACAAAGCCAGAATCCAAGAACTCCACCCAGGTATCTGACCCAGGTAGCAACAGCCCATGCACTGAACCATCATCCACTGCCTTTTCAGGGCCATTAGCAGGAAACAGAATAGGAAACTGAGTAACCAGGGCTCAAATCACCACTCCAGTATGAGATGCCACCATCGAAACCACAGCTTAACTTGCTGCACCACAATGCCCACCCTTTATGTAGTTTTAAGGAATAAATTTGTACTACTTTGTTATAGCTGTAATAGGAAACTAACACAACTTACCTTCAGCATAAATTCAAAGGTAGTCAGGGAAGTAACCCAGCTTTATAGTGAACAAATATGGAAGGCATCAGGCACACTTTGAAGTTTGTTGGCAAGGGAAAGGTGGAGGTGAGATGACTCAAAATGGGGCCTTTTATGTGACTGGTTGAAGGGGATATTTGACTCTCTCATTGGTGCTGAGGCGAAACCAGGTAAAATATAGAGGCTGACAGTCAGTGGTGAAGTCATGATTGTTCTGGGCAGATTGTGGTTTGGCTTCCTGGAATGGTTGTTGCAGAAATTCTGACTTTAGCTCTATTTTTATATTTGCTCATCAAGGGAAGAATCCTCTGGAACCTCAAGAAATGTGCACATTTTGTGACAACCCCATTGTTTATGATGGTAAGTAAGTACTTACTACTTTCACTCTTAAGTTTAATGTCCTTTTTCTCTGGCTGAATCTCAAATTTTCTCTTCTCTGCTCTCCCTTATTTTTTCCTCCAGAAGTTTGATAATGGTGTCTCTAATTGTGGTTACATTTGTATTTCTATGACTTTCGGTTCAAAGAGTTTTTTGGATGTGTGGGTTGATACCTTTGAAAACTTTTGAAGGCGAGGTGGCACAACAATGCAGCAGGTTAAACCACCACTGTCTGCAGTGTCAGTATCTCATAGGGCAGTGGTTCGAGTCATGGCTGATCTACTTCCCATCCATCTCCCTGCTATTATGCCTGGGAAAGCAGGAGCCCACACGGGAGACCTGGAAGAAGCTCCTATCACCTGACTTCGACCTGATTCAGCCCCAGCCATTGAGGCCATTTGGGGAATAAACCAGTAGAGGCCAAGATCTCTTTCTTTCTCTTGGCCTCTACCTCTACCTCTCTGTAATCCTGCCTTTCAAATAAATAAATAAATCTTAAAAAAATTTTTTTGAAGGGCCCTAATGGGTTCAGCCACCCGGTATGATACCAGCATGCCATACTGGAGGGCCAGTTTCAGTCCTGGCTGCTCCACTTCCAATCCAGCTTCCTGCTAATGCTCCTGGGAAAGCATTGGATGATGACTCAAGTACTTGAGCCCCTGCCACACACATGGGAGACCAGGATAGTGTTCCTGGTTTCTGGCTTTGGCCTGATCCATACCTGGCTATTACAGTTGTTTCAGGAATGAACTAGCAGATGAAAAATCTCTCTCTCTCTCTCTCTTTCTCTCTCTCTCTCTCTGGCTGTCTTTTCCTCTCTCTTGATCATTTTGGCTTTCTAATAAGTTAATAAATCATTTTTTAAAAACTTGCAGTGATGCAGTCATGACAGGTTATCTATTCCCTGTCCTTTCAGAATTTCAATTACACTATATTAGATCATCTGATGTTGTCCATAGCCTCTGGTGTTTCATGTTTTATTTTGAAATGTCTACACCAAGGACAGTGGTAGCCTCTAGCCTGTTCTAAGCCATAACCACTCTCCCTGTTTTAGACTTTATACTCCTATAATCTGTTCCAAATACAGCAGTCAAATTAGTCTTTTTAAACTTCAAATGTGAATCTATCACTCCCCTGCTTAAATTCCCCAATGATTTTACATTTTTTTCAGAATAAAAGCCAAAATTCCTACAATTTCCCACATAATGATGATCTGCTTTCCACCTCTAACTTCATCTCTTATTACTGTCCTGTAGGTCCTCCATGATTGTAAAGAATTCTGTTATACAAATTTAAACTTCAAAAAATATAGTATCCTAAAGTAACATCAGAAAAGGGAAAAAAGAATGTCATAGTAAAAAATAGTCTTGAATGGTAATTACCACGTTTTTGGCTACATGTTAAGAAATAAGGTTGCTATTTTATTACTGGTCTATATTTAATCCCTCTTCCTCTCTTCACCGAATCACTTTTGCCACCTTTCTCAAAGAAGAACTTGACTAAAACTTTCAAAGAGTTTCACTTTATTAACCATAGCATGATAACATTTTTCGTTTTTGAAAATCTCTCGTTGATCTAAAAATACGACTCTTGATTTATTAAGAAGTATTTTTAAATTGTTTTTTGCATTTTTTACATTTTATACAACATGATCTTACATATATGAATCTGTTTATATATGTAGTATATATATGCTTCACTGTCCACCTATTTTTTAACATGTTTTTCAGGAAAGATTTAAATCCTTAAAATATACCCACATTGTTTAAATCCTTAAAATAAAATACATATCATAGGTTAATAAAACCTAATTAGGAAAATAAAACCTGGACCAAAGAGAAAGAAAAATGTAAATATGGTGTTAGATATTGTAAAATCATCTTCTATAGCTGTATTCATTTACTATTGCTTTTGTGGCAAATTACCACAAAGTTAGTGACTCAAAACAATGCAGATTGACTACCATTCAGTCCATTGGTCAGAATTCCAGCACTGAATTTCAACATGAATCTCACTGGGGTAACTCCAAATTTTCAGCAGATTCCATAGCTTTCTGAGCTGTAGAGGAGAATCTACTTTCTTATATTTTTCCACCCATAGAGGCCACTCGATTCCTTGATTCCTGGACCCCTTCTCCCTTTTAAGTAAGCAATGTCAGGCCAAACCCTACTCAAGCTGTCATTCATCTGCTTCTCTTCCTATTTCTTCTTCCAAAGATTATCCTATCTGGATAATCCTGAATAATCTCACTGATTGAAAATCAGTGGATTTCCAACATTACTTCTATATGCAATTTTAATTTCACACATATTCACCAGTTTCAGGAGCTGGGACACAGCCTTCCTTGGAGAATCATTATTCTGCATTAAATAGTAGTTGATATTCAAATGTCTTTTTCTAACTTCCTGAAAATGAAGGCAAAAAAAATTTTTAAACAGGCAGCAAGAAAAATGCTGTAATTCAAGATTCCAATTCCAAAGTGGAGGGAGTTTTTATAAAAATGTTTGTTAAAAACAGTTACCACATAGTTTTTAATAAAATGCAATGAGTATTATATTGAACCATGGCAAGACATCACTGTTTTCTTCTACAAGTGGAAAAACATATTTTGTATGCCTTGTTAGTGGCAAGAGCACTTGCAAAAGTATAACATTAAATAGTATTTTGAGATTTTTTTTCTCATTTTTAAAAAATTCTTCATGTGGAGGCCTTGCTTCACTCAGGAAATTCCTGTTGAATTGATTAGACCTCTAGTGACGGGCATCTTGAAGCAATCAATAGAAAATATCATTAATAAAAAATTTTGACCACAGAAAATTTAAGTAAAACCAATGATTCTCAGTTTCTGTCTTGTTTATATTCTAAACAAGTTGCCCAGTGCACTTTGATTCAAGGACAAAAGTTCATAGACTGCCTGATCAGAGAACAGAATTCACAAAAT
Organism: Oryctolagus cuniculus; assembly: GCF_051225735.1. Lineage (NCBI taxonomy): Eukaryota > Metazoa > Chordata > Mammalia > Lagomorpha > Leporidae > Oryctolagus > Oryctolagus cuniculus. The sequence goes on along the minus strand of NC_142874.1, from coordinate 76,889,863 downwards.
AAGCTCCCTGCTAATGTGCCTGGGAAAGCAGTGGAAGATGGCTTAAGTGCTTGGGTTCCTTCTCCCTTGTGGGAGACCCAGATGAAGCTCCAGGCTCCTAGCTTCAGATAGGCCCAGCTCTGACAGTTGCAGCCATTTGGAAAGTAAACCAACAGATAGATCACTCTGTCTGTCTCTGCTTCTGCCTCTGCTTCTCTGTAACTCTGCCTTTCAAATAAAGAAAGAAATTTTTTAAAAAGATATATTAGTGAATAAAACAAACAAAATGTTACAAGGAAAGATAGACATTAAAAATAAATTAATGAAAAACTTTTAAAAAATGAGATAATAAGTTAATGGATAGAAAGCTGGTGTTAATGGCATCAAAATGATAATTTTGAATAGTTTTTTCTGGTAAGCAACACTGAGATGTTGACATAATAAAACAATAGGTCATGCCTGTAATCAAGGGTTATCTGTAAGTCACATAAAGCTGCTTTTTATACAATGGACAAATATTTGGGGGATTCTTTTGCCTCAGTGCTCTCTGAGCCTACTTTAGCTGTGCTGTGTCACTTGGTGACCTAGTGACCAGACATGTGCCATCCCAGCCTTGCTTTGGGGTTGAATTAAGGAGACAAGGTCCAGCAGTCTTTTGGGAATCTTTTGCACTGTTGAATGTGAGCCCTGAAAATAATTATTCCTTAACTGAGCAAATGAAATTTTAGAGGATTATATAAATATTATGCTTGGTCTCACATCCTGATTTGACCTCAGTGCCTCAATTTATTTTCTGGCACCTAGATGATACACCACAGCACTGAGAGGTACCAGCCACCATTAACATAGCCTATTGGTGTTTGTTTTGCTTCTTATAAAGAATAAACCACTAATTTATGAATAGAATATTGCATATAGTCTTAGACCTTGCCCTTGTATGGCTGTCTTTAATGAATTTCTTTCTCTTTTTATATTTATTTGACAGGTAGAGTTATAGACAGTGAGAGAGAGAGACAGAGAGAAAAGTCTTCCTTCCATTGGTTCACTTCCCAAATGGCTGCTACAGCCAGTGCTGCACCAATCCAAAGCCAGGAGCCAGGTGCTTCCTCCCAGTCTCCCATGCGGGTGCAGGAGCCCAAGCACTTGGGCCATCCTCCACTGCCCTCCTGGGCCACAGCAGAGAGCTGGAGTGGAAGAGGAGCAACCAGGACTAGAACCAGCGCCCATTTGGGATGCTGACACCACAGTTGGAGGATTAGCCAAATGAGCCACGGCACCGGCCCCTAATGAATTTCTTTAACTTGGAGAGTTTGATTTTCCCTTTCATATCCATCAGAAATAGAGACTTTAAGAAAATATTTTATGCACAGGGGCAGATTGAATGTAACCAAACACACAGATGTTTCATGAATATGTGTTTCTTAACCAAGTATGGTTGCTGATCAAAGAATAAGATAGTGCTTGAATAAAAAGCCAAAACTACAGACTTATTGAGCTGAAGTACGTATGTACCATGGTTTACTAATGGAATTTAATAGATTTTGTACTCTTTCACCCAGTTGTATGCCTAATAAAGTAATGAAAATGTATAAAGGGAAAAAAAGGCTTTGATTTGTGAAACAAAAGGTCTGCTGTGAATTGAAATGTTTTTGGGAATTACAACTACATTTTTATGTGTAATTTAATTTGCAGCAAACGAACATTTTGAAGAGATCTAATAGTACATGCATGGAAGTTTCATTTACATGTATGTCTATTTATATATGTGATAGAATTTTTTTTTAGTTTGCATGTTTCCATTAGTTACATTTTCAGTATACCCATGTACATTATTTGCATTTCCGCCAACAGTGTATAATGTTCTCCCTCCTCCATGTCCTTGTCAGCATTTGTTACTCTCTGTCTTTTGAAAAATAACCATTCTGACAGAGGTAAGGTGATATCTCATTGTAGTTTTGATTTGCATTTCCCTGATCATTAGTGATACTGAAATTTTTTCATTTATTTATCGATCATTTGTATTATTATTTTGAGAACTGTATATTCAGGACTTTTGCTTTAAAAACTTTTAAAGTAGTTATTTCTATGACAGATTATTTTTTATTTAATGGTTACTCCTATTTCATAGGTTATTATATTGTTTTGATTTTCCAGTAAGTATACATGATATTCATGATCATGAAAATAAAAATTAATGAAATAATTATTTCTAAATTTTTTCTGTGGTGGTAAAATAATCACAGTCTCCCATGAAATTTATAGTAGTATCTTTTGTTAAAATTGTAGATGGACAGCAGTGAAGGGTATGAAAGACTCCAAAAAAATCCATTTTCTATAGATCACTCTTTCAAGTTATGAATCTTCAAGATGCTTGAACTAATTATGAAAATTTCTAAAATTCTGTTTTTAAGTGGTTCCATACATGGTATAATTACCACAGAAACTTTCAATCAAATCATAACTTTCCAAAAAAATAAAATAAAATTGCCTACTTAAACTTTTTCCTACATTTTTCTGAGTGCTAGAAATAAAATGGAAAAAATAGGAAGAAAGTATTTTATTTCATGCATAACTAAATATCATTTTATTTGAAACTCTTCAGCAGTTAGAAAAATTGCTATTGACCTGAGAAAGTATCATATCTCATAGGCAGGCTCTGTGATCCATGCAGCCTCTTTTAGCAAAAGCACTAAGCAATAACTCTTCTCTTCCATATTAACTTAGCATGACAAACTTAATGCAGTGACAATATTCACGAAAATACAATAATCATACAAGCAATTGTTATGCAAATTTTCTTAAGCCATCTTAAACTATTTTAAGCATTTGATAGTGTCAACATTTTGAAAGTATTTTCACTCTTAATCATATCTATCACTTTGTTCTCACAAGTAGTGGCTAAATAATAAGGCATATGAACAAAAGATTTCATTTATTTAAAACACTATGGGGCTGGCTTCATGGTAAAGAGTTAAGCTGTGCAGCATCCCATATGAACACCAGTTCAAGTCCAGACTCCTCCACTTTTGATCCAGCTCCCTGCTAATGTACCTGGGAAAGCAGAGGAGGATGGCTCAGATACTTGCGCCCCTGCATCCACATGGGAGACTGAGATGAAGCTCCTGGCTCCCAGTTTCAACCTGGCCCAGTCCCAGCAGTTGGGGTCATTTGGGAAATAAACAGCAGATTTCCCTCTCTGTCTATGTAACTATGCCTTTCAAATAAATAACTAAATCTTTAAAAACCTCTAAATATTTGTGTTATTTTTCTGACATATGTGTGTAAGTCTGTGCATGTATGTACATTTTGAAAGCTGACAAAACAGTCAATTTACTAAGAAATTAACTTAAAAACAAAATTTATCCCAGGGGTATAGGTGTATATTTTATTTATATATATATATATATGTGTGTGTGTGTGTGTGTGTGTGTGTGTTTCCATCTTTTAGCAAGCTTTAAAACCTTAATTTAAAAATTTAATTTTAATAGACATAATTACAATAGTAGTTTTAAATTCAAAGTAAATATTAGTGAAGGGTACAGATTTCCCACATAGCTCCTACCCCCATATATCCAGCCTCCTTGATTTAAAAATCAACATTGGTACATCATTAATGCCCAACATTCATTACATTAGTGTTTGTATTCGAGTTTAGCATGCATTTGGACAAACATATAATGACATGCATAGTCACACATTATATACAGTAGTTTCATTATCATCTTTCAAAATCATCTTTGCTTTGTCTGCTCATTCCTCCCTTCCCTCCAACTTCTGAAAATCACTAATATTTACTATGTTCACAATATTTCCTTTTTCTAGAGTGTCAACTAGTTAGAATAACATAGCATTTAACTTTTTCAAATAGACTTTGCTCATTTAATAATAGACATTTAAGGTTGTTCCGTGTATTTTCATTGCTTTGTAGCTAATTTCCTTTTAGTACTAAAAAATATTCCATTGTCTGTATGTGCCACAGTGTATATAACAATTTATCTACTGAGAATCATTATAGTTCCTTCCAAGTTCTGACAATTAGGAATTTTTGTGCAGGTTTCAATGTGAACGCAAGTTCTCAACTCATTTGGAGAAGGAAATACCAAGGAGTACAATTGCCGGATCATGTGGAGAGAGTTCACTTTTGTAAGAACTGGACGAAATGTATTTTAAAGTAGTTGTACCATTTGATAGTCCCACCAGCAGTGAGAGTTACTGTTCCACATCCTCAATTGCATTTGGTATTGCTGCTGTTCTGGATTTTGGCCATTTTAAAGATGTGTAATGGAATCTTGTTTTTGTTTCAATTCCCTAATGAAATGTACATTTAATCACATTTTCGTATGTTTATTTTCCATATGTGTATCTTCCTTGGTGAGGTGTTTCTTCAATAGTTTCACCCCTTTTAATATCAGGTTGTTTGTTGTCATTATTCAGTTTAAGAGTTTTTGGTTTTGTTTGTCTTGGATAACAATCTTTTGTAACATACATCTTTGAAATGTTTTCTCCAAGTCTGTGGATATCTCCCCCAGTCGTCTGTTTCTTCTTTTGTGAATTTGGTAGATTCGTAGTACTCGAGGAATTGATCCATTTTATGTAGATGATCTAACTTATGGGTGTAGAGCTACTCATTATATTCCATAATTATTCATTTCATATTCATGAGAACTGTAGTGATGTCCCCTATTTCTTTTCGGATTTCATGAATTTGTGTTTTTTTTTATCTCAGTCTATCCAGAGGCTTATTAATTTTATCTGTCTTTTCAAAGAACCAACTTTTGATTTTGTTGATTTTCTCTAGTGATTTCCTATATTAAAAGTCATTGATTTCTTTTTTAAAAAGAAATTATTTATTTAAGAAGCAGACATATGCACACATACAGGTGGAAAGAGAGAGAGAGGCCTGCACCGTAGCATGCTTGGCTAATCCTCCTAATCCTCCGCCTGCAGCATTGGCACCCCGGGTTCTAGTCTCCGTTGGGGCTCCAGAATCTGTCCCTGCTGAACACCTGCATGGAAGACCAGGAGGAAGCACCTGGCTCCTGGCTTCAGATCAGCGCAGCACGCTGCCCACAGCACAGCAGCCATGGCGGCCATTTGGGGCGTGGACCAAAGGAAGGAAGACCTTTCTCTGTCGCTCTCTCTCTCTCTCATTGTGTAACTCTGTCAAAAAAAAAAAAAAATAAAATAAAAAGAGAGAGAAAAGAAAGAAAGAGAGAGAGAGAGAATGTTACCATCTGCTAGTTCTCTCCCCAAATGCCCAAAACAGCTGGGTTGGGTCAGAGCTAAATCCAGTAGTTAGGAACTCAATCCAGGACTTCCACAGGGGTGGCAGAAACCCAACTACATGAACTACGACCACTGTCTCCCAAATTCATCATTAGATAAAAGTTGGAATCAGGAGCCAGAACAGGGAATCAAACCCAAACATTCCAATATGGGACAGAGTTATCCTAACCAATGTCTTAACGACTTGGCCAAATGCTTACCTCTATGTCATCAATATCTATTTAGTTTTTATTATTTCTTTCCTTCCATTTATTGTAATTTACTCTTCTTTTTCTGTTTTCCTAAAGTGGAAACTTTACCGATCAATTTTAGATTTTTCTCATTTTTTAATATATGCATTCAGTTCTGTGCATTTCCTATAAGCACTGCTTTGATCCTATCCCACAAATTTTGATTAATTGTGATTTTTTTCATTTATTTCAAAATATGTTAAAATCTATGTGGAGGTTTCTTTTTTGTCCCTTTATTATATAGAAGTATGCTGTTTAATTTCTGTATAAATGTGTTGTTTATTCTCTGTGTATTTGAAGAGTTTCTAATTATCATTTTGTGATTGAATTTTAGTTTACAAAGTGATTTGAATGTACACAATATGCTATCTATTCTTTAAATTTGTTAGGATGTATTTTATATCCAGAATGTAACCTATTTCATTGAATTTTTCTATTGTTTTTGGATGAAGTAGTCTATGGAAGTCCATTATATCTTGTTGATCCATTGTAGGCAATATCTTTAATGTCCAAATTTAGATTTAAAATAAGTAACTCTCAATGTTATCCCTTTCAAACGTAAAATCAGATGACCACAACAACATTAAAAACCTGGATGTTTAGCTACCTTTTGTAAAATTTTGAAACAAAATATTTTCATTTTATAAAATTTTATTTTATTTTAGAAAAATTATTTCTATACACAACCTCTCAACAATGTGACATGATTTATCTTTCTAGATGCATGGGAAAATAAATCAGTGTAATTTCATAACTACAAAATATAACATTAGTAATAAATACACAATACATAATACATAAATACATTCAATTTTATTAATGAATCTTGCTGTTTACATTCCTAACAGGTTTTGTTATAGTAAATGGCCAGTTTCCACATTGATCTAACTCCTCATATTATTGTTTACTTCATTTTCCCTGTAGCCAAGTAATAACAAAATCGTGTGATAAAGCAAATATATCATGATTTTAAGAGAATTTTACTTTGCATAGTATTTGTAGGTTTCTAGATAGTCAACATAGATCATTTCATAAAATCTGTCTATTATAATAATATTTTGGAAATATTTGGAAATATTCGTGATGCCAGGGCATTGCAGGCAACAGCTTTATCCACTACTCCACAGCATTGGCCCCTCATATTATACCTTTAAAGTATTTGAAATACTTGATAAGATATTTGAAAAAGCACCTGACACAGAGAAAATGATCGATAAAGATTTTTAAGAGAAGACTAAGTGAATTATCAAGGATTTCCCTTGGGCCTCCTCCTTTAAGAAAGGCTCTATAGGGCTCGGTGCTGTGGCACAGTGGGTTAAAGCCTGGCCTGCAGTGCCAGCATCCCAGATGGGCGCCCATTAGAGTCCAACTGCTCCACTTCCAGTTGAGCTCCCTGCAAACATGCCTGGGGAAGCAGTGGAAGATGGCCAAGTCCTTGGGCCCCTGCACCCACGCAGGAGACCCGGAAGAAACTCCTGGCTCATGGCTTCGGATCGGCCTAATTCAGGCCCTTGTGGCCATTTGGGAAGTGAACCAGCTGATTGAAGACCTCTTTCTCTCTTTCTTTCTCTCTCTTTCTCCCTCTCTCTCTCTCTTTGTCTCTCTCTCCCTCCCTCTCTCTGCCTTTGTCTCTCTGTAATTCTTTCAAATAAATAAATAAATCTTTAAAAAGAAAAAGAAAAGAAAGTCTCTGTAGTGAAAAGAGCTCTGAACGTGAAGCCCACAGGGAGAGTTTTCCTCAGTCATGCCTTGCTCTCATCAGGTGAGGAAACAAGTCAGCAGCTCACAGCTGGGCCCTGAGGAATGTGAAAACTGCAAGGAGCACAGCTGCCTAAGAAAGGAGCATTAGGAAAGTCCATAATAAGGATTCATCTCTACTGTCTCAATAGTAGTCACTTGGCAGAAACACTGTAAACTGATATCTGTAAAGCATTTGTAGAGGTTCTAGGCACATTCAGAAAGTGATCATTCCCTTGAGTTCAAATTCAAGTACACAAAGCAAAAAATCTGGCCTTTGTCTACTACTCCCAGTATATCCTTGCTTTGGAATCTCAGTAACCAAGCCTGAACCCCTGCTCTGTGACTAGGTGCTACCATCCATCCCTGGCTTCCCAGAGACAGCCAGCCCTACAACTTGAGCTCTATATTAACTGCTTGCTGGCTCAGAAAGCCTTTCAGCTCCATTCTCAAACTGCTTGAGGAATCTTAGCCTCAACTTCCTGAATCTCCTATCCTTCCCCTAAAGCTCATTGCTGCGGTCACTAACCCTGAGCATTGCCCAAAGCTGCACACCAGATCCCTCTTGAATAAGGATGATGCCTCACTTTCTACCAGTCTTCCAGGTCATCCCATGTTCCTCAACCCAGTCAGTCTTTTATCTCCTGAACCCAATGCCTAAAAGGAGCTTCAGTTCAATACAACAGCTGATGAATTTTGAAGGAGATGGTTTTGATTTATGAACTTCATTGAAGCTAATTGAAGCTAATTTCTGAGATTCATATTTTAAAATGTATGAGGAAAGCAGCATTCACATAGCACCATTTTAGAAGGACTTAAAGATGAGATAATCATGTCCATGGATCCAAATCAGTTTATTTCTCAGAGGATTTTTCAGAAAAATATCTTGCTTTTCATTACATCACCTACCTCAGTTTAGGTTCCAGTTATATCTTGCCTGGACAGACACTGGCTCATAGCTGGGCACACCTGCAATCAGTCTAAGTCCACTGTTCACAAAGCCACTGTTTCTTAAAACACTAACCTGATCATCTGAATGGATCTAACCCTTAATTACACAACAGGTATAAAATAAAAGTGTCAGTCAGTAATAACAGGGTGCTAGTCCTTGAATTGTTACAAATCCACTATTGGAAAAATACATAAATTGGGAGTAAGCATTTAGAATTCTTTCTAGCAATTCATATTGCCTTGATATAAAACAAAACAGTTTTATACTTTAAAAGCTTAACTGTGCACAGCAAACTTGAAATTAAAAAAAAACAGTGAGCTGGAACTGGCCATTCACCATAGATAGTGAAGAGGCCCTCATGTAACCTTTCTGACAAGACACACCACGTCAGTATCTGTCCTCTGCCTTCTCCAATCGGATTCTTATCCAGCAATTTTAACTCACTCATTGTTCCCTACACCCATCAGTAAGTCACAGTAAAAGGTTGTTAAGGGGGCCAAGAGCATGGACTCAAATCAGACAGTACAGGTTGGAATTTTTGCTTTTTCATTTATTAGCTTTGTGACTGAAAGACTGAAACATTCGGGTTTCAGTGCTCTCACACGTAAAATAATTGCCTTACTCGTTGGGAAGATGAAATGATTTAACACATCTTCTTGAAATGGCTCCTAACGCAAACATAAATATTAGAACTGTTTTTATTTTTTAGCTTTCATTCCTTGATGATATGTTCCTTCTTTTTAAATGTCTTTGCATTTGCCTAACTAACAACCAACTTTAAAGACAAATGAGAGTCCATCTCCTCCATGAGACCTCTCCTGACCTTCCCAGGCTTATGTATGTACTCCTGTTTGTGTTACCTCAATACACTGAACTCATGCTTCTGGCATGACATTTACCACATGATGTATCACTTATCTGTCATTTCATCTGGTGTGATGAGAATTTGGCACATGTAAGATTTTCGATATGTATGAACAGTCCCCAAAACATACATATGTGAAAGATTCTTTTTTTATCTCTAAATGGCTCCATGTACACATTGTTTTACCACTTTGATTGGACATTGCTTCCTGAAAGTAAACCTAAATGGGAAGACGTAGCTCTAAGCCAGGGTAACTGGAAATTAGAATCTCCTGGCTTGCCCTCCCTGCACTTAGCTTTGGCCTTGAGAATTGCAACAGAAACTACACAAATCCCAGAGGAACCTGGCTATATAATGATTATAGTATCACCCATGCCATAAAAATATGCCTCCTCTCTCATCTGATTCTTCTCTGGTATTCATATTATAAAGTGTGGTAAAGAAGAGATTTACAGTTCAATTTTATTCATAATTAGTCCATTTTCTACTTATTATTATGCTTCTGACCATAATTATTTCAGGAAAGGAAAGCTCTAGAATTTAAATTGAACTAAAGAATGAATTGTACATTAGCATTGGTTATATCATTCTGTAATTAATTAGACTCAAAGGTGACAGTGTTTTCAAAAACTCCTATTCTCCTTACAAAATAACTAAAAACCTAATTATCAATGACCATGTAAAAAAGACTGGCACTCAAATACTATTAATAGGCATAATGAAATCTCAAATTATAATGCTAATACAAGCCTCTTCATAATACTCATTAAATAGAGCCTTAAAGTAAAACAAAGATTAGTCTGGGTACAGATTTCTCTGAAAAGCTAAAGAACATGCAAATTACAGTAGATCAACAGGTTGAAGCCTTCGCCTTCAGGAAATTAGGTCTCTGAGGAAAAATAACCAAAATGGGAAACACAATCAATTCAATTGGTAGAGTGCTTTTAATTATCTAATACAAAAGAGAAGTACGGAAAATGTGAACAACTTAACATTGCAAACAGTTTAAAATTTTGGCAAAATACTTCAAGCTTTATTATACCACTAATATACTTTGTAATGGTATGAAAAAATAACTGCCTGTTTCAATTTAAACCTTTTCCTGTGGTCCCATTCAGTGTACAATTAGGTGCCAGGAACTGTAAGACAACCAAGATGTGTTGAGGCTGAAGATGAAGAAGCCAAAAGCATGGTTGAACCAAAATTTAACTACTGAGACTTAAAGACATGTTCCTAAATAAATGCTCACTCATTCCAGGCCAGATGTACAATATAATGTAGGAAAGCTCAAAGGAAATAATGTCGCTCCCCCTCTTCGTGGAGGAACGACACAGGACCCCGCGCTGTTCTTTTGTCTGCTCAGCCCTTCCCGGGTTTGCTGCTGGTTCTTCCCGGGTTGGCTACCATCCCTTCCACCTCCGTGGAAGGGCGGTTCCCCCTGCCACCTTCCCCACTTCCGTGGGGGAGCGGCACACTGCCAGCCGGCTCTCTCGGGGGCTGCACAGGTGTTCCTTCAGATAGATGTTCCTTCAGATGTTCCTGGTGCATGTTGTCTCTCTTCTCCTTTATAGTCCTCTTCCACCAATCCCAACTCTGCTACCCACACGCCGAGTACACTGCTCTCCTCCAATCAGGAGCAGCTCCTGCTGTTTATTGGTTGAACTGGAGGCAGCTGTGTAGAAGCTGTTACTCCCTTCTCAGCGCCATATTGTGGAGAGCAGATGCATAGAATAAGTCTTAATTCCAGTAACTTAGTCTAGTCCGAGTTGCTCCCAGTTGCTCCCCACAAAATAAAAATGCTGGAATTTTGATAAGCATATCTAAGGTTATTGATACCATACATGGATTTACAAAATGGCTCTTTTCATTGCTATTTGATTTAAGGAATCCCACAAAAGACTCAATGATATCACAATGCAAACAGCAAAATTTGTAAGGAGACCTGTAGGATGTAGGCAAAGGTGGGGAAGTGATTGATTTTCACAGAATGTTCCAGGAAAGCTTATTTTGCAACATTGTACTTAGGGCCTGCAGATCACCACAGACAAGAAAAAAAATAAATAAATAAAAAAAATAAAAAACAAAATAAACACCAGTCTGAGCAGATTTTTGAGCATATAATAAATTAAGATGCATGTTGCAAACAGGAAGAGCTTTCCTCTTTTGCTTCTATGTTCTACTTCCCTAGCCAATGCTATAAAAGCCCTAGCAAACTGCTTCTCAGGGAGGCAGTTTCCTTAGAGAACTATGCTTTTTCACCATCTCCTTCACTTATCACAGTAAATGAAGATTTCTTTGAGCAACCCTCACTTGAGGATGATGGCTTGGAAATCCACCTCGACACATAACCCAAAGGAATCGACCCATTGTGTCTGCTAAGAAAGCCTAAAGTGAAAGAAATTTAAATTTTCATTCTGTAACGTATGGAAATGAACAGGTAAAGACAGTCAGAAAGAAAAGCATCTGCATAATAGAAAAACCTTACAAGATCTGAAGTCAGAAGGTATTCTTTTCTGGCTATATTTAGGGCTCTATATGAAACTCCTTCCAGGGCAGCAACACTAAAGAAGCATTTTGCATCAGACGTTCTTGCAGACGTCTAGTGCAAATGTTAATTTGTGCTTCAGGAAAATCACATCCCCAGGATTTCAGCATTGTGTGGATCTGAGCAGATGAAAAATAATGCACCATTTACAAAAAAGAAATGTGGTAATTGGAATTTGATGAGCTCAGAGGGGAAAATATCTATTTTAAAATCTAAATGCAGAAAAATAGGTAAAGAGACTATGTCTTTCATGAAATTAGTTAGCAATCCTAATATCAGAAGAAACAATAAAATGATGGCATGAGTTACTGATATATAAGAAGATATTATTCATATGGTAAATGACATCTAGTATGGTAAAAAAAAAAAAAAAAGAAAAGAAAAAGAAAAGAAAAATATACCCACCGAACAAAGAATGAATACAAGTCTGAAGAGGTGTAACACTGAAACCTTACAGAGAGCCTGGTAATAATGAAGTTGTCACCAGCTCCTTTTCTTCTCACAAAAAAAAAAAAAAAAAATAATAATACCTGAAAACAATTAATCTAATATGATATTTTTAATAAATTGCATACTTATCTATAGGAAAATTGTATCATATTTACTCAAGCATTTTGCTCTTGGTAGACATTTAGGATTTCTCTTTATTTTTCTTTTGCAACTTCACCCAATGGGATGCTTATCAGTCTTGTGCATATACACTGAAGATGTTTTATTTTCTTTGTATACATCAGAATCCCCAAAGTGGTACAAACAGTATGTGACTTATTCTTGCTCCTTTTTATTCTGAAAATGTTAGCAGGAAAGAGTGTGTGAAAGAGAATTAAATTAGCAAACTGATAATTATTAGGAGAGTTTGGCAATTCAATGAAATAAAAATATGCATGGATTTCAAAAATGTTTACAACAAAATAAACTTACTTTTAAATACATTTTCCATTAACTTTTTGAAGTGCCCTTGTAGATCTCCAGAGAACATTTAATTAACCAATTCCATTTACTTGGTGGGTCTTTCATTAAAGTGCTGAGTGTGGTTTCACAAAGAAAAAAAAAAAAGAACAGGGACTGCATCCAGGTCCAAGAAGAGCAGTTATAAATCATGAATGTAAATTTCAGGATGTCAGACAGGATTTCAGGATTTTCATAAACTGGTTTCTTTCTTTAAAAAAAAAAAGATTTATTTATTTATTTATTTGAAAGTCAGAGTTACAGAGAGGGAGAGGCAGAAGCAGAGAGAGAAAGATCTTCCATCCACTGGTTCACTCTCCAAATAGCCCAAGTGGCCAGAGCTGGGGCCCATCTGAAGCCAGGTGCCAGAAGCTTCTTCTAGGCCTCCTGTATGGGTGCAGGGGCCCAAGAACTTGGGCCATCTTGCACTTTTTCGCAGGCACGTTTACAGGGAGCTGGATGGGAAGTGGAGTAGCCAGGACTTGAACGGATGCCCATATGGGGTGCCAGCACTGCAGGCAGAGGCTTTACCTACTAAGCCACAGCATTGGCCCAAAACTGGCTTCTTTCTAACTCTGCTGTCTTCATTCTTTTCTCTCGCAGATTTACCTACATTGCGATTCTATGAAGCCACTTTGGGTCACTGAGACATCATACTTCTTCACAAGTCTGTTGACCTGATGAACAAGCTTTAAGGGGGCTTCAAATAGTTCATGGGACAACAGAACTAAAGGATAACACACATTTCCTATGAGCCTTTTGCGTACCCCTATGGTTCCTCTGCCTGGGACATCCACCCCGGCACATCCCCACTCCATTTTCACCTTGCTTTCCCCTACATTTGAAATTTCCATGCCACTCATCCTTGAGTCCTCAGAAGGTAGGTAAGATAAAGTTCCCCTTCTGGACATCCATACCTGCCTACATCCCCATCCTCCAGACAGCAGGTCACCACCCTCCACTGACCTGCCTCATCTGTCTCCCTCAGGAGTGTGAGCCTTTGAAGGCAGGGGGTGCACTTTTGTTTCTGATAACATAATACATAATATCGGGTAGGCTGTCTGAATTATTTAAATTAATTGAATGAGAGAATGATAAAGATTGAAAGAAGTAGAACCAAGATTGTTAACTACTTAATCAACTACATTTACAGGACACATAGAAAAACGAAGTCCACTAAAATGAGTTAAAATTCATCTTTAAAGAAGTAAATTGTGGGGGCTGGGACTGGTGTACTGGGTTGCAGCTACCGCCTGTAGTGCTGGCATCCCATATGGGCTCTGGTTCTAGTCCCAGCTGCTCCTCTTCTGATCTAGCTCTCTGCTATGGCCTGGGAAAGCATTAGAAGATGGTCCAAATATTTGGCCCCCAGCATCCATGTGGGAGACCCAGTGGAGGCTCCTGGCTCCTGGGTTCGGAATGGTGCAGCTCTGGCCATTGCGGCCATTTGGGGAGTGAATCAGCCGATGGAAGAACTTTCTCTCTGCCTCTCCCTCTCACTGTTTATAACTCTACCTCTCAAATAAATAAAATTTATTTAAAAATAAAAACAGTATAATGCAGCTTGTCTGTATACATATACATAATATACTGTGATCAGAAAAACAGGAATAATATGAAAAGCTAGTTGCAAGATACAATTTTGCAAAACGTTATTTTTTTCTTAGATCAAAGCTCTGTAAAAACGGTATGCATGTGTGACACTAACAAATAGTTGTTTTCCTACTTGCCAGAACGTTGAGTTCTAGCTTATCCACAGGACTTCCAATTAGGAAAAATAGCTCTTTGCTATGGCCTGGGATAGAAGTGGAGGATGGCCCAAGTCCTTGGGCCCCTATGCTCACATGGGAAATCCAGAGGAAGCTCCTGGCTCCTGGCTCCTGGCTTCAGATAGGCGCAGCTCTGGCTGTTGCAGCCAATTGGGGAGTGAACCAGCGGATAGAAGACCTCTCTCTCTGCCTCTCCTCTTTCTGTGTAACTCCGACTTTCAAATAAATAAATAAATCTTTAAAAAAAAAAAAAAAGAAAAACAATAAAATCAGATAGTAAACTGAAGTGAATGTGTTGTAGTGGATTTTCACCCTCCTCTATTTGTGATGGGCACGTTAGGGAGAATATATGTCAGAGACATGGTAAGCATCTAGCAAGGCTTCCTCCCAGCAACTTAAGACCCCTTACCTGAGGGTAAAAGCTTCCATGGTTAATCCCCACAATCTCGAGCACTTGAACTCCCTTCATTTTCTGTGGAACAATTTGTTCTTAAGTACAGAATAGCAGGGAATGAATCAGTCACTGACACATACGGTAAGAAATGTGAAATGTGGCATTTGTTTTATACTTAATATTCTGTAAAAAAAAAAAAAAGCCTAAATACTAACTGGCATCTTTGGTTCAATATGTCAACAGCACATCAGTGAAAAAAAAGGTCTGGGGATCACAAACTAGAAGATACACAATTTATCTGAAACTTGTAAATATGACAAACATGTTCCAAAATAATCTAGATTCAAATGTTCATGTTTTGAGTTATTTTAGGTTTTATGCCCCTGTAAGTTTCTTGGTTTGATAACTAGGACAGAATTAAGAAAATGTATTTTAAGACAAACATCATCATATTTTTTCTTGTGATACATTAGATATTTTTAAAGTCGATGGTAAGCTAATTACTTCCTTATTCCCTAGAGCATATTTCCCAGTTGTAGGACCATTCTTGAGAAATTTTCATAACCTGAATTTTCTCCTTTTAGCTTGCTATAGTCCAAATTGTGCCCTCCTGACAGGAAAAAAGAAAAGGCTTTTTTTCCTTTTTTTTTAAATCCTCAGGTTTAGATGTTGCTTGAAATGGTCAATTTTGCACTGTCCATGCATTACATACAAGTGACAGTTCCATGGATTCAAACAAACCAGAGAATCTTTAGAGAGAATTATCGCAAAGCAACCATCTACATTTTATATGTCACAACTAAGGCCACAGCACATAGACAGCGCTAGCTCTTCTCTTCAAGAATTAGGCTGCTATTAAAGAGTAGCAATGCCAAATCCTCAGAAAGCTTCGCTGAAATAGCTTGTGCCATAAAACCACTGGAAATAAAAATATGCTGATGTCTCCCCATTCCTGGCCTGTTCACATAATTTAATTTAGAGAAACTAGAACCAGCCAGTGACATAAATATGGAATGAAAAAGAAGTCTGATGAAAGAATAGAGTTGAGACATGAAAATTGAGGACAGAGGAGTTTTGATAAATGAAGCGAGTTTTGGTTGAAGTCATTTATATCAATCAAGTACAATTAAGCTTAAAGAGATCATGAGCTTTCTGTTCAATAACTTCTGTGAGGAATAGGAAAGAAAAAGTTCAAAACAGAGGAGAAAGTCTTAACCAAAATGTGGAAAATTGAATATTTGCTTTTTTGATTCCTAATTGAATTAAAGAAATTTGGGAAGAGGGAGTTTGGTTCAGTGGGATGTGTCTCATATTATAGTGCCTAGGTTCAAATTCTGGCTCTGCTCCTTATTCCACCTTCCTGTTAACATGCCCCTTGGGAGGCAGCAGGTGATGCCTTAAGCAGTGAGTTCTTGCCACCCACATGGGGGGACATGGATTGAATTCTAGGGCCCTGGCTATGTGCTGGCCTAGCCTCTCTATGGCAGGCATTTGGACAGCGAAACAGTGGATGGGAGATTTTCTCTGTCTGTCTCACTTTCAAATAAAATGAAAAAAAAAATTTTTAAAAGAAGCATTTCTACATAAAAACCTATTATTTTAATTTAATTTATTTACATACAGGGAGCATATTTCATGTATTTTATATATACAGTTTTAAGAACATAATGATACTTATTGCCCTTCCTCTCTCCCTTCCTCCTCCCTTTCTTATTTTTCTTTTGATTTTTGTAATGTTACACTTTCAATTTACCTTATAATCGCAAGCCTTATTCTCTACTAAAGAATTCAACAAGTAGTAATTGGAAAGACCTGTGTGCTTCAGGACTATAGACAAGGGCTATAACCAATATCAAACCTCAAGATGTCAATTTCATATATCCATTAAAATACTTTAGGACTCTGAATATTAGTTACCACAAATCAGAGAAAACATATGATATTAATCTTTTTATGTTAACAGTCAAGATCACCAGGACAAGGAGAGAGAGAAACAGCTGTGAGTGAGTGAGGGTTGTCAGAAGAGTTGTGAACAACAGAAAGCAGATGGTTGAGAGCTCAATAATCACAGCGAGGAGAAAGCAGAGACTCAAGTGCCTGTGGAGGAGAATGCCCAGAGGAAGCAATCGCCTGGGCTGCAGAAATCTCCTCAAATGTCTCAGAATTTGAGGCCCAGCATGTGAATTTCAGAGCAGGATTAGTTGGGGACAGCTGCCATTTAAAGTTGACACAGTCATTGCGTTGTATTCCATTTATAGGAAAAGCTAAGAAAGGCAAGATGGATCTATCGAGACAGACAGCAGATATGTGGAGTTGCCTCCGACAGGGTTAGAGATGGGATTGACTGCAGATGGGAATGAGGGAGTTTCATGTGAAAATGTGGAGGCAGTTTCACAGATACACATGTTTTTCACAAACAAAAAACTGCCAAAAAGTTAGTGCATTTTGCAATGCATGTTATAACTCAAATAATGTTTATTTTGAAAAATAAGACAGAAACTTATAGTGTGTACCGTATTGCTTTATAACTTATAGATTCATTTTGTGTGAGAGGAAATGTAAATACTTTAAAGACTGAAAGAAAGGTTTTCCTGGTTTAATGAATATGGTGCCATGAGCAAAAAGAGGAAGAACTGAAGGGGCATCTTCCTGAAATTGATAGAAGGGTTCAAAATCGAAGCAGAGGATTTACCCTGCCATGTCCCTGAGGCAGCAAGAATGAAAGGTGCATCTAAAGCTCTCCACTGCTTTCAGTTCCTTGTCTATGTGACTGAGAGAAGATCCAAACCTCTACTTAGCTAAGAAACTTCCCAACTCCTTGTATTCTTCCTTAATCAGCTCAGCCCACCTCAGCAGTTAGCTGCCTTAACTCTACAAACCCCAGCCTGTAACAGAACTGGGTCCCCTACAGGGAGCTCTCTATCCTTGCCAGTAGAGGGTCTCTCTTAGGTTTAATTTCTGAATAAACATATTCTGGCTGTGATTTCATGGCCTGACTCTTCATTGTCTTGATCCTCTATCCTTACAGTCTCCACCATAGTAACCACTCTCTTTGTACCACGATATTCTTAGCACTATATAAATTACCTCAATTCATCATCACTATCATCTTCTGACACAAATGCTTCCCATTTTACAGACAACAACCCTGTGATTCTTAGAGATGAACAGCTTCCTTAAGTTAACAGTCTTCCTCAGTGGAGGACGGGGTTGGGGAGGGATTCAATATATTCTTGGAGAATTTAAAGAACTTGTAGGTATCTATTCTTTCTCTGTCTCTTTGAAATGCATAAGAATCATTTTCAAAAGCTTCTTGGCAGCTTTAGGACCCAGGAATGTCTTTCTCAAGGACCTGGGGACCATCTCATTGGAATGTAATCATCAAAGAAGGTAAGACCTTACCTTCCAGTTGCTGTGGGGATATTAAAAGCCTAACTTTTGCAGGTACTTCTTCTTTTAATCAGTGTAAAAGAAGTTTATTTTTTAAGAAATCTGTTATTTAATGAATGTAAATTTCATAGGTAAAGCTTTAGGAATATAGTGGTTCTTCCCCCTCTACCCGCCCTCCCTCCCCAACTCCAGTCCCACCTCCTACTCCCTCTTCCATCCCATTCATCATTAAAATTTATTTTTAATTAACTTTATATACAGAAGACCAACTCCATACTATGTAAAGATTTCAACAATTTGCACCCACCCACCTATTCACACACACACACACACACACACAGAGTATAAAGTACTGTTTGAAAACAAGTTTTACAGTTAATTCTCATAGAACAACTCATTAAGGACAGAGGTTCTAAGTGGGGAATAAGTACACAATGACTCCTGTTGTTGATTTAACAATTAACACTTGTATTTATGATGTCAGTGATCACCCGAGGCTCTTGACATGAGATGCCAAGGCTATGGAAGCCTTTTCAGTCCACAAACTCTGTCAGTATTTAGACAGGGCCATAATCAAAGTGGAAGTTCTCTCCTCCCTTCAAACAAAAGTACATCCATTTTTGATGGCCCCTTCTTTCCACTGGGGTCTTACAGAGATTCTTCATGTGGAATATTATTTGCCACAGTGTCTTGGCTTTCCATGCCTGAAATGCTCTTGTGGGCTTTTTAGCCAGATCTGGATGCCCTGAGGGCTGATTCTGAGGTCAGAGTGCTCTTAGGCCATTAGTCATTCTATGAGAATGCTGTGTGGACTGCTTCCCATGTTGGAACACTCTCCTTTTTAATTCTATCTATTGTTATTACCAGATACTTAGTCTTATTTATGTGATCCCTTTGACAATCCTATCTATATGATCAATTACACACTTAATATGATCACTTTATCTTGTAAGATGGAGTTGGTATCACCCAGCTTAATGGGATTTGGCAAGTTTTTAGCTTTACCCTTAGGGGTTAATCGGTGGGAATGTGTGCCCTTTGAATAAAGTCAATTTGTTAATACAGAAGAGCATCCTAATTGCCAGGAGAATTTAATATGAATTACGTGTGACAAATTGTGCTGTTGTCAACTTTTAGTACTTGACTAATTATTGGTTATTTACAGTACATGTATGTAATTGGTTGTATCTGCTTGGCTAGATACAAAAATGACTTTTTTTGTTTGTGTGTTCTTAGTGAATTACCCCTGTGATGCTCAGCACATTCCAGTTGATGTGTATTTAATAATAACATTTTTTTCTCTTCTACTTCTATGCAGAGTTTTTCTAGATTGGGAGGGTATTTTGTTTGCAATTGCATTTCCTCAACAAGGATTTAGAGCTAAGCTTATGTTTTCCCTGGAAAGCAGTTTTAGAAGACTTATTTCAGATTTTCCTGAATTTCTAGATACTAAAGAAAATTGAATTCACTCTCGTGGAGCAAGGAAGAAAATGTGGAATAGAAATCCAGGGGAAGAAATGCCAAATGGTTGACATTTCTGTGTTTTTGCCAGAAACCAGATGATACAAACGTTTGCACCTCAACTAACTGGCATTCACAGGACAGACTTTCCTCCTTCTTCAAAGTATCAAGGTATTGCTATTTACACCAAAAGCTTCACAGCCACTCACTGTTCCTTAATTTCTTTCTCAAATGTCAATACAGTTGAGAACCTACATAATCCATTAAAGGACAAAGCAATGTAAAACATTGCTAATAAGTTACTTGATGTGTGCAATCAACTGCTTTCTTGCCTCCAACTCATTTAGTATGTAGATTGTATCCTCTTTCTATTGATGAATTAGCGGCTTTTAAAGTGAATGAGCAGACAAGAGAAGCTAAATAAGTTAATAGGCTGTGCAGGCATATACACAGACACACAGAGTTAACAAAGCCAATGTATCTTGTGCAGTGAACAGATTTATTGCTATTTAAAACAACAAATTAATGTATAATTAATGTAATGTGATATTTGGTGTAGCTTCTCTTTTTAAATTTGAAAGAACTATACTTTCCCAATGTCTGCTTCCAAGATTCTCTGCCATATTAACTGAATTCAATTAAACAGTGGCCATTGGCTGTACCTTACAAAAAAAAAAGATTTGATTACTTCAGTGCAGTGACCTGTATTGACATTATAAATATTATCAGTGAACCACAAGCCTATGAAGATGGGATTATTTGTAAATCCAAACCCAACTTTTAACCAGCCCCAGGAAATGATCTTGGTTCTAGATTTATATTGGTAACACTTTGAAGTCAAAAGCAAGCAATATGTATAAAATGTTTGCTCCAATAGTAATTGTACCTGGGCAGCAAGAGTTGCCATTCTATCTGCACCAGAAGAGCAACCTCATGGGCCAGTAACAAGCAACACAAAATTATTCTTCCTATGGAAAAGAGGCTGCGCAGAAATGTATGACAGCTCTGTGTCAGCTTTTCAAGCTACTAAATCACACACTACTCCTCTCCTTGCACACTATGAGAGACGTAGAGTTGTCAGACACTTGGGACTTACACAGTCATTAGATAAGCAGTGTTACATCAAATCAGTGATTTTTGCCTACCTGAAATGACCTAGAATCTGAGCAATCACCGAAGAGCATGACAGCCATCACTTCCCTCCCTGTTTAAATGTGAAAGTTGAGTTTCACCATTATGCCTATAATATTCTCTCAGGACCATCCTCTGTGTGTGTTGTCATCTCCGATGTTTGAAAGTTCACTTTCAAAGTTCTCCCCTCCACCAAGAAAACACAATAACAGGTACAGGCAAAGCAACCTGTCACGTAGTCATCAAATTGACACATATAAATGCATTAAAGTATGCTTTTTCCTGTACATCTTAAAAAATACTATTAATGTTTTATTTATTGCCACATACAAACAAGTATGAACATGATAAGGCTGAATATTCCTTTGTTTCTTCATTTGAAAGGCAGAGTAATGTAGAGAGAGGTAGAAGCAGAGAGAGAGAGAGATCTTCCATCTGCTGGTTCATCCCCAAATGGCCGCAATGACCAAGGTTGGGCCAGAACAAAGCCAGGAGCCAGGAGCTTCTTCAAGGTCTCCCACATGGGTGCAGGAACCCAAGTACCCAGACCATCTTCTCCTGCATTCCCAAGTGCAATAGAAGTGAACTAAATTGGAAGCAGAACAGCCGAGACTCAAACCAGTACCCATATGGGATGCCAGGAGTCACAGACAGCGGTTTAAACCATTTTAAACCATTGCTCCACAACACCAGGCCCTGAATCTTCCTTTTGATACAAAAAAAAAAAAAAAGCCAGTGCATTGTTAGGACAGATTAAATAACCAAGCTATTTTAATCAATGAAGTTTCCCCCAGCTAATTTCCCCAATCAAAATTGTTCCTTTATTCACCATTATATTACATAAGAAATAGACATTTTAGTGATCTCTTCTGGTGTTCGGTAATATGGGTCAAGAATGGAAGCCTCAATTGGTCAGAAAACTTTTATAAATTTAAAGAAAGAAGGTAGGATTATAGTGAAAGAATTACTGCTATAGCCCTCTTAGTCGCTTCCCTCTGCAACCTCCTGAACATGTCCTCATCAGTGATTCATTTGACAGGAGTCCTACATATATAAAACTCTGCTTGATCTTGCCTAGGAGACCACAGTTTCGGTGATTGTTTTCCTCTCCTGTGAAGATGTGTGTCCATTCATGTAGAGATGGAGGAATTCCATACCATGCAAATATCCAATCAACATTTATTGAAAATCTTATAAAGATGCTCACTGTCATCTGTGGATGACTAGGAAAGAAAAGGTAAAGGAAACCATTCCAGTATCACAAGTTTTGATAGCTGTTAGAGTAGGTATACATAAAGCAGTCCATTCTTGTTTAGAACCACATGATTTCTTTTCACTAGTCTTCATTATAGGCTTTGCTTTGATCCAAACAAGTACTTGGAACATAGCAAATTTAGCTCAGGTTCCATACCTGACTGCAACTTTAAAAATGTGATTCCATTAAAGGCTGTGTCCATCTTTCTGCCCAAAAGTAATTGCCTGCAAATGAATGTAGTCACACCCTATTCACTACACAAATATCATCGGAAATATAAAACTCAAATGCCATCTTGATGCTACAGATTTACTTCTGTGAAAATTTTTTTTTCAGTTTTTTTTTTTTTTTAATCAACCTCAACCCAGGGCTAATTCAAGCTGTGATCGCCTAGGTTCTTACATCAGCAACATCTGTCACCAAAAATAAATATTCTGCAATCAAAACTTAACTGGCCTAGCAATTTTGTTGGTGATGCATGAGGCAGAACAGAATTCAGCTTCATTCTTTTCAGCTAAATTGACTTTGCAGCACTGAGAGTAGGAAAGATTTATGTGTTAGTAAATGAAGCAGAGTTGGCCAAGAGAAAACAAAAGATACACACACATGTGAACCCACGGTATTCTTTAATATTCAGTTTGGCTCTCATACAAGGTAATATATTTTAACAAGCCAGATACCTCGAGAAGCAGCAATACCCTACTTAAAAAGAAATTTGAATTTCAGATGTAAACTGTCTTAGCATCTGAGCAATGTGATTTGTCATGTTATTATATTGGAAGGAATTGAATTGAATATTTTTATCAAACATTGGTAAACAATAGTAATTATATAATAGCAATATTATATATGTAATATAGAATTATAGAATTTATTATTTCCCTTAACTATGATATTGCTCATGTTACTGCATTTCAGTTTACAGAGCAATTTTACACATATTGCTTCATTTAATCTTTAAAGCAATGTTTTTCATACAGTGACTTGAATTATTCTTGATTAAACAAATGGAGAAATCGTGGCTTAAAAGTTAAATCAAGATAACATACCTAAGGAAGTGTTTTGAGAACCTGGAAAAAAAAACTAAGAAACTTTCTCTTCTTACTCTCTACTATGTACAGTAGAATTTTGTTGTTCTTGATTGTTATGTTGTCCTCACTGACACTAAATTAGCAAATGCTGAACCATTGGTCTTACAGGAATTGCAAGGTTAGGGTCCTGCTAGCCTCTGCTCACATTGTTATCAATGGATCAATAGATAACCTGTACTTGTTGTGTATTTCTGTATATTGTGGATAGTCAACTTGTTTCATAAGTATTGTTGGCTCAGTAACATTTTTCTGGCAAACATTATTATAATCAATGCCTGAGTGAAAATTTTCTAGTACACCTACATTCTTCATCATGTGTATCTCTAGTCTTCTTGCACCAAAGAACACTGGAGAGAATTTCAGAACTATGTTTAGGGGCCATTTTAAAATAGTGAAATCACCAGGAAAAAAAAAGCACAAAATTACAAAGAACATAGGACTAAATAGAGCAGAAAAAGTATATGAGAGCGGGCCCAGTGCTGTGGCATAGCAGGTAAAGCCACCACCTGTGGTGCCAGCAACCCATATGGATGCCGGTTCAAGTCCTGGTTGCTCCACTTCTGAACCAGCTCTCTGCTATGGCCTGGGAAAGCCGTAGAAGATGGCCCAGGTGCATGGGGCTCTGCACCAGTGCGTGAGACCTGGAAGAAGCTCCTGGCATGGATCAACACAGCTCCAGCCTTGCAGCCAATTGGCGAGTGAACCATCAGATGGAAGACCTCTCTTTCTCTCCCTCTCTCCCTCTCTCTCTGCCTCTCTTTTTTTTTTTTTTTTTTTTTTTTTTTTTTTTTTTTTTTGACAGGCAGAGTGGACAGTGAGAAAGAGGCAGAGAGAAAGGACTTCCTTTCCTATTGGTTCACCACCCAAATGGCCACTACAGCTGGCGCACTACGCCGATCCGAAGCCAGGAGCCAAGTGCTTCCTCCTGGTCTCCCATGTGGGTGCAGGGCCCAAGGACTTGGGCCATCCTCCACTGCGCTCCCGGGCCACAGCAGAGAGCTGGACTGGAAGAGGAGCAACCAGGACAGGATCCCATGCCCCAACCGGGACTAGAACCCAGTGTGCTGATGCCACAGGTGGAGGATTAGCCTATCTCATTCTCTTTTTGTGTAACTCTTTCAAATAAATAAATAATCTTTTTTTAAAGTGTATGAGAGCAGAAAAAGAATGAGAGCAGAAACAAATGAAGAGTATCTCTTTATTTTATTTGCGCCAGGAAGGTGTGCTTTGGATGGCTCAAATATTTTGCTCCTCTCCATATTATCATGCATATTTACAAATGACAAAGAAATCACATCAAGTGTTGATTTGGGGTAATAAATTTCAACAAGTAGGTGAATTCACAATCCAAAATTTATATAAGAATTGATTGTATATTACCAAATCATATATTCTGAAAATGCTTATATATCCATCCTAAGAAACTTTTTACAAAAGGAAAGAAATGATGAAAATATGTTTATTGTGTAGGTCCAGTGTTAACAGCTATGTTATTGAAAATATACTGGGGTGTACTGGTGATGTGACGTAGTGGGCTAAGCCTCCACCTGCAGCACCAGTATCCCATATGGGCGCAGGTTGTGTCCTGGCTGCTACTCTTCTGATTCAGCTCTATGCTATGGCCTGGGAAGGCAGTGGAAGATGGCCCCTATACCCATGTGGGAGATCCAGAAGAAGCTCCAGACTTCTAGCTTCGGAACAGCCCAACTCCCACCATTGTGGCTTTTGGGGAGAGAACCAGTGGATGGAAGACGTCTCTGTCTCTCCCTCTCTCCATCTGTAACTCTCTCTCTCAAATAAATAAATAAAATCTTAGAGAAAAAAATATATGCTGGGGTGCAGGTGTGGTGCAGCGGATTAAGTTGCCTCTTACCATGTCTGCATGCTATATAAGAGTGCTGGTTTGAGGCCTGCCTACTCTATGCTTCTAATCTAGTTTCTTGATAATGCAGCCTATGAAGCAGCATATGACCGTGGATGTTTTTGGGTTTTTGCCAACCACATGGGATATCTGGGTAGAGTTCTGGACTCCTGGCTTCAGTCTGGTCTAGCCCTAGCTATTGTGGGCATTTGGGAAGTGAACCCCTGGATGGCAAATTGATCTATCTCTCTCTACTTCTCTCTCTCTCTCTCTCTCTCTCATCTCTCTCTGTTGCTCTGCCTTTCAAGTAGTTAAAAAATAAATAAATATTTTGGAAAAGAAAAAGTATGTTGGAACATAGATGAGGGACCCGGATTATCCATGAGGATGTGTATTCAGTCTTGTCCCCTTCTCTTGACATTTGGCAATTTTTGTACTAAGGGAAACCTGGATATAAAAGATATATGAGTGGATGTAGGGAAGAAAAAAGATTTGGATTTGGGTTTGCTCCGTGGTAATCTGACTAAACTGCTGTGGATCAGATTTTGCAGGAAATGATTACATTTTAGACTGGGTTCTCCAGAAAAAAAAAAAAAAACAGATCACGTATTCTTTCAATTATATATCTAGATAGATGCCTGTAAATATAATGTGTATGCACACACATGCATATTTGTTTTTTTTTTTTTTTTCACTTCAAACCAATTTATTTTCTTGCTTTATGAGAAAGAGCATTGTAAAAGCAGTCTGGCCAGCATACAATCACAATGCTGAAGAACATTGAATAAGCATAAGCAAAGGCAAGGCTGGGATGGTGAACTGTTGAAATTAGGAAATAGAGTCCAACAAGGTGGGAATAGAGTGTAGTTCCCATGGTGGGGATATCAGTTGAGGCAGTCCATTCATGATGTTTATTACAACAAGAAATGGAAATGCTTTAGTTGAAACTGAGTATTTTCAAGTTCTCGCCGTAGTAAACTGCAGCAAGCTTCACAGGTCCCAGTAGTCCCATAAACCAACAGTAGTGGTTTAATAATTAGATTGTTAAGAAATCAATTTAAAGTTGGAAGCAAAATGATTTGCATGACCACAGATGTAGCATCATGGATTGTTTTGAGGGTCATTTGTTGTGTCTTGGAAAAATATTTGTAAAGGTGTCCTTTAGGGTGTTAACTCTTTAAGCTTACTATGTCATAGGTAGGATTTCAAATTCAATGAAATGTAGACTGGAAATGGATGATACATAAAGGGTCATAAGACGTTTTCCATTAAGTCTGGTGAGGAAATAATTTCTAGTGGAACCAAGGCCTAAAGTCTAAAATGCAGTATCACAAGGGTGTATTCCTGATAATCTAAGACTAGAAAATTATTATTGGAGCAGCTGAAGCAATAAACATTCACTTGTTTTACATACTTATAAGAAACCTCAGGCTCAAAAACATATGTGTTTTAAAACAGAAATCTAAGGCACACAAAATACTGAAAAAAGTCAATGAATTACCCCATTTAACATATTCAAGAAGCAGATATCTACTAGTACAAGATGATGGTCTATCAATGGACAAGTCATTATTTACAATCCCTTCATACTCTTACTTGAATTAGTCAAAAGCTTTAAAGTGATACTTTGTACCATGTGGGGAGCAACTTGGACTAGACTAAGTTACTGGAATTAAGACTTATTCTATGCATCTGCTCTCCCACAATATGGCGCTGGAAGAGGAGTAAACAACTTCTACACAGCTGCCTCCAGTTCGACCAATAACCTGCAGGAGCTGATCCTGCTCCTGATTGGAGGAGAGCAGCGTGCTCAGCGTGTGGGTAGCAGAGTTGGGATTGGTGGAAGAGAACTATAAAGGAGGAGAGAGACAACGTGCACCAGGAACATCCAGATAACATCTGAGCAGCCCCCGAGAGAGCCGGCCGGCGGTGTGCCGCTCCCCCGCGGAAGTGGGGAGAGTGGCAGGGGGAGCCGCCCTTCCACAGAGGTGGAAGGATCTGCAGCCAACCCGGGAAGAACCAGCAGCAAACCCGGGAAGGGCCGAGCAGACAAAAGAACAGTGCAGGGTCTAGTGTCGTTCCTCCACAAAGAGGGGGAGCGACAGTACCATATATTATTTTAATAAGTTAGAATGAGTTTTTCTTTGAAAGCTTACTGGAACTGTTTGCTTTTGCACCAAAATTGTGAACATTAGCGTTTGTGAACTTCCTATGGTTTTTCCAAGACAGAAAAACCATTAGGTTTCTATACTCCCCGGGAACCTGACACTCTAAATGTTATAGCACCTCTGTAGATTAAGGCAATCAAGTATTTCATTGTTTCAAACATAGTTTTGGGGTAATCCTGTGTTTCACTGTAAAAACAAGTCAATAAGTTAATGGAGAAAATATAATGGGAAGACTAAAATAAACAGAAAGCCTATTTTCCTGTTACCCAGGACATAAGCAGTTACTAGGTAAGAAGAGTTTTCATTTCCCTAGATTAATATGCTAAGATAAATAAATGAATTAGTTCTTAATGGACAAATCCCTGTTTACAATTCCATTCCTGCTGTTTGGAGCATGGGGAACATAAAATGGCAATGAGGTATTTGCTTTCCCAGGAAATTTTTCTACAAGAATTTTTTTTCTTATTCTAACGTCAGAGCAATTTTCAGAACAAATAAGGCAATTTGGGAAGGGTAGGGTTGTGGCAACTTAATTGTTGTATTTTATCACCTTGAACCATTAGAAGCATTTGACTCTTCTGAATCCTATTTCCTGGTAACTCCTTTTGGAAACAGGTTTCATGGATTATACTGAAAAGTCTTGGATGAAAGTAAATTGAGGTCACTGTTGCTCAATATTTTAGAAGAAACCACTCATTCTTATGTTCGAAGACAAAGTTAATATTAGTTCTGTTTTCTAATCCCAATCATAGAGATAATTAATACTTTCGTATTATCTATTTTATACAAGTAGCTATTATGTAAATATGAAAGGACACATTAAAAGAACACAAACCATATATATGATTAGAAGACATACTGCAGTTAACAAGATGGAACTCTACACAGGAACTCTATGTTCTAAAAATGACACTTGTTTCATAATAAATAGATTTAAAGCACCAAACAGACTGTTTCTATAAAGGTTAATACCTGGCCAAAACATTTCTTTTCATATTTAAAACAATAAAACTTTTATTTTTGATGAAAATATGTACCTTCTACCAATTGCCAAAATATAGTCACAGTTAAGTACCTACCCATTTTTTTTTACCCCATACTTGAAACAGGTAACATGAAAATATAATAAATGATAGCATGAGTTTCTTGCATATTTACTTTTTCTATTTGTTTTTTAAAGATTTATTTATTTGATTGGCAGAATTACAGAGAGAGAGAGGCAGAGAGAGAGAGAGTCTTCCATCCTCTGGGTCACTCCCCAAATAGCAGCAATAGCTGGAGCTGGGCTTATCCAAAGCCAAGAGAAGAGCCAAGAGCTACTTCCAGGTCTCCCACATGGGCGCAGGGGCCCAAGTACTTGGACCATTTTCTACTGCTTTCCCAGGCTATAACAGACAGCTGGATAGGAAGCAGAGCAGCTAGGACTCTTATCGGTGCTCATATGGGATGCCGACACTGCAGGCAGTGGCTTTACCCACTAAGCCACAGGATTGGCCCTTCATATCTACTTTTAAACTTTTCACAATATGCCACAAAATGGCGTTCCATTTTCAATGATCTTCCTTTTAATTATGTTACTCTTTTTTGTAGTGTCATGATTTTATGATTTAAAATAGAAAACAATTTTATTCATCATCACTTAAATCCTGTCTTAGTGTGGGGAGCAACCCGGACTAGACTAAGTTACTGGAATTAAGACTTATTCTATGCATCTGCTCTCCCACAATATGGCGCTGGGAGAGGAGAAAACAGCTTCTACGCAGCTGCCTCTTGCCAACTTGAGTGATGACCTCCAGGAGCTGATTCTGCTCCTGATTGGAGGAGAGCAGCGTACTCGGCGTGTGGGCAGCTGAGTTGGGATTGGCGGAAGAGGACTATAAGGGAGGAGAGAGACAGCATGCACCAGGAACATCTAAGGGGAACATCTATCTGAAGGAACACCTGTGCAGCCCCCGAGAGAGCCGGCCGGCGGTGTGCCGCTCCCCCGCGGAAGTGGGGAATGTGGCAGGGGGAACCGCCCTTCCATGGAGGTGGAAGGGACGGTAGCCAACCAGGGAAGAACCAGCAGCAAACCCGGGGAGGGCCGAGCGGACAAAAGAACAGCGCAGGGTCTTGTGTTGTTCCCCCACGAAGACGGGGAGCGACATCTTAGACTTTTATTTAATTTACAAATTAACAATTATCTTTTACAAATCTATTATGTTCAACCTCTCAAAACTGTATGGCAGGTGAAAATTAAGAGTATTGCTCTCAGGCAATCTTAAGAGACAGGATGCACTGTTCTTTTTAATTAATTAATTATTTGAAACAGAGTGAAAGAGAGAAAGAGAGATCTTCCATCTGCCGATTCATTCCCCAAATGCCAGCAACAGACAAGGCTGAGTCAGGCCAAAATCAGTAACTGGGAATTCCACTGGGGTTTTCCACGTGGGTGGCGAGAACCCACATGCTTGGGCCATCATCTGCTGTTTTCTAGGATGCACACTAGCAGAAAGGTGGGAGGCAGGATTCTATCCTAGGTACTCCCATATGGGGCGTGGGCATCCTAAGCATCAGTTTAACCCACTACATCCCAACATCCATTCTAAGATAAAGCTTTTCATGTCTGTTCATTCATCTGATCAATTGCTATAAAAATTCAATTATGCATTTAATCTACAATAACTAATGAAAGTGTACATTAATATTCCAAGAGGGTGATGGTCAGTGTGGAGTTGCTTGATGATTCTGAAGGATTCATTAGGAAGGAAGACAGAAATTAGCCCATGTGTACAAAAGGAACGAACAAAAACAAATCATCAGCAGAAAGGAATGTAGCAGCCTCTTGCAGCCTCAAAAATATGCTTTGAAAGCATTCTTTGGAAGTTAGTAGTCCATCATTTTACACTACAAAGTGCTGCCCATACCTCAACAACTGTATACATGTCTCAGCCTTTCTCCCAAGAAAAGCACCCCAGGAAAATCCTCTCTGTGCCAAGTGGGCTACCCAGACTGATAACATTAGGCAATAAAAACTTGGGAGGGATTTTATCTATTTCACATGCATCAAATCCTTTGTCCAGAAAAAGAGGGTGAAGGGAAAGAGAAATGACAACAAGAACTGGACTCCATTCCCCTCTCAGCCCCAGTCTAAGTGCAAACTTTGCAGTTCTTTGCTGAGACACCCAACTGTGGCATCAGATCTATTCTCTCCATTAAACATTTTACTTCCTACAGTCTGAGTGACTGACTCTGATTCCATCTGAGGAGGTGCACATCCATTCTGATGGATGCCCTATCCCATTAAACCTTGCTACTTTGCTTACAACTACTCTCTGTCTCATGCCTGAATTCTTTCTTGCATAATGATAAGAACTTCTGTTACGGCCATCTCCACAAACAGATTGAGTCATCAGCTTCTGACTTAAGCATCTTCTGTTGAACCAGAGACGTGAGGGGGACACTGAGTTGATCTTGCTCATCTCTGGATTGTGCAGCCCTCGAATTACATATGGCACATGATTTGACATTTGCTAAATAGTTTTAAATTAAAATGAATGCAGAGGTGGGAACTAAAAGGTACAATAATAATGTAGGACTTCAACACCTTGCTGTCATCAGTGCACAGATCATCCAGCCAGAAAATTAACAAAGACACATCACAATTGAACCATACTGTTTAGCAAATGGATCTAACAGACGTTTACAGAGCATTTCAGCCAACAACTACGGAATACACATTCTTCTCATCAGCACAAGGAACCACATACTACGCCACAGAAAGTAATAGTAAATTTTAAATGACTGAAATCACACCAAGTATCTTTTCAGACCACAGGGAATAAATCAGCAACAAGAATAAAAATACAAAATTTACAAATACATGGAAATTAAACAGCATGCTATTGGATGACCAACAGATCATTGAGGAAACTAAAAAGTCTGACCTATGGCTCCTGTAAAGTAATTGCCACTTCAGGAAAATTAATAACCTAGCCAGTGACCATGCTTTAGAAATCACACTTCTTGGGGTTGGCACTATGGCTTAGTAGATAAAGCCGCTGCCTGCAGCACTGGCATCCCATATGGGCACTGGTTTGAGTCCTGGCTGCTCCACTTCTGAACCAGCTCTCTGCCATGGTCTGGGAAAGCAGTACAATATGGTCCGAGTGCATGGGCCTCTGCACCCACGTGGGAGAACTGGAAGAAGTTCCTGGCTCCTGGCTTCAGATCGGCCCAGCTCCAACTGTTTTGGCCATTTGGAGAGTGAACCAGAGGATGGAAGACCTCTCTCTCTCTTTGCCTCTGCCTCTGTATCTCTGCCTTTCAAATAAATAAATCTCAAAAAAAAAAAAAAAAAAGAAATCACACTTCTTAGGACTTTGAAAAGATATAAATCACAAAGAATCAAGAAGAAACATGTCACTTTTAGAGAAAATGTTGTTTGAAAAGATAGAATTACACTATGTGTGAAAAGTAAGACCTCGGAAGTGAGAAATTTTCTTTACCACCCTTGTCTCCAAGGACTCTTAGAGATGCTACAGAGAAAAAGTGACATAGCTGAATGCATCATCCACTATGTCAAGAAAGGGAAGAAATCAGTTGTGATAAAGTCCCAGGAACTGAAGCCCAAACACACATTTAATTGAAGACATCAAATGTGCTCATGTGGAAAGCTGTAAAAATGGTCACCAAAAAATAAGTCACTACAATCAGTGTTGTCAGGATTTGTTAAAATTTCTCTAAGAATGCATTCCACTCAAATACCTTTAATCCACCTGTGTTATTTAATAAAAAAGTAAGTATTCCATCTCAGTCCTGTCACTTTCAAATAAGTATTAACATTTCAATAATCATTAACATAAAGAAAAGAAAATTTTGTTGAGATGGCTTACATTTTAATTTATTAATATTTTGAAAAAGACATATGGGTTCAACAGAAAAAGATCGGTGTATCTTTTTTTTTTTTTTTTTTTGAAAGTAGAGTTACACAGAGAGAGAAGGAGAGGCAGAGAGAGAGGTCTTCCATCTGCCAGTTCACTCCCTAGTTGGCCACAACGGCCGGAGCTGCATGCATCCGAAGTCAGGAGCCAGGAGCTTATTCTGGGTCTCCCATGTAGGTGCAGGGGCCTAAGGACTTGAACCATCTTCTACTGCTTTCCCAGGCCACACAGAGAGCAGGATTGGAAGTGGAGCAGCCAGGACTCAAACTGGCACCCATTTGGGATATTGGCACTGCAGGTGGTGGCTTTACTCACTACACCACAACACTAGCCCCTGGCCTATCCTTTATAAGAGATCTAGAAATAAAAATAAATTGACATTTTCTGTTTAAGCACATACACGAGATGTTACAGAACACAATTTTACACAGTTGAATATCGATAGGAATGTTTTAAATAAAGGCTTCCATTCCAGCACAAACAAAAGTAAGGCAATGTAAATCAGTAATTGACTCTCAAGGCTTCTTCATTAAAGCATCAAATCAGCAAACTGCTACTTTGCTTTTGAGAATGTGAGTAAATTTCAGCCCTTCCAGGAGCTTTGAAAATTATTTTTATTATCAAAACATTGATTTTCTATAAAAATTCTCAAAAAAGCTCTTTTAAAATTATTTGTTTTGGAATATCTAGGGAGTAAATTTCTTGAGGTTTTCTCTGAAATAATATTAAAGAATATTGCAAAGAGAAAAGTAAATAGCTAAGATATGCAATAAACCCATATGTCTATCAACTCATATGGTATATATACACAATGGAATACTACTCAGCTATAGAAAAATGAAATTCTGTCTTTCACAACAAAATTGATGCAATTGGAGACCATTATGCTTAGTGAGATAAACCAGTCCCCAAAAAAGACAAGTATCCTAAGTGCCCTATATCCTGTATAAGTGGTCTGGTGATATCTTCATGGTCAAATATTATAGCAATAAAATTAATTCAAGCCCAAAAATTGAATGCAAAAATATTTATATATGTTTACATGTCTCTTAAGTGGATAATTGTCAGTGTTTCAGGAGAGACTGACTCTTCTGTTGATCCTTATTGGTACTTGACTAACTGCTAAGTCAGAAAAAGTATATGAACTTAGAAATCCAATATTTTTTTAGGAATCTATGGAATGCTTTTAGGCACATTATTTGATGTCCATCTCAAAATTAAACAGCTTGAAGAACTCTAGTATGCAATAATTTCTCATAGAAACAGAGATGGCTAAAGAAATATCCTTATACGTTAAAACCGGTTTTGCAGATGTAGCTGTTTTTTTTAAATGTAGGTATGTGATTAAAAACTTCAAAATGCAGTATTTCAATCAAGAATGAGTAGAAATAAATCATGAAGGACTTTAGGGAAAAATGTTTTCTTCCAATGCAAGTAGAAAATTAAAAAATCCCCAGAAGAGAAAACAACTACCACAGGCTTGAGGTAGAAAATAAATCCTGGTGTATCCAAAGAATATAAGCAAAATCACCAGTTCTCCCTGCAGTCCCTCTTAACAGATGGTCTTTAACTCCTATGCACAAAAAGTCATCTCATGATCCAGTAGGAATTACAGTATATCTCTAGATGAATTATCAGGCATCATTAAATGATAATTATAATGACTATTAAAACATAAGAAATTATATGTATAAAAACACAAAGTCAGTAGTGGGCATGTATTTTAGCAGTTAAGACATCTGTGTCCCACATCAGAGGATATGAGTTTGACTCCCAGCTCTCACCCTGTCTCCAGCAGCTGACCAAAGCAGACCTGGAAAGAGAGCAGTCATATTTCAAGTAACTGGGTTCCTGCAACCAAACAGGAAACTTGACTCGAGTTCCTAGCTACTGGGTGCAGCCTGGAACAATCCCAGCCTTTGCAAGCATTCCAGGAGTGAGCTAGCAAATGGGAACTCTATCTCTCACAAAAAAATTACAAATAAAATAAAATAGTAACAAATACATAAATTGATACATATATTTTCAATTATTTTAACAAACTGGTCCTATAATGCAAAATATGTATGTCAAAATGAGAGAATAATTGAAGTTAAAAACACTAAATTGAATCGCATGCCTATGGTTAAGTTTCCTTAATATTTAAATATCTTCAGAATTAAAGAGGATGCTTAAAATATTGATTTAAAAATATTGAGAGTAATATTCCTAGAATTTGGGGGGATGGGGTCAGAGGATAGGAGGAAAATTTATGTAACTTGGGTGATTGATTGAGGTGACTGAGGTAGAGAACCCTCACATATTAGAAATATTTCTCTCCTCTTGGCAGTTACCATTTATACCTTCCTTCAGCCATGAAAATCTATTCATTTACAAGCATTGAAATCCTATTCATTTTTAAAGATATGAACACGTCATTGCCTTTATGATTTCCTACAAACTGAATCAGTTCCTTTACCTTGTTGCCCATTGTCTTTGATTTGCATTCTAATACACTTAATAACACACATTTCATTATAGTTGCTATTCTATACAAATTTTCCCAACTACATGGATAACTTGTGGAAGTCAGGAATGAGACTCTTATGGCATCTAACACTGCAAACAATAAGTAAACGTTAAATTGTGTAAGGAAACATGGCATATTCTCATGACATTGTCTTTAATGACCTGTTTGAACATAAATTACTGTATCTTATTCCGTGCCTTTCCAAGGGACCTGGAGATTCTAAATGCTGTTATTTCGTAGTATTTGGTTGTATTGGGTACAGTGTTCTCATTGAGAGGACATTTCTCTAAATCAAAATACATAGTTCCATATTCATTGTAATAATGTTTATAGTTTCTTAAAACTATCATAAAAATGCTTTATCCTCATGTGGTTCATTTTGGTGGAGGATGTGGATAATTGGAGAAACTCCTCCCACTCAATTTTACTGTGAATACTCTTTTCAAAATGTGATACCCTGACATTATGTCTGTTACTCTCAAAACTGTATAAGTTACAAAAGAGTAGAGGCTGAATAGATACAGTTTTTGACATTATACTTATATTTGCTTGAATTCAGTATCCAAAGTCAAAATGAAGAGTTAACAAAATCAGTACAACAGATTTTTCAAAAATTATATGAGTTTTGAAATTTATTAAATCAGGGCTGGCCTTGCAGCATAATGGGTTAGCCTGCCACCTGTGATGCTAGTATCCTTTATGGGCATTAGTTCCAGTCCTGGCTGTTCCACTTCTGATCCAGCTCCCTGCTAATGTGCCAAGGAAAACAGCAGAGGATGGTCCAAGTGTTTGGGGCCCTGCCACCAATGTGGGAAACCTGGATGGAACTCCTGGCTCCTGGCTTCAGCCTGGCCCAGCCCTGGCCATTGCAGCAATTTGGGGGAGTGAACCAGCAGATGGAAGATCTCTGCCCCCGTCCCCACCATCCAACATCTCTCCCTCACCCTCTGTAACCCTACCTTTCAAATAAATAAAATAAATCTAAAAAAGTTATTAAATCAAGAATAATAATGCAACAGAAATACTTACATAAGAAACCTAACAGTTCATCCATCTCTTGAAGTGTTAAAACAGTAGAGTCAGTAAAACAATTTAGTGATTCAAACTAGACCATAAACATATAATCACCTAGTTTTTCAAAAATCAAATGATTTATTAAGTGTTGTGCGACAAGTAAGTTTCCAGACCTGATGATGGTAACACAAAGATTAAGAGAACACAAATCAGGTCCTAAAGGAACTTGTAATCCTGTGCTATAACAGATGCATTCACAGCACACAAGAAAAGCATAAAGAGGCTCCTAACCCTGTCAAGGGATGACAGAGACCTCATTCAGAAGTTAACCTTTAAATACTGTCATGATCGATAAGCAGTGCCTCCTTTAGTAAAGGAATTGAAGAAAGAATGTGCAGCCAGAGGTAACTGAATGTGCTGAGGCAGAGGAATGAGAAAGAACGGCATCCTTACAAACCAAATGTTGCCACACTAGAACACGGCATGAGAAAAGGCCAGTGGCAGAGACCAGACTGTAAAAGGCCTTACATGCCCCACAAGGAGTTTGGTTTTTACTAGATCCTGAAAATTGTGGAGCTCTTCATTCATCTTAAACAAGTGTGTAACATATTAGCATTTGCACTTTGCCGAATAAGGGATTGAGCAATATTTAGTTACCAAAATCTGCTTCTTAGTGACACATAATAAGGAAAAGGAGATGGAAGAGCAGAAAGAGTAAAAAGTGATTTCCAGTTTTCAGCAGACACAAGGGGTAAATTCACTTGGGATGTGCATATATAATCATGCATAAGAGGGAGTTGCTCAAAGAAAAGCTTTATTTGTGTGTCGTAAGTAGACAGAAAGTATAGTTCCCTAAAAAAAACTGCCTCCTTGAAAAGCACTTTTCAAAGGCTTTTGTAGCAAGGATTAGGGGACTGTTCAGCATGTAGAAAAGAGAGAAAGGACAGGTCTTTCCTGTTAATCCAACACTTATTTCAAATAGTACATTTAAATCTCTGACTCACACTAGTTGTTTATAGCTTTCATGGGTTGACAGGTGGATCTGGTACCTTCTGGATACAATGTTCTAAGATAAAACTTCCTGGAACAGCCTCTAAAAAATAATCTCTAATGAATAACCTGTTACAGATCCTTTGACCCTATTCCTGCTCCTCTTTTTTGCCTACAGTATCAGGCTGGGGTGACCAAGTAGTTCATAATTCTATTTTTGGACACAGAGACTGTATCATCTTGATATATAAATTGAATTTAATATTAGGCATCAGAGTCCAAATCATTTATCCTAGTTTATCCTAGAGATATACATATTGGCAAGTAAAGGAAAATTAAGGTAAGCTCAAGATCATAAATAATATTTATATTTTGCTCTTGGCTATATTACCTAGATCACACACACACACACACAAACACACACACAAATTCCTTGTTTTAAGCAAATCTGACATAACAAAATGAGGATTCATATAAATGATCTGTCTAATTTCTTTTTGGAAGAAATGAATTATTTTTCTCAACATAAATACTCTAGATACTCTAGGTAATTACCCTAAATAGAATGCAAACTCATGATTTAGAGATTACAATTGGGTGGAAAATTTGTATATATCTGTATCTATATATACATACACATATATGTATAGCTCACTACTGTAAGTTTCTTGCTTTCTGATACCTAAGTTCCTCAAATCCTCAAAGCGTTTGATGCTCTCTATGAGCGTTAAACAGGTAATTTTAATTTTATTTTGCTTTTATAATTGTTCTAATTGACAGTCTTTTGTATAACAGATTACTGTATTGTATCTTGAAGAAGAAATCCTAATTTTTAAAGTTTATTTATTTATTTATTTTCATTTTTATTGGTGAAACAAGGACAAAGATCTTCATTCATTGACTCACTCCACAAATAATTACAAAGCCATATATATAAAGTGTACTTCAAAAATTTTATGAAAAATGGGATTAAAAGACTTTATTTTGTTTTAAAAAATTTTGCAATCCATGTAATTTTGTTATAATATGCATTTCCCATGAACTTGTTGAAGAGCCTTTGTATATCTATGATGAGGTCCAATATTCTGTCATTTTTTTCACCAGAACAAGAGTATTGACTGCCCAGTGTTCATGGCAGTTGCTGAGTTAATTACTACACTGCACGGACTGTGGATATCATAAATATTACCACTGCCTATTGTAAAAACCAGGAAAAAACTCAGGCGAATTTAATGAAAAGCTTCAAAGAGATTTACTAGCATTCTTTAAATGCATAACTAATAAGACAGAAAGATGTTTTCATTAAACATTCAGATAACCATGTCTAGATTTTTTTTCCTGTAAAAAAGAAAAAGAAGAAAAATTCAGTTTTTAAATCTATGTGCTAATTTCTGAAAAGCCAGTAAACAAAATTGCAATATCCCTATTTTAAGAGCTTATAAATATTTAGTGGCCCTGTGATATTTTATTTCATTGGATTTTAAGATGGTCATATCTTAAAATATAATTTAACTTAATTTAATTTCATATAATTCCTTTTAATTTAGACTGCAACGGGTTGCATAGCTTTTTAAGTATCCAAAAGCCAGGCATACACAGTTGCATATACAGCAAGAGTAAGACCTTGTGAAGAGTTCTTTTTTTTTTTTTTTTTTTGTAAGTTTTTTTATTTATTTGAAAGTCAGAGTTACACAGAGAGAAGAGAGGCATATGGCTGCAATGGCCGGAGCTGCGCTGTTCCAAAGCCAGGAGCTTCTTCCAGGTCTCCCACGTGGGTGCAGGGACCCAAAGGCTTGGGCCATCTTCTACTGCTTTCCCAGGCCATAACAGAGAGCTGGATCAGAAGTGGAGCAGCTGGGTCTCAAAATATCAACTGTATGGGATGCCAGCACTCCAGGCCAGGGCATTAACCCGCTGCGTCACAGCGCAGACCCTAGCAAGAGTTCTTGTGACAAGTCAAATGTGATTCCTGGAATTGCTTATTATCTATTTGCATACTCACTATTTTATACAACAAGTTTTTCAGATTCCTATAAAGTTAAAAAGAGATAAAAAGAATTCTTGAGTGAGTTTTCACTATGCAAAAAAATATTGACATATAAACACCTAAAGACTTTTTCATATAAAGATAAAAATATAAGAGACTGTGTTAACAAACATAACCTAAAGAACCTCTGATGAGGATTCTCATGAAAGTGATTTACTGAGTTTCAGCAGTGGAAGACATGCATGCGGGTTAGGGAAGGGAAGAAAGCTGAGCAAGTATGTGACTTTAGCTGGAGCCACACTTCAGCCCAGCCACAGGGCACTCTGACACAGATTGCACCAAGTTGGTTGAGCTTAACTATATTTGCAACAATATTGAAACACACAGACATTTTGTTCTTTTTTCTTCTTCTTTTTTTTTTTTTTTTGGTTTGTTTTTTAAATTTCAGCTCCCATATATAAAGGACAACATGTGGTCCCTGTCTTTCTGGGTCTGGTTTATTGCACTTAACTTGATGTCCTCCAGTTGCATCCATTTTCCTGCAAATTGTACAATTTCATTCTTCTTTATAGCTGAATAATATTCTGCCATGTATATTTACCACATTTTCTTTATCCATTCTCTGATAATGGACACCTTTGTTGAGTCCACATTTTGGTGATTGTTAACAGTGTAACTATAAACATGGTGGTGCATGTCTCTTTGATATATTGTGTTCAAGTCTTTCATATACTGGGATTTCTGGATCATACGGCAAAACTATTTCTAGTTTTATAAGAACTCTCCACACTCTTTTCCACAGTGGCTGCACTAATTTGCACTCCTACCAACAGTATATAAGTGTTCCTCTTTATCTACATCAGGCCAGCATTGGTTACTTTTAATGTTTACTCTCCATGTTTTAGATTTGAACCATTCTGCCAGGGATGAGGTAATATTGTTTCTGTTGCTGTGCAAAAGCTTCTGAGTTTAATATGAAAAAATTCCCTAGAAATCTCTTGGAAATAAAGAGTGGAGTTGAAACAAATGATTCAATAAGTATTGAATTGATGTCTTCAAGGATTTTGTGTATACCATTTATCTTGTTTTAAAGCATTAATATTAAAACAGGATTTTCTTTTTTTAAAAGATTTATTTTATTTATTTGAAAGTCAGAGTTACACAGAGAGGTAAAGACAGAGAGAGAGAGGTCTTCCATTCACTGTTTGACTCCCCAGATGGCCACAACGGCCGGAGCTGTGTCAATCCAAAGCCAGGAGCTTCTTCTGGGTCTCCCATGTGGGTGTAGGGGCCCAACGACTTCAGCCATCTTCCACTGTTATTTCAGGCCATAGCAGAGAGCTGGATTGGATGAGGAATAACTGGGACTAGAACCGGTGCCCATATGGGATGCCAGTGCTTCAGGACAGGGTTTTAACCTGCTGTGCTGCAGCGCAGGCTCCGAATTTCTTTTTAAAAGATTTATTTATTTGCAAGTCAGAGTTACAGAAAGAGCAAGAGAGAGAGAGATCTTCCATCTGCTGGTTCACTCCACCAAGCCAAAGCCAGGAAACAGGATATAGGATCTTCATCTGGTTTCCTCACTTGGGTGGAAGGGGCCCAAGTACTTAGGCAATCTTCAGCCGCTTTTCCCAGGCCATTAGCAAAGATGTGGATCAGAAGTAAAGCAGCTGGGACTTGGGCTGGAACCCATATAGGATGCTGGCGTAGAAGGAGGCAACTTTACCCACTAAGCCACAATATCAGTCCTTAAAACTGAAATTTCAATAGCATTCTTTCTATCTCTATCCCTTCTCAGCAGCATAATGAAAGTCTGTGAATACCTCTCTCATGACTGTCACATATTTAAAAAGATTTTTACTCTTCTTCCATAAGGTGACATATTTTTAAGAAAACACTTGAATCATCTGGAAAATTATACAAAGGAAGACTCTTTGTAGGACATTTACATTTTCCAGAAGTTACTTGTAAGAAGTTATTAGTATTATTAATTAAAGTTTTAAAAGTTGAATAAAAGTTGAATCTATAAAATACATAAAAGAGTTTGATAAACACATTCTCCTTAGTCTTTCCTTGAAAATGTGTGGGTGATGTGTGAGACATTATTTATTGCTCAGGGGGCAATCATGTTGTGATCTATGAAAGAATTAAACAAATTATTCATAGCTCCAGTTTACCGGAAAGTGACTTAAGAGGACCACTGTTAAATGGAACTATTCAATCACTTCTTGTCTTCACTTTGGAAGATTCACTTTATCTGATGGAGAAATAATTGAGCTTGTCACTAGAAGCCATAACTAATGTTTTCAAAGGATGAGTTTGATAGAAAAATTCTTTTACATGCTTCTAGAAGCTTCTAGGACCCATGTTTCTTTGTAAACCAAAATATGTGCAAAGCACTGTCATCAATTGTTTTATGAAGAACTTTTTTACTTACTCTGTTAAATCTTTTTAAACACCCTGTATTATATGGTATAATTAAAAAGGCAAAGTTTCCCTTAAGAAGGAAAAGTTTACAACAAAGTGGAGTTAAAAGAAATAAATGGCTACTGAATCCAGCTTATCCTATTTTATAACTTTGCTTAGAGACAGAATAGAGACAAATGGTCACTAAATCTTGTTAACAAATTAGAGATTATTAATCACTCTGACCCAATGGCAATTATGATTCCTCCCATGCAGTAAAGATATGAATACCTTATTAGAAGATGAAATGTTGAGTTTGTAAATTTTATAAACCTTGTCAAGAAAGAAAATACCTGCCAAAATTTTGAGAAAATGTTTTAAATGATGTGTCTAAATAAGCAATAAAAACATGCAAAAATAGAAGGTAGATTAAAGATAGCATTTGTATTCTGGAAATTTTGCACTGAAAATAACTTGCTAAAAAAGAACGCAAACATGATTTCACCAGTTTTTCTCGAGAAATGGAATGAGCTACTACTAGATGGTACTGAAATTAGTCAGTGCAAGCTACTGAATTCATTGAAACACTAGTTTAGAAGGTTGACTAAGCAAATAAAGGAGCTCTATTTTTCACTCTTTTTTTCTATTTTGAAAGAAAACAAAATGAATTGATTGCTGTTCAGAACTTTCTAGTTACAGTCCACTGTATTAGTAAAGAAAATAACATATTAAATCATTTCCTGATTGTATCAGAAGATAGAAAGTAAATTATAGCATCATTTGATATTATTTTTGAGTATCATAATGTTCTCTGTCCCTTGAAGAGGTGATTTAAGGTTTGCTCTTTAGAGAAGACAAAGACAAAATCAGAGACAAAGACAAACAGGAGGAGGAGGTGAGTGGATTTCATTAAATCTTCTCTTAATTCAACTGCACTCATTAAAGTTGACAAAATAAAAATCTTTTAAAACATGTTTTGAATGTTAATAATGTTTCTGATTGTTAAGGATTTAAGCCTTTTGAGACTTTTTGCTTTACATCTAGCTTTTATCCTCAAAACACTACATGAAATATTTCTTTAATTAGGAATCAAAATGTAGTGCAGTCATGATTTCCTAAATATAATTTTTTTATTATTTGGTTCCTGTACAAAGATCCATCATTAATCAATCACAAAACATTTTAAAATTCAGTTCAATATAATTTATTTGAAAGGCAGAAAGAGAGATGAGATATCAGCCATCCCTCTTTTTTATTTTAATTTTTACAATAACATTTTCGATTTTCTTTATAGTCACAAGCTTAACCATGTTCCATATAAAGAATTCAACAAGTAGCAAGTAGAAAAAACATTGTTCTTAAAGAGTATAGACAAAGAATATAATCAATAATCAAATATTAAATTGTCAATTTTGTTCATATACATTACATTTTTGTACTCTATGAGTTACTACAAATTAGGAAAAACATATGATAATTGTCTTTTGGAGATTAGTTTATTTCACTAAGCATAATAGTCTCCAGTTACCTCCACTTCGTTAAAAAATACAGGATTTCATTTTTTTATGGTTAGGGAATATCCCATCATGTATATGTATCATAATTTCTTTTTCCATTCATCACTGGAGGGACATCTGGGCTGTTTTTATATCTTAGCAGTTGTGATTTGAGCTGCTATAAGTATGGAGTACAGATCACTCATGTGCTGAAAGAGTGGGTCATATGGGGGATCTATTCTCCTATTTATGAGAAATCTAAATACTGTCTTCCATAATGGTTGTATGAGTTTACATTGCCAACAACAGTGGATTACATTACCTTTTTCTCCACATCTTCACCAACATTTGTTATTTTTTGATTTTTGGATGATAATATATATATATATATATATATATATGTATGTGACAAGTAAAGTTATAGATAGAGAGAGACAGAGAGAAAGGTCTTCCTTCCATTGGTTCACCCCCAAAATGGTCACTACAGCCGGCACTGCACCATTCTGAAGCCAGGAGCCAGGTGCTTCTTGCTGATCTCCCGTGAGGGTACAGACGCTAAAGCACCTGGGCCATCCTTCACTGCCCTCCCAGGCCACAGCAGAGAGCTGGACTGGAAGATGAGCAACTGGGACTAGAATCCGGTGCCCATGTGGGATGCCAGCACCGTAAGCGGAGGTTTAATTAAGTGAGAAATGGCGCCGGGCCAGATGATAATCATTTTAACCATGGTGAGTTGAAACCTCATTTTGGTTTTTATTTGCAATTCCCTGAGGGCTAATGATTCTAAGAATCTTTTAATGTGTCTGTTGTACATTTGTATTTCATACTTTGAAAAATGCCTGTTCATATCCTTAACCCATCATTTAACTGGATTACTTGTTTTGTTGTTGAGTTTCTTGTATTCTTTATCTATTCTGGATATTAGTCTGTTATCAGATGTATAGTTTGCAAATATTTTCTCCCATTCCATCAGCTGGCTTTTTAATTTGTTGAGTATTTCCTTTGCTGAGCAAAAGTTTCTTAGAGTGATGTAATCACATTTGTCTATTTTGCCTTTACACCTGTGCTGCTGAGATCTTATCCAAGAAGTTTTTGCCTATTCCAATGTATTCCGGTGTTTCCTATATGTCTTCCTCTAACAATTTGATGGTTTCAGGTCTTAGATTTAGAGCCCTGACCCATTGTAAGTTGATTTTTGCATAGAGGGTAAAGGGGGGGTCTTTCTTCATGATTCTGCATACAAAAATCTGATATTCCTAACACCACTTATTTAAGAGATTGCCCTTTCTCCAGAGAGTGAGGCTAGCACATTTGTCAAAGGTTAGTTGATTATAGATGTGAGGATTAATCTCTAGGGTTTCTAGTCCATTTCATAGGTCAATTTGTCTATTTCTATGCCCGTACCAGTTTAGATTACAACTGCACTGTACTATGTCTTGAAATAAGGTACTGTGATGCTCCCAGCTTTATTTTTATTGCTTACGATATATTTAGCTATTCAGGGTCCCTTGTGATTCCAAATGAATTTTAAAGTATTTTTTCCAGATCTGAGAAGCAAATCGTTGGTATTTTGATTAGGATCACATTGAATCTGTAAATTACTTTAGGTAATATGGGGATTTTGATAATATTAATTCCTCCAATCCATGAACAAGAAAGATTTTTCCATTTTTAGTGTCTTCTTCCATTTTTTTCCTTAACATTTTGTAATTTGCCTTAAAGAGATCTTTCACATTCTTCATTATATTTATCCCAAGGTATTTAAAATGTGTTGTAGCTATTGTGAATGAGACTGATCTTACAAGTTCGTTCATTTTTTTCTTTTCAACATTTATTTAATAAATATAAATTTCCAAAGTACAACTTTTGAATTATAG
Organism: Oryctolagus cuniculus; assembly: GCF_051225735.1. Lineage (NCBI taxonomy): Eukaryota > Metazoa > Chordata > Mammalia > Lagomorpha > Leporidae > Oryctolagus > Oryctolagus cuniculus. The sequence continues at coordinate 76,845,600 of NC_142874.1, read as the reverse complement.
TGGCTTTTCCCCCCATAACCATCCTCCCACATGCAACCATCCCATCTCCCACTCGCTCTCCCATCCCAACTTCATCAAGATTCATTTTCAATTATCTTTATATAAAAAAGATCAGCTTAGTATATACTAAGTAAAGATTTCAACAGACTGCACCCACACAGACACACAAAGTATAGAGTACTGTTTGAGTAGTAGTTTTACCATTAATTCGCATAGTACAATACATTAAGGACAGAGGTCCTACATGGGGAGCAGGTGCACAGTGACTTCCATTCTTGATTTAACAATTGACACTCTTATTTATGATGTTAGTAATCACCCAATTCTCTTGTCATGAGCTGCCAAGGCCATGGAAGCCTCTTGAGTTCACAAACCTGCTCTTATTTAGACAAGGCCATAGTCAAAGTGGAAGCTCTCTCCTCCCTTCAGAGAAAGATACTGCCTTCTTTGATGTACCATTTTTTCTGCTGGGATCTCACAGAGATCTTTCATTTACGTTTTTTTGTTTTTTTTTTTTTTTGGCACAGTGTCTTGGCTTTCAATGACTGAGAAACTCTCAAGGGCTCTTCAGCCTGATCCAAATGCCTTAAGGGCTGATTCTGAGGCCAGAGTGCTGTTTAGGACATCTGCCATTCTATGAGTCGGCCGTGTAGCCAGCTTCCCATGTTGGATCATTCCCTTCTTTTTAATTATATCAATTATTTGCAGACACTGGTCTTATTTATGTAATCCCTTTGACACTTAATCCTATCTTTCTGATCAATTATGAACTGAAACTGATCACTTTGACTAGTAAGATGGTATTGGTAAATGCCACCTTGATGGGATTGAATTGGAATCCCCTGGCACATTTCTAACTCTACCATTAGGGGTAAGTCCCAGTAAGCATGTGCCGAACATGACATCTCCTCCCTCTCTTATTCCCACTTATATTTAACAGGGATCACTTTTCAGTTAAATTTAAATGACTAAGAATAATTCTGTGTTAATTAAAGAGTTCAAGCAATGGTATTTTTTTTTTGACAGGCAGAGTGGACAGTGAGAGAGAGAGACAGAGAGAAAGGTCTTCCTTTGACGTTGGTTCACCCTCCAACGGCCGCCGCGGCCAGCGCGCTGCTGCCGGTGCATCGCACTGATCCGATGGCAGGAGCCAGGTGCTTCTCCTGGTCTCCCATGGGGTGCAGGGCCCAAGCACTTGAGCCATCCTCCACTGCCCTCCTGGGCCACAGCAGAGAGCTGGCCTGGAAAAGGGGCAACCGGGACAGAATCCAGTGCCCCGACTGGGACTAGAACCCAGTGTGCTGGCGCCGCAAGGCGGAGGATTAGCCTATTGAGCCATGGCGCTGACCTAAAGCAATGGTATTAAGTAGAACAAAATAACACTTAAAGGAATAAAATAGTAAGTTGTTCCTCGACAGTCAGGACAAGGGCTGATCAAGTCATTGTTTCTCATAGTGTTCATTTCAGTTCAACAGGTTTCCTTTTAAGTGCTCAGTTAGTTGTCACCAATCAGGGAGAACGTATGATATTTGTCCCTTTGGGACTGGCTTATTTCACTCAACATGTTTTCCAGATTCCTCCATTTTGTTGCAAATGACCGGATTTCATTTTTTTTACTGCTGTAAAGTAATCTAAAGAGTACATATCCCATAATTTCTTTATCCATTCTACTGTTGATGGGCATTTAGGTTGATTCCAGGTCTTAGCTATTGTGAATTGAGTTGCAATAAACATTGAGGTACAGACAGTTCTTTTATTTGCCAATTTAATTTCCTTTGGGTAAATTCCAAGGAGTGGGATAGCTGGGTTGTATGGTATGGTTGTATTCAGGTTTCTGAGCAATCTCTAAACTGACTTCCATAGTGGATTTACCAGTTTGCATTCCCACCAACAGTAGGTTAGTGTCCCTTTTTCCCCACATCCTTGCCAGCATCTGTTGTTAGTTGATTTCTGTATGTAAGCCATAATAACCAGGGTGAGGTGAAACCTCATTATGGTTTTAATTTGCATTTCCCTGATGGCTAGTGATCCTGTACATTTTTTCATGTGCCTGTTGGTCCTTTGGATTTCCTCTTTTGAAAAACGTCTATTGAGGTCCTTGGCCCATCTCTTAAGTGGGTTGTTTGTTTTGTTGTTGTGGAGTTTCTTGATCTCTTTGTGGATTCTGGTTATCAATCCTTTATCCGTTGCATAGTTTGCAAATATTTATTCCCATTCTGTTGGTTGTCTCTTCACTTTCCTGACTGTTTCTTTTGCAGTACAGAAACTTCTTAATTTGATGTAATCCCAATTGTTAATTTTGGCTTTGACTGCCTGTGCCTCTGGGTTCTTTTCCAAGAAGTCTTTGCCTGTGCCTATATATTGCAGGGTTTCTCCGATGTTCTCTAATAATTTGATGGTGTCGGGTCATAGATTGAGATCTTTTATCCATGTTGAGTGGATTTTTTTGTAAGGTGTAAGGTCAGGGTCTTGCTTCATGCATGTGAAGATCCAGTTTTCCCAGCACCATTTGTTGAATAGACTGTCACAAGTTCTTTCTTAGCCATCACATTGTTTGTGTATACAAAGGCTATTGATTTTTGAGTGTTGATTTTATGTTGCAACTTTACCAAACTTCCTATGAGTTCCAATAAATTTTTAGTGAATCTTTCAGTTCCCCCATATAAAGGATCATGTCATTATCAAAAAGCAATAATTTTACATTTAATCATATTTTATGTCTGGACATTTATACCATAATCTACCTTTAATTATAAATATACTCAGCATTACACAGCAATGCATATGGGAGAATGAAACAAATTCTCTCTTTTTTCCCCTCCATCTTTCCCTTCTTCATTTTTCTTTTTCTTTTCAAAAAATGAAGATTATACTTGATAAATGAAACTAACAGGGTATTTATGTGCAAGAAAACCTTTTTCAATAACTAAATTTAGTAAGAGGTTGAGCTTGGATTAGATGTTCAATTAAGAAAGAGGTGCTGCAAATGCCTATCAATAGCTGAAGAATTTTCCAACAGAAAATATATGGTTCCAATAGGCCTGGATAGATGAATGTACCATAAATAGATGACCATGACCCTGAACAGAGATCTGCATTGTCAGTTATGTTGAAATTAACATGTCTTGACTCAGAGGTTACATGTACTGACACTCTGCAAAGTGACTGCATGGCTCAAAAGTCAATTTACTGACTTGACAATATATCTTATCAATATCTCAGAAAGGAAACATTAGAAATCAGAACCTTGTGTTTTCTGCTGTGTGAACAGTAACTGATCTACAGGTGTTGGGAATTAGTTTTGTTAACTATGCCTTGGAAAGGAGTAACAGTGACATCTTTCTTCAGACTAAAGTTTAGTCACATATCTTCCTACAGTAAGTTCTTTTCCTCCTCCACTGTTCGAAATAAAATATAACTAGCCTTCCAAATGGCATCCTGTGTTTTTAGGCACAGCATCTTTCCATTTTCTTTGTCTTAATTCATGAGGTTGGAACTACCTATTCACCAATGACCTCAGACCTTAGCATGAACTAAAAACCTGCTTCATTCTGCACATTTCCTACCAGCATTACTGCATTTGATAATATTTGTAACTATAAAAGAAGAAAGCTGTTATCTATCCAATAGGGGGTTTAGATAGAATTTCAGATGCTCTAAAATGTTTTTAATTAAATAGTCAATACAACTAGCATGATATGTAGTTCCAAACCCTTACTGTCATCAATATCTAAAAACAAAGAAAGGTTTTTTCACAACTATGCCCAATACTTTTAGTTTGAAAGTTTACCATAGAGTATGGAATGATGTTATATTGACTGTTTTCCACTTTCTAATAGCACCGTTAATTGATGCAAAAGTCCTTATATGCTAAAATCTTTACCAAAGTACTGAGGATTATATGATAGGATGTCAGTGTTTTGTTTTTAATATTTCAAGATAAAAAAGAGATAAGTTAAACAGAAACTATCATGATAATGAATGCTTAAGCTGAGTAATGGCAACAGAAGCATTCGTTACACTATTCTACCTACTTTATGTATGCTTGAATTATCTCATACTAAACAATAAATAAAAATAAACAACTAAAATAATATTAAGTGGACTGTTTGCTTTTTTTAAACTTTTATTTAGTAAATATAATTTCCAAAGTACAGTTTATGGATTACAATGGCTTTTCACCCCAATAACTTCCCTTCCACCCGCACCCCTCCCATCTCCTGCTCCCTCTCCCATTCCATTCAATCAAGATTCATTTTCAATTATCTTTATATACAGAAGATCAATTTAGTATATGTTAAGTAAAGATTTCATCAGATTGCACCCACACAGAACATAAAGTGTAAAATACTGTTTGAATACTAGTTATAGCATTAATTCACATTGGGCAACACATTAAGGAAAAAGTTCCCACATGAGGAGTAAGTACACAGTGACTCCTGTTGTTGACTTAACAATTCGACACTCTTGTTTATGGCGTCAGAAATCTCCCTAGGCTCTAGTCATGAGTTTCCAAAGCTATGGAAGCCTCTTGAGTTCTCTGACTTCGATCTTATTTAGACAAGGTCATAGTCAAAGTGGAAGTTCTCTCCTCCCTTCAGAGAAAGGTACCTCCTTCTTTGATGGCCCCGTTCTTTCTACTGGGATCTCACTTGCAGAGATCTTTCATTTAGGGTTGTTTTTTTTTTTTTTTTTTGTTATTGTTGTTGTTGTTTTTTGTTTGTTTGTTTTTTGTTTTGTTTTTGTTTTTGTTTTTGTTTTTGCCACAGTGTCTTGGCTTTCCATGCCTAAAATACTCTCATAGGCTCTTAAGCCAGATCCGAATGACTTAAGGGCTGATTCTGAGGCCAGAGTGCTGTTTAGGACATCTGCCATTCCATGAGTCTGCTGTGCATCCCACTTCCCATGTTGGATTGTTCTCTCCCTTTTTTATTCTATCAGTTAGTATTCACAGACACTAGTCTTGTTTGTGTGATCTCTTTGACTCTTAGACCCATCAGTGTGATCAATTGTGAACAGAAATTGATCAGTTGGACTAGTGAGATGGCATTGGTACATGCAATCTTGATGGGATTGTATTGGAATCCCCTGGCACATTTCTAACTCCACCATTTGGGGTAAGTCCGATTGAGCATATCCCAAATTATACATCTCCTCCCTCTCTTATTCCCACTCTTATATTTAACAGGGATCACTTTTCAGTTAAATTTAAACACCTAAGAATAAATGTTCAACCAATAGTATTAATTAGAACAAAAAAATACTAAAAGGGATAATGTATTAAACTGTACATCAACAGTCAGGACAAGAGCAGATCAAGTCACTGTTTCTCATAGTGTGCATTTCACTTCAACAGATTTCCTTTTTTGTGGTTGGTTAGTTGTCACTGATCAGGGAGAACATATTGCTTCCTCACTGTAGTCCTGAAAATAAGTCCAATTCATACAAAGGTGAAGATAAAACAGGAAAAACTTTTGGATGCCTTAAACCAAGAAATACTCTAATACTACTTGCAGATTCATTTCCCACCACAAAGGCTAGGTAGCAAAGGAGATAAAGGAGAGAAATAAAGAAAATGGAGGAGAAATTGAAGTGAAGGAGGACTTGGTAAACAAAGTAAAGTCTTCAGAGTGGAAAGAGAAAAAAAAAAAAAAACTGAGCTCTAATCTTCCCTTGAAACTCAGTCTCTCCTTTACCTGTACATTGGACCCTATTATCTGTCACCAACTTGCTATCTAACAGGTCTGATCAAATAAAGGATGCTTTCATAGATACCTTTGTGCAGCCAGTGTTAAAAAAAAGACACCCTAGTTCCCAAATAAGGTAGAGTAAACAAATTAGAAGTCCCATGCAGTTCAGGGTTTATTCTTAAATTGCATAAATACTGGGCATGGGAAGATGCGCGGAATCAGAATGTTTTCTGGTTCTTTGAGATAACTGGAAATTAATTTTCTCTGAAAGAATATTGGAGCTTAGCTTTCCAAATTTTAACACAATATGGAAAACACCCATCTTAAAGGATATAAGAAGTTGAAGTGAGAGGTAAACCATTTATTTTTCATGGAATTATTTTAAAATAAGAGGCATAACAAGTATTTAAAATTATGCCACTAATATAATTACTTAAAGAAATTACACATGTCAATTTTGGGAACTAAGGAATTGCAGATATCCCCTGATTTTCAGACTGGCTTTTAAGTTGGACCATCTTTAGACAGAAAGTCTGCCATATTTTAGCACAATATGAACCTCAAATATTTTACCAAAATAATTGAAAACTGCATTTGATTTTAAAAAAACTACATTATATGAACATAAACTTACAAATAAGAGAAAAAACAAAGTTTCAGTGTCAATTCAGAACTTAAATAAAAACTGCCATGGCAAATGCATAGTTTTTCAGAATAGTTTCTTTAGTTTAATTTTCTGACTTATAGGAGATGTGTCACCACATGAGGCTGTTTTGACAAAAGAAATTCAAATCAGAGAATCAGAGAAAACCAAATGTTTTACTATTGGGAACTTTGTGCTATAACATATAATGAGAATAACTAGCATTTATTAAGTGTTTTCGAGGTGTAAGAGGCACTTCAATACATTTTATAGATCATGGTGCAACCATTGTGACAAGTTTATCTGAAGATATTTAAAATAGATATTTGCAGATGGAAATGAGACTTAAAGGAGACATTAATTTGCCCAAAATTACAAAATTAGTTAGTTGTGGAATTAAGAATTACCAGTTGTATAACTTTAGAGACACCATTCAATAGCGCCTCTCAGGGTGTCACCATAACTCTTACAAACTTATAGCTACAGAATTGGACATACTTACTTCTCCAGAGTGATGTATAACCTGGCAACCAATTTCTCTTGCTGGGAAAATTTATGTCTTCCTATTCCAGTTCTTTAGTAGAAAGAGATACTGGTTGAGGAATCAGCTAGCTGTAAAAGTAGTGACAGTCCATAAATGATGAGTATAGAAAAGGATCATTAGATTTAAGGATACCATTTAAAGAAATTTGGCAGAAGAATTAAACCAGCAACTAATGAGCTAGTGTTAAGAATATTAACTGGATTTGCTAGAAATATGGCTCCCAATAGGCAAGTCACTCAAGTGGTACTTGAGCAAAGGGGATCTTGACTCTCAAATTCAACTGGGGAAAAGAGCAGTAAATTGTTCAAATAATTCTGGAGTAAAGCCATTTTTATGGTGAGTTTGATCGCAGAACTTTTATCCTAACCACCATGGCCAACTATGCCTATGCAAATAGTCTATGGAGTATTTAAAAAACAGTGAGCTAAAATTTAAAAATAAAAAGTATCAAAAACATAAAAAAGGAAAGAATTGCCTATGTGTTATCAGTCTTGCTGCAAATATAATTTTGTCACACTTTGTTTTATATCTTTGTCAATCCAATTTTTAAGAATGATATACTATAATTGTTTTAATTATTTGTGGCTATTTAAAAATTTACTGTATACGAGTGAAATGGTCATCTTTATATGATTATGGTTTATATCCCTTGCCTATATTCCATCTGAACTAGGATCTTTTTGCTTTTTACCTGTTAAACTCTTTATTTAGTGGAACATTAACACTTTGATATAATGTAAATTTTTAAAATGTTATCTCAAAAACTAAAAAAAGAAAAAGAAAGGGCAGGAGGAAGAGAGGGAGGGAGGCAGCAAGAATGGGAGAGATGGAGGATGGGAATTATTATATCTCAGAATTAAGCCGGCGCCGTGGCTCAATAGGCTAATCCTCCGCCTTGCGGCGCCGGCACACCGGGTTCTAGTCCCGGTTGGGGCGCCGGATTCTGTCCCGGTTGCCCCTCTTCCAGGCCAGCTCTCTGCTATGGCCAGGGAGTGCAGTGGAGGATGGCCCAGGTGCTTGGGCCCTGCACCCCATGGGAGACCAGGAAAAGCACCTGGCTCCTGGCTCCTGCCAGGATCAGCGCGGTGCGCCGGCTGCAGCGGCGGCCATTGGAGGGTGAACCAACGGCAAAAGGAAGACCTTTCTCTCTCTGTCTCTCTCTCACTGTCCACTCTGCCTGTCAAAAAAAAAAAAAAAAAAAAAAAAAAAAAAAAAAAAAAAGAATTATATCTACGAACGGCTTTGAGTCTGTCCTCATTGTATTAATATCACATTTACTATAATGTAAATTAAAAACAGGTTATCTCAAAATTTAAAAAAAAAATTACCAGTAGAAGAGCCTATCAGGATAAAGGGAAAGAAGTAGAGTAATTGGGAATGTCTAGACTTCCATCCAGATCTGACAGCGAAAGGATAGGGGAAAAAGAGTCTCAGACCAGTTCTAAGCATGTTTCAATCCAGCCAGTGAGGAGTGCTCAAGCTACAGCCAGCCATTAGAAGGGGTCCATGTCCTGTAGGAATGGATCTGCCATGGGACTCCCATGGTGCTCACTTATTGATTGAGAGCACCCAAAGCTGCCTGAGTGGCAAATACAGGTAACTCATAGCTGAGGCTGTCAGTCAACTGAGGTCTGTGAAGCCGTCAATCTGAACAGCACATTTCCAAGACCATTTCCAAGTGTATATTCATTTTACAACATGTGTATTTTTATATAATCATTAAAACCAGTTATCTTAGCAGTGCTCAATTTGTCATAACTATGTATTTGATTTTCATGTATAGGATTTGTTAAATTTTTAAAGATTTATTTATTTATTTGAAAGGCAGAGTTACAGAGAGAGGAGGTAGAGAGAGAGAGAGAAAGAGAGAGAGAGAATCTTCTTTCCTCTGGTTAACTCCCCAAATGGTTGCAATAGCCGAAACCAGGCTGATCTGAAGCCAGGAGCCAGGAGTCTCATCTGGGTCTCCTAGGTGGGTGCAGGGCATAAGGACTTAGGCCATCCTCCTCTGCTTTTCCAGTGCATTAGCGGGGAGCTGGATCTGAAGTAGAGCAGCTGAGACACAAACGGGCGCCCACATGGGATGCCAGCACAGCAGGCAGGAGCTTAATCTGCTGCACCACAGCACCGGCCTCAAAGAATTAGTTAATTTTCAACTCTCTGCAAGAGAGGATCAGATACAGTAGATATCAGAGATGAAGAGACAAGCAAGATATTGATGTTTTCATGGAGAAACTTTCATTTCCACACACTGACTGAGTAAATTTTCCCAGGTGTGAACTCAGAACTCAGAAACTCAGAACTCAGAAATCTGACTTCCTCCTCTTATTATTCTCTTAATTTCACTCTTTGATGGAAATAAAAATACAGTAAGGCTACACAACCATCACCACCAACAACAACCAAATGTGCAGGAGAACAAAAGAGCAATGTCTTTTTTCAATATTTGAGAATCTATTTTAATTTATTAATCAAAAAAATAGAAATGGGACTGATAGATCTGATTCTGAGGTATTGGATGAGATAGCTAAAAGGGGACATGAGAATTTGGATTTAAATAAGATTGAGTTTAATGCCAGCTTAGCTGTTTGTGAATTATGTGACACTGGGCAATTCCTTAGTATTTTTTCCTCATCTGTAAAATGATCATAAAATATTACCCTTGTGTACACTAAGAGTATAGGATATATTTTTAAAAATGATTCTAGCAAAGAATAAGTGTTCAATAAATGTCCTTACTGCTAAAATGTAATTAATCTCTACAGGAAATAATCTCAAGGTAATGGGAGACTATGAAGAGTGAGACCCTGTGAACACATTTAATCTTCCCACAAAATTTTCTTCAAAACATAAAGACACAATCCATATTCTTTCTTTATTTTTGAGATAACATTTTTAACCTTTATTTAATAAATATAAATTTCCAAAGTACAGCTTATGGATTACAGTGGCTCCCTACCCCATAACCTCCCTCCCACCCGCAATCATCCTATCTCCCCACTCCCTCTCCCATCCCATTCACATCAAGATTCATTTTCAATTATCTTTATATACAGACGATCAGTTTAGTATATACTAGGTAAAGATTTCAATAGTTTGCACCCACACAGAAAAGCAAAGTGTAAAATACTGTTTGAGTACTAGTTATACCATTAATTCACATTGGACAACACATTAAGGACAGAGATCCTACATGAGGAGTAAGTGCACAGTGATTCCCGTTGTTGATTTAACAATTCCACACTCTTGTTTATGGCGTCAGTAATAACCTGAGGCTCTTATCATGAATTGCCAAGGCTATCCAAGCCTTTTGAGTTCACTAACTCCAATCTTACTTAGACAAAGTCATAGTCAAAGTGGAAGTTCTCTCCTCCCTTCAGAGAAAGGTACCTCCTTCTTTGATGGCCCCGTTCTTTCTACTGGGATCTCACTTGCAGAGATCTTTCATTTAGGTGGTTTTGTGTTTGTGTGTGTTTTTTTTTTTTTTTTTTTTTGTTTTTTTTTTTTTTTTCCAGAATGTCATGGCTTTCCATGCCTGAAATACTCTCATGGGCTTTTTAGCTGGATCCGAATGCCTTAAGGGCCAGAGTGATGGAGATAACATATTTTTAATTTACATCAGAGTCAAAGGCTTAATGCTTCACTACATAAAAGAGTTTGACATGTGAAATGATGATAGTTCAGCAGGAATATAGGCAAAGGCTACAACCAATAATCAAATAAAAAATGCAAACGCTTCTCATATACAATGTATTTTAAAATAATCATGGCATCATTAAAACTATCATCATATATCATTCTTTGACAAAGATAGAAAACAAAGTTTGACAAAACTATTTTTGCAGCAATACTAATGAACATAGGTATTTATTTTCTTTTTAAATTTTTTTAAAATGTTTGCTTAATGGAGAACATGCAGTATTAGTTTTTCTGTGAATGGTTTATTTCATGTTGACTGAAATAGGACAATCTTTATTATTAGTCCATGCTAGTTTGGCTGAATCCAAGCACTTTCATCTTAAAAACAAAAAAAGACACACATTTAAATATGAATTAGCATTCCTGGAATTCATAAACTTTGCAAAGAGGAAATAAAGCTATCTTCCCACTTCCCACTGTAAAAAAAGAAAATAATCTTGAGTAAATAGCACATAAAATAACAGTAAACTGTAGTCAGGGTAGATGGTGGTGGACCTTCAGCCCAGCAATGAAGATGCCTGTTGGGATCCCCACACCCCATACCTGAGTGCCTAGGTTTATATCCTGGCTCTGCTCTTGACTTCAGTTTCCTACTAATGGGCACCCTGGGGAGGCAGAAAGTGGTTGCCCAAGTAGTTGGGTCTCTGCCACCTGCCTGGAAGACCTAGATTGATTTCCTGTCCTTTGCATGCATTTAGGGAGTGAAACAGTACATAATAGTGGATGAGACATCTCTCCCTCTCTCTCTGTCTCTCTCTCTTTGTCTCTCACTCTCTCATAAATAAGAATAATAAATATATAATAATTCAAACAGCAGTAAGGCCAATTGTGCCATGGCAATACTATCTTTTGGGAATCAGTAGCAGTCTCACAGTGTCGGGACCGTGTGATGTCAGTTCTGAAATGAAAATCACATACTGAGGTTATAGTAGAATTCTTGAAAAATGAACCTCAACTTGGAAATGAGAAAATGAAATGTACACTTATTGTTTTGTATCTAGTTCTGAGTAATAATACATCCAGAGATAACTTTGTGACAGAATAGGTGGCAATGGTATTTAAATTTAGAGAGAATGATTATCATACCCCAGATTAAAATAAAATTTAAAGATGTTGCTCATCTTAATGCTGTATTCAACCTGAGAACTATAAAGCAGCATAAATATAAAAACCTAAATATAAAAACAACTAACCCTACTTTTACTTTTTAACACCCAGATCAAATAATGCTGTGTTTGTATGTAACCGTGAAAATGTGTTCTGGGAAGATCAAATTTCCCAGCTAGTTGTCTAAAGGATATTAACCCTCCATTATTTATTAGATCTATTATAAAAGAAAGTCCTGCATGGTCCCAAAAGAGGAAAAAAAATTGTCATGGTTCCCAGGGGAAAAAAATAAAAAGCAAGGATTATCCTGGAAAGCAAAGAAGAGAATAGATTTTTTGTCTTCTTTTTCTTTACCAAGTTGTCAGCAGAGTTGCCATGGGCACCATTGGGACCACTAGCTTTAAATGTCAGATTTTTCTTTTAACTATTTTTTTTAGCATTTTTTGTTGTTCTGTTTTCTCCTATAGATATTGTTTCCATTTTTAACCAAACTTCCTTTTGGTTCAACCATTCTTAAAGTATCCTTTTTTTCCTCCAAAAGCTACATTTGTTTCAAGATAATAACTAGTGTACTTTCTTCCCTTATGATTCCATTGCTTCTGTAGTCATATGATATAATAGAAATGAAAGCATTTCAATCATACAACAGAATACTGTTAGTCACTATAAATGGCATAGAATTGAGCCAAGTACCAACACTTTGTCACTATGCACAACTCGGACATATGCCATATATTATATTACACTGTTTATAGAGGATTTATATGTAGTATATGTGAATGGAAAATAAAGAAGTATTCATGAAGAAGCAAGTGAGAAAGATAAAAATCTTATTCTTAGGGGAAAAATTAACATGGGCAAAGCACAGTGAGTATTTACAGTAATATACCTTACATACCAGTTAAAATAGATTAAATCCAAGTTCAAAAAAAAAAAAACACTGAAAGAAAATCAAGTTGCCTAATCTGTCAGAGGCAGAGTGTGGCAATGGCTTGACTTTTTTCAGAAAAGTTGGATTGGCAAGTTGATTTTTTCCCTAGGTTTTTGTTGTCTATAAAGCAAAACCAAACTCAACTTTCTGTGAACTGGGCTTGTCCTCTCTCTTCTTGGCTGCGTGCCCATCCTCTGCTAAAATGTTGGACTTTCAGGTTTTGCAGACCTTTTGCTACTGTTGCCATGTAAATGAACATTACTGAACACTAAAGCAGCTTCATGAATAGGAAAGACAGGCATGTGGAGGGATTTATATCTCTGTTGATGCAATTGTGTCAGGTCTCTCTTTGTGGGCCCCCAGCATGAGTGCCATCATTTGCATAAATGAATACAGGCTTCCTATTGGAGGAAAAAGGAGAATGCTACATTTCTTTTAACAGAATGCTTCTGGGCTAATCACTGCAGAAAAAAAAAAAATCCATGTATTATGTGGGTGGATTTAAATAACCCTTTGGAAAGGGAGTGATGTGGCATTACTGAGTAATCCTGAACAGCAACTATACTCCTTTACTTCCCATTTAAAAAATTAAAAGTCCTCAAATTAGAAGATTTTTAGGTTTAGCAGCTGGAGCAAAATTAAGATTAGTAGCTTGTGTCAGATGATCCCAAAATGTTCAGGAAAACATTATATATTCCAACTAATTCCTTAGGAAAAGTAACAATATTTTTAACATACCAAAGAACACAGCTAAAATACTATTACCTTGATAGTAATATGGAATTCCTTCTTCCTATATCAGAAAAGAGTCTTTGCAAAGCAAATAAGAGCAATGATGCTTTCATCCCTCCAGGCAGTAGGAATAGGGAGAGCAGTCCTTGGGAAAGAGGCACTCCAGCAGGAGAAAAAGCCATTTTGGATCACTTGTCCTGCTAGATAGTTGTTCTGGCAGAACCCTCCTCAACTTTCAGTCTTTGGTTTTTATCCAGCTGTAATGTAAAAGAAGCACCTCTTTACACGTTTTTTAACGTCAAACCTTTAGCCACGTATATACTGAAGGATATGTTACCAGCTCTATGTTGTAAATAAACCAGAAAAATCAGATACAAGAAGGAAAAGGCAAGAGTAAAAACTTGAAAGAAGGAAAATATGCAAATAAATATTAAATCACAAGTGCTGTAGGACTTCCATCAGGAGGGTTTCCTGTAATCGTTGACTTTGTTAAGTTTTCAAGAAAGTATTCGGGGAAGAATGGGGTAAAGTATAAATCCTAAAGCTGGATATCCATGTTTCAACCACTAATCACATGTGGTTATTTACATTTAATTTAAATTAAATAACATTGAAATATAACTTCCTCACTTGTCACATTTAAAGTACCTGATAGCTACATGTGGCTCTGCAGATATGGAACATTCTCATCATCACAGGATGTCCTAACTGATGAGTGTGATCTAATAGAGAGAAAAGACCAGATTGGCAAATTCTAGCAAGGAGACCCACAGAAGAATAGTATGGAATGTGATGCTAAATTCTTGAGAGAAAAGAAAAAACTAGATTGACTGTGATAACATTTTTAATTTGGAAAGTAGTGGAAGAAAAATATAAGGCAGACCCAGCCTAAAAACATTTAAAACTTAAATGGTTGTAGTAAGCTAAGACATAGTATGACAAAAGCTGTATTTAGGGGAGCTTATTCTGACAACAGTGTGATTGGGTCAGGAAGGAAGACTTTGGAGACACATAAATTTCTACCAAGACAGCAACAATAATCCTGTTTTACAGTGGTGGCAGCTTACACCAGTGGTAAGGGAAGGATGGGGGAGGAAGATGGATATTAAACAAGATAAAGGAGTGAGGAAAATAGAAAACAAAGAAAGAGACAGAAATCTTCCATCTAGTGGTTCACTTCCCAAATGCCTACAACATCCAGGGCTGAGTCAAGCCAAAACTGAGAGCCAAGAACTCAATGCAGGTCTCCCACATTTGTGGCAGGTACCCAAGTACTAGAACCATCACCCGTTGCATCCCAGGGTCTACATGAGCTCAAAACTGGAATCAGGAGCAGAGCTGGGCATTGAACTTAGGCACTCTGATATGGGATATAGGTGTCTTGAGTAGCATCCTTTTTTTTGACAGGAAGAGTGGACAGTGAGAGAGAGAGACAGAGAGAAAGGTCTTCCTGTGCCGTTGGTTCACTCTCCAATGGCCGCCGCGGCTGGCACGCTGCGGCCGGCACGCTGCGGCCGGCACACCACGCTGATCCGATGGCAGGAGCCAGGTACTTATCCTGGTTTCCCATGGGGTGCAGGGCCCAAGGACTTGGGCCATCCTCCACTGCACTCCCTGGCCACAGCAGAAGAGCTGGCCTGGAAGAGGGGCAACCGGGATAGAATCCGGCGCCCCGACCGGGACTAGAACCCGGTGTGCCGGCGCCGCAAGGCGGAGGATTAGCCTAGTGAGCCACGGCGCCGGCCCTTGAGTAGCATCTTAACTACAATGATCTCCCACCTCTGGAAGAACATCAATTCTCCAAAACAGAAGTAGGAATATGATAGCGATTTTCAGTCATTCATTCACTTGTCTATATATTCCCCACATTTAACTTTCACACTTTCCAAAATGATTTTTTGACACTGCCTTTTCTTGCCTCTAAATGCCTTTGTGTCTCTGCCTTCTTCACCAACAACTGAAGACCTTGTCACACACTTCCTTGTAAATTCGGTACTGACACATGGGAACTCTTTCCTCCTACCTGCAGTCAGTTAATTTCTTCTCGAGAAACAGTTTTTCTTAATTTATTGAATAAAGACACCCTCATCCTACAAATGCCAACCCCTGGCACTTGTGCTCTGGAGCACCCTTCTTACTGTCTCAGAGTTCTTACTCTGAAATGACCTCTACCATCCATGCTATTACTGACCTTCTCCTCTGGTTGCCTTACGACAGCATGCAGAAAAAGTCTTGGGGTATGAACTTGACCATTCTCTCCACCACCATTGTTCATCAGGTACATGTTGAATGAGATACTGACCCCTACCATCAGCTTCAAGGTGTAAGGTAAGGCTATCCCCATAACAAAGTTATTGCTTTGGGCAGTGCCAGGAGCTCAGACCCCAGAAGTTTTAGTTTATGAAATTACTCTGGACATTATGATTAATTTATATTGCCCCATTCAGAGTAAGTGTCAAAACTTTGTTTTTTTTTTTCACTTTGAACTCTATGGCACATAAAATTTGTAATTATTATTTTTGGTATTATAATAATTTGAAAATGATTATAAAAATGCAGAAAACTGTAGAGCTGAAAGCTGCAGAAAAAGCCTGTCTAAGCTTCTCATATATTTCTCCCATTTCCCCATTCCCTCACCCACATCAACCCCTTCCTGTTCTTGGATCCCACTAGGTAATAAATTACTAATGTAATCTCCCCATAGGACATTTGCAGTCACTTTTCCTTACAATTAGAAGATTCTTACCTCAGAGATTCACAGACTTCTTCTAAACATTCAGGTTTCAACAATTTTGTAGAATGGGCTTCTCTGATTTCAAATCTAACATAGTCTTTCCCACTTTTTTTTTTCTGATTACCCTGAATATTATCCTCATAGCATCCTAAACATTTGAAATTGGCAAGCTTATTGTACATTAAGCTCCAAAAAAGCAACGATTTATGTGTGATCTTCTTCAACATATGCCTAGCACCTAATCTTAAGATAAAGTAGGAACTTTATAAAGACCTATTGTGTACTTGATGGGATTCTCAGGAAATACTCACAAACTAAATAAATGATATAATCCTAGTGGTATATTTATTGGTAGGTAACAGAATGATGACAAAAACTTCTCATTCTTCTATAGAGCTTCTGCTTTCTTCTGAGGTAGATACAGAAGAAGGCCAGAGCACAGAACAAATTAGTATTAGGAAAATTCTGCCACTGGGCACTGAGATCAGAGGAGAAGTAAAATGGCATTGTTCCATATTTGAAAAGAGTATTAGCAAACATGATACTGATTTCTGAAGTTTACTAAAAATATATTGTTTCACTTGTAAATCAATTCCATTTTGTATTACCAATCCCCATGAAATACATTGGAGTCCATCTAGTTTTTGTGTATCAGGTTTCTAGCCTTTTTTTTGGAAACAGTCTGATCCTGAATTAGGATCTCAAATTAACACTTAAATCCTTAAGTTCTGAAAGTACATTGTAGCCAGCGCCACGGCTCACTAGGCTAATCCTCCACCTTGAGGCGCCGGCACACCAGGTTCTAGTCCCGGTTGGGGCGCCGGATTCTGTCCCGGTTGCCCCTCTTCCAGGCCAGCTCTCTGCTGTGGCCCGGGAGTGCAGTGGAGGATGGCCCAAGTCCTTGGGCCCTGCACCCCATGGGAGACCAGGACAAGTACCTGGCTCCTGGTTTTGGATCAGCGCGGTGCGCAGGCCGCAGCGCGCAGGCCGCAGCGCGCCGGCCGCAGTGGCCATTGGAGGGTGAACCAACAGCAAAAAGGAAGACCTTTCTTGCTCTATCTCTCTCTTTCACTGTCCACTCTGCCTGTAAAAAAAAAAAAAGTACATTGTAACTACACTGCAAAAAGCTTAAAAAAATATCCTAAACAATATCTGTAGAAGTAATATAAATTTGAAAAGATATAATGTTCAGACATACAGGAAATCAAGGGACATTAGAGTTCTATACATGAGATGTGTTGGAAAGAAAGGAGGTCATGTCAGATTTTTAAGCAAAGTTACTCTATAAGAAAGCCTCTTCAAAGCCTCTTAGGAAATACTGGTGTCCAGTTTCAATTGAAGGAGTTCAAAAACTCTCCAAGTTTATGTGAATGGCTGGAAAGAATAAGGATACTCCCAGGAACCTCAACATATTTCAGAACACAAATATATCCTGATGTGAAGCAACGTGGGCCTCCCTGGACACATGGACCTATATAGTCTTGGATTGATTTGCAACAAAGAAAGTCTAAGGATGAGCAGTCAAATAAAATCCTTTCACAACCAGGGTCCAGGTTTACACAGAATAGTATTATATTTAAATGCATATATGTGTGTGCTTTGGTATTTTTCTATAAAAATTAGTGGTATTAGTATAATTTCTTTTAATTAGTAATATAACCTTTACCTAAGTCATTTGATTCATAACAAAATGTCTAGAATTATCCTTTAAATGACTATTGCAAATGGTCTTTTATCTTCACTCTTTTTGGACTAAATATTACTGACTTGTACTTTTATTCTCAGTTGTTAAACCTCTTTATTCTATGAACATTGGTGCTGTTAGAAGCAAATTATGTTTTTCCACATTTACCTACTTGTATATCTCTTTGTTTATCTCATTTTCTCTTTTACTCCATTCATTTTCTGTTTTGAAGTCCCTTTCTTTTTTTTTCAAGTAGTTTTTTTTTAATTTTTTAACTTTTATTTAATGAATATAAATTTCCAAAGTACAGCTTATTGATTACAATGGTTCCCCCCCCATAAATTCCCTCCCACCCGCAACCCTCCCCTTTCCCTCTCACTCCCCCCTTCCATTCACATCAAGATTCATTTTCAATTCTCTTTATATACAGAAGATCAGTTTAGCATATATTAAGTAAAGATTTCAACAGTTTGCACCCACATAGAAACACAAAGTGAAAAATACTGTTTGAGTACTAGTTATGGCATTAAATCACAATGTACAGCACATTAAGGACAGAGATCCTACATGAGGAGTAAGTGCACAGTGACTCCTGTTGTTGACTTAACAAATTGACACTCTTGTTTATGTCATCAGTAATCACCCTAGGATCTTGTCATGAGTTACCAAGGCTATGGAAGCCTTTTGAGTTCACCGACTCTGATCATATGTAGACAAGGTTGTAGTCAAAGTGCAAGTTCTCTCCTCCCTTCAGAGAAAGGTACCTCCTTCTTTGTTGACCAGTTCTTTTCACTGGGATCTCACTCGCAGAGATCTTTCATTTAGGTTGTGTTTGTTTGTTTGTTTTGCCAGAGTGTCTTGGCTTTCCATGCCTGTAATACTCTCATGGGCTTTTCAGCCAGATCCACATGCCTTAAAGGCTGATTCTGAGGCCTGAGTGCTGTTTAGGACATCTGCCATTCTATGGGTCTGCTGTGTATCCTGCTTCCCATGTTGGATTGTTCTCTCCCTTTTTTATTCTATCAGGTGGTATTTGCAGACACTAGTCTTGTTTATGTGATCCCTTTGGTTCTTAGTCCTATCATTATGATCAATTGTGAACTGAAATTGATCACTGGGACTAGTGAGATGGCATTGGTAAATGCCACCTTGATGGGATTGAATTGGAATCCCCTGGTATGTTTCTAACTCTACCGTTTGAGGTAAGTCAGCTTGAGCATGTCCCGAATTGCACATCTCTTCCCTGTCTTATTCCCACTTTAAGTCCCTTTCTCCATGAAAGTTAGCCCTAATCTTCCTAAATCCTAAATACATAACTTCCCATATCTTCAGGAACCTCTGATTTTAAATTACCTCTTCCTTTTCTTAGATTTAGCATTTCTTATTTATGCATTTTTTCGACAGGCAGAGTAGACAGTGAGAGAGAGAGAGACAGAGAGAAAGGTCTTCCTTTTCCATTGGTTCACCCCCCCAAATGGCCACTAAGGGCAGCATGTTGTCGACAGTGCGCTGCGCTGATCCAAAGCCAGGAGCTAGGTGCTTCCTCCTAGTCTCCCATGCGGGTGCAGGGCCCAAGCACTTGGGCCATCCTCCTCCGCACTCCCGGGCCACAGCAGAGAGCTGGACTGGAAGAGGGGCAACCGGGACAGAATCCGGTGCCCCAAAAGGGACTAGAACCCGGGGTGCCGGCACTGCAGGCAGAGGATTAATGAAGTGAGGGACGGCTCCAGCCCTATGCATGTTTTCAAAAGGCCCACAGTTCACTTGAGGAACCTTTCTGCCAAACTGAACTCTAAGGGTAACAAAACATTGATTAACCAAAAATACTAAACAAGTTACCTTGGGTTTCTATGTGCAACTTATGCATTGGCAAAATGTAGAGTGACAACCTCCCACAAAGTATACAGTGCCCTCAAGTGAATAAAAAATGTATTTCGCATCACTGTAGATATTTTTCTGCAATTTAAGTATGACTCTTTCCATATCTAGGTACAAATTTCTTAATATAGCTACAAATTTCATTGTTTTGTCTTTTACCGATGAGTTAGCTGCCTTCATACCATTACTTTTAGATACTGCACGAATCAACATTTTCCTACTCCATTAAAAAAAAAAGTTAATTTTACCACGATGACTATTCTAGTTTATCATTATTCCCCTAATATAATATGTCTGATCACTTTACTATGACTGTATATATGCAGCAATGAAGTGAAACTTGACAAACACCAAAACCCTTTGTCAGGCCTTAACTCAATAAATCTCCATAGCCAAAGATATCGAGCTTTATACATCTCTGTAAATGTTCAATAATTCTTTTTTTAAACTTCTATTTAATAAATATAAATTTCCAAAGTACAACTTTTGGATTATAGTGACTTTTTCCCCCCATAACTTCCCTCCCACCCTCAACCATCCCATCTCCCGCTCACTCTCCAATCTCATTCTCCATCACAATTTATTTTCAATTATCTTTATGTACAGAAGATCAGTTTAGTATATATTAGGTAAAGATTTCAACAGTTTGCACCCACACAGAAACACAAAGTATAAAGTACTGTTTGGGTAGTAGTTTTACCATTAATTCACATAGTACAACACATTAAGGAAGAGCTCCTACATAGGGAGTAAGTGCACAGTGACTCCTGTTGTTGATTGTAACAATTGACACTCTTATTAATGATATCAGTAATCACCCGAGGCTCTTGTCATGAGCTCCCAAGGCTATGGAAGCCTTTTGAGTTCGCCAATTCTGATCTTATTTAGACAAGGTCGTAGTCAAAGTGGAAGTTCTCTCCTCCCTTCAGAGAAAGGAACCTCCTTCTTTGATGGCCCGATCTTTCTGCTAGGATCTCACTCACAAAGATCTTTCATTTAGATCTCAATAATTCTTCCTTTCAAAGTTTCATTCTTTGACATCTTTGACCCTTCCTTAAAAGTGGGAAAGCCTCAAGAAAACATTCTCCAGACATTTTTGCTCAGTGATCACACATATCCTGCTCATATGGAGTTTCCTACTTCGCTTAGATTCCTGAAATCATTTCTGATCACCAGAGCCACAGTTATATTGTCTACAGGCTCTCTTCTCCTATCAACCTCAAGCACACGTGCTCTCCCTTCCTTAAGTATGCGACACTTTTAAAAATAAAGACTCCATAGGAAGAGGAGAATGATCTCTAAGTGTCTGGAGTACCAGTGCCAGGGAAGAAATACTAGATACTCTACAATGTACCCCAGAAAAGAGCTCATACACATGAAAAGTCTCAGAAAGGTAAATTTTGAGGCACTATTTGTAAAACTTCCTAAAACTTGCCTGGACTTTTTTTCAGATTAGTTTAACATGGAATGCTTTATACTTGTTTTCTGAGCATTCTGTACATACCAGGTGCTTATGTATGTATCACTGCCAGGGAAATCATGCAATTCACAACTTTTATAGCATCAATAATTTGTTTCTAATGAAACTGCAGTTAGTATGAAAAAGATGAATTCATTGCTAGTGCTTTTGACTTATATGTCATATCAGATGAAAGTGTGCTTCAGGTGAGTCATTCCGGCACCCTCTTCCTTTGCCTTGAGAGAACAATATCTTCAACAGCATTTAAAACAACTGTTTAAGAAAAGAATGATTAACTGGGATCCTAAATTCAAATTGGAAATTTTCAGGGAAATTCCATTCATCATAATCACCATTAAGAAAATTAAGAGAAAGGACATACTGAAATAAGATATTAGCCATAAAAAAAACTGAAAACAATTCACATCTCAAATACTCAAAAGAAAATAGAATTCAAATTTTTCTCTCTAAAACCTACTTAAAAACCTTTAGACCTAAAAATAGTCACAGGGCATATTTTTCAGATTCTGATAGGAAGACTAAAGAAATGTTCTCTATCTCAATGAGGATTGAGTAATCACAGAAAACCCATTATCAAAAGGAATTAAAGGACATTGTTCGTTCTTTAGTTTTAACCTCTAGTGAAATATTAGTGTTTAGTCGGTATAAGTGTTTACTGTTTTAAATAAGAAGGTTTTGAACAAACAGAAATTGCCTACATTTCTCCTCTTGCTCTATTATAGGTGAAGCCTGCAGTTTACCCAAAACATTGTCAATTCTATCAGTAAATATGTACCCCAGTTCAATCTCAACATGTCCGTGGACATGGGTAATCAAAAATATTAGCTTTGCCTGAACTGTGCTTTCTTATTCCTTCTTGGAATAGTACTTTTATGGTGGTTATTATTACCCTCTAAATCATGCCTCCTCAGCAATATTTTTTAAACTTATTTAAACATTTGTCTTTTAGAGTTCATCTCCTAGTACTGTCAGACTGTTAATTCATCGAGTATCTACTTCTTGAATAGTTTTCCTGGCACCAATGTCCCAAAGTTGCTCT